>NC_137324.1:156826781-158286377 GCF_965287045.1 Carcharhinus amblyrhynchos
ATCCTTCCTTAAATAAAGAGACCAAAACTGCACGTAGTATTCAAGATGTAGCTTCACCAATGTCACAACTGAAGTATAACATTCTTATTTTTATGTTCAATTCCTCTTATAAAAAATGATAGCATTCCATTAGCCTTCTTGATTACATGCTGTACCTGCATGTGAGCTTTCTGACTTGTGTACTAGAGCACCAAGATCCCTCTGTACCTCAGAATTCTGCAGTTGTTCTCTCTTTACGTAATATTCTGTTTTTCAGTCCTCATGTCAAAGTGAGTAACTTCACATTTTCCCACATTGTATTCCATCTGCCAGTTTTTTGCCCACTCACTCAGCCTATTGATACCTGTCTACAAACTCCACGTCTTCTTCATAACATACTTTCTTATTTATCTTTGTGTTGTCTACAAATTTAGCTATCATGCTTTCACTCCTTTCATCTCTGTCATTGATGTAAATTGTAAAATGTCGAGGCCCCAGCACAGAACCCTGCAGAAATCCAAGTATCACATCCTGCCAATCAGATAAAGGCCCATTTATAACTACTGTCTATTTTCTGCCAGCCAGCCAATCTTCTATCCATGCAAATATGTTGCCCTCTACACCATGAGCTTACTTTTTCTGCAATAACCTTTGATAGGCATCTTATTAACTGCCTTATCAACAGCACATCTACAGATTCCCCCTTTATCTGCAGCACATTATTCCTTCAAAGAGCTCTAATAAAATGGTTAAATATGATTTTCCCTTCACAATATTATGCTGACTCTTCCCGATTACTTTGAGTTCCTCTAAGTGCCCAGCTATAACCTCTTTAATGATCGATTTTAGTGCCTTCCTTATAACATGTCAAGCTAACTGGCTGATAATTTCCTGTTTTCTGCCTTCCCCTCTTCTTAAATAAAGGAGTTATATTTGCTACTTTCCAGTCTGGTGGAACCTTTCCAGAATCTAGGGAAATTTAGAAAATTAACAATAACGTATCTGCTATTTCATTAGTGACCTCATTTAAGCCCTAGAATGAAGTCTGTCAGGAGCTGGAGACTTGTCATTCTCTTGCTCCTACCAGTTTGTTCAGTACCATTTCCTTAGTGACTGTAATTTCACCAAGCTCCCCTCTCCCTTCCACCTCCTGATTTAAGCTATTACTGGAATGTTTTTTGTATCTGTACAGTGAAGACTAAAGCAAAACATTTGTTCATTTCATTTGCCATTTTCTTGTTATCTATTATTAACTCCCTACTGTCAGTCTCTAGAGGACCAACACTCACTTTACTTATTCTTTTCCTTTTTAAGCATTTGTAGAAACACTTGCTCTCCATTTTTCCATTTCTAGCTTGCTTTCTCTCATATTCTTAATTTCTTTTTCCTGATTAACACTTCAGTCATTCTCTGGTGTTCTTGATATTCTGGCCAATCATCTGACTAGCCACTTACCTTTGCTCAGTTATATGATTTCTCCTTAAGTTTCTTGCTTTTTGTAGCTTCCTTTGTTAACCATGGATGGTGGATCCCGTTGGATTTTTTTTCTTTATTGTACGAATATAGTTATTCTGAGTATTCTGAAATGTCCCCTTAAAAGTCTGCCACCACTTCCACATTGATCTATTCCTTAGTATAGTAAAGCCGTGGATAACGAAGGAGGTGAAGGAAAGTGTTAAATTAAAAGCGGAGGAATTTAGAGTAGCTAAGAGCAGTGGGCGAGAAGAGGATTGGGAAAGGTTTAAATGTCAACAAAGATTGACAAAGAAGTTGATAAAGGAGGGTAGGAGAAGCTATGAGGCTGGGCTAGCACTTAATATAAAAAAGGATAGCAAGAGTTTTTATAAATATATAAAAAGGAAGAGGCTGGCTAGGGTGAACGTTGGTCCTTTAGAGGATGAGAAAGGGGAGCTAGTGGTAGGGGATGGGGATATGGCGAAGGTCTTGAATAACTTTTTTGTTTCTGTCTTCACGGAGGAGGACGTGAATAATTTGCCGGGTGTTAGCGATGGAAAGGTGGTAGGAATGGAGGGTCTTAATGACATTACTGTTACTAGAGAGGTGGTGCTCGACAGACTGGAGGGGCTGATTGTGGACAAGTCCCCAGGACCGGATGGAATGCATCCGAGGGTTCTGAAAGAAATGGCGGAGGTGATAGTGGATGCCTTGGTGGTTATTTTCCAGACGTCGCTGGATTCTGGGGAAGTGCCGGAAGATTGGAAAACGGCTAATGTTACGCCGTTGTTTAAGAAGGGTGCCAGGCAAAAGGCGGGGAATTATAGGCCGGTTAGTTTAACGTCTGTGGTAGGTAAAATGTTAGAATCTGTCATTAAGCAGGAAATTGCGAGGCATCTTGAAGGGAATTGCTTGATAGGGCAGACGCAGCACGGTTTCATTAAAGGGAAGTCGTGTCTGACAAATTTACTGGAGTTCTATGAGGATGTGTCTAGGGCAGTGGATAGAGGAGAGCCGGTGGATGTGGTCTTTCTGGATTTTCAGAAGGCGTTTGACAAGGTACCTCACAAGAGGTTATTGCAGAAGGTCAGGGGACATGGAGTTGGGGGTAGGGTGTTAGCGTGGATAGAGGATTGGTTGTCAAATAGGAGGCAGAGAGTGGGGGTCAATGGGTGCTATTCGGATTGGCGGATGGTGACTAGTGGGGTGCCCCAGGGGTCAGTGCTGGGGCCTCAGCTATTTACCATTTATATAGATGATCTGGAGGAGGGAACCGAGTGCAGGGTGTCGAAATTTGCTGATGACACCAAGATTGGGGGAACGGCAAATTGTGCGGAGGGTGTGGAGAGTCTGCAGAAGGATCTAGATAGGCTGGGCGAATGGGCCAGGAAATGGCAAATGGAATTTAATGTTGGCAAGTGTGAGGTGGTCCACTTTGGTAGGAAGAATGGTAGGAAGGACTATTACTTACGTGGCGAAAAACTGCAGCAGGCGACGGTGCAGAGGGACCTCGGGGTCCTTGTGCATGAGTCGCAAAAACCCAGCTTGCAGGTGCAGCAGGTGGTCAGGAAGGCAAATGGGATGCTGGCCTTCATAGCGAGGGGGATTGAATATAAAAGTAGGGAGGTCTTGCTGCAGCTGTATAGGGCATTGGTGAGGCCGCAGCTGGAGTACTGTGTGCAGTTTTGGGCGCCGCACCTGCGCAAGGATATTTTGGCCCTGGAGGGAGTGCAGAGGAGGTTTACTAGGCTGATACCGGAGTTGAGGGGATTGAGCTATGAGGAGAGGCTGAATAAACTAGGCTTGTACTCGTTAGAGTTTAGAAGAATGAGGGGAGATCTCATTGAGACGTATAAGATGATGAATGGGATGGATAGGATAGAGGTGGAGAGACTCTTCCCGCTCAAAAAAGACAGTAGGACTAGGGGGCACAGCCTCAAGATAAAGGGGAGGCGGTTTAGAACGGAGTTGAGGAGGAACTTCTTCACTCAAAGGGTGGTGAATCTCTGGAATTCTCTGCCCGTTGAAGTGGTGGAGGCTGCCTCGCTAAATATTTTTAAGAAGCGGGTTGATGGGTTTTTGATAAGAGAAGGGATTGAGGGTTATGGGGAGAGGGCGGGAAAGTGGAACTGAGCCACGACAGATCAGCCATGATCTTATTGAATGGCGGGGCAGGCTCGAAGGGCTAGATGGCCTACTCCTGCTCCTATTTCTTATGTTCTTATGTTCTTATCCCAGTTCACTTTAGCCAGCTCAGCTTTCATGTCCACAAAGTTGCCTTTATTTAAATTTAATATACTAGTCTTAGATCCACTGTTCCCTTTTTCAAAGTGGATGTAAAATACAGTCATATCGTGGTTGCTGCTCCCTGGGGGTACTTTTCATCTGAGGTCATTAATTAATCCTGTTATATTGCACAATAACCTGTTCTCTGATTAAGGGAATCCCCTTTTAGTCAAGTCTATTTTAAAGGGGATCTCTAGAACAAGTGCTGTTATTGCAGTCAGTTTGAATCATTTTTAAATAGAACATCTTTTGGCAAGGTTTGACCTTATCAGAGTTTTTCTTAAGTGTGCTGTGGTGTTGTCTATATTAGGGAAGGCCTACCCTGCTCTACTTAACCACAGGAGGTCAGTTTTTTTCTGTTGCACAGTCAGTCATCATAAAGCACAATAGTGGGGGCAAAGGATTAAAGCATTAAAGTATATTTTGTAACCATCTCTTCTTAAGGACAAAATAGTGACGATGAAAAACATTTCTTCAAAAGCAGCATTCTGTAAAGACTTTCTAAAAGGGAAATTGAGGAGATTCCTGTCACTGTGATAGGTTATTATAATAAGAGTGCTTGTGCTAAATTCTTAATTCTCCTGTTACTTGCTTTACATGTTTGCTTGGATTGTGCTGCTTATTTTTTGTTTTCCCTTATGAATTATTGTTTTTTTGCTCACTTAGTAGTTCGGTAGTACAGAACATTTGCACCACACAAATGCCAGGCGTTGACCCTCACCAATAATGAACACTCTAATCACCACCCCTTGACATTCAATGGTGTTACCATCACTGAATCCCCCACTGTCAACATCTTTGGGGTTACCATTGACCAGAAACTCCACTGGACTTGGCTCGCCACATAAATACACTGGCCACAAGAACAGATCAGGGGCTCGGAATAGCGCGGTGAGTAACTCACCTCCTGACTCCCCAAAGCCTGTCCACCATCCATGAGGCACAAGTCAGGACAGTAATGAAATACTCCTCACTTGCCTGGAAAAGTGCAGCTCAATAACACTCAAGAAGCTTGACACCATCCAGGACAGATGTCCCACTTGATTGGCACCACATCCACAAACATCCACTCCCTCCATCACCAATGCTCAGTTGCAGCAGTGTGTACTATCTACAAGATGCACTGCAGCAATTCACCAAAGATCCTTAAACAGCACCTTCCAAACCCATGGCCACTTCCATCTAAAAGGACAAGAGCAGCAACACATGTGAAAACCACCAGCTGCAAGTTCCCCTCAAAGCCACTCACCGTCCTGACTTGGAAATATATCAATGTTCCTTCACAGTCACTGGGTCATTCCCTCCCTAACGGTATCGTGGGTCAAGCTACAGCATGTGGACTGCAGCGATTTAAGAAGGCAGCTCGCCACCACCTTCTCAAGGGCAACTAGGGATAGACAATAAATCCTGGCCACCCAGCGACACCCATGTTCCAAAAGCAATTTTGAAAAAACACTTGGGTACTGCTGAAAAAATACATTTGGTCTGTTGAAGCTTTTCATCTTGCACTCATCAGGACATTTCACAGGAATACAGATCCAAGAGAGGCAACAAATTTATACTGTATGTGAGGAGAGTGCTGATTTGTTGACAAACGGACTCTGACTGCTGGAAGCTTTGCTAACAAGAACGTACCAGTTGATGGTGACAGACGGTTAACTGCCAATCATTGTTTGAAATTTAAACCAGACTTTGCGTCTGACTAGTCAAGGCATTGCCCTGCAGAGTGAATCAGAAAAGAGCTGTAATTTGTTTTGTTTAGTTGGGACAGGCACAATGTGTAAACATGTTCTTTCTGTCTGCAAAGAACAGGGCCCTGTGTATGATATACGTAGCCTTGTTTACAGAAATACTGTGGGTCCAATTAACAATCTTAAATTGGTTGTCAGTATAATTTTTAGCACACTGAGGATTATTTAGCAAATGTTGTCCAATTGCAGAATCATATCTAATGCTGGACATCGTATTTTACGTTTTTCAAGCGCTGACTGGTTGGATCGATCTGTACGTTGCCCATTGCAAACAGTGGGAGGGACTTGCTGTTTGATACCATCTGTGGGAAGCATGGCTTTCATACTTAGCATCACACCAGGAACTATAGGGGGAAGGCTTTTGAATCTGAGTGGCAATACCCAATGGGCTTCTGCTTACAGTGGCAATACCCAATGGGCTCCTGCATACAGTGGCAATACCCAATGGGTTTCTGCTTACAGTGGCAATCCCCAATGGGCTTCTGCATACAGTGGCAATACCCAATGGGCTCCTGCTTACAGTGGCAATACCCAATGGGCTCCTGCTTACAGTGGCAATACCCAATGGGTTCCTGCATATAGTGGCAATACCCAAAGGGCTTCTGCATACAGTGACGATACCCAGTGGGCTCCTGCTTACAGTGGCAAGACCCAATGGGCTCCTGCTTACAGTGGCGACACCCAATGGGTTTCTGCTTACGGTGGCAATACCCAATGCATTCCTGCATATAGTGGCAGTACCCAATGGGTTCCTGCTTACAGTGGCAATACGCAATGGGTTCCTGCATACAGTGGCAGTACCCAATGGGTTCCTGCATACAGTGGCAATACTCAATGGGCTCCTGCATACTGTGGCAATACCCAATGGGCTTCTGCATACAGTGGCAATACCCAATGGGTTTCTGCATACAGTGGCAATACCCAATGGGTTCCTGCATACAGTGGCAATACCCAATGGGTTTCTGCTTACAGTGGCAATACCCAATGGGTTCCTGCATACAGTGGCAATACCCAATGGGTTCCTGCTTACAGTGGCAATACCCAATGGGTTTCTGCATACAGTGGCAATACCCAATGGGTTCCTGCTTACAGTGGCAATACCCAATGGGCTCCTGCTTACAGTGGCAATACCCAATGGGTTTCTGCTTACAGTGGCAATACGCAGTGGGTTCCTGCATACAGTGGCAGTACCCAATGGGTTCCTGCTTACAGTGGCAATACCCAATACATTCCTGCATACAGTGGCAGTACCCAATGGGTTCCTGCTTACAGTGGCAATACCCAATGGGTTTCTGCTTACAGTGGCAATACCCAATGCATTCCTGCATACAGTGGCAGTCCCCAATGGGTTCCTGCTTACAGTGGCAATACCCAATGGGTTTCTGCTTACAGTGGCAATACCCAATGCATTCCTGCATACAGTGGCAGTCCCCAATGGGTTCCTGCTTACAGTGGCAATACCCAATGGGTTTCTGCTTACAGTGGCAATACCCAATACATTCCTGCATACAGTGGCAGTCCCCAATGGGTTCCTGCTTACAGTGGCAATACCCAATGGGTTTCTGCTTACAGTGGCAATACCCAATGCATTCCTGCATACAGTGGCAATGCCCAATGGGCTTCTGCATACAGTGGCAATACCCAATGGGCTCCTGCATACAGTGGCAATATCCAATAGGTTCCTGCATACAGTGGCAGTCCCCAATGGGTTCCTGCTTACAGTGGCAATACCCAATGGGTTCCTGCTTACAGTGGCAGTACCCAATGCATTCCTGCATACAGTGGCAATACCCAATGGGCTTCTGCATACAGTGGCAATACCCGATGGGCTTCTGCTTACAGTGGCAATACCCAATGGGTTCCTGCATACAGTGGCAATACCCAATGGGCTCCTGCATACAGTGGCAGTACCCAATGGGTTCCTGCTTACAGTGGCAATACCCAATGGGTTTCTGCATACAGTGGCAATACCCAATGGGTTCCTGCTTACAGTGGCAATACCCAATGGGTTTCTGCTTACAGTGGCAATACCCAATGGGTTTCTGCTTACAGTGGCAATACCCAATGGGTTTCTGCTTACAGTGGCAATACCCAATACATTCCTGCATACAGTGGCAGTACCCAATGGGTTCCTGCTTACAGTGGCAATACCCAATGGGTTTCTGCTTACAGTGGCAATACCCAATGCATTCCTGCATACAGTGGCAGTACCCAATGGGTTCCTGCTTACAGTGGCAATACCCAATGGGTTTCTGCTTACAGTGGCAATACCCAATGCATTCCTGCATACAGTGGCAGTACCCAATGGGTTCCTGCTTACAGTGGCAATACCCAATGGGTTTCTGCTTACAGTGGCAATACGCAGTGGGTTCCTGCATACAGTGGCAGTACCCAATGGGTTCCTGCTTACAGTGGCAATACCCAATGGGTTTCTGCTTACAGTGGCAATACCCAATGGGTTTCTGCTTACAGTGGCAATACCCAATACATTCCTGCATACAGTGGCAGTACCCAATGGGTTCCTGCTTACAGTGGCAATACCCAATGGGTTTCTGCTTACAGTGGCAATACCCAATGCATTCCTGCATACAGTGGCAGTCCCCAATGGGTTCCTGCTTACAGTGGCAATACCCAATGGGCTTCTGCATACAGTGGCAATACCCAATGGGCTTCTGCATACAGTGGCAATACCCAATGGGTTCCTGCTTACAGTGGCAATACCCAATGGGTTCCTGCATACAGTGGCAATACCCAATGGGTTCCTGCTTACAGTGGCAGTACCCAATGGGTTCCTGCTTACAGTGGCAATACCCAATGGGTTCCTGCTTACAGTGGCAGTACCCAATGGGTTCCTGCTTACAGTGGCAGTACCCAATGGGTTCCTGCTTACAGTGGCAATACCCAATGGGTTTCTGCTTACAGTGGCAATATGCAGTGGGTTCCTGCATACAGTGGCAATGCCCAATGGGCTCCTGCATACACTGGCAATACCCAATGGGCTCCTGCATACAGTGGCAATACCCAATAGGTTCCTGCATACAGTGGCAGTCCCCAATGGGTTCCTGCTTACAGTGGCAATACCCAATGGGTTCCTGCTTACAGTGGCAATACCCAATGGGCTCCTGCTTACAGTGGTAATACCCAATGCATTCCTGCTTACAGTGGCAGTACCCAATGGGTTCCTTCATACAGTGGCAATACCCAATGGGTTCCTGCATACAGTGGCAATATCCAATGCATTCCTGCTTACAGTGGTAATACCCAATGGGCTCCTGCTTACAGTGGCAATACCCAATGGGTTCGTGTATACAGTGGCAGTACCCAATGGGTTCGTGTATACAGTGGCAATACCCAATGGGTTCGTGTATACAGTGGCAGTACCCAATGGGTTCGTGTATACAGTGGCAGTACCCAATGGGTTCGTGTATACAGTGGCAATACCCAATGAGTTCGTGTATACAGTGGCAGTACCCAATGGGTTCCTGCTTACAGTGGCAGTACCCAATGGGTTTCTGCTTACAGTGGCAATACCCAGTGGGTTCCTGTATACAGTGGCAGTACCCAATGGGTTCCTGCTTACAGTGGCAGTACCCAATGGGTTCCTGCTTACAGTGGCATTACACTTCCCTGTGATGCTTCAATAAAATTTAAATTGAACCACAACTGGGGAATTGGAACAGAATAAAAATGAAACACAAGACTGTTGATAGTCTTAACAGAAATTAACCTGATGGATAACTGATATCTGATATATTGTCAGCATTTGAAGGGATCAAAAGTTGTCAAAGTTTGTACTTTTGGGATAATATGGAGTTTTCCTAACTGCAAATGACTACCTGTGCTTCAGGCCAAAAACTTCTCTATAAATAGTAGGTTTTGACTCAGATGATCCCAGTCATTTTCTCCTCAAGTCCACAATACTAATGTTGGGTGGGGCATTATTTTACTCAGAGTAAAGTAATAACTAAATTGTAGTCATGAAGAATACTTGCATGAGAAGTCATGCAGCTGTCCATCAGGCTGCCAACAGACATTAATGTGGAATAAGTGAGACTCAAAGCACCCAATCCTTGGCCTCAGTAATGTTGCTGCAAGGATAGGCCAAGCCAACTGAGGTCTCCGTCTGTCAACGCCAGCGAACATCAAATGAGGGAGTCTCAAAAAAGGTCAAGAAGGCGGCCTTTATAAAAAAATTCAAAGTGCCGAACGAACGAGAATGCTGCTGTGAGCAACTCCAGGGAAAAACCATGGTAGCATTAAGGAAATTGCACATTTCTTTGTAATTTTCTTTAAACGTTTCTATTTACTGGATGTTGAAGTATTGTCGATGGGAAAAGGCTGGTTCACTGGGCCAAGTTGTTGGAGGCCTTGGGTCATGTGATGAAACGTTCAGGAATATGTCCAACCAGAATGGTTAACACTAATCCCGGGCACGTCACATTGGCTTTGCCCATTAAGCAAGGTAGACAAGACGTCAGATTAGTATCCCATCAAAGGGACAGCATTTCCAATGATGTAACCCAGTGCATTGCCGTGTCAGAATGGATTATATACTCAAGCCCTACAGTTTGAGTTGAACCTGACAACCCTTTGACAGGGAGGAGTGCTGGCAATAGAGACAAACTGATGTGTTTTGGATTCACAATATTCCCGAGAAATTCAGTTTATTTTTTCAAAGAGTGGATTCAACTTTTCCTGTTGGACTGTTAAATACGGCCACAGCTGCATTTCCTCGTAGTTACGCTATCCCTCATTACATAAGAACATCAGAACTAAGAGCAGGAGTAGGCCATCCGGCCCCTCGAGCCTGCTCCGCCATTCAATAAAATCATGGTTGATCTTTTCGTGGACTCAGCTCTACTTACCCGCCCGCTCACCATAACCCTTAATTCCTTTACTGTTCAAAAATTTGCCTATCCTTGCCTTAAAAAGACAATCAAGTACAGGTACACTGAATCTTGCTCATTACCTTGGTCTTGCATGTAAATTAACTCTGAAACCTGAAGGGGAAAAATAGCTTTAGTTCATTTCTTTGATATACATGAGGATTGTGATCTGTCTGTGAGGTAAAATTAAGAGTTCTTTGCATGGATAAAATGAGCAAGCAACAATATATGTTGTTATTGACCTACATGGCACCATTTTTGGTCCACGTGGTATAAGTCTTCACTTAAAATCATAGTTCCAATCCGGAAAAATGCAACTTAATTTCCTACTTACCCTCTAATGCCAAATATCTTTCTCGCCATACATTCCTCATCCTCACCCTCCTAATTGATGTAGACCTTTCCTCTTGCTGGACCCCGACTCGCTCTTCCCTCTTCTGAACCCTCACATTATGCAGGGCTTTGGAGATGAGCAGTAAGGGGAGGAAGAGCAGCTTCAGCTTGCTGAAGGCAGGGTTGGGGGGGGGCGCGTCTGCAGTGAGAGGGAGGGTCAGGGAATGACAGAGACTGAATTGGGGGGGGTCTGCAGTGAGAGGGAGGGTCAGGGAATGACAGAGACTGAACTGGGCGGGGGGGGGGGGGGGGTGGGTCTGCATTGAGAGGGAGGGTCAGAGAGTGACCGAGACAGTAAGTCAGGGGGGCTGCAGTGAGAGGGAGGGTCAGGGAGTGACAGAGATTGAACGGGGGGTTGGGGGGGTGGTATGCAGTGAGAGGGAGGGTCAGGGAGTGACAGAGACAGAACTGGGGGGTGGTCTGTGGTGAGAGGGAGGGTCAGGGAATGGCAGAGACCATTCCAAAAAGGCTTCAATTGGGTCATGCCATCCGACATAAGCCCTGACATGAAGCACATTATAAATGAAATTCCCAAAGTTGAACAAGAATATTGGCTTCATTAACTGAACAAAGCAAAATGACTTGAAATTGGAGCAACTTAAAACAAGAAATTACTGGAGTAGGATCCCACTTCCCTTTTATTACTCCAACCTGCACCGTATCCCCCTTTTCCCTCCCCTCAGTACTTTTTATAATTGAGGTGAATTAGTATTTTTTTAAATATGCAAGTTGTCATAATTTGCAATCAGCTCCAAATGAAGAAAGAAATCATGACTAGGTGAATCTTCTCAGCAACTGTGGCATTAAAATGATTAGAAAGTTCTTTGCTGAAAGCAGTTGATATGCTCTGAGTTGTTGCTCTGAGTCTGGGGAAGCTTCTGTGAATTTCACTGCCTATTTCAGATTAATTGAACGTTTTCAAGCCGCAGGGTCCTGGCTTATCTTTGGTCAGTTGGATACCGTGTTGAAATGATTTCTGGTAAAATTGTGGCAAGGGGCAGCACAGTGGCACAGTGGTTAGCACTGCTGCCTCACAGCGCCAGGGACCCGGGTTCAGTTCCCAGCTTGGGTCACTGTCTGTGTGGAGTTTGCACATTCACTCCGTGTCTGCGTGGGTTTCCTCCGAGTGCTCCGGTTTCCTCCCACACTCCAAAGGTGTGCGGGTTAGGTGGATTGGCCATGCTAATTGCCCCTTAGTATCAGGGTAACTAGCTAGGGTAAATACTTGGGGTTATGGGGATAGGGCCTGGGTGGGATTGTGTCGGTGCAGACTCGATGGGCCAAATGGTCGTCTTCTGCACTGTAGGGATTCTATGATAGTGTGTCGGCCAGCTGACCTTGTTCAATAGCCGTGGCTGTTAAAGAATGGTTTTCTGTGTTAGGGTTAGGCAAGTTATGTGTCATATGGTTTAGCATATCAGTTATTGTTCTGACCTGAGGGAGAGCTGAACACCAACATGATTTCTAACCCTTATCAATCATAATGCTAACAACTGACATCTTTCTGTGTGAAGATTTTGCCTCGTTCCATCCTAAGCAGCACTTGTGATGTTGCAGTCCTGACTTCCCACCCCTTTAATCATATCTTGATGTGATGTTTTAAGTTCCTTTTCCACTTTGTCCTTTTTGTCATTGGGCGGTTGCCCTCCTTCTGGGAGAGCCCCCCACCCACCCACCCTTTCATTTGTCTTCTCGCTAATTTGATTTAGTTGATTTGATGGGCCCACAAAGATCGGCCCTGGCTTCACCGTAGCCCATACAAAATATGTAAATGCACTCAAATACTTTCTTAGAATCAGATCGGGAAACCTTCCAGTGATGGAGGTACGATCGGAAACTCTGAAAGCAACGGCAAGTGTGACAGTGGGCTGTGTCTAGAAAGCGGAGGGTTCAGAAGAAATGGCTGGTGAAACGATCAAAGAATACATGCTTCGGTTTGCCATTTATGTCTCAAGTACCAACTCGTGCTGTTTACCTTCTCCCCCGTCCTCCCCCCCTTGCATTTATGGCAACATGCTAAATAAATGTCTTTCTCGGCCCCGCTCGCTTCTCCCACCCCCCAGCTTAGCTCTGTGGCAAATTGGCTCGCATTTCATCATCCCTGGCTTCTCTGAGCAGCATTGGAAGCATAATTGTCATGCGCTTCCCTCCTTGCTTTCGATTGAGCATGTTAGGATTTTATGGTTCACTGGAGAATAAATGGTTGTCATTTCACAGACGGGCCAGGATGTAATTAGCCACAATGCATTTAAGTAATGGAACAGATGTCTCTTTGTAAACCAAGTTTGCCGTTCCACACTCTATGTGAATGACCTGTCGACTGCTGCAGGCTATTCATCGCTCTCGGAGCCCTACTGCTATAATGTTTTCCGGTGCAGAGGCTGTTTGTGTTGCAGGATGTTGAGACACTGAACCAGCATTTATCTGAAGAGCTAGGGCAAACAAAGGCATTACAGGTTATTGTATTAACGAGAGATAATTAATTATTGATAATGTACGGTACTGTGTTTGGGAAGATCAGGAATGCAGCTCCTGCAATTCTTTTTTCCCACCTGTAATTTTCACCTCTCTTTGCCCAGCACCGTTTCTACAATCAGCAACTGCGCCCCCCCCCCCCCCACCCCCGCCCCACTTGGTGCCCTGGACAAATGGTGTCTCTTTGTTCATTGGCTGAATAGTAAATGGCGGCAGTCTGTTTGAGCGTGGGAGACCCCACCCAGTTCTCCCTCAGCAGCACGGCAGTTAGCACTGCTGTCTCACAGTGCCAGGGACCCGGGTTCGATTCCCGGCTTGGGTCACCGTCTGTGTGGAGTCTGCATGTTCTCCCCGTGTCTGCGTGGATTTCCTCCGGGTGCTCCGGTTTCATAGAATCATACAAAACCCTACAGTACAGAGAGAGGCCATTCGGCCCATCGAGCCTGCACCGACCACAATCCCACCCAGGCCATATCCCTACATGTTTTACCCATTAATCCCTCGAACCTACACATCTCAGGACTCTCAGGGGCAATTTAAGCATGGCCAATCAACCTAACCCGCACATCTTTGGATGTGTTTTCCCCCACATGTGCTGGTTAGGTGCATTGCCTGTGCTAAATTCTCCCTCAGCGTACTGGAATAGGCGCCAGAGTGTGGCGACGAGGGGATTTTCACAGTAATTTTATTGCAGTGTTAATGTAAGCCTACTTGTGACTAATAAATGAATTTAAACTTAAAAAAATGTACACTCTCCAGGACAGGTCACTGACCGTGAGTGGGATTACTGACTGATAATTCCTCCCACCTACAATGGATGCTGAGACCTCAACTCCCCAACTTCCCTCCTGGCTCAGATCAGATAACTGGGCTCAGATGAGGAGTCAATCCTGCAACCTTCCTGGGCTTTGTCGTTCACTCCTGCGTAGACTATCCATTCACCCAGTGAGCTATTAGAGGACCTCATTACGGCTTTAACTTTACAATAAGGCAGGTGAATTTCTTGTAATTCGTTACAATTATCCATGTTCTGCAGTGGTTTTACATGTGTGTCTATGCTTGCGCCCATCGTGGGGCTGACAGACACCAACCAGCAGGCCTGGTAGCTCTGGCATAACAGCAGACATCCGGCCTACAAGGCCACACGCCGCTGTAACTGGATGTGTTTTGTCAGGTGTCAGCAAGGAAGTAGGTGGAGCACTTCCAGCCCCCTTCCAAAGGTAAAGGCAACTGAGAGGTCGAACCCTGACCTACCTGATCTCTGCCTGTCATTTGCACACGTGTGCTGGAGCCTTGATGGTTTCTCTGGGAATCCCAGCAGTGACATCCACTAAGGAATCGTCATGACGATGTGCACTTGACATTCCTACTGCGTGTTTCTTTCCCATTCACTCCTGGGAAGTAAGCATCGCCCGCAAGGTCAGCATTTATTGTCTGTCCTAATTGCCCATAAGCAGGTTGGCTGAGCACGAGGTTGGCCCCGTTCCTGAAATTGTACATGTGGAAATGCTAGAGTTAACTTTTAAACTTGGTAGAATTCAAGTCACCAGGCAGTCCTTGCGTAAGTTGACCAGTTTGTGAGATTAATGCATTTTGTCATCTAATGAAGAGGCCATAGGGGCTTCATAATGTTGTGTAACACAGCACAGCAAGCCTTCTCTGTATTGCTCTCTAATGCTACAGTGCCTTGCAGATGACATTAATTCTTAAAGTGCTACTTACTGCTGCTGTGTTAAGTGCATGGGATTCCTGATTATTCAACAGCGTAAATTTGATAGTGATGTTGTATCAAGTACATTTCTGACTGCAGTTAATTTGATTTTGCATCAGTCTCAGGACAGTGACCTCCCCCTCATAGGCAACAAGTCAGAGAAAGGTTGCTGTATTCATAGAATCCCTGTAATGCGAAGGAGGCCACTCAGCCCATTGAGTCTATACCAACTCTGACGGAGTATCTTACCTAGGCCCTCTCCCCTGCCCTATCCCCATAACCCCACAGATTTACTGCAGTTAATCCATCTAATCTACACATCTTGGAACACTAAAGAGCAATTTAGCATAGCCAATCCATCTAACCTGCATATCTTTGGATTGTGAGAGAAAATCAGAGCACCCGAAGGAAACCCACGCAGAGGTGCAAACTCCACACAGACAGTCACCCTAGGCTGGAATCGAACCCGGGTCCCTGGTGTTGTGAGGCAGCAGTGCTAACCACTGTGCCACCATGCCGCCTCTTATGCTCCTGGGCTCTCAGGTATTGTCCCATAGACCCACAATGTGAAGGAAAGGTAGGCACTGCCTCCTCACCCTAACTTCACAGAAGTGGTCACTTTTCTCCATGATATTGGCACAACCAGCTTTCCGTGGCTGTTATTCTGTCGGAGGAGGCCCATAGTACACTACTGCTGCCATTCATAATAACTGCTGCTACTTGAATTCCTATAGTATAAACATCCCTCATGTACAGTACGCATCAGTCACTTGATTACTGGTGGTAAGTCAAATAAAAAGAATATTTTATGAGGCAAGGATCAGCGTACCGAAGAAGCACTTAGTATTATTCTGCTGCTCAGGTGAGGCTGTATGCCTTTGCAGCGAAAAAGTTGTAAGAATGCTGAAGTAATGGATGAGTTTATTCAAAGATTAATTACCCTTTAGGTTGGAGGTCAAAGCCCATTTGTCAATTGAAAGACTGCAGACTTTGATATTTTGCTTTCCAGGAGCGTTTTCAATACATTTGTATGACTGTCAAGCAATTCCCCGAGAGTTGAGTTCATTTGCACATAATTAAACATCTCGGGTGTGACACAGGGAACGATGCTGACATGACAGGAAACGCACAAGGATGAGCCATTTCTCTGATTGATTGGTAGATAAGTATAAAAGACCCAGCCTGAGGGAGAAGCAATGCCGTGTAAATGCATCACGCTGAAGAGCAATCCCCAAAGACAAAAATATTCCAAGCGCGAGAAAATTCTGGAAATTCAAACTCGGGAAGAAACCTTGAAAGAATTCAGAGACCACCACAAAAATGAATGGTGTTGAGCGCACACAGTAGTGGGCTGTTGCCCACTGTGGAAACAGAATCAGATGCCAGTTCAGAAATTTCTCAGTGTCAAGTCCGATATTGCAACTTCATTGGCTGTAAACATTCTTGGAGGCCCTGAGGTTGTGAAAGGCACTATATAAATGTAAGCGTTTCTATTACTAAATAGTGAACATGAAAACATGTCTTGCCAATTGAGCATCATGTGGATTGGAGCAGTGCTGTTCTGATGAGTGTTTCAAGCACAGCCATGCTTTAATTACATTGATGAAATGTGCATGTTAGTCTGGTTTAGATCATTCTCATTAGCTTTTGTTAAATATTCACACATGTTCAATATCATTGGAAAATAATGTCAGGTGCAGTCACTCCATGCAGTAGATATTGAGTTGTCTGTGACAGCACAGTGGCACAGTGGTTAGCACTGCTGCGTCACAGCACCAGGGATCCAGGTTCAATTCCGGCCCTGGGTCACTAACTGTGCAGGGTTTACACATTCTCCCTGTATCTGCTTGGGTTTCCTCCTGGGGTGCTCGTTATCTCTCGCAGTCCAAAGATGTGCAGGGTAGGTGGAATTGCCATCCTAAATTGCCCCTTAGTGTCAGGGAGACTTGCAGGGGGTAAATACATGGGGTTACGGGGATAGGCCTGGGATAGGACTCTGGCTGGTGCAGACAGCGAATGGCCTCCTTCTGCACTGTAAAAACAAAACAAACTTACCCACTGCAGTGGTACGCCTCAGTAAACACATCAGGATCAGTGTAAATGTTGATGTATTTGTGAATTAAATAAAGCAGGTTTCTTTGAAGGTTTATCATTTGTTTGTTCTAGATATGGTTAAGATCCCTTTATTGATTCTCCACAAGTTGGTGGGATTTCTCAGTTGAATACTTTTACCCAAACCCCAGCTTTCTTCCCACTTCCCCCAAAGGTGGATACAGCTCCCTGTAGGTCGACAGTCCTTTAGTATCTCATCAATTCTTCATGGATGAGCTTTGGCAAAAAGTGTTGGCAAGTTGTTGTGCATTTGAGAGCACCTTGCCGCTATCTGACATCCATACATAGAGAGATAGTGACTTTTAAATAAAGATATGAGGTTTGAGAGCACTTGTCTCTTTGTTAGATTGTAAGTCTGGATAGTGATTAATGACCTGGACCCTCTCTGAGATTTTGCTTCATTCATAAAGGATCCTGAGGCCAATTAGAGTGTCCCAGCTGCTACAGTGGCTGAGATTAATCCTACTTACCCAATGGAAATAGGAATGGCAAGCACTTTAAAATCATTCTGATGATTTACCTGCCAATGACACACCTGGATCTGAAACTAGACCTGTTCTGAACGGGCAGCAGAGAGATCTGTCTGAGGCCAGTGGGGTCCTTTGTCAAATATGGAGACCATTTTCTGATGACATCAGTAGGCCCAAGTTGAGTGACGAAAGCGCTTTGACACCGCTGCTAGCTAAAGCCAAACAAGAGGAGGAAGTGAAACAAAGGAGGCCATTCAGGATCTGTTTTCCACCTTTTGGTAGGCCAAGAGGAGGAAGCATGCCAGCCCTGTTCCAGAGGCCCCATCTTTCATATTACATGAGATTGCTCCCAGAAACTCCAACCTCTACACTTACTCTATACCAATTCCTCCAGTCCTGCAACTTCCTTCTATTCTCGGCAGCTTCCTTCCGTAGGGAAATTTCTACTCTACTATGAAACACTGCAAGTTGTCAAAATTCTATAAAGGGCGTGTGTTAGGAGGGGGAGGGGTATATTATTGGTAGAGGTGATGGCATTTGTGAAACTCAGCTCCTGTATATAAATGCACTCTCCCGAACGAAGACGGAGTTGTTATATCCACTTAGGCAGAGATTCCCGTACAGTCATTAATCACTGTCATGCCAACAATCAATCAAGCGTCACTTAAAAACTCGTAATGAGTTCACAGTGACACTCGCTGCCTTTTGTTTGCTTTTTTTGCTCCATTAACGTTTCTTTCCCTGTCATCCGCCGGTGTATGTATGGATCTGTTGACATGACCAGGTGCTGAACTTAGAGAGGGTGATGGCTATTTTCCAATAAGTGGGTGACAGTGCTGATTGGACGCAAGTGGAGATGCTGGATTTCCCTCCACTAGCTCCAGTATTATTAATGTTAGTGCCTGAGGTTCTGACCTGTCAAAGCAGGGAATTTTAATTCTGTTAAATACACTGGAGCCTTAAGAGAATACCTAATAAATGAATGGTCCGTTTAAGTGAATGAAATTTCAGGATCCAAATCTTTTTCTTATGACTCTCCAGGGTGAAATAGAGCAAAACGGGTCATAGCAAAATTGGCAACCTGTTTTGTACCTCTCCTGGTTAATTCTTTTCATTATCTACAAAAATGATGCAACATTGACCAATGGGGAGATGATGGTATAGCAGTAATGTCATTGGGCAGGTAATCCAGAGGCCCAAGCTAATGTTCTGGCTGACGTGTGTTGAAATGCAATCATGGCAGCCGTGGGAATCCAGTTCATCAGTCATGAACTTAGTCTCAGTAATGGGACCATGAAACTATCACCGATTGTTGTAAAAAGCCCATCCAGTTCACTAAGATCCTTTAGGGAAGGAAATCTGCCATCCTTACCCAGTCTGGCCTACATGTGACTCCAGGCAGCCTAGCAAGCCACTCAGTTGCAGGATAATCAGGGATGGACAACACTGACAACACCCACATCCCGTGAAAGAATAATTTTTGAAAAGCTAACACCGGATTTGTGTTACCATTGAAGGCCAATTTCTCTTCAAGATTCCAGATTTTTTTAAAAAAGTAAATGAAATAGCGCATCCAAATGAATTAAAATTTTGCCCTGCATGAAGCAGATTGATCCATTGAATCGTGTACAGCTCAACTGAAATGATGCAAGTAAGTCCCAAGTGCCTACGTGGAATTTACGTTAAGCGGTGAACTCCCGTCTGCCAGCGCAATCGACAGCTGAGATTAAATTGCTAAATGTTCCCAATCTTCTGTGGCCGGAATGTTACATCCATTCATGCCGGTGGGATTTTCCCATCCTACTGCCGTGAATACAGACTTGGCTGGGTGCCAAATTCTCCAATCTCGCTGTGGCAGGAACGTGGTGTGAACAGCCGGTAAGATCGCTCCCCCTTCACCTGCTGGTGTCTCCCAGCTCCTGCTCCCTGCAACTCATAAGTGCGCATTTTGTGGTCTGGATCTGACTGAAGTAAACGGCGGCAAATGGTATAATTTGAACCTTTCTCAAAGTTTAACAAGGTTAATCCCAGGATTCACAAAAAACTCCTTTCTGCAAATTAAAATATTGGATGAAGACTCAAGTTACCAGGGTATGGGAATCCTTGTGGCAAAGTTTAGCAAAGTCCACCTCGGTCTGGGCAAGAACATGGTTGATGATAACCATTTTGGTAACCAGTTCCTAACATTTAAAAACACATCTCTGCCTATCAGCTGTGTCACTGTGTGGACAAACTTGGTCATTGCGCCTTCCATAGTTGAATAGCCTACCACTTCCACTGGGGGAATGTATACGTGAGGTCCAGAGAGCTACTGGTGTTTTAGGAACTGCCCCCTACCATCACTGTGTGTTGACATGCTGCCATGTTAAGTTTGTAGCCTTTGAGAGGGTGAAGAAAAGGTTCATGAGAATGAGGAGCTTGATGTATGAGGAACATTTGAGAACTCTGGGTCTGTACTGGGTTGAGTTTAGAAGGATAGGGGGGAAGTGGAATTTCATTGAAACTTACAGAATACTGAAAGGCCAGTGTGCAGTGGACGTGGGAAAACGTTTCAATTAGTAGGAGAATCAAAAATCCAAGGGCAGAGCCTCAGAATAAAGGGACGACCCTTTAGAACCGAAATGAGAAGGATATTCTTTAGCCAGAGAGTGGTGAATCTGTGGAATTCATTGTCACAGAAGGAGTTGGGGGTCAAGTCATTGGGTGTATTTAAGAGATAGACAGGTTCTTGATTGGTAAGGGAATCAAAAGTTACACGGAAAAGGTGGGAGATTGGGGTTAAGAAGTATATTTGCCATGATTGAGCAGAGCAGACTCAGTGGGCCGAATGGCCTTACTCTGCTTCATTATCCTATGATCTTATGGAATTAGTTACCAATTAGAAATGATTCTGTGTTGCCTGAATTCTAATATCTGTTCTTAGAAATCATTTTGAAATGTTGCAATCCAGTTAACGATATTAAAACGAAGAACATTAGGTTTCCCCTTTAAAAGCTTGATCTTTGATAATCTTCTGATTCAAATGGAAGAGAAATGCCAGTCCTCAAATCTCAGTCCAAGCAACTCTTTTCCTTCTCTGCTTCATTGCCTGCCAACTAACAATCGTCTGATTTGAGTTAAAAAAATATAATAAACATCATTCGCACCCAGAGTCAGGGTACGTGGTCAGAACCTAATTACTGGTCCAGTACGCTTACTGCCAATAGTGACAGGTATCATAAAAATGACAGGAAATGAGAAACTGCTGCAGCCTCTCGATCCCAACACCCTGCTATCAATTTGGCTTCAGGGCAGATTGGTTAACTTGTGATGCTCCCAATCTCGGGGTCCAGAAATGGAGCAGCTCCCTTGGTACTCAGCATAAAGTTAAAACATTTCCACAACACATCCAGAGCTCGCGATAGATATTAAATCCTAGCCTTAATGAGGGTCTGCGCTCATATTACATGCATGCTTAACTCTCAGAGAATGCAAACATCGGGGCGTATTAATGGATGTTTGTCTTAATGCAGTAGCATCTGTGCAGGGGTTTTTTTTTCAAGAGATTCCTATTTGATCCCAACTTTTCTCATCCCTATCAATGATCTGGAGGCAGGCAGCCTTCAAGGTAATTACTTGCTAAGGAAATCACCATCTACAAAATGTTAGCTCCCCACCTGAAAGATAAGCAGTGGCCAAAGTACTGCAATAATCCCTAGTGTTGGGGAGGCGATGGCCTAGTGGTATTATCACTAGACTATTAATCCAGAAACTCAGCTAATGTTCTGGGGACCCGGGTTCAGATCCCACCACAGCAAATAATGGCATTTGAATTCAATAAAAAGAAAATCTGAAATTAAGAATTGACTGATGACCATGAACCTATTGTTGATTGTTGGAAAAACACATCTGGTTCACTAATGTTCTTCAGGGAAGGAAATCTGCCATCCTTACCAGGTCTGGCCTACATGTGACTCCAGAGACACAGCAATGTGGCTGACTTTCAACTGCCCTTGGGCAGTCATGGGCAATAAATGATGGCCAACCAGTGACATCCATGTCCCACAAATGAATACAAAAAAAACTGATGTAAATGTCTTTGTCTTCTCAGTAATGACGAGAGCAGATCATTGCTTTCCAGTTCTACAGAACTGAAACTATGTACAGCTCTATGAAACCCAAGTCCGCAGCTGTTAACTCTTTTCACCCAGTTGGGTGCAAATTTTCTTCAGCTATAGACATTCAGCACATCAATGTAATCCACATCTGTAGTCCAGAGTTGTGCGGGTTATGTGTATCGGCCACGCTAAATTGACCCTTAGTGTTAGGGGGACTAGCTAGGCTAAATATGTGGGGTTTGGCGATAGCACCTGGGTGAAATTATGTTCGGTACAGACTCGATGGGTCAAAAGGCCTCCTTCTGCACTATACCAAAGACTATACCAAATGGCAACAAAGGCTGTAAAACCAATTGAACAATCCTCAAAGAAGTTCAGATGTACTATCAGTGCCAACAACTTAATTTTCTCCATAGACACTAATGGGCTATTTGAGAAATTACATAACTTTTACTTCTGGATTTAATGCAGTTATGATCAGGAGATCGAACAAGCATGGTTTAGCCCACGGGGGAGTGTGAGGGAAATGTGACGATCAGAGTGGCCTGTAAGTGTTGCCAATCCTTCAGGATTATTCCAGGAGCTGCTGCTTTCACACCTCAGCATTTGGGATCAGTCCAAACATCTCCACTGAACGGCAGCAGCGAAGCCATGTAAATCTTACAGAAAGCATCGCCCACAGCAATGCCGTCCCTTTTGCAGAGAGTTTAGAAACAGAGAGAGTAGACTGAACCAGCGTTACTGGAGCGTGCATTAATCAATCTGTTATTGGTTAATTGGTACCCAGTATAAATTCTCCAAGCACTCTGCACTCACAGCAACTAACCGAATCAAATTTGAGACAAGTCTTGTCATAGTTGTCCCCGTCTATAACCCACTGTTATCTCACCTCATTTACGAAAAGCAGAATCATATTTAGCTGTAACACATAACCCATATTATCACCTGGATTGGAAGCTGAAGGCAAGCCTGTTACATTTCTATTTCTGATACCATGCTCCATGTATTATTTCCTATTGTCTCGCTTCTTATTCTTCCCCTTGTGGCCCCAAAGACTGTCAGCATCTAAATTAAACTTGATTTACAGACATTGTTTTGCAAGCCATACGGCAGTCATTGGCAGCAGCAGTTATATTTCTGTTTCCTTGGTTCAGACCTGATTCATGTTGCTTGAAAATAACCTTTATCCCCCCTGTATTCTGTTAGGAGTGCCAGCCCTCTTTGGATGCAACAGTTATCAGTTTATTCAAATGGCAAATGTTACTTAAAAATGCTTTCAGAATTAAAAATTGGAAGCAGGTGATAGAAATTTTAAAGTTTATTAGTGTCACAAGTAGGCTTACATTAACACTGCAATGAAGTTACTTTGAAAGTCCCCTAGTTGCCACACTCTAGTGCATGTTCAGGTACTCTGAGGGAGAATTTAGCATGGCCAGTGCACATCTTTCGGACTGTGGGAGCAAACTGGAGCACCCAGAGGAAACCCACGCAGACATGGGGAGAACGTGCAGACACTGCACAGTGAGCCAAGCTGGGAATTGAACCCGGGTCCCTGATGGTGATGTGGTGCCAATGGATGCCATAGGGCCATGACATCAATAAGAATAACATGAATAAAAATAAGGCTAGCAATGGGTGAGGCAATATTTCTTCCCATTTCTGTGGACCATGTACAAATGGCTGATGCAATTCAAATGATGGAGTAGAACACTAAGTGAAGGATAAGATCCATCACAACAAATAACATGTTTGAGTGTGTTTTAACTTCAGAGATGGTTATATTCATACAAATTGAAAAGCATGCCTAGTCATTTTCACCAGGCGCAAATGGAGATTGCAATGTGAATGGTCAAAATACTGAATTCTATACCAATGCCAATTTTCACCACAGACCCAATTCACGTTCAGACTGGGATCAAGCAAGGCTGTGTTATCACACAAACGCTCATCTCAATTTTCCTTGCTGCAATGCTACATCTCATCTTCAGCAAGTCCCCACTAGAGTGGAGCTAAACTACAGAACAAACGGGAATCTGCTCAACCTCCGCCTTTACAGGCCAGATCCAATGTTGTCCCATCCTCTGTCATTGATCTACAGTATGCAGACGATGTTTGCGTCTGCACACACTCTGAGGTCAAGCTCCAAGCTATCATCAACATCTTCACTAAAGCGTACGAGTCCTTACACCAAACATCCCACTCCCCCCACTCCCGTTATCAAAATGCACAATGGGGACTTGGACAAAATGCACCACTTTCCATACCTTGGAATCCTACCATGTGCGCAGTAACCCACCGGGCAACATACCCTGCAAGAAGTCAGTGCTGAAAACTGAATGCATCGCTCAGTAGGGAGTAATCTGCATGACTGAAGTATCTCTCTTTCTACTTTGTATCTCAACGCTCCAGTGATAAAGCCCAATCTTCCATTAACTTTTGATTTTTTTTGTATTCATGTACTAGCTTTCAATGATTTGCGTACCCAGTCATCCAAATCTTTCCGCACCCCAACAATTCCTGTTATCTCGCCATTAAAAAATTGTTCCAATTTGCCTTTCCTTGTTCAGGGACCTAATGACTCAATGACAGTCCATTCATTTTTGGGATTATATTGAGGATGTGTCAAGATCTTTGGAAAATGGCTAAGAAGAGTTTCAAAAAGCCTGTCAGAGACACACTCCATTCTTCTTTGGTTTCTACCAGCTGTGAACTGTGAACTTGTAAAATGCATGTTGTTCAGAGCCATTTGCAACTCCAAAGACACTGGAGCAGTCCATGTCCAAATGCAGCAAGACCTGGACAATATCCAGGCTTGGGATGGCAAATGGCAAGTAACATGCAAACTACACAAGTGCCTGGCAATGATTATCACCAACAAGAGAAAATCTAACCTTGCCCCTTGACATTCAATGGCATTACCATCACCGAAACCCCCACTTTCAACATCCTGGGGTTAACATTGACCAGAACCTGAACTGGACTAGCCATATAAATACTGTGGCTAGGAGTGCAGAATCTCTCATACTAGGAATGCTGTGAGAAGTAACTCACCTCCTGACCGTCCCTAAGCCTGTTCACCATCTTCAAGGCACAAGTCAGGAGTCTGGTGGAATACTCCGCACTTGCCTTGGTGAGTACAGATCCAATAGCACTTAAGAAACTTGACACTTTCTAAGAAAAAGCAGTCCACTTGATTGGTACCCCATCCACAAACATTCATTCCCTCCACCACCAAAGCACAGGGGTAGCAGCGTGTACCATCAACAAGATGTGCTGCAGGAACTCACCAAGGCTCCCCAGATAGCACCTTCCAAACCTTCGGAGGTGTTCCCATATATCTGCTGCCCAAATCTGGGAAGGACATGGGCAGCAGAAACGTGGGAACACCACCACCTGCAAGTTTCCCTCCGAGCCACACACCATCCTGACTTGGAAATATATAGCCATTTCTCGACTGACGCTGGGTCAAAATCCTGGAGCTTCCTCTCTAACAGCACTGTGGGTGTACCTACACCACATAGACTGCATTGATTTAAGAAGACAGCTCATCATCTTCTCAAGGGCATTTAGGGATGGGCAATAATTGCTGACCTACCCAGCGATACCCACATCCCCATGAATGAATAATACATTTTTTTAAATTAGTGATCTCTATTATACAGTATGCGATAGATTTTAGCTCTCTTTGCCTGTTATAAACAGGACAGTAGCAGCCTATAAATGGGTCACAACCTCTTCAGTTCATTGATGCTCCAGCTGCAGTCATCTTGAGTAGGGTCCTGAGAAAAACATCTGGAGCATCTGCCTGATTTAGGCAGAGAAACATTTTAATTTGCAAATTGGCATCCTACGACATACATAGCATCCTGGAAATCTTCTTCAGTTCGTATTGGGGTTGAGCAGCCTAACTGTCCTTAAAGAGACTGATAGAGGCCAACTCAAAAACTGGGTAGAAATTTTAACCTCATTTTGTGATGTTCAGCCTATTCTCAATCCTGCTGGTCAGCCATCCTGACGCCTGCGAACCAGCAGAGGAGATAAACACTTTTTGGCCTACTCAAAAAGTAAGCTGCCCCTGAGCACTGGTTTGATGGGCATAGCACAGTGGCTGCATACCAATGAGACCCAGGCCTCAGGGAGGCTTAGACTTCGTAGCAGTTGCAATGAGTGGTCAGTGGAAGCATCGCTTGCCCCCACTAGTATACAGCGTGCATCAATAGTTAAAATCAGCTCCTATCTCTTAAGATCCCATTTTTTTGTGTGAAGGACTGATGGCAAAATTCATGCAATGTGTTCAAAACCTCTGATAATTTTTAATCATTATTCTGTGGTCTTGTTGACAATTTCATCCACTACATTAACCCTGGAATCTAGAAATTGCTGCTGGTGATATTAGTAGAGTTGAAATTTATTTATTAGCGTCACAAGTAGGCTTACATTAACACTGCAATGAAATTACTGTGAAAATCCCACAATATCACCACATTCTGGTGCCCATTCGGGTACACTGAGGGAGAATTTAGTATGGCCAATTCACCTAACCTGCACATCTTTGGACTGTGCGAGGAAACCGGAGCACCCGGAGGAAGCCCATGCAGACACAGGGAGGACATGCAAACTCCACACAGGCAGTGACCCAAGCTGAAAATCGAACCTGAGTCCCTGGTGCTGTGAGGCAGCAGTGCTCATCACTGTGCCACCATGCCACCCCAGTGATAGTCTAGTGCATTTATATGATAATTGCTGTGTCTTCAGATGTTTTGGTTGAGTTTAACTCAACTAAAATGTAGAAAAGAAAGCCATATAATTGAATTTAGTGGTTATTTGCTGATACCAACATCCATCTGTATAAGCAGCTGTATAAGGTGCTAGTGAGGCCACACCTGGAATACTGTGTACAGTTTTGGTCTCCTTACTTGGGAAAGGATATATTGGCACTGGAGGGGGTGCAGAGGAGATTCACTAGGCTGATTCCGGAGTTGAGAGAGTTGGCTTATGAGGAGAGACTGAGTAGACTGGGACTGTACTCATTGGAATTCAGAAGAATGAGGGAAGATCTCATAGAAGCAATAAGATTATGAAAGGAATAGACAAGATAGAAGCAGGGAGGTTGTTTCCACTGGCAGGTGAAACTAGAACTAGGGGCATGGCCTCAAAATAATGGGGAGCAGATTTAGGACTGAGTTCAAGAGGAACTTCTTCACACAAAGTGTTGTGGATCTGTGGAACTCCCTGCCCAATGAAGCAGTTGAGGCTACTCCATTGAATGTTTTTAAGGCAAGGATAGATAAATTTTTGAATAGTAAAGGAATTAAGGGTTATGGTGAGTGGGCGGGAGTGGAGCTGAGTCCAAGAAAAGATCAGCCATGATCTTATTGAATGGTAGAACAGGCTCGAGGCACCAGATGGCCTACTCCTGTTCCTGGTTCTTATGTTCTTATCGTTGAAGGCAGAAGTTGGTGCATTTAGACTTTTCTGCTCTGCATTCCAAGGCCCAGCCTAGTCTGGAATCTCATCTGGCCAGACTGGTAAGAGTATAACAGGCACTGTCAGCACACTGTTGTTCCTGGTGCCTGGAGTTGAGTGTCAGTAGCCCTGACACTCCTCAAGGTGACACTCCCTGATTGGGCAGGCAATCATTACCTCAATCAGAGAGCTCGTACTCCAAGATGCCCACCTCATGGGCCTCACTGAGGTCATTATAATATTCATGCCGCTCCTGGGGGCTGTAAAACTCCAGCCTGGGATTTCTTCAGCTTTGTCACCACACTGCTCTTTCTTCCTGGTTTTGTCTGAAGGTTTTGGCCCTATTGGTAAATGCTGCTTTCCTTGATGCTGATCACAGGATTCATTTCTTACATCCTATGGAGTTTATGTTGTTCTGAGCAAACCAGTCTTGCTGTTTTCTTGTTTTTTGTCAGCGGTCTAACTGAATAAAAATCTCTGAAGCTTCTTCCATCCATTTTTGATGTCAGGACATAGTCTGGGAACAAGCTGAGACTATCCTGATGTGGCTGATTTTGCAATCTTGCTGATTTAAATTTTGCACCATTTAATCTGCTTTGTTTCTCTTGCTGTTTCAATACCTAATCGTATTTTCAATCATGGGATGTGGGCATCGCTGGCTGGGTCAGCATGTTTATTGCCCATCCCTAACTGAGTGTGAGATCAAAGAGTGATAGAGGTTTACAGCATGGAAACAGGCCCTTTTTGGCACAACTTGTCCATGCCACCTATTCTTTTAACTGCTAAGTTATCTCTCCCCTAGATGGAATAGGTTTAAACCTATGCCATCTAGAACTTATAAGATCTTATAGACCTCAATAAGATCACCCCTAAGTCTCCTATGCACCAGGGAAAACAGTCCCAATCTATCCAGCCTCTCCTTATAACTCAAACTCATGTACTGAGATGATCAGTGCGATCCAAAATTTATCAGTCACTCAGCAATCTGTCAAACTTGACTACGGTTTTTGTTCAGGTGGAGAATGACCCAAACCTGTGAGTCAGATGAGGGGTGATCCCAGCTATAACTTTCACTAGATCTGCACTTGTGGCTTTGCCACTAGCCCACTGTTGCAGGACAATGGGAAGTAGTGTGATTCTGCGGAGATCAAAGTGACACCAGCATGTGAACTGGACTCAGTGATGAAGATTCATGTTGTGTCTACCTTACTATCTTAGCTTGTTCATCCAGCACCAGTGGCCAGTCAATAGTTGAGGTAGCTGGAGAGGAAGTCTGCTGTAGTGGATGACCTACAGTACCTGATGCATCCATACGGATGATCTCAGCTATCCACACAGCTTTCCTGCTGTGTCCCTCCAACTGGGGACATTAGTGTGGGTTTCCATGGCCCACTTCAACAGGCTCCAGGCAGTAGAATGGGAGATGGTTGACTCCTGTCACTCAAGCGCACCCATCCACACAATATCCTCTGTGAGCTGGTGGACTTGTCTGGGCTGTCACCATCTCCATGGAGAAGTAACTACTTGGAACCAGAGAGCATTGGAGGCCAGAGATGAGGGTCCATTTACAGGGCATGTGGCTAACTCCAAGTCAAAGGTCAGACTACATATCGTATCTTTTGCGCAGATACAAACATATTTAATTGCCAAGATTATTTGAAAGTTACAAAATCAGATGCAATGGAGTGAAAACCATCTGAAGATATTAATAACACCCTTTGAAGATTCCATGTGTGACACCAGTGACAGACAGCATGTTCAGGGCCAATTGTTTTTGTACTATTATGAATGCAGCTGAAATAAGGGAAATTAGTTCAGAACAGGGGTCGAAACAAGGAATCTCTGTAGTTCTGAAGAAGGCCATTTGGCCCATCCAGCCTGTACCGACAACAGTCTCACCCAGGCCCTATCTCCAAACCCCACATATTTACCTTGCTAATATTTACCTGACACTGACAGGCAGTTTAGCATGGCCAATCAACTTGACCTGCACATCTTGGATTGTTCTCATTGACAATTAATTAATTAAGATCAGCCATGATCTTATTGAATGGCAGGGCAGGCTCGAAGGGCCAGATGGCCTACTCCTGCTCCTATTTCTTGTGTTCTTATGTTCTTATGTTAATGGACCCCTCCCTTCCCTGCCTCTGTTTTGACCCCATTTTCTTTCCTGCCCATCATATATGTTTATGAGGAATCACTGCCTATATCCCAGGGATTGCTGCCACCATTCTCCTGCTGATCCAAGGAATTGGTGGAGACAGCAACAATATGGAGGGAAATCCGATGGAGTCCAGCCCTTTTAACACACCCACCCCCCCACCCTGTGGACAGCCTAGCAGTTCATGGGAGGCAGTGGCGGATATTAAGCCTGTAATGTTCATGATCTAAGTCTCACTCTGGTAAACGCAGCAAACGGCCAACCTTTGTGTTGCGCTGCAGAATAGCTGCGAAAAGTGTTGACTGCGACTTATTGAGGATACAAACATTAATTACAGGTTTTTTTTTTGCTGAGGGAGTTCCACTAATTGTGGCCAGTTGACAAAAATAGTGGCTGCTCTTTTTTGAAGCTGTCTTTCCTGAGAATGCTGAAGGTTATTTCTGGGGGAGATGTAGCATTTATCCATCCGTACAAATGTGGGCAAAGCTTGTTTGTTCTCTCCCCTCCCCCGCCCCATCCACACACACACACACACACACACACACAAAAAGCATTCATTATGTGCTATTTTTAATCACTAAATTTCTGCTGTATCCTCTGTCAGATAAATAAGTGGATCCAGTTTATTTTGTTGAACATTTCACTGACTGTGGTTTTGTTAGAGCAGATTTGCATCCTTTATAATCCAGTTGCCAGGGAGCTGGTTAATGTTTCCAAGGGCCACAAGTAGCAATATTGTTTTTACAGATTATTGGTGAGGTGGGCTGGTGGGATTCTAACACATCGAACACATGTATCGTCCAACGTGCGTTTGACGTTTCCCCATGGTGATGTCAACTTCAAATTGATGCCTTTCTTTATAGATGCAACCATTGCCCCGCGCTCACCATGGCAACGATATTATTTATGATAGTATTGTTAGGAGGAACACAGAAAAAAATGTTTAATTATTTTTTTAACAGTCTGCCGATCCTTTTATTAGGCAAAACAAAGGTGCTTGTTTCAGCAGAGTTAAGGCCAGTGAATTGAAATGTGGTTAATGGAGGTGTTGGCTGTGGAAATGTCTGATAAATGGGGCGATTTCATATCCATCAGGGCATTCCATTTAACAAGCATTTAACTCACTTCACTTTGGTTCGGTTTAAATAGATCACAAGCAGCGGCAGATATTTTTTGTCACTGCTCATTAGCTGCTCCCTGAGAAGGTACAGTACAGTTTTACACTCATCTCAGATGTAAAGGAAATCATTAGTCTGTCTGTTGAAACTCTTACTCGTCTTGTCATTGGCAGCGTTTGCATCTGTTCTGGTGCTGCATACCCAGGGGACTCATTTCCTATTGTGGTTCTTAATCTTTACTCGCGGGAATTAACTTCTGTTAGTCATAGGGACGTCACATTGCTCATAATCTACATGGTATGCTATTATTACAGGATATGCTGCAGTGTATAGAGTGTGTAATATGGGCGCAATTTCAGTAGATGCCATCTATGTGATCGGCTTGTCTTGTTATTGAAGGACTTGATGACAGAGGTGGTGGTCGGAATGAATGGGGAAAGGCCACTGTCAAGCACTGAGGGAAGGGGAATTATCTAGAACTCCCTCAGACTGTATGACTCACCATGAAAGTACACAATGAATATTCCAAGCATAACAATTGTATGGAAGCATCTCAGAGTGCAACTTGCTGTAGACAACTTAAATGCCTTTGCACCATTTGTAATGATCATTTTGAAATGTCTGTAATATTTCTTTGACTGTGTTGAAGCACCTCAAGAATGCAACATGATTTATGTAGAGAACCTAGATTTTGTTTCACTTTGCGTGATGGCCATTTTGAAATGTTTGTAATGCTCTTTCAGATATTTTAGGAAAAAAGTATATTTTTGCAAAATAATAATGGCATGATCCTTGGCTTTTGGCTAAGATCGAATGCCAGGTCAAGCCTGAGATCAGGTGCAGTGCCTTATCTTGTCACCTTGGATGTAGTATTTGCCTCTTGTGGGGACCACAAATTAGATTCAATTTGAATTGGTCTTTGGTGCAAGCAAGGAGATGGATTAAGGCTTACCCTGTCCACTCTGCACATTGGCTTTGTAACTCAGAGAAAGAAATAAAATTAAAACAAAAAAAAAGTGTGATGATGGCATAGTATGTTGTCCCCCCATTCACCATGCCAAATTAGTTACCCTCTATACCCACCCCCATTTTCCCATGTCCCCATCACTTTTTGCTCTTGCCCCCTCCATGCCAACCCAACGAGTATCACAGAATCTTTGCAGTACTGAAGGAGGCTATTTGGCCCATTGGATCTGTATCAACCACAGTCGCACTCAGGACCTATTCCCGTAACTGCACACATTTACCCTACACCATTGTGGGCGGCATGGTGGTACAGTGGTTAGCACTGCTGCGTCGCAGAGTCAGGGATCTGGGTTCAATTCCAGCCTCAGGTCACTGTCTGTGTGAAGTTTGCACTTTCTCCCCGTGTCTATGTAAGTTTCCTCCAGGTGCTCTGGTTTCATCCCACAGGGGGATTAGCAGGGTAAATGAGAGTTACGGGAATAGGGCCTGCGTGAGATTGTGGTCAGTACAGACTTGATGGGCCAAATGGCTTCCTTCAGTATTGTCGGGATTCTATGATAATCCCCCTGACACTAGAGTCAATTTTAGCATGGCCACTCAACCTAACCCGCACATCTCTGGAGTGTGGGAGGAAACTGGAGCACTCGGTGGAAACCCACACAGACACGGAGAGAATGTGCAAACTCCACACAGACAGTGACCAAGGCCAAAATCAAACAGGGTCCCTGGTGTTGTGAGCAGTGCTATCCACTGGGCCACTGTGCCGCCCAATATCCTTGGACTATTCCTGGTAGGTTTGACGGGTTTAATACTTTGTGAAAAACTTTGACAGCTCCTTAACATTTCCTTTATAAATGGACATGTCCTTGACAGCATTGAAACATAGGAACCAGGAGCCAGAGGCAGCAATTTGGCCTTTCAAGTCTGCTCTGCCATTTAATATGATCATGACTGATCCACTATCTCAACACCTTGCCCCAGTGCTCTCCTCATATCCCTTGACATCTTCAGAGTCTAGAAATCTATCTACTTCCTGTATTTTCAGTGACTTGGCCCACTCCAGGTACACTGAGGGAGAATTTAGCATGGCCAATCCACCTAACCAGCATGTCTTTCAGACTGTGGGAGGAAACCAGAACACGCGGAGGAAACCCATGCAGACACAGGGAGAACGTGCAGACTCCATACAGACGGTGGCCCAAGCTGGGAATTGAACCCGGGTCCCTGGCGCTGTGAGGCAGCAGTGCTAACCACTGTGCCACCATGCTGCCCACATAGAATCCATAGGGATTCTGTGATGACTGTTATGTGCAATTTGGGTACCACATCTCCCGTGTTACCACAGATATGACACTTCAAAAAGGACACATTAGCTGGAAAGCACGCCTGAGGATGGGGAAGGTGCTAGAAAATGCAAGTCTTTCCTACCTTATCTAACCACAGCTTCCAGCAAAATAATTGAGGCTCTTCTGAAATCTCACACTAAGTTAATTTCCTGTTAAAGTACAGCAAGTTTTAAGATGTTGAATATCCAGAAAATATTGATTAATTGCACATGGTACTCAGACCAGGAATATTAATATTCCTTTTTTAAACAGAGCATTGAAATAAATCTCACAAAAGAATTATACATTATTTAAATACGGGGGTGCCCTTTAGGGGAAAAAAATCTGTATTCACCGATTGGAAGGTGGCCCATGAAATTGGGAAAGGATTAACTGCAAGTCAGTTCATCTGATAACATCGGCAACTCTCGGTTTAAGTAGAGCTATTTCCACAAAAAATTCATGAGAAAAGGGAGCAAGATCATCTGAGGATAAAGTTAACAAATTAGTCATCATTCAGTACGATTCTTTGAATGAATCAAAGAATGGTTTTAATGGAAAAGTAGAATTGCGGTGATGCGATCACCTAATTGGCCCAGTCGAATAGAACTGAAAATCTGACCGATCGATTGAATGTTTGATTTTGCCGATGAGAGTTCCTCGTAGGCAGGCGTCGGTGCTGTAAACAATACCAATACGTTGCGTCAAACACGGGCCTTGCTTTTCTAGGCGCTCTGTTATGATTACAGGTTCTTGTATTGTGCAGCAGGTTCTAGTTGCTTTTCTGTTATGTGGCATGGATGCTTTACATTCGTCAAAGTCACTTACCTATTGCATAATATCTGAGCAAACAGGATTTGATGCCACAGTGTTACTAGCTTCAGGAAGCTGCAAACTGTTGCAAAGAGAAGGGCGTTGGAAGAGGTGCGGGCCCGGTACATTGTAAACACAAGAAAGACGAGATTGCTTACTCTCAACTCCAGCGGATCCATCTGAACCAAAGAAGGGCCCCGTGAAATGAAAATGAGAGAAGGAAACACCCTTGGCAGTGCCATACCAAGAGAGTGCAGCGGTATCATCGTTTAGGTGCAACGTTAAATCAGGCTTAGCCCTCCCGGGTAGATGACAATGATTCAACAGCACTATTTGAAGAAGCGCAGATGTTAAGAAGTGCAGATCTGAACCTTAATTTGAAATCAGAGTCAGATATCGGGTGCTTGGAGGCCAGGGATTCCAACTTCCAGCAGGCCTTGGGCCTCCTGTGCTCATGCTGGCCGGAAGATGGACACACAAGAAGACGGACATACATTCGGTGTGTTTTACCACCTTTAGGTTGGGGACTGAGGTCTTCTGAACATTGCACTGGCTGGGAAAGGACTGCACATGTGCAGTTAGTATACTTGACAGTTTTGAGGCCGGGAACCATTACTGTGCACCTTTGTACAGGAAAGGAAGTCAACCACTCTCTGAGTAAAGAATCTACCTTGGATAACCCGCTACATCTCCCGCCATGAACCTTATAGTTATGCCCCCTAGTAACAGCTACATCCATGTGAGGAAATAGTCTCTGCACATCCACTCTTATCTATCCCCCTCATCATCTTATAAACTCTATTAAGTCGCCTCTCATCCTCCTCTGAACTAAAGAGAAAAGCCCCAGCTCCCTCAACCTTTCCTCATAAGACCTACCCTCCAAACCAGGCAGCATCCTGGTAAATCTCCTCTGCACTCTCTCCAACGCTTCCACATCCTTTTTATAGTGAGGTGACCAGAACTGGAATGCCCTTGGAGAGAAGGTTGTCCAGGAAGCAGCACATGGAGAGGAAGGGTCCAAGACGAGGGAGTGGGACAGGATGCAGTCCCAGAAAAAAGTCTCAGGCAGAGACAAAGACAGGGATTATAGATAGATCTTACCGATAAATCGTACAAGATCCTACAAGATAAATGATAGGAGCAGAAAAAAAGCGTTTTGAGTTAAAGAAAGAGCTGCTGTGATCAGACTTGAAATGAGGGCTTCGGAGGAGCCCAGAAGATCTGAGAGGGCAGCCAAAGGTCGGTGCTTCCATATTGTAGGCTGCAAGAGCAAAGGTTACCTTCTGGGGGCAATGGTGTTTGGCTTGGCATGGCTGAAGATCTGAAACTGTGCTGGGAAGGTGAAGCTTGATTGCTGTCAGAGATCCAGGAGGAAGGAATCTCAGGAGGCGAGATTGAAAGCCTAGAAGTGGATTGTTGTTGAAGCCATTCAAGTGGGAACTGTGTTTGAAGAAAATTCCAAGGCGATGTCTTCAAACATGGAGATTGGAAATTTTCATGAGAAAAGCAGAGTTTCAGTGAGACCAGTTAGCTCACAGAGTGACAAACATCTGGGTGGGTTGTTGAGAAATCCATGGAATCTGCTTTGGCAGCATCTGTCATTTACTTTGGAGTGCGATATGTCTGACCACAGTTAGCCTGTTAATTCACAAATAACACATACCCAAAATATTAGAATATAAGATAGATATGGTAATTTTGTTTTATCTTTCCTAATTTGTATATGTCTTAAAATATATAGCTAGTGTGACGGGATCTGAATAATTGAATTGTCTCCTTGTATTGAGAGCTGTCCAACTTTTAGTTCTGGTGTAATGTAGTTCATTTTTCTTGTTTTAATAAATGTTTTATTCTTTGTAAAAAGTTCATCAGCTGACTCCTGGGAATTTGTTCAGTAACTTTCCTCCGTGGTTTGTGGAAATGAAAGTTAGAATCTATCAGGCCAGATTTCACTCGGTATTAATATCAGCTAGGATTGTAGCACAGGGAATTTCTCCGAGTCTCCTTGTCAACATCTATCCCTCAACCAACGTCAACCACAGATGACCTAGTCGTATATCTCATTGCTGTTTGTGGGGCCTTGCCGTGCACAGATTGTCCATCATGATTCTTTTGGTACAACGTTGACTGCACTTCAGAATACTTAATTAGCTTTGAAGTACTTTGGGACATCCTGAGGTCATGAAGGGTACAATGTAACTACAAGTTAATTCTTCCTTTTCATCTTTCTTCCCATCTTCCTGTGCGTGGCACGGTGGCACAGTGGTTAGCACTGCTGCTTCACAGCTCCAGGGACTGCGGTTCAGTTCTGGTCACTGTCTGTGCAGAGTTTGCACATTCTCTGCTTGGGATTCCTCTGGGTGCTCTGGTTTCCTCTCACAGTCTAAAGAAGTGTGGGTTAGGTTGATTGGCCATGCTAAATTAATCCTAGCATCAGGGGGAATTAGCAGGATAAATACCTAGGGTTACGGGAATGGGGCCTGGTTGGGATTGTGGTCAGTGCAGACTCGATGGGCCGAATGGCCTCGTTCTGCACTGTAGATTCTGTGATTCCCTAGAGAGGGCACGATTGCACAGTGGTTAACACTACTGCCTCCCAGTGCCAGGGACCCAGGTTCGATTCCCGGCTTGGGTCACTGTCTGTGTGGAGTTTGCACATTCTCCCCATGTCTGTGTGGATTTCTTCTGAGTGCTCCGGTTTTCTCCCACAGTCCAAAGATGTGCTGATTAGGTGCATTGGCCGTGCTAAATTCTCCCTCATGTATCTGAACAGGCGTCGTAGTGTGGCAACTAGGGATTTTCACAGTAACTTCATTGCAGTGTGAACGTAAGCCTACTTGTGATGACTTCAGACAGGCTAATGAGGTTGGCTTGCTAGAGTATGAAGTACCATCTAACTGATGGTTAAATCAGGGAGCTTCATTCTTCCTATTTAAAGCAGGTATGTCAAACTCCCACCCTGCATTCTGTAGGGTGCAACTGGAGAATTGGCTGTGTACAGATGTGTGGTGTAAATAAAGTAACTTGGTGATGGGATTTTCACCTCTGTGGAATTATTACACTACTTGTGACTAATAAATAAACCTTTACCTTCAATTTTAAATTTGATCAAAGATATTTAGCAGTATTTTCTGGATGAGCTGTGTTGCAGTAGTTGGTGCTACAATTGGTTTTGGACCCATGGTAGAGGTGCAAAGAAATAGTCATGCAGCCATTATTTTGCATGCATTACAGATAGGGTCAAGTGTGAACTGCAACGCTTGTACCCTTTACCTTACAGTCCATAATCAGCGAGGTTTCTAGGGAGGAAGATACGTATTTCATAGCCCCTGGTGTGTGCGGTCAATTTAAATAACAGCAGCAAGCTGCCATGAGTTTAAATAAAGAGGATTATTTTTCACCCATTCACCTCAAAGTCTAAACACAACAGGCGCAATCTTACTGCCTGTTCACACTGCAGTCCTGCTACAGCAAAGACGGAGAATTTGGTAGCAAGCCAAATCTCTGTTCACTACGTAGGTAAATCCCGCTGCTATGAACAGTCAGAAAATTCCGCCCTGTGTCAATCACTCAGCACTCATATACACAAACGTGCTCTAGAAAAAACATAGTAAGAAAGAATAGTGTACTTTACCAAGTAACCAAAAGAATAGTTCATGTGTCTGGCTTGTTGTAGGAGAACAGCCATTACAGGTGGCACGGTGGCACAGTGGCTAGCACTGCCGCCTCACAGAGCCAGGGACCCAGGTTCGATTCCAGGTTTGGGTCACTGTCTGTGTGGAGTTTGCACGTTCTCCCCGTGTATGCATGGTTTTCCTCCGGGCGCTCCAGTTTCCTCCCACAGTCTAAAGATGTGTGGGTTAGGTTGATTGGCCATGGTAAATTGCTCTTTAGTGTCAGGGTAAATATGCGGGGCTATCGGAATAGGGCCTGGATGGGATTGTGGTCAGTGCCGACTCAATGGGCCGAGTGGCCTCCTTCTATGAAAGGATGGAGTCTTTTCCATTGTTGAATTGTAGTTTAAATAAATTCAAATAGCTAAAGTCAGATATCAAGTTATTGCAGGTTTCCCTCAAAGAGATGAATGCCCATGGGGTTAGGCACTAGTGACTTCTGTCAGAAGGCCCAATTTCTTCGCAGGTGGACTAGGATTTAGGAATCGGGCTGCGAGGCTTTTTAAGCTAAAACAGGCTTTAAGATTTAAAAGGCTTCAGAATTACTGGTCTTGGTCTGCAGCTGATATTCTTCAGTGGCGTTCTTTACAGAAAGCCCATGTCTCTCTGAGTCTCTGGCTAATAGAGGATTTTTGGTATCAGAAGTGAAGTTTTGATCATATGATCAACTGTCATTATCCACTCAGAGTAGTTTAAAGCTGTACAATGAAATAATGGATGTGTTCTTCACACTTACTCAGGATGAATTGGTTTCTGCCTAGTTGTTAAAGTTCAAACCTAGACACATGAGTCAGGACTTTAGGACCTCGCTCGTCCTGAAGCCATAAACTTCCATCCGAGGTCAACAAACCTTCCCGTCGTCCGCCCCCGCTTGCTCCGAATTCCATGGCGGGCGGGGTGGTAAAATTCCGGCCATGGTATCCGGACTTGTGTTTCTTGATAAATCCATGAACAATAGAAAATGTAAGTTCCACACATAGTACTTGTCTTGACATGTCTGTTCAAGGAGTGAGCCTCTGCCCAGGGTGAATCAGTTAGGAACTTCCCAGGAATGTGAGCTAGTCTGTGTGGAACTTGAGTCTTGGCAGCCATCTGAAGAGTTTTGTGTCTGCAATGACTTTAGTCAAGCAATTGAGGTGGGCTCCCCAGATTATGGGCCAAATTGATGGACTGATTAGGGAGACTCTTTGCACCTAACTGGGAGTGTCGGTTCCTCTGGGACCCTACCTAGTGTTGACTGCTAACTGAATGCACTCTGTATGCCATTGTCAGACTTGTAAATAAAGGGATTTTGATGAAGGGACTTCTGCCTCCAAGGACTTAATACAGTGCCCATTTCAAAAGTAAAAGGCAGTTCCAGAAACTTCCATGTGAACATAATCTATGTTTGAAGATATGAATAGCAGATGCCTTCGCTGGACGTAACACGTGTAAATATCAGTCCAAATTTCCTTGTATTGAAAGCTGGACTTGTCCATTCACGATGCCCTCTGCTCTGGATCTATTATGGATCCAACTGACACCATCAGTTTGAGCAGATGGGTGAGGGATGTGGTGTAATTTCACTGGAGAAGTCTGACATTGTGTACCCTTAGTGCCTGCCACTCTGAAGCAGGCTTTCTGCAGTTGGCTGCAGACAGCTGTCTGTATAACCGCTATAGTTACAGGAAAAACATGTGCATCAGTCATACAGACAGAAGTCTGCAGTCAAGTGTGGAGTATGTTCTTCAGATGCAGAAATCAAGGTTACACAAAATTATCAAAGTACGCATTGGGCTAATCCTGATCAAATAATTTTCAAGTTACCTGCGTATTTCATTGATTCATTGGTTATGTGCAAGTCCTCATAAATCACTGAGACTAATTTCTTAATATTTAGAAATCTGCCGCATATTATTTTGATTTATTGGACACCTTGAGGCATATTCCACTCTGTTGCTTGTGGTTTGTGGCATTTGTCTAGTTCCGTTTCTAGACGGGTGAAGCAAGAAAATATATTTTCTCTGCCTTTTCCGTATCCTACCCCCATCCTCTGCTGCACCCTCGGCACAAGAGGAAATTTTAACTGCCTCCTCCCTCACCAACTCCACCCGCCCAGTCCAGTGTCCCGGTGAGAAAAGGGCAGGAGCAGAGTTAAAATTGCATCGCGAGGCGTACAGCCCTGTTCTTGTTCAATTCCTCCTCATGGCCATTTTAACCGCCTGTTCTTTCACAGGCGTCCCAGGGGCATGTTGTGAGCAGAAGGTGTTGCCACATGCAAAACTGGGATCCTGATGTGGTTCTGATGGGCGGCACGGTAATGAGTACTGCTGCCTCACAGCGCCAGGGACCCAGGTTCAATTCCAGCCTCCAGGTCACTGTCTGGGCAGAGCTTGCACATTCTCCCCGTGTCTGCATGAGTTTCCTCTGAGTGCTCCAGTTTCCTCTCACAGTTCAAAGATGTGCAGGTTAGGTCAATTGACCATGCTAAATAGCCCTTAGTGTTGGGGTAAACACATGAAATTACAGGGAGGGATTGTTGTCAGTGCAGACATGATGGGCCAAATGGCCTTTTTTTGCACTGTAGGGATTCTATGATTCTAATTAGGTAATTTCCCTGTCAATCTACCTCAGCACAGAAATCCCACTGAGCAGTGAAATCATTAGTAAAGTTTAGCGACGCTGGTTTATCAAGGCTGTTGGAAGCAATATTTAAAGAGGAACTCACTTGAAAGCAATCTGATTCTAGTTCTTATACATTTCCATGGGTGAGTTTGCTTTGATGATTGTTACTTTTTTCTTGTATTTATTCTTGCCCGTTTAGCCTCCGTAATCACACAATTTGTGATGGGTGCCAGTCTTGCTATATTAGTCTGGTTACATGGGGAGAAGGAGGAAACTCTTCTGATGGGATGGCACCTTCCTACTTGAGCACCCAGTTCTTAATGGAAGGACTCATCAACAGCAAGAGCCATCCGAGCAGGGAAACCCCACCCTACTCTTTCCATTGAACCTCCTTCCTCCCACCTTCACTAGGACCACTCTGCCTGGCACCTTGAGCCTCATAGAATCTCTACAGAGCAGAAGGAGGCCATGTGGCCCATCGAGCCTGCACCAACAACAATCCCATCTACACCCAACCCTATAATCCCACATATTTACCATGTTAATCCGCCTGACACTAAGGGACAATTTAGCATGGCCAATCAACATAACCCACATATCTTTGGAGTATGGGAGGAAACCAGAGCACCCGGAGGAAACCACGCAGACATGGGAAGAACATGCAGACTCCACACAGATGGTCACCCAAGGCCGGAATTGAACCTGAGTCCCTGGCACTGTGAGGCAGCAGAGTTAACCACTGTGTCACACATTGGATATTTATAACACTCGCAAAGCCTCAGTAATCACACAGTTTGTGATGGGTGCCAGTCTTGCTACATTAAACTGGTTGTTTGGGGAGGAGGAGCAAACTGTCCCGCCACCAGAAGCAGCAGTTGAGCCTCTCAGTTGACAGTTGGTGAAATGAGGTTGGGGTGAGAATGTTGCCCAAAGTGGGACTTGAGCAGCTTGTATGCTCCACTTGCCCAGAGCAGAGGCAGAACATTACGCTCTTTTGGGGCGGGTTGGCAGGGAGGGCTTGGGGTGGGGGGGTGGGGGGGGGGGTGGTGGAGTGGTGGCGGGAGGGCAGTAAAATTGAGCTTACTGCCACACGGGCATCTTTCCTGGCATCTATCCACCTGCCCCCACTGCAATTCTATTCGTGTTAGGGAAAACATTAGAAAGCTCATGTGTCCTCGGGTCAGTTTGGAGGGCAGACAGCGGTGTAGTGGTATTGCCCTTGGACTAGTAATCTAATGCTCTGTGGGCTCAGGTTCAAATCCCACCAAGGCAGCTGGTGGAATTTCAATCTAGTTAATAAAATCTGGATCAGGAAGCAAGGGTGAATTTTCCCATCCCTGCCACGGGAATGACAGCAGCCAGGACACGGACTATGCAAAGGTCACTTGGGGTGGGACCTGGAGTGAGCGCTGCTGGAAAGTCCCACCCTAGTTTTGGTAATGATGACCACAGAACCATTGTTGATTGTCTTAAAAACACATCTGGTTCGCTAATGTCCTTTAGGGAAAGAAATCTGCCGTCCTTACCTGATCTGGCCTACATGTAATTCCAGAGCCACAGCAATGTGGTTGACTCTTAAACACCCATTGAAATAGTCCAGCAAGCCTCTTAGTTCAAGGGCAATTAGAGATGGGCAATAATTGTACTTGCCAGTGACACCCACATCCCATAAAAGAATTTTTTAATAAGATGAGGCCTTTAAATAACCACATTTTGACTACTTAAGGATTGGTTTCCACCCCACTGCAATTTTTCCCAAGGGCAGGCAGAGGCTGAAGACATCAGTGAAGCCCAGTAGATCCCACTCCTCATGCTATTGGCAGGAAAAGGTTCCTTCTTTACAGGCACTGTTGGAGGCCCCTCCCCAAAGGTCTAACAACCCACTGGATTTCTCCCATCGGCCTGGGTACCCTACTCCTTACCCCCTTTGCCAGGACCTCCTAGCCTGTACCCACTGAAAAGCACTCCAATGCCTCCCCATTTAGCAGTAGTGGAGATCTCTGTTGGGATCTCCTGTGGTCACCATGCCTGAGCTGCGATAGTTGGATCTTTATAAGTGTTTGAGGTTTACCAGGTGCCGGGGAATTGGGGGAGGTGGTGGGACGGGGTGGGGGTGGGCTCAATAATACCTAGCTGAAAAGAGGCTAGTTGATTGGTAGGCCATCTGCCATCTTGAACATTCACTCTCTATTCCATTATTATACCATGGCTGCACTGTGTACCAGCTGCAGAATACTCTGCAGCAATTGCCAAGATGTCTTCACCAGAACCTTGCAACCTTCACCTAGGTGGACAAGAACATGATCCAACACTGAGTTACGCACCATCCCAAATTTGATATGCATCACTGTTTCTTCACGGTCAGTGGGTCAAAATCTTAGAACTCCCTCCCTAACAGTATTATACAAATATTTCCACCACAAGGACTACAGCCCTTCCCAAGGGCTTCGAGGACTAAGAAATGAATGGTAACTGTCAGCTTCAACAGCGATGCCTGTATTCTGAGAATGAATAAAAATGACGTTCAAAAATATCCAGCAGATAGTGCATTTTATTGAGGTTTTGGCTGTTTGACTGTATATTCAGGTATAAGGGCTGGAACTTCACAGTCTCGCCCGCCACAGGAATCGGAGGGGGCGAAGGGCAAACAATGGAAAAATCCGTTGACCTCGGGCGAGATTTTCCGGCTTCGGGATGGGCAAGGCCATAAAATCCCACCCAAGCTGTCCAATCAGATGACTGGATGTTCACCCACCCACCGCAGGATTGGTTGTTAAAGGCTGTATTGTTCTGGAGATGACAGCTGTAGCTACCAGCCTGAGGACAATGCTGCAAAGTGATACTGGAAATGTAATGCTTTGCGTGGGTGCAGTCACAGCTATGGAAGATTAGAGCCAGTGGTTTCCTGTCTTGAAGAATAACGACTGTTTAACTGAATGCATCAATATACTCTTCAGTAGCTGATGCACTGACGGTACAAATAATATCAAATTGGGTGGGACTGTGATGATTGTTTCTTTGCCGATCGATCGACAGAGTAAGAGTCACATGACCCAGAAAACCAGCCCAGGGCAGGTGAGGGGACTTACCCTGGTAAGCCTGGGCATCTGTACTCAGAGACATCTCGGGAGATGATTGCAGCCTCTGTAACATTTTAATCTATAAATAAATGAGTTGTGTTTTCCCTAAACTGGTGAACGTACATCTTTGCAATGAACCAAATGGCCTTTTTTAAATCTGTGCTTTCTTTAAAGTTTACTTATTACCGTCACAAGTACGCTTACATTAACACTGCAATGAAATTAATGTGAAAATCCCCTAGTCGTCAAACTCCAGCACCTGTTTGGGTACACTGAGAGAAAATTTGTTATGGCCAATGCACCTAACCAGCACATCTTTTGGACGGTGTGAGGAAATTAGAGCACCTGGAGGAAACCCATGCAGACACAGGAAGAATGTGCAAACTCCACACAGTGACCCAAGCCAGGAATCAAACCCGTGTGCCACCATTCCTGTATTTCTAATGGTGTAGAAACTTTGCGCTGAGAGGAGTTGCTGAAAAGCTCCCCTTTCTTCTTTCAATACACTCAATCTTTCCTTATAGAGGGTTCAGTAACAGCAATGTCAAGTCAATGCAGTTTTCACATGGCATCAGTATAGGAATTGCGATGTAACCCAACTGCTTCTACTTCACCATTTTGAGGCTATTTTGAATTTTGGCATGTAAAGTATGACACCTCTGACAGAGATAGCCGAACTGCTTAAGATTCACCCCTCCTCCAGTATGAATGCAAAACCAGACATTACGCAGTTTTGGTGGGAACGTATAATAAGAACATAACATAAGAACATAAGAAATAGGAGCAGGAGTAGGCCATCTAACCCTTCGAGCCTGCCCCGCCATTCAATAAGATCATGGCTGATCTGTCGTGGCTCAGTTCCACATTCCCGCCCTCTCCCCATAACCCTTAATTCCCTCGCTTATCAAAAACCCATCAACCCACATCTTAAAAATATTTAGCGAGGCAGCCTCCACCACTTCAACGGGCAGAGAATTCCAGAGATTCACCACCCTTTGAGTGAAGAAGTTCCTCCTCAACTCCGTTCTAAACCACCCCCCCTTTATCTTGAGGCTGTGCCCCCTAGTCCTACTGTCCTTTCTGAGCGGGAAGAGTCTCTCCACCTCTATCCTATCCATCCCATTCATCATCTTATACGTCTCAATGAGATCTCCCCTCATTCTTCTAAACTCTAACGAGTACAAGCCTAGCTTATTCAGCCTCTCCTCATAGCTCAACCCCCTCAACTCCAGCATCAGCCTAGTAAACCTCCTCTGCACTCCCTCCAAGGCCAAAATATCCGTGCGTAAGTACGGCGCCCAAAACTGCACACAGTACTCCAGCTGCGGCCTCACCAATGCCCTATACAGCCGCAGCAAGACCTCCCTACTTTTATATTCAATCCCCCTCGCTATGAAGGCCAGAGAAGCATTACACTAGCCCCCTGCTAATTGCATGAACTATTGAATGGGTGGCCTGGTGCACAGTGATTAGCACTGCTGCCTCACAGCTCCAGGGTCCAGGGTTTGGTTCCTGGTTTGGGTCACTGTCTGTGTGGAGTTTGCACATGCTCCCCATGTATGTGTAGTTTGCTTCTGGGTGCTCCGGTTTCCTTCCACACTCTAAAGATATGTAGGTCAGGTTGATTGGCTGTGTTAAATTTCCCCTTAGTGTCCCAGAATACATAGGTTAGAGGGATTAGTGAGGTAAATATGTGGGGTTCTGGGGATGGTGCTTGGTTGTTGGTGCAGACTCAATGGGCCGAATGGCCCTTTTCTGCACTGTCGGGATTCTATGATTCTATTCCCACCACTGACAAGATCGGTTTGCTCATTCTCCCTGCAACTTTTAAATTTTAGGTACAAAAATAATTTCTCCTTATGCTCACTGGAGCCGGTGACTGGGGCCCACAGGAGCCATTTTCACCCTCAAGGCAGCCTCCACTGCACAAGCAGGTATACTGCTAGGGCCTACCTCAAAATACAAATGAGGATTGACCCCAAGGACTGTTCCAAAATCTGTGACCCGTCGGGTTAGTGGAAGTCCGGCCCCCGCCAGAGGTATAACAGCATTGCCACCACAGAACAAATTGTCAGCAAATCCTGTGAAGCAGTTTGGGATAAATTGGGCGGCACAGTGGTTAGCACTGCTGCCTCACAGCGCCAGGGACCCGGGTTCGATTCCAGGTTTGGGTCACTGCCTGTGTTGAGTTCGCACATTCTCCCTGTGTCTGCATGGGTTTCCTCCGGGTGCTCCGGTTTCCTCTCACAGTCCAAAGATGCGCGGGTTAGGTGGATTGGCCATGTTAAATTGCCCCTTAGTGTCCCAAGTTAAGGGGATTAGGGGGGCAAATTTGTGGAGCGACAGGGATAGGGCCTGGGTGGGATGATCTGTCAGAAAGTCGGGCGCAGACTCGATGGGCTGAATGGCCTCCTTCTGCAGTGTAGGGATTCAAAGGTAGATGGCATGTCACTGAGATTATTTGCTGCACTCTGCATTACGCTATCACACTGACTATATCACAGCAGTACCAGACCTGAATATATCATATTATGCTGAAAGAAAGGCTGAGGACGAATATGATTACTGCACATTTGCATTATAGCATTACTCAAGCACCTCTTGGGTTATCAATCCCACTTTCAAGTGTGATTGAGTGCATCTTAGTCCTCTTGTCATGTGCATTGTAATCCTATGAAACATAAGAACGAGTGGGCTCTCTGCGGTTATACCATGCAAACCCCATATTGTTGCCTTTCTCTAAGTGTTTGACTTCTGTTGGCTGACTGAAAATGTGGTATATCCCTGTTTTAGTTTCCAGGGAGCCTGTGGATCAGCGCCTGTCCTTAAAATTTCAAGATAGGATTGGTGAAAACCTCCCGGTGCACAAAAAAAAAACACACAGGCGGCTTGTTTCAGGTTTGTGATCAGTGTTAGAAAAAAAATCCCTGTGTGCTGTGGGGCTGCAAAGGAGGCGAGGTGCAGTATTGTCACAACGTTCACTCCTTTTGTTGTTGTTTGCTTGGCACCGGCAAGGAGCTGCCAAACAATTGCTTGTTAAAATCGCTGTTTGTGCTGGAAATCAAACTGGCAGATGGAAATTAGGAGGCAGAGAAAGGGGGGAGAGAGAGAAAGAGAGAGAGAGAAACAAAAGGAGGCAAATGGCAGAAATAAAATTGAGACAGAGAAAAGGAAGTAACAGGGAAAAGGAAAGCAAAGAAATAAATGAGAGATTGAGCCAAAGTAAAAGCAAAAGAGAAAAGGGCGTACACGCAAGATGATGTAAAATTCAGCGACATTTGTCTTGTAGAGAAATATTCAGCCATGGTCTGAGAATATAACAATAACCAGCTGTGGCCTCTCATGCTCCATTTTGAAGAATGACAAGATAAATGGTCGCTGGGGATTGTGTTGCTGACTAACATCATAGACTTTATATGCTTTTATAAAATATGACTTATAAATTAATAATATTTGCATTTGCAAAGATCTCAGTAGTGTTGTTTCCTGCAGGATCTGTGTGGTGTAATTGAACAGAAAAGCAATTAGCATATAAGTATTTGTCTTGGTGCAAATTGTTGAATAACAGTCGCCTGGTTCAGCTTCCCTGTGAGAGTGCACAGATCAGTAATGTCCTAATCCAGATTTATTGTTCGATGTCCAGCACACTTCTATCGGTCCCTGTCCTATTTCCCCAGCTGTAGCTGTGACAGGATGGCCTGTCCCCGAAACACCGCCTTCCCCTTGGTCCCTGGATTCTTCCTGTCCTGTGAGGAATCAGCTTTAATGGAGGCCATTTCTTCCCAGTGTGAGAGAAAGGAGCACACGATGCTCAAGTTAAAGCCAAATGGGAAACATTTAAAGGGGCACTGTCTTTGTGGGAAAGTGAGCAGAAAAAGCAATCTTAACAATGATGTGATTTGCATTGAAATTAATCACTGCCTCACTTGCACATGGTAATAAGAAATTATAACAATACTAGGAAGGATCAGAATGCTTTAGCTGTTTGTCTATTTTTTTTCCCCCAGACAGTACTGGCTCATGTAGGGGATACATAATCCCACTGAGACCTCTAGTACCTAGCCCGAATGACCATTTTCTATTTCTGAATCTGGGAAGGTGATGGCCTAGTGGTATTATCGCTAGACTATTAATCCAGAATCTCAGCTAATATTCCGGGGACCCAGGTTCGAATCCCGCCACGGCAGTTGGTTTAGCTTGAATTCAATGAAAAATATTTGGAATTAAGAATCTAATGATGACTATTGTTGGAAAAACCCATCTGGTTCACTAATGTCCTTCAAGGAAGGGAATCTGCTGTCCTTACCTGGTCTGGCCTACATGTGACTCCAGAACCTCAGCAATGTGGTTGATTCTCAATGGACGATAAATACTGGCCAGCCAGCGACACCCGTGTCCCTCAAATGAATAAAAAATAAGGATGGCCCTGAATACACTTCAAACATGATCCTTTTTAATTGCGCCCCCCACATCACCCACCCTTCAGGGAAGATCAGTGACCCAGATTGTCCCAGGCAAGGAAGGAAATGATAGAATTAGTGCATACAAAGGGGGTGACTTTCTGACCCCATTCAATGCAGGCACAAATCCCATTATGTCTGGAAACTCTCACGAGAGGGCCATAATAGGATTTGCCAAAGCTGCTGACCTTCAGCTACTGTAGAGTTAGGAAGAGGATCTGTAATTTACTCAAATGTGAGGGATGTTCATGCTGTTTCAAGTCAAGGTAACCACTTGCCCCCCACCCCCCCCCCCCACCCCCCCCCCCCCCCCCCCACCCCACGCTAGGTTGAGACCTGGGATATCCATGGGTCATGCCCCTAGCTGAGTTACAGCAAGACAAGGAGCCCATCACCAGACCCAAACCAATTTGTAGGCCTCTTCTCTGATTGTCTCGGCTCCCTGACGGTTCAGCTGAGACCAAGGTGACATCCTTAAGGCAACCAAAGATGCTCCATCTCAGGAGGAAGTGTAAAATGTCCAGCCTGTAATACAGCTACTCTGAGATGGTCAGAGAGTGCCAATAATTGCCTGGCGAAGATCAATGACCCAGACTGTCCCAGGCAAGGGAGGAAACAATAGTGCATACAAAGGGGGTGACTTTCCAGCCCCATTCAGTGCAGGCACAAATCCCATTGTTTCTGGAAACTCTTACAAGAGGGATATAATAGGATTTGCGACGGAGAGATCTCAGTTTGAAATCTTTCCCACCCCCTGCTGGTGATGCCATCAGGTTCATGCCCACACTGGACACAAATGTGATTACCATTCATTTATATACATTAAAGCAGCTCAATGCTGTACCTCCTGGGAACATCGTGACGTAACGCCACTGGGAATCACTACTGGTCTCCAAAAACAAAGACCATACATGGTGACCATGTAGGGGGCTCGAAGGCCAGTGTAACCCCCAGGTGGTCAAGGATATGGCTGGACGGTGCCCTGTGATGCCCTCACACTGCTCCAAGACCCTGGCACTACCAATCTGGCAGGTTGGGGGGATGGTGCTGAAGGGGACAGGGCTATAGGCAACCCCATTGCAGGGGTTCACTTCACATTGAGGGGAGCACCAATGCCCCGATACAAGATGTGAGGCAGTGGAGGTCTGATGCTTTGAAAAGACCAGATGCCAGCGAATGGGGGCGGAGTGGTGGGATTGATGCCAGTGAGTAGGGAATGGTCTTTCAAGGTGGATTTGAGATTGGAGCACTCTATAAAAAATGGCAAAGTGTGGGGAGATCTGGATGGTAAAGCTTCCTATCTCTCTCCGGGGACAAACACACCTGTTTTCACTCAGAGCCTGACACTTTGCCATTTTCTGGGGAAAATTCTGCTCAATGAACTGGAAGGATATAGTAGTGGTTCCTTTTGATTTACTTTGATTTGATTTGTCATTGTCACATGTATTAACATACTGTGAAAAGTATTGTTTCTTGCACGCTATACAGGCAAAACATACCTTTCATAGAGAAGGAAATGAGACAGTGCAGAATGCAGTGTTATAGTCATAGCTAGGGTGTAGAGAAAGATCAACTTAATGCAAGGTAAGCCCATTCAAGAGTCTGATGGCAGCAGGAAAGAAGCTGTTCTTGAGTCGATCGGTGCGTGACTTCAGACTTTTGTATCTTTTTCCCAACGGAATAAGGTGGAAGAGAGAAGGTCCAGGATGCGTGGAGTCCTTAATTACGCTGGCTGCTTTTCCAAGGCAGCGGGAAGTGTAGACAGAGTCAATGGATGGGAGGCTGTTTTTTTTTAATCGCCTGATATATAACTTGCTGGGAAACCAAATGCAATTTCGTATCAAAGGGATAAAGAATTTTTTTTCCAAGTGACTGTGCCACAAGCTCTTTGAGAAAATTAACCATTTTGTGTTGTAATAATTTTGGCTGTTTGGAATTCTCGTATTCTGAAAGCTCTGCGCTTCACGATTGTACAGTAAAGTCGTCGGATATGTTGAAAATTAATTAACTCAAAACTGGAGATTCCAGCCAATCAGCAAGGTTTGATTACAGCTCGATATCAGAGTCTCACTACGATGACAGCCCCAGTATTCGGTTCTACCTTTTTTGTTACGTTACATGTTTTAGTGTAGATAAGATGTAACGATCTTAATTGCCCTGGCTTTTGAATTTATTGTTCGACTCCGAATCCTGAAATGACTTCAGGCATCTTGCGAACAATGCCAGCACAATGGAATAATCCGCTGGGCGGTGCCATGTTATTAACAATCTTCCACCGACAAAAAGGAGCTTTCAAAACTCACACAGGCCTGCAGCAGCTCAGAATTGACAGTGTGTATACACTCATGAAAGAGCTAAACTAGCCGCAATGTCTCATTTAATAACTGATGGGATGCTAACCAAGGCCTGGTATGTTATCAAGCCACCTCTGTATTGATGGTGTGCCATTGGCCTGCCAGTGATTTGATTTGATTTATTGTTGTCACATGTATTAGTATACAGTGAAAAGTATTGCTTCTTGCGCAATAGAGACAAAGCATACCGTTCATAGAATACATAGGGGTGAAGGAAAGGAGAGGGTGGGTGCGGAGTGTAATATTACAGTCATAGCCAGCATGTACAGAAAGATCAGTTTAATATATGGTAGATCCATTCAAAAGTCTGATGGCAGCAGGGAAGAGACTGTTCTTTGGTCAGTTGGAGCACGATCTCAGACTTTTGTAACTTTTCCTGACGGAAGAAGATGGAAGAGAGTATGTCCGGGGTGTGTGGGTTCCTTAATTATGCTGGCTGCTTTTCCAAGATGGCGGGAAGTGTAGACAGAGTCAGTGGATGAGAGGCTGATTTGCATGATGGACCTGACTACATTCGCAACCCTTTGTGATCTTGACAATAAAGTAAATGCATCAGGCGCGCACTTTTGACAGCGCCCAACTTGTGCAACGAGAGATATGGAAAACAGGTATCTGTTTCTATCAGCCTTCTGTCCTGGGCCGGTGGTTCACAGGAAAAGTTTGGTGGTGGAATGCCATACTCAACAGGTCTTAGATCTCGGCCCATGAGCCAGTGTTCTGGAGCCTGAGTCTTAATGTAAGGCAGCACATTGTGTTATTGACTTGAAGGTTGAAGCTATCCCCAGAATATCAAGTCACTTATCACTTTGGTAAGCAGTCGAAGACCATTCACTCTTCCTTCAATTTGGGCTCATTTATATTTTAAAAAAATGTTGGACTTTTTCAATGAAAAACACTTACACTTTTCTCTGAAATTCAGTGTTTTTGGTATTGAAGAGGGAAGACAGAAATTTCCAAGCCTGACTTCAGCTGAGTTCAGTGAACATAAATAAAACTCTAGGAAAGGGGCACTTGACTGAGCGCATAAATCATTTGTAGTAATTGCTCAGAAAGCATGCATTTTTACCTCAGTACATTGCTTTGACTAAGTGTCACTCCAGGTAGCCCAGATGGTTCAGGTCATTAGCCTGAGATCCCCTGGGACACCTGCACTGGGTCGAGTGTTTTGAACTGGATAAAAGAGTGCAGCACAAAGCAAAATAATGGATTATTATATCATCATTCTTTGTGCTACTGGTGATCAAATTGCCCTTTGGGGATTAGAAGGCGAATAGGAGGAACAGTTGAGAATCAGATTTAGAGCACTGGTGTTACTGTTTCAGTGAGCTAATCGGTACTTCATTGCTCAGTAATATTATGTGTTATTGATTCTGGAGTGCAGTGTTTCTGAGAGGTAGGGCGCACACAGTTTTGTATTTGCAAATGGGTCAGGAAAATTTACTTTGCCACCGAGGTGAGTGCTAAGAGGTTTATGCCATGAAGCTCATCTCTGTAACACCTGGTTGTTCAGCACTTCAAGAGCCATATTGCCTCCAAAATGGCACCCATGCACACCTCCGATGTTAGCCGCATTGATGCCATTTTGGGGAGAGCGTCAGGGCGTATGCAGGGAGCATCTACTGCAAAAATGCATGGCTGGCAGGTTGCGATGTCAGTAAGCATGTAACAGCCATCTTGGAGCTCAATGCTTAAGCTAATACCATTTTCTAATGATCAGGTGTTTAGCAGCAGGAAGGAATTCCCCACCAACACTATTTAAAGGGATCATCAACTACTTTCAGATTAGTGGCTGATTGATTTCCACCAGCTCTTTCTGTTGGTGGAAAAGCATTTGGTGGTTTCTAAAGTTGTTTCAAGTTTCTGTGGGCTGCAAGAATTGGCATGGCACCTGCTGAAGGATTGCTCCAAAACATGGGTAGAGTATTTTGCATTCTCCTCGGGCTACACCGTGACATGGAGATTGAACAGGCGACTCAGAGCAGGACAAGCTGCTGGAAGAGGGAGGAGGATGAGGAGGGAGAGCAGGATCCTCAGCAGACTGCCATATTGGCTCTAGGTGTTCAGAGAGCAGTTCTCTGACCGGAACCTTAGAGGTGAACGGTGTGTGTGACATCTCCACACCACTACGGAGACCCTCAGTGAAATTCGCTACCTGCCTGCAACTTTAGTGAGGCTGCCATTGCCAGTGGCTGTGAATGTGACTATGGCCAGAAACACTGGGGGAGATTCTCCGACCTCTCAAGCTATGTGTGTTTCCCGCCAGTGGGAGGTGGCGGGTTGTTTGCTTGCATCGGCATTTTCTGGAATGGGAATTCCCATTGATGTCACCACATGATGGCGGGAAATCCACGGATTGGATTGCGCTACTGGCAGGACCGGAGAATGCTGTCGGAATGACGGCCAGAGAATTCTAGCTATTGTGTTTGGTTTCTTCCAGGTGTAAGAGACAATATTTGCAACATCGCCCAGTTCACCTTTCACTGTTGCATAAGGGAGGCCCCTGAAGCTCTGTGTCTCAAGACAGCAGAGTACGTTTGCTTTCCCCTTCCCAGGGAGAAGCAGATGGGGTGAGAACATGGCTTTGTCAGAATTGCTGTCTTCCTCATGGGGCACACTGCCTTTGACTGCACATGAGAAGCTTTGTGGGCACCGCTTGTCAAATCTGACGGGTAGGACAGCCTGAAGAGGTTGCAATCCCTCATGTGTTCACTGTCCTTAATGCAGGTTAATAACTAACATCCTGTCATGAGCCAAGATGCTTTCATTTATTGGCACTTTGTTACACCATTTGCAATTGAGCCACTATGGCAAACCAGAGTGTGTCTGCAAGATGACAAGGGCTATCTACTGATCACATGGCAGTGCGGTGGCACAGTAGTTAGTACTGCTGCCCCACAGTGCAGATTCAATCCCCAACTTGGGTCACTGTCTGCGCCGAGTCTGCCAGTGTCTGTGTGGGTTTCTTCCCACAGTCCGAAAGACATGCTGGTTAGGTGCATTGGCCAGGCTAAAATTCTCCGTCAGTGTACCCAAACAGGCGCCGGAGTGTGGCGACTAGGGGATTTTCACAGTAACTTCATTGCACTGTTAGTGTAAGCCTACTTGTGACTAATAAATAAAACTTTAAATATGCTTAGGACTTCATTTTACAAGAAGGAAACAGATGGATTTCTGAACTCTAAAATTGCCAAACGGAAGAGAGCGGGAGCAGGAGGAGCTAAAGGATCAGCTATGATCATGTTGAATGGCAGAGCAGGCACAAAGGGCTGAATGGCCTACTCTGATTTTCTATGTTTGTATGGGCAGCATGTATATAAACATTCCAACGCTGCCATCCAAACTGTGAGAGAGCAAACCACTGGGGTGTTTATAAGCAATGCTTTAGCTGTTAAACATGTTCTGTAAGGACTCTGCAGCTCTCAAAAGACCTGTGGTCATAATCCATTGTAATCTGCTGTGCAAACTCACCATCATGAAGGCACAACCCTTCCCACCAGGTATGTGCCAACCAGCTGAGGAAAATGACAAGAAGGAAGGGAGGAGACCACTAACATACCCCCTTCCTGGCCAGGCTCACCAGGATCAAGTCATCCAGCTGCAATACCAGTAAAAAGAGCCCCAAATCCCATTCACCAGCCATCCTCCTCCTCACCTTCCTGCTCTGGGCCAGCACAGTGTGATCTTGGTCACAGGGTAGAAGTAAGAAACAACAGAAAATATGCATTCCAAAGGTAAACTTGAAATCAAACCATGCCATTTTGCATTCAGATGCTAACCACTCACTCTTGTGGATTCCCTTAATGCCTATCTTCCATGTGCCTTTAGCTGTGTTCCTAAAGTTTAAGTGCTGGTCCAAAGAAATAGGAGACCATTCTGCCCATTTGCTCTGCCATTCAGTATGGTCATGGCTGATTTGATTGTGGCCCTAGCAGTTCCTTGCCTGCTCTGCATAACCCTTTTCAATCAAAAATCCGAATAAGTCAGTTTTGAGTGTACTTAATGACCCAGCCCACTCCTGCTCTCCATGGGAGGAAATTCTAAAGACTCACACCCATTTGAGAGCAGAAATTCTTCCTCATGTCTGATAAATGGGGGACTCTTACCTTTAAACCGTACTCCCAGCACTAGATTCACCAACAAATGGAAACATCTCTCAGCATCTATCGTATCAAGCCCCCTCAGGATCTTATATGCTTCAATCAGATCGCCTCTCATTCTTCGAAACTCCAATGAGTAGAGGCAATACCTTCTCAACCTTTTCAAAAGACAACCCCTTCATCCCACATTCAACCTTGTGAATTTTCTCTGAACTGCTTCCAGTGCAAATATACCCTTCCTTAAGTAAGGAGACTTCAGTGAGTGTTGCCTACAATGTAAGAAACAGATGTGCGCATTGTGATTCCCATAGGGGTGTTTATGGGGGCTATCCAATTTTGCAACCTTGGTGTTTCTGTTATGGAGAAGGAATGGATCAGCAGGAAGAGATGTAAAGGAATCATTTCATTTGCTCAGCCATAGCACTTTCTACCTCACTGTACAGACCTTAAATTACTTGGCCACCGACAGGTCACTATGGCAGCAATATTTTTGATTAAAAGCACAAAAAGAATCCCTTGTTATCGCTACCTCCCTTTAAAAAGAAACAAAATAGAAAGTGTTCCTTGCCTTTTTTCAGATGCTCGCGTGTGCACAATTTAAGGAACAACTTGCATCTGTATATAACACTGTCTTTCACAAGCACCCGTGGGAAACCCACACAGATATGGGGAGAACATGCAAACTCCACACAAATAGTGACCCTAGCCGGGAATCGAACCCAAGTCCCTGGAGCTATGAGGCAGTAGTGTTAACCATTGTGCCACCATGCCCTCTGCCAAATTGGAGCTGCGTTCTTTGGTAGTGACTGGAGCTGCCTGGCAGGTTGGTCGATGCACCCAGCATCTTGACATGCATGCCAGTCAGCTTTCTCCTGTATGCCACCTTTTCAACATCATCATCTGAGACCCGTGTATTAGGACTGGTCTGCAACCCTGCTCACCAGTGATATGGCAAACAAACTAACCTTTGCCTCTGTCCTGGCTGCTGCATGTAGCTCACCATATGCTAATCCCAACTCTAACCAACCCAACAGGGTATGCCGTGCCATTATCCAAGCTGGTGGCAGTGAGTGTCAGATCCAGTAAGCAAGCCTCCATATCAGTTGTGTGATGCTGCTCTCTTTCTTCATCCTGGGGTTGCTGTGGACGGCTGAGCCGCCAGCAGTTCCTTGCTCTCTGAAAGCAGAAAATCAGAGTGGAGCAGTTGGGAAGCCCAAAGGTGGGTAGTCCATGGCCACACCATCAATAGCTTCCACAGCGTGCCAGTTAGCAGGACAAAGGTGAGCTGGGATTTGAGTATGGTCTTAAAGCAGGAACATGTTAGTATTCCTAGTGATGCTGTGTCACAGCCCCAGATGCAGGGAACAATCTCCTTCCCTCCCACATATATCTTCCGCTTTGAACTATTGACCAAAATCACATCCTACCTTTCTCTTGATTAACTGTCACAATCAACCTTCTATCGCTCCTCCCCACTCCCACCGTCCCTAAGACTAATATGAGCCTGACACCCTATATCTACACTTATCTTACTCCCCCTTCCTAAAGTTGAATATATTGTATCTGTGTTCAAAATTCACCCTGTTTTTCCAAAAAAATCAACTAGGAGTGAGGGAAGTGTTTCTGTCTCATTCAATACTTGGTCCCTCCATGCTGACGCTATAGTTAAGAAAGCCCACCAACATCTCCACTTACTCAGAAGGCTAAGGAAATTTGGCATGTCCACCATGACTTTCACCAATCTTTACAAATGCACCATAGAAAGCATCCTTTCCAGCTGTATCACAGCTTGGTATGGCTCCTGCTCTGTCCAAGACTGAAAGAAACTACAAAGGATTGTGAACGTAGCCCAGTCCATCACACAAACCAGCCTCCCATTCATTAACTCTGTCGACACTTCCCGCTGCCTTGGGAAATCAGCCAGTATAATCAAGGACATACCCACATACTCCAGGCATACTCTCTTCCACCTTTTCCCATCAGGAGAAAGTTACAATAGTTTTAAAACCCGTACCAAGAGACTCAAGAACAGCTTCTTCCCTGCTTCATTGGACTTTTGAATGGTCCTATCACATATTAAACTGATCTTTCTCATCACCCTACCTGTAACTATAACACTATATTCTGTACCCTTTCCTTTCCTTCTCCCCTGTGTACTTTATGAACAGTATGTTTTGTCTGTATGGTGCACAAGAAACAATACTACACTGTATCCCAATACATGTGACAATAATAAATCGAATCAAATACTTGTCTATTTCTGTTGCTCCCACACCCGGTAGGTGTTATAAAAAGTGAATTTGTGGCCTGGATCTTGACTGGTGAAGGCTTTCTGAGTGGAGTAGAGGAATTGTGATTGGCAAACCTCAGCTTGGTGGGTCCTTTCTTGCAGAAGTTCTCTTTCTGGATGCCAGTCTGATCGACTGGCTTGGCTTCCCATCAGGCAGAGAATGCTCAAGAAGAGCATGCAGGCAAAGAACAAACAGGGAACCAACAACTGGGTTACTGTGAGCATGTGTCCTGGGTCTCAAGAGGTCTACACTACACTCACTCAGACCACACAATCCAAATTCAGCCCAATGTTCCAAGGCAAAAATGTGATCTCTAATCCAGTGACATTCAAAACACAATTGGTAACCCACTGGATAAACTGAATCATGTTACCTCGAAACATAATTTTTGATTTTTAGTTTTGTTTAACCCACGGTAGCGCAGTGGTTAGCACTGCTGCCTCACAGCACCAGAAATGCAGGTTCGATTCCAGGCTTGGGCTACTGACTGTGCAGAGTCTGCACATTCTCCCCGTGTCTGTGTGGGCTTCCTCCAGTTTCATAAGAACATAAGAACATAAGAAATAGGAGCAGGAGTAGGCCATCTGGCCCTTCGAGCCTGCCCCGCCATTCAATAAGATCATGGCTGATCTGTCGCTGCTCAGTTCCACTTTCCGGCCCCCTCCCCATAACCCTTAATCCCCTCTCTTATCAAAAACCCATCAACCCGCTTCTTGAAAATATTTAGCGAGGCAGCCTCCACCACTTCAACGGGTAGAGAATTCCAGAGATTCACCACCCTTTGAGTGAAGAAGTTCCTCCTCAACTCCGTTCTAAAACGCCCCCCCTTTATCTTGAGGCTGTGCCCCCTAGTCCTAGTGTCTTTTTTGAGCGGGAAGAGTCTCTCCACCTCTATCCTATCCATCCCATTCATCATCTTATACGTCTCAATGAGATCTCCCCTCATTCTTCTAAACTCGAACGAGTACAAGCCTAGTTTATTCAGCCTCTCCTCATAGCTCAACCCCCTCAACTCCGGTATCAGCCTAGTAAACCTCCTCTGCACTCCCTCCAAGGCCAACATCTGAAAGATGGCCATGCTAAATTCTCCCTCAGTGTGCCCAAACAGGTACCAGAGTGTGGCATCTACGGGATTTTCACAGTAACTTCATTGCAGTGTTAATGTAAGCCTACTTGTGACACTAATAAAAAAACATTATTGTTACTAGACATTTCAGTTACTGAAAAAAGTCTGGATGAAAAAATGTCAGCAAGTATTTTGAGAGATCTGAGAACTCAGTGCAGAGTTGGCACAATCACAGACTGCTCAGTTATGTAGACAACCCCCACTACAATCAAACATGTAGGAACTTATCATAGAAAGAAATCACTCAAAAAATATGGCAAAACCTAGGAAGTCAAGTTGTGCAGACAGAAATTAATTATATTTCTGAACTATTTCAAAGGCAAAGTTTTTTGTCCTACCAGGTTCTTTTACAAGGAGTTCAGAGAATTACTTGTCCAAACAAGTAGTGTGTTCTTTTTGAGCCATCCATGGAGAAATTGCTGTTCACTTGCAACAAATAAGCAGTGCCATAAACTCACGTTACAAGAACGCATTACTGTTTGGAACCTCTGCTGTTCTCCATTATATCATTCACTATAAGTAAGATCTGCTTCTTTATGGGAGTGGATGCTGCCCTGGCCACTCCTAGGACCTGCATTTATATCCAGACTAAACCGACCAGATAAAAAGCATCTTCTGCCTGCTGATGGCTCAGGGTTCCATGTGAAAGAAATTCAAGACAATAGCAGCCCAGTTACTGACTGCACATGAATCCAAGGTCCTGGCTGCGGAGAGTCAAGTAATCATGAATAGGTTTAAAATGTTAATCATACCTGTTTAAAATGTGTAAAACTGTGCAATGTCCTGACTAATCACAGTTGTGAATCCAATAAATACTGAAACATCAAAAAAAAACTGCTTCTAAATTTGCAAATCATTGGTACTGAATTCTGGAATGTTACGGAGGGCAGCTTTTGATTTGATTTGGCAGGAGTTACAATGGTTAGCACTGCTGCCTCATAGCGCCAGGGACCTGGGTTCATTCCGGCCTCAGGTGAATGTTTGTGTGGCGTTTGCACGTTCTACCCGTGTCTGCATGGGTTTCCTCCAGGTGCTCCGGTTTACTCCCACAGTTCAAAGATAGATTCATAGAGCTTTACAGAATGGAAACAGGCCCTTCGGCCCAACTTATCCATGCCGCCCTTTTTTTGTAAACCCCTAAGCTAATCCCAATTGCCCACATTTGGCTCATATCCCTGTATACATGTCGTACCCATGTAACTATCTAAATGCTTTTTAAAAGATAAAATTGTACCTGCCTCTACTACTACCTCTGGCAGCTTGTTCCAGACACTCACCACCCTCTGTGTAAAAAATTATCCCTCTGGACACTTTTATCTCTCCTGTCTCACCTTAAACCTGTGCCCTGTAGTTTAGACTCCCCTACCTTTGGGAAAAGATATTGACTATCTAACTTGTCTATGCCCCACGTTATTTTATAAACCTCTATAAGGTCACCCCTTAGCCTCTTACAAGCCAGAGAAAAAAGTCCCAGTCTATTCAGCCTCTCATTATAACTCAAATCAGTCAAGTCCCGATAGCACCCTAGTAAATCTTTTTTGCTCTCTTTCTAGTTTAATAGTATCCTATCTATAATAGAGTGACTGGAATTGCTCACAGTATTCCAAGTGTGGCCTTATCAATGTCTTGTACAACTTACACAAGATGTCCCAATTCCTGTCTTCAGTGTTCTAACCGATGAAACTAAGCATGCCAAATGCCTTCTTCATCACTCTGTCCATCTGTGACTCCACTTTCAAGGAGCTATGAACATGTACTCCTAGATCTCTTTGTTCTGTAACTCTCCCCAATGCCCTACTATTAACTGAGTAACTCCTGCCCCGCTTCAATCTACCGAACTGCATCACCTCGCATTTGTCTAAATTAAACTCCACCTGCCATTTGTCAGCCCACTGGCCCAATTGATCAAGATCCCATTGCAGTTGGAGATAACTTTCTTCACCGTCCACTATGCCACCAATTTTGGTGTCATCTGCAAATTTAGTAACCATGCCCCCTATATTCTCATACAAATCATTAATATAAATGACAAATAACAGTGGACCCAGCATTGATCCCTGAGGCACACCGCTGGTCACAGGCCTCAGTTTAAAAAACAACTCTCAACAACCACCCTCTGGCTTCTGTCAAGAAGCCATTTTTGTTTTCATTTAGATACCTCATCCTGAATCCTGTGAAATTTAACTTTATGCAACAATCTACCATGTGGTACCTTGTCAGAGGCCTTGCTAAAGTCCATGTAGACAACATGAACAGCACTGCCCTCATCTACCTTCTTGGTTACCCCTCCAAAAAACTCAATTAAATTTGTGAGACATGATTTTCCACTCACAAAGCCATGCTGACTGTCTCTAATCAGTCTTTGCATCTCTAAATGCCTATAGATCCTGTCTCTCAAAATACCTTCCAACACCTTACCCACCACAGATGTGAGGCTCACTGGCCTGTAGTTCCCAGGCTTTTCCCTGCAGCCCTTTTTAAACAAAGACACAACATTTGCCACCTTCCAATCTTCAGGTACCTCATCTGTGACCATCAATGATTCAAATATCTCAGCTAGGGGACCTGCAATTTCCTCCCTAGCCTCCCACAACTGGGATATACCTCATCAGGTCTCAGGGAGTTATCTACCTTGATGCGCTTTAAGACTTCCAGCACCTCCTTCATTGTAATATGTACAGTCCTCAAGACATCACTATTTATTTTCCCAAGTTCCCTAACATCCATGCTTTTCTCAACAGTAAAAACTGATGGGAAATATTCATTTAGGATCTCACCGATCTTTTGTGGATCCACACAGAGATGACCTTGTTGATCCTTAAGAAGCCCAACTCTGTCCCTTGTTACTCTTTTGCCCTTTATGTATTTGTGTGTTAGGTTGATTGGCCTTGCTAAATTGACCCTTGGGGTTAATTATACCATCCCATCTGTCACAGGTATTGTAGCAGGTGGGACACAGACCATGCAAAGGTCCTTTGACCTCAGGTTGGATTTTCCAACCTTGCGCATATGGCTGGAAGATCAGGCCCTCAGTGTCAGGGGATTAGCAGGGAAAATACCTGGGGTTTGGGGATAGAGCCCAAGTGGGATTGTTGTCAGTGCAGTCTCATTGGGCTGAATGGCCTCCTTCTGCACTGTAGGGATTCTATGATTATTGTCTCACGTATTGGGATACAGTGAAAAGTATTGTTTTTTGCGCGCTATCCAGCCAAAACATACTGTTCATAGAGTGCATAGAGGAGAAGGAAAGGAGAGGGTGCAGAATGTTGTGTTACAGTGTCGAGAAAGATCAGCTTAATATATGGTAGGTCCATTCAAAAGTCTGATGGCAGTAGGGAAGAAGCTGTTCTTGAGTCTGCAAGAATAATAATTTGGGTGTGTGTAATAGAAAGCTTTATACATGTGCAGGCTTTTCTGAAGTATGGGCCCGGGCGCATGCAGCTAAAGGAGTGGTGGGAACTTCAGTCACTTTGTTACCCCCAACGAGGACTCTTGTCACATCTAAGAAACTGTGACTACCAAGAAAACATAAATGCTGGAGGAGGAGTTTAAAGAGTCAGTCTTCCTGGGTATAAATCACTCGATGTGTTAATGATCACAATTGATTGCATGCAGCTCCATGCAAAATCCACCATGTATGTTAAAACAGACCTGTAGTTTGAGGGTGAATGTAGTAATTATATTAAGAGTGCTGAGTTTGAAGAAAACTAATCTGTTTTGAGTACATGTAGGTCCTTCAGTGAAAATATTTGTTAGTGTTCTGAAAATATACACATTATAAAGACCAGCATTTAAAAAAAATATGATTGGGGGGAAGTAAATTAGTGCAGATATGTGGCAACATATGATGTGTTGTGATTTCAGATTTATGCCAGACGAAGGCACTATGGCAAGGGTACATATCTTCCAAAAATAATTTCTTGAAACTCCTACTCTGTCGAATTTCTTTCCCGGTATTTGGCAAGTCTTTGTTTTAATGAGATTTGTGGTTTTGCACTCAATGTGTGTGTCAGATTTCAGCAGAGTTGTCTCAGGCTGGGATTCTGCCACTTCTTTCTGTGACCCACAGGCAAAACACGGTGCGAGAGGGAAAAGGTTCCTTGTTGGCGTTTGACCTGGTTTTGTGTGTGTGTGTGTGTGTGTGTGTGTGTGTGTTTCTTTGCGATATTTCATCAAATATATTTTCAGCCAGGGCAGTAAGAACTGATTTTTAATATGAGAAATCCAGAGACAGACAGTGCAATCAAAACATTCTCAACTACACACAGAAAACAAAGGGTCTTCAACCAGCCCAGACCAAAGAATATCGGTTCTTCCACCCGTCCCATTTTTATTTATTTATAGGAATATCTGACCACATCCCAGAATTATTTTCATGCCCGTATCACGAGTGCCGCAAGTCAAAGACAACAAGTTTATTGTATTAACTTGATCACAAGTAAACCTTCATTTTATTTGGCCCAAAACAGGGGGCAGACGTATCTTGTGGACCACCAGTAATATACTGAGTTGACATTTAAATGTTTGTGCTCTTTCTAACTCCGACTCCAACTTTGTGTAGCATTACCCCGATATTAATTAGTGGATTTAAAGAAGGTGACTGCTAATCCAAGAGAGAAATTACAGAAAATCCCACAGCAGGTATCGGAGCAGACAGCCAAACGTTGACATTTTACGTGGACCCTTTCACCAAGACCCTGTGTAACGTTTCTCTCGGACAAGATCGTCTCTGCTCCGGTATCATTTTTTCCACCAGAGTTTGAGGTTTTAATCCAGGTCCCGGGATAGCTTGCATCTTAAAAAGCACAGCTTGTTGTCTGTTTCTGAGCTTAATATAGCAAATGTCACTGTGAAGCATGTGAACATGTAGCCCTCACTTGTGCCAAACAGCAGACATATTTTTACTCCAAATTCATTTTTGGATTCCATAAATAAATGCCATTTTTCTGTGGCCCGATGGAGTGCCTTGTGCACACTAAAGGTTTGCAATGATAAAATCCTGAGTTATTTATAACTTCAGTTCAGTAAAATGGCCGCCCAGTGAATTTTGAAATGCATTGTTGGAACGGCTGCTGAGGGAAATGATCACCATTTAAAAATGAAATCCCTTGGTGCAACGGTTGTACTACAGGGGCAGAGCCTGTGGGGTGGTTTTGGATTGGTTGGTGAATGCCAGTTGGTGAATTTATATCACATGGGCTGCTGTTGCAGGCCGTCTCGATAATGGAAGCAGTGCTGTGATATAAATCAGGCACCAAGTATTTGCCTCCCAGTACCACCCCGCAGTGCTGGAAATGAGGTGCCTGCAGCCAATGTAAATACCAGCCCGTGGCAAAGTGAGCTGCCTTTGGACATTACAGTGCTCAGTGGTTGGCCCATCCATGCAGGCAAAGATTGCAGCTTTGCACATTGCCACCCTTTAAATACATCTTCTTGACTCCAGGGCAGAATATTAAAGTTAACAGTTACAAATTTTAAAAGGTGAATGCATGGGCGATCTTGCTTGTATGTGATTGTTTTTTTGCTGGCTTTGATTTGATTTATTATTGCCACATGTATCAGTATAAGTGAAATGTATCATTTTTTGCACACTATACAGACAAAATATACTGTTCATAGAGAAGGAAAGGAGAGGGTGCAGAAAGTAGTAATATAGTCATAGCTAGGGTGTAGAGAAAAATCGACTCAATATAAGGTAGGTCCTTTCAAAAGTCTGATAGTAGCAGGGAAGGAGCTGTTTTTGAGTCGTTGGTACTCAGACTTTTGCATCTTTTTCCCAATGGAGGAAGGTGGAAGAGAGAATGTCCAGGGTGCGTGGGGTCCTTGATTATGATAGCAGCTTTTCCAAGGCAGCAGGAAGTGTAGAGAGTGTCAGTGGATGGGAGGCTGGTTTGCGTGATGGACTGGGCTACGTTCACAACTCTTTGTAGTTTCTTGCGGTCTTGGTCAGAGCAGGAGCCATACCAAACTGCCGTAAAACCAGAAAGGATGCTTCCTATGGTGCATCTGTAAGAATGGTGCTGCAGTCTTCTCTGTGCTATAATCCAAGTGAATTTCAGAGCACTGGGAGTGCTGGTAATGTGCGGGCTCACGTCCATTCAGAAACACCCAACGAGCCACGGATGCTTTTTAAGCATTTTCCATTGTAACTGCTCAGCTCATCCCCATTGAGTGTTGGTGGAGACATTGAGGATGCTAGTTCTTCACCATGTACACAAACAAAAGTCCCTCATGGGAACAGGGAAGGACTTTTCAACCATTGTCTTGTATGACTAGTCCACTGGGTGAATTTGTTGCTAATGAAACTCCTATTGATTAGAGAAAGCAGTTGTCAAACAGTGACCTAGAGAAGTGTTGGTGTAATTGGCCTGTTTTGAACTATCTGTGTGCTCAACGCACACAGTGGAATCATTTCAGCTTCAGCCCTCAACGTGCTTTACGAGCCTCTAGTGACATTACTCCCCGTGAAGCCACTTTCATTCCATTAAAAGGCACTATATAAATGCAAGTTGTTGTTGTGGTGATTCTGCTGATCCCTCTGTGTGAGGTCCAGTGTTGCAGGGTCAATGTCTGTCCCAGCACCAGCCTGACACACTGTTCCTCCTCCCCATGTGTGTTTCATTTCGGAACTAGAGCCAGTTCATTGCCAGAAAGCCCGTGTTAACAAAATTGGTCATTTATTTGCTTTGCGCTGCTAAAGGGGTAAACATATTTCACCTTCATTTGCTTCTCGAATTGAGGGAGGTGGGGGGTGGAATTGAACCCAATGTTGCAAGACACCCGTGAAGAGGGCGGAAGAGATGAAATGAACCAGCCCATAGCAAGTAAACGACTGGACATATTTGTTTTAAATTGAATGTGGTAGGAGGATAAGGAGTTGCAGGTTTGAGGTGGTGGGAAGACTGAGTCAAGGTAGAGGATGGGATGACTCTTGATTTCAACATGGTGGGGCTGTAGGGAGGAAGAAGAGGATGCAAGGCATTGCATGAGAGGGCTCCCTGAGCTGCTTCTCTCCCAAAGTTTCCTCTTCCAAATACTTGGCATCTGCTCAGTGCCTCCCCACCCTGGCACAGCTGAGACCGGCTGTAAACAGTGACTGGGTTCATGCCCTATCACGCCATAGTACAGGGTGCTGCTCTCTGTGTTGCAGCGGCAGTGTTTAATTTTATTTTATGTGCTGAATAATGAGTTCTGTCGCTAAGTGCAGAAGCCAGTACAAACCAGTCTGTGTAGCACGCAGTGCAGTGCTCAGCCTGAACTCAGGACACAAATTCCAAAGTCAGTACTCACTGGAGCATCAGGATTATCTGACTCGCTGCTTGGCTCTTGATCCTTGAGACTTTTTTTTGAGAGTTGACATTCAGTTTCATGCCACACTGATTTGCTTTATCATCTTGATAGTGGCCGGGGTGGCATGGACTGTATTGGGTTGTGTCACCCGTGTGTTTCCACCTGTAATCTCAGACACATCATTACTAATCTACCTCTCTCTCCCTGCACCCTCCCCTTCCTTCCCCCCTCTCTCCCTTCCCCCTCTCCACTCCCTCTCTCTCTCTCTCTCTTCTCTCCCTCTATCCTCCTCCCCCTCACTTTCCCTCTCTTTCTTTTCTCTCTCCCTCCCTTTCCCCCTGCTCCCTTTCTCTCGCTCTCTCTCTTTCTCTCTCTTTGTCCCTCCCTTTCCCCTCCCCCACCCTCTCTCTTTCCCTCTTTCTCTTTTCCCCTTCCCCTCCATTTCCCTCTCTCCTTTCCCTTTCCCTCTCTCCATCTCTTTCTCTCCACCCCCTTCTCTCTCTCTCCCTTCCCCTCCCCTGCTCTTTTCCTCTCTCTCTCTTCTCTCTCCCTCCCTTTTCCCCCACTCCCTTTCTTCCTCTCTCTCTCTTTCCCTTTTTCTGTCCCTTCCTTTCCCCTCCCCCACCCTCTCTCTTTCCCCATTCCTCTCCATTTCCCACTCTCTTCTCCCTTTCTCTCTCTCTCTCTCCCCACCTCTCTCTTCCTTTCCCCACCCTCTCTCTTTCCCTCTCTCTCTCTCTTTCCCCCTTCCTCTCCATTTCCCTCTCTCCTCTCCCTTTCCCTCTCTCCCTTTCCCTCTCTCTCTCTCTCCCCACCTCTCTCTCCCTTTCCCCTCTCTCTTTCTTTCCTGCTCTCTCCCTTTCTCTCTCCCTCCCTCCCTTTCTCTTCCTCCCTCTCTCTCTTTCCCCCATCTCTCCCTTCCTTTCCCCTCCCCCACCATTTCTTTTTTCCTCTCTCAATCCTTCTCTCTTTCCCTTCCCCTCCCTCTTCTTTCCCCCCTCCCTCTCCTTTACCCCCCTTCCTCTCTTTTCCCCCTCTGTCTCCCTTTCCCTATCTCTCTCTCCCTTCTCTCTCTCTCTTCCCCCCTCTCTCTTTCCCCCTCTCTCTCCCTTTCCCCCTCTCTCTTCTCCCACTCTCTCCCTTTCCCCGTCTCTCTTCTCCCACTCTCTCCCTTTCCCCCTCTCTTTTCCCCCTTTTCCCTTTGCCCTCTCTCTCTTTCCCTCTCTCCCTTTCCCCCTCTCTTTTCCCCCTTCTCCCTTCCCCCTCTCTCTCTTTCCCTCTCTCCCTTCCCCCCCTGCCCCCCTCTCTGGTGAAATCAGACCTTCCTTGAGCACTGCTGTCTGGAACTGCAGCTTTTTTGTAATCTCAGTAGTGTGGTTCTTTAAACTAACTGCAGTTATGTCTTTTCTATCATTCACCTCATTTGAAATTTAAAAAATGACAGTGAATACATTTGTATTCTGGCAAGAATGGAAATAGTCCAGTGAGTGGGCACGGGGGGAATGGAGAAACACCTACACGTACAACTCCCACCAGATATTCCCACTTTCCTGGGGAAATCCTGAAGTCTCTTGCTATTTTTAAACAGAAATCTGCTGGGAGGATGATGCTGAGATCCTGATGCTCTCATACACAGCCCTGATAGTGTACATGCATTTTAACAGCCCCATGATTGAAGGTTATTTGTAACTATGTTCATGAGTTCTACCATCTCATAGAGACCAAAACTACAAGTACTGAGTTTCTAGTATTAAAAGATCAAGCAGAAGTGCATAGGTACTGTGGCTTAGAAACATAGAAACATTGAAGATAGGAGAAGGAAGAGGCCATTTGGCCCTTCGAGCCTGCTGTCCCATTCACTACAGTCATGGCTGATTGTCCAACTCAGTAGCCTAATCCTGCTTTTTCCCCATAACCTTTGATCCCATTCGCCCCAAGTGCTATATCTAGTTACCTCTTGAATACATTCAATGTTTTGGCATCAACTACTTCCTGTGGTAATTAATTCCACAGGCTCACCACTCTCTGGGTGAAGAAATGTCTCCTCATCTCCATGCTAAATGGTCTATCCCAAATCCTCAGACTGTGACCTCTAGTTCTGGGCTCCCCCACCATCGGGAACTGTCTAGTCCTGTTAGAATTTTATAAGTCTCTATGAGATCCCCCCTCATTCGTCTGAGCTCCAACAAAAACAATCCTAACTTGCCAGATAGTTGAAGTTTAATTGTCCAGTTTGCCCAAGTTTCATAGCCTTACCACAGATTCTGTTACCGTGGGGCACATCAGTGGCTGTGTTCATAGAATCTTACAGAGCAGAAAGAGGCCATTTGGCCCATTGAGCCTGCAGCAATCACAACCCACCAGGTCCTATCCCTTTAACCCCATGCATTTACCCTAGTTAGTCCCCCTGTCACTAAGGGGCAATTTAGCATGGCCAATCCACCTAACCTGCATATCTTTGGATTGTGGGAGAAAACCGGAGCACCCAGAGAAAACTCACACAAACACAGGGAGAACATGCAAAATCTACACAGACAGTGATCCAAGCCGGGAATTGAACCTGGATCCCTGGTGCTGTGAGGCAGCGGTGCCAACCACTGTGCAATTGATTCCTTTTTGTCTGGAAGTAGACTAATCTGGACCAGAAGCCCTGTCTGAACCAGGACTGCTTCTCATTGTTAGTCTGAATGCCATAATGTGGAGGTGCCGGCATTGAACTGGGGTAAACACAGTAAGAAGTCTCACAACACCAGGTTAAAGTCCAAATAAACTGGTTGGACTTTAACCTGGTGTTGTGAGACTTCTTACTGTAGTCTGAATGCAGCAGGAAGAGAGTTTGGAAGGGGTTTCATTGAGAGGTTCTTCAGAGTCATTGCTTTGGAGTTCACTCGGCAGCTCTGTGAGCTCAGCTAGCTCACTTCAGTGCTTTCATTCTAACAGCCATGTAATGTGAAAGATCTACTTCCTGCATTATTAATAGGTATTCCCGATCTCGGTGCAGCCAATCCAATGGGTTGCTGTAGAATGCACAGGCAGTCCATTCAGCTGTCTGCATCTTCTTACTCACTCCCTATACTGTGTCAGTAAAGAGAGCACATATAATCTGCACTATAAAAACTAGCCTTGGTGAGAATTAGTGTGTGGGGGTGGGGGGCGGGCGGGACAATTTGAGGGGTGGGGGTTGAGGGAGGTTGATTGGTGAAAGGGTAAGGGCAGTTTATGTCGAGGGGGTGGGGGAGTTTGTGTCTGGGGGGGAGGTTTATGTCCGAGGGGAGTTTGTATGGAGGGGAAGTTTGTGTCGAGGAGGTGGGGGAGTTGGAGTCGAAGGAGGAGTTTGTGTCGAGGGGAGAGTTTGTGTGGAGGGGGTTGGGGAGTTTGAATCGAAGGATGGGGGAGTTTGTGTTGAGGGGGTGAGGGAGTTTGTGTTGAGGGGGTGAGGGAGTTTGTGTCGAGGGGTGGGGGAATTTGTGTGGAGGGGGTGGGGGAGTTTGTGTCGAGGGGGGTGGGGGAGTTTGTGTCGAGGGGGGTGGGGGAGTTTGTGTCGAGGGGTGGGGGAATTTGTGTTGAGGGGGGTGAGGGAGTTTGTGTGGAGGGGGTGAGGGAGTTTGTGTCGAGGGGGGTGAGGGAGTTTGTGTGGAGGGGGTGGGGGAGTTTGTGTGGAGGGGGGTGGGGGAGTTTGTGTCGAGGGGGTGGGGGAGCTTGTGTCGAGAGGGTGGGAGAGTTTCAGTGATTGGGGGTTGGGCCGTTGTATTTCATTTTGGAATGAGCGTGGAGCTGCGGATTGTGAAATGAGAATTCCCTCTGAGTATTGTGCTGTCTGTAACAGGCTGGTGTCAATCTTTCCCATTGTGAGATTTCACCTGACAGCTTCTGAAGTGATACCTTTTCATCTCACTGTGAAGCAAGCGCTCTCTCATCATCCTTACTGAATAATCTTATATGAAATGAGTTAAGACATAAGGATGGGTGGCGGTTGCCTTGATGTTTATTGTATTAGTGCAGCATTATCCTCCTGTTTGTTTGTACTGACTGGCTGTCTCAGCACCTTCTTTTCCCATTGAATGTTAGATTGCGTTTTGTGCCTGCGACAGAAGACTTTCTGTTCTTGCATTTGTATTTTATATATGATAATCATTTATTTCAATTCCCCTTCCTGTAATTTTGTCATGACAAACAATGCGAGCCGACAATGCAGAGCTCTGACAAAGCCCTTCAGTAGCTCAGGTGCTGATTGCTGTCACCACATTTATCAGCCCACAATGTTTTGTGCTGTTATAACAGAGTGATGTTGGAGGGAGCTTTTGCTTTTCCTTCCCTCCTTTCTGGGAGTGGCGAGGAGCAGTGCGTTCGTGAATATGACCCCCACCATTCTGCCCACTGGGGAGTTTCTGATCACTCAGCACATTGTGGCCACCCTTCTCTTCCCTCGAGAGAAGGAGTAAAGGACCAGGACTTGCTCACTACCAGCACCTCGCTCTCACCCCCCAGTTCAGAAACAGCTTCTGCCAGAGGCTTGAATCAGTTGGCACCCTTCTTGTCTGTGAAAGTCAATTACATTTTCACATTGAGGAGAGTTGGGTGAGTTGTTAGCACTGACTGACATTGGAGTAAGATGAAGCAGGAGGCAGCCAGCCCACTCCATCACAGTGAGCAGAGTGGATACCATTGAGCACCCTCTCCTGATTTCCAGTGTTACTCTGGTGTCCTGTTACTCTCCCTTCTGATTTTCAGTGTTACTCTGGCCTCCTGTTACTCTCCCTCTCGATTTTCAGTGTTACTCTGGCCTCCTGTTACTCTCCCTCTCAATTTTCAGTGTTACTCTGCCTTCCAGTTATTCTGGCTCCTGTTACTATCTCTCTCTTGATTCCCAGTGTTACTCTGGTATCAGGTTACTCTATCTCTCTCTCTCCATTTCCAGTGTTAGTCTGCTGTCCAGTTACGCTGGCTTCCTGTTATTCTCTCTCTCTCTCTTGATTTCCAGTGTTACTCTGGCCCCCTGTTCCTCTCCCTCTGTCCTGATTTCCAGTGTTACGCTGCCTCCTGTTGCTCTCCCTCCCCAACCTCAGTAAATGACGCTGTATTTGATATCTGAAGAATGGGTCCACTCAGTCTAAAGGGTCAATGCCTGGTGTACGCGCACCACAAGCGACTCCCCTTCCATTTTTAACCCTATCAGCATATCCTTCTGACCTGATCTCCCTCATGTTCTTCATTCCCCTTCAAAGACAGTTTTGCTTCATTTTGAGAAGTAACAAGAACGTTGGAAGGAGAAGTTTCATCAGTGGTAAGTAAAGTGGAAATAGGAAACTCTGGAGAAAGAATTCAAGTCGCTCCATCTAAATGCTCAGTAGGCATGGAAAACAAAAGCCGTGTTTGATTCTATGACATGCGGTGACAGGATATATAGCACTTTGCACAGAATGTTGGCGGACTCTGTGACATAATAAGGAAGCTACAAGGGGTCAGAGAGAAGATGCAGTAAACTAACAGTGGAAGCTGCAGATTACAGATTCACAAAATGCAGAAGGAGGCCATTCAGCCCATCGAGCACCGACAACAGTTCCACCCAGGCCCTATCCCCTTAACCCTACGTATTTACCCTGCAAATTCCCCTGACACTACGAGGCAATTTAGCTTGGTCAAACAACCTAACCGGCACATACTTGCATTGTGGGAGGAAACCGGAACACCCAGAGGAAATCCAGACAGACACAGGGATCTGGTCAGGGATCGTGTAGCCCTTTTCCTTTATATCAAGGCAGGGAATTGATGGTTGAAGCCACCCTGTTTCACAGCTTCATTATAATAGCCTGATTTTCATAGTGCAATAACAATGATTTAGTATCCACTGAATATAGGTCTGAACTTAATGGGCATGGTAATGAATAACTAAGAAAGTCCTGTGAGGAAGAATGGTAATAATGGCTCTCTCCTGTAATAATCTCTCTCTCTGTCTCTCTCATCCTCCCTTCCTCTCTCTCTGTGGCTTGTGGGGAAGGATTGATCAGCCCATTCTGTCCTGCGGATGTTGCAAAGAGGCAGGGGAAGAGTGAGATGGCAGCTGAAGTGTGCTTATTCAGAATGGGCCTCCAAGCCTCCAGGGAATTCTTGGGTTGTCTCAGGATACAGCGTGCAGTGTCCATCATGCTGTACAAACACCATCTGTTCAGCATTATGCTCTTGGTTGCCAGGCTACCTACTACACGCTGTCACAGCTCACTGGAATTGGCTGTGCATTAGCCACATTATCCAGAAGGTAAAAGCAACGTGGTCATGATTAAGCCATCTGCTGGAAAGGCCCAGCGATGCCGGGGCAGGACAGAAAGCTGCTAGCCCCACACACTGGAAAAAGTGCTTCATGTCAGCACTCCCTGCGTTGTGCCTGCGGACCTCAGATAGCCTGTGAGCACAGTAGGGCGCTTTTCATCGAAACGCAGAAACATGTTTGCAATTCCGCACCTCCTTTTTGGGGAAGCAATCACATTCGACAGACCCCTTTCTACGAGGCCCCGTTTACTTTCTTGCTTCCCTGCAACGCAGCGACTAAAAGGAAAGTTGGCAGAAAATGCTAGAAAGCTGAGCCTTGTGTTAAAAGCTGTTGAGGCAGTGCAGTAATAATGCACGGCTCAAGTGTCACATGGGATTTCTTTATGGCTCTCAGGTGAGTTATTCATTAACTCTTGTGAGGGCTGCAGTCCCCTTGCACAACACATTGGCGGAGACTTATGCTTTAATAACCTCACTTAAGCCAGTTTTATTGACGACCCTCATGCAGTGTTTGTTTGGAAAAGCATTTAACAAAGCAGCCATTTTTCCTGATTTTCTTCTCTGTCCCGAACGCTTTGCTACTTGCTGGGATGTCCTGCTGACCACCCCCCCCCCCCCGCACCCCCCGCCACAGTAGCTCCTGAGTGACCATTTTCCATTTGTAAGCCTAGACAGTGAACACTATTCGACCATGGTGGGCACAGCCCTGGCAGGTGTGCTTGCAGAGGATCTTGGAGACCACCAACAATTGCAGCATTCCCTCTAGCACGCTGTAATAAGTCTTCAGAGGCAGAAATCCCTTCACCAAAATCCCCTTATTTACAAACTCTAACAGCAGTACACAGAGTGCTGGCAGTTAGCAGTCAGCCTCCAGGGGTGTCAGAGGAACTGACAGTCCCAGTTAAATACAAGGCAAAGACTCCTAGATTGGCCCCTCCACTGGATCCTGAATCAGGGAGCTCATACTCCAATAGGCCCACCTCAGTGGCCTGATTGAAGTCATTACACAAGCTGGCCAGGTTCAGCTAACATAGTGGAGCTAATGCATTGAACTGAGGACTTTCCTGCTCTGTATTTGCGTACCAGAATCAGCCACTTACCGCTACAAGCACAGGATAAGAGCTGGGTTTTAACAAGTGTCTCAATTACTCAGCTCTGAACGCCACAGGGATAGTCGAGAAACCTCACTGCCCAGGCAAAATAGCTCGTTTGGAACCCACCCTTGTCGCTGGACTGAATAATCTTCTGTCGTTGTGGCTGCGGTACGTGGGACACACGATAGTCACCAAGTCTGATCCATTAACTGTACTCCCTGAACAGGAGGATATGCCACCAAAAGAGAAAATGCTGGAAGATCTCAGCAGGTCTGGCAGCATCTGTAAGGAGAGGAAAGAGCTGACATTTCGAGTCTAGATGACCCTAAAGTGTTGACCTAAAGGGTCATCCGGGTTCGAAGCATAAGTTCTTTTCTCTCCTTACAGATGCTGCCAGACCTGCTGAGATTTTTCCAGCATTTTCTCTTTTGGTTTCAGATTCCAGCATCCGCAGTAGTTTGCTTTTATCTTTATTGAAGGATACATCATTGGGGTTAGGTGAGTTTGAGTCGGGGGTGGCTGATATGGATCAGAAACACAGCAGCAAGTCTCACAACACCAGATTAAAGTCCAACAGGTTTCCCACTCACCACTCACCTGATGAAGGAGCAGCGCTCCAAAAGCTAGTGGCATTTGCTACCAGATAAACCTGTTGGACTTTAACCTGGTGTTGTGAGACTTCTTACTGTGTTTACCCCAGTCCAACGCCGGCATCTCCACATCATAAACACCAGGATAGACTATTCGGACCAAATTCTATTTGTACATTCTCTACACTGGAAGCATTTTGGACAGTGGAGTACCCACCCCTGCAATACGATAATATCACCATGGTACCTTGGTGCAGTATCCCAGAACTCACCGTCACTAACAAAGCAACAAGGAGAAGGGCCAAAAGACCCAAGAGATTTCAATTTGTTAGCTTCTCAGCAGTGACGGATGTCGTGGATGCAGAGAATAGAAGCAGCCTGAGAGCAGAGAGATATGGGTCTGGATAGGCAAGAGGTGAGGAGACTGTTGGCAATGATACAAAAAGGAACATAGCTTGATCCAAACATTGGACTGGGCATTTGCGGAAAGTGGGTGGCGGTTGGAACGAGTTATGAAGAGAGCAGATGGAAGGCAATAGGGATACTCCTGGACTGCTTGAAGAATAGTCAGTGTGTGAAAAATGGAAGAGAGATCAGGGCAGAGTAGGTGACTACTTAGAGTAGGGTGGAGAAGGGAGAATTGCGCCAGGGTCTTGCCTATCTCCGGAAAAATAAATGGACAGCGAGGAAATCAGCTTTGCAGAAGCTGCACTTTCACCGGGACTGAATCCGGGTAAACAATAATATAGCTTCTTCGAGTAGACCTTCATTCACAGGATGCGGGGGGACAATAAGCTGGTGAGACAGCTGATGCCACCCCACCTGCTCATCTCATCCATTGGCGCTGCTGCAGGAAAGTGGACAAGAAACGGCCGCACGGACTTCCTGTGGCATTTTGAACTAGACGTGAATCAGGGTGGAGTTTTGGTGGAATTGGCTCCAAAGTTCCCAATCCTCAGATTGAGCATAATTTGTGCTCCTGAGCTTTTAAAATCTTTTCAGACCTGAAGTTTGTTTAGAGGTATGGGAATGACTTTGAAAATACAGTCCAGAGACAGGCTGTATGGCCCAGCCTGTCCATGACAACTCCTGTGTTTCTCTCAAGCACAGTGGCTAGCACTGCTGCTTCTCTGCGCCAGGGACCCGGGTTCAGTTCCCGGCTTGGGACACTGTCCGTGTGGAGTTTGCACGTTCTCCCCGTGTTTGCATGGGAATGCTCTGGTTTCCTCCTACAGTCCAAAGATGTGCAGGTTAGGTGGATTGGCTATGCTAAATTCTCCTTTAGTACACCCAAACAGCCACCAGGAATGTGGCAACGAGGGGAATTTCACAGTAACTTCATTTCAGTGTTAATGTAAACCTACTTGTGGCAGTAATAAATAAACATTACTTGAATGTTCCTCCCACCTTTATTCATCTATCAGCACATCCCCTGATTTCCTTCTCCCTCGTATGGAGATCTATACAGGATAATAATATTGTAATTTGTGCCCTTATTACGTGGGCTGTTTTCATCATATGCATATTAATGCTAACTATCTACACCCTAGTTGATGATAAACATAGCAGTTACTCAGCAGATGCAGGTACTGTAATTTTGCGGCGGGGTGAGGGGGGAGTTTCTCATTGCCTTGCGGTTCTGATATGCCACGGAATGGCAGGGCAAAATTCCTTGACGCCGCTTAACCTAGTGTGACTATCGGATCTCGGTGGGGGGTAAATGGAAGAGAGAGAGCGAGACAGCGAGTGGAGGCTGAGTGATCCCTGGAGAGAGAAGGAAAGCAAGTGGGAAGTTAGTGCTGTTCTCACACACCTCCTACTGGAATGTTTCTATTACAGCAATAATGGAAAATAAAAGGAACAGATTACACGATTAGTCTCTTCTTTCTCTCTCTGTCTGGCCCAGACGATGTTAAACATTCCGCTGAAAGCAGAAGATTTTTATTTATTGATCAAGACCATTTGAAAGATTTAAAAAAATTGAAAAAGGAACACAAGTTTAGAATCACGGAATCCCTACATTGCAGAAGGAGGCCATTCAGCCCAGTAAGCCTGCACTGACAACAATCCCACCTAGACCATATCCCCGTAACCCCACATATTTACCCTGTAATTCCCCTGACACTAAGGGGCAAGTTAGCACAGCCAATCAATCTAATCTTCACATCTTTGGAAGGAAAGATGGAGCACCCGGAGGAAACCCAGGCAAACACGGGGAGAATGGGCAGATTCTGTTACTCGAAGGCTGGAATTGAACCCGGGTCCCTGGCACTGTGAGGCAGCAGTGCTAACTGCTGTGGCACTGTGCCACCCTTAAAAGAAAATCATGTTTATGCAAAATAGTACAGGCCCTAAGAAAAAAAGTTGCGAGGGCTGTAATCTTGGAAACATTGGCATTGCTGGAATTTGTGAGGTGGGAGGGACACCTCTCTTACATGGATCAATATCAGAAGATATCAGGCACCTAAATGCGCTGTGTTGATCACAACCCCAGAACATGGTCACCATGCAAACATACAAACTAGGAGCAGGATTAGCCCATTCGGCCCCTCGAGCCTGCGCCGCCATTTTAATAAGACCCTGGCTGATCTGATTGTAAGCTCAACTCCACAGTCCTGCCTACCCTGATAATCTTTCATTTCCCCCCCTTACTGACCAAGGATCTATTCACCTCAACCTTAAAAATATTCAGACTCCTCTTGAGGAAGAGGGTTCCAAAGACTCATGATTCTCTGAGAGAAAAAATATTCTTCTCATCTCTATCTTAAATGGGAAACCCTTGATTTTTAAATAGTGACCCCCACCCTGCCCCCAGTTCTAGATTCCACACCCCACATCCTGTCCACATCCACCCTCTCAAAGCCCTTCAGAATCTTCAATCAAGTCACCTCTTACTCTTCTACTATCTGCAAGGCACAAGTCAGGAGTGTGATAATAATATTTCCCCACTTGCCTGGATGAATGCAGCTCCCACAACAGTCAAGAAATTCAGCACCTACCAGGACAATAATTGAGTGGCACCCCATCCATCACAATAAACATTCACTGCCTCCACACAATGCACAGTGGCAGCAGTGTGTGCCATCTACATTCTGCACTGCAGCAACTCACCTAGGTTCCTTTGACAGCACCTTGCAAACCTGGACCTTTGCTATCTAGAAGGACAAGAGCAGCAGACCATATAACAATATCATCATCTGCGTGCTGCCCTCCAAACCACACACCATCCTGACTTGAAAACACATTGTCATTCTGTTACTGGGTCAAAATCATGGAACTCCCACCCTAACAGCACTGTGGGTGTACCGACACCTCATGGATTGCAGTGGTTGAAGAAGGCAGCTCACCACTGCCTTCTCAAGGACGAATTGGGATGAGCAATGAAGCTGGCCCAGTCAGAGATGCCCACATCCCATGAGCAAATATATAAAAAATTCAGAGTTTGTAAACTAAGGGGAATTCAGTATTTTTTTAACTGTTAAATTGGGAAGAGATTTGAAAACTGTTCTTGAATCATGGAATGCTTATACCTATGTTGAATTTGTTGGGGAAAATTTGTATTTTTTACCTGGTAATTAAGGTCCTTTATCTGGAAGTAGTCACATATCACGTATAAAATTTCATAGAAGAAGTGAATAACATAACAGTCATAGAATCCTTACAAGTGCAGAAGGAGACCATTCAGCCCATCAAGCCTGCACCGACAACAAACCAACCCAGGCCTTATCCCGTAACTCTACATATTTATCCTGCTAATCCCCCTGAGACTAAGGGGCAATTTGGCATGGCCAGTTCACCTAATCTGTATAACTTTGTACTGTGGGAAGAAACCAGAGCAGCTGGAGAAAACCCACGCAGACATGGGGAGAACGTGCAAACTTCACACAGACAGTGACCCAAGGCTGGATTTGAATCTGGGTCATTCGTGCTGTGAAACAGCAGTGCTAACCGCTGTGCCAACGTGCTGCCCAAGTTAACAGTCTTAAAATGAAACTGCTGGAAGCTTGTATCCAGGACTGAGAAATGCAGTTATTACATCAGAAACATCATATCTGCTTCAAATCGATGTAGAAATATTCTAAATATTTTCAAACTTCTTTTAGTCCTGGTCATACCGATGAGCTTTGGTGAAGCCATGTCTCATGTGGCTAGAGACAATGGAATGTAACTGGAAGGAGATGTGCTCTGTGTCACTCACTTTCTTACAATCTCTCCTGCTTAATGCATATCACTTGCAGACACAATCAGAAGTGGGAACAGCAATGTGCAGATGGGGATTGTCTCGCCCATTCATATTGTGAACTTCCCAGTCAAACTTCAAAGATTGGACACAGACAAGATATTAAGATGGCCACTGCAAATCATGTGACTTTTGACATTTGGACCGCAGATAGTGGCAAGTCTCTGGCAAATACCTAATTAAATATGGACATAGGTGAGAGGACTTCGCAGTTATTTATGGAATTCACACAGCTCACTGTTTATGGATGGGCCAACACCTAGAGACTATAAAGTGTCTAGACTGCCTGTCTCCATGTTTCATACTGGACAAAAAGGAAGATTGGAATTCAGTGGTCACTGTCAACTTCCCATTGGATCAAGATGGTCTTCCCCCTTCCAAAGTAGATGAGGTGGACTTCAGAAGTGTTAACTATCACAAATGTGATCAAAGCTGGTTTCAGGGACTGCATCCTTATTACCCTTGGACCCATCAGAGCCATCAGTCATTAGTAAACCTCAGAACCAGACTCTGAAACTAGCTGCAAGATGTCAAGCAGCCAAAGTACTTAACTTGTTCTAGTTTCAGTGTTCACCCAAGAAATAATCTTCTTAGTATTCAATTACAATAAACCTCGCAACTATGAACCCTTTCCTTTCCAAGACCCTCACTTCAATTTAAAATCATTGAATCCATCAAGAAACTACAGGCCTGCCACAGCCCAGAAATCATAAATCAGGGACGGAATTATCTTGAGTCTGTAAAAGTGTGCTATTTTTAACATTATCCAATCCTTGTGTGTGTGCGTGCATGAACCGAATGTGTGTTGTTGTTATTTCGGGGTCAGTGCATAAGAGTAAATAACCTTATTTATTTTAAACTCATGGCAGCTTGCTGCTGAATTATTTAATTGGAATTCATGCTCCAAGGGTGAGAAAAGATACACCTCTCTTCATACAAAACAGGCTGAATATGGACAGCAAGAGAGCAGATGCATTCTGTCCGTGACAGAGATGTTCAAGATGAATGCTAGCAATGTGGAGACAGAATTAGCATATGTAGTAAATCCTGCCTTTTATGAATAATCATTTTAAGCCAATGTACCTTTCCTGAAATATTCTAAGATCCTAGATATGTATAATTTTGAAAGCACTGTTTCCTGAAAACACTCCAATCTGCTGCTTAATCAGCTGTAATGTATGGAAGTGTGTTCATGCAGTGGGGGCAACGCAGTGCAGGTTTAACACTTTGCAATAGGTGCATAAGAATGCAAAGCGCAGGGTACTTCTGAGCTGCCACTCAAAACCTGTCAGCGCAGCCGCTAATCTGCGACCTTGAGTGAACCCGACTGTTTATTTACAACTTTGAAACATTCTTCCCTTAAAGGAGCAGGCCAACTCAACACAATTTCCACTCTGGCAGCAGAATAATGCACTGAGCATTTATGAGAAAGCACATCATGTGATTTGCAATTAGCAGCACCAAAGGGAGATCCGCTGCTATAAAACAAAAGACAAAGAATGCCAGGGAAAAAGGTCAGATGAGTGAGAATTGGAAGGTGAAAGATATGTTGTCGTGCCCAGGTGTCGAGCTACAGCCAAAATATCATTTTTTATCTTTCAACTCTCAGAGGCTGTGCAGAGGGCTGTGTGTTTCCAGCATTTTTTGTGTATTTTGTTTCAGCTGGCTACCATTTAATGCTTTCCCTTTTACCTCAGTGTTTAGATCAACCTACTGTTTCTGACAGAACCCCGACCAAGTGAAAGTTAAACAGGCCACGTGGTCAAAGGGTTAAGTTCGAGGTCGCTGTAAAGATATGGCTGTGATCAACTCCACTGTCTTCCAAATCTTTATCACCCACATTCCTTAAAGTATTTTAAGTTTAAAGTTTATTTACTGGTGTCACAAGTAAGGTTATATTAACACTACAGTGAAGTTACTGTGAAAATTCCCTGGCCGCCACACTCCGGCGCCTGTTCGGATACACTGAGGGAGAATTTAGCATGACCAGTGCACCTAACCAGCACATCTTTCGGACTATGGGAGGAAACCAGAGCACTTGGAGAAACCCACGCAGACACGGGAAGAATATGCAGACAGACAGTGACCCCAAGTCGGGGATCAAACCCGGGTCCCTGGCGCTGTGAGGTAGCCGTGCTAACTACTGTGCCACCATGCCGCCCCACAGCACAGATTTTTCATCCACTTTAATGTCACTAATGTACAACTGGGGGAGAAACTCAGTAATCCAAATACTCATCCAAATCTGTGTCTGAAACCCACTGTTAATTTAACAAGAAAAGTCTCGCAGAATATCACTAACTGTATTTTCAAAAGATAAGCAAAATTGTCATTTGATCGATTCTGTTTAACCTCAATAGTGTTTAATATTTAGTTTTTAATGAGCGTTGGACCAAGCAACAGTTCCCCCCATTACTTTAAGGTTGTTTCTCTAGCTGCAGGGTAACAGAGAGAGACGTGTTACATTTTTGCTCTTATGAGTGCAGATGAATAACAAGATGTAGCTTTCTGTTTGGCAGAAGACTTTTCTGCAGTGAGATGTGTTAATTCATCGCTAGGTCTTAAATTTGTGAACTAAGAGGCTGACCTTGAGCCCCTTCTCAAATGAGACACTTGGTGAAGATCCATCATTGTCACAAATGTTACATTTTTCAGGTTCTGCAACTTGCCAAAGCTGTGGGTTTTATTGCTGTCTGTGTAGGAATAGTTCAGAGATTAAAATAACATTTAATGGCTTATTCTCTCACTCTGCACCTTTAGCGAGGAGTTAAGCTTGCCGTTGATTCAGATCAGAAATCCGGGCAACACCAACACACAGGGTGGGATTTTCTGGTCTGTGCCCGCCTCAAAAGGCTGGAAAATCCCACCCGAGGTCAACAGACCTTTGCATGGCCTATGTCCCACCCGCTGCGATTCCCATGGCAGACGGGACAGGAAAATTCTGCCCACAATCTTTTGAGTGTCGACACTGATGGTTTGAGAATCAAGAGTTGGCATGAGTGGAATTTCCGATACGTTCATCCGGAAAGTGTGGACCCTCCTGCCTCCCCCACACCACCCCGCTCCACACACACACATACACACACACACACCATGGAAATGATCACTTCCTTTCTTACTTTACAAAGGTGATATTCCAACTGACTGATCTCGAAATCAGGTGAGATATTAGATGAAAATGTAGAGGCAAATTTTGCCAGACTTCATTCTGCCACTGGGGCTTGGCACACAGTGAGCGGGTATTGTTAAATTCCTAGCACTTTTCAATGTGCCACCCATTGATTCTGAAGAACCGGTACCACATTTAGTCCACAATTATGCAGTTGCCACCAGAAATGGCAGTGCCAGTGACATTCAGAGTCGCAAATTAGAGTTAACTGCTGACCTTCAGGGCAGCACGGTGGTTAGCACTGCTGCCTCACTGCTCCAGGGAGCTGGGTGTTCGATTCCTGGCTTGAGTCACTGTCTGTGCAGACTCTGCATATTCTCCCCGTGTCTGCATGGGTTTCCTCTGGGTGCTCTGATTTCTTCCCACAGTCCAAAGGTGCGCAGGTTAGGTACATTGGCCATGCTACATTGCCCCTTTGTCTCCCAGGATGAGTAGATTAGAGCGATCAGCAGAGTAAATATGTTTGGTTACGGGGATAAGGTCAAGGTATGATTGTTGTCGGTGCAGACTTGATGGGCCGAATGGCCTCCTTCTACACTGTACGGTTTGTATGATCTTTTTTGACAAATGTTCTGGGGTCAGGGTTGAGATTCAACTAAGTTGCCTGCAAATGGTGGATAACTGCGTCACTCTGAGCATATTGAGTGTGCTGAGAACTCCTGCCTAAGCGCCTGAACCTGGGACTGACAAGGGTGCTTTAAAAAGGAACCAAATAGTCATAGCTATCAGGAAAGACTGACTAGGCTGGGGCTCTTTAAAAAAGTATGTGCTGTGATAGTAGGCTTGAAAATTAGGAAGGTTTGATGGATATTGAGATGAGTTTTCACTTGTCGGGGAGTTCAAAACTTTGGAATCATAAATTAAGTCACAAATAAATCCGATAACAAATTGTGGAGAAATGTCTTTATCAGCAGGAGGTAAGAGTATGGAATGAGTAGTTCAGATGAGTATCAGGTGAAGATGGATGCTGTCATGAGGAACAAAGGAATAGAAGGGTATGTTGATAGGTTCAGATGAAATAATATGCAAGGAAACGCATATGGAGGATGCGGGCCACATAAAGTTAGGCTGAACAGCTAGTTTTTATGCTGCCAATACTACGTAAAAAAAATTATTTTGTGCCAAGCCTTTGTAACGCTGACATGACTTAAACCTAGATCATGAGTTAAACCACATCTGCAAGTGCTTGTGGACATCTCCTTGGTGGGACTTGCCAAACCTCCACTGACCATCTGCCTAGTTCACCTGTGGCCTCGGATTGAAGAGGTTAGATGGTCAGAATATCTAGCCTCCTCCTCCCTTCCGCTAATGATGTTGTAAGTGGCAGGAGCAGACTCTTCCCTCATGGTTTGTGTGCTCCCTCCAAGTGCCTGGAAATTTTGGGAGCCTCTGGGGAATCTCCCTTGGTTCTGTGGCACTCTTGCTTCCGGGTTCAAAGGTTGTTGTGCCTTCAAGCTTTACTCCAGAAATGTAAATAGATAATCCAAGCTATCAGATCAGGACCAGGCTGAGGAAGTGCTGCACGTGCCATCCTTCAGAGGAGACTTTAAACTAAAGTCCTATCTGCTCCCTCCGATGTACATTAAAGATTGCATATCATTATTCAACTTTTCCTGCAATGAATTATCAATAAAATAAAATCTGCTCATTTACCTTACCTGTGCTTGTGGAACTTTAATGTATCCACATTGACTGCTGCACATTCCAACAACTGTGGCTACACTCTGAGAGGACTTCATTAACTGTGAAACACTATTTATTTATTAGTGTCACAAGTAGGCTTACATTCACACTGCGACGAAGTTCTGTGAAAATCCCCTAGTCACCACACTCCCAGCGCCTGTTCAGGTACACTGAAGGAGAATTTAGCACGGCCAGCACATCTTTTGTACTGTGGGAGGAAACTAGAGCACCTTGAGGAAACCCACGCAGACACGGGGAGAACGTGCAAACTCCACACAGACAGTGACCCAAGCCGGGAATCAAACCCCAGTCTCTGGTACTGTGAGGCAGCAGTGCTAACCATTGTGTGACACGCCGAGGTCATTAAAGGTATTGGATAAATCTAGGCTTTTTCTCTCCTTGACAACAAAGACAAATATGCACTGGAGTTCTGTCAGGCTAACTGAATTAATATTAATGAGTACCTGGAGCTATCTGAAGCAGTAGTGTCACTGTCAGAAGGATGTGGAGGCTTTGGAGACAGTGCAGAAAAGCTTTACTACAATATTGCCTAGTATGGAGAGTATTAGCTCTGAGGAAAGATTGAATAAACTGGGATTGTTCTCCCTGGAATGATGGAGACTGAGTGGGTGACCTGATAGAAGTTTGTCAAATTATGAGGGGTATAGATAAGGTGAACATTTGGAGGCTTTTTCCCAGGGCAGAAATACAACTACAAGAGGGCACAAGTTCAAGGTAAGGGGAGGAAAGGTTCACTGGAGATGTGCAGGGGAATTTTTTTACATAGAGAGTGGTGGGGGCCTGGAATGCACTGCCAAGTGAAGTGTTGAGACAGACACGTTAGTGACATTTAAGACTTATCTGGATAGACACATGAACAGATGGGGAATAGAGGGATACAGGCTGTTGGTCTAGATAGGACAACATCGGCGCAGGCATGGAGGGCCAAAGGATCTGTTCCTGAGCTGTACTGTTCTTTGTTCTTTGTCATGCGTTAAAGATTTGTTCATAAAATTGTAAACTAATATGACCCTATTATGTGTGCAAAGTTGACAAGAGGAGGTGGTATTGATTCTAACAGAATGTTAGACTAACTATAGATCATCACTTAAATATGAGGCAGTTTTTGGAAGGAGCTCTTACTACTACAGACCAGTGTGATGCTTTAATGCTGTCATTTGCTCGTCACTTTCTCTTCAGAGTGGAGTTCCAAATGCAGAATACATTTTAATTGTGAGAACGAGGTCGTGGTAATCTCCTGTCATTAAAGTAAACCATTGATGTAAGTCTCAATATCCTGGAAGTTTGAAGAAACTTGAGATTTTATGCACTGTATTTAGTCACTTGTACACCTTGAGAGTTGTTAACAAGGTCCCTTGACAGGAGCAGTGCCATTTGCTTCATCCCAGAAGCTGCTGTGTGATAGTACATCAGACTTCTACCAAGTAGCTTGTAGCCTCTGTGGTCAGAAGAGACCAACCACTTCCCCTCCCCACAACACCCGGGGCACAAATCCAAATTAGCCTCTGGGAACTGTGTGGGAATTGGTACCAGCGTGTCCAGGGACAAGTTAAGAATAAATTGATCCATTTTGAAAGGAGTCAAATGCGTGAAAGCACTGCACCTCAGCCCATGTTTAAAAGGGACGTTTATCTATTAAACTCTTTTATGATTCCACAATGTTGTATTGAGGGATATCTGTGCACTTTGTGTCAGAATCCCTTATGTTAAAACGGTAATAAATAAAGTCACCATAGTCCCAGATGACCATAGACTAAGTTGGAGAGATGACTGGTGGTGATTTAACCTGTGAGTCACCACGTTTCAGGCAAGGTTTAGAAGGTGGGGCTTTCATGAATAACCTCAGCAGATACGGGAATTGAACCCACGCTGTTGGCTTCAGTACACATCACTAACCCATCCAGTCAACTGAGATAACCGATTCCCAAAGTGACTCTAATAGGACACAAACTGCAATAGTCTCATTCGAAGTCAGTTGAAACTAACCTGGGTGCAGGAGACAGTGTGGGTGTGAAATTCGAGCTGGTCACACTGATTTTTGCTCCATAATTGGATGTGAAGAGGTCCAGTTTAGATATCCATCCTATGCCCAAACAGCATAATGACTATATTCACCACATCGGTTCAAAACTCACATTCAGCCCATTGAAAATGCGAATAAGGGGCCTGGTGCCTGACTCAAACAGATATTGGATTGTCCTGAACACAGTTAACATCAGGCCTGCTGTGTGCAGGATTACCTAATTTACATATGGCCCAACCAGCAGACCATAAAGACCTGGGGTGAGGTTTTCCAGCCACTAAGGATTGTCCAGTCCCACCAAAAGCCAGATTGGGTTAGGGATTTTACACTAAAACAATGCCGGCCTTCAATCGCCACCACCACTCCCAATCCAATTGCTCTCCCAAATCTAGACACACTTCAGCTCCTTGGGCAGAATCTCGGACAGCTGATATTGCTGCCCCTGAGATGTGACTGGCACCGGGAGCTTGCTGATAATAACTGAGTGAAACCGGTGAACTAATTTCCATAGCCCCATTTGACACATGCACCACCCAGTGGGACATGATCCAATTTTTAGGCCACTGAATAGATCTCCCCCTCATGAGAGGGACTGCCCGTCAGCCCCTGCCCTCACTCATGTACTGGGAGAGGGGGGACTTTACAATGTCACAACTGCCAGAGCGCTAGACAAAGGGTGGGATTTTACCATCCCGCCCGCCACAGGAATCGTAGCGTAGCGGGCGGGATACGGACCATGCAAAGGTTTGTTGACCTCGGTTGGAAATTTCCAGCAAGGGGGTGAGGGCGGCCGGAAATTCCTGCCCACAATGTCCGCTGGCAGGCTGCCTCAGGCATGGAGCTCAGGACTATGAAGCAGGACTACAGGGTTAATGGAGAGATGTCAGCAAGTGAACAGGTATTGTATCACATTTCGTAACATTTAAGGATGAAGGATCCATTGCACTTCATCCTTAAGATGTTTAGTCTGCCATGGCATAGGAAGGTGGAATTCCCAATTTGGCACAGTGCCGGAAATGTTGGGATTTCTCTGTCCGAAGAGCCAGTTGCTCTGAGTGCAGTTGAGCTTGGTATGGATAAGTCTGCACATGTTGTCTATTTTGAACTTGCCACGCAAAGGCAACTGCCTTATCTGCTGGTGTCGTTTTACATTAAATTTTAAATAGCAGGGAACACAGTCAGGCCTGTGATATTTTAGCCTCATTTTCCCCGCCCTGTGCTCTGTACTTGCATAGCTCCCTGCTGGGACATGCGGGAGGAGGATGGTTCCCTGTGCAGTCATTTCCTTTCTTAGTATTCACCCCTGAATCAAAAAGATTGTGGACACTGAGTAGTCACTTTGTGTACGCACTGAAGTTACTTTATTTTTTAAGAATGACCTTTTACACTGTCTGAGTTGAATGCAGCATTTCAAGAAGGCAGTTCACTCTTCTCAAGGGCAATTAAGGATGGGCAATAAAGGCTGGCTTAACCAGAGACTTCCCACATCCTGTGGACAAATAAATTTTAAAAAAGAGTGACATGTTTCCTCTTCACAGTAAAGCAACAAAATCTCAAGTAAGTATGTGAATGAGGTGATCTGTATCTGTGGTGTGACTGACTAGAACCACAAATGGGTGTTTTCCTCTATGTGTTAAATTGAAGTGGAATCCTCCCACATGGGGACCATGTTCCATGGCTGGGACGGAAACTACAGAGAACGACGGGAAAGCACGCCCAATCTTTGAGCCCTGACCTGGCACAGTGGTTAGCACGGCTGCCTCACAGCGTCAGGGACCTCAGTTTGATTCCAGGCTTAGGTCACTGTCTGTATGGAGTTTGCACACTCTCCCTGTGTCTGCGTGTGTCTTAAACACAGTGTGCAACCGGGTGTTCTGAGCCATATTCCAATGCGGGGCAGGCCTGGATGATCCTATCAAGATGCCATATTGAAAAATGCCCAACATCACTGACCCATTATTGAAAGAATATGGAGCTGCTGAAAATGAAGGTGGATCTCTGGGAGGACTCTGAGTCTGGAAAAGGGACCCCCCTCCAGGAAGCCAAATCCAGGAGGTTCACCTGTAGATGCTCCCCCACCCACTGCTTGTGATGTTCTGGGGTCCAGGGTTGCCGTGGGCCCCTATCTTGCACTCCATAGGCAACCTCAGGCATTGTTCAAGCGAGTCCCAACATCTGCACACCACATTGTTCCAGAAGTGTTTCACGCTGGCGTGTTTTCCCACTGGCATCGTGGAGATTTGGGCATGAGGGGTTCAGACTTCATCTCCATGAACAAGTTGGGTCAAAGGGCCTGTTTCCACGCTGTAAACCTCTATCACTCTATGCATCCCATTAGCGGGATGCAAGCGGGGTTCACACCGGCCTCCAGCGGGTTTCTCGATCCGCCCTGGTGGGCACCAGTGGAAGATCCCGCTGTAAATTGGTGCCGGTGTATAACCAAGTTTTGAGCCATCGCCAAATTCACCATTGAATCTGCTGGTGGGATTTTAGAAGAATTCTGTTCTTTACCTTATCAAATCTGTTGGGGGGGGGACTGCAACCAAAGCTAGGGACCAGAAATATAAGACAGTCATTAATAAATCCAGTGGTGAATTCAGAAGCGAGTGATTGGAACTTGCCACCACATGGAGTGGTTGCAACAAATAACATGGACATTTTTAAGGGAGGTAAACACATGAGGGAGAAAGGAATGCTGATAGGGTTCAATAAAGCAGAGTGGAAGAGAACTCATGTCGTTTATTAAGGCCAGCATGGACCAGTTGGGCTGAATGGCCTGTTCCTGTGCCGTACAGTCTATGTAATTGTATATCAATCATAATTACAACCCATTAATGGCTTAAGCAAACTATTTTTTCTTCAGGTTTAGACAAAGAGGAAAGTATATCTCACCATTCCTGCTGGTGGTTCATGTGAAGAAGGCGAGGAATTGAATTGTAATCTGCAGTGCTGATCTCAGATCAGAATACCCACATTCAATAGATATTTTCCATGAACTTTAAAAGTTGACACGTGTGTATGGTTCAAACGTTAGAAAATTCAATTCGGTGAGCTGCTGTCTGTAGTGATGTACGTAATGCACAAGGATCACAGTTGCCTTTTTATAGTACCAAATGTTGAATTTATATTACGCAGCTGCTTGTTTGCATTTGTCTTGGTGACAGTATAGAATTCTGGGCAGCACGGTCGTTATCACTGCTGCCTCACAGTGCCAGAGACTCAGGATTAGTTCCCGTTTTTATTATTTATTTATCACAAGTAGGCTTACATTAACACTGCAATGAAGTCACTGTGAAAATCCTCTAGTTACCACACTCCAGCACCTGTTCGGGTACGCTGAGTGAGAATTTAGCATGTCCAATACTCCTTTTGGACTGAGGGAGGAAACCCCACACAGACATGAGGAGAATGTGCAGACAGTCACCCAAGCCGGGAATCGAACCCAGGTCCCTGGCACACGTGAGGCAGCAGTGCTAACCATTGTGACACTGTGACTGTCTGTGTGGAGTCTGCACCTTCTCCCTGTGTCTGCATGGGTTTCCTCCGGTTTCTTCCCACACTCCAAAAGACATGCTGGTTAAGTGCATTAGCCACGCTAAATTCTCCCTCAGTGTACCTGAACAGATACTGGAGTGTGGTGAATAGAGGGATTTTCATAGTAACTTCATTGCAGTGTTAATGTAAACCGGCTTGTGACTTAATAAGTAAGCTTTAACTTTAAGATAAGGGGTAAAATTCTTAAAGGGGCACAGGAGCAGAGAGATCTGGGTGTTTCTGTACATAGATCATTGAAAGACTAGGGGGCACAGCCTCAAGATAAAGGGGGGGCGGCTTAGAACGGAGTTGAGGAAGAACTTCTTCACTCAAAGGGTGGTGAATCTCTGGAATTCTCTGCCCGTTGAAGTGGTGGAGGCTACCTCGCTAAATATTTTTAAGACGCGGGTTGATGGGTTTTTGATAAGAGAGGGGATTAAAGGTTATGGGGAGAGGGCGGGAATGTGGAACTGAGCCACGACAGATCAGCCATGATCTTATTGAATGGCGGAGCAGGCTCAAAGGGCTAGATGGCCTACTCCTGCTCCTATTTCTTATGTTCTTATTATGTTCTTAAGGTGGCAGGACAGGTGGAGAGGAGCAGTTAAAGCATACAGTATCCTGGGCTTTACTAATGGGGGCATGGAATGCAAGAACAAGGAGGTTATGCTGACCCTATACAAGACACGAGATAGACCTTGGCTGGAATATTGTATACGGATTTGTGGGAAGGATGTGAACACATTGGCGAGAGTGCAGAAGAGATTTACAAGAATGCTTCTCGCAATGAGAAACTTCAGTTATGAGGAGAGATTAAGGACTCTTCTTGTTGGAGAGAAAGAAGGCTAAGAGGAGATTTGATAGAGATGTTGGAAAGGGGAGGGGGCTGGAGAGAATTGATAGGGTGAAATTATTCCTGTCCATACAAGGATCGAGCGCAGGCAGGACTTTTAGTTTAGGCAGGCATCATGATTGGTGCAGGCTTGGAGGGCCGAAGGGCCTGTTCCTGTTCTTTGAGAGGGCTCAGATTTAAGGTGATTTGATAGGCAGGGGATTAGCACTAAGTCGTAAAGCTCGTTTGGCGAGCCGGTGTGCACACAATGGGCCAAATGACCTCCTCCTGCACCAGAACTATTCTATAATTCTATGACACATTTGGATCCACCTTCCTTGTGTTGCAGTTCTCAACCTACATCGCCAGAGGCAGTTGGATATAACCCACACATTGACTTGCTTTTCCAGTCCATGGACCTTCTTCAATGGCCGAGTATGGTTGGTGCAGGTCAACAAGTGTCCAGATTGTTCCTGGTGTGAATCCGACATGGGTACCAGCAGCCATGGCAGCCATTAGCATTGCTGAGCCTGTGGCCTTGGGAAGAATGCACAAGCAAATCACACACTGAAGGGGATTCTTTGCTCCCCAGGGTCAATAATGCTGCTTCATTTATTTTGCGAGGCCGTTCACAGAGGCGGCATGAAGGCAAATGCAGCGTAAAACCTGACAAAGATGTGACAGCAACGAGGGAAATTACCTTTCTCAGCTCCTGAATCTAGATGTCATAGTGACAGGAGGTAGAAGAGTGTGACAGGATGCATATGGTAGTTTGATGCTAAATACTTTAGTCACACAGTCCTCCACCTGATTATCACACGAGCTCATACTAGCCCACCAGCTCTTCCAGTGCTTTAGCTGTAATAATGAATAAACCAAGACTGCTGTACTGTGACCAGTCAAAAAACATTAACTCTTCTGAATGAGATTTGCTACTGAGTACATGGATTGATTCTACACTGTTGCTGCAGTTGGTAAGAGGGAGTTTCCACTGGTTGTGAGGAGAGGCATTGAGCAACTCAAACTGTGGCCACATAAAAATCTTGTCAACATTCATTTTTGTTCTGCCAGATTTTTAAATTGGTACTCCTTATTTTCTGTCTCCAAGTCGGCAATCTGCTCCCAAAACTCTGCAATGCCTCCCTTCAATTTGATTTGATTTATTATTGTCACAAGAAATGGGATATAGTGAAAAGTATTGTTTCTTGCATGCTATACAGACAAAACATACTGTTCATAGAGTACATCGGAGAGAAGGAAAGCAGAGCATGCAGAATGTAGTGTTACAGTCATAGGTAGGGTGTCAGGAAAGATCAACTTAATATATGGTGGGTCCATTCAAAAGTCTGATGAGAGCTTGAGCCGGTTGGTATGTGATCTCAGACTTTTGTATTGTTTTCCCGACAGAAGAAGGTGGAAGAGAGAATACCCGGAATGCGTGGAGTCTTTGGTTATGCTGGCTGCTTTATTCTGCTATGAGGAGATTTCATGTTTTGCCAATATTGTGTTCCTCCAAATCTGTCCCCATGCAACTGTTTTCACACTGGACCACTGTCAGAGCTTGGTAAAGATGTGTCTTGGGAGAGACGTGGAACAGGCTAGCACCTAGAAATTAAATTGATCCAAGGGCTTGTGTAAAAGCTAAGGGAGAGGTTATTAGACCTCCCCCTCTCCCACCCCCCCGTCCCGGCCATACTGCTGCTTACTGCTCAATTTAACGTTGGTTTATAATTGGTAGCCTTAGTAGGTTTGATCAAGATTATGGTCATTTTTCAAATAGAAGCACAATTTTGCATTGAGAAATTGAGCTAGGAGTGCACTTTACCAACCACAACAATTATAGTGGAGGATTATGCAATACACAGTAACTGCAAACGGTTATGGAAATTATAAATGTAACAAACTTGGCTTGACCGTCTGGGTCGGTGCGGCTGTGCTTTATTATGATTTCTGTAAAGCACGATGAAGTGTGTGAAACGCCCTTACTGTATCCATTCGGCAGTAGGATGTTTACAGATGTGTCACCAGCAGTGATAGTGGTCAAATAATTTAACATGAATTAAAGAACACACAGGAAACCCACAGGCTTGGTGTTATAGATATTGAATTACATGCAAATTTTCCTGCAGGATATTGATACCAAGCTGCTAATGGGCTGGTGGCAACAGTATCTCGTCCCTGTAAAGTGCAGCACAGCGTTGATAGGTGTGAGGCTTGGTTAGCAGTGGTGAGCACAGTACATTGTGGAAGCAGAGTGTGTAGTTTAAGTAGATACTGTGTACATTATACATCAGCATTAAACGGAGTACAAGGACGCTGTTAATAAGGTGTTAGTATTTTAATACAGTGTCTAGATAAATATCATGAATGCTACAAGCCCCCTAACTGTACAGTGTTAATATGCAAAATACACAGAGTCAGTATGATATTGGACAAAATGAGCCGAACAGCACAATTTGTAAAATGCATTTTTTTAAAATTTCCAAGACAGCTTTACATTGTAACAGACTACAAACAAATTTCAAAGCAGGAAAAGTATATTTCACTCATGTATGGCAGACAAACTGTACGCATGCCCTCTGACTGAGTTTGACTGTCAGTCTGGTGAGGTCCACATTCTTTCCCAACAAATCTCTGAATGGCTCACTATCACTGTAATGTTTCTTTCCACCCTCTGATAAGAAGCAGCATGCAAAGTCTATCCACCATCTACAAAGCACAAGTCAGGAGTGTGATGGAATACTCCCCACTTGCCTGGATGGGTGCAGCTCCAACAGTGCTCAAGAAGCTTGACACCATCCAGGACAAAGCAGCCTACTTGATTGGCACCACATCCACAAACGTCCACTCCCTTCACCACCACGCTCAGTAACAGCAGTATGTACGGTCTACATGATGCACTACAGCAATTCATCAAAGATCCACAGACAACAAGGACGTGGAAGCTATTGAAAGGGTGCAGAGGAGATTTACAAGGATGTTGCCTGGATTGGGAGGCATGCCTTATGAAGATAGGTTGAGGGAGCTGGGACTCTTCTCCCTGGAGAGATGAAGGTTGAGAGGTGACCTGATAGAGGTTTATAAGATGTTGAGAGGAATAGATAGGGTGGATTCTCAGAGGCTATTTCCCCGGGCTGAAATGGTAGCTGCGAGAGGACACAGATTTAAAGTGCAGGGAAGCAAGTACAGAGGAGATGTTAGGGGTAAGTTTTTCACTCAGAGGGTGGTGAGTGAATGGAATCGGCTGCCGTCGGTGGTGGTGGAGGCCAACTCGCTGGGGTCTTTTAAAAGACTTCTGGATGAGTATATGGGATCTAATGGGATTGGGGGTTATAGATAGGTCTATGGCTTAGTAGGTATAGAAGTGATCGGCACAACTAGTGGGCTGAAGGGCCTGTTGGTGCTGTAGTGTTCTATGTTCTATGTAACACCTTTCAAACCCCCGACCACTTCCATCTAGAAGGCCAAGGGCAGCACATACATGGGGGCACCACCACCAGCAACAAGCCACAGACTATCCTGACTTGGAAATATATTGCTGTTCTGGTATTGTGGGACAACCCACAGCACGTGGACTGCAATGATTCAAGAAGACAGCTTATCACCACCTTGTCAAAGGCAACTAGAGATTGGCAGTAAATGCTGTCAGCCAGCGGCGCCCATGTTCCATAATGAATAAAAGAAAGGTAAAAACCAGGCATGATACATTGGCTGCTCGCCTGTCTATGATAATGATCAGACAAGGTAAGTGTTATGTGTTGCTTCAGTTAATTGCAACAGGCATGAGCAATGCGTGTCTGAAGCATGGGGTGATCAGGTTACTATGAATGTGTCCATTTGGGAAGGATTTACCAGCGTGGTGGCACAGTGCCAGGGACCTGGGCTCAATTCTGGCATTGGGTGACTGTGTGGACTCTGCATGTTCTCCCCATGTGTGTGTGGGTTTCCTCCAGTGCTCCAGTTTCCTCCCACAGTCCAGAGAAATGCAGGTTAGGTGGATTGTCCATGAGAAATGTTATGGGGATTGTGAGGAGGAGAGTTGGTGGAGACCTGATGAGCCAAATAGTCTCTTTCTACATGGTAGGGATTCTATGAAAGTCTCAAACTCAGTTCTAGGTTTAGGTGACAGTACTTTCCTTTTAAGAAAGCTTTACTTAAAAAATGTCATAGTAACCTCAAGTTGAGACCAGGCAAATCGCAAAGAAAAATAAGATGGACTTGCATTTCTAAAAGTGCTGTTCTTGACCTCAGGACATCCCAAACTGCTTACCAGCTTGTCTAGTACAGAAGTGTAATCATTGTTGCAATGTAGGAACTGTGGCAGCAAATTTACACGCAGCAAACAGCAATGAGATATTATCTAGACCATCTATTTTAACTATTGGTTGAGGAATGAATGTTGGCCAGAACTCCTTACTCTTCTTGTCATAGTACTAAGGGATTTTTTTGCACCTATCTTAAAGGGATTTCAGGCTTCTGTTAACAACTCATCCAAAAGTTTGCAACTTCAACAGATCAGCACTCTTCCATAGTTATTTCACACAGGTGAGGCTTAGATTATTTGCTTAATTCTGTGGAATGGTTATTAGCTCTGAACTGTGAGCTCTGATATCCTTCAGCGATCGATGCTTAAGGGTGGCATGGTTGCACTGCTGCTTCACAGCACCAGGGACCTGCGTTTGATTTCTGGGTTGGGTCACTATCTGTGCTGAGTCTGCACATTCTCCCCTGTCTGTGTGGATTTCCTCTAGCTGCTCCAGTTTCCTCTTACAGTCCGAAAGACGTGTTGGTTAGGTGCATTAGCCATGCTAAATTCTCCCTCAATGTACCTGAACAGGCGCCGGAGTGTGGTGACTAGGGGATTTTCACAGTAACTTCATTGCAGTGTTAATGTAAGCCTACCTGTGACACTAATAATTAAACTTCAGCCTCTTCCTACTTATCCTCCACTTGCTACCCTTTGTCAACCAGCCGAAAACACAGTGTTAGGTTTCACCTATAAGCTGAGGACGCTCAGTATCTGCCTCAACATCAACTCTCTCCACCCCTTCCTTCACTGTTGCTTAATTATTAAACCAATCGACCAACATCCAGTACTGGAGGAGCAGAAATTTCCTCCAACTAAACGTAGGGAAGACTGAAGCTTTCAGTCTTACTCCAAGCTCTGTTTCCTAGCTAGCAACTTCATTGCTTTCCCTGGCAACTGTCTGGGTTTGAGCCATTCTAACCCTTGATATCACATTTGAATCCAAATTGAGCTTCTGATGCATATTTGCACCATCTCTAAGATCACCTATTTCCACATCTATGACATTGCATGAGTCCAACCTGGTCTCATTTGCATCGGAAGACCTCAATAATGCCTTTGTTGCCCCTGGACTTGACTATTGCAATGCACCAGTTGAGAACCACCCACACTCTACCCTCTGTTAACTTGATATCATCCAGAATTCCGTTGTCCTTGCCCTGATTCATCTCAAGGTCTGTTCATCTATCATCCCTCTGCTCACTAACCTACACTGGCCCTCAATACTTTGATTTTAAAACTCTAATCCGTCTTTCCAAATCCCTTGATGGCCTTGCCCTTGCCTTTCTTTGTAATCTCCCCAGTTCCACAATCCTCTGCACTCATCAATGCTGATTCTAGCCTCGAGTAACCCACTTTTAATCACACCACTATCCCTTCAGTTCCCTAGGCATAAGTTTTGGAATACCTTCCCTAAACCCCTCATCCTTTATTCAAGACCCTCTTCAAAACGTACCTCTTTGACCAAGACTTTGGCCCTCTGCCCCAATATCACCTTAGGTGGCTTTGGTGTCAACTCTCGCTTTCAGCCCTCCTTTATTGCACCTTATGATATTTACTTGCACTAAGGGCGTTAAGCTATTAAATCAGAGGCAAGACTGTTGCCACTGAGTCATGGCTGACACCCGAAACCAAAATATTAAGGGGATTGTGATACTTCAACTATTTCCCAATAGTAGCTGCAGTGATGATTAAAACGCATCCATCCAGTTTGGCAATGACAGCATCAGATTTGAAATCTGATACAAAGAAAACTGTAACAAACCACATGAAATAAATGGCAGCTTTAAACAGCTTACTTTGTAACCTTTGATAATTCCTTATAACCAGTCCAAGCTATTCACCGAACTTGCCGCTTTCAGTAAGAATAGAATAGAATTCTTATAGTGCAGAAGCTGGCCATTCGGCCCATTGGGCCTGCACCAAAAATAATCCCATCCAGGCCCTATCCCTGTAAGCCCCTATACCCTGCTGGTCCCCTGACACCACAGTCAACCACCTAAGGCGCACATCTTTGGAGCGTGGGAGGTAATTGGAGCACTCAGAGGGAACCCATGCAGACATGGGGCAGAACGTGCAGACTCCACACAAGGCCAAAATTGAACCCAGGTCCTTGGCGCCGTGAGGCAGCAGTGTGCCACCATGCCACTGGATTTGTCCATCTCCATTACTTGTGAGTAGGGAAGAGAATAAAGGAACAGAATGATGATGCATTTGATAACAGCTTGTCGAGCAGAAGAGTCTTTCCCTTGACTTGACCTGTTGCGTTTGAGTAGGTACCAGTTGTATTTGTGAACCTGTTGTGTTAGTCTGTTAACCCTTGGTTTCATGTTGTTGACTATTGAAGAAAATTAATGGCTTCTCTTTGGAGGCATCTTGACTCAAAAATGTCATTTGCTCAGTGGAAGATCAGAAACAAGCTGAATCCCCCGTGACAGATTTAACAAGGCAGGTGCCGAGTTACTGACAGATGAATGTATGCTGACCAGGTGGTCTTGCTTATTCGTGGCACCTGGAATGGGGTACTAGAACCCATCCAATTCAGCCGCTTTGTAAGTGCATACCTCTGAATACAAATGTTCATTGCCTCCCCATTGGAAAAACGTCAGGAAAGAACTGCAAAAGTTGGAAATCTGGAAAAAAAAACTTACAAAATTTTGCAAATGTGCAACAGGTTCCTTTGGGAGGAAACTCGCTATCCGTACCCAGTCTGGTTTATTTTGTGACTCTGATCCCACACAGTATTGTCCAAATTGGCCTAGCAAGCCATTGAGGTATATCAAGCACTGGACTCCTAGGGATGGTCACTGGATTCTGGCCTTGCCAGTGTCACCCACACCCCGAGAAATAATATTTTAAAAAGGATTTGGAAAGGAAAATAGATGATTCATTTAATCAAATTTCCTACTGGTGCCTCCATGTTGGTAAAAGAACAAGTTAATTTACTTCTGTAGCTGTCCATCATGATAGCTTTCTTTGAGCATCCATCTCAGATAGATATTGATGAATGTTGTTCACCTTCAGTCTTTAGTCAATGTTCAGAGTTGAAATTCAATGCAGATGAATCCTGAGTAGTTTTGGGCGGGAGGTGCATTCGTTGGCCTCCTCTCAAATTCCTGCTTGCATTTAAATGCTCCCGGTTCTTTTTCGGAGTGGGTTGGAAGAAGTAGAAGGATGGCTACTGTTGAAGGCAGCTTGGGTGGCCCGTGTCCACCCAGCAGCTAGTAGCCAAGGGAGGCAGTTTTGGGAATGTTCGTAGGGAGGGAATCTGGGGCTGGGTAAACTATGATATTCCTCAGAAGGTCCAGAAGAACACTTCTGCTCCCCCTGGCTCCACAAAGAAAATTCTAGAAGGGCATGTGCTGTCGACAGACCTGCTTCAGCTTGCGGGAAAGCTGTGACCATCAGGGTTCCTATGCTGGGGGAAGTGATGGCCTCGTGGTGTTATCCAGAAACTCAGCTAATCTTCTGGGGACCCAAGTCCGAATCCCACCACAGCAGATTTGAATTCAATAAAAGAAATCTGGAATTAAAAGTCTATTGATGACCGTGAAACCATTGATGATTGTCGGAAAAACCCATCTGGTTCTTTAATTTCCTTTAGGGAAGGGAATCTGCCATGGTTACCTGGCCTGGCCTACATGTGACTCCAGGGCCACAGAAAAGTGATTGACTCTCAACTGCCTTCTGAGAACGGCTCGGGATGGGCAGTAAATGCTGGCCAGCCAGGGACACCCACATCCCACAAATAAATAAAAAGATGCAATGGAATCTTTATTTGCCTAAACCCGGGAGCCCGAACCTGCAGTCGACAGCTGCTGGACTGCCGGCAAAACCCGGAATATTAAAATCAAGAGGTCAGCCTAGTTCCATGAGAATAAGTAGCCAAATTATTAACACCCCATGAACCTGGTTTCTGCCAGAAAGCTGGAGTTAAAATGGATTTTTGTTTTACTCTACAAAACATACCTATACCCGCATATATATCTCAACTTCTACCTGGTTTCTTGTGAGCCGAACGGAGGGGAAGAATTGTTCTAAGTAGCCAAAGCAGCACAAGTGTGGTAAAATTTTCAAAATAAGTAAAAAAACCACAAAGGAGCTTGGCCGGTGTTTGCCGCTGAGAGGCCAATGTGGTTAATGTCACCTTACGCGTTTTGGTTCGTGGTTTGAGTGCCGACATGCGAGGCCGCGTCTAATGAGGTTTTGACAGCAGAGGGAGGAAGGAGTGGAGCTGGCGATGGAATGGTCCATCTCAGTCTGTAAGCGAGTGCCCCTCCTGTTGGCTGGGTTCCACAGAGATCGAGCGCTCCCAACAGGGCAGGCGTCCAGGTCTAGCTCGATTTCTCTGTGAACTGGTGCCTTGCTGCATTTACCACCCTGCTCCCCACTGCTGTCTGGACTCCCCCCCACCCCCCCTCATCCTCCCGCAGCCACTCTGGATACTGATGACGATGAGCATTTACACATCAACACCTATCCTGGGAAACCAGCTGGGTTAAAATAAAAAAGAACTGCAGAAATCCCTACCAGTAAAATGATCTGATGCCAACCTAAAGAATTTTCCCAGTGTATCAATGCATATTTTGTAAATAACTGTGAATGAATAATTCTTTCCCCCCCCCCCAACTTCACAGACAGAATTCCAATAGCCAGTTAATAAAATCCTGGCAGTCCTCACGTCGAGAAAAGCCATCACACCTGATCTTGTGTAGAGCTCTCCACTAGCCATTAGGATAAGATGATGTTGCCATGGTAATCTCATGGATTCCAAATGCACAGCTGACATAACCGATCCAGTTCCATCAGTGATGTCCCCTACGTGCAGCCGCGAGCTCGGGGGGGAGAGAGGCGAGAGAATGATTGGATTGATGATTTTCTAATTGACGACGGGGTGGTTGCCAATCATTAGCCATTTGCAGCAACTGTTCAGTTTTCAGCAGTCATGTAGCAGAGATTCGCACAACTGTAGAGAAACACAAAAGGATTCACCAGTTCCTGTCTCCGGGCTGTTTGTACCCTCTTGTTGCCGAGTGTCTCCGGCAGCATTTCAAGCACTAAAGTCCAGAGGAGGCTGTGGCCGAGTGGTATTATCGCTAGACTATTAATCCGGAAACTCAGCTAATGTTCTGGGGACCCTGGTTCGACTCTCACCACAGCAGATGGTGGAATTTAAATTCAATAAAAAGTATCTGGAATTAAGAATCTACTGATGACCATTGTCGATTGTCAGAAAAACTCATTTGGTTTACTAATGTCCTTTAGGGAAAGAAATCTGCCATCCTTACCTAGTCTGGCCTACACGTGAATCCAGAGCCACAGCAATGTGGTTGACTCTCAACTGCCCTCGGGGACAACTAGGGATGGGAATTTAAATGCTGTCGTATATCGTGACGGCTGCCTTGGTGAACGCTTACCCAGCAGAAACTGATAGCCAAGTTCCGCACTCATAAGGACAGCCTCAACCAGGACTTTAATAGGTCCTGGGGGACTTTTTCCCCAGGACCTATTCCCATAACCCCACACATTTACCTTAGCTAGTCTCCCTGACGTTGGGCGAAATTTAGCATGGCCAATCCCACCTAACCTGTATATCTTTGGACTGGGAGGAAACCGGAGCACCTGGAGGAAACCCATGCAGACATGGGGAGAATGTGCAAACTCCACACAGACAGTGACCCAAGCCGGGAATTGAACTTGGGTCCCTGGCACTGTGAGGTGGCAGTGCTAACCACTGTGCCACCATCCTGCCTGGATACAATTCTAAAGGAGGTGCAGGAGCAGAGGATCTGGATGTAAATGTGCATAAATCATTGAATCTAGCAGGACAGGTTGAGAGAACAATTAATAAACATAATATATCCTAGGCCATTGAAGTTATGTTAAACTCATATATGAAACATTGATTCAGCATCTACTGGAATATTGCTTCCACTTCCGGACACAATTGGAGAGGCTGCAAAAAAAAAGATCCATGAGAATGGTTACTGGGATGAGGAACTTCAGCTATGTAGACAGGTTGATAAAGTTGAGACTGTTTGTCTTGGAGAAGAGAAGGTTGAGAAGGGTTTGAGTTATTCAAAATCACAAGGGGTCAGATAGAAAGTAGAGAGGAAAAATAATGGTTCCCATTGGTGGACAGATCGAGAAGCAGAGAGCATCGGGTTAAGGGGGTAAAAGTGGAGACATGAGGAGAAAGTTTTTCACACAGGGTGGTTAAGGTCTGGAATGCAGTACTAGAGAGCGTGGTGGAGACGAGTTCAGTTGAGGTATTCATGAGGGATTGGATTGCCATCCGAAATGGAAGAATGTGCAGGGCTGTGTGGAGAAGGTGGGGGAGTGGCACTCTAATTGCCCCTTCAGTGAGGCAGCATAGAGATGATAGCCTGAAGAGCCTCCTTTGTTGATACAAGCAGGGCCCAGGAGAGGAGAGTGCACAAGGTGCTAAACACCTGACTCTGTGCTCTGGCAGGTTGGGCTTATTAGCTAAGTGGCCTGTTGGTCAGGATGGTTCGTGCCCAAAATAGCCAATGTGGCACATAGACCATTCTGATTGGCAGGCTATTTAGTCAATGATTGCTGTTGTTCAGAACAACAGCAATTATTGGCCAAATAAGACATGTAAGATTGCCCATTCCCTCCTTTCTTGCTTACCCTGCACACTGTTCTGTCCGAGTGTTGTCATGTGCTGTTTTCTTCACTCAGGGTTCTGAGGAATGTGGAGGAACAGAGAGATATTGGGGCTCACATTCACAGATCTCTGAAGGTAGCCACTGAAGTGGATAGAGCCATGAAGAAGGCTTATAGCATATTAGCGTTTATTAACAGGGGGTTTGAGTGTAAGAGCCATGAGGTTATGCTACAACTATGCAGGACCTTGGTGAGACCACATTTGGAATATTGTGTGCAGTTCTGGTCACCTCACTATAAGAAGGATGTGAAAGCATTGGAGAGAGTGCAGAGGAGATTTACCAGGATGCTGCCTGGTTTGGAGGGTAGGTCATATGAGGAAAGGTTGAGGGAGCTGGGGCTTTTCTCTTTAGAGCAGAGGAGGGTGAGAGGCAACTTAGTAGAGGTTTACAAGATGATGAGGAGGATAGATAGAGTGGATGTGCAGAGACTATTTCCTCGGGTGGATGTAGCTGTTGCTAGGAGGCATAATTATAAGGTTCATGGTGGGAGATATAGGAGGGATGTCCGAGGTAGATTCTTTACTCAGAGAGTGGTTGGGATGTGGAATGCACTGCCAACTGTGATAGTGGAGTCAGACACTTTAGGAACTTTCAAACAGTTATTGGATAGGCACATGGGGCACACCTGAATGATAGGGAGTGGGATAACTTGACCTTGGGTTTGGACATAGCTCGGCACAACATCGAGGGCCAAAGGGCCTATACTGTGCTATACTGTTCTATGTTCTATTTCGACTGCTAGTGTGCACAGTAAGGTTAGTGCCTGGTACTTCTACATTTAGCTCACTCCTCAAGGCCTGTCCCTTTCCAACCTTTCTTTCAAGTCCTCCCTCATGTCCATGGTGTCTGGGTATGACCTCTGGCTCTTTCCTTAATCCTGTGCCTTGATTCCCATCCCGACCTTCCCTCCCTCCCCTCTCGACCTCCTCTCCTGATCTCCCCTCCTTTCCCCACAATGATATCTGTGGCCCTGTGCTGGCTCTTCTCTTCCCAACCTCCCATCTAAGTCTTCTCTCAGTTGATAAGTGTGGATCATGGCCCTTCTTGACCTCTGCTTTGTCCTTTAGTCTTGGTTTGGCCTTGGGCCTAGCTTCTTGTGTGTGAGGATGTTGGAGTATGCATGAGAGAATGTGAATGAGTGAGTATGTGTGTGAGATCCTCCCCAAAAACCTTTCCACACACTAAGCTGGAAGAGAAGGAAAAGCCCAAGCTGAAAGGCAACTCCCATTTTCACATGAAATCCACCAGGGCCAATTCAGAAGCACCACAAGCAGTGACTGCAAGGTTGATTTTGGTTAAAGTAGCTCATTAGTTTAGCCCTGATCCCCTCCCCATTCCCTGGTGACCAGGACTCGAGGCCTAGTCTGCATTTCTCCAGCTTTGCTTCTTAAGTGTAAAGGCAAAATGATATCATTAGTTAACTCTGCTGCTTGGCACTTTTTAATGATCATTTTTATTAATCACTTTTATCACATTTATTAATCACAATTGATCGTTGTTTAAAATGCTCAATTTTTTTTATTGCTCAGCAAGTTTGTTTATGTTTTCTCCAATCGTAACTCTTTGTTAAAAATTCTTGTTTAATGTTGTGCCACACCAGAGCTCAGGCAGCTGCTGCTGCGCTTCTCGCTGAGGGGAACGAGAGGCTCTTAAGAAGTCTGATTGTGTTGTGGAGGGCTGCCAAGGGGGTTCTTCTTTGCTGCAGTAGAAATGGGAAGTGTTAAAACTGCTCAGAACATCTGGTGGCAGCTGTGCAGAGAGAAACAGAGAGATCAGTGACTCTGCCTCAGAGCGAGTGCAGGACTGGCACATTGACTCTCTCTTCACAGATACTGTCTGGCCTGCTGAGTATTTCCGGTATTTACTTTTTACATTTTAGATTTCCCACATCTGCAGTACTTTGTTCTCCTTTGTTCTCCATGCTGAGTATTTGTAGTTGTGTTTAGTTTTAATTTAAAGTGAGAAAATATTTATCACTCAATGCAAAGTGTAATTCTTTTAACAAAGTCCACTTCAGTGGATAGAAATAACACATTATTGTTGGTGAAGTGGTTAATGCTACTTTACTGGAAGGTTTTGTACTTTTCAAACTTGTAAGTAAAGCAGAGTCTTGCGCCAATAGAACATGTTCCAAAGATCAAAAACCTCCCACCAGGCGAGCGAGGTTCCCAGAATGGGAATCTCCATTGGCTTCAGGCGGGATTTTACAACTCATCCGAGCGAGGCTGTAAAATCCTGCCCTGAAAGTTCAAGCTATTCCCATTTGTACATAGGGTTGTTGTTTGCCGTGCTTGTGAGATTCAAGTCTTTTGGATGTTGCTGTCCCGAGTTTGTAAAGGGCCTGCTCCGAAGAAGTGGACCTGGTTACATAACGTGAGCGAGCAGATTGTGTGTATATGTCTGACAAAACCGTGATTGTAAAGTGCATCAGCCTGGAGCCTAAGCTTTTAGTTAGCTTTATATAGCAAGGCCTGGAGTACCAGAGTGAAGAAGTTGTGCCAAGGAAGGTGATGGCCTAGTGGTATTATCATGAGACTATTAATCCAGAAACTGAGCTAACGTTCTGGGGACCTAGGTTCAAATCTCACCATAGCAGATGATGGAATTTGAATTCAATAAAGAAAAGGTCTGGGATTAAGAATCTACTGGTGACAATGAAACCACTGTAGCTTGTCGGAAAAAAGCCATCTGGTTCAGTAATTATCCTTACCTGGTCTGGCCTACATGTGACTCCAGAGCCACAGCAATGCGGTTGACTCTCAACTGCCCTTGAAGGGCAACTAGGGACGGACAATAAATGCTGGCCAGTCACGCCCATGTCCATGAATAAATTTTATAAAGGCCTATTAAAGTATAATTTGACCACACCATGACTATGGCTCCCAATTCTGGGCATCTAGAGGATATGAGGGAGTTAAAGCGTTGGGGATTGTGTGTGCGTGTGTGGGTGTGTTGGGGGGGGGAGGCAGTGGCGGGGGGTGGGGTGGGGCAGTGGTGGTTACTCAGCAAAATAAGGGGTCTGGAAACAGGAGAAGGTCCGGGACCCATAAGTTCTCTCCCTGACCATAGTGTAACCGTTCTGTGGAAGGCCAGACTTTACAAGGTGCCGTATTCCCTAACCCCAACCCCAACCCACCTCCCGAATAAGGTTGGTTTGGATTCACCCGCCAAAAACCCAGCGGGCCCCGCAGCCACTTTACACTCATCGACTTCACCTCCAACTTAGCCCTTTCCCTGATGGCAGATGAAGCATAATAAGTTGATGATTTTTTATGTCTGTTTCCATAGCTAGCTGTTTTTCAATAAAGCCAAGGGCAGGTTAGCCATCCAGTGCCTCCACCAACCATTGGAAAGCAGGAGAGGGGGCGGGGATGAGTGAGAAGGTAGTGGGAAGGCCACGCGCTGCATTTTGGCTCCAAACACACAGGGTGGGGGCGAGGGTTGGAATCTAAGCCTATGATTCTGTGTAGTCTTTGCTGAACTTTTCAGCTTGCAATCTGTCTAGCATTTTAATTACAGAATACATTCACTCAGTGAGAATCCAGGAATTCCATCACGTGCTCTAAAAAGGCTTTCAAATAAGAAGTTTAATTTCAGTCGCATGCAGATGAGATTTGTTGTAAAAATTACTCCTCTTTATTGCGAACTGCTTCCAAACAGAAAACAATTACAGGTAGTGGCATTTGAGATTTCTGCATTTTATTTTCCACCTTTTGTTATTAGATTCTTGATTGAGAATTGATTTTGGTTTTTGTTAATAGTTTATTATTGGTGAAAATTAAGCTAAATCTATTTGAGTCAATTTTTTGATGTTTACAGGATTTTCTTTCAGACATAAAAACTTGAAAACTGCAAATATAATAACCTGTTTTACATTTTATGAGGTAATATTTTGCTTGATTGTGGAAATATATGCTTATTAGTAAAGATCATGTAAGACAGCAAATTTGCTAAAGGTGCACAAATGCTTTTGAATTCTGCATATCTGGTGAAGGAGGAACAGATTTAAGGGCAACGCAGTGGCATAGCGGTTTGCACTGCTGCCTCTCAGCGCAAGGGACTGGGTTTCAATTCCGGCCTAGGGTCACTGCCTGTGTGGAGTTTGCACATCCTCCCCATCTCTGCGTGGGTTTCCTCCGGGTGCTGTGGTTTTGGAGGGAGTGCAGAGGAGGTTTACTGGGCTGATACCGGAGTTGAGGGGGTTGAGCTATGAGGAGAGGCTGAATAAACTAGGCTTGTACTCGTTAGAGTTTAGAAGAATGAGGGGAGATCTCATTGAGGCGTATAAGATGATGAATGGGATGGATAGGATAGAGGTGGAGAGACTCTTCCCGCTCAGAAAGGACAGTAGGACTAGGGGGCACAGCCTCAAGATAAAGGGGGGGCAGTTTAGAACGGAGTTGAGGAGGAACTTCTTCACTCAAAGGGTGGTGAATCTCTGGAATTCTCTGCCCGTTGAAGTGGTGGAGGCTACCTCGCTAAATATTTTTAAGACGCGGGTTGATGGGTTTTTGATAAGAGAGGGGATTAAGGGTTATGGGGAGAGGGCGGGAAAGTGGAACTGAGCCACGACAGATCAGCCATGATCTTATTGAATGGCGGGGCAGGCTCGAAGGGCCAGATGGCCTACTCCTGCTCCTATTTCTTATGTTCTTATGTTTCCCCCTGCAGTCCAAAGATGTGCAGGTTAAGTGGATTGGCCATGCTTAATTCCCCCTAGTGTCAGGGGGATTACGTGGAGTAAATGCGTGAGGTTATGGGGATAGATGCAGGCTTGATGGGCCAAATGACCTCCTTCTGCACTGTAGCGATTCTATGGATCCAGGATTCTAAGTGGGAAAGTGTTTGCAAAAGAATGGGCTATAGATGGTCAGAAAGATGAGCGGTCATAGGATCTCTGCAAGGAGTTGCAGCTGCAAGGTTTGAAAGAGGCCCAGAACAAGTTGGATCTTATTTTGTTGTGCCTGTTCTCTCCACAGGGAGACTCTATCCCTATAGAATCATAGAATCCTACAGTGCAGAAGGTGGCCATTTGCCCTATTGGGTTCACACCGATCACAATCCTACCTAAGCCCTATCCCCATAACCCCAAGCATTCACCTTAGTTAGTCCCCCTGACAGTAAAGGGCAATTTAGCATGACCAATCCACCTGACCTGCACCTCTTTGGACTGCGGGAGGAAACCGGAGCACCCAGAGGAAGCCCACACAGACAGAGGGAGGGTGTGCAAACGGCACACAGGCAGTGACCCAAGGCCGGAATCAAACCTGGGGCCCTGGCACTGTGAGACGGCAGTAACCATTGTGCCACCGTGCCAGCACCGTGATGAGCTTGACTTTAATAAATTGGGTAAAATATGAGCTAGCAAGACAGCAGTTTTGTTAGGGGGGAAAAAAACGCAGCTAATCCTTTGAGGTTTTACAGGGAAGAGAACCTGCCTCTCTCACTGCCCTCTGAAGTGGCACAGTGACAGGTTTAGTTTGTCAAAGACTGTTGGAGCTCAACTCCCAGCACCTCCTTCCGGGGCAGTTAGGAGGATAAACAACAAAAGGAGCTTTGCCAATGTTGTCGACATCCTGAGAGTGAAAAAAAAACACACAAGCAGACAGAGAGCTGAACAACCTGCTACCTTGTTATCTGGACTCTCGAGAACATTGTGCTGGGGGGGGTGGTATTTTCACGTCTGCAGATCTGTTCTGCAGTATAAACCGTCACCCCAAGGAATGTGTGTGTATATGTGTGTGTGTGTGTGTGTGTGTATATGTGTGTGTGTGTATATGTGTGTGTGGAGGGGAGGGGGTGTTGCAAAATTAGAAGTGGTGGCATCAATATAAAAATGTTTTTTTTTTAAAACACCATTTCTTCCCCCCCTCCCCATGATAATTTGCCTGACCCTTAAAATGTTCAAAAAAAAATTAAAGTGCGACAGACTGGTATGTGATGTGTGTAAATATTAATATTAGAGACACAGTCTTTGTAAATTCATACATACAGTTGTCAAAAGTGAAGGGTGTAATTATCTTCTGAAACAAATGCCTGCCTTCTTTTGATAGAGAACTGTTCTTTGTACTGTGTGCGTTTTTTTTCTTAATGCTGTGACTCTTAAGATGTCAGCTTTTCAGTTTACTGAATAATGTCTTAATGCCTAAATGTAATAAACAAGTCAGAAAGACTGCAGCACACTGGAGGGCAGCCTATAGATCCTCGATATTGTACCAGTGGCAGGAGAGACATAACATTTTACAGTAACAAAGTCAGACAAAATTAATCTTCAATTGAGAATGCAGCAGCAAGGTGGCTAATGTGAAGTAAAGCCACTGGTTGTTTAAGAAGTTGAAATAAACTACCTCTGCTAATCCTCTGGGCTTAAAGTCCGCAAAAGTCACTTTGACCAACAGTGAAACACATGCTGACTGTGAGACACATTATATGGTTTAACTTGATTGGCCATGGAATTACAAAAGGCTGCTGTTTGTTTTAAGCTACTAATGAGCCAAGCCGGCGACATTTATTTTATATATTCAGATCTTTCCACACAGCACAGTGGTTAGCACAGCTGCCTTACAGCTCTAGGGGGAACCCGGGTTCGATTCCGGCCTTGGGTCACTGTCTGTGTGGTGTTCACACATTCTCCCCATGTCTGCATGGGTTTCCTCCGGGTGCTCCAGTTTCCTCCCACGATCCAAAGGTGTGCAGGTTAGGATAATTGACGATACTAAGTTGCTCCTCAGTGTCCCAAGATGTGTAGGTTAGATAGGTTAGCTATGGGAAATGTGTGAGGCTACGGCAGGAAAGACAGCCTGGATAAGACACTCTGTCAGAGAGTCGGTGCAGACCTGATGGGCCAAATGGCCTCTTTTGCACGGTAGGGATTATATATATATGTATGATTCAACCCTCACCACTTCCATACAGAAATACAGGGCGAAATTGTCCATTCACGCTGGTCTAAAAGCTAGAAATCCCTGCCCGACTGTCAACGGGATTTCACATTGTCCGCAATACGCCTGCTAATATTCCTGTGGCGGGCGGAATGGGAAAATTCTGGACACATTCTCTCATGTGGTGGCTCTTCCACTTTTGGCAGATTTGTCAGCAAGATAGCAAACAGAGGGTCAAACCAATCCCCTAACAAATAGCTGGGTAACATTATTTTCAGATGCCTGGTCATCCTTCCCCTTATGACAATGGAATTGTGCAGGGACAAAGTGTATAACTTAACAATTGATGGAATAAAGTTGTAAGATCTTTTCTTTGGGTTTCACCTGCAATGCTGTTTCAGCTCCTACAATATCCTGTATGTTCCTCAGTCTCTGAGACCGCTCTTTCTTCCACACAGGATCAGACTCCGGTGGGAACCTCTCGGCCGGCAGCCTCTGGACAGCCCCCTGTTCCTGTTCCTGTTCCTGGCCCCGGCACTGGAGTCCCGGTGCCTGGCTCCATGACCGGTAACCCCGGAGGCCCGAGTTACCTTGGAAACCAGCAGCAGGCGGTCATGATGAAGCAGATGTTGATGGAGAGGCAGCGAATGCATCAACTTCAGATGATAGAACAGCAGAAGCAGCAGCTATTCAGGGAGCAGAGACAACAGCAGCAGCTGTTGGCCGAGCAGGTAAAAATGTTCGCTGTGGGTAGTGGCAGGGGGTGGGTGTAATAAGTCTTCGGAGGCTGAAGTCCCTTCACCAAAATCCCTTTATTTACAAACTCTTGACAGCAGTGCACAGAGTGCTAGTAGTTAGTAGTCTATCTTTGGGGGCTGTCAGAAGGATTGACACTCCCAGTTAAGTACAAGGCAAAGACTCCCCGATTAGTCCATCCATTGGACCCTTACTCAAGGAGTTCATACTCCAATAGGCCAACCCCATGCTTGAAGCCATTACAGCAAGTGTCATGGCTGACCTCATAACCTCAAAGGACCATGGTTGTCAGGAATCCCTGAAGTATGCCCACAGCTGGTTCAGAATGGTGTTGAAAATGGCAGCAGCCGTGTGAGTTCACCCTGAGGTTGTCATCATTTTCACAAGTATGTTTCCAGCTCAGTTTTGCACCTGCAATTTATCCATTTATAAATATTCAGTGCACAGTTTTTTTTGTCTCTACCTTTGCACTACCATTTCTTTCCCATCCCAATCACAATCATACAATCCCTAATGGGCAGGAGCAGGCCATTCGGCCCATCGACCTACACCGACAACAATCCCACCCAGACCCTATCCCCTTAACCCCATACATTTACCTTGCTAATCCCCCCGACACTAAGGGGGAATTTGCCATGTCCAGTTAACCTGACCAGCACATCTTTGGACTGTGGGAGGAAACCAGAGCATCCGGAGAAACATGAAAACGCCACACACAGACAGTGACCCGAGGCCGGAATTGAACCTGGGTCCCCGGAGCTGTGAGGCAGCAGTGCTAAACACTGTGCCACCGCGCCGCCCTGCGCACAATGATGTGCTGAAATATTTTCCTGCCGACACTGGCGTATTTGTTCCCTTCCAGCTTTGCTTGGCTCCTTTCCGCTTTGTCTGATTTTCAATCCCCTTGGCTTTATGACTCTCAGCTTTACACCCACTGTCGCCTCTCTCCTATGCGCCTACACCAAGACATTCTCCATTGTGACGGGCCTGAATTTAATTATTTTCTTTTTATGCATCGTAATGCTGAGGCCCTCAGCTTTGTGTACTACACAATTGTATCACAGTGCATGTACCACCATCACAGAACATGTGGGCCTGTGAAGTATTTAAAACTCGTGCAGAATCAAAGCAAATTTCAGCCATTTACAATGTTACAGTGTAAATGGTTGAAAATAGTTAATTATTCTCCTAATTTTAATCCCCCTGCATAAATAAGGGCACTACGGTGGCATTGTGGTTAGCACTGTTGCCTCACATTGCAAAGGACCTGGGTTCGATTCCTGGCTTGGGTTACTGTCCGTGCAGAGTTTGCACATTCTCCCTGTGTCTGCGTGGGTTTTCTTCAGGTGCTCCTGTCCAAAACACATGTTGCTTAGGTGCATTGGCCATGATAAATTCTCCCTCAATGTACCCAAACAGGTGCCGGAGTGTGGCGACTAGGGGATTTTCACAGTAACTTCATTGCGGCATTAGTGTAAGTCTGTTTGTGACACTAATAAGTAAACTTTAACTCCTGTACTTACTGTGTTAAGGAGAGTTCAAATTTTCTCTTTTTCTTCCAATTCCCTATTTTCACTCCTCCTGTTTTTGGACAAATGTGAATTAATTACAGAAAGCTGGCATGAATTTGTTAAGAGTAATTCCTGTTTAACTACTTTGATTGAGTTTTTTTTAACAAAGCAATAGAGAGGGTTGTAATGACTTTAATGAGGCCCCTGATGTGTACTGAAAGAATATAAACTCCCAGATTAAAGCAATAATGACTTGTCCAATTAAGGAGTCCTGCATATGTACATAATGTGGAATGTCTGGGTTGCTGACACTCTGGATTTGTACTTTGTACGAGGAAGTACCTGCCTGAGTGTTGCTAACTATGTAAATAAATCTAAATTTGGTGAAGGGACATCTGCCTTGGAGGAGTTATTTCAAGGGTTGATGAGAGTAATACGGTTGATATAATCTACACGGGCTTCCAAAAGACATTGACGTAACAGGCTTGTCTACAAAGCTGAAGGCATTGGAATCAAAGGGGTAGTGGCAGCATGGATAAAAAGTTGGCTGGGTGACAGGAAACAGCAAGGAGTGATGAATAATCTTTTTTCAGATTGGAGAAAAGTATATGGTGGGATTCCCCAGTGGTCAGTATTAGGGCCATGGCTTTTCTTGATGTATGTTAATCCCCTAGACTTAGGTGGGTGAGGCACAATTTCAAAATTTGCAGATGACATGAAATGTAGAAGTGTTGTAAACTATGAGGAAGATGATTCAGAAAGGATTACAAAGGATATACAGTCAGACACAGGCTATGCAACCCAAATAGTCTATGCCAGCTTTTATGCTCTCCTTAAGTTTCCCCCCCTCATTGTTCCCCATCATCATAACCTTCTAGTCCTTTTATCTTCAGATGATTGTCCAATTCTCCTTAAATTCCTCTGTACGATTCACTTCAACCTCTCCCTATGGTACCGTATTCTGCATTTCCACCACTCTGAGCAAAGATCTTCTGAATTCCCTGTTGAATTTCCTGGCGACTATCTTATCTAGTTATGCTCCTCCTTGCAAGTGGGAGCATTCTCTTTCTGTATCTACTCTGTCAAAATCTTTGATAATGTTAAAGACCTCTATTATTATTGATAACGTTAAAGGCCTCAGCCTTTCTTTCCAAGAGAAAAGAGACCTAGTTGTCAATCCTTTCCGGAATTGGATAAACACATTTTCTGATATCATCCTTGTAAATTCTCTCCGCACCCTCTCCAGTGCCTCTATAATCTTTTTTATCATATGGCAACCAGAACTGAATGCAATGCTTCAAGTGCAGTCTGAGCAAGGTTCAGTATTGCTCCAGCATAACTTCACTATTTGTTAATTTTATTTCCCTTGAATTAAATTCTAGAGCTTGCTTTGCTTTTCATTAATGGCCTTGCTAACCTGTGGCTCAATGTTTAGTGATTGTCGTCTTTGGGCTTGGAAATCCTTTGTTCCTTTATTCCACCTTCCAAGTAATAAATGATTTCCCTACCAGAATGTACTATCTCACTTTTACATAAGTTGAACTCCATTTGCCAATCGTGCGAGCTTGTGAATATTCTCCCATCGTTTAATGAGTCCTCAGTATTGACTGTTCTTCCCAATTTAGTGTCATCCATAAATTTATAAATTGTGTTTCGATTACAAAGTCCAAGTTGCTCATGTAAATAGTAAACAGTAGCGATCTCAGCAGTGAAAACTCATTCACACCTGCTACTATAATGAATAACTACACTTTATTCCCACTCTCTGCTTTCTGACTTCAAGCCAGCTAGCGACCAGTTCTGCCACTTGTGCCCTGACTCTGCACTCTTTGACTTATTTATTAGTCTATGATGAGGCACCTTACCACAGGCCTTGCGAAAATCCAGATGATTTACATCCACTGCATTACCGTTGTGTTGAATTGCCAGTTTCTTTTACAGTGGCTGAATGGCCTCATTCTGCACATTAACCGTTCTATGAATGCAATGACCCACGCTGAGGCACAGTGCCTTGGATGCTGGCAGTCTTCTTCCTTCACCCAAGGGGCTGTCCATGTGGAAGCTGAGATAATGAGGGCCAGATTTTTGCAAAGTTGGAAGGCTCTGTGGACTTCTAAAAACGGAGAAGAACTGACCCATTTGCAACGGACCCTGTTTTTGCCATTGGGGGGAAGGCATGATTTACACAGGTGGGAACTCAGCAAGACCATTTCAATTTAGTGCAGAGTTCAAACAGAACTAACTATAGCTGTGGTTTGTGAGTCACAAATTGATGGAGCAGTTAACACTATTGACGGGTGGATAAAGTATTTTAAATGCCACCATTTGAAGTTTGTTAAATCCCCTGTTCTTTAAACTTTAAAATAAAAACAGACTTAAGCCATCAGTGAGAGTGAAACAGACACTGACAGTTGGATTGCTTTGTTTGGCAGGCCATCTGGTATAGGCTGGGGAAAAATACCATTTTCTTGGACAGTTTCAATAGAGGTCTTTGTTGACATTTTAGCGGGTCATTATTAAGTCATTATGAATGTTTGGTTGAATTCCAAAATCTATAATTATTTCAGGAGAGAGTTCTAAGTTCACAGTTTTATTGATAGTTTCTTAAAGGATTAGCTGCCTTTGATGTGGCTAGAGCTTTGTTTTTATAAGAGATGGGAGTGAGGGGGCGTAAGGGGTAAGCACTGGACAGTCCCTGCCGCACCCAACTCTCACCCGATAAGTGAATTCTGAAGGGGCCCTCTAAATCAAGACGGGCCTACCAGATAGGGAAATTTCCCAATTTGAGTTGCCCACCTCATTAAAGAAAATCCAAGTGTCAAAAGCCGAAGTTATCTTAGCAAGGAGTTCTGAGTTCACAGTTTGATTTGTGGCTTAGAAGGCCACTTGAAGGATTGACTCACAGGCAATTAAGGATGGGGAATGAATGCTGGTGCAGCCAGTGACGGCCACCACCAGCAAAAGAATAAAAAACAGAATATTCTGGTACCCTGCCCCTCCTCTCTCCCTCTCCCGCACTTTCATCTTCCAGCTGATGTCATTGGATAACATGCAGACTGATAGAACCCCCGTTCCCAACCCACCGCCACCACCCCATTCAAACCAGAAGTCAATTACAGCCTCCTTCTTTTGCAGTTGTTGCCTCTCCTCCCTCAGCATAGATCTGGCTTGAACCATATCATGCTCTTCCTTTTTAGATTATATGTCAGACCTGTACCACTTTGATACCAGATAAATGCTGTGTAAAAGCAGACCGATTATTTTCTGCCATTCTTCTGTTCCAGCTATGATTAAGGATGTAATGCTTCAGCATTTGGATACAACGAGTGTTCTTGCTGTGTATTTTACCAGATCTGAATACAAGCAGGAGAAAGAGCCCTACTTTGTGCCCTCAGCCTTAAAATCAACCAACCTCACATTGGGTTTTCCAGTATAATTCCGTATAAACACTTAACTGTCCTTTGTTGTTCAACTCTGTTTTCTTTCTCTATCACATAGACCACTTTTTTAAGATCTGTTCTTTCTAAAATCTCACTCAATATATAAATAAAACATTCAGGGAAAGGTATCATCAGAGCCATCGCAATTCTTGTGATGGGGACTCAATGTTGAACAATAACAGACAGTTCATCTCCCAATTATTTAATAATCTACCCTTTGCCTGCTCGCCCTCTCCCGTCTCCCAAGAAGCAGAACTACTGTCCTTCCAAGCTATAAAAGGAATCCTGATCACTCTGTGGATAACTACTGTAGGAAGGAATGAACAAACTGAGTCGTCCGAGACCGTGTAAAACTTCAACAAAAATGGCTTTACCCAACATGCATGAGGGACAGCAGAAATCATGGCTGTAGCTACAGCTTGTTTCTAAGCTAGTCTATTGAGCATTGGTTCTTATAGATTCATATACCCCTTTTTTTACATCATAAATCATTACATTTACATTAGATCATCATATTGTTACTTTGAATTGGTTACAGTTCGGTTTTTGATTGCATTATATGGTTCCATTATCTTATGTGCTTTAGCTTTAATTGATTTCTGGATATCTCCTAACTACCTGTTTACAATATCAAAGCACTGTGTTTATTAAACTGATTTCGATGGGGTCTTCATTGTCCCATCTCCTGGATACTTGATTAAGTTTTCAGAGGCACAATGGTTCCTCTTGACCTTTTGAAGCCTTGATAAGTGATTTCAGTTCTCTCTTGCTGTAGCCTTGGAACAATCCCACCTGGGTTGTGACTGTTTTAGTGCCATCTGAGGTGTCGTTATTTGTATTTTGTCCTGTCTGCCTGCAGTGAATGTGGATGCTAAAGTGCTGTCTGTTTAACCCTTTCCATACATTCCTCTCCTGCTGCAGCCCACCCTCCCTGGGCTTTACCCTACTGCACCTACGCCGTGTGTTACAATACTGAGCAACACAGGGAGCTTTCAGTATCAATCCTTGGTTTGTGACGATCTGGTTTAGGGATAATGCAACTTCCTGAATCGCCCTTGAGCTAGTGAGGGAAAACATCAACCAGAGTTGCTGCACAAGACTATTGTCCAGTGAGCACATGCAGCCAGGTGTGTTAGAGGCTTGCCTCTGGTCTCCTCCATGTTCAGGTAACCTGTCAACCTTCACTATATAAGCTCAGCACATGGTGAATAGCCAATGAACTGTCAGTTTGAACCATGCCCAAACAGGAAGTCTAGGAGCTTGCACCTGTCGTTTATTGGTGTCACAAGTAGGCTTACGTTAACACTGCAATGAAGTTACTGTGAAAATCCCCGAGTCACCACACCCTGGCACCTGTTCGGGTACACTAAGGGAGAATTTAGCATGGTCAATACACCTAACCAGCGCGTCTTTTGAATTGTGGGAGGAAACTGGAGCACCTGGAGGAAACCCACGCAGACATGGGGTAGAACGTGCAGACTCTGCAGACAGTGATCCAAACCAGGAATTGAACCTGGTCCCTGGAGTTGGAAGCAGCAATACTTAATCACTGTGCCACCATGATTTATTCCCATCTCTGGAAAACTTTCTTGTAACAATTTCTTCCCAAAGGAGAATTAGGAGAAAATAGGAATCATGAGCTTAGAGGTAATAAACTTAGAGCATTACACTTGAACTGAAATTTATTGCATTTTTATGGCCCTGACTGATGGTAGATGGACTCTGAACACTTCTGACTCTACACATTCCTCTGGGACCAGCGTATATAGAGGTGCTTGAGATTCTGGTCTTGGGAAAACCTTGTAGATTTAATGTTCTGTATGTAGAAATAAAAGTATGAAAACTCAGAAATAAGCAAAATCCTTTCCCGGGAAGAGTTTAGAAATTGGGAGGATAGGTTTCACTTGTCGTCTGTCACTCATCATCTTTAGCGAAGCTGATGGGAATGAGTCTCGCCTGCTGTGTTGGAGCCGGAGTTGTTGGGAAGAAATCTGCCTTCCCGTGGAGCAGCTGCCGTTCCTTATGGGCAGTGCCATATTGCCAAGACCAAAAGTAATTTGTGCTGTAATGTGTCAGTACTGGTGTTACAAAGCTGTATGATCACAGCTCTGTGCCCAGGCTGGTGGCAGCACTCCAGCTGATTCTAGAATCTTTGGTTCGCGCTGGCTTGCACTGACAACCTGAGAAACATAGAAAACAGTTGCAGGATTAGGCCATTTGGCCCTTCGAGTCTGCACCATCAATCAATATGATTACGGTTTTCCATAAACTTAGCTTATATAAAGCTATTCCCACGCACCTGTCACGCCTGTCCTTGCTGTTTCGCAATACCTCAAATTTAACATTTTTAACCACGTGTTGACATCTCTTTATGATCTCACCCCTTTGCTTGCTCTGTTATCTGCAAGAGTTCACTCAATTAACTTCAGTGGTGTCTGGTAGACCCCCTGGACACTTGTGATTTCCCCCATCCTTACGCTAAACAGCCGTACCTCACACTGGCCAGGCTTCATATTATGGCACACCCTCTACATCTTTAAAATCCACTATAACACCCAGCTCTTCCACCAAGATCTGGGTCACCCTCTTAACATCTCCTTCTTTATCTCAGCAACCATCTGCTGTCAAGTACTTTGGATGTCAGGGGTGCTATAGTAAATGAGTCTCATTACTGTTATACTGACGACCACAGGCCTGTTCACTCTACCTGCTTTCCACTTGTGTGGAATTAAAATGCACACTTATAAAGAGAGACATACCAAGAAAAACTGGGTTGACTGGGCTCGTACTCACTGGAATTTGGAAGAATGAGAGGGGATCTCATAGAAACATATAAAATCCTGATGGCACTGGACAGGCTGGATGTGGAAAAAATGTTCCCGATGTTGGGGAAGTCCAGAACTAGGGATCACAGTCTAAAAATAAGGGGTAAGCCATTCAGAACTGAGATGAGGAAGAACTTCTTCACTCAGAGAGTTGTGAACCTATGGAATTCTCTACTACAGAAAGCCGGTGGGGCCAGTTCATTAGATATGTTCAACAGGGAGCTGGACATGGCCCTTGCGGCAAAAGGGACCAAGGGGTATGGAGAGAGAGCGGGAGTGGGAAACTAAAAGTGCATGATCAACCATGATCATATTGAATGGTGGTGCAGAATTGAAGGGCCAAATAGCCTCCTCCTGCACCTATTTTCTATGCTTCTGTAACGTTTGGTTTGGAAAGGGGAACTATTACTAGAGGGGTTAAAAAAAATTAACTTTTTTTTGGATGATTGCCTGGGAAGGTTTTTTTTTAAGTTAGAGAAAGTACATAGAAAACAGATGCTGAAGATGCGTTACTGCTTCATAGATAGAATCCCTATAGTGCAGAAGGAGGCCATTCAGCCCATTGAGCCTACACAAACAACAATCCCATCCAAACCCTACCCATGTAACCTCATATATTTACTCTACTAGATCTCCTGACACTGAGGGTCAATTTAGCATGGCCAATCCACCTAACGTGCACATCTTCGGAGTGTGGGAGGAAACTGGAGCACCTGGAGGAAACCAGGTGCAGACACAGGGCTGGGGGGGTGGGGGTCATAGGATAGTGTGCAGAGATAGTCACCCACCTGAATTGAACCCGAGACCCTGGCGCTGTGAGGCAGCAGTGCTAACCACTGTACTGCCACTTCACTGGAGATTGTAACCATTGCTCTGGTTATAACACTATGATTGAAATGGCTATAATAGTACAATTGTCGTGTTGGTCTCCCCACCATCTCCAATGGCAGAATTCATGTCCTTGTTTTCCTCCCAGCAGCAGCAGCAGTTACAGCAACAGCATCATGACCAGATGCAGAGGCACCTCCCCAGGCCACATCCACAGTGCAAGGACCAGCAGCGGAATCCATATTCTGTTCAGCAGGTCAGCCAGTTCCAAGGTAAGCCTGTCAATTATTAACTCTCCTCTAAGCAGGTTACAAGTGAAATGTGCAGTTTGCCCTGTAAGATTGAACTTGAATTATTAAACGAAGCGGCAAGTACATTAAGATCCCATAAAAGTCATAGGTTATATTTACCGAACAAATGGAACAGACTTTAATCAGGCTGCAGTCATTACTTCATAAGTAAATGTTCAGCATGCGTCAATTGTGTGATTTACACACCCAGCGGGTACTATTGCCCTCAGCTCCCCTGGCTGGAGAGGAAAATACCATTCCAGCTCTCATGGAAAGGATATGCCTATAGGAATATAGGAATTGGGAGCAGAAGTAGGCAAATTCAGCCGTTCGAGCCTGCTCCACCATTCAATTAGATCATGGCTGATCTCTCCCTGGTCTCAAATCCACCTCCCCCCTTGTTCCCCATATCCCCTTATCCCTTTTGTTAATTATAAGGGTGTCATGTAAACAATAGCTCAATTGCAAGACCCTTGCAAGGCTGACTCAGGGCAGAACTTTGCAACTTTAGTGTATGTAGCCTGTACTGCTGCGGTAAGACCTCACGTGTAGTGAGTAACTTAGTGGAACACCTTAGATGCTTTGCTTGCAGTTCTCCTCTTGTTAATGGCAGTGACCAGAAAATCGCAGGCACAGCAACTCTGATTTTCTAATAAGATGCCTGCTTCATGTGAGATTCTGCTGGTGGCATGGCACAGCACCAAGGAATGATGTCCGGGTACACCTGGCTGGTATTATGATACTGTATTCGGTCATTGTTGAGCAGGCTTATTTCTTAAAGTTAGCTGATAGGTAAGTCAACTGAAATGCTGGTATGTTGGAGATTGCAGGGAATCAGCAGAAACGTAACAAGCGTAAAGAATATTGAGATGTTAATTCATAGACTTTCCACAACCTACCGTATCATGGTCGTTGCCCAATAGTTTAGCAAAGTAGTAGGGATGCTTGCTGCTGGCTGAACAATGTGACAGGATATTCCCATGTTCCACCTTGGAAACATTAGAAAAATTGTGCTTCTTGGTTAGGAGTCAGCGTATGAGTAAAAACACAGAAACATAGAAACTAAAAGCAGGAGTAGGCCATTCAGCCCTTCAAGCCTGCTCCATCATCCGTTTTGATCATGGCTGATCATCGAATTCAATATCCTTATCCCCCCTTCCTCCCATATCCCTTGATCCCTTTAGCCCCAAGAGCTATATCTAATTTCTTCTTGAAATTGGACAACATTTTGGCCTCAGCTACATCCTGTGGTAGTGAATTCCACAGATTCACCACCCTCTGGGTGAAGGAATTTCTCCTCACCTCAATTCTAAAAGGTTTACCCCTTATCCTCAAACTATGACCCCCAGTTCTGGACTCCCCCATCATTGCCAGTATTTCACTTAGTAGTAATTTTTCTTTAAAATGTAGTTTGGAACTTATGATGTTGGTCTCGGTAGGTCAAAGGGTACAGGATTGGATAACAATAGGAGTATTATTGTGGGTTGGACAATGTATTACCCCAGTTATTCACTGGGAATTTTACCACCCCGCTCGTCACAGGAATTGGAGCGGGTGAGAGGCAGACGATTTAGAAAGGCCTGTTGACCTTGGGTGGGATTTTGTGGTTTCAGAACCTGTGAGGCCGTAAAATCCTGCCCATAATGATGAATGAATTGATTTTACAAATATTAAACTCCATGGAATTTCTGTGAAAGCCACATATGAATGGCCTTAATTATCATCACATGTTTGTGAAATTTAACAGCAACTGAAGAGTTAAAATGCCTGTTTTTCTATCCTTGCTGTGAAATAAGTAATTCAGGGTACAGTTTCAGAGGGCACTTGTACCCTTCTGGTACTCCGCACAGTGGCTACTTCACTGTTACAAAAGCAGTGAGTATTGGAAGGGCATTTGAATGCCCGATGTCCAATTGCATGTACTTTCCGGCAGGTAATCTGAACTAAAAAACTTGAGTTCCCTGTAGTTTTAGGGAAAAAAAATTCCAAAGCTCTTTACGCAACGAATTATACTTGGAAGTTTGATTGTTATGTAGACAAACGCCACAATAACATCTCACAGCGAGCTATGACAATCAATCTGTCCGTAGGTGATGTTGATATGAGGGAAGAATGTTGGTCAAGGCACCAGGACAACTCCCTATAGATTTTCAGTTAGTGCCATGGGATCTTGTAGCATCCACCACAGTCAGTGGGGAAGGCCTCAACTTGATGCCCCATCCAAAGAATGGCACTACTACCTCTAGCAGTGAGGAGTTACACTGGAATGTCAGCCTGGATTATTGTCTGAGGCTCAAACCCACAACTTCTAGCCCAGAGTGCTGCCAACGGAGGCGGACAGATATGCCTGATGAACAGAATTGGAAAGCCTAGCTGATAGTTCCCAATCCATGAGGCCACTGTGGCACAGAGTACTGCCCTGAATGAGATCAGCTAACTTCGATCTGATGAAGGATCGTACCATGGGATTTCCTAATCTGTGTGGCAAAATCGGGTATTTACAAAGTGCCTAAAACATCAGGAAAACAGTACTTTAGAAATTATTTATTCTCAGTCATGGACTTATGGGTGGCACAGAGGTTAGCACTGCTGCCTCACAGTGCCAGGGACCTGCGTTCAATTCCGGCCTCAGGTCACTGTGTGTGTGGAGTTTGCACATTCTCCCCGTGTCTGCATGGGTTTCCTCCAGTTCCTCTCACAGTCCAAAGATGATGTGGAGATGCCAGCATTGGACAGGGGTAAAACAGAAAGAAATACCACAACACCAGTTTAAAGTCCAAACAGATTTAAACCTGCAAATAAACCTGTTTGGACTTTAAACTGGTGTTGTGGGATTTCTTTCAGTCCAAAGATGTGCAGGTTAGCTTGATTGGCCATGCTAAATTGCCCCTTGTCAGGGGGATTAGCAGGGTAAATATATGGGGTTACAGGGATAGGGCCTGGGTAGGATTGGTGCTCGAGTAGGTTGTCTACTGCACTGTAACGATTCTATGACTTCCTTTTCTAGCTTTCTGTACTTGGCACTTTTTCAAAATGGTTTAAAAATGTTGCATATTTTTCGAAAACTAGCTCTATTTTAAAATTAAGGTAATGCACAGGCAGAAGCAGAGAAAATGCCTTCAAGAAATATCATTCTACTGTATAATTCTAAATGAATCAGTTTCTGACCAGTCTCTAGCTTGTTCCCATTGTATAATCAGACCACTTAGGCAATGCTTGCACTGGAAAAGAAATAGAATTATCCAGGATGTTTTTACAATTATTGTACTTATTCTCAGAGACTCAATTTTCAGATGGTCTGAGGGAAATAGTGTGAAATCAAACTATGAAGCTCAAGCACAATTAAAATGTTTTTTTGTTGAGAGGGCTGGCAAAAGTGACTGGCGTTAATGCACTGTAGGTTCATTCTTCATTAATTAATCGGCCATTCCAATAACCTGGTCTCCCCAATTAAAATTCACAGTTCTATCCACCCAGAGCCATTCACAAACCTGCTGTGCTTCTTCCTCTGAGGTGCTGGGAGCTTGCACAATGCACACTGACTTTAACTGTGAGCAGCTTCTAACTGCGGCTATGAAAAGCTTCAACGTCAGCATCGTGGGCAAAACAAGTGAAGGCCACCCTTAGTTTAGTCCCAAGATGTGCGGGTTGGGAGGTTGATTAGCCATGCTAAATTGACCCTTAATGTCAGGAGAATTAGCAAGGTAAATCAATGGGGTAAAAGGTGATAGGGCCTGGGTGAAATTGTTGTCAGTGCAGGCTTGATCTACTGAATGGCCTCCTTTTGCCCTTGTAGGGATTCTATGGATTCGATGAATTCTATGGAATAGTGTGGGAACGTTCATGGAGATCTGTATAGGAGATCCATTTCCCACCACAGACCAGGGAGGGAGCACAGTGGGAAGTAGTAGCCCCTTGCACAGGAAGGAAAGTCACAGGCTAATCCCGGAATGTCACAGGCCAATCCCAGAAAGTCACAGGCTAATCTCGGAACATCATAGACTAATCCTGCGTCAGCTGGGTTTAGGAGCCCTGAAGTGATTGTACCCCCAGCCGACAATTGGCTGCCTGGTGTTGAGGTCTCTGTGCCTTTAAGGTTGGAGATCCTGCTACCCACATCTGCCAGCCAATCAGAGCCCTTCAGTCCCAGCAGACTGCACGCAGTCAAGAACAGCAGTGATGGAGCAGGACCGGAATGGGGCTGGGGTCAGTCAGACAGCAGGGAGTTTGATGGTTGGTGAAGGCAGGGAGTTTGTTGTTGCAGAGGCAACTCTTTCCATTGGAGTGGGGATAAGGAGTCTCTGTGAACTACAGCGAGCACGATTAGGAAGGAGGTTGCCAGGATGGTGGAGACCCTCCCTGTCGATGATGACATATCAGCAGTGGCAGAAAGAGACCTTTAAGTGGCCAATAATTGGCCGATTAAAAGTCTTATTTGGCCTTTGGTTAGAAGGGCCAAGCACCTGCTTCCCCACCGCTGGTAAAATGCCACTGCAACAGGAACGCAATGGGTACACCACTCCGCACTCTCCCACCTGATGTTTCTTCCCCCATCTCCCAGCGTGCTGTGTGAGGCCAACACCAATTCAAAATAAAGATAAAGGGTGGCACGGTAGCACAGTGGTTAGCACTGCTACTTCATAGTTCCAGGGACCTGCGTTTGAATCCTGGCTCGGGTCACTGTCTGTGTGGAGTTTACACATTCTCCCTTTGTCTACGTAGGTTTCCTTCAGGTGCTCCAGTTTCCTCCCACAGTCCAAAGATGTGGGAACTAGGTTGATTGGCCATGCTAAATTACCCTTTAGTGTCCTGGGATGCATTGGTTAGAGGGATTAGTGGGTAAATATGTAGGGATATGGGGGTAGGGCCGGAGTGGGAGTGTGGTTGGTGCAGACTAGATGGGCCAAATGGCCTCTTTCTGCACTGTAGGGTTCTATGGTTCTATAACACAGTTCTTTAGCACGTTGCTCAGTGAACTTCTCCCATTACCACTAAAGGACTCTGCGCAACGTGGGTCACCTCTATACAATAATGCCAACTGATTAATGGGCCAGAATTCTCTAAACCCACCCACTGCTGGGATTTTCCAGCCCCGCTGCAGTGGATGAAGATTTGGCTGAGCGTCACAAGTTCTCCGTTCTCGCTGGTGGGGAGGTACAGGATTGGAGAATCCCAGCCACTTTCTCTAGTTTGCTCCCCTCAATGTTGTTTCAACCAAAGTGGAAGCCAGTGGAACATTCTGGAAAGTAGTTGGTAGGGCTGTAAAGACTTGATACTTGTCTCTGAACTCCAGCACATAAAATAGAGTCTAACAGCAGCTTGCTACTTCATCTCCATACACAGTTCTAGCAAATCGCATTTCCAGCACTCAGTCGCTGGGAGCACCCGTCAGGAATTTGGGCACACGCTCCTCACAATCTTACTTCTGTTATTTGTAGAATTGCCTCTTTATTAAATGAATCATTTCACATACGGTATTTGCCCAAAGTATTCAGATTGTTTTAGCTTTCCGGGGAACTGTGAAACTAAATGTTAACACTAACACAATGACTCACTCATCAGCGGAATCACAGCAAACACAAAACAGATCTGTGAATTTAATACCTCTTTCCTACTAAGGGCCTTTTCAGTGAGGCACCTCACGTGACAGAATTGGCAGCTTTCAAATGTGCTTTAGATAAGTAAAAAATTCCCACTGAACAAAGATGAAAAATTCAGTGTAATGCCATTTTACATGTAATTATCCCCACTGTTTAGCCGGCCTGCGTAGTTCAATTGGCAAATGATTGATCTGTCGAATGGAGTTGTACAGATCAGTGAGGACTCAGCTTGGATCCGCGCAGATGGCCCTGCATCAGCTGGTCTCAGTCAGATGATACTTGATGTGTTACAATTAGCCTTGACACCCCTGGGATTAGGATGGAAAATTAGCTCAGGTACCTGCTTCTGGGCAGCTAGGAATGGCGTGAATAAATATCAGGTACCGCGAGAATTATGCTGTACTGTGATTATCCTCTCCGTGCCCCCCCACACCCCTCCACTCCAAACTTGGAGGCACTTATTATGAAACACCAATTAGATGAAGTGCAACAACTTGCATTCATGTCGCACCTTTAAATCAGTAAATCGCCTCACAGGAGTGATAAGCGGGCAAGATGTCTGCGGAACTGCAGGAACCATCTCCTTTGGAGAGAGGAGAGGAGGAAGTTAAAGGGTGGAATGTTCCTGTCCCGCCCGCCACAGGAATCATAGTGGTCAGGTCACGGACCATGCAAAGGCTCGTCGGTCTTGGGTGGGATTTTCCAGCCTTGGGATCGAAAATGGCTGGAAAATCCCACCCGAAGTGTTTGGGATTTTGGGTGGGGGGGGTAGGGGGAGGCATTGGTATTTATTTTGGCACCTGCTTAATAAAATGGAGATGCAAAAGGATAAAGTAATCCCATCGTATTCCAGTGCTTTGCTCTCTGTATCTCTGTTTATGCAAGCTTAAGGCCTCGGTGCTAAAGACCCTGGCTGCAGAATGCGAACATACGAAGTACTTACCACATTAATCTGAATTTCCTGCCTCAGCTTTTTCCTGGGAGGTGTTGCTCTATTTATTTTAAACATAGTGAAAACTCAGCTCAAATAGCCAAGGATGGAATTCCAGCCAAAAAAGTCCAGAATCCATACGCATGTGTGTCATGGTGTAATTTTGGAGTCCTTTTCTTTTCAAATTGTACTATATCTAGCAAGCATTTCCATTATGCTTTTTTTTGCCAAACAGCAATTTATTCCACCTCGTTTCCATTTGTTTCCCAGTGAATTTCTGGCAGGAACAGCCATGATGAACAGCGAGGTTACCACCAGTGATTACAGTACTACTGTTGCTATGCTATTATTCACCACTCTCTTCCAACAACAGCCCCCACGTTCAGCAGTGAATTGTTTTTTAACCATAGCGACCGTTCTTGATTGAACACTCTTTGGGTCTGTGGTTGATATATTTGTGGATCTTGTACATGCTGTTCCCCTTTACTGAGATGGCCCATGGAGCACCATTGTTGTGTTCAGTTTATTAGCTGACGTGATCTGGGTTATTTAAATTGAATAGTTTTATACATGTGGACTTGTTGATCACAGTAAATGTTCCATTTATCACACTTGGCTTTTAGATCAGAGGTTCCCGTACTCCGGGTTGCAATCCCCAGTGGGGTCACTGGATGAGCAGTTGGGGTCACAGGCTCCAAGGCAACACAGATTTGATGGACTTGGCTGTGAGACCCCTTTATTTTGCCTGTGGATGCGGCCTAATCTAATGAACTCTGGGCCTCAATCACAGACACCAACAGAGCCTACAAACTGGGGCGGCACAGTAGCACTGTAATTAGCATTGCTGCCTTACAACATCAGGGACCTGGGTTCGATTCCGGCCTCAGGTGACTCTGTGTGCGGAGTTGGCATGTTCTCCCCCTTGTCTGCATGGGTTTCCTCCAGGTGTTCTGGCTGCCTCCCGCAGTCGTTGGGTGGATTGACCATGCTAAATTGCCCCTTAACGTCTCAGGATGTCTCTTAGTTGTTTTTGTGCCTGTATCCTTGCTGTTTGGAACCCACTGCGCTCAACAATTACCCTTCCCACATGTCCATCCACCCCCTCTCCCACTCCCGTTTTCAGTCTGGGTTGCATCAAGTGTAAAGCATTAAAATGGGTCATGGCAACAAAGGTTTGGGAAGCACTGTTTCCTGTTACATATTTTCCTTCACTGTACTCTGCTTAACCTTCCCTGTCTGAAAGGCAACTCATGCTGATGTGCTGTACCTCACCCACGGGTCCATTCCTTTACTATGAGTCTTGATACTGAATCTCAGCAAGCTCCCCATTATGTGGAACAACAATACTGGGCCCAATGTCAACAAAGATGTCTTTGGCAGAGATTGTTGGATAGAGAATTTCCACACTGGTTCTCCTGATCTCCCAATATAAACTCAGTGAAAAGCCCATAGAAATGTGAGGTTATCCACTTTAGCAGCAAAAACAGGAAGGCAGATTATTATCTGAATGGCTGTAATTGAAGAGAGGGGAATGTGCAACGAGACCTGGGTGTCCTCATACACCAGTCACCGAGAGTAAGCATGCAGGTGCAGCAGGCAGTGAAGAAGACAAATGGTATGTTGGCTTTCGTGGTGAGAGAATTCAGGTACAGGAGCAGGGATATCTTGCTGCAATTATATAGGGCCTTGGTTAGGTCACACCTGGAATATTGTGTGCAGCTCTGGTCTCCTTATCTTTGGAAGGATGTTCTTGCTATAGAGAGTATGCAGAGAAGGTTTACCAGGCTGATCCCTGGGATGGTGGGACTGATGTATGTGGAGAGATTGAGTTGGTTAGAACATAGAACACGACCTGTGAAATGAATCAAAAGCCCATCTAGTCTAGACTATTCCAATATCATCCATATGTTTCTCCAATGACTCTTTAAATGCCCTTAATGTTGACAAATCCACTACTATTGCAGGCAGGGATTATATTCACTGAAGTTCAGAAGAATGGGTTGGGATGTTGGGGAGGTTTCATAGAAACCTGTAAAATACGAACTGGACTAGACCGAGTAGATGCGGGAAGGGCTGTCCCAGTGATGGGGGCTGTCCAGAACTAGGGGTGATAGTCTTAGTACAGGTCAAATGTTTTAGAACGGACATGAGGAGAAATTTCTTCACCCAGAGAGTGGTAAAGAATTTGTTACCACAGCAAACTGTTGTATGTTTTCAAGAAAGAGTTAGATGTAGTACTTGGGGCAAAGGGTATCAAAGATATGCAGAGCAGGTAGGATCAGGCTATTGAGTTGGATGCTTAGCCATGATCATAGTGAATAGCGGAGCAGGCTTAAAGGGCCGAATGGCCTACACCTCCTAGTTTCTATGTCTATGAATGGATATTTCCCCAGTTTTGCCAGGGATGTGGCTGATGTTAAATGAAGGGAATCAGGAGAACTCTCCACCTTGCAATTTGAAGCTCAGGTTGTTTGAGTGGAACTGTATTTATTTTGTTTCCATTCTTTATTACAGTGGGAACAATGATATGGCCCAACTGAGTAAGCACCAGGAGATTAGACTGGAGATTTTCACCAATACACTAAGAGGGTCGCTCAGAGTAATGTCAATCCTTTCCTAATAGATACATATGATATGGTAATTGGAGATCAGGAAATAAAATAGTAAGAGTAAATAGTGATTTATACCAGACCTGTCAAGGGCAGGAATGAACTAGATTCAATACAGGCACAAAAGTTATTGATGGAGAAACAAATGAGATTAAAGATAAGAAAGAGTTAGCTATAGCTCTGTATCCAGGATCTGATGGTTTCCACAACAGAATATTAAAAGAATTAGGTGAGGACATTGTTAATGTTTGCCCTCTCCCCCCCAAACAAGAGAATGAGATTGGCAATTTTCCAATCCAAGTGGTGAAGCTCCTTGTTTTGGAAGAGCACAACATGTCTTCCAATGGCTGAGGTAGCTCTTGCCATTAGCTGCCAGTGTGATCTTCCAGTCCTACTGCAGTCTATGCCTTGTGTGTGGCTCACCAGTCCCGCCACTGGGTAACTGGCCGTGGCAGGAGTTCACTTTCGGTGGGACCAGAATATCTCACTGGCGAGAAGTGCCAAAAAGTCCCACCCATGATCTTTCAGAGCCCTTCCAAAACAAGGAGCTTCCCCACTTGGATTGGAAAATTGCCAACCTCACTCCCTTAATTAAAATGGGTAAGAGACATGAGCTGGGAAATTATCAACCTGACACTAGTCACAGGAGTGTTACTAGAATCTGACACTGGGGACATAGTAACAGAGTACATGGACAGTTCAGAGTTGATCAGAGAGTGCAGCATATGTTTTATAAATTCATGTCTGATGAAGCTAGTTGAATTTTCTAGAGAAAACTAATCTGGCAGATCAGGGAGGGTCTTCAGCTGTTATTTATATGAACTTTCCAAAGACATACATTCTAAGTGGCTGCTGTACTTCGCTGCAGAACTGCACAACTACATTTCCTGACTTTTTTGACAAATGAATTTGTTACAGTTCCACATCAGAGACTGTTAGCAAAAAAAAATGAGAGCACATGGAATTGGAAGCAACCTCTTAGCTTTAATAGGGAATTGGTTCAAAGGTAGAGTAGGGATAATGGGTATGTACTCAAATTGGCAGCATGTAGTGATCCCCAGAGAACCCGCATTGGGGTCACAGCTTTTCACTACATTTATAAATTATTTGGATAAAGGGCAAGAGAGCCATTTGTCTAAGGTGCCTATCGACTGTAAGTTAGGTGGCTCAGTATAAATAATGTAGATGGAGAAAGAAATTGCTAAGGGACAGAGATAGATTAAACGAGTGGGCAAAACTGTGGCAGATGGAATTAACTGCAGGGACGTGTAAGGTCAGCCACTTTGAACTTAAGAAAGATAAATCAGAATATTTTCTAAATGGAGAAAAGCTAGGAACCTTGACTAAGAAGAGAGATCTAGGGGCCCAAGTCCAGAAACCACAAAAAGCGAGTGAACAGGGACAAAAGGTAATTGAAAAGGCAAAGAGAATTTTGGACTTAATATGAAGAGAGCATAAAATACAAAGGGTTGGAAGTTATGTTCTAGCAATACAGAACTTTGGTTAAACTCTGTCTGGTCAAGTGCTGCATTCAGTTTTGGAATTTGGGAAGAGTACATTGACCTTGAATTGGATTAAGTTATGAGAAGAGATTGTATCCCCAGATTGAGGGCCGATCTAATTCAAGTGTTTAAGATGGTCAAAAGAGTTGATCAGGATCTATTTACTCAGGTATAAGAGTCCAGACAAGGGGGTGTAATCTGTAATATTAAAGCCGGACTGTTCTGGGATGATATTAGAAAGCTTCTCATTACCCAAAGCATAATAGAAATCTAGAGTTATCACCAGCAATAAGTTGTCAGGGCTACACCAATTGAAAACTTCAAAACTGAAACTGATCCATATTTATTAGGAGAGTGTATTAACAGCTATCGAACTAAGACAGGTAAATGGAGTTAAGCCTCAGATCCTATGGCCAAATAGCCTTGAGGGGCTGAATGGGCTATTCCTCATCCTATTTTACGATGAATCTTCCTGATATGTGGTTCCTTTCTAAATCACAAAGTGTATTTACCCACTGAGTTATCAAAATCATCCTTATTAAGTATAAAACTTAAAATTAATAGAACCTTAGAATCGCGACAATGATACAGTGCAGAAGGAGGCCATTTGGCCAATCGAGTCTGCACTGACTCTCCAAAAGAGCATCTTATCCCCATAACGCATTTACTATGGCTGATCCATGTAACCTACATATCTTTTGATGCTAATGGGCAGAATTTTACTGGTACATCTGCCCAAGGTTCATATGATGCCGCCCCAGGCCAATAGAAAATGCCGTTCTTTGAGCCTCACCCATCCCCAGAATCGGGGTGGGCATGTCGGTAAAATTCTGGCCTAAGAGGTAATTTAGCATGGCCAATCCATGTAACCTGTACATCTTTGGACTGTGGGAGAAAACTGAAGCATTGGGAGAACATATAAACTCCACAGAGATACTCAAGGTTGGAATCAAACCCAGGTCCCTGGAGCTGTGAGGCAGCAGAGCTAACCACTGTGCCACCGTGCCGCTCCATAATGATAATTTATGTAAAATTTTGAATTATTGTGTCGTGTAGAGAGAGAAAAATGGAGAAGTTGGAAGAGGAATACATGGAACAATTCACAACTCTGTCATCCCTCTGATAATTTGTCCATATGCCAGCATCACTGTGGGACACAATGGTCAGAAGACAAGTTATCCCCAAGCGACATTGACAGAGGCCTTGAAAGGAGTAAAACATTGACACCAGTCCTCTTGCCCACAACTGGCTTCTTACCCAAAAAGAGCATTCGAAAGGAGGAGACACAGCAGAGGACAGACTAGTTTCTTTCGTCACAATGAGGACAGCGGATTCTTTAGAGTGGATTGCTCAAAGCACTTGATTGTATTTGGCGGGGAAAGGGCTACCCAGGATTGGGTGGTGTGGACAGCGGGTTGGTGCAAAAACCACCAGTCAACCTGCCAGAAATCCAAAAACCCATCTGATTTCTGTAAACGTAAACATTGATCACATACCCTGCGCTCAGCTGTGTTTGCCATACATTGTGATTGTTATAATTTGATGTTACTTCATGTGTAAGATCCCACAGTGCCACTACTAATTTATTTTGGCATTGTTTATCGATAAAGCCACTGCTTTACAGCAAGTGAATGAGCCCGAGTTCCTTTTTATGACTCACCCTTCATCCCCTCCCCATGCTCCCCACATTTTTACTGGCTTTATTTTGCAGTTAATTCCATCCTTTTTTTCTTGATTTTTTTTTCAAAGAAAGCTAGAGCTAGAACATCTGAAGGATCTACGACTCTACATATCGCACAGACATTTAAGTAGGACACTGGTGGTGGCGCAGTGGTTAGCACTGCTATCTCACAGCACCAGGGATCCAGGTTCAATTCCTGGCTTTGGGTCACTGACTGAGTGGAGTTTGCACATTCTCCCTGTGTCCGCGTAAGGTTTCCTCCGGGTGCTCCGATTTCCTCCCACAGTCTAAAGATGTGCAGATTCAGTTGGCTGACCATGCTAAATTGCCCCTTAGTGTCAAGGGTCTAGCAAGGTAAATATGGAGTTACAGGGTTAGGGCCTGGATGGGATTGTTGGCGGTACAGGCTCGATGGGCCAAATGGCTTCCTCCTGCACTGTAGGGATTCAATGATTTAACCTCCCAGCTCCTTCATGAGCAGCATGCCAAGTTCAGAGGTTTGCCTGGAATGCTGAATTGAGGAGCTCACCGAAACACTCTGAAGAAATGCACCAAGGGATTCAAGTGTGAAAGTTGCAAACCAGAATGAGGGCAGCTTCAGGTTATGACTGGGAAACTGCAAATGATGAAATATTTGATCATCCATCTGCATCTGAACAAAAATGGTCTCTCCCATTCAACAATCCACCTTTTCTTTTGTTAAGACCCAGGCCAGAAACCCGAGATGTTTTGTAAAGTTAGCCTAGACCCTAAGTTTTACATTTGATTTTGGCTGAGGTGAACATAATGTGTTTCACTCCAGGTATGATTCAAGTGACCCACTAGGGAGCTTTTATCAAACAAAGTTTATTCAAGATCACAATTAAAATATAACAAAAAGAATGACATAACTTTTACCAATTACAAGATTTAAACATGACACAATATAATCCTTAACAGCTAGCTATCTATGTTGTTCCAAGTCAAACACCATCCCACAGACATAAACCCTTCTCCAGACTTAGCACAAAAAGCAAGTATGCTCACATGATGTTCAATCTTCAGCTTATTTTTAACACCTGCTGTGAATTGACTGTTGGATCAAATCTCTGAGGTTCCTGAAGTCAGAAAGCCTCAGGAGAGAGAGAGGCCAGAATTTTACCACCATGACTGCCCGTGTCAATTCTGGCTCACAGAATAGAATTCTTTGTTGGCCTCAGGCAGGATTTTATGAGCCTCGCCTGAGCGAGTTTGTAAAATACCAGCCAGAGACAGAGACACTGCTTTTTCCCATCAGCTTCTGGCTATAACTGAGAAACAAACCCAAAAATTGGGCTCTTCCTTGAAGCATAGCTGCTCCTAGCCACATGACATAAACTGTCAATCAACCCCAAGCTAAAGTTAAAATTAATCATCACAAGTAGGCTTACATTAACACTGCAATGAAGTTACTGTGAAAATTCCCTAGTCGCCACACTCCAGCGCCTGTTCACTAAGGGAGAATTTAGCATGGCCAATGCAGCCAACCAGCACATTTTTTGGATTGTGGGAGGAAACCAAAACATCCAGAAGAAACCCACGCAGACATGGGGAGAACATGCAAACTCCACGCAGTAAGTAGTCTCACAACAACAGGTTAGAGTCCAACAGGTTTATTTGGTAGCACAAGCTTTCAGAGCACTGCCTCTTCATCAGGTGGTACGACTTACTTTGCCTATCCCAGTCCAACGCCAGCAAGTTCACTCCACCCAGGCAGCGACCCAAGCCAGGACTCGAACCCGAGTCCCTGGTGATGTGAGGCATCAGTGTAACCACTGTGCCGCCTATTCAAGCTCCACTCAGCAATCCCAGGGGACACATTAAAACCACTGAACACTGCATTAGTGCAGATTAAAATCAACATTGCTTCAATTATGCAGCCTCAGTCACAGTAAAATACACTAGTTGCAGACAACATGATGTCGACAAATTCCAGAGACTGTTTGAAATATCTTGCAGAGAAAAGTGGTTAAAATATATTTCTTAAAGGCACATTAGCATCACACTTTATAGATGCAGGTGACCAGTGGTTTATAGAAAATAAAATCTGTAATTTTTAAGTACGGGACCAGATTATTTCTGTTGCTACAATTGGCCTCAGCACCTCATACTTGTTGAAGGGGAGGGCAGGGGAGCAGATTATCAGTTGAGGTTCAAGCTCTTGACAGTTATTCAATAACTGGTGTTGAAAAGCGCGTTCATGGGAATGGAGTATGAGGTTAGGAGCAGTTTCAAGTGTGATGCCTTTCATGGTTACAAAGCCTCTTGGCACGTATTGTCTGGATTCACTTATGAAGAACGGCCCCCTTGAGCGAGATGGCAGAGGTTTGGCAATACCAGGCAAGCTGTACCCGGCAAAGGTCTGCACCTTCAGGAATCAAGTGAATATAATTGGAGGAGAAGGGGTTCTGGGCAGGTTGTCCTTTATCTTTCCGCACTGTCAATCAGGCATTCTACCCATATTTTCCTTCCTGCTGAGTTGATTTCCACGTGATTGCATTTAAATAGAACACACTCCATTATCACATTAGAGTGATTCACCTAATAATGATGTGAGTGAAATCTGCACGACAACATCATAAACAGATTTTCCTTTATCAGGGCTGGGGCTGGGGGGGAGGTGGAGGGGGGAATTCAATGAAAGCACAAGTTGCTGGTGGCAAGCTGCATCTTTTAGCAGTCCAGCATCCATCTGTGATGTTTAGGAGACCAGAGAGTTCCTGTCTTGTAATTTTTTTTTTGCTGGGGAATAGTAAAACACTGACAGGGAAAATGGATGAAAACAGAAGTAATGGCATTGTCAGTTCCACTAGATGCACAGTCAGTCCTACAAAATTGTCTGTGTGTATGTATGTGTATGCGTTTATGTGTGTGCATGTGTATGTGTGCACATGTGTATTTGTGTGTGTGCATATGTATGTGCATGTGTGTATGTGTGTTTAACCCAGGAGCTGGAGATTTGGCAACACGTATAGAATTGTACACAGCCAAAAGCCATTGCCAGCATCAGTACAAAATGGGGACCATTGCCTAGGGGATAGGGAAACCATATCCCTGCTGTAATGTATGCATTTCCAAAGCTGCTCACTCCTTTCTTTGCACAGAATGGGTTAACGATTGTAGGGGTAGAATATTCCACAGTGTTCAAGATGGAGACCTTTTAGGTGTGATCTTAACAGCTCACCACACCATTCAAACAGTGTGACGCGCCAGTAGGACTGGGTGAGAGGCAAAAAACTGCACCAATAGCTCTTTCCAATCTCAGCAAAACTTCTCTTTTTATAAATTTCCTTCCTCTTTCTGCGTGGGTTGTTTGTAGATAAAAATTAAAGAGAACAAAGAGAAGTACAGCACAGGAACAGGCCCTTTGACCCTCCAAGCCTGTGCCGATCATGATGCCCTAACTAAACTAAAAAATTCTTCTGCCCTTACTCAGAACATATCCCTCTATTCCCTCCCCATTCATATATCAATCCAGATGCCTCTTAAATGTTACTAATGTGCTTGCTTCCACCATCTCCTTGGGCAGCGTGTTCCAGGCAACCATCACTCTGCGTGAAAACCTACTCCCGCACATCTCCCTTAATCTTTCCCCCTCTCACCTTGAACCTGTGGCCCCTTGTAATTGACACTTCCATCCTGGGACAAAGCCTCTCACCTTGTCTATGTCTCTCATAATTTTGTAGACCTCAACAGATTTCACCTCATTCTCTGTCTTCCCAGTGAAAATAATCCTGGTTTATTCAACCTCTCCTCATAGTCAATGCCCTCGGGACCAGGCAACATCCTGGTAAATCTTCTTTGCACTCTTTACAAAGCTTGCACGTCCTCCGGCAGAGTGGTGACCAAAATTGCACATAATATTCCAAATGTGGCCTAACCAAGATTTTATATTTTGATTTGATTTATTATTGTCACATATATTAGTACACAGTGAAAAGTATTGTTTCTTGCTCGCTATACAAACAAAGCATACCCTACATAGGGAAGAAAAGGAGACAGTGTAGAATGTCGTGTTACAGTCATAGCTAGGGTGCAGAGAAAGATCAACTTAATGCAAGGTAGGTCCATTCAAAAGTCTGATGGCAGCAGGGAAGAAGCTGTTTTTGTGTTGGTTGGTACTCGATCTCAGATTTTTGTGTCTTTTGCCTGATGGAAGGAAGTGGAATAGAGTATATCCAGGATGCGAGAGGTCCTTGATTATGCTGGCTGCTCTTCTGAGACAGCAGGAATTGTGGATATTGTCAATGGATGGGAGGCTAGTTTGCGTGATGGACTGGGCTTCATTCATGACCCTTTGTAGTTTCTTGCGGTTTTGAACAGAGCAGGAGCCATACCAAGTTGTGATACAACCAGAAGAAATGCTTTCATTGGTGCATCCGTAGAAGTTGGTGAGAGTTGTAGCAGACATGCCAAATTTCCTTAGTCTCCTGAGGAAGTAGAGGCATTGGTGGGCTTTCTTAACTACAGCATCCCCATGGAGGGAGCAGGTTGTTGGCAATACGGGTACCTAAAAACTTGAAGCTCTCAATCATTGCTACTTCATCCCCATTGATTTAGACAGAAGCCTGCGCTCCACTACCTGAAGTCAATGACTACCTCCTTCATTTTGTTGACATTGAGGGAGAGATTATTGTCGTCGCACCAGTTCACCAGATTCTCTATCCCTTCCGTCACGTCATTGTTTAAGATCTGACCCACAATGATGGTGTCATCAGCAAACTTGAAAATCGAGTTGGAGGGGAATTTGGCCACACAGTCATTGGTGTATAAGGAGTATAATAAGTGTTGAGGACACAGCCTTTACCAGCATGCCCGCCCCAGAATCAGGGTGGGCGAGGCGAACAGAACAACATTCTCTGTTGGCCTCAGGTGGGATTTTATTAGCCTTGCCCAAGTGAAGTTGTAAAATCCCAACCATTGAGTCCACCAGGATAATATTCAGCTACATCCTTAGCTATCTCAGTACCATTTGTGGAGTACGTGTTCTTATTTTACTTGCTGTGTGCAGTATTTTTACATTTGCCTGCATTAAATTTCACGTGCCATTTTTCTGGCTGCTAATATATTTCCTGTTCATCCTCTTCCCCCATTCCACTGTTCCTGCAGGCTCCGTAATATTTTAAAATTTGGCTGTGTTGCTTTTAGTTTCTGAATATAATTTATTTATATCGGGAGTGCAGTGCTCCCGACACCGAGCCCCAAGGCCTCGGTACTGTGCACCCACCCCAACCCATCCAGCATCCTAACCAAACTCTCTTAATAAAGCACTCAGAGGGATGAACCTCCCTCTGGGCATGATTCGCCTAATTGGCCACTTCAGCTCTTGCCATCTCATTAAGGATGGTGGGCAGAATAGGGACAGAAAAGGGCCAATGAGAGAGCTTGGAGGAAAAGATGGCCCCACTGTACGAGATGAGGAAGAGGGAAATCTATGGAGGGCCTCAAAATGGACTAATAAAAAACAAGGCCCAGAACTGGGTTCCTGAATGTGCAAATGCAATTGCAACCCTCTAAACCTTGCATCTCCCAGATAGCGGCATTTGTTGCAGCCTCTGATGGTGTTCTGACCTCCCACCAAGAGAGTCCCCCTTCTAAGCATTGCCAGGCTTGGCATAATGGACGGTCCATGTGATGCCAGCAAACTTGCATCACTTTCAGAAGGTGACCTTTCATTGAGACCTTCACTACTTTCATGGCCTGCTGCCTCCATTGAACAGGTTGGTGATTCCAGTGACAGCTATTCCCTCTCCAGGAAACTCATTAGAGATGGGACAACATCGGGAAGCCAGTGAGATAGAGTCATAGAGGTTTACAGCATGGGAACAGGCCCTTCGCCCCAACGTGTCCGTGCCGCCCTTATTTTTTTTTAAAAACCCCGAAGCTCATCCCAGTTGCCCACTTTTGGCCCCTATCCCTCTATGCCCATCTTACCCATATAACTATCTAAATGCTTTTTAAAAGATAAAATTGTACCTATCTCTACTACTGCCTCTGGCAGCTTGTTGCAGACACCCACCATCCTCTGTGTGAAGAAATTGCCCCTCTGAACATTTTTGTATCTCTCCCCTCTCACCTTAAAGCTATGCCCTCTAGTTTTAGACTCTCCTACCTTGGCAAAAAGATATTGACTATCTACCTTGTCTATGCCCCTCATTATTTTATAGACCTCTAGAAGGTCACCCCTCAGCCTCCTACGCTCCAGAGGAAAAAGTCCCAGTCTATTCAGCCTCTCCTTATAACTCAATGCAACAAATTTTCCACTAATTTCCCATCCCCCCCACTTCCACAGGGCAGAACAAATTCTCCCCGTTCTTCCCTATCCTTCAGCCAATCACTTGTACATACCCAGCATTTCCACCACCTTGAATTCAATTTGTCGTCTTTATTTGAAACTCTTGTCAAATCCCTCCTGGAAATCACGGTGCACGTGTTATAGAGTTTGCCTTGGCCTGCTTTGGCTGAAGGGATTGTCCAGGCAGGGATCTTTCCCTTCTGAATCCATTCTGATGGCTGATGATGATGAAATTGTGGGACAGATTACTGTTCAGATTTGCCTCTACAATCAATTCGCTGCTTCATTGTGGTCACACTAACTCATCTTTTCGATAAAAATTGATAAGAAGGCACCTCACACCTTCCCACCATTTTTGCTGTTAAAAAACATATCTCTTTATCGAACTTTATTTATTGCTTTCTTCACTAATCTATAGACGGTGACTTGTTGAATGGCAAGGCAGATTCGAGGGGCCAGCTGACCTATTCCTGCTCCTAATTCTCATGTTCTTATCGAGGTGTTTGCTCCGTGACTTGTAGCTTCCCTCCAGTGTCTTATCCAAATGACGATTCCACATGTGGATCCAGACCATGGGGCAGGATTTTCCCATCCTGCCAAAGTCAGTGGACGTTTGAACACTCACCGCATTTTACAGACTTGCCTCCACTGCGACGGGGCTGTGAAATTCCACCCCACGAGTATCAACATAACTATTCGACTCTGGAGCACATCACAGCTTTATTCTCAACCAGTATCTACATTTGTAAACATTGTGGCACAAGTTAACACAGAGTAAGGAATATGACGGAAATTGCTTTCCCTCTGTAGCTCGGGGACATTGAGGTTACTTGTATCATCTAGGCTCTGCCTCAGTTGAGGTCGGCTGACTGAATAGATGTTCAAAATTGAATCTGGGATCTTTGATCCGCGTGACTCAATACCATACCAAGTATTGCAGCCCTGAACCAATAAACATGGTAAGAAGTCTCACAACACCAGGTTAAAGTCCAACAGGTTTATTTGGCAGCAAACACCACTAGCTTTCATTAGATCAGCCCACTCACCTGACGAAGGGGCAGAGCCCTGAAAACTACCAAATAAACTCGTTGGACTTTAACCTGGTGTTGTGAGACTTCTTACTGTGGCTACCCTACTCCAACGCCGGCATCTCCACACCAATAAACACAGGGCAGAGCAGATTCATTGTATGTTTAAAGTTTGAATTAGTTTACCCTCCGGTTCATTCACCAGCCATGGATTCACCAGAATGGTGCCAGGAAGTAAGAAATGACAGTCATGAGAAATAAATTTAAGCAATTCTATCAGAAAAGAGAAGGCTCGGAACAAGGCACAGTGGTTAGCACTGCTGCCTCACAGCGCCAGGGACTCGGGTTCAATACTTGCCTTCGCTGACTGTGTGGAGTTTGCACATTCCCCCCGTGTCTGTGTGGGTTTCCTCCGGGTGCTCTGGTTTCCTCCCACAGTTCAAAAATGTGCAGGTTAGGTTGATTTTGCCATGCTAAATTGCCCCTTAGTGTCAGAGGGATTAGCAGAGTAAACACGTGGAGTTACGGGGTAGGTCTTGGGTGGGATTGTTGTCTGTGCTGGCTTGATGGGCTGAATGGCCTCTTCTGAACTATGAAGTTCCGTTTATGACTTTAAGAGAGTGGATGATTTTGATAGGAGAACAAGGAAAAGCTTCAGTGATTGAGAAGATCGTAAGAGTGAGGAGACTGTTTCAGTGTTTCTAACTGCTGAGTTTTGGATCATTGCTTTGCTATGTTTGGTATCATAGAATCCTATATTGCAGAAGGAGACCATTCGGCCCATCTAGTCTGCACCGACCACACTTCCTATAGCTCAGGCATCTTTTAAAGGAAGAGCTGATGAATATTTGAAGTGGAGGAAGGTGCAGGGATAAGGACAGACTGTCTACACTAATTGACTGTGAGGTTTGAGTTTGCTGCTCGTACCTGACAACTGGTTACTGTCGTCGCTATGACCTCCTGGAAATCCACATTATCGGAAGGATGTGATTGCACTGGAGGGAGTGCAGGGGAGATCCACCAGGGTGCTGCCTGGGATGGAACATTTTAAGTTATAAAGAGAGGTTACGGAGGCTTGGGTTGTTTTCGTTGGAGCAGAGAAGAGTGACAGGTGACCTGACCAAGTTGTACGATATTATGAGAGACATGGACAGAGTGGATAGGGAGCAGCTGTTCCCCTTAGTTGAAGGGTCAGTCACGAGGGGACGTAGGTTCAAGGTGAGGGGCAGAAGGTTTAAGGAGCGTGTGAGGAAAATATTTTTACCCAGAGGGTGGTGACAGTCTGGAATGCGCTGCCTGGGAGGGTGGTCGAGGTGGGTTGCCTCACATTCTTTAAAAAGTACCTGGATAAGCACTTGGCATTCAGCGTTATGGGCCAAGCACTGGCAGATGAGATTAGTGAGAGTTGAGGAGTTTCTAATGTGTCGGTGCAGACTCAGTGGGCTGAGGGGCCTCTTCTGTGCTGTATGATTCTGTGGAACTATGAATACTTGAGGTGAAGGAGGAACTGGTGTTGACAACCCTGGGGTCTCAGGTAACAGGGGTAAAGAATCTTGTGCTTTTTTGGTGAGTCCCCAGACCACAAATTACGGCGTCGTTCTCCTTTTCCAAGTGGAGGCAAGACAAGTCCAAAGATATGCCAATTAGGTGGATTGGCCACGCTAAATTGACCTGTAGTGTCAGGAGCATTAGCAGGGTAAATATGTGGGGTTACGGGGATAGGACCTTGTTGGGATTTTTCCTGTTGCAGACATGATGGGCTGAATGGCCTCCTTCTGCACTGCAAGGATTCTATGATTCTCAGTTTTTCTTTGAATACAGCGCCCAGTCACGCGCTGCACTTTATAGAGTTATCCGTCCATAAGCAGTACTTAATTCAACCCTAATGTGGTGCTTAAAAAAATCTTCTTAGGAACCTGCATTCAAAGTCTTTGTTTGTGATTTGGGGGTGGAGTGAAGGAAGGTGGCAGCAACAGTAATTGTTAAATAATGGCTATGCAGAATGACAGTAGCACAGAGTGTTGGAGCTCTGCACACTGTCGGCAGATGGTTTACTATTGTGATTCTCCACTAAGTAAATTTCCAATCTTAGCTATGTGGGGTGGGAGGGGGAAGTACAGGATGTCAAGCATAGATCAAATTGTTCCTTGTAAAAGAAGGAGAGATTAGGGGTGTCAGTCACTGCAAGGTGGTCTTACAAACTGCCACTCAGACAGGGGCTAGCGTGTGCCACAGTGATAGAAGTGGCAGGGGTGGAGAAAATAAGGTTAGATTCAGACTCTATAGAAACTAGAGGCAGGAGTAGGCCATTCAGCCCTTCGAGCCTGCTTCACCATTCATTTTGATCATGGATAATCATCAAATTCAATATCCTGATCCTGCCTTCCCCCTTGATCCCATTAGCCCCAAGAGCTATATCTAATCCCTTCTTGAAGCAACATTTTGGCCTCAACTACATTCTGTGGTAGTGAATTCCACACATTCGCTGCTGTCTCGGTGCAGAAATTTCTCCTCACCTCAGTTCTAAAAGGTTTTCCCCTTATCCTCAAACTATGATCCCTAGTTCTGGACTCTCTGACCATTGGGAATATTCTTTCTGAATCTACCCTGTCTAACCCTGTTTGTATTTTATAAGTTTCTATGAGATTCCTTCCCCTGCCCCCAACCCCCACCACCACCACCTCACTCTTCTAAATTCCAATGAATATATTCCCAACCAACTTAGTCTCTCCTCATATGATAGACCTGCAATTCCAGGAATCAGCCTAGTAAACCTTCACTGTACTCCCTCTAGCACAAGGACAACCTTCCTCAGATACGGAAATCAAAACTGGTGTGGTCTCACCAACGCCCCACACAATTGCAGTAAAACATCTCTATACTTGTACTCAAATTCTTTTGCTATGAAGGCCAACTGTGACAAGAGAATAGAGGCTAAAGTTTCAAGTCTGGATCCAGACTCAAAACGTTGGCTGTATTCTCTCTCCACAGATACTGTCAGACCTGCTGAAATTGTCCAGTCTTTTCAGTTTTTGCTTCAGATTCCAGCATCTGCATATTTTGCTTTCAGCTTGTTCCTTGTTGCCATCCTGTGATGTCTGCTGCAAAATGTGAGGTGTCCATTAAAGTGTGATGCAAGGAAAAGCATGACTGACATTCGCAAGTAAAATTGTACACTGGAACTCCCATTCTAGACCCGTGTGAAGAAATTCCACTAAGCCAAGTGACTGCACATACTTCAAGCACAGTCTAGGTTTTAATGGAACTGAACTCACAATGTGGAATTCCTGACACTATATTATAATCAGATAAGATAACAAAATAGTCTGATCACAGACTAAATATTATCTAATCATTGTTAGTTACAATGTAATAAAATCCAACCTCTTTCTCGTTACAGGTACAGCCCAGGAGTTGGCAGCTGCACGCAACCAGGCTCTGCAGAATGCAAGAAGTCCTCGAATGATGGCACAGAATCCAGGCATGTTGCAGATGGCACCAGTCCAGAATTCTGGCACGATACCTGCCACCACCGGACAGTCAGAGATTGGCATGGTGCCCTACAGTAATGCCCAGAGCAGCCAACAAGGAATGTACAGTATGAGCCCAGGCATGAACCAAATTCTTCAACATTCAAACCAAAGTAACGTGAGCATGGCACGTAACGTTAGCCAGATGCAGAAACAGCCTATTGCAGGACAAGGGGTTGGAATGGTACCTGGTTATGGACAAAACCTACTTGGAAACCCTGTGTTAGCCCAACAACAACAGCAAGTGAAAGGGCCAGGAGGGCAGCCGATGCCCAAGGCTCAAGCTCAAAGGCTACAGCTAATTGGAAACTCTGGCACGCCAGCTCAGAGCTGGCAGCAACACAGTTTGCCGAGCTTGCCCAACAGAACTCAGGCTAACAGCGAGTTAAGTCCGTTCAACAACAAATCAGCTTATCCAATGCAGCCTGGTCAAACCAAGATGGCCAAGCAACATTTTCCCCAGGCAATGGGTCAGCCAGTTGTTGAGACTGCTGGTACAGTTGGAGGACAAATGATGTCTCATTTTGCAGGACACCCAAGGACCAACCAGCCTAGACAAATAGTTATGTCCGGTATGACCCAGACAATCCACAATATGACTGGTTTCAATCAGGCCACAGGCCAACAGTTGACAGCAGGGTGCTACGCACAAAGCAACCCAGGTCAAGGGTATCACGCAAGAACCACAAGTCAGGACATGTCCTTTAATTACGTCAGCCAAACAGGGGCTGGTTCCTTCTCTAACTTATCAGATGGTGGAGATCTGATGGACTCTCTAATCAAAAGTGGATCGACGGAAGGCTGGATGCAAGAGTTTGATGAAATATTTGGTAACCAGCAGTAGATTGGGTGCAAATGAATTTTTAATTATTAAAATGCTGTTAAATTAAGGCTTCCTCTAAATAAAAGTGTTTAGGGACCAAGTAAAGTAGGCCTAGTTTTGTAGTTGCACTGCCGTTGCATTACGGTGCTGATGTACATGTAGATGTGATACAAACTGTAATGGTTTCATGTAAATAGGTTTTTATATAAGTCCAAATATAAGGCTTACCATTGGGTCTACTTCCTGTAAAGAATGGCTCTTAGTTTAACAGAACATTGAAGTATTTTTATTTCATTTTACAGTTTTCAATTCATCAAGAAAGCAATGATATTGCACTTCAGACAATGTCTTATTAATTATTTGTACTGTAAACTCTAAACAGATGTGTTCATTGAATACAATTTTTTTCTAGATTTCATTTTTACTCTGTATCTTAAGCAGTGCTTGGAACCTGAGCTCAATTCTTTTTAAATCTGTACAGAATCCTCAACTGTGTAAAAGTGTGATGTTGAATAAGTTTTTTTTTGCGGGGGAGGGGGGAAGGTGTTGGGAGGTTGGGGAGAATGTTATGTCAATGAATTATGAGATCTTATTAAAAAAGAATTTTAATGTGAACTTGCTTGCGCTAGTGAAGCTTTCATTTTTTGTCCCCCCAAAGAATCTTCCTAGTAAAAAATAGCACAAGAATTCAGGATTGCATGATGCTATATACCTACACAGGATTCTTCCTGGCCATTTGCCCCCTGCTCCTGTTCTTGCTCCCTACTCTTATCCTGTTGGAAAAGCCTGTGATTCTCAGATGAGAATAGGATCCGAGCAGTGGTGCCTGAGACACTTCTGCTGCCACTCAGTGCTGGAGTTCACAGAGATAGGCCGCTTAGCTACAATTGGGATAGCCACTCAGTGCCTTCAGGAGAGGAGGGGAATGAGGGAGTGGAATTTGAGAGAGAAAATAACGGGACTCTTGGGGAGGGTGATTCTCCTATCACACTGCACTAATTTTTTTAGCGCAGCGGGCCAGGACAATCGCACGTCGGCCAATTTGTGGGATTCCTGCGAGTGTTCACACCACGTTTGCGTCTCGCAAGCCCAGATTTCTGGCGGTTATCTGTGCAATGTGCCTCGCATTAAGTAGTATTTTACGTGCTATTCAGATGCTATTAGTGGGTCCGGAACGGAATTCTCCAGGCCCGCTATCATTTCCCATCCTGCCAGGAGTTTTTCACTTCAGCAGGGTTCAGATTAGCTCCCTGCTAATGGGGAACTAGCGGCCTGACCCCACTGGAACGAAGGGGGGGGGGCAGTCAAAGAACAAAGAACAGTACAGCACAGGAAACAGGCCCTTCGGCCCTCCAAGCCTGTGCCGCTCATTGGTCCAACTGGACCATTCGTTTGTATCCCTCCGTTCCCAGGCTGCTCATGTGACTATTCAGGTAATTCTTAAATGATCCCAGCGTGTCTGCCTCCACCACTTTCCTTGGCAGCGCATTCCAGGCCCCCACCACCCTCTGCGTAAAAAACGCCCCTCTGATATCTGAGTTATACCTCGCCCCTCTCACCTTGAGCCCGTGACCCCTCGTGATCGTCACCTCCAACCTGGGAAAAGGCTTCCCACTGTTCACTCTATCTATACCCTTCATAATTTTGTACACCTCTGTTAGGTCTCCCCTCATTCTCTGTCTTTCCAGGGAGAACAACCCCAGTCTACCCAATCTCTCCTCATAGCTCAGACCCTCCATACCAGGCAATATCCTGGTAAACCTCTCGGAAGCCTCCATGTCCTTCTGGTAGTGCGGCGACCAGAATTGGACGCAGTACTCCAACTGTGGCCTAACCAACGTTCTATACAGCTGCAACATCAGACTCCAGCTTTTATACTCTATACCCCATCCTATAAAAGCGAGCATACCATATGCCTTCTTCACCACCTTCTCCATCTGTGCTGCCACCTTCAGGAATTCGTGGTTCTTGCACACCTAGGTCCCTCTGTGTTTCGATACTCTTGATGGCCCTGCCATTTATTGTATAGCTCCCCCCTACATTAGTTCTTCCAAAATGCATCACCTCGCATTTATCTGGATTAAATTCCATCTGCCATTTCTCCGCCCAATTTTCCAGCCTATCTATATCCTGCAGTCGGGGCCATCCAGGAGTCCAGCCATGGGGGGGGTTGCCCCCAAAGCATGGGCAGCCTGACAATGGCAATCTGTGCCCCCTGCCACTGTCCAAGGTGCAAAGTGCCCATGCCCGAGGGCACCTTGGCACTGCTCAACGGGCATGGGGCAGTGCCAAGTGCATGGGGCCTACTGAAAGCAGAACTTCGGGGTGGGGGCCTGCTGTGGGCAATCGGTGGGGGTGGTGGGTCCCACTCTGCATTAGGATTCAGTCATGGCTGGAGGGAGGCTGGTGATTGGGGGTGTCTGGGATGGGGAGAAGGTACGCCAGGGAAGGGGAGTGCCTGCCTGCGGGGGGGAAATCGTCACTGTTGGTGGGGGGGGGGGGGGAGGTGTTGCTGGAGATCCCAGCAGGCCAGGGCGGGGGGAGGGGAATTGTTGGGGGGACAACACTGTAGGGGCCTCAGGGCAGCCAGCGATCGAACTGGCCAGCAAACCAAAGACTCACACTTCCGGTTTCAGGCTGGCTTCAGCCTCTCCAGTGGGAATAGGCCCTGCCCCCTGCAATTTAATGATATTCACACTGATGGCCTCTACATTGCACAAATGTGTGGGAGATTCTAGTGTGAACACCCACTGAAAAAAACCAACGTGAATTACTCCAGTTTTCCTACGAGTTCGACATTTAGAACTTTTTTGGGAGAATCTCCCCCTTGGCTCCTGGTCTAGCATGCCTCAGTTTTAAAATTCTCATCCTTGTTGTGAAAGATTACTTGCCTTTCTGTTCCCTATCTCTTCCAGCCCTTTGGGATCTCTGCACTTCTCCAGTGATGACTTCTTGAGCATTCCTGATTCTAATCACTCTGTCATAGGTAGTCACACTTTAAACTGTCAGAATTCCTTCCCTAATCCCCTCTGCCACCACCCCCCCCTTCTCCTAGGCTAAGTTTTTGAGCATGTATCTTCATATAGGACTCATCACGTGGGCCAGGGTCAATGTTTGTTCGATGGCACTACTGTGAAGCACTTTGGGGCATTAGAGGAATTATAAAAATGCAGTTTGTTTTTGTAAATGTCAACTTTGTTACCAATTTCAGCATGGTCAGTCTTAACTATTAATTCATTTAGGTAATGTTGGAATGTTTAGGTTCGACATGTTCTTGACATTGTTGTAAACATGAATCTGATTTTTCTAAGTGGTATTCATTGGCATCCAGAGTTGGTGTGAACTAAAGTGTGTGAAAAGTACATTGTAATGTGAAAGCTTAAGATGGTTAGGTCACATCGGATAAAGATCATCCAGTTTAATCCAATCTTCATCCAAGCATGTATTTAAATCTGTGATGGTGGCCACAATGTAGAGAGGTTGAAAGGGTGGGGATTTTCAATAAATAAGTAATATAATTCTTGTAATACAATAATGACTCAAATCAAATGAAATTCTCCCTCAGTGTACCCGAACAGGCACTGGAGCATGACAACTAGGGGATTTTCACAGTAACTTCATTGCAGTCACGAGGGGTCACAGGCTCAGGGTGAGAGGGACGAGGTATAACTCCGATATCAGAGGGGCGTTTTTTACGCAGAGAGTGGTGGGGGCCTGGAATGCACTGCCAAGTAAAGTGGTGGAGGCAGACACGCTGGGATCGTTTAAGAATTACCTGGATAGTCACATGAGCAGCCTGGGAATGAAGGGATACAAACGAATGGTCTAGTTGGACCAATGAGCGGCACAGGTTTGGAAGGCCGAAGGGCCTGTTTCCTGTGCTGGACTGTTCTTTGTTCCTTGTGTTAACGTAAGCCTACTTGTGACACTAATAAATAAACTTTAAAACAAAAAAGCAGATAGAGGTAGATCTGAACCTTGTCCTGAATGACAGGCCAGGGTACAGATACTGAATTTAGAAAACTGCTGAGGGGGGGGAGTTTTCCAGATGAACCCGCCACAGGAATCGTAGCAGGTGGAGGGGGGACCATGCAAATGTTCATTGACCTCGAGCCGGGTTAGGGGGGATTTTCTGGGTTTGGGACAAACGTGGCTGGAAAATCCCACCTTGATGTGTTTTCAGCCCTGTCATAGCTGAGGATTAGAGTAGCACATATCTTTGTGTGGGGTATATCTTTATTGGTAACCTCCTTTTGCTAATAGTCCAAACAATCTACATATCCTATTCCATATATTTCAGCAATTGCAGCTAAGGAAATGGGCACTGGTTTGAAATGAAAACACCAACCCTTTATACTGGCCCTATTGGGAATAACATTTGCAGATAAATTAATAAGGTTAATATTTATTTACTTATCAGGAAAAAAATGAAAAGCGTTTTAAAAGTTTATAAACTCGTTTGTTCTCATTTGTTGTTGCACTTGGTCGCAGGTCGAGTGTTGCTAACTTGTAACATGCTGGAATCAGGCGAATGGGGGCAGCAACTAACTGGATTTAACAAGGAAGAGAGAGGGGAAACTCCAGTAAAGAAGCAGGCTCACGGGTCAAGAGTCAACACAACTGAGATGCAGCAGAAGGAACCTGGGGCCCATGGAATTACAGCCTTCAGAGCAGGAAAAGAAAAAAATTATATTAAAATTATTTTTCATTGGAAGATGAGAATTTTGCCAGACTGGAATGTTAACCTAATGCTAGTACTTGAAAAGAGTAAAATAGAGTTATGTCCACATGCAATGGGTTAACCAGCTGCAGGGGAAGGTATGGCATAGAGTAAATCCCACCAGCGTATTGCGCTCCACTGGGCTGGAGAGATATTTTATCCAGAAGACAAACAGCACTTCCCATCCTTCTCCTTCCCGAAAGGGACAGACAAAGAGTGGTTGGGGTGTGGAATGGACTGCCTGCTGTGATAATGGAGTCGGACACTTTAGGAACTTTCAAGCAGTTGTTGGATAGGCACATGGAGCACACCAGAATGATAGGGAGTGGGATAGCTTGATCTTGGTTTTGGACAAAGCTCGGCACAACATCGAGGGCCGAAGGGCCTGTACTGCTCTATGTAAATCTACAAATGTTCCCTGAATTTCCAATAGGCTGCAGTAGTGCAAGTCAGGGAGCTATAATTTGGAGTGGATTCCGGATGCACTGGATCTCTGCCACATGTGAAATAGACTCCAAATGCCAGAGAGTTGGAATTGTCCATCACCCCTCCTTCCCTATGTCAAAGTTTTGGCCTTGGAGGGAGTGCAGAGGAGGTTTACTAGGCTGATACCAGAGTTGAGGGGGTTGAACTATGAGGAGAGGCTGAATAAACTAGGCTTGTACTCGTTAGAGTTTAGAAGAATGAGGGGAGATCTCATTGAGACGTATAAGATGATGACTGGGATGGATAGGATAGAGGTGGAGAGGCTCTTCCCGCTCAGAAAGGACAGTAGGATGAGAGGGCACAGCCTCAAGATAAAGGGGGGGCGGTTTAGAACGGAGTTGAGGAGGAACTTCTTCACTCAAAGGGTGGTGAATCTCTGGAATTCTCTGCCCGTTGAAGTGGTGGAGGCTGCCTCGCTAAATATTTTTAAGACGTGGGTTGATAGGTTTTTGATAGGCAAGGGGATTAAGGGTTATGGGGAGAGGGCAGGAAAGTGGAACTGAGCCACGACAGATCAGCCATGATCTTATTGAATGGCGGGGCAGGCTCGAAGGACTAGATGGCCTACTCCTGCTCCTATTTCTTATGTTCTTAAAGTACTGCTTTGAAGTGAGGGAGATAATCCCGTATCATTCTGAGAGGGAAGGAATTCCATGGAATTCTGAGAGGGAGATAATCCTATGGCATTCTGAAGGGGAAGAAATTCCATGGGATTCTGAGAGGAAGGGAATCCCATGGCATTCTGTGATGGAGATCACATGGCATTCTACCCAATGCACCAACAGGGCCGTGTTCTGACGTAAATCTGAGATTTGGCCTGCATAACGTTTGCAAAACATTACTGAATTATATACTCCGTCCCTAAGAGGGTTAATGTGCTAATTTATTGCTGTATTGTTAGGGATATTTACTGTGGAAGTAAGGTTTTAAATGGGTTGGATGGGCAAAGGAATGCGGGAGTATAAATACACGTCACTAAAAGTTGTGGCGCAGGTCAATAAAGCTGTAAAACAGTCAGTACTGGGGTTTAGAGGGACTGATCTGAAAATAAAGAAGTTATGTTCGATTTGTATCACGCCTTGGTTGGACCACCCTCAGAGCACTGTTTACAGTTCTGGTTGCCATATTATAGAAAGGATTTAGAGTCACTGGGGAAGATGAGAAAAAGATTTATGAGGATGATATTAGAACCGTAAGGTTTATCTTTTCGGGAAGGATGAACAGACTGGTTCCTGAAGTTTGTGCACACTGTGTGTATACGATTGCTGGGCTTGAAAGCAAAGATCTGTTTCCAGCTGTGATCATAAAAGGAACACAACTGAGGGCCAGTCAGCATGAAATACACTCTAGCATTGTGCACTGCTACTGGAGGGGCCAGGACTGTGTCAGGGTTAGGTTCAATGGAGACATGGGGGAGGCTTTAAATGCACCAGAGACTATTCCCTGAAGGCTGCCAGGATTTGCAAAGGACCCAGAGGGATTAATTTTGTTAACAAGAGCAGGATTTGAAATTTGAAGTTATCATAGCCTCAGCACCTCCTGGGCATGCCAGGCAAAAGGGCAATGCCACTACCCCCATCACGCCCTGGTTCTCAGATAAGTGCCTGTGCACTCTCGTGGAGTCGGTCAGTGCCAGGCACGAGATGCTAATGCCATAGGATGACAAGAGGAGGCCAGCGCACCTGATGAAGAAGGCATGGACAGAGGTTGCGGTACAGGTGAGCAGGCATTGCACCCAGACCCAGTGCCTTGAGGGGTGGCTGTTATTTGTGGCACTCAGCTGTGTTAGATGTGGTGTGCTAAATGGCTTGTGTTGCAGATCAGTCGTGCTATTCTGATGGGTAATTCAACCTGGTTTCCCACAGGAAGGGGGGGAGCGGTTGTGGGGGGTGTGGGCTGGTGATAGTGAGGCTGTTATGATATCGCAGGTAAAGAGTAAATAATGAATGCACTTTTGTCCGAATAGGATAAGAGAAGCCACAATGCTGTGGAGCGCACATGAACAAGTGGTGGGGTGGCCAGCCTGGTAATACTGAGCAATTTTGGGATGGATGCCCCTGAGTTAGAGTATGGAGAAAAACCCACAGGCCACAGAGAGGCAGGGGTCTCAGAGGAAGGTAGGAGTCCAGTGGACATGTGAGAGACTGACAGAGGGTGTAAGACATGTAAGGTCGTGCCAAGAACCATGAGAGGTTCAAAGCACGAGTACCCATCACTCATCCAATCACATTGTCTCAGTGAGACAGTTGACCATGGTGTCAACAAACCACCTTGCATTCACAGTCACTAACTTCCTCGTGTCTTCCTCCCTCAGATGTGTCATCCTCAAGACCCAGTACTGTACATGAACACCCAAGGAGGAACCATGGACAGATCCACCTGGGTCACACCCTCTCTCCACACCAAGCACCAGCTCAGGTACAAGTAAGTAAATGAGCAATAGGTTGTAGGCTCTTTGGTACTGCACAGTGTGGAGGGCACTACACACTGACATGGTGAGCTGACGGAGGAAGGGATGCCCCATAGTGCCAACAGTCAAGACGACTGCTGGAGACCAGGGCCACACTGAGTCCCAGGCAGATGATGAGCCTGTGATGTTGTCTATCAGGCAGCAGATGCTGGAGTTCCAGTGGAATGCATGGAGAGATCTGATGGAGACCTCTGAGAGTTGTTCTTGTGGGAGTCCTTGCGGAGCTTGATCGCTGCATTAACCCGAAGCTGCAAACGCAAGCCTCCTCCATTGAGAGAGTGGTGACGCTTATGTACAGGCAGCTCCAAGAACAGAACCGGGGCTTTCCAAGGTTACACTCGAACCTGCAAACCTACACATTGACAGTGACCTCACTGTCGGTGTGAGAGACGGAGGAGGCACCTAGTCTCCCTGCTGGATGCCCATCCATCAATGGCAAGCAGGGAGATCAAATCAACAAGCTGCAGATCGCATCTGTGGGCCCTTCTAAAGGCGCTCCAGACAGTTCCTCCGCCCCTCTGCCAGTGACCGTGAGGTATCTGAGGCTATGATGATGAAGCCGTGGTACTGAACACACCCTCCCAAGCGGTGCCTGCCCAGGCTCCATCAGCCACAGGGCAGTCGCCAAGGTCACCAGGGTCAACAGGTTGGCAGAGTCAATGGGCTGCCTTCAATGCCACTGCCAGTGAGGGAGGGGCACCAATACCCAGCGCCCGCAGGCTGTAAGCACAAGATGGGGTTGACACAAGTGATCAATTTTCATTTGATAAATATTATGTGTTAAATTTGTGTCGCCAGTACAAAAATATAAAGATTTCATTTTGTGTCATGGCCTGATTGTGCTTTCTATAATCCCCTATATGCTCAGCGAGAGAGATGGGAGCGGCTTTCAACTTTATCCCTGTGATTGTTAATTGGCATTTGCTCACTAGATGGCTTCATCAAGGATGTTTAGTCAGGATGGGGTCCCACCTTGCTCTCACATTAAAGCCATGCCTTGAATGCCTAACTGAAGGAATAGAGAAGCAAGCCTCCTTGGTCTCTCCCTCTCCCAGCCTTCTGCAGTCACATCCTCACCCTGGCCTTCCTCCAACCCCTCATCAGAGTCACTGTCTGGACCTGTGGAGCTGCATTGCTGTCTTCATCTTCCAATGGATCCCCATTGACAGAGTCAGATTGTGTGTTGCCCTTTGCTCAATGACAAGACATGAGACACGCTCTGGAGGATATTGCAGTGCTCTCCCTGATTGGTCCAGGTATCAGAACCTCATCTTAATCAGCCCAATGATTCCTCTCAATTACTGCCCGTGTGGAGGCATGGTTTTGATTGTACCCCTGCTCTGTTTCTGTCCTTGGGTGTCTGCATCACCTTTTTAGGGGATACTCTTTGTCCCCCAAGAGCCGACCATCCAAGGGGAAGCCATGAACAGCCTTGACGCTTGGGGTGTTGTAGGATGTATCCATCATGGGGAACCACCAATATACCTGACACAAACCTGCAAAATCTGTCTCTCGCAAATAGAGGTCATAGAGGTTCACAGCATGAAAACAGGCCCTTCGGCCCAACTTGTCCATGCTGCGCTTTTATTTTAAACCTCTAAGGTAATCCCAATTGCCCCCATTTGGCCCATACCCCTCTATACCCTCATACCCATGTAACTATCTAAATGCTTTTTAAAAGACAAAATTATACCTGCCTCTATTACTACCTAGGGATATGGGGGTAGGGCCTAGGTGGGATTGTGGTTGGTGCAGACTCGATAGGCCAAATGGCCTCTTTCGGCACTGTAGGGTTTCTATGATTCTATATTTCTGGTAGCTTGTTCCAGACACTCACCACCCTCTGTGTGAAAAAATTGTCCCTCTGGACACTTTTGTATCTCTCCCCCTCACCTTAAATCCATGCCCCCTAGTTTTAAACTTCCCTACCTTTGAGAAAAAATATTGACTATCTAGCTGACCTGTGCCCCTCATTATTTTATAGAGCTCTATCAGATCACACCTCAGCCTTCTATGCTCCAGAGAAAAAAGTCTCAGTCTATCTAGCCTTTCCTTATAACCCAATCCATCAAGTCCCGGTAGCATCCTAATAAATCTGTTCTGCACTCTTTCTAGTTTAATAATACCCTTTCTACAATAGGGTGACCAGAATTGCACACAGTATTCCAAGTGTGGCCTTACCAATATCTTGTACAATTTCAACAAGATGTCCCAACTCCTGTATTCAGTGTTCTGCCTGATGAAACCAAGCATGCCGAATGCCTTCTTTACCACTCTGTCCACCTGTGACTCCACTTTTAAGGAGCTATGAACATGTACTCCCTAGATCTCTTTGTTCTATAACTCTTCCAACTGCCCTACCATTAACTGATTAAGTCCTGCCCTGGTTCAATCTACCAAAATGCATCACTCGCATTTGTCTAACTTAAACTCCATCTGCCATTCGTCAGCCCACTGGCCCAGTTGATCAAGATCCTGTTACAATTGGAAATAACTTTCTTTATTGTCCACTATGCCACCAATCTTAGTGTCATCTGCAAACTTACCAACCATGCCTCCTCTATTCTCATTCAAATCATTAATATAAATGACAATTAACAGCGGACCTGGCACTGATCCCTGAGGTGCACCGCTGGTCACAGCCCTCCAGTTTGAAGAACAACTCTCTACAACCACCCTCTGGCTTCTGTCAAGAAGCCAAATTTGTATCCATTTAAATATCTCAGCCTGGATCCAGTGAGATTTAACTTTATGCAACAACCTACCATGCAGTACCTTGTCAAAGACCTTGCTAAAGTCCATTAGACAGCATCAACTGCACTGCCCTCATCTACCTTCTTGGTTACCCCTTCAAAAATCTCAACCAAAGATTATTTGAACATTGACAGAGTTGAACCCCTTTCTGTTCACAAAGACACCTGGTTCACCCACTGGCACTTTGCTGGCCTCATGCGTGCAGTCTATGGCATCCCAGATGCAGGAGTGTGTAGCAATTGCTGAAATTCCACAGGCTCACCACTCTTTGGGTGAAGAAATGTCTCCTCACCTCTGTCCTAAATGGTCTACCCTGACTCCTCAGACTGACCCTTGGTTCTGGACCCTCCCACATTGGGAACATCCTCCCTGCATCGACCCTGTCAAGTCTGTATGAGATCTCCCCTCATTCATATGAACTCGGCAAAAACATCCTAACTTATTCAATTTCTCTTCATACATCAGTCCCGCCATCCCTGGAATCAGCTCGGAAAGAAGCAGAGGAGATTGTGGTGCAATGTAATTAAAGGTTATGGGGAGCCGGCGGGAAAGTGGAACTGATCCACTTCAGATCAACCATGATCTTATTGAATGGCGGGGCAGGTTTGAAGGGCTAGATGGCCTACTCCTGCTCCTATTTCTTATGTTCTTAATGTATTGTCACTGGACTGGTAATTCAGAGAACAAGTGTAATGTTCTGTGGGCCCAAGTTTGATTCCCACCATGGCAGATGGTGAAATTTGAATTCAATAAAAAAAAATTGAATTAAAAGTCAAATGATGGCCATGAAACCCTTGTCGATTGTTGTAAAAACCCATCCAGTTCACTAAAGTACTTTAGGGAAAGAAATTTGCCATCCTTACCTGCGCTGGCTCACCTATGGCTCCAGATCCAAGGAATGTGGTTGACTCTTAAATTCCCTCTGAAATGGAGGGCAGTGAGGTGTGGGCAATAAATGTTAGCCCAGCCAGCGATGCTCACATCCCACAAATGAATAGAAAAAAATGAAATTTAAAAAATTAATGGCCATGGTAACAATTAGAGATACTGGCTTTGGGTGGCCAGCTACACAGTTGGAGATGATCTCTGGGCCAATCATCTGGCATTTGCAGATCATGGTGGCCCTAGAAGGGTGGAGCCTCCTTTGGCACTGGACCTCGGACATATTGAGGTAGCTGGGTAACTGCCTGTACACTCTGGCTGCAGGACAATAGCAGGATCAGACAGAATCAGTATGGATTTATGAAGGGGAAATCATGCTTGATGAATCTGTTGGAATTCTTTCAAGATGGAACTAGCAGAATTGACAATGGGGACCCAGTTAATGTGGTATATTTGGACTTTCAGAAAGCTTTTGACAAAGTTCCACGTAAGAGATTATCATGCAAGATTAAAGTGCATGGGATTGGGAGAGGTGTATTGAAATGGATAGAGAACTGTTTGGCAGAGAAGAAACAAAGAATAGGAATTAATGGGTCCTTTTCAAATTGGTAGGCAGTAACAAGTCGGGTGCCACAGAGATCAGTGCTGGGCCCCAGCTATTCACAATATATATTAATGATTTGGATGAGGGAACAAAATGTAACATCACAAAGTTTGCAGATGATACCAAGTTGGATGGAAGGGTGAACTGTGACAAGGATGATCCTTCAGCATGATCTGAACAGGTTAGGTGAGTGGGCAAATCAATGGCAGATGCAGCATGATTTAGACCAAATGTGAGGTTATTCACTTTGGAAAAAAAAACAAGGCAAACCTGAATAGCTGTAAATTGGGAGAGGAGATTATGTAGCAGAACCTGGGTGTCCTTATGCACCAGTCACTGAAGGTAAGCATGTGGGTGCAGTAAGCGGTAAAGAAGGTAAATAGTATGTTGCCTTCATAGCGAGAGGTTTTGAGCACAGAAGCAGAGATGTGTTGTTACAATTATACAGGGCCTTGGTGAGGCCACACCTAGAGAATTGTGTGCAGTTTTCATCTCTGTTTCTGAGCAAGGATGTTCTTGCTCTCGAGGGAGTGCAGCGAAGGTTTACCATTCCGATTCCGGAGATGCTGGGACTGATGTACGAGGAGAGATTGACTAGGTTAGGATTGTTTTTGCAGGAGTTCAGATGACTGAGGGGGGAATTCTCACAGAGACTTATAAAATTCTAACAGGACTAGACAGGTTAGATGCAGGGAGGATGTTTCTGATGATGGGGGAGTCCAGAACCAGGGGTCACAGTCTGAGATTCAGGGTAGACCATTTAGGACAGAGATGAGGAGACATTTCTTCACCCAAAGAGTTGTGAGCCTGTGGAATTCATTACCACAGGAAGTAGTTGATGCCAAAACATTGAATGTATTCAAGGCACAGATAGATATATCACTTGGAGCAAATGGGATCAAAGGTTATGGGAGAAAACAGGATTAGGCTATTGAATTGGACAGTCAGCCATGATCATGATGAATAGCTTGTTCTTTGTAATAGCAGAGCAGGCTCAAAGGGCCAAATGGCCTCCTCCTGCTCCTATCTTCTATATTTCTATGTTATGTTTCTATTTCTTTCTTAAAGGGCATTAGTGAACCAGATGGGTCTTTCTGATATTCGACGATTGTTTCATGGTCATCAGTTTCTTAATTCCAGATATGGAGTTTTAGGGGGAAAAAAGTCCAGGCTTCCTTTACCCTGTGTGAATAACAGCTTCATGATTTTGCTCCTGAATAACCAGGCTCTAATCATGAGATCGTGTCCTGTGCTGCCTCATCACCTTCTGGAGTAATTCTGTTGTATAAATTGGTGGGCGGATGCTGTCTTCAATCGACATGATAATTTCAGGACCAGGATTTATTGGACCAATGAGTTTGACACGCAATTTAAAATGCCAATTTGCTTTGCATAACATGCACCTTTTGTTGAGCCCACTTTAATAACAGGGAGGGTAAACATTGTTACTTGGGACTGATTCCAATTCCAATTCTCTTCCTGCACGCAGGCAGATTTTTGTCTCTTTCCATAGCTAATTATTTCTGGGACAGGCCACCAGTCTGTTGCCAGAGGCTTATAGCTTGACAGGCGCCACTCCACATCAAACATGGCTGAATAGGAGTCTCTCCCGCTCTTACCGCCAGCCATTGGCATGTTGGAAGGATTTTGCAGGTTGACACTCAAGCAATTTGGCCATATTATCCTTGGCCATCAAGGCTTGAGGTGGAACTTGAATCCACAGCCTCTGGTTCAGAGGCAGGAATGCTGCCCACTGCATTAATGCAACCTACTCTACAATGGAGAGACTAAATGCAGACTGGGAGACTTTTGGTCTGTCCACAGTCAGGACTCGCACCTTCCTGTCACTTGCCATTTCAACGCACCATCCTGCTCTCATGTCTGCGTGTCCATTCTTGGCCTGCTGCAATGTTTCAGTTGTTAGGGAGCAGATCAGAAACTCCAAGGTATATTATGAAGTTAGTCTAAACCCCAGCCTTTTTTGATTTTAGCATGGTGCGAGCATAAGGTGTTCTGCTCCAAGTGTGTTCCTATTGACCTACTGGGTAGATTTTATTTAAAAAAATTTAAAAACAGTTAAAATATAATAAAAAGAATTAGCTTAACTTTTACCAATTGCAGTACTTAACCTTGGTAAGTTATGATTCTTAACAGCTAAATATTCCTAGAATTCCAATTTAAGCTAAATCCCCACAGACATACATCCCTATTAAAAATCAGTAAGCACAACAAAACCATATAGCTTCATGTTGATGTTAGATTTCCAGCCTTTTAACCCTCTAGACAGAGATACAGAAAGACATCTGTCTTCTGACTCTCATACATCTGCCTCCAGAGATCTATCCTTAAATGCAGAACTTCAGAGAAGGAGATATTCTGGCAGTTCCTAGTCTCCAAATCCAGAAGAAGACAGAGATACACAGAGAGTTACCTCTAACAATTCCCAGCAGCATCTGTCCAATCTGTGTAAGCCTAATCCTGCCCAGTCACATGATTTTTCCTGTCAATCAACCCAATCAAGCCTCACTCTGTAAAACCCGAGGGGAAAACACCAAAATAACAGAACCACATTAGCACAGATTAAAACAAACATTTTAATAATTAGAATCAATTATGCCTCTGCAGTACCAACATGGGCTGTCGGTAAAAGATAAAGTAGAACCAGGGGACTGCTAACAACATCCTGCACAAGGAACATGACACAGATACATTTCTTAAAGGCACAGAATTGTCACACAATGAGGCCCAATGCCTCATCTTCCGATTAACCTTCCAGACTTATCATTGAGTTCAACAACTTCAGACTGTGAACTCTCTCCTCCACCTTCATCCCACTTTCATTTCAATCAATTTATTTTCATTTCTTCCATTGATTCCCCCCTATTTAATCTTGCTTTCCAACTTTTTTTCCTTTACCACCACCTCGCCTCCCCCAACTCCACTAGGGCCATCTTTTACCTGTTTCTTTGACACGCTTCTTACTTCTGTTCTGCCATTAACACATCCTTATCTCTTACTGTGCCGTTATCAGCACCCTTCTTAGCCATCATCACCACCATTTAAACTCCTTTGTCTTTTTGGCCATGACATCTTTGTCAATCTCTTCCTAGCCTTCAACTTATGTTGACCTTCTACCAACTCCTACTGTTCTACCCCAGCCCCACCACCCCATCCACACAACAGTATAAGTTTCATCCTATTTCCAGTTCTCTTCGGTTCTGACAAAGAATCACGCAGACTTGAAAGGTTAGTTCTATTCTCTCTCCAAAGGTACTGTCAAACCTACTGAAGTTTTCCAGCATTTTCTGTTTTTGAACTTTTTGATGGCTTGACACCATCTAGGACAAAGCAGTCCACTTGGTTGGCCCCACATCCACTCCGTTCACTGTCGACGCTCAGTAGCAGCAGTGTGTACTATCTACAAGATGCACTGCTGCAATTTTCACCAAAGATCCTTAGGCTGTACCTTCTAAATCCATGACCACTTCTGCAGAAGAACAAGGGAAGCAGATACATGGGAACATCACCACCTGCAAGTTCCCCCCCAAGCTACTCACCATCCTCACTTGGAAATATCTCGCCGTTCCCTCATAGTCACTGGGTCAAAATCCTCCCTCACGACATTGTGGGTCAACCCACAGCACATGCATTGCCACCTTCTCAAGGGTAACTAGGAATGGGCAATAGATGCTGGCCAGCCAGCGTGCCCATGTCCCACGAATGAATAATAAAAAGTCACCGTCTTGAACTACACCCACAGTAAGAATGACCACATGACAGATATTGGAACAGTGCCATACCAGGATTGAGCGAACACAAAATGGAATTTATACACCAATTGTATCTAATCCATATAACCCATGACCCTCGTGACATCAGCATGATTTTAGCCCCAATATTCAAAGTTAATTATTATAAAACTACTTTTCAAGTAAGGCAAATTCATTCAGTAAATGTCTTTACTTCAAAATGCCAGGATTAATATTGAACAAATATCGTCACTGTGGAATAACAGGAAAACTCCAATAAAGTCATTGACAAAAACACAACTTATGATGTAATTTCCTATTAGCTCAGTTCAAAACAATTCTTATAACCATTGGTTCATTCCAACACACACACACACGTGTGTGGTTACTTGTAAATTTCAAAAATCGAAATCATGTACTGTGCGTGGGTTGATCAGGAACATCATATCACCAAGGCGGCACGGTGGCACTGCTGCCTCACAGTGCCAGAGACCCGGGTTCAATTCCTGCCTTAGGTCAATGTCTGTGTGGAGTCTGCACATTCTCCCTGTGTCTGCATGGGTCTCCTCTGGGTGCTCCGGATTCCTTCCACAGTCCAAAGATGTGTGGGTTAGGTTGATTGGCCATGACAAATCGACCCTAATGTCAGGGGGATTAGCAGGGTAAATGATGGTTATGGGAATAAGGCTTGGGTGTGATTGTGGTTGGTGCAGATTTGATGGGCCAAATGGCCTCCTTATGTACTGTAGGGATTCTAGGATCCCATGGTCTGGCAGAGGAAGATCTGCACAGCATCACCTGACCCCAGCAGAGGGGGAACAAAGCAACCACTAACCCAGCAGAGAAGCAAATTATCAGCAGCTCCTGATCCCAGCAGAGAAAGAACATCACATTGCGAACTCTCACAGGGAGAGCACGTTAATGTATGACCCAGGAGAAAGAACTCTCCAGCGGAAGCCAGAATCTTCACAAGTGGAGGGAAATCCATGTATCTTTAAAGAGTGTAATTCTACCAATTGAATCTACAGAGAAACAATTTTGATTCTTCTGCTTCCATTTAGGGGAGAAAAGGTTTGATCTGAAACGCCACTTGAAGGAAACTTGATTTTATTTGATTTATTATTGTCACAGGCACTGGAATACAGTGGAAAGTATTGTTCAGTTCAAGTTTATGTTTTATTGTCACAAGTAGGCTTATGTTAACACTGCAATGAAGTTACTGTGAAAATCCCCTGGTCGCCACACTCCAGCACCTGTTTGGGTACACTGAGGAAGAATTTAGCATGGCCAATTCACCTAACCAGCAGGTCCTTTGGACTGTGGGAGGAAACTGGTCCACCCAGAGGAAACCCATGCAGACACAGGGAGAACATGCAATCTCTGCACAAACCAGGAATCGAACACGGGTCCCTGGTGCTCTGTGGCAGCAGAGCTAACTACTGTGCCACCATACCATGCTATACAGAAAAAGCATACCCCCATTTGAACAGTACAGGGGCCTGTGTGTGACAACAAGTGGATTTTCGCAGTAACTTCACTGCAGCGTTGATGTAAACCTACTGGTGACACTAATAAGTAAATTTTAAACAACATAGGGGAGAAGGAGAGGGTGCAGAATATAGTATTACATTCATAGCTAGAGTGTAGAGAAAGATCAGCTTAATATATGGTAGGTTAATTCAAAAGTCTGATGGCAGGAGGGAAGAAGCTGTTCTCAAGTCGGTTGGTACGTGATCTCAGACTCTTGTACCTTTTTCCCGGTGGAAGAAGGTGGAACAGAGAATGTCTGGGGTGTGTGGGGTCCTTGATTATGCTGGCTTCTTTTCTGAGGCACTGGTCCCAAGTTAGGTTGAGCAGTCGCAAGAATAGGGTTACCTCTAACCTACAACTGGGTTCTAATCCTTGTCACTCTTTAACATTATAATTTTCAAAAGCAGTTTTCATATTATTTCTATAAGCCCATAAAACTCCCGCTGAATCTCTGGATTGGTGATTGATTTGCAGACTATTAGAATTTGTAACATGCCATACATTTCAAATATTACAGACAACTTGAAAGGTCTTTAAGTCAAGTTCTTACAGAGACTCTGACTTCAGAAAATTATTACTGGCTTCAGATGAGAAAGTCAATGTTAAAATCTGTCATTTTAGGTTTAATGCTTGGAAAAGCTACATGAGAATAAAAGGGAAAGATCGTTCAAACAAGCTTCCTGGTGAGTAGATATAGGATGGAAGAGATGAGCTGTATTGGAAAATTCACATCAAACGAAGAAACTGAATTATTCAGCAAAAGTAAGATTTCTTCTGAACACCATCCACAGTATACGGACATGTACACACTACCCACACTATATGGACGTGTACACACTATCCACAGTATATGGGCGTCACAGACTACCCACAGTATATGGGCGTGTACACACTACCCACAGTATATGGATGTGTACACACTACCCACAGTATATGGGCATGCACACACTACCCACAGTATATGGATGTGTACACACTATCCACAGTATATGGATGTGCACATAATACCCACAGTATATGGACATGTACACACTACCCATAGTATATGGACGTGTACACACTACCCGCAGTATATAGACATGCACACACTACCCACAGTATATAGACATGCACACACTACCCCACAGTATATGGATGTGTACATACTATCCACAGTATATGGATGTGCACATACTACCCACAGTATATGGACGTGTACACATTACCCACAGTATATGGACGTGTACACACTACCCTCAGTATACAGACATGCACACACTACCCACAGTGTATGGATGTGTACACGCTATCCACAGTATATGGATGTGCACATACTACCCACAGTATATGGACATGTACACACTACCTGCAGTATATGGATGTGTACACACCACCTGCAGTATATCGACATGCACACACTACTCACAGTATATAGACATGCACACTCTACCTGCAATGTATGGACGTGCACGCACTACTCCCAGTATATGGACATGTACACATTACCCACAATATGTGGATGTGTGCACATTATCTACAGTATGTGGACATGTACATTCTACACACAGTATATAGATATGCACACACCACACATGGATGTGTACACACCACCCGCAGTATATAGACATGCACACACTACTCACAGTATATAGACATGCACACTCTACCTGCAATGTATGGACGTGCACGCACTACTCCCAGTATATGGACATGTACACATTACCCACAATATGTGGATGTGTGCACATTATCTACAGTATGTGGACATGTACATTCTACACACAGTATATAGATATGCACACACCACACACACTATTTAGATGTGCATGCATAGATGTGCAGTATATGGACATGTACACGCTACCCACAGTAGTCTTTAAATATTGGGGTCACATTCAACAGGGTAGTCTCATTTGGACAGAATAACTGGCAGTTCAGTGATTGTATTCTCTTTGAGCCCCACTCCTGGTGAGTGGAGACATAAGTACGAGCTTTGAATCGTTGACATCCAATGGGGATATTTGCATCTGATGGTGCAGGGTGCCACACTAAGATATTTAGCCTTTATAACGTATCCAGGTAAAAAGATACAGGAGGAAGGGAACAGGAAGCCTCTCCAGTTACTCTTCCTTGGTATGTAACTCTCATACGAGACTTGCTTTAGGACTTGCCATAGCACAGAACACAACAAATGGACTCAAGGTATTAGACTCCATCTATAAATTTGGCAACATTGGTGGTGTAAATGTGTGTGCAACAGTGAGTAACCATTAGGATTGGAAAATTTTAGGAGATGATGAATTGGACTCCATGTTCTGGGGATAATAATTTAGATACTGATACTAACAGAGTCTATGTGGACAGCTATTTTAATGCATTAAGTTAATGCTGATTTACCTGAACACATCAAAAATGCAACTAACAAAAGATATATACAAAGTAAAGCTGCGTATCTTGCATGTAGTGCATTGCAATGAATTTTAGGGAAAAAAATGCTCTGGTGACATTAAATAAGTGAACTTATTTTAAAAATGCTGATTTTATTTAACCATGTTGAAGTCACATTTATAAAATCACAGAGCATCATGCGATAACATCTTAATATTAACCATATTTAAAACATATCCACTACATTTGTTGGCCGACTGTTCGCGCATTATGGAAACAATTTGCTGATCTTTTTAATCAGGTTGATATCAAAGTATTTGTCGATCAGGCAGTTTGTGGTCCCAAGGAAACTCAGAAGGAATAGTATGAACAGCATCGCCAGGCTAATTTTAAATCCAGGAATCCTGAAAACAGAAACATACATGTTAAATAAATTACAAAATCACCCAATCACAATTTATTTTAAAATATGCTTGATGTATCCTACTCACAATAGCTCAGGAGGATGTTTATCATTTAAAGCTTAAAGTTTATTTACTGGCGTCACAAGTAGGCTGACATTAACACTGCAATGAAATTACTGTGAAAATGCCCCTGTCGCCACACTCCGGTGCCTGTTCGGATACACAGAGGGAGAATTTAGCATGGCCAATGCACCTAACCAGCACATCTTTTTGGACTGTGGGAGGAAGCCCACGTAGATAGGGGAAGAAGGGGCAAACTCCGCACAGATGGTGACCCAAGCCAGGAATCGAACGCAGGTGCCTGGCGTTGTGAGGCAGCAGTGCTAAACCACTGTGCCACCATGTTGCCCCGCCCCCCCCCCCCCCCAGCAATTTATTGGAGTCTAAGTTGTTGGTGATTAGCACAGCTGCCTCTTCTTGCCAGGGATCCAGGCTCGATTGCGGCCTTGGACGATCCCTCTTGTGGAGTTTGCACGTTCTCCCAGTGTTTGCGTGGGTTTACTCCAGGTGCTCTGGTCAGCTCCCACAATCCAAAGATGTGCAGGTTAGATGGATTGGCCATGATAAATTGCCCCTTAGTGTCTAAAGATGTGTGGATTAAGGAAATGGTAAATACGCAGGGTTACAGGGATAGAGCAGAGGGTGGGATGCTCTTTCAGAGAGCTGGTGCAGACTCAATGAGTCGGATGGCCACCTTCTGCACCATAGGAAGTCTATGGTTCCATGTTAGCGGGACTCAGCCAGAGATACTGTCAGGGTCAAGACAAATTTCTTTAGGCAGGGAATGAGGGAAAGTTCAAAACCAAAGGACAAAGAAAAACAGAGAAAAGTACAGCACAGGAGCAGGCCCTTTGGCCCTCCAAGCCTGTGCTGATCACGACGTCCTAACTAAACCAAAAAAAAATTTTTGTCCTTACTCAGTCTGTATCCCTCTATTCCCTCCTTATTCATGTACCTTCCAGATGCCTCTTAAGTGTTGCTTCCACCACCTCCTCTGTCAGCGTGTTCCAGGCACCCACCACTCTCTGCGTGGAAAACTGCCTCCGCGTATCTCCCTTAAACTTTCCCACTCTTACTTGAATTTGTGCCCCTTTGTAATTGACACTTCCATTCTGGGAAAAAGCCTCTAGCTGTCCACCCTGTCTATGCCTCTCATAACTTTGTAGACCTCTATCAGGTCTCCCCTCTGTCTTTCCAATGAAAACAATCCCTGTTTATTCAACCTCTCCTCATAGTCAACGCCCTCGAGACCAGGCAACATCCTGGCGAACCTTCTTTGCACTTTCTCCAAAGCTTCCAAGATCAGCTTCCTTTCCCTAACACTCGGAATTCCTGCTGGCCAGTATACGGAGAGGCAATCAGGTGGGAATTTCAAATTTGACTATGATGCCAGCCAGCAGAGAGCCTCTGGTCGGGCACACAGTAAATGGTCATTGCAGTGAGGCACCAGGCTGCAGCAATCATCCTTCAAATTAAGGTATCAGCCTTGGTGAAGTGGTAACATTCTCCCCCATAAGTCAGAAGGTCCTGGGCTTACCTCCTACTTCAGAAGCTTGGGCACCTATTCTAGACTGGTGTTCTGGTGCAGCACGGGGGGAGTATCAGAGATGTCTTTCAGGCTACATGCTAGGCCAAGAGTCTGACTGGCCTCTAAAATGGACATAACGATCGCCTGTGAAGTGAATGTGATTTCCCCCCTTATGTTGGCCGATGTTAATCCCTCAGCTAAAAACCAAGAAAGTATTACCTAGTCATTTATTTCACTGCTATTAGTAGGAGCGAGTTGGACCCTAATTAGCTGCTTAGTGGCCACACTTCAAGAAGTATTTAATTGCCTGTAAATGCTTTGGGGCGTCTTGGATCATAAAGGTGCTATATAAATGCAAGTTCCTTCTTTACACTAATGGCAATCCGATCTTTTAATGTGGGGTTGGGCCTGCAGTTCCCACCTTCACCTCCTTGCTGTCACTTCCTTCGTGTAGCTGGTGAGGGTGAAGGTTTGTTAGTCCAAGGTTGCAAGTGAAGTACTTCCAACAGGAGATGGGTGCATGCCTCTGACCTTCCATATTAGGCCCTCAGTTAGTCTAAGCTGTGTGGACTAATTTCCAGGCCAATACTCCACATAAGCAGCACATTACGAGTGGCACAGTAGCAGAAGGGGAGGCATGGTAGCAGAGTGGTTATGTACTGATACCTCACAGTGCCAGGGATCCGGGTTCAATTGAAGCTTTTGGTGAGTGTGTGGAGTTTTCATATTATCCCCCTATCTGCATGGGTTTCCTCTGGGTGTTCCAATTTCCTCCCACAGTTCAAAGATATGCAGGTTAGGTGGATTGGCCATGCTAAATTGCCCCTCGGTGTCCCACGATGTCATGGTTAAATGTATCAGTCGCGGTAGCCTTGTGGGATTATGAGGTGGGGGGAGAAGGTCTGGGTAAGATACTGGTTGGTGCAGACCCGATGGGCTGTATGTAGGGATTCTTTAGGGAATTCTATGTTCTCAAGTGGACTGGGGTGGTGCAGGAATTTGGACTTGGCTTGTAATCATGGAGAGCCATTTCTGTGGAGCCAGTCACTTTCTCTGCTTACCACACAACATAGGTAGGAAATAATATTGCAGGCAGAGTTAGCCTGGGTCTTTTTCATACAGTTTCAAATTGACGGCAACCAATAGGAGCCTGGGAACAAATTACACATCTGTCTTTCCAGAGTGGAGAATGTACAACATGAGAGAGAAATAAAAATCACCAGAAAAAGTGTAAGCACATACCTTCCCTTTGTCGACTCCGCATATCCAATAAAGTATACATGGCGACCAAACAGATAGACACAACCAAAGACTGAGGCAACCTCTGAGTGAAGGGAAGTCAGAAAGTATAACTTTTTCTAATTAAAATCATCCATTTAAAATCAAACAAATCTTGGTACATTTAATCAATGTTACACTGAGCCCAGATCAAATGCAGAGTTTATTTCATAAAATGAAGCCACTTTAATTAGTTTTCAGACTTTGGAGAACATAGTCGTTGAAATGCATCAATGATATTTAGTCCTGGATAACCCGGAGAACAAACTGAAGTGATGGCATTAAATTTTCTAGACATCTCCAATAGCAGTGATGGAGGTGCAATAATTAGCCCCAAAATCCCCGTGCAAGTCACTGGTTCACAGTGGACGGGCAGTGGGGAGAGAGGTCGCGAACAAAATACATTCAGATTTAAGCATTTAATCATAGTAGCTTTAACATGACTGTTTATGGACACAATGGATGGGATTTTCCAGCCACATTCACCCCAAGACCGGAAAATCCTGCCCAAGGTCAACAAACCTTTGCCTGGTGCACCCCTGCCCACTACAATTTACGTGGCAGACAGGATGGGAAAGCCCCACCCAAAGGGAATACTGGGTTGGGCTAAACCGTGATCCCTTCTGCATTCAAATAGTCGGCAAAGACTCTTATTTTAGGTTTCTATGTAAAGAATGGCTATTTAATTTGTCTTTGTCTGATCCATGAAGCAAAACCCCAACAAGGCTTAATACCTTTACAGAGGAAAGGTGCAAGAACCAACAGGTCAACAAGCACAATTCCACGTGGAGATATTCTGCCGCCACCATGGTGGGTTTTCCCATGGTGGATGTGCTGGGCCATTGGCCGCTAATGGGATCTTCCAGTCCTGCTGAAGTCAATGGGCTTGTATGTGGCTCACCTACCCTGCCGCTAGGCAACCTGTCATGAGGAGTCGACTTCGATGGGACCCAAAGATCCCGCTGGTGAGAAGGGCCAGAAAATCCTGCCCATGGGGTACGTATTATTTGAATTGCATTGCTTGGCAATAAAACAGTTTCAACTAGGTAATGGTTGGGAATTTTCCGACCCCCATCCACTGCATGTTTTGTGGCAGTGGAGTCACCGACGGAATCTTCTGGCCCTGCCAATGAGGGGTTCCGTTGTCCATAGAACATAAGAACATAAGAAATAGGAGCAGGAGCAGGCCATCTAGCCCTTCGAGCCTGCCCCGCCATTCAATAAGATCATGGCTGATCTGTCGTGGCTCAGTTCCACATTCCCGCCCTCTCCCCATAACCCTTAATCCCCTTGCCTATCAAAAACCCATCAACCCGTGTCTTAAATATATTTAGCGAGGCAGCCTCCACCACTTCAACGGGCAGAGAATTCCAGAGATTCACCACCCTTTGAGTGAAGAAGTTCCTCCTCAACTCCGTTCTAAACCGACCCCCTTTATCTTGAGGCTGTGCCCTCTAGTCCTACTGTCCTTTCTGAGCAGGAAGAGCCTCTCCACCTCTATCCTATCCATCCCATTCATCATCTTATATGTCTCAATGAGATCTCCCCTCATTCTTCTAAACTCTAACGAGTACAAGCCTAGTTTATTCAGCCTCTCCTCATAGTTCAACCCCCTCAACTCTGGTATCAGCCTAGTAAACCTCCTCTGCACTCCCTCCAAGGCCAAAATATCCTTGCGTAAGTGCGGCGCCCAAAACTGCAGACAGTACTCCAGCTGCAGCCTCACCAGTGCCCTGTACAGTTGCAGCAAGACCTCCCTACTTTTATATTCAATCCCCCTCGCTATGAAGGCCAGCATCCCATTTGCCTTCCTGACCACCTGCTGCACTCATGCACAAGGACCCCGAGGTCCCCCTGCACCGTCGCATGCTGCAGTTTTTCGCCATGTAAGTAATAGCCCTTCCTACCATTATTCCTACCAAAGTGGACAACTTCACACTTGCCAACATTAAATTCCATTTGCCAGTTCCTGGCCCATTCGCCCAGCCTATCTAGATCCTTCTGCAGACTCTCCACACCCTCCGCGCAATTTGCCGTTCCACCAATCTTGGTGTCATCAGCAAATTTCGACACCATACACTCGGTTCCCTCCTCCAGATCATCTATAGAAATGGTAAATAGCTGAGGCCCCAGCACCGACCCCTGGGGCACTCCACTAGTCACCAACCGCCAATCCGAATAGCACCCATTGACCCCCACTCTCTGCCTCCTATTAGACAGCCAATCCCCTATCCACGCTAACACCCTACCCCCAACTCCATGTCCCCTGACCTTCTGTAATAACCTCTTGTGAGGCACCTTATCAAACACCTTCTGAAAATCAAGAAAGACCACATCCACCGGCTCTCCTCTATCCACTGCCCTCGACATATCCTCATTGAACTCCAATAAATTCGTCAGACACAACTTCCCCTTAACAAAACCGTGCTGCGTCTGCTCTATCAAACAATTCTCCTCAAGATGCCTCGCTATTTTCTCCTTGATCACGGATTCTAACATTTTACCTACAACAGACGTTAAACTAACCGGCCTATAATTCCCTGCCTTTTGCCTGCCACCCTTCTTAAACAACGGCGTAACATTAGCCATTTTCCAATCTTCCGGCACTTCCCCGGAATCCAGTGACGTTTGGAAAATAATCACCAAGGCATCCATTATCACCTCCGCCATTTCTTTCAGAACCCTTGGATGCATTCCATCCGGTCCTGGGGACTTGTCCACAATCAGTCCCTCCAGTCTGTCGAGCACTGCCTCTCTAGTAACAATAATGTCATTCAGGCCCTCCACTCCTACCATCTTTCCATCGCTAACACCTGGCAAATTATTCACGTCCTCCTCCGTGAAGACCGAAACAAAAAAGTCATTCAAGGCCTCAGCCATTTCCCCATCCCCTACCACTAAGTCCCCCCTCTCATCCTCTAAGGGTCCAACGTTCACCCTAGTCAGCCTCTTCCTTTTTATATATTTATAAAAACTCTTACTATCCTTTTTTATATTAAGTGCTAGCCCAGCTTCATGGTTTATCCTATCCTTCTTTATCAACTTCTTTGTCATTCTTTGTTGACATTTAAACCTCTCCCAATCCTCTTCTTGCCCACTACTCTTAGCTACTCTAAACACATCTGCTTTTAATTTAACACTTTCCTTCACCTCCTTCGTTATCCACGGCTGATTACCTCTCCTCCTACGATCCTTTTTAACCATCGGAATAAATTTCTGCTGAGCACCAAGAAAGATCTCCTTAAAGATCCTCCACTGCTCCTCAGCAGACCTACCTTCCAACGCGTTCCCCCAATCAACATTCGCCAATTCTTCTGTCATCCTACCGTACTCCCCTCTGTTCAAACAAAGGACACATGTCCGGGAACCCACTTTCTCCTCCTCCATCTGCATCAGAAACTCCACCATACAATGATCACTCTTCCCAAGAGGATCCTTCACCGCAAGGTCCCTAATTCTACCTGCACACCCTCTGCCACCACCTCTGCCACTGGGAAACCCAGGTTGGTTTGGGGGGGGGGTTACCATTGATGAGACCAGAGGATTCCACAGGCAAGAACTACTGGAATATCCCACCCACTGATTTTAAAATAGTTTGGCAAAGTGTCTTTTGAGATAAGTTGTATATGGATACGATTCACTTCAATTCTGGATAATGCCCTGAACCAGACTCAAACTGGTTAAGTTCGTAAGATATAGGAACAGAATTAGGCTATTCGGCCCATCAAGTCTGCTCCGCCATTCGATCATGGCAGCTGGGTTTCTCATCCTCACTTTCTCGCCTTCTCCCCATAACCCTTCAACCCATTACCAATTAATAATCTGTCTAACTCCTCCTTACATTTATTCACTGTCCCAGCATCCACCGTACTTTGAGTAGCGAATTCCACAGATTCTCATGGGTGAGATAAACCATTCACATCATCCAGTTAAAATCACCAATCAACCTGATTGTCCCTGAATTTGTTATGTTGGAAAATCACCGCGTCGCAATTACAGAGTCACAGAATTGTTACAGTGCAGAAGGAGGCCATTCGGCCCATTCTGTCTGCACCTGCTCTCCAAATGAACATTATGACTTAGTGCCATTTTCCTGCCTTCTCCCTATAATCTGTACACATAGTTTTAGAGGAGTATTTAAATAGAAATAATCTTGACTGCCTCAATTGATTCTGTCTCCCCCACATTCCCAGGCAAAGCATTCCAGACCTGAACCACTCGCTGTGTGAAAAAATTTTTTCCCATATCACATTTGCTTCTTTTGCTAATCACTTTAAATCTGTGCTTTCGCGTTCTTGACCCTGTTACAAAGCAGGAACGGTTTCTCCCCATCTACTCTGTCCAACCCTCTCACGATTTTGAATATCTCTATCGAATCGCCACTTAGCCTTCTTTTCTCCAAGGAGAACACTCCTAACCTCTCCAATCTCTCCTCATAACTGATGTTTCTCAATCGACCCAACTATGCTTGTAAAGCTCTTCTGCACTCGCTCCAATGCATTCACATCATTCCTATATTGTGACGCCCAGAACTGGGCACAATATTCCAGCTGAGGTCTAACCGATGACTAGTATACGTTCAGCACAACCTCCTTGCTCTTGTACATTATGCCCTTCAAAAACTTCAAAGTGTAAGGATCCAGCTTGTACAAAGGAAGGCAGGCTGGCGTAAGAACAGAACCATCAAGGGATCGACAGAATAATAACACAGGTAAATATAAAGAAATGGCAAAGATAATTAATTATTTCACTTTGGTATTCACTAGACAAATCAAACAGATAGACAAAGCTTTGAGTTGAGAGGAGCAAGGAGGAAAGTTCATTTAAAATATAAACTGTGCATGGTGGCACAGTGGTTAGCACTGCTGCCTCACAACGCTAAGGACCCGAGTTCAATTCCAGCCTCGGGTGACTGTCTGTGTGGAGTTTGCACATTCACCCAATGTCTGCGTGGGTTCCCTCCAAGTGCTTCGGTTTCCTCCCACCCTCCAAAGATGTTAGGTTGATTGACTATGATAAATTGCCCCTTAGTGTCAGGGGACAGGATGGGTGTGTGGGGTTATGGAGATAGGGCTTGGGTGGGATTGTTGTTGATACAGGTTCAATAGGCCAAATGGCCGTCTTCTGTATTCTGGGATTCTATGTTTCACCAGATGTATTCAATAACTTGATCAAACTCAAAGAGCTCTGCTCTGGGCTGGAGAAGAACTTGCGATGGAAAGGGGAAGATCCCGTTGCTGTGATCCATGTAGGTACCAATGACATAGATAGAGCAAAGAAGGAGATTCTGTGGAGGCAGTTTGAGGAGTTAGGCACTAAATTAAAGAACAGAACCTTTGAGGTTATAATCACTGGATTATTACCTGAGCCACTTGCAAATTGGAATAGGGTGCATAAAATTAGAGGGATGAATATGTGGCTGATGTGGGAGAAGTGAATTTTCGTTCATGGGACATTGGCATCAGTAGTGGGGAAATTGAGGACTGCACTGTTTGGATGGCCTACATCTAAACCGTGCTGGGACTAGTGTTCTTACAGACCATATAACTGGGGAAGTAGAGAGGGCTTCAAACTAAATAGTGGGGAGCGAGAGGTTCAGTTGCACGGAAAATTAGGAAGTCAAAGTTAAAGAAGGTAGGAATGTGGGTTAGTGATGAGTCTGAGTATCAACAGAAAGCAAAAGTAGTGACAAATCATATGAGAGGCACATTGCAGCAAGAACTCATACAAAAGTAGGGACATTGGTTAGTAAAGTGAATTAAAGACTTTGTATCTGAACGCATGAAGCATTCAAAATAAAATAAATGAGTCAACAGCGCAGAGACAAATGAGAATGATTTAGTGGTAATTACTAAGACAAGTTGCAGGGATAATGAAGAGGAAGACGGTAGCTAAAGTGAATGTTGATCTCTTGGAAAATGAGGCTGGGGAGTTAATAGTGGGGAACACAAAAACATCCAAGACATTAAATCAATATTTTGCCTCAGTTTTCCTGGTGGAGGACATGAGTACCATTTTAATAGTAACCAAAAATGCAGAGGTTATAGAAAGAGAGGAGTTCAGATCTATCATCATCAATAGAGAAAAAGTACAGAGCAAACTATTGAGCTTGAAGGCAGGCAAATCCCCAGGGCCTGACGGCTTACATCCTAGGGTCTTAAAGGAAGTGGCATTGGAGATAGTGGATCCATCGGTTACAATATTCCAAAATTCCCTGGATGCGGCAATGGTTCCGGTGGAATAGAAAAATGCTAATATATTTTATAATTAATTTTTTAATATAATAAAACACCCTCATTCAAAAAGGTAGGGAGGTAAAATGTAGGAAACCATAGGCCACTTGGTTTAACATCTGTCATTGGGAAATTGTTAGTGTCCATTTTAAAGGAAGTAATAACAGAAGATCTAGAAAGTCATAATGCAATCCAACAGAGTCAGCATCGTTTTATGAAGGGAAAATCATGTTTGACTAATTTGCTAGAGTTCGTCGACGATGCAACAAGCAAGTTTGATAATGGGGATCCTATAGATGTTATACTAGTTTACTAGGTTGACTCCAGAGATGAGCTGCGTGAGTTATGAAGAGAAATTGGGTAGTTTAGGTCTATACCCGCTGGAGTTTAGAAGAATGAGAGAAGACCTAATTGAGGTGTGCAGATGGTAAGGAGCATTGACAAGGTAGATGTGGAGAGGATGTTTCCTCTTGTGGAGCAATCTGGAACAAGTGGCCACCAAGGGATAGCAGATTTAAAATAGAAATGAGAAGAAATTATTTCTCTCGATGGGGTTGTGAGTCTGTGGAATTGTGACATTTGTGTACCCTTAATAAGTTTTAAAAAAAATTATGTTCTCTGCAGCTTTCACAGCTTCAGTTTTTTTCATTGTTGCCAGGATATCTGGAGGAGTTCTTCTAATTGCTATTTCAATGGCTTAAATGAGGTTTTGTTATTTTTATCCTGGGGCCTCAGGTAATTTCTGGGATTTTTTATGACCTTGCATTGTGAGAGGGAAGATTGATTGATGAGTCAAAGTCAGGTGGTTCCACCCCAGGAAAAATATCTAAAGATTCATTTTTCAGTTTTCGTTTAGAAGGGGGTGGACATTAAGCTGAAAAGAAGTGTTTCTCTGTCTTTCCCTGGTTTTGGAGATTCTGCTCCTAGCTGAAAGGTTCCTACCTTTCTGGAGTGGGAAGTCTGCTGTTGATGGTGGTTTGTCTGAAGTGTCTCCCTCCCTGGTGTTCTGGGAAACTGTTCTGACTTCAAACTGTTCGGGGTATGTATCCAGACAGGGTGCTAAAAGTTACAAGACTGGGAAGTTAGAGTTTAGAAGTTAGAAAATTGGGAAGTTAGAGTTTCAATTTTCCACCTAGGGAAGTGGGTTCCAATGTCACGTAAGCATTTGTGTTTTGCTGTGCTAAACCTGTGGCAAGGTTGTTTATGAAATTTGTTTAATTGGAACGTTTCCTATATTCCCTATACAAGGGTTAAACTATATATTTTCTTATTGTTTGTAAAAGTTATTGCTAATTTTCTTTCTATACATGTTAACTGTATACTTAACTAAACTTTGTTTGATAAAAGCTCCCTAGTGGGTCATTTGAATTGAAGTGAAATATCTCATGCTCACCCTAGCCAAATTCAAAATGCAAAACTTATGATCCAGGTGGACTTCAGAAAACACTTGGTGTTTCTGACCTGAATTATAACAGAATTCACTATCTCAGTGCATGTGGGATGTTTCAGTAAGTTTAAGGAAGAGACAGATAGGTTTTTAATTAGTAAGGGTTTGAAGTGTTATGGTGAATGGACTGGAAAGTGGAGATGAGGCTGAGATTAGATCAGCCACGACTGTATTGAAAGGCGAAGCAGGCTAGAAGGGCTGGATTACCTACTCCTGCTCCTAGCTCTTATGATTCTTATGACAATGCCCCTAATCCAAAAGGATTGCATCCAGGTATTAGAAAAGGAGGAGCAGAGGTATTACTACATATATTCAATAATTAATTATATAAATATGTAATGCCAGAACACTAATGCAATTTCTATATTTAAGACAGGGACCGAACATGCCCAATAAATTACAGACCAATTAGCTTAACAACAGTGATAGGAAAATAATGGAATCTCTACTAACAGAGATAGAAGGACACCTATGAATGAAAAATGCAATCATTAATAGTCAGCATTAATTTCAAAAGGGAAAATCTTGCTTCAACAATCTTGTTGAATTTATTGAGGAAGTACAGGAACAGTAGACAATGGTAATGTAGCTGGTGCAATTTTCAAAAGGCTTCCGATAAGGTGCTCCATAATGAATAACAATGAAGAGGCAAAGTGGATTACTACTTGGCATCGAGACAAAGTGGAGAATGGGAGTAGAGAGTAGCTACTTAGAGTTGCAGAGGTGGGAAGCAGTGTTCCACAGGGATCAGTGCTGGGACCACCGATATTCACAATTTGCAATGACAACGTGGACTTTGGAATCAAAAAGATAACATTTAAATTTGCAGATGACACGCTTAGTCGGTACTGAAGACCGCAACAGATTACAGGAGGATATTAATGAAGTTGCAAACTGGGCAAATAATTTGCATATGAAGTTCAACACAGAGAAACGTGGAATAGTACATTTTGGTAGCCAGATTAGGGAGATCACTTATTCAGAAGGTACAAACCTAGGTGGAGTGGAGGGAGACAAGGATCTCAGAGTACAAATACAATTAATCGCTGCTGCAGGTTGGAAACGCAATAAAAAAAACAAACCAACACAAGGCTTTATTCCTGGAGGGGTCGATCTGGATGAAAGATAGGAAAGTTTTGTCAAACCTGTATTGAACATTGGCTAGACCACACTCTGACTGGTGCGATTACCTCTTGGCACCGTATTATAAAGAGGATACAGATGTGCAGAGGTTGCAGAGAAGATTTACGTGGATTGTACTGGGAATGAGTTTGTAGGAAAGGATTGAAAAACTGGTTCTCTTTTCTCTTGAAAAAAGGTTGTGGGCTGGCATAATAGAAATCTTTAAAGTCACGAAAGATGTTGATAGCGTGGATACAGGGAGAATGTTTCTGTGGAGAAGAGCATAACTACAGGCCATCAATGTAAGAAACCAAGAAATCCAACCAAGAAATCCAATAGGAAATGCAGAAAAAGTTTCTTTACCTAAAGAGCAGTGAGAATGTGCATCTCTAGTACTACAGGGAGTGGTTTGAAGTGAAAATATAGGAGCATTGAAGGGGAAGCTGGATAGGGACATGAAGGAGAAGGGAATAGCCAGTTTTAATGATAGATTTAAATGAGGAAAGATGGGAGGAGGTTTGAGTGCACCGTCATGCACTGGTTGAGCTGAAAGGGCCGTTTCTGTGCCACATGTTCTATGTAATCCTATATAGTTGTACTGATTACAGGACCACTATAATTTGCAAAGGGTCAAAATTACAGGTAGGCCTCCAGAGGAGCAGAGAATCCCGACTGGGGTAATACAGCTCCACCAGCCAGCAATGTAACAAAAGTTATGTGTGCATCGTATCTTCATGAGCTTTTTTTACTGGAATTTTCCTTGGCCTGATCATTCTTACAAAAGGAAATAGAAAGCCATATTTTAAGCAATCAGTGACTATTTTTTCACAATATTAAGAATCCCAAGACAGCAGCATCTGTAAAAGTCTGTGGAATTCTGCGCACAGACCATTTTCTAGTGGATTAAGTCCAAAGATGTGCAGGTCCAGTGGATTGGCCATGCAATTGCCCCTTAGTGTCAGGGAGACCAGCAGGGTAAATACGTGGGGTTAGACGGATAGGGCCTGGATGCGATTGTTGTTGAAGCAGGCTCGATGAGCTGAATGGTCACCTTCTGCATTGTAGTGATTCTATGAATCAAAATTACATACATAAACTTCTACCAATAGAAAAAACACCTGCCTCAAAACCAAAAACATCACATATTTCAACAGTATCTTTAATAATGAAATATCCCACAGGAGGATTACAAAACTATGACATTGACTACATAATCAGATTAGGTCAGATGACCAAAAGCTTGGTCAAAGAGGTGGATTTGAAGAAATGTCACAAAGGAAAAAAGCCAGAGAGAGAAATAGAGATGTGTGGGGAGGGAATTCCAGAGCTTGGGGCTGAAGTAACTGAAGGTACGGCCACCAATAGTGGAGCAATTATAATTGGGAATGCACAACAGGCCAGGATTAAAGGACTGCTGGTATCTTAGAGGGTTGTGGGGTTGGAGGAGATTGGAGATTGGGAAGGGCAAGACCATGGAGGGATTGCTAAACAAGGATGAGAAGTTTTAAATGAAGACATTGCTTGACAAAGAGCCAACTAGATCAGCGAACATAGAAGTGACAGGGGAACAGGACTTGTTGCAAGTTAAGACAGGGGGGAGTACAGTTTTGGATGTCCTCAGAATTACGGAGGCAGAGCATGAGAGACCAGCCAAAATTTAAGGATGATGTGCAGTAACAGGTAACTAGCACTGGGCTATACAGTCTATACCAAGAAGGAAAAAAGAGAGGGCAGTGGGGGTGGGGGTTGAGGTGGAGAAGAGAGATCATGCGTCGATAAGAGAGATAGAAAGGGAATTGACCCAGACACTGTGATTTTTTTTCCCCCTTTTCATTCATGTGAAGAAACATCTCACCTCCCCTTCAACAACCTCATTTCAAACTAATCTTTTACAACCTCACTCAAGGCAATTTTATAGAAAACAATGGCAAAGCCTTAACACTAAAATTGTATAATTACAGTCAATTGCTATGATGAATTCAATTGCACATGTAAATTTTTTTGGGTCACGAATTTGATGCTAGATTCACAAATGCTTCAATTATTGATTCATTTAATGCTTCACGGTGAGTGCCAGTGCTAACAATCTAAGGATAGATTTTTTATCTACCTCACAGAAGTCTTTCCTTGTTCAATCAGTTTTGGGCCTTGATCCCACTGTCTGAACAGACCGTCATCCTGTCACAATCTGGCCCTGAATAGCACTTCCTCCTGTCTCTCCATCAGCTTCAGTGGCAAAGTGATCATTGCCACAGAAGCCACATTAACATTCGCAATAACAGGCACCAACAATCACGTCCTTCAATGTGGAACATCAGAGCTGCAGACAAAATGTTGCACAGCAGGTTATGCATAAAAATAATAATGTGACAGCTCATTTATTTTAGTATCAGTAGTAGATTTGGTACAAAAGTGACTAGTTAAATCTCAGCCTGTTGCTATCATTCCCTTTGCAGCTTTTATTAACTCGTTAGTGGCAGGTTCAATCGAGTGACGATAAACCTCAGATATGCTTAGCTTCTTGATGCTAAGGTTTGGCACCTAAACATGGAGTGAGACGTGACACATCTTTCCTGGACCACCAGAGAGAAAAGAGTCAGAACATTCACATCCAATAGGAAAACAGCCATATTATCTCGTTATGTCAAATTTCTCATAACCTTGTACCAAAAAGACTCAATTTAAATTCAAAAGTTTTGGCAGAAAACAAATCAAATGGTGTAAAGTAAACTTTTTTGAATTATTGACAAGGAGTTTTATATTATTTATTTTCAATAAATTGCATCAAATTCAAAGTCTTGGGACAAAATTTTACACCCCCCGCAAGGTGAGTTCTAAGGTGGGTAAGATTGATTTCCCCTGAGCACCCGCCCACACAAACCCAGGCACAATTTCACACTTGGGTGGGTGGGGCCTCAGGTGGGCAAATCCACCCATTCACCTATTAAGACTCTTAAGTGATCGCTTAATTGGCATTTCTCACACAGCCTCAGCCTTCAAGCTGGTGGGAGTGGGCATGGATAACGGTGAAACAAAAACCTCTTCTCCATTTCAGATGGGAGGGGCACCTCAACCCGAAGACTCCTTCTGAGTTGGGGTGCCCTCCCCTCCTGGATCTTGGAACTTGAGGCCTCCCTCCTTCCCCCTCTTCCCCCACCGCAATCACCCCCTTTCCGACCCCACAGAGCATCCCACCCTTCTGCACCCAGGACTCATCTTTCCAACAGTGCCAGGACTTAGTCCCAAGCAGAGCTCTCCAGTATCAATTCTGGATCAACTAAGCATTAAATGGTGGGCTACCAAGATCACTGGTAGCTCATTACATGTTGAGTTTCAGGATGGAGAATGCCAATCACTTGTCACCCTTAAAATTCTACCATCAAGGTGGTTTGATTTGTTCATGACGTGGTCCTGTGCTCCACACACTACAAGTTAAAGTTTATTTATTAGTCATAAGTAAGGCTTACATACTGCAATGAAGTTACTGTGAAATTCCTCTAGTCGCCACACTTTGGCACCTGTTCGGGTCAATGCACCTAACTAGCACGCCTTTCAGAATGTGGGAGGAAACCGGAGCACCCAGAGGAAACCCACACAGACACACAGGGAGAATGTGCAAACTCCGCACAGACAGTGACCCAACCCAGGAATCCAACCCGGGTCTCTGGTGCTGAGAGGCAGCAGTGCTCACCACTGCGCCACCCACTTCACCTACAACACCTCCAGTTCAACCCCTGGATAGTGCAGGGTGGTGCGAACACTATAATAAGCCACACACATGCACACACACACACACACACACACACACACACACACACACACACACACCTGTTAGGAACAGGCATGTAGAATGGCAATGGGATATGGAACCTGGGAGCTTCTAGTGCAGGTCGAATTCTATCTCGGCACAAGCCACAAGCCTCGGGGTAGCAGAGGAGCTATAAGAATTGATAAAAATCAAAATGAGGAAAGGGTTGTAAACAATTTTGATTAAGTCATTTTCCCAACATTTGCAGCGTAGTCTATGACCTGGAAAATTCAGTACTAAAATGGCCAACTGCTCAGAAGAGGTTTTACATTGGTTCCATTGGCTGAAAAACTTTGAAAACTGGTAAAATAAAGCATTCTTGATTTGTCAATTTTCTGTGGGCTTGGAGAACTGCTTGTAGATTTTCCCAGTTTTGAAATATTCAAATGAAACAAGGTATCCAAAAATCATCCGTTCATTTCTAATGGGAAAAATCTAATGGGAAATATTTGACACCAGAGATATTTGTTTTAATGATTGTTACCTCCTAAATGAGAAGCAAGCGCGCATTTATAACAACCTTTCTTACAAGTATTCTGACCTTCCCAGATGACTCATTTCATTTGTCTTTCAGTTCAAATTCTGCTCTGTGCGATCAGTAATGAACATACTAATTCATTCTTAAGAAATTAATCATTACTGCTTTTCTGAAGGAAGAAATTAGCCCATTTGAGTTAAGGGCTTTGTTAAAATGGAAAACAGCGGTATTTAATACAAATACATTAATACATTCATCAACAATTTCACATAGAACAATTTGAACCATCCTTCTGTTTCCAGATATCAATCTTCATGGTGGAGGCACTGAGGTTTCTTGCACTTCCTCACTAGGTATACCATGAGTGGGCAATGACGCACAATCTTTCAATCAGTGTTGGGCATCAAATGCGCGCAGGCAAAGTACAGCATGTATACATAAATGTAGAATTACCCATACTCTAGGGTGGCACAGTGGTTAGCACAATTTCCTCATGGTGCCAGGCACTTGGGTTCAATTCCAGCCTCAGGTCACTGCCTGATGGAGTTTGCACATTCTCCCAGTGTCTGTGTGGGTTCCCTCCAGGTGCTCCGGTTTCATCCCACGATCCATAATTGTGTGGATTGGCCAGGTTAAATTGCCGTTTAGTGTCGGGGTAAATATGAGAATAGGGCCTGGGTGGGATTGTTGCCAGTGCAAGCTTGATGGGCTGAATGGGCTCCTCCTGTACTGTAGGTATTCTATGATTCTATTCCAAAGTTCCCTAGTGTTACATTCAGAAGTTTATTACTTAGTGAAACATTTCAATCCCAAATGTTGACTAACTCACTGATTGAAAATGCCAGTGTTATGTTGAGCCTTGGGCAGCTTTTTTGCTTTGTTGGATTTGAGCACATGGTCCAGAGTTCAAACTTTGTTCTAACCAATCTTATTGTCAATTTCCTCTTAATCAGGATAAAAATGAGACTTTCCACTTTACCACAATTTAACTACATGCTTTCCAATGATTTTTCTGTCCTGATAACATATATCAGGCAGGCTTTAAAAATGACAGGCAGAATGAATTTCAAAATTCCAGTCCCCATTCCTGTCATTGTTAATTTAGATTGACATGCGGTAAGCATGGATCGTGAGTTCACATCCAGCTGGCCTGACGTTGCCAGCTCCATTGCAGAAGTGGTGATTTTCCTTGTAATTTTCATGAAGCCAGGCCTGGTATTGAAGATGAACTAATTCACACCATCTTAGAAGTGCTATGAACCATGGAGGAACCCTAGTTTGTAGTCCGGAACTGTACGGTAGGTATGCTCAAGTGACATTCATGTCACAATGAAATGCTATATTCTATATTCTTTTCATACTGTGATTAATGAAACGGCTTTGTTTTATAACAATAATTGGCTATTAAATTGAGCATTGTAAAGAAGTAAAAGTCTTAAGATGGATTAGAGTACATTATCCACTGGATAAAGTTTTCCCCTGCATTGTACAACATTGAAGTTCTGATTTGATGATGTCAATTGTCCATTTGGCACTCATGTTTTCCTTGAATTTCAGTTTAGTTATTTGTATTGGCTGCTTCAAATCTTTAACAAATGATTGATTGCTTTAAATTGGCTGAGTTTCTTGCTGACTTCAAATGTTTTAATGTATTCAGAACTGGCAGTTTCGTTAACACAGTTTTCAATGGGGTATCATTTTGAATTTGTATCTGAGTTCCAAACCCACTAATGGATTCAGTTCAGCAAGGGTTATTGACACAGCTGTCAAAGGGACTGAGAGCTTTGTTATTTTGACAGATTCATGAGCAGTTCAGAGGATTATGAATTTTTAAATGCTGCTTGCTTATCTTGACAAATGTATGAGCATGTCAAGGACTTGCTAAAGTTATTATAGGGCTTATGAGTTCTGTATATAGTGGATGCTGGGTGAGTATCTGTAAGGGCAGGTATGGGTGTGAGAGGATAGAAAGGTTTCACACTCCTCTCTAGAATGGGATTGATGTCTCAGCAAACAGAGACCAGCCATTTAATCAAGACGCCTTGACATTTGCCTGCCTCCATCTCCATCTCAGACTTGCTGTAGGAATTAGTGGTACTGTCATCAGCCTGTCCACACCATGAAAATAGCATGGGTAGGCAATCCTGGTCAGGAGGCAGGATCATGACAATGGGAAATCCCCTGATTCCGGTGGCACATGGTTAGCCCTGCTGCCTCACAGCACCAGGGACCTGGGTTAGATTACTGGCTTGGATCACTATCTTTGTGGCACGTTCTCCCCATGTCTGCGTGGGTTTCCCCCAGGTGCTCTGGTTTGCTGCCACAGTCCAAAGATATGCTGGTTAGTTGAATTGGCCATGTTAAATTGCCCTTTAGCGTCAGGAGCACTAGCTGGGGTAAATAGGGGTATGGGGATAGGACCTGGGTAGAATTGTGATTGGTGCAGACTTGATGGGCTGAATGGCCTCCTTCTGCATTGTAGGATTCTATGATTCAAGAAAATCCTTCCCAAGTTATTCCGATCCACGTTGTCTGCTCTTTGCTTTTAACCCTTCCTTTTTGTTTCTCTCTTGGTGGTTCCACTTTTGTTTGGTCCACTCCTTTCCAGCAACAGCATCTCATCTCAGTCCACATGGCTGACTCTAGATTCATCCTTTTCACCTGCAAGCTGCACAGAGTCAGCTTCCACATGTTCGCCAAAGTCATCACTCCACCAAGACCACTGTCAACACAACCACTGAGCTGTTACACTCCTTCAATGGTGAGTTGGGGGGGGTGGGAGGAGGGAGGGACAGTTCATTCTCTGGTGAGGGGGGAGGGAAGGAGGGAGGGCCAGATCATTCTCTGGTGGGGGGAAGGGAGGAGGAGGGAAGGCCAGGTCATTCTCTGATGGAGTAGGGGGCAAGAGGGAGGCCAGATCATTCCCTGGTGGGGGGGTGTAGGGGAAATCAGGGGAGGCCAGATGGTTCTCTGGTGGAAGTGGGGAAGAGGGGAGGAGGGAGGGCCAGATGGTTCTCTGGTGGAGGTGGGGAAGGGGAGAGGAGAGAGAGGGCCAGATGGTTCTCTGGTGGAAGTGGGGGAGGAGGGAGGGCCAGATGGTTCTCTGGTGGAGGTGGGGAAGGGGAGGGGAGAGAGGGCCAGATGGTTCTCTGGTGGAGGTGGGGAAGGGGAGAGGAGAGAGGGCCAGATGGTTCTCTGGTGGAGGTGGGGAAGGGGAGAGGAGAGAGGGCCAGATGGTTCTCTGGTGGAGGTGGGGAAGGGGAGAGGAGAGAGGGCCAGATGGTTCTCTGGTGGAGGTGGGGAAGGGGAGAGGAGAGAGGGCCAGATGGTTCTCTGGTGGAGGTGGGGAAGGGGAGAGGAGAGAGGGCCAGATGGTTCTGTGGTGGAAGTGGGGGAGGGGGGAGGAGAGAGGGCCAGATGGTTCTCTGGTGGAGGTGGGGAAGGGGAGAGGAGAGAGGGCCAGATGGTTCTCTGGTGGAGGTGGGGAAGGGGAGAGGAGAGAGAGGGCCAGATGGTTCTCTGGTGGAGGTGGGGAAGGGGAGAGGAGAGAGGGCCAGATGGTTCTCTGGTGGAAGTGGGGGAGGGGGGAGGAGGGAGGGCCAGATGGTTCTCTGGTGGAAGTGGGGGAGGGGAGAGGAGAGAGAGGGCCAGATGGTTCTCTGGTGGAAGTGGGGGAGGGGGGAGGAGGGAGGGCCAGATGGTTCTGTGGTGGAAGTGGGGGAGGGGGCAGGAGGGAGGGCCAGATGGTTCTGTGGTGGAGGTGGGGGGGAGGGCAGGAGGAGGGAGGGCCAGATTGCTCGGTGAGGGAAAAGGCAAGAGTGGGGGGGGGGGGTGGGCTGGTGGGGGGGGTAGTATGCTGCCACTCTGCGAGCGATCGGTGGATGGGTGGGAGCAGGGGGTCGCAATCAGCCTGGGTAACGGAGGGGAGGGTGAGTGGTTATGGGGGCCAGTTATGTTGTGGGGTTGGGGCAGGATCTGTGGGGCCTTCACTCCCGGACCGCTTCTGCTTTTTGCAGCCCGGAAGCAATGTGGCAGGGGAGCATTTTTCAAATTTTTTTTTCAGTGTGCATGCACAGTTCAGAGCTCTGATCATTTCGGGTGTCATAAGCCCCACCCACAGTGCGATTCAGACTCACGACTTCTCTTCAGGCTGAGTGCGTATGGGGGTGCCTGAGAACAGGTTTACAAATAGGATCTGAATTGCGCCCAGATTCAACACTGAGAATCAAAGTGGTAAAATCGGGCCCTCTGTGACGGCTCTGAGAAAAATAAATGTGTCTGAATTGCGCGCACCAGATTGGATGAGCAGCATCTCATCTTCCAATCAGGCACATTACAGCACTTGGGTCTTAAGTTCAATAACTTTGAATAAGACTTTTCTCTTTCATATTTTTTTATATCCCAAGCATGCTTGGTTCCTGCGCAAAAACCTCCCTCCCTCCCTCCCACTGGGTCAACTATCACTTGTTACTCAGTTTTGTTACATCTTTGCTGCAACCTCTCCCAGCGCCCACTAATCACTCTTCCAGCTATTCCACCCCCATTTATAGAATCATTGAATTCCTACAGTACAGAAGGAGGCCATTCGGCTCATCGAGCCTGTACCAACCACAATCCCACCCTGGCCCTATTCCCGTAATCCCACACATCCACCCCACCTTTATTCCCCCTGACACTAGGGTCAATTTAGCATGATCAACCTAACCCGTACATCATTAGAGTGTCAGAGGAAACTGGAGCACCCAGAGGAAACCCATGCAGACATGGGAAGAATGTGCAGACTCCACACAGACAGTAACCCAAGGCTGGAATTGAACCTGGGACCCTGGTGTTGTGAGGCAGCAGTGCTCACCACTGTGCCACCATGCCACCCCAATTATGAATTACATATAATCACATTTTCTCCCCCTCCTTATTTCTGAACAAGGGTAAAGCGAGCTTGAAACATTCATTCCGTTTTCTCTCCCTATGAATGTTGTCAGACCTGCTGCGTTACTTCCAACTGTCTCTGTTTCAGGTTCCAGCATCTGCAATGTTTTGCTATTCTCATGTATATTAGAAGGTTCAGTTTGTTGTTTGAAGTAGGCTGCATTAGACCTTCCAATTCAAAATAGCAGTAGGGGTGCTACAACAGGGGCAGCACTGTGGCACACTGGCTAGCACTGCTGCCTCACAATGCCAGGGACTTGGGTTCAATTCCTGGCTTGGGTCACAGTCTGTGTGGCGTTTGTATGTTCTCCCCGTGTCTGTGTGGGTTTGCTCCAGGTGCTCCATTTCCCACAGTATGAAAAGCATGCCGGTTAGGTGCATTGGCCATGCTAAATTCTCCCTCAGTGTACCCAAGCAGGCGCTGTAGTGTGGCAACTAGGGGATTTTCACAGTAACTTCATTGCAACGTTAATGTGATACTAATAAATAAACTTTAAAAAATATTATTCTCGAGATGGATGGGCTTCCACTTTTGACCACTATTACATGACCCCGCCTCGCTGAAATCGGCCTACATGGTGTGATTGGATGAAGGCCAGATCACACATGGCAATGACCTTCCTGATGTTCAAATGGTCCGCAACACTCACTATCCAGTCTTAAATATGAACAATAATCATGAGAACGAGATATGTAAAGGCAACCAGAATCCATGGAACCCTATTTCAGCATGAACCTTCACAAGAAGGCAGAAAGAAAAGAGAACAAAGAAAGAGTAATAAGATTTAACTTCATGGTGTGAGGGCACAAGTCAAACCTTAGATTATAATTTCAGCATGTTCCAATGTAATTCTCTTATATACGTCATAGGTGAGAAAAGCAAAAGAAATGGGGGGTACCACACAACAATTTTAAAGAGGTCGCATGCCAACTGACTCAAGAACAGCATCTTCCCTGCTGCCATCAGACTTTTGAATGGACCCACCTTGCATTAAGTTGATTGTTCTCTAAATCCTAGCTATGACTATAACACTACATTCTGCACCCTCTCCTTTCCTTCCCTATGAACGGCATGCTTTATTGTTTCCTGTGTGCTATACAGATACTTTGCACTGTATGCTAATACATGTGACAATAATAAATCAAATCAAATCACCAGACTCTGTTAAGAATGAAGGTTTGACAAAAGTTAACATATAACTCTGCCTAACCCTGATATTTAGTTTACATTTTAGTAACTTTTATCCCTTTGATTGTAGGAAGTGCTGACGTTACCTGGGGGAGAGATGGTGAGGAGAGAAAGGAATTGTTGTGCCTGACAGTTTGAGGAGCTGAATGAACTTGCATTGTAGAATGACAAAACTGCTAGGCATCCTGTGTTGTAGATGGTTATCTGCTGATGTTTATTCAGCTTTTAACATGCTGACAGAGCTCAGCAATTCCTCAATGAGATCGGCAGCACTCGTTCTTTAAGCATGCAGGCATTCGGTTTACAGGATGATATTACGGGTAAGAGTCATTGGCGAGCTTTTAGAGATAATGTGTCCTAGTTTGCATTTATACGTCCCCAAAGGTTCGTCCCAACTGTGCCACAGTGTGAGCTGAGTCCGAGCCTCGGCAATGAGATTCGGCAGGAGCTTTGGTCACCGCATGTGAGGCTGATCCGGACTTTGTCTGATGGCCACGCGTGTACTCACTCACTGAACAGGATTCAGGATGGGAAACCCTGGCTAATTTTTAAACCAGGTAAACCAAACTGAGGGACAAATCAAAAAGAGCAGGGACACTAATAAGTAAATCACAAAGAAAACTTAAAACGTCAAATCAAAATGTGATTAACAGCGTTGATAAAGTGCCTCAGTCCCCATGGCGCCAACTGAGCAGGGAAGGCCTAGACAATGGCAGCAGACACTATGTGCTCCCTCTCCATGGACACTTTACTGTAGCCGCAGTAGAGAGGCAGACGGTTGGGCCAGACGACCTGTCTGATCGCCTGCTGCCTAGACCTGCTGATGGTGAGTCTGACCAGGCTCAGGATCACCTAGTCAATTTTTCCCACCCTAGCTCAGCATGCTGAGGCTATTAACAATGGTCAGCTAATACCCTGGGCTGAAATCTGCTAAAGCAGCACTAGCCAGGGAATGAACCCAAGGCCTGTCAGTGTTATACAGCTCAGTGTCACATTGGCTGCTGTATATATCTACAGAGTCATTTTAAGGACTGGAGAAATTGAATAGATTTGAGTTATTTTCTCCATATTCCCTGCAGCCCTTTACAACGCTGTTGTAGAACAGGTTACAACGAGGCGGGAAGGGATTAGCCAAAAGTCATTTTACCTTTCACCTAACCTCCCTAAAAAGGAAATGACGGAGCCAGTGTTCAGTCTAGACCCCACAATGCTTGGAAGATTTGCACTTTATTACCCCATGCACAGCTACGTTGAATGCATGCATTCAAGAAGATCACTTTTTAAAGCATTGCTCCTCACCTTGATTGAAAAACAATCCAGAAGTCCACAATACAACCAAGAACAGGGGATAGAATTCAGTCGAGTTCTGCCTGGATGGTTTGAAACATAAAAACAAGCATGACATGATTGACAGAGGCCATTCCCAAAAGGTATTCCATCAAAACTGCTCCATCAGTCCACTGCTAACTTCCCCCATCCTCCTCTCCTAGGTGCTGAATTATGCCGAGAATTAGTCCCATGCAATTCTGATGAAAGGCCTGAAAAATTAATTCTGGTCGGAATTCTCCAACCTCGCCCATGGCTGGGATTCTCCAGTCCCGCTGCAACGAATAGAGTTTTGGCTGAGGACAAAATTCCCCATTCTAGCAGCAGCAGTGGCGGGGCGAATATGATCAGAGAATCCCGGCCTCCATTTCCCCACCCTCACCACCACCACCCTCCCATCCCACACCCCCCCAACAGCCCCCCACCCTCCCACTCCCTACCCCCACCAGCCTCCTTCCCACCCATACCCACCCCCTTCTCATCCCCCATCCCCTACCCTGACCAACCCCCTTCCCACCCCCATCCAAACCCTCCCACCCCTTACCCCCACCACCCACACCAACCCTCTCTCTCCCCCTCCACCACCATCCCCCCCTCACCCCCCACCAATCCCCCCACCCCACCCGTCCCCCCAACCACCTCCCTGAATGCTGCCTGACCTGATGAGTATTTCCAGAATTTTGTGTTTTCAATTTGATATTAGTTCCATATGGGGATGGGCTGCCCTAGTATCTCACTCAAGATATCTATTTGGGAGAGTAAAGAGAAAGGGGGGTGGGCGTGAGGGAATGGGAGTGGAACTGGAATCCTGATTCAGACCTCGCTAAATACACAGATGTGTGTAGGTGAGGGTTACCAAATAGAAACAGGAGCTCTGGCTGATGTTTGTTCTCCTGGGCCACGCATACCAAGTGTACCAGGGGAGGAACTTTGTTTAAAATGAAGCACATTCCAGCCATGCTGGTAGTGATGGGTTATGGTTCACTCAGAGCCCGGGTTGCTGGGGCAACATGAACTTTTTACACACATGTTGTAGTCTGGAGCTTTACGAATAGTGATGGTCGAGGTTGCAATGTTCTTTCTGTTGTACAACTGGCCAGGAATCCCTCCTGCTCTTAGCCCACCATTGGCATGTATTGTCAGAGAATCAAAGTAAAGTAAGTAAAGTTTATTTATTAGTCACAAGTAGGCTTACACTGTTGAAGTTACTGTGAAAATCCCCTAGTCACCACACTCTGGTGCCCATTCGGGTATGCTGAGGGAGAATTTAGCATGACCAAAGCACCTAACCAGCAGGCCTTTCAGGCTGTGGGAGGAACCTGGAGGAAACCCATGCAGACATAGGGAGAAAGTGCAGACGCTGCACAGACTGTAACCCAAGCCGGGAATCGAACCCGGGTCCCTGGCATTGTGAAGCAGCAGCACTAACTGCTGTGCTACCGTGCTGCCTCGAGAGTCATAGTCATAGAAGTTTACAGCATGAAAACAGGCCCTTCGGCCCAACTTGCCCATGCCACCAGGTTTTACCACTAAACTAGTTCCAATTGCCCATGTTTGGCCCATATCCCTTTATACCCATCTTACCCATGTAACTGTCTAATGGCTTTTTAAAAGACAAAATTGTACCCACCACCAATACTACCTCTGGCAGCTTGTTCCAGACACTTTCTATCCTGTGTGTGAAAAAATTGCCCCTCTGGACCCTTTTGTATCTCTCCCCTCTCACCTTAAACCTATGTTTTAGATTCTCCTACCGTTGGGAAAAGATGTTGATTGTTATCTATGGCCCTCATTATTTTATAGACCTCTGCAAGATCACCCCAAGCCTCCTGCATTTCAGGGAAAAGAAGTCCCGGTCTATCCAGCGTCTCCTTATAACTCAAACCATCAAGGCCCAGTAGCATCCTAGCATCGGGAGGATTTGCTGGGCAATTTTCAAATTGTTTGGCTACATTATGAGTGCACACTCCTTGGATCAGATCCTGGAGTGGGATCAAACCTGAAGTTCCTGGTTCAGAGAAAGGGACACTATCTACTGAGTCATAACACCTCCCCGATCAATCGGATTTCCAGGCAGCAGTTTTCAGAACCTTACAGGAAAAACGATCGGCATTCGAGATGGGGACAGAGCAGAGTTCAACACCTCTGATTGTACTTGCACTGTGATATTTTTAGGGTCACAATGCAGCAAGTAAGACAGAGAGAGAGATGAAATGTACAAATGTTTGCCACGCATCCACATTCTAGGAAGAAATAGTGGGAACACTTCCCCGGTTACCCATTTCTATCATCCGATGTAGAGCACTGCAAAATACAAACTTCTTAATTTATCCCACATCTCCTACACGGCAGACAGCAATGAGGTGAATCATACAAACCCTACGGTGCAGAAGGAGACCACTTGACCCATTCACCTGCACTGACAACAATCCCACCCAGGCCTATCCCCACAACCCCACATATTCACCCTGCCAATCGGCCTGACACTAAGGGGCAATTTAGCGTGGCCAATCAACCTAACCCACACATCTTTGGACTCTGGGAGGAAACCGGAGCATCCGGAGAAACTCACAGAGACACAGGGAGAATGTACAAACTCCACGCAATGACCCAACTTGGGAATTGAACCCAGATCCCTGGCGCTGAGAGGCAGCAGTGCTAACCACTGTGCCACCATGCCACCACCACAGGGAGAGTGGAAAGCCAATACTTTGAAATAAACGTTTTTTTTAAATTAAAAAAGCAGCATCATTCTCCCTAAAACATCATTAGTTTGAGATGCAGTGTCATCAGACATCCTGCTCCTTCAGCAGAAGTTAAGTTGGTCTCCAGGGAAAATGCCAGTGCTTTTTGTGTTGAAGAGGATGATTAGTTTAAAACCTTTAAAGTTTACAAAAGTGCCTTTCTTTTTAAAAGAGTTAACTAAGTTCAGGGCTGCCATTCTGATCCCGAGCTATCATGGATCCTGGGGTACTTATTCACAGATCCCTGAAGTCAGCAGAGCAGGTGAACAGAATGGTTAAAAAGGCTTATGGGATACTTGCTTTCATTAGTTAGGCATAGAGCATAAGAGCAGGAAGGTAATGTTGGAGCTGTACAGAGTGTTGGTTAGGCTACAGCTGGAGTAGTGTGTACAGTTCTGGTCAGCTCACTATAAGAAGGTTGTGTTTGCACTTGAGGGGTCCAGAAGAGGTTCACCAGGATGTTGCCCAAGATGGAACATTTGAGCTATAAAGGAGAGAATGGATAGGCTTGGGGTGTTTTCTTTACAGCACAGAAGGCTGAGGGGTGGTGGGGGACATGACTGAGGTGTATAAGGTTATGACGGGTATGGACATGGTGAGTGCAAAGCAACTGTTCCCCTTGATTGAGGGACCAATCACAAGGGGTATGGTTTTAGGGTGAGGGGCAAGAGATTCAGAGGGGATTTGAGAAAAAAAATCACTGAGGGTGGTGGGAATCTGGAAAGCACTGCCTGAGAAGGTAGGAGAGGCCGGAAACCTTACAACCTTTAAAATTATTTGGGTGAGCACATTATACATCAGAACATTCAAGGATATGGGACAAATGCAGGAAAATGGGATTAGGACACCTTTAGGTGGTTGGTATGATGTGGAGATGCCAGCGTTGGACTGGGGTAAACACAGTAAGAAGTCTCACAACACCAGGTTAAAGTCCAACAGGTTTATTTGGTAGCAAACACCACTAGGTTTCGGTGCTCTGCCTCTCACGAAGGGGTGTTTGCTACCACATAAACCTGTTGGACTTTAACCTGGTGTGGTGAGATTTCTTACTGAGTTATTGTTGGTACAGAGTCAATGGCCGAAGGGCCTTTTCTACACTATATTGACTCTTTGGATAGGATTTTCCAGCCACGCTCGCCTCAAGGCTGGAAAATCCCACCCGATATCAATGAACCTTTGCATGGTCCACTCCCACCTGCTACGATTTCTGTGGCAGGCGGGACAGGAAAATTCTGCTCTATGTTGTTGTAGCTGGAAATAGCGCTTCTATAGATGTCAGGCAGGGATAAGGTCAGGCTCAATTCTGATGAATAGCTTTCTTGCATTCGCTGACTGGGATCGCGTGGGCATTTGGGCAATGTATTTAAAGGCTTTCAGTGCCCAACGGATTGGTATTTCAGGACAAATCGGTGGGTTTGGGGTGAGAGAAAGGGGAGGACAGACAGAATGTATTCGCCCTGATGATCTGCAGTGCTAATTTGTGCCTCTGTTATTTGAGCGAGCAGCCATCATAATACAATTACACACAAATGATTCATGTTCATGTGAAGTCAAATCTTGTGTTATCTGAAGACTTGCTCTGAATTATTTACCAGCACCATATCATTATATGGATATGCCTCAATTAAGGCAAGGGACTGACTGACGTTAATTACTGGCAATCAAAGATTGTAACTGTAAGCAAATAAAACCTCAACTTTTTTCCTACTTTTGAGTGAAATACCCCCATTGAAATAAAATGGACTGTTCTCTCTCAGGGTTTGAGAGAAAAGAAATTGTTACAATTGTCTGAGGTCTCAGACTGAAAAGAACTTCTGTCTCCGGCTCAATCCCCAGCTGAGTTTCACACTCTATGGGATAGATTTTATATGGGACTGATGATCCACCCTCCAGCCTAAGAGTCAGTCAGCACCTTGTCGATGTGAAAACCAGCTGCCCGCAGCAATAACACATTGGGGACATCCCTAATTTGTGCAAAGTGGAACTGCCACCCATCAGGGACAGCAAGTCCTGTCCTAGAATGCTGCCAACCAATCAGACTGACCGGCAGTCTCCTCAGCACCAGAAGACGATCGTAGTCACTGCTGGGACTATAACCAATCCTCCAAATATGTGAAGATGTCACCCACTACAGGCAAGAACAGGGATTCGGGGTGGACACAGCTGAGTGGGGGTCTTGTGGTTCAGTGGGTAGCACCCCTGCTTCTGAATCAAAAGCTCCAGCTTCGAATCCCACCCCAGGACCTGATGCCTAAGGAAGGTGCATCCATAACGAGTGTCAACCTGCAAATCCTTCCAAACAAGACAATGGCTGGCAGTAAGAGCAGAAGAAACCCCCGGTCGGCCATATTTGATGTGGAGTGGAGCTCCTCATGCTATACACCCTGGTTACAGACTGGTGACTTGTTCTGGGAATTACTAACTATGGAAACAGATTAAATTCTGCCTTAGCGCAGCACTAGATGTGGGAAGAGAATTGGAATTGGAACAGGTAGGAGGCCTCAGTGAGGTGAGGTAAGGAAGAAGAGGGGTTTAGGTTAGAGAGGCCCAATCAGCACAAAATAGTACCCACCAAAGGAGGTGCATCCCTTCCTGGCCTACTGCAGCCTGTGCCTGGTTGCCTTGCTTTGCTTCTGCCTTCCCCTGCAGACTGTAACATTGTGACGGAGGTGCAATGAGACCCTTAATTTGCAATCCACTGTCCATTTCTGGGCTTCACAAGGCCTAAGGGTGGGCAGGCTGCCTGATACCTTACCCATCCTCCTATAGTATGTGGGGCAGGTCAAGGGCGGCTGGGGGGGTTTATTTTACAAGCAACAGCCACCCCTCCCCACCTTCAAATAGGCTGGTGGGGGCCTGTAAAATTCACAACTATACTTTTTAAATCCGAATGATTAACTGTTTCCAACTCCATAACCCCGGCCCTATGTCAGCCCATCTGTCACTGAGGCCTTCTTCTACGTCTCTGTCCATTCCAGTATCAGGTATTTCAATGCTCTTTTGGCTGGACTCCAATCCTCCAAAACTTCATTCAACAAAACTGCCATTATCTTATTCAATGTCCCCTCTTATCTACTCTTTATGCTGTGCATAACCCTTTTCAGTATGCAAGGCCTTTCAATTATTGTGTGGCAGTGCATGTGTGCTAACTTAAAGGGACCGACTTTCACTTGTCCTAGGTGGGACTCTGGGTTGGTGCATGCCCATGTAATTTAAGGGGAATATGGATCCTATCTTCTACATCTTTGCCTTGAACCATCCCCACTCACACTCTTCCCACCACCCAGTATGAGATTGACCAGCCCTCCTAATTGGTCTGTCCTTGACTTGGTATCTGGTCTTTTGTTATGGCAACATAGGGTATTTTATCTACAATCATCTCACTGTATAGGGAGCATACGGTAAATGCTGTAATATAGTAATATGTTACTGAACAGGGAGCAAATTTTTTCTTCATGAAATATCATACAAATTCCTAATTTCCTTCAATTTCTCTGCTTTTGAGAAGGGGAGAGTAAAGGGGAAAGATGAGGAAGAGAATCCGCCATCCATTGGATCTCTAACTGAAATAGAGATTGCACGTTTATGAAGATGTTGGTCAGGACAAAGTCTGGCTTAACAATTATGCTTCTAATTATATACAAATGCTTTTAACACAATGAAACGCCCCAAGGCACTTCACAAGGACATTATACTGTAGAACAAAGCATAACACCAAGTCGGGTCAGGTGATCTAAAGCTTGGACAAAGAGGTAGCTTTTATGAAGCGAGGCAGAGATGGGAGGAAATTCCAGAACTTGGGATCTAGCCAACTGAAGGCACAACAGCCAATGGTGGAACAATTGGAATTGGGAACGCACAAGAAGCCAGAACTAGAGAAGAGTGCAGATATCCCTGGAAGGTTGTGGGGCTAGAGGAGATTACAGAGATAGGGAGCGGCAAGGCCTTGGAGGAATTTGAAAACAAGGATGAGAATTTTAAAAATCAGGACATTGCTAGACTGGGAGCCAGTGGAGTTGGTGTAACGTTATGAATCAAGACTCAGACAGTTTTGGATGGACTCAAGATTACAGAGCATAGAATGTGGGAGATCAGCAGGGAGTGTGCTGGAAGGTAATAAAGGCGTAGATGAGAGTTTCACAGCAGATGAGTTGAGACAATGGCAAAGTTGAACAATATTAGAGAGATGGTCTTAATTGAGAGTAGTTCATCTCAGGATCAAATATGACACCTGGGATTGCAAACAGACTGGCTTAATCTCAGTCTGTTGACAGGGAGAGGGATGGAGTCTGTAGTAACAGAATAAAGTTTGGAGTGGGAACTGAAAAGAATGACTTCCGTCTTCCCAAGTATTAACTGGGTGGGGACGGGGTTGCTATTCATCTTGCATTGAGTGGCACAGTGGTTAGCACTGCTGCCTCACCGCTCCAGAGACCCGGGTTCGATTCCTGGCTTGGGACACTGTCTATGTGGGGCTTGCACATTCCCTCTGTGTCTGTGCGGGTTTCCACTGGGTGCTCTGGTTTCTTCCCACAGTCCAAAAGTTGTGCAAGTTAGATGCATTGGCCATGCTAAATTCTCCCTCAGTGTATCCAAACTGGTGCCGAAGTATGGTGACTAGGGTATTTTCACAGTAATTTCATTGCAATGTTAATGTAAGCCTTCATGTGATACTAATAAATAAATAAACTTTCGTATTGGATTCTGATAAGCTGTCTGGTGATTTTGCTGTGGAGATGCCGGCGTTGGACTGGGGTAAACATAGTAAGAAGTCTCACAACACCAGGTTAAAGCCCAACAAGTTTAATTTTAATAAATTGTTTATTTTTCAAATAAACTTGTTGGACTTTAACCTGGTGTTGTGAGAGCTCTTACTGATGATTTTGCAATAGGAGAGGAGTTGAGAAAGAGGTGATGGTGAAGTAGAGCTGTGTCATCAGCTCACATGTCCAAACTAACACTGCTTTTGGACAATGAGAAATAGGAGGGGGCCAAGAGCAGAACCTTGAGGAACACCAAAAATAATGGTGTAGAGCTGGAAGAAAAGCCATTGAAGGGATTCTCTGGCTACTATTAGACGGATAAGAATGGAACCAGGTGGGAGCAGTCCCACCCAGCTGAACAACAGTGGAGAGGGTACTTGAGAAGGATCATGTGGCCAAATAAGTCAAAGGCTGCAAATAGGTCAAGACAGGATCAACTGTGAAGTGCTCCAGTTAAATAGCTGCTCAAAATTTACCATCGAATCATATTCATAAACAAGTCTGATTCTGGATAGCAGGAAGTTGCCATGGTACTGAGTACCCATCAACATCAAGGGAGAAAGATAAAACATTAAAAACGTTTATGGCTATTTACTTTGATTCCTACAGAGCAGAAGGAGGCCACTTGGCCCATCGAGTCTGCATCGACTCTCTGACAGAGCATCTTACCCAGGCCCTATCCCTGTAACCATATATATTTACCCCATTAATCGCCCCCTAACTTACACATCTTGGGACACTAAGGGGGAATTTAGCATGGACAGTCCACCTAACCTGTGCATCTTTGGACTGTGGGAGGAAACCCATGCAGACATGAGGAGAATATGCAAACTTCACATAAACAAACAGACACCCAAGGCCAGAATCAAACCTGGGTCCCTAGTGCTGTGAAGCAGCAGTGCTAACCACTGTGCCAATCTCTCGCAATTGAAAATGTATCTGTGAGTTTGTTGTTTATGGGAAAGCACAGGAGTGCAATGGTTAATGGGATGCTTATGGCTAGTTAAGGCTGCTGAATATCAGCCCTTCCCCACACTATAACCCAATGCCATCCAACCTGAGTCATTGAGAACAGTTCTGAATGGACATGGTTGTGAAATTGCACAGCTGCTTAGAAAGCTGTTGTGGTAGAGATCTGTCTCTTCCCCTGGGGTCTTCTTTACTGAAAAGCCCTTTAATTATTTAACTTCAAAAAGAAAAAGTCAAGATTGATTTACACCTAACACGATACTTAATGGAGAAAAATGCACTAAGAACATCTTTTTTGATTTTTCATTGATTTGGAAAAAAACTTTTTAAGAGTCTTAAAGTGATACCAGCAAATTAACGAGCACAATTTCATGGCAGGAGGACGCGGAAGAATTAAATTTTTTATCAATTCTTCGGTACAAATACCTACTATAAAGTGCTTAAGTAAACTTACTGTGCACGAAAGATCCTTTCAAAGTCAGGCGATCCTGTAACTGATGGTGGGGCAATTTTATATTTCATCCTGGCATTCCCTACTTGCTTGGCAAAATATGCTGCACATACAAAAAGGAAAGTTTATTCATGGACAGTAATTAACTTTTTTTTTAAGAATACATAAGGATATAAGAACTAAGAGCAGGTGTAGGCCATCTGGCCCCTCAAGCCTGCTCTGCTACTTAATAAGATCATGGCTGATCTTTTTGTGGACTCAGCTCCACTTATCCACCCGCTCACCAGAACCCTCAATTCCTTTACTGTTCAAAAATGTATCTATCCTTGCCTTAAAAACATTCAGCGAGGTAGTCTCTATTTCTTCACTGGGTAGGGAATTCCACAGGTTCACAACCCTTTGTGTGAAGAAGAACCTCCTCAACTCATTCCTAAATCTGCTCCCTCTTATTTTGAGGCTATGCCCCAAGTTCTAGTTTCACCCAACAGTGGAAATAATCCCCCTGCTTCTATCTTATTTATTCCCTTCATAATCTTATATATTTCTATAAGATTTCCCCCTCATTATTCTAAATTTCAATGAGTATAGTGCCAGTCTAACCTCAATAGCCTTAAGCTCACCTTATAAGTCAATACAGATGCAACTAGAACAGTGCAACCAAATGCAAAATGTAATAAGATTAATCCACTGGGACAAAAGATTTAAATGTCCAAATCACCAACAACCTGTCCTGGTCTCTTCATGCCAGCACTCTAGTTAAGAAAGCCCAGCAATGCTTCTACTTTTTCAGGGGGCGATGGAAATTCAACATGCCTGTTACGACTCTCACCAATTTTGCAGATGCACCATAGAAAGCATCCTTTCCAGATGTATCACAGCTTAGTATGGCTCCTGTTCTGACCAAGACTACAAGAAACCATAAAGGGTTGTGAACAAAGCCCAGTCCATCGCATATCCCATCCATTGACTCTCTACACTTCCCGCTGCCTCAAAAAAGCAGCCAGCATAATCAAGGATGCTGGACATACTCTCTTTCACCTTCTTCTATTGGGAAGAAGATACAAAAATCTGAGGTCACGCACAAACAGACCCAAGAACAGCTTCTTCCCTGCTGCCACCAGACTTTTGAATGGACCTACCTGGCATTAAGTTTATTATTCTCTACAGCCTATGACTGTAACATTACATTCTGCACCCTCTCCTTTCCTTCTCTATGAACGGTGTGTTTTGTATAGTGCGCAAGAAACAATACTTTTCACTGTATATCAATACATGTGACAATAATAAATCAAATCAAAACAAAACTGTGCAGGGCCCCCGACGGAAAAGTCAGTGCATTTTCGTGGCCTAATGCGTATTCTGAATAACTCTGGTTTATTAAATTGCCTTGCATTTAAACATCTGTGTACACAGTGGATATTCAGGTGACGAAACTGACTGAACAGAGTCCAACTGGCAGGAGAAGCAATATAGATAAAAGGATTCTCTGCTGGTGTGTGAGAACTTCAGAACTAGTGCAGAGTGCTGAGGTTTAGCTGCAACAACTCATCTGTTCCTGACATTATCGTGTGAAGTTTGCTTTGCCACAACTTTCAAGCTGCTGTTTTGGTCGTGACTTTTCCAGGTTTGAGAGCAGGGCCAGATCTCTCCGTCACTGCCAGACACTTCATCAAGCCCATTGACTGGCACGGCTCAGGGTTATATTGAACCTCAGAGTGAGGGGTTCTGGGCTAAGGCTGCTGGGCAGAGGGATAATAATCTTCAGAGGCAGAGACAAGCTTTGTAGGTATTGTAGCCATCAGCAGTGATGGATAGGATGATGCTTTAACAGGGATTCCCACTTAATCATAGGATCCTTGCAGTGCAGAAGGAAGCTGGTTGGCCCATTGAGACTGCTCAGATCTCCGAAAGAGCATTTTTCCCTGGCCACCCTGTCCCTATCCTATCCATGTAACTCCACACATTTTCTATGGCCAATCCACCTAGTCTGCATAGTTTTGGACTGTGGGGGAAACCCAGAGGAAACTCACGCAGACACAAGGCAAATGAGCAAACCCCATACAGGCTGCCACCCAAGGCCAGAATTGAACCCAGGTTCCTGGCGCTGTGAGGCAGCAGTGCTAACAACTTTTCGAACCAAATTTGTTGCTTGTTTGTTGGGATTGGATTAGGTATCAAATTGAATTTCTAACATCTTTGTGTTTTCAGTTCTCTAATATCACCTTGAAATAAGTTTCTGGACATTTGATTGCTCCATTAACCTGGGCATACAACAAAGAACAAACAAAAAGTACAGCACAGGAACAGCCCTTCAGCCCTCCACTTCCATGCCGAACATGATGCCCCAACTAAACAAAAAGAAACCCTTCTGCCCTTACTCAGTCCGCATCCCTCTATTCGCTCCACAGTGCCAGGGACCCGAATTCAATTCCTGGTTTGGATCACCAACTGTGTGGAATCTACAAGTTCCCCCCATGTCCGCATGTGTTTCCTCCGGGTGCTCTGATTTCCTCCCACAGTCCAAAGATGTGCTGGTTAGATGCATTGGCCATGCTAAATTCTCCCTCAGTGTATCCAAATAGGTGCTAGAGTAGGGGATTTTCACAGTAACTTCATTACAGTGTTAAAGTAAGCCTACTTGTGACACTAATAAATAAATAATTTAAAATAATATTCATGGACCCATCCATATGCCTCCTAAATGTGACTAATGTGTTTCTTCCACCACCTCCTTTGGTAGTGTGTTCCAGGCACCCACCACTCTACATGAAAGACTTCCCCTGCACATCTCCCTTAAACTTTCTCCCTCTCACCTTGAACATGTATCCTCTTGTAATTGAAACCTCCATCCTGGGAATAATCCTCTGACAATCCACCCTGTCTATCCCTCTCATAATTTTGTAGACCTCTATCAGGTCTCCCCATCAGCCTCCGTCTTTCTAGTGAACACAACCCTAGTTTATTCAAGCACTCCACATAGTCAACGCCCATGAGACCAGGCACCATCCTGGTGAACCTTCTTTGCACTCTTTCCAAAGCTTTCACGTCCTTCTGGTAGTGTGGTGACCAGAACTGCACGCAATACTCCAAATGCGGACTAACCAAGATTTTCTATAGCTGCAACATGATTTGAGGATCAATGAGCCAGAGCTAGGGATAAACTCCAAATCATTTTATTGCTGTTGGTGTTTTAACGGGAAACGCACAGCCAGGGAAACTCACAACTTAGAATGTTTCACAAAGAAATGAATGCAACCGAGATACATTCTTGCGCCACAAATGAATAAAGCAAGAGCAGCAAAGATGAAAACTTAGGATCTTCCCAGCTTGTATATCCTGGCTAAACATTTTCCTTCCAATATTCTACTCTGATCCATTTTGCTCCATATCATAGGTGCCAGCAGCTCTTTTAACAGTGTTTATTTATTAGTGTCACAAGTAGGCTTACATTAACACTGCAATGAAGTTACTGTGAAAACCGCCTAGTCGCCACACTCCGATGCCTGTTTGGTTACACTGAAGGAGAATTTAGCATGGCTAATGCACCTAACCGGCACGTCTTTCAGACTGTGGGAGGAACCCAGAGGAAACGCACACAGACACGCAGGAAGACATGCAAACTCTGCACAGACAGTGACCCAAGCTGGAAATTGAACCCGGGTCCCTGGCACTGTGAGGCAGCAGTGCTAACCACTGTGCCACCATGCCACCCATCATCCTGTGTGTCTCTGGTTGTACCATAAATTCTGTGAGTCCACATAATGCAAGGCAGCCACAGCTAAGTCTGACCCCATCTTCAGCCAAGAGCCCAATATGTAGCACAGGAATCACTGACTAACAGACAGACGGAAGCAGAAATCCTGGATGATCATTTCTCCCTCTCTTCTGAATTGCTAGGCCATGACTCACTCCCAGTGTTGCCCAAGAGATTGGCTGATCCACTCCAGACAAGCAACTGAGCCTAATGATAAAGCAAAATACTGCGGATACTGGAAGTCTGAAACAGAAAATGCTGGAAAACCTCAGCAGGTCCGACAGCATCTGTGGGGAGAGGAGGAGAGTTCATGCTGAGAGTCCATTATGACTCTTCAGAGACTTCCTGGTCAGTTCTAAATCAGTCTGGGGCCAGGCTTTTTTTATTCATTCGTGGGACATGGACATCACTGGCTGGGGGCCAGCATTTATTGTCTGTCCCTTGATGCCGAAGGCAGTTGAGAGTTAACCACATTGCTGTGGCTCTGGGGTCACATGTTGGCCAGAGCAGGTAAGAACGGCAGATTTCCTTCCCTAATGGACATTAATGAACCAGGTGAGTTTTTCCAGCAATTGACAATGGGGGTTTGATGGTCACCATTAGATTCTTAGCTCCAGATTTTTTTTGTTGGATTTAAATTCCACCATCTGCCATAGTGGGATTTGAATCCAGATCCCCAGAACGTAGCTGAGTTTCTGGATTAATAGTCTAGCGATAACACCACTTGGCCATTGCCTCCCCTAGGTATGAATTTACCTGTTGATCCATCTACAAATATTAAAGACAACTCAGTGAACGTGTGTGTGGTCAATTGCATTGTACCATGCCAGACACAGATACTGGTTTAAAGATTACTCTTCATGTGGTCCACTTAGGGCCTCCAGTGGTGAGAATATAGTATTGCAGCACAGATTCTGCCATAAACACTTGGACATGAAGACCCATGCAACATGCACAGTGATGCATTTTTACACACAGGCTGAGTCTTTTTATCTTGATTCCGTTCACATTTAAAACAGGATATTTGGGACTTCCTGATACAAACTTTTCTTTACATAGTGTTGTCTATGGTTTCACTAAAAGGAAAAAGGTGAAGTTAACATAGAAACATAGAAGGTAGAACAGGAGGAGGCCATTTGGCCCTTCGAGCCTGCTCCACCATTCATCGCAATCAAGGTTGACCATCCAACTAGGTAGCCTAATCCTGCTTTCTCCCCATAATCTTTGATCCCATTTGCCCCAAGTGCTATATCTAGCCATCTCTTGAATACATTCAATGTTTTGGCATCAACTACTTCCTGTGTAGTGAATTCCACAGTCTCTCCACTCTTTGGGTGAAGAAATGTAAGAACATAAGAACATAAGAAATAGGAGCAGGAGTAGGCCGTCTAGCCCTTCGAGTCTGCCCCGCCGTTCAATAAGATCATGGCTGATCTGAAGTGGATCAGTTCCACTTGCCCGCTTTATCCCCATAACCCTTAATTCCCCAGTCTATCAGAAATCTATCTACCCATGACTTAAATATATTTAGTGAGGTAGCCTCCACCACTTCAACGGGCAGAGAATTCCAGAGATTCACCACCCTTTGAGTGAAGAAGTTCCTCCTCAACTCCGATCTAAACTGCCCCCCCCGCCTTATCTTGAGGCTGTGCCCTCGAGTCCTGCTATCCTTTCTAAGCGAGAAGAACCTCTCTACCTCTACCCTATCCATCCCTTTCATTATTTTATACGTCTCTATAAGATTCCCCCTCATCCTTCTAAACTCCAACGAGTACAGACCCAGTCTATTTAGTCTCTCTTCATAGTCCAACCCCCTCATCTCCAGTATCAGCCTAGTGAATCTCCTCTGCACTCCCTCCAAGGCCAAAATATCCTTGCGCAAGTGCAGCGACCAAAACTGCACACAGTACTCCAGCTGCGGCCTCACCAGTACCCTGTACAGTTGCAGCAAGACCTCCCTACTTTTATATTCTATCGCCCTCGCTATAAAGGCCAGCATTCCATTCGCCTTCTTGATCACCTGCTGCACCTGCAGACTGGGTTTTTGCGGCTGGGTTTGCAGACTGGGTTTCTCCTCATCTCTGTCCTAAATGGTCTACCCTGAATCCTCAGGCTGTGACCCCTGTTTGTGGATTCTCCCACTAATCGGGAACATCCTCCGTGCATCTACCCTGTCTAGTCCTATTAGAATTTTATAAATCTCTATTCAATTCTAAAGTTGCACAGTTGGAAACTATACAAAATCCTTTGTTTGATTTTAAACACAGTTTTGATTAAAATTAGATCATATTTTCATCTTCAGACCAGCTCATGCTGCAGAATGTATTTTGCCTTGCATTGTTCTCTATTTGAAGTGCTTCCGTTATCCACAGCTACCCTCAACTGTCAAAGACAAATTATTTATACCTTAGCTCAGATGTCAAGCACCACATGACTCAGTAACATACCTTCACACTTGGCTGCTGGTGTCTTTCTCTCTCTCACTTTACATTTATTTACTGACTCTCCATGTTTTCTGTGAGTTTTTATTGTTACCCAATACTGTTTGTCTGTATTTTCTTTTAAGAGGTATGTTCTAGTTTATTTATTAGTGTCACAAGTAGGCTTACATTCACACCGCAATGAAGTTACTGTGAAAATCCCCCAATCGCCACATTCAGTGTGCACCTGTTCGGTCACACTGAAGTGGAATTTAGCATGGTCAATGCACTCTAACCAGCATGTCTTTTGGGAGGACGCCAGAGTACTCAGAGGAAACCCACACAGACACGAGGAGAACGTGCAGATTCCACGCAGACAGTGACCCAAGACGGGAATCGAACCAGGGTCCCTGGCACTGTGAGACAGCAGTGCTAACCGCTGTGCTAATGTTGTGCACTTGGCAGCAACATACTGAATACAACACCACAGCAGCAAAAATTGTATTGATTACTCAAACTTATGTCAATAGTGGCTTAGTGAGATATTGGGCGTCCCAGCATGCTACAGGGTGATATAAGCTAGTGGAAAAGAGACATGCAGATGAGAAAAGTTCAAGGTTTAAGACATGCGTGTAGCTGATTCCAGTAAGGAGACAAATGGACACCTATCGGTGAGGGATTAAGAAGTGAGGGGTGGGGGTGGTGGGGGGGTGCGGGGGGTACTGGATAACTCTTGGTCATTTTTCAATAACCCAACATTGAAAGGTACCCTTAATAGGCATGGTGTACCCATTACAATTGGGTAGTTAACCATCTGGGCTCTTCCACAAAGAATTGTTCCTTTAATGGGGGAAGGAGGGGATCTTGTATTTTATTGTCTGTAGGCACACTCAAAAAGAGCAGAGGGAAGAGAATGACAAATTAAATAGTAGCATTTTAACATCTTTGCACATTACACATTGAGACAATGATTAGCACAGTGCGGGGGACCCAGGTTCAATTCATCACTGTGTGGAATCTGTACATTCCCCCCGTGTCTGCGTGGTTTTCCTCGGGTGCTCCAGTTTCCTCTCACATTTCAGGTGCATTGACCATGCTAAATTCTCCCTCAGTGTACCTGAACAGGCGCCGGAGTTTGGCGACTAGAGGATTTTCACAACAGCTTCATTTCAGTGTAACCAGAAGCCTACCTGTGACACTAATAAATAAACATTAAAATTTAGCTCTGAAAACACTATCCACGACATTCCAGTATAATGTGGGAAAGATTTTCACATCATAAAATATATTCCACCAAAATACAAGGAGCAGCTACAGAAACGCAATTCCCATAGCTTGTTGCACAGTGAGGATCTGGGTCGTGAGAATCTCTGCTATTTTGAGAGAACTGATTTTTACATAACAGCAGAGGGAAACCCAAGAAGTCAGCATGATAATGTTGCAAGCCAAAACATCGGAGCAAGCGTCAAAAATAAACGGGTATTTTAGCACAAAAAATACTTCATTGTTCATGTTTAATTAACCATGATGAATCGTTGCAGGAATTTTCAAATTTTTGCCAGGAGGAATTGCTAAGTCTATGCTGTGGGGATGTTAGAGCTGGGCAGGTTGGGACTTTTCCCCATTTTTCATTGGCAAGATACAGACAAGTGGTCAATTTGACCTGTGTCCCATTTTAATGTACCCCATCAACAGAAAATATTACCTCTACCTTGTGATAATCCGGCCATTTGTGGGATTTGGGCATCGCTGGCTGGCTAGCATTTATTGCCCATCCGTAGTTGCCCTTGGAGGGCAGTTGAGAGTCAAACAGATTGCTGTGGCTCTGCAGTCACAAGTAGGCCAGACCAGGTAAGGATGGCAGATTTCCTTCTCCAAAGGACATTAGTGAACCAGATGGGTTTTTCTGACAATCGACAATGGTTTCATTGTCATCAGTAGATTCTTAATTCCAGAACATTTTTACTGAATTCAAATTCCACCATCTGCTGTGGCAGGATTTGAACTCAGGTCTCCCAGAACATTAGCTGAGTTTCTTGATTAATAATCTAGTGATAATATCTCCAGGCCATCACCTCCCCGGGGCCTTTCAGTTTGTGTGCAACTGTAAAAAGCATTATGCCCTGAACTTCATATGAATTAGACAACTGCCCACATAAGGTTATGGAATATTGAACCACACAATGAAGATCAGTGGGTCGCTATTACACATAGAGCCACCAATCTCTGAAAATGTGTCAACAGGACTAGACAGGGTAGATGCAGGAAGGATGTTCCTGATGGTTGGAATGTCTAGAACCTGGACTCATAGTCTAAGGATATGGGGTAAACCTTTTAGAACCTGGGTCTCTGGTGCTGTGAGGCAGCAGTACTAACCACTGTGCCACCCTTCCCCACTTCTTCAAGTCTATATCCACACCCCTTTCAGTTACATCAGGGGCAGTTTTGCACACGCATTTGCCGTGAGCACAAATGGGCAACGTGGGCACAAAATCTTGTGAAAAATCAGAAAATGAGATTCTGGCTAGCGAGGTCTCATTTTCCACTTTTCCAAGCCCCTTGCCAGTGAGGTAATGAAGGTCCCACCCTTCATTTCAATAAATTGTAATAAATTTAAGGAGAATTAAAGTGTTTCCCAGCCATATCTTCTCCCCTCGCTGAATATTCATATCTCTCCAATCTTTATAACATCAATTTAAAAATCAGAATCACATGTAAGGCTTACATTAACACTGCAATGAAGTTACTGTGAAAATCCCCTAGTGGCCATACTCCGGCACCTGTTTGGATACACTGAGGGAGAACTTAGTACAGCCAATTCGCCTAATCAGCACATCTTTCAGATTGTGGGAGGAAACTGGAGGAAATCCGGCGGAAACCCATGCAGACACAGGGAGAATGTGCAAACTCCACACAGACAGTGATCCAAACTGGGAATCGAACCCAAATCCCTGGCACTGTGAGGTAGCAGTGCTAACCGCTGTGCCACCATGCTGCCCATAGGAACCCACTGTTGGCACAAAGTATAGCCCCCAGGAGGGAGAGGAACATGCCAGGGAGGTGCCCTGGCACTGCCCCTAGGCATTTCTCTGGCAGTGCCGATCTGGAAGGGGTTGGGGGGATACTGAGGGGTGGGGGGATAGGTCCCCCTTTGGTGTGGGGGGGTGCCCTGGCGCTTGTATGGCAGGTTTATCCCTCGGGGAATTCCTGCAGCATGAGTGTGGGGCGGATGTGGTCGAAGGAGTTTCCCCCTTATCCGTGGTTGGGGGGAGAGGGGGGATTCCCCACGTGTATGGGGGTTGCCCTGGTGTGTGTGCGTGTGTGTGTGTGTGCGTGTGGTGGAGGGGTTGTTGTTGGCCCTTGTTCATGTCGAAGGGGGTGGGTGGATTCCCTATTTCTGTGGTGTGGAGGGGGATTTTCTTGAGGCTCGCTGATAAGGATGGCCTTTTTAAAAGAGCGCTCCAATCTCTGTGAAGCTGGCATCAGCAGATCTATGGGGCACTACCCCACCAGCATGATGGCATCAGAGGTGCCAGAAGACTTTTCTACTCTAAGTGCCAGAATATCTGGCAAGAAAAACCGGCTGTGCAGCTGGTGAACTGCACAATGAGGACCCATTGAAATTGCTCCTCCCACTCTTCCAGACAGCGCATTACAGATCATGACAAACAAGCACATGTCTCGTCCAGTTCTCTATCCATTTATCTCAAGTCTATATCCTTTGGTTACTGGCCCGCCCCCAAGAATCGAGACAATTTCTCTCTATCTAATCTATCAAAAACCTCTCATAATTTTGAACACCTCTGTCAAATTTCTTGATAACTTTCCCTGGAACACAGCTTGTCTCATGTTACAATCGCCATAGAGACCAACAATTTTTTATAGAGAAATTCAATATTCTAGGTCTTAACTGGAAAACAGATACATGACAAGATTTCACATTTTAAAACTTCAACTTTTACAAATGCAAATGCTATTAACTAAACACATTCTTTTTGTCGGCAACATATACTTTAAACTACCAAACTGTCTTTGCCCCTTTCCCCTTTTAAATGACCACCAAAAACCCCCATTTTGTTACAATACCCAGTCTCTTAAGCAAACAAACAGCATGATTCGCATTGCCATTTGATTTTGATTGGATTTATTAGTGTCAGATGTATTAGTATACAGTGAAAATTATTGTTTCTTGCACACTGTACAGGCAAAGCATACTGTACATAGAGAAGGAAAGAAGGTGCAGAATGTAGTGTTGCAGTCATAGCTAGGGTGTAGAGAAAGATCAGTTTAATGTGAGGTAGGCCCATTCAAAAGTCTGGTGGCAGTAAGGAAGAAGCTGTTCTTCAGTTGTTGGTACTTAACCTCAGACTTTTGTATCTTTTTCCCGATGGAGGAAGGCATGGGATCTTTGCTTTCCAAGCCAGCGGGTAGTGTACACAGAGTCAATGGATGGCAGGCAGGTTTACATGATGCACTGGGCTTCGTTCACAACCCTTTGTAGTTTCTTGTGGTCTTGGTCAGAGCATGAGCCATAACATGCTGTGGCCAAGAGTTTTACTTCTGTTCTTTACTTTTCCCAATACTATCATGTGCAGCGGGAGTTTTTCTGGGGATTCACCTTCCAGTTTTGGATAGACGAACACACCAGCCTTGTTTTAACTCCTGACTAACATGGTTTGCAGACTGAAAGCATGCTCCCAGCTGCACTCTGCATGGTGAATGATAAATCAGCAACTTCCTCTACCTCAGTTGTAGGCCTGGCTGGCTATTACTTTGGCTCTTCACCTCCTGGTTGGCTGCAGATCACACAAGCACAAACTACAACTGTCCCTCTGTCTGTGATATACTGCGTTTATAGGCAAGTTATGTATAATTTCAACATGGCTTCCTCTGTCTTCTTATCCATAGAAATGGATACATCAGCCTTGTATCCAAGTAGAAATGCGAATCAGCTACCTTTGATCCCAACATCATTGAATCTCTACAGTGCAGAAGGAGGCCTTCGGCCCATTGAGTTTGCACCAACTTGCCGCGTAACCCCATGTATTTACCCTGCTAACCTGTAACTTGGGACATTAGGGTGGCATGGTAGCACTGCTGCCTCACAACACCAGGAAGCCGGGTTCAATTCTTGGATTGGGTCACTGTCTATGCAGATTCTCCCTGTGTCTGCGTAGGTCTGCTAAATTCTCTCTCAGTGTACCCAAACAGGTGTCGGAGCGTGATGACTAGGGGATTTTCACAGTAACTTCATTGCAGTGTTAATGTGAGCCTATTTGTGGCACTAGTAAATAAACTCAAACGTTAAGGGGCAATTTAACTGGGTCGACCTAACCCGCACATCTTTGGACCAAGTGAGGGAATTGGCGCACCTGGAGAAAACCCACACAGACATGGGGAGAATGTGCAAACTCCACACAGACAGTCACCCAAGGCTGGAATTGAACGCAGGTCTCGGGCACTATGCTAACCACTGTGCCAATTTACATCACAGCAAATTGATACTTGTAATACCTTTCTGGGGCCCTGGGAGACTTGAGTCTCCTCATTATGGACTTAGAAACAGCTATCATGCTCTCCAAGTGTAAATACATGGCACCTTCCCCTCAATTTAACAATCTGAGTTTAACAATTAAACCATCCAGTTTTACTGTCAGAGAGACCCCAGCACATGTCCCAAACTCTGACATTCTTAGAAACCAAAAGACACAACCTTAACTCAAATTAATCTTATAAACTTCGCAATCATAACACTTGTCTTCCACATAATTGAATTCCTTCACCCTGAAAACATTCCAGACAAACGTAAAACTAAACTGCCCCACAATCATGTTCTACAAGATATCACGATTAAGCAAGGACTGAGAGATGACACACATGTTAATAAGTGTTATCTTTTAATCATGGAAAGATATAACGCAGGAGAATCATCCCTGCAGTACAGAAGGAAGCCATTCGGCCCACCGACTCTCCGTCAGAGCATCTTATCCAGATCCACCCCAGTTTTATCCCCACTGGGATTTACCCCACTAATCCATCTAACCTACACATCTTGGGACACTAAGGAGCAATTTAGCATGGCCAATCCACCTAACCCGCACATCTTTGGACTGTGGGAGGAAACAATACTTTTCACATGCATCTGTGGGAGTATCTGGAGGAAACCCAAGGTGACATGGGGAGAATGTGTAAACTCCACACAGTCAAAGAACAAAGAACAAGAACAAAGAACATTACAGCACAGAAACAGGCCCTTCAGCCCTCCACGCCTGCTCCACTCATGCGCCCAATTTTTAAAATACATAGCAATACATAGTCGGAATTGAACAAAGCCAGAATTGAACAAAATCCCTCCAGCTGAGGTAAAATGGTAACTAACCACTTTGCCAGTGGTGGGGAGAGGGCCATTCAGCCCATCATGTATGTACTAGCCCTTTGAAAATGCTCTCCCCACAGCCTTGCTACTTCATGCCCCTTCAATTATTTGCCCAATTCCTTTTTGAAATGTGTAATACTGAAACTGCTTCCATTGCTCTATCAGATAACATTTTGCCCATCACCAACAAGTGGCTGTATTATTAAAAAAGTCTGCATGTCATATTTGGTTCATTTGCCTTAAATGTGTGTTCTCTGACCTCCCTACCAGTGCAAATGTGTCAAATATGGTTTTGCATGGCATTCTTCCACTAATAAAGCCCACTGTGTCTTTTAACAGCCAGGCCCACACCACATTCAAAGATTTGTGTATGTAAAGCTGTAGGTTCCTTTAAAGTTGTTCCATTCAGAACAGGAGTATATTGCCTCAGTGGGAATCATGTCAATTGATGTTCTACAGGGCCGGGGAATCCTATTGTAAGAAAACATGCAATAAAAATGTGTGAAGCACCCCGCCCCAGCTCAATGATATGGTCAGAGCTAGCACAGGAGGAAGTCCAAAGTATAACGCAGGACTGTGCATTGCAACAGCAGCCAGCCAAACGGGGAGGACACTTGTTACAAATGGACAAACAAGGGAACAGTTCTCTTACCCTGCTGAACGGCAGATATCAATGAGACAGCAGCTAACAAGACACTATCTTCCACCATGACTCTCAGGCAAACTGGAAACAGTGACAACAACAGGATCACCTGTGGGGATATCACAGTTACAGCTCCGCCCCAACGAGGAGGTGGGACAGCTTAGTGCTGGATAAGCAAGGTGAATTGTGAAATTCAGGAGATACAGACACTCAGCCTCATTCAGTCGCTGGTGTGGGGAGAGAGCTTTCTCATGGTGAGATTATTCACAAACAGCAATTTAATTTCACCCCCTTTGAAGCTGGTTCAACAGTCCAACATAAGTAAATAACTTTCCTACAGAGAAGCTCTTCGCTAATTGCCCATTTCTAATACAAACATCCCCCTCCCCAATGTTTTAACAATACTTTTATTTTCAGAATGAGACCATATTCTTCTCCCCAAGATTTCTCTTCTTGGGGAAAATTGCCACCAGCTTCACACTTTGAAAGGGGTAAGCAGGTAAGGGATCAGTGCTTTCACTATTTCTGCTTTACTCTGCTCTGATAAAACTATTTGTTTTTAGAAAGTTCACTGGGGACATTTAAAACGTAGATCTCTTTCACCCTGTAACCAATTCTAATTGGAGACAATTTACAGCAACTTTTACATTGATGTGCACATTAATACTTTATTTTTCTTTTAAAAAACTCGGCATATTTATTGACTGACAAATCTTAAAAAGCTGGTAAAAGAAGCCTGATTTTTGCAAAAATACATATATGGTATTCCACAGCAACATCTAGTGACTTAGCGATGAATTGCACCACATAAAGTCAGTTTTAAAAATTAAAAATATATTTATCAAATCTTAAACAGCTTCTTGTATGCTGAACGTGACACGGGATGTAGGCCATAGCGGGAAGTTTAGATTATGAATCAGTTACCTGTCCGCCCTTAACATTTGTCTAATGCATTTTGTTTATTTTCTCCTCTGCTATAGTATATAGGTGGAACTAACTTTTTTTTTCATTTGTCTTAGAAGTAGGCTTACATTAACACAGTAATGAGGTCACTGGGAAAATCTCCTAGCTGTCATATTCCGGCACCTGTTCCGATACACTGAGGGACAATTTTAGCATGGCCAGTGCACCTAACCAGCATGTCTTTCTGATTGTGGGAGGAAATCGGGCATCCGGAGGAAACCCACCCAAACACGAAGAGAAAATGTAGACTCCGCACAGACAGTGACCCAAGTCAGGAATCGAACCCGGTATGTCTGTCCGTCTGCCATTTTTATAACTTGACCATTAATGCTGTAAAAACCAAGTGAAAGATGTGTTCTAAAACCTCTTATCATTAAACAAACATGCCACTTTATCCCAAATAACATATCATACGTATGTTTTAATACACATGTATCTAAGGGGAGGCAATGGCCTAGTCACTAATCACTATACTATTAATCCAGAAACTCAGCCAATGTTCTGGGGGCCCTGGGTTCAAATCCTGCCATAGTAGTTGGTGGAATTTGAATTCAATAAAAAATATCTGGATTAAGAATCTACTGATGACCATGAAGCCATTGTCAAAAAAAACCATCTGGTTCACTAATGTCCTTTAGGAAAGGAAATCTATCATCCTTATCTGGTCTACATGTGACACTAGAGCCACAGCAATGTGGTTGACTCTCAAATGCCCTTTGGGTAACTAGGGATGGGCAATAAATACTGGCCAGCCAGCGACCCCATGTCCGACAAATGAATTTTAAAAAATCATCTGTGGGCAAAGGGTCAGGGGAAAAACTAGGCTTAAAATTACACATTTACATTATTTATAAGGCTAACAAATGACTCATGCTGTATTTGTGGTTTTGTGCTAATATTTGGAAAGTGACTTATTAAAAACCAGGCAACATTTTTTTTCCTCAGTTTGTGCCATTTTTGATTAAAACTATTGTATAAAATTGTTTGGTTAAAACTCAAAGTAAGATTTAACAATCTTAATGTAAAGCAATTGATGATTGCTGCTGGATTAGAATATCATTCAATTAGTAGAAATCAGGCAGATTTGAACTAGCCTTAGATGGTGGTAATGGTTGTCTGGTGAATCCAGGTTAGTGGGCCCCTTCTGTTCTGCAAAACCGCACAGACGGAACAGACGGAAATCAGTGAAGCAGGAAGATCCAGGAGGAGGTTGGCTAAACTTGCAGTCGGGGCTGTCTTGCTCTAGGGAGAGTTGCAGCGGCTGAAAAGGGGCCAATCATATCGTGGACTGAAGAGAGCCAATCAGAAAGTGCGTTCATGGTAGGGTGGGAAGCAGAGGCCTACTTAAACTCAGTGTTCATTAAACTCAAGGCTGTTGCTGCAGCCGAACAAAGAAGGGGGGGAGATCACTGTTTAAGACCAATGAACTGAGGGAAGGGGCATTGTATAGGACCCCATCAGGCTGTATGACTCACGTTGAATGTCAAGTAGCCTTAGTCCCAGATGACCAGAGGCCCTCAAGGGGGAGAGCTGACTGGTAGTGATTTAACCTGAGGATCACCACATATCAGGCAAGGGGCAAGGTTGAGAAGGTGGGGCCTTCATGAATAACCTCAGCCGGCATGGAAATGGAACCCGTGCTGTTGGTGTCACGCTGCATCACTAACCAGCTATCCAGCCAACTGAACTAAACTGACCCCATGAATATTACATGGATCACAGTTGTATGTTGACAATTTAAGTATCTTTATGCCACCTGTAATGACAATTTTGAAGTCTGTAATGTTTCATAGAATCATGGATTAAAATCATAGAATCCCTACAGTGCAGAAGGAGGCCATTCGGCCCATCACGCCTGCACTGACAACAATCCCTCTCAGACCCTATCCCTGTAACGGTTAGTGAGATTTTGCAGGCCCAGGCAAGTCATGGGGATTACAGATAGTGTGACACTCCCACGATTTGCCTGGGCTTGCAACACCTCACTAACTGTCCTGGCTGGAGACAATACCTGTGCTTAACCCTCTCTCCACTCACATTGTCTGTACCATTAAGACTTGATTACTTGTAAAGACTCGCATTCCAACCATTATCTTGTAAATTGAGATTAAGTCTGTATATGCCCTGTTTGTGAACACAAGTCCTCACTCACCTGATGAATGAGCATCACTCTGAAAGCTTGTAGAAAGAAAGAAACAATACAGTACAGAAAGAGGCCATTCGGCCCATCGAGTCTGCACCAACCACAATCCCACCCAGGCTCTATCCCCTATATATTTTACCCACTAATCCCTCTAACCTACACATCTCAGGACACGAAAGGGCAATTTCTTAGTATGGCCAATCAACCTAACCTGCACATCTTTGGACTGTGGGAGGAAAGAGCACCAGGAGGAAACTCACGCAGACATGAGGAGAATGTGCAAACTCCACACAGACAGTGACCCAAGCCAGGAATCGAACCCAGGTCCCTGGAGCTGTGAAGCAGCAGTGCTAACCACTGTGCTACTGCGCTGCCAAACTTGTGCTGCCAAATAAACCTGCTGGACTTTAATCTGGTGTTGCGAGACATCTTACTGTGCTGTGAGGCAGCAGTACTAACCACTGTGCCACTGTGCTATACCTATTTCTTTGGCTATATTGAATGAACCTACCATGCATTAAGTTGACCTTCTCTACACCCTAGCTATAACTGTAGCACCACAGCTGCACTCTCTCGTTTCCTTTTTATGAACGGTATGCTTTGTCTGTATAGCATACAAGAAACAGTACTTTTCACTGTATCCCAATACATGTGATAATAATAAATCAAATCATATTGAAGCATCTCAGATGCTGCATCATGTATGTAGAATCCTGAATATTATTGCACTTTGTATGAAGGCCATTTTGAAAAGTTTACAATGTTCTTTCAGATATTATGAATAAAGTACATTTTTATAAAAGAAAACAGAGAAATGGACAAGGATGGATTGGCTGCTCGATCCTGTTGTTCCTCGGGGAAAGCAGGCACCTAAGGCATGGGGTGAGTAGTTACTGGTGTAAATATTAATGAACTGTCTGAAATCAAATAAAGTGCAGTTGTTTGGGCAACATCTCCAGTTTAGGATTATTAATATCCGGAGTAAACCTCCAAACCCCAATGGCAAGAAAAGTCTAACGTTATTATATTAGCATTATTGTACTTAATGTTATTTTCTAACACGCCGCTTTTCTGTAATTATTCCCCTTATTGCTGATGTAGTTAAGACAATAGTGAGCCACGTGTACAAGTGTTTTTCCTTTCTTTCTAAGCAATTAAGGATGACACGGTGCTGACTTTTATGAAATATGTATATTGGAAACTTGTCAATTTTTTAAAAATTCATTAGTATCACAAGTAGGCTTACATTAACACAGCAATAAAGTTACTGTGAAAATCCCTGAGCCTGTTTGGATACACTGAGAGAAAATTTAGTATGACCAATGATCAAACCAGCACGCCTTTCAGACTGTGGGAGGAGAACCTGGAGGAACCCACGCAGACATGGGGAGAACACGCAGACTCCACACAGACAGTGACCCAAGATGGGAATCAAACCCGGGTCCCTGGTGCTGTGAGCAGCAGTGCTAACCACAATGCCACCGTGCCATTGGTTGCAAATGTTTATTAATAAGGATAAGGGCCAACATGAAAATTTCTAATGCACAGGAAAAATATAATGGGGAGAGGGGGGAATATCCACTTTTTCCTATCTACACTTAAAAAGTTGTGCACCTCTTTATGCTGGTGTCCATACTTACCAGTCAAATGCTTCCGCTACCCCCAGTCTTCTCATATGCCAACTGGTGAATCTATTCTGGGATTGATGCTATAAATGGGAATTGGTGATGAGTCATACACAGCAGTCCAATCAGATCTCAGATGATAGGATAATTATGGATGAAACAAGCTGGTCAGGTGAAAATCCCACCATCGTAGTTTCCAATGTTTAAAATATCCCAGACATCTTTTATGTCTTTACACCATCCAGAAGCTTCTTCCACATGCTCACCACTTTTCGAATGATAAAGGTTTTCATGACCATCTGTCTTAAAAATGATCTTCCTTTCGTACTGTGTCCCAGCAGTTTAATTTCACAGCAATACTCCAAGTTCATTCATTTTCTCTCTCAAATTTTGTGTATACCTCCATAAGATCATCACTCAGATACTTCCTTGGCTGGGTGAAGTGCCTAAGTCTCTCCAGTATTTTCTTATAACATGCACGCTGGAGATTATTCTCTGCACTGTCTCTAGAGCCTCAATCCCTCTCTTGTAGTTTCAGGACCTGAATTAAGCTCCGTATCTTGACTTTGATCTGACTAGAGCACCATAAGTTCTGATTACTTCCTGTTCTATATATTCATCTACTGTTTTGTTTATATAATTCTCACTGACTCCCACTGGCTATTGGTCAAGCGACATCTTGATTTTAAAATTCTCATCCTTTATTTTCCAACTCCCTCCATGACATCGGTTCTTCCTATCTTTGTAATCTCCTCTAGCCCCACGATGAGATCTCTCCACTCCTCTAATTCTGACCTCTTATGTGTACGGATTCTTTGATTTGATCTGTTATTGTCATGTGTTAGCATACAGTGAAAAGTATTGTTTCTTGCAGCCTATCCTGACAAAGCATACTGTACAATAGAGAAGGAAATGAGGGAGTGCAGAATGTAGTGTTACAGTCATAGCTAGGGTGTAGAGAAAGATCATCTTAATGCAAGGTAGGTCCATTCAAAAGTCTGATGGCAGCAGAAAAGGAAATGTTCTTGAGTGTGTTGGTATGTGACCTCAGACTTTTGTATCTTTTTCCCGACAGAAGGTGAAAGAGAGAATGTTTAGGGTACATGGGGTCCTTAATTATGCTGGCTGCTTTACCAGATGTGTAGAGTCAATGAATGGGAGGCTGGTTTGTGTGATGAATTGGGCTACATTCACAACCTTTTGTAGTTTCTTGCAGTCTTGGGCAGAGCAGGAGCCATACCAAGACTCGATACAATCAGAAAGAATACTTTCTATGGTGCATCTGTAAATGTTGGTGAGAGTCATAGCTGACATGCCAAATTTCCTTAGTCTACTGAGAAAGTAGAGGCATTGGTGGGCTTTCTTAGCTAAAGTGTCAGCATGGAGGGACCAGGACAGGTTGTTGGTCGAAGCTCTCAACCCTTTTCTACTGGTAACTGTGCCTTGTAGGCCTTAAGCCTTTGTTCTATAATTCTTTTCCTCTCTACCTGTCTTTCCTCTTAAGACACTCTTTAAAACCTACCTCTGAGAGCATTTTATCAATTGATTGAGAGCATTTTAACAATTGATCTACATGGCTAGGTGTCATATTTTGTTTCATAACGTCTTGTGGTATCTTATTCTGTTAAATGTGCTATATCAATGGAAGTTGCTATAGTCAAACATTCTATTAACATTGCTGCTGTGTTTTGCTTGGATACACAGCATTCAGCTTGCTCAGATTTTTTGATATTTTTAAATGCATCTGCAGCTATTTCAGCATTAATCATGTCAAATTACTTTTCCTTCCACTATATTACACTTTATACTTCTCGGCACAATGATACTTGATGTGGAGGGACTGTTTTATGAGGAAAGGTTAAGCAGTTGCAACTCTACTCATTGGAATGTAGAGGAATGAGGAGTGATCTCATTGAAACATTTAGGATTCTTCAGGGACTTGATAGGTTAAATGCTGAGAGGCTGTCTCCCCTCCTTGGTAGAGTCTAGAAACAGAGGGCATAATCTCAGAATAAAGGGGAGCCAATTTAAAGCTGAGATGAGGAGGAATTTCTTCTCTGAGGTTGTGAGTCTCTGGAATTCCTTGTCTCAGGGAACTGTGGGGGCAGAATCCTTGGGTGGGATTTTCCGGCCACGCTTGCCCCAAGATGATAAAATTCCACCTGAAGTCAACAGGCCTTTACGTGGTCTGACCTCCACCCGCTACGATACCCATGGCAGGCAGGAAGAGAAGTTTCCGCTTCTTGACTATACTTAAGGCTGAGATAGATGGATTTTTGATCAGTAAGGGAATCGAGGATTACAGGGAAGGAGCAGGAAAATGAACATGAGGAATGTTGGATCAGCTTTGATCCTATTGAATAGCAGAGCAGGTTCAAGGGGCTAAATGGCCTACTCCTGTTCCTATTTCCTATGGTCTTGTTAACTTAAGTCTGCACTATTTGTTTTTTTTTTGTCCAACATAGTCTGTACTTTCTAAACTGCCGTTTGCCATTCCATGGCCCTTGGATCCTCAACAAACATCATCAGTCAGCAAGCAGTTTCTGAATATAACATGCTGCAGGAAAAATTCCTGGTCAGGCCTCATCACACATAGTGTTGAAGTGGCTAAAGGATGAAGCTGAAAGAGAGCTAACATCAAGTCTACTAAAACTTCTAAACACTTCCAAATAATGGAGAGGATTGATCAACAAAGTTGGCAGGATGTTGAATCAACTACCCAGCTATGTTAAAGAAAAGAACTTGGTGCTTTCAAGCCTGGAAAGGAAGTGTCCAAGAAGTGATCTTGTAGAGGTGTACAAAGATTACTGTCAGTTTAGCTCAGTTGGCTGGACAGCTGGTTAGTGATGCAGAGGAATGCCAATGGCGTGGGTTCAGATCCCCTACTGGCTGAGAATCACTAAGGCCCTGACTTCTCAACCCCACCCCTCTCCTGAGGTGCGATGACCCTCAGATTAAATCGCCACCAGTCACAGCCTATGGTCATCTAGGACCATGATGTGGATGTGCCGGCGTTGGACTGGGGTAAACACAGTAAAAAGTCTGACAACACCAGGTTTTAGTCCAACCGATTTATTTGGTAGTAAACTCACAAGCTTTCAAGGGGACTCCCTCTTCGTCAGGTGAATGGAGAGTTCTGGCCTCGGACAGAGCATATCTGTGCTTTATATGCTCTGTCCAAGGCCAGAACTCTCCATTCACCTGACGAAGAGGGAGTCCCCTCGAAAGCTTGTGAGTTTACTACCAAATAAATCAGTTGGACTAAAACCTGGTGTTGTCAGACTTTTTACTGCATCTAGGACCATGGCAGCTTTACTTACAAGATTATTAAGGGTATCAAAAGACGTTACTCCAGAACATTACTTTAACTAAAGGAAGGAGGTTCAAACTAATTTAGACAAATGTATGGTTTTAAGTTTTTTTAAGTTTATTTATTAGTGTCACAAGTAGGCTTACATTAACACTGCAATGAGGTTGCTGTGAAAATCTCCCAGTTGCCACACTCCGGCGCCTGTTCAGGTACACTAAGGAAGAATTTAGCATGGCCGGATGTCAAAAAATAATGTTTCACATAAACAGTGATCAATACGTGTAATAAAATTTCAAATACAGCAGTGGAGGTAAAAAGTCTGGTGTTAAATAACCGGATGCTGCAATATAGAACATAGAACATTACAGCGCAGTGCAGGCCCTTCGGCCCGCGATGTTCCGCCGACCAGTAGAACCAATCTAAAGACCCTCTAACCTAAACTATTCCAATATTATCCATATGTCTATCTAATGACCATTTGAACGCCCTTAAAGTCAGCGAGTCCACAACTGCTGCGGGCAGGGCATTCCACGCCGTTACTACCCTCTGAGTAAAGGGACCTTCAGAATCTGCATGAAACAAGATGATTCAAATGGCATTTTCCATCTCCTAATATTTCTTAACAAAGTTTAAAGTTTATTTAATATTAACTCACTGCAAGTAAAATAATAAGTAGTATTCAATTTTTACTTTTCTCAATCTCCCCCACCCCCTCCGTTGTGTGCAGGCAGGCACTGTCTCATGTCTCACTAATACCTTGCACCCAAATGGTCATTCTGCACATTCAAGCTTTGTCAATGAACCATGGTGGGCCACTTAAGCATGAGGCCCAAACTCTTGCATGGTATTTCCACAAGGGATAATCGGCCACCGTTCCACATTGAGAAACATGACTGATCCACCCCAAATTTCCTTAAACCAGGAGTGCTGGGGCCAGCTGTGGACCTGGCTGTCTTAGGTGAGCTAATTCAGAAAGTAATTAAACCTGGGAAATATTTGCATCTAACAGAGAAAATGCTGGAAAATCTCAACAGGTCTGGCAGCATCTTGCAAGGAGAGAAAAGAGCTGATGTTTCGAGTCTAGGTGGCCCTTTGTCAAAGCTTTGTCAAAAATATTTGCATCTGTTCAGTGCTGCCTTTACTAGGAAAGCTACTGGAAAAATCAGAATTTTAAAAATACCTTTTAATTCTGTTCATCCTATCAAGTATTTTTCACCATTGTCATTTTTGTTTTCTTATTCCATGACCCCTTATTATTATTTGGTCTTTAATTCCTTAGTTTCATCCACCGTACCTGAGCCTTTGTGGCTCAATCCTACTTTGGAGTTTTGTGTGAACCCTAAGGAATTAGAAGCTGGACTTTTAATTCTGATACTTGCATGATTTGTTGGAACCAATATAAAAAAAATCCTGCTGTTTTGGACTAACATCCATATTAGCTGGTATACAATGGTTACATAGAACAAACAATAATGTCACGGCTGGTCAGACTGTTAATCTATCCTGCAAATTCTTCCATTACCTCACATGCAGCCCTTAGGGAATAGTGTGAAGGCACGAAAACAACATAATCTCCTAAAGCCATTTCATTTCCGCAAATGTTAAATCCAAGCACAGACAGGATTGGTCTGTTCAAATTTAAGATTAGATCTGTGAAATCTGAAATGCAGCAAAACAGGAAAAAATGCCCACTTATAGAGATCCTGCCCAGCAGTGCTCTGTTAAGGGCTAGCAAGTATTTACTACAAAGTGGAAGCACAATTACGCTGGTCTGAACCACAGCAAAATAGGGACAGTACAATTGATCTTAGTGCTAAGGAAAGGAATTATCTGGTTCTCCTCTTCCAATCATTAGATAATGATTAATTGATGCAAAGTGAGGATCGGACCAGGACAGTAGGTGACTTCCCCACGCTTAAATAACCTACAACAATCGTAGAATCATCATCATAGATTCTTTGTGCTGTACAGAGTAGAAGGAGGCCATTCAGCCCATTGCACAATAACAATCCCACCTAGGCCCTATCCCCATAACCCAAAAATCCACCCCAATAATCTCTCTAATTTATGCGTCCTAAGACAATAATGGCCAATTTTGCATGGCCATGCACCTAACCCGTATATCTTTGGACTGTGGGAGGAAACTAGAGCACCCGGAGCAAACCCACACAGACACAGGGAGAAAGTGCAAACTCCGCACAGGTAGTGACCCAAGTTGGAATCAAATCCATGTCCCTGGAGCTGTGGGCAGAAGTGCTAGCCAGTGTCCCACTGTGCTGCCTTAAAATTTCTCAAGTGCTTCCTTCTTCATTTTTAAGATTGTTAAGTCCATCATGCAAACCAGCCTCCCATCCTTTGATTCTGTTTACGATTTCTGCCACCTTGGAAAAGCAGCAAGCATGATCAAAGGCCCCACTCACTCTGGACATTTTCTCTTCCACCTTCTTCCGTTGGGAATAAGATTTGTATCTTTTATCTGGGGTCACGTACTAACCGACTCAAGAACACCACATTCTGCACCCTCCTTTCCCTCGTCCCTACATACTTTATGAACGGTATGTTTGTGTCTGTATAGCTTACAGGAAACAATACAAGTAAGAATAATTAATCAAATCAAAAACTATGTACGTATAACACCGTGGGTCATCTCACTGACACTCAGGCAGGATGATGGGCTCACATCCTAAGCCTGAACCCAAAGCTTGTGACTGAGAAGCAAGCATCCCACTAAGTAAACAAAGCTTGTTATTGCTGAATTCTTGTTTTCAGACGAGGAAAACAAACTCCACTTTCCACTATTGGGAAAAACTTCAAGGCTAATTCCATACTGCACGCAATTTCTGGCTGTGATCTTAAAGTTTCCACGACTTTCAGCTCTAAGTTTTATTTTCATTTTTTAATGGCATCTGCAAGGCCACCATTTGTCATCCATTCCTAATTCCCTTGAGAAGATGGTGACGAATGAAACAAAATGTTGCCACTTCTTTGTTTTGTTACTCTTTTTTGTTTTGTTCATTTTTCTGTAATGGTCATTAGACCATAGGGAAAAAGTCTTGTAAACATTGTAAAATATCTAGGTGGCACAGTGGTTAGCACTGCTGCCTCACGGCACCAGGGATCCAGGTTCCATTCCTGGCTTGGGTCACTGCCTGTGAGGAATCTGCACATTCTCCCCGTGTCCGTGTGAGTTTCCTCCATGTACTCTAGGTTTCTTCCCACAGTCTGAAAGATGTGCTGGTTAGGTGCATTGGCCATGCTAAATTTTCCCTCGGTGTACCTGAACAGGCGCCGGAGTATGGCGACTAGAGGATTTTCACAGTAACTTCATTGCAGTGTTAATGTAAGCCTACTTGTGACACTAATAAATAAACTCTTAAAACTTTAAACATACAATCTAAATGTTTATATCTGTACTGATTGACAGCTGTATGGTGTAATTGAGTTGCTCTTAAATATGGCTACATACAAATGTTATAATATAATTGCATTGCTACACTGAACTGTAATACATTTTAAGCTACTTGTCTATTGCCTGATTTCATTTCAAGTTGCTATATCCTTTAGTTGTACTTCTTCCTAGCTGAGTACGGCCAAATACAGTGGAGGATTGAACATTAATATGCTCCTAAATCAACCCTGGAATCAATATTCATCCTCACATCTGTTTAATCACAAACCAGCTTCTACCTCTGCAACATTGCTTGCCCCAGCCCCAACTCCCCTTCTGTAACCAAAACCCTACTCTGCGCTTTTGTCATCTTTGACTCCTCCATAACCTTCCTCTTGAGTCTCCCAACGTCAACCCTCTGAAGTCTTGCATTCCCAACAACTCATCCTCTCTTTAGTGTTTGAACTGTAGCGCATCAGTTCCAAAATTTCCTCTTTTATTCCAAATCCCACTACGGTATCACTTCATGCCACCTTTTTTGTTATCAGTTTTCCATCCCTATATTCATTCATCAGTTGGAATTCTCCTCACTCTCTCTGATCTACTCTTATTTATTCAACCCGGAACAGTTGTCCTGGGGAACTCTCTACTCAACTTATTCCATTAGGTTACCGCTCTCTCTATTTTAAAACTCTTTTCAAAATGATTTTCAGAATGATTGCCTTCTGTGATTATTAGGATCTTATGACTGACTGGAAGGACCACATGACAGGATTTCAAGGTTCTGGATTTTTACTGTAATAAATAAACTAAAAGCAACACTGTTCCAACACAATTCAGTAATTGAATGATGCTCAGCAACAGAAAAGATTTCCCATTTAACTTTTAAAATGACTGAAAGTCCCCCTCCACAATTATATTTTATTCTATTCCTTAAGGGGACACTTCATCCTCCAGAAACTAGTCAAAAAGTGTTCTCTCCTGATGGTCGGCTTCCTTTTTCCTTTCCTAGCCAATTCTAATCCTTGAATTGACATTCACAGTGTGGGTTAATCTGAATATTTCTCCCTGCAGCCAAACCTAGGCAAATCTTCCAGCCTTGTTTAAATCCTCACAAACCTGGTCTCTTCGTTCTGAAAGTGAGTATTCTGCACAGTGAACACTATTCTCACTCAATTTCATTGACATGTTTCTGTCAGATTCAATGACCTTTTAGGAGTTCCTTCAATCCAATTGTCTTCCAATGGAATATTCCCTCCTAAAACTCAACCTATTGTGCTATGAAGCACATGGGCCTTGTAGGATGCTAGTTAGCATCCTTTAGAACCCCAACTCCACTCTACCCTGAAATTGAGTAGACAGTTTAAAGTATAACTATTTACAAAATCTGCCATTCCTAACTCACCCTTGGTCATTGTCCACAAGCATGAACATTTTGAGCTTCCAGCAGAACAACCTGGATCCCCCTTTAAGCTTTAACAATCAAGCCATCCAAGCGTGTTCTTGGGCAGAATCCAGAACAGGTTTCATTCATCCATTTTGCCCTAAATTAAAGAGACAGGCCCATATTTATTTGTAAAATTTTGATGTGAGGATCTCCATTATTATTAACCTTGCTATATATTGGTTGTAACCATCTTCTCTTTTATTAGAAGATATTCTGAGATGTCTTCCTACACATCGGGCATGCAGCATAAATGCCAGCAGTGGTTACCATTGCTGTAGAATAGAAAACAGTCAATTGGAAATGATCAAATTCAAACCTGGCCAAATCAATCGCTGTAACTCAAGTTTGCAATAACAAAATCAAATGATCGTGTTTTCAGCAAGATGTGAGGTGAATATTTTTCACACAAAAAACTTCTTCCAAAAATTTTAGAAACAATATTATGGAATTTAAGAAGAAAGTCAAAAATATTATTTCTGCTGCAAATCTCTGGTGTTATCTCACTGCATTAGGGGAATGCTGTTTTATAATAAGAGAACCATTATTCCTCAGGATCACTGATCTGCAGTGTGTAAATGTTATACATTTAAGTTGTTGCATGATTGCTTTAAGAACTGATCACATGACTTGGTCATGAAGTCATAGGACGTTTCACAGGCTTCTGTCTTATTTTCATTTTATGTTCTGTGTGTTACTTGAGTTTACATATGCAAACCAAAGGGGAGGCCTAGTGATATTATCATTAGATTATTAATCCAGAAACCCAGCTAATGTTCTGGGGATCCTGATTTGACTCTTGCCACGGCACATGGTGGAATTTGAATTCGATAAAAAATATCTGGAATTAAGAATCTGCTGATGACCATGAAACTATTGTCAATTGTCGGAAAAACCCATCTGGTTCAGTAATGTACTTTAGGGAGGAAATCTGCCGTCTTTACCTGGTCTGGCCTACATGTGACTCTAGAGCAATAGCAAAGTGGTTTACTCTCAAATGCCCTCCAAGAGCAACTAGGGCTGGGCAACAAATGCTGGCCAACAAGCAACATCACGTCCCATGAATGAATTAAAAGAAAATGTCTTTTTGAATTTGTATAAAACCCACAACCCACAATAAACGTAGGACAATGCAGAAATAAAATTGACGATGAGTCGGGATTTTGTTTTGTCAACAACATTGAGAAAATCTCCTAAGTAGATAAAAAAGACTTGTGGCTCCTCACACTTCAAATATTGGAAAGTTGGGGCAAATCAACAATAGGATTAAGCAGTGAATGCCAGTGATGGAAGACATCATGTCAGCAGTTCCCAGGGTTTGCTAATGCTTGCAAGAGAAACAGTGGGTAAATTAGGCACCATGGGTCCTTTCAATGAAGGAAATGAAGCACAGAATTCCAATGTGGAGCATTTATAGTACTTTGTACAAGCAAATAAAATTGCAAACAAGTTGCTCATACCAGCTTTTCTCAGTTAATAGAAAGTAAAACCTTCAAATTCCTCTGGTGCTTGGTTCATCCAGCAAAGCCATGAGTCAAAACTTATGCTGACTTCACAAAGATCCTTGAAGAGCATTGCTCTCCAAAGCCACAGGTCATCGTGGGATGGTTCTGGTTCCACCGAAGGAATCAAGTAGAAGGTCCATTTGTGGGAATTTTAAAAAGACTACCGTAACATTGTGAGTTTGGTGAGGTCATTAGAATATTTTTTCAAGGTAGCCTCATTTTGGGATCCACAAACTAGACTACCTAAAGAGGATTACTTACTGAACGTGCTTTAATTTTAAAGACAGCAGTAGAAATTGTGGTGTCCATTGAACTGGCTGCTAAAGGGACTTCACAATTTAGTACAGGGGAATGAAGATCCACAAGTTGGGAACTGTCCATAAGAAGTCAAAACAGCAACAAGCGTGTCACAGATGTGGCTTTTTTTTTAACAAAAATAGGTCCAATTTCTTACACTGTTCAAACAAAAGAAGAACTAGTTTGGCGATGCCTTGCTGGCCAATTGTCATCTTGAAATGATTTCTCAGAATCATCTCCAGAAGTATCAATTTCTTTATTCCCTAGCATTGTGAATACTACTGCGGAAGACTTAGTTGAATCTGAGTTGCTTGATGATTGTGGTTTTTGCTAGTGTACTACATGAGAATTAGTTCCAAGGGAAGAAGTGTCTACTGTCGTTCCAAATCATGCTTTAGGATCCATGATGGCCACATTCCAGACTGTCATATATAACTGAAAAGGAAGAGATGGCTGTGCATCTTTCTTGCTGAGTGTATATAATGAATAATGGTACTGTGTTTTGAGTATCATTGATCCTATGTATAACTTAGTAGCAATTTGTTGTCAAGACTACAGAAGTAAAGGGGAGGGATGTTTATATACTTAAGTGGTTGCATGCTTGCTTTAAGAACAGGTCACATTACTTGATCATGGAGTGTTTCATAGGGTTCTGCCTTAGTTGCATTTTCTGTTCCATGCATAGAGTAGGTCTTTCAATAAACCATTGTGTATTACTTTGAATCTATGTGTGCAATCCGTTTTTTTTCTTTTTGTGTAAAACACACTTCTAAAATAAGACATTACAGTAAGTAATCTCAATTAATAAATTGTCAAGTAGTAAATGTTTGCGAAGATGATACACTGCCATTTGTAAATTTCAATTTCTAAAATTGTAACATTTTTGTAACATTCGTATTGATTGTATCATTCCATTATTTAAGATAAACTAGGAAATTATAGGCCTATTACTCTAATATCAGCTGTTGCTAAGTTACCTGTATCAATTATTGATGCCAGAGTGACATTTGGATAGACGGAAGCTAAACAGAAAACCATTGTAGATTGTAAGGGATAAATCATGCCTAACAAAGCTAGTTGGATTTTGAATTAGTAACCAATGTCAGGGATACAGGAATGCCCATGAATGTTACTTATAGGGAATTCTAGAAGGTGTTCAATAAGTTTTATATTGGGATATTAACAAAAATGAGTACGTGAAGTTAGAGGCAAACTATTGGTTTGGATCAGTAATTGGTTAGGACACAAGTGACAAGAGTGTTGGGAAAATGGACACTTACACAAGTTAACAGAATGTGACTAACGATTTCCTCTTGATTTGTACTGGAGCCTTAGCTTTTCCTCCATATTTATAAATGACTTGGAGGAAGAAATACTGGGCCATCATGTGTCTAAATTTACTGACTACACTTAAGTTCAGTTGGGCAGTAAATAGTAGAGATAGAAGCAGAATGTTACAAAAAGACATCGATAAATTAAGTGGATAAAACTGTGGCAGATGGAATTCAATGTAGGAAAGTAAAAGGTTTGGAACCTAAAAGTATTTTCTAAGCAGTGAGAAGCTATTCACTGTAACTGAATAGAAGATTTAGGGGTCCAAGTAGAGAAATAACCAAAAGTTAATGCACAGATTATAAAAACTCATTGACTTTTATCTTAAATAAATTGGGATACAATTATGTTAGAGCTGTATTGAGCTCCAATCATACTTCATTCGGAGTATTCCATTCAGGAAAAACATATGTAATGGCCTTGGAGTGGGTGAATCACAAAGTCCCCAGAATGATACTGGGGCTAAAAGGGTCAAATGATGTGCTCAGCCTGTACTCCCTTGAACTGTAGGTAAAATTAGAGGTGATGGAATCAATAGGGGAAATCTTTTGCTTGGGGAATCCAGAACAAGGGGGCCTAAACTTAAAATTAGACCTTTGAGTGATGATGTTAGAAAGCATTTCTTCAAATAAAGGATGGTAGAAATCTAGAATTCTCTTTCGCCACAACACTGTTGATGCTGGGATTCCATCATTTCAAAACTGAGGCTGGTAGACCATCACTGATTAGAAAATATTTTTAGATTCCAAGTGGGTAGCCTGTTACTCTCCCACATTGCATTCCATCTGTCACAGTTTTGCCCACTTAATTAACTTACTAACGTCCTTTTGCAATTTTCTGCTTCTATCTCTATTATTTACTGCCCATCTAAACTTAAGTGTAGATCTTTAAGCAAGGGTGTTAAAGGTTACAGAGTCAAAGTGAGTTTAGGTAGCGATCAGCCATGATCTAATTGAACGACAGAACAGCTTCAAGGGGCTGAATGCATCATTTTCAATAGCCACATGCCAATGCAGAAGCAACATCAATTTATTGTGTCTTGGACATGCAGCCCCATTCCTTAGGTCAAAATCCTCAGCCTTCCATATGCAGCAGTATTTGGGAGCACCTTGTGTTTTTGTTCATTCGTGGGTCATGGGCATCACTGGCTGGCCAGCATTTATTGCCCATCCTTAGTTGCCCGAGAGTGGTTGAGAGTCAACCATATTACTATGGTTCTGGAGTCACATGTAGGCCAGACCAGGTATGGACGGCAGATTTCCTTCCCTAAAGGACACTAGTGAACCAGATAGGTTTTTCCTGACAAACAGTGGTTTCGTGTTCATCAGTAGATTCTTAATTCCAGTTTTTTTAAATTGAATTCAAATTTCCCATCTGCCATGGGGGGATTTGAACCCTGGTCCCCAGAACATTAGCTGAGTTTCTGGATTAATAGTTTAGCAGTAACACCACTCGGCCGTCACCTTCCCTTCACATGAACTGCAGTATTTTAGAGAGGCCCTACCCACTATCTGGAGGGGAACTAGAGATGGCCAATAAATTTTGTCCTTGCCACTGACACCTATATGATGCATTTTTAAAATTCTTTGCAGCCTATCTCATGTGGTTAAATCAAACAATATAGATAATTCACATTGGACAGGCCAAAATCTCAGCGTTCTAATGCTTCGCTGGAAATTCGCATAACTCTTGAAGATGCTGATCTCTATGGAGGGTCGATTAATTGGTTTTGTGCTGTTCAGTCTGGTGAAGCTTTATTGCAGTGTGTTGACGAGACTGGCGACAGGGCATTATCTCAGCCAGCATCAGCAGACTTTAATAATCACTGCAGCGTGACGCTTTGATCAACAGCTATCCCCATAAATCTGGGAGGGAGACTTGTTTTTCTTCAGGTTGTCAGCCACAAATGCTTTCAACATTTTTCAGCGCATTCTTAAACCAGTGAACCAGAAACTCTAACAGTCTTTGGCCGCTTGGAAGCCAGCATAACTGCAGAGTCAAAAGGTAACTTTTAAAAGCAGAACTTTCAGTGCTGAACAAGGGCTATCTGAGAATAATTGAGAACATTCAAGGGATGAAATGTTCTCAAAACAGAAGGTGAGCACAAGATAGTAAATATTGTGCCACGTTTTGCTCTAGCGGAACATTTAACGGCATCTGACGTTAGTTAGACTTGCCCTTGCATCTGAGTTTGTGAAATTTTGCAAGGCTAGTTGGTGCAAGTGTGAGCTAGCAATGTCACAGCAAGAGGAAACCAGCCCTCTGGAACCTAAGTGAACAAAGCAAGTACTATGGATCTCCTTATCTGCAGGGCACACATACAAACGTGCTGCTGACACAAAGATAGGCAGCATTTTTTAAAAAAGTTTATCTATTAATTTCACAAGTAGACTTACATTTAACACCATAGTGAAGTTACCATATCACTGGCCATGCTAAGTTGACCCCAGTGTCAGGGGTTTAGCAGGGTAAATATGTGGGGTTATGGGAATAGGGCCTGGGTGGAATTGTGGTCAGTGCAGACTCGATGGGCCGAATTGCCTCCTTCTGCAATGTAGGGATTCTGAGTCTACAGTGAAAACCCCCAGTCGCCTCTCCGGTGCCTGTTCAGGTACACTGAGAGAGAATTTGGCATGGCCAGTGCACGTAACCAGCACGTCTTTCGGACTGTGGGAGGAAACCAGAGCACTTGGAGGAAACCCATGCGTCATGGGAAGAACGTGCAGATTCCGCACAGTGACCCAAGCCGGGAATTGAACCCAGGTCCCTGATGCTGTGAGGCAGTAGTGCTAGCCACTATGCCACCGTGCCGTCCCAAAACATGGAAGCATAACTTTACAAGGAGATATTGAAAAATTAAGTGAGTGGGAAAAATTGTTCCAAATAGATTTAAATGTAGGCAAATCTGATATAATTTACTTTGAATCTAAAGGGAATAGAACAAAGAGTTTCCTAAGATGTAAAAAGATAGGGAAAAATATTGAAGGTCCAAGGATTCAGGATCATTGAATTTTCACAAAGGTGTGCAGAAGACGGTGAAAATGGTATTTTCTGGCCTTTATATCTGGAAGACTAGGAGTCAAGGGATAGAAGCTACAGCTGTGCAAAATACTAGTTAGCCCACTCCTGGAGAAATGCGAACAGTGTTGGGAACACATCTTAGGATAGATATAATAGCCTAGGAGGAAACGTGTTTACCAGAAATAAACCTAGTTAAATTACATGGAGAGGTTACACAAACTAGGATTTGTATCCCCTGGAATTTACGGGGTTAAAGGGTGATTGAATTGAAGTTTTCACTATGGCCGAGGAGGAGGGGAGATAGTCTAAAAATTAAAGCCCAATCTTACAGAGGTGAAATTAGGAAACACTTTTACATGCACTGGGTGACAAATGTTTGGAAGTCTTTTTATTAAGGGATATGGAGAAAAGGTAGGTAAAAAGCTATTACAGTAAGAAGTCTCACAATACCAGGTTAAAGTCCAACAGGTTTATTTGGTAGCACAAGCTTCTGGAGCGCTGCCCCTTCATCAGGTAAGTAGGAGTTCTGTTCATAAACAGGGCATATAAAGACACAAACTCAATTTACAAAATAATGGTTGGAATGCAAGTCTTTATAGGTAATCAGGCTGTAAAGGTACAGACAATGTGAGTGGAGAGAGGGTGAAGCACAGGTTAAAGAGATGTGTATTGTCTACACCTAGGACAGTTAGTGAGATTTTGCAAGCCCAGGCATGAGGGGCTACAACAGTTGCACCCACCCTAACAGGAATCCTGAAAATCAGAGCAATGCTACACTGTTCTGAGGAGAGCAGAGAGGTCCTAGTAGGGCTAAGAAAAAGGTATCTTTTATCTTTCTTTCTTCTGTAGGATTGCAGACATTCCAAGAGTGTCATGAATTACAGATGAATCTCCAGGACTGCTGGCAAACAGAAAGTCACTGGGGCTTTTTCATTTTCCTCAAATGACCGTCAAGAGTTACATAAATTTGTAGGATTAGAAAATTGCTGTTTGAGGCAGAATGTTTGGAGGAAGGGGGTCTTGTGTTGAAACTTCCAGGAATATCTCCAAGCCTATCTTTAGTTTGTAATGAAGCCAGCACGCTTCCGTTTAAGGTTATCAATAACTTCTCACTGTTGATGGTTTGGATGCCTTTCTTCAATTGACAGCATGGATTCGCATCAATTCTTGCCCTCCTTGCAACTTTATTTTATCCATTCATGGGACATGGGCGTCATTGGCTAGCCAGCATTTATTGCCCATCCCTAGTTCCTTTGAACTGCATGTCTTGCTCAGCCATTTCTGAGGCCAGTTGAGAGTCAACCACATCGTTGTGGCTCTGGAGTCACATGTAGGCCAAACCAGATAAGGACAGCAGATTTCCTTCACTTAAAGTGTGAATCAGATGGGTTTTTCCAACAATGGTTATCAACAGACTCTTAATTCCAGATTTTTTTTTAAATTGAATTCAAATTCCACCATCAGCTGTAGCAGGATTCGAACCCAGGTCCCTATAACGCCAATTGAGTTTCTGAATTAATAGTCTGATGATAATACCACTAGGCCATCGCCTTGCTACATTAGACAGACCTTGTCCTCACTGTCCAGTCTACTGACCAGTAACCTGCTACATTTCTACCCAGGGACAGAAAGAATTTCATCTCCTTTGAAGGAAGCTGATATGAACTTGATCTGTCCCTGTCCTTAAAAATCAACAAGCCCAGTTTCCTTATCCTTAATGCCTTGTAGCAAATGCGTGGTTTACAATTTGCTTACTTGGTAAGAACGCCAATACAGACACAGGGATCTAGTCCATATATTTTACCAGTCAGTCAAAATACCAAAGCTAAATGTTAGAATTTGCTCCAAAACATTGCTTAATCTGGTAAATAGGTTAAAATAGAAACCACTTCACCAGGTAAAGTTTTTTCCTTGTCAAGTAAGTGTCAGGGAATAGAAATTGTTCCTCTTACAATGACATAGCGCCTCCCCCCACCCCCCCACCACACTAAAAGGCAATCCCACCCAGACCTATTCCTCGTATCCTAAGTACTTAATCTGCTAATCTCCCTAACCTACACATCTTGCGACACTAAGAGGCAATTTAGATGGCCAATCCACCTAACTTGCATATCTTTGGAGTGTGGGAGGAAACCAGAGTACCTAGAGGAAACCCATGCAGACACAGGGAGAATGTGCGAACTCCACACAAATAGTCGCCTGAGGCTAGAATTGAACTCAGGTCCCTGGCACTGTGAGGCAGCAGTGCTAACCACTGTGCCACCATGCCACCTGCTGATATGAATCTCAGCTTATATAGCAAAAGCAACTTTTATTAGGTTTTTGAGGTTCTACACTGATTCCACCTATTGTCCAAAAGCAAATGTATGCCAAGATCCTTCTTGGGGAAAAGCTCCGGTGATGTGGGAGTTCTGCTCACCCTTCTGAATTCTACAATCCTACCATGACTCTTCCTCAACCCCTACTGAGTTAGGACTTGTTCGGCATGCTTTATCATTAGGCATTGCAGTATAAATCCTGCCACCAAGAAAAAGCCTGCAATTGTGAAGAGGAGAATCTCAACAGTGTTGGACTGGGACACTACCACAGTGCCAGAGAATCGGTGCAGCACCGTAGATCCGAAGGAGTGTGCCAAAGCTTGGAATCTTTAGGCCTCAACCAAATACGTTGCCTTTGGCAGAAAAGTGTTGGGAATCCAGACTAGATGAAAGGGAAGCTGATACAAAGGCCCCTTTCCTCCATCAAATCAGCAGGGAAGACTTCAAGAATGTTGTCATTGATCCCTGGGATGCACTTTCCACATGGTGGCCCCAGGAAACAGTGTTACTGCAGACAGGAAGGAAAACTGTCTGTGAGCTTTGGCCCTTCTGATTTAAATATCAGCCCCTCCCACACCACCAGATGGCAAATTATACACATTGAATAGGTCAGTAAGTGGGATGCTCATTAGTTTGAGCAGAGGATGGTAGGTAGGGAAAGAAAATCCAGGACAATTCCAGGAAAGGCATGGGAGGGAAATACAAGTAAGGCTGTAACACGGCCACATTTTCCTTCACTTTTCCACTGCTCGATTTCAGGTTGGATCCTAGAGGCAAATTCCAATCATTGGAATTTACATTGATGTTCAGGCTGCTGCTTAGCAGGGCCATTGATCCACCATCCATTTCTACAAAGAGGCCCCCATGGCTCTGAGGCATTGACCTCATTTACGTGCATCAGATGCGGCAAAGGAAAAGAGCCTAAACAGCTTCCAGGGTGATAGGTCTGGAATGGGGGGAGTAGTTGAGCGCAACGTCGGCCAAGATTATTTCTGTGGGACCCAAGGATGCAATCCAATACCTTTTGAGGCCCACAAAAATATTCTAGACTCGTCTTTGCTTGATCTCTAGTCTTCCATTACCTTGGAATTTTTCAAAGCCTGCACTGTGTCCCGAGCTGACAATTTGGTTCCAACTTGCATCCTAAAAACCCTGATTTCCATATTAAACAGGAAGACTGAAATAGGGGGATCTCTAGGACAGTTAGAAGTAAATTCCTATTCAAAAGGTACTGGTCCCATCACTGGCATTAACCCAGTGGTCAGTGTACAGACCCCCTTTGAGGCTGTTGCCATCATATTAGTGCCTGAAAATTAATCCCAGATGATAGAATAGAACCCCTACAGTGCAGAAGGAGGTCATTCAGCCCATTAAGTCTGCACCAACTCTCCGACAGAGCTCCCACTCAGGCCCTTTCCCGTAATCCCATACATCTACCATGGCTAATTTTCCCTAACCTACATATCTTGGGATACTAATGGGTAATTTAGAGTGGCCAATCCACCTAACTTGCATGTCTTCAGATTGTGGGAGGAAACCAAGCACCCAGAGGAAACACACACAGACACTGGGAAAACGTGCAAAATCTACGCAGACAGCGACCCGAGGCTGGAATTGAACCTGGGTCCCTGGCACTGTGAGGCAGCAGTGCTAAGCACTGTGCCACTGGGTTGACTGTAATATAACCACTCAAATTCATTTCCCTTTCCCTAACTATACTCCACTTGGCGATGGCCAACTGTAAATTGAACTTGCATATGTAGCTTGGTACATCTTAAAGTGCTTTACAGCCAACTCTTTTGGCTTCATACAATCACACAAAATCTAAATATATTTCACGGTGTGAAATTGGAGACAGTGATATATTTAGCCATGAAATTTAAAAGTTTTCATCCAGAAAAGACAGGAGCTCCAATTAAATCTCTAAATATGTTCTTATGTTCTTATGTTCTTATGTTCTAAATAGTAGACAGGATCTAATGCCTAACTCGGTTTTAAGGAACAGAGTCTATCTCATGGGTTAGACTCTCTCATTTCAGATTATTGCTTCATATTCATGTTGGATTCAATTTCTTCTGTTCCAAACTTAGAAATCAAACCTACCTCCTCTTTAAACCTCCCAGAAATAATCTAATTGAAGCCAACGTTCCCTCACCTCCTCCTCTCCAACCAAAATATCAAAGTCAACAAATGAGTGTACAAATTCTAACTCATCCTTGTGCAATATTAAGACAGGATTACAAACAGTAAGAGACTATTCAGCCATTCAATCCTATTCTGCCACCGTTCATTGACAATATAGTTTAAAAGAAGTAAAATTTAAAGCTTACTTATTAGTTACAAGTAAGGCTTACATTAACTCTGAAATGAAGTTACTGTGAAATTCCCCTGGTTGCCACACTCCATTGCGTATTTGGGTCAATGCACTAATCAGCATGCCTTTCCGACTGTGTGTGTGTGTGTGTTGTGTGTGTGTGTGTAGGGGGTGGGGGGAACCAGAGCACCCAGAGGAAACCCACGCAGACAAGGGGAGAATGTTCAAACTCCACACAGACAGTAACCCAAGCCAGGAATTGAACCCAGGTCCCTGGCACTGTAAGACAGCAGTGCTAACCACTGTGCCACTGTTCATTTTGATCTGTATTTTAATGCCATCTATCACCTTGGTTCCATAGTCCTAATTACCGTTACCTAACAAAAAAGAATCTATCTCGGGTTTAAAGTTTCCTATTGTTCTCGCCTCAGTAGCAGTGATAGGCAACCTGGGCTAGTGAGTGGGTTATGTGAGTGACCTTCCTTCATCTCAGTGGCTGCAAGATTGGGTGCATTCACTATGACCCTTAAATAAGATTGAATACATTTAATACATTCCAAATATTTCATAACAAGCTATGAAAATGTTTAATCATTCATATACTAATACAGCTGTCATCAACTTCAAACGGTAAAAACTAAAGAATTTTTCCACTTTATTGAATGCAGAGGGGACACATGGTTCTCACATTCTATACTCCATGCAATCTCATACGTGCATTTCATTTCACTTGCCCTTGCTTTATCTGCATATCCCTTACCGACAGGGAAAAAGCTGTGTGGATACAAGCCAGCAGAATGTAACAACTCTGCATGTGGGCAACAGTCAACAAATCATCTTGTGGGCCACAGTCAGAACCCTGATGGGTTGAATGTGACCCCCCGATCAGAGGTGGTCCGCTTCTGCTCAACTGTGTTTGGGGTCTGAGGGTTCCAGACAACTAACAGGCAGAGGAGGCTCCACAAATATCCCCATCCTCAATAATGAGGGAGCCCAGTACATCAGTGCAGAAGATAAGACTGAAGTATTTGCAGCTATCTTCAGCCAGAAGTGCCAAGTGGATGATGTATCTCAACCTCCTCCAGCATCACCGATGCCAGTCTTCAATCAATTCAATTCACTCTATGTGAAATCAAGAAATAGTTGAAGGCAGTGGTTACTGCAAAGGCTATGGGCCCTGACAATATCCTGGTAATAGCGTTGAAGATTTGTGCTCCCGAACTATCCACAGCCCTAGCGAAGCTGTTCCTGTATAGCTACAAAACTATGTGGAAAATTTCCCGTGTAAGTCCTGTCCACAAAAAGCTGGACAAATCCAACCCTGCCGATTACTGCTCCTCCGTCTACTCTCCATCATCAGCGGAATTATGGAAAGTGTCATCGACAGTGTTATCAAGTGGGACTTACTCAGCAATCACCTGCTTCCTGACAGTTTGGGTTCCGCCAGGATCACTCATTGTGACCTCATTACAGCTTTGATTCAAACATGGAGAAAAGAGCTGAACTCCAAAGGAGATGGCTATCCTTGATGTCAAGGCAGCATTTGACCAAGTGAGGCATCACAGAGCAGAAAACCTGAGGTCAGTGAGAAAACTCCCCACTGATTGGAATCATATCTTACACAAAAGAAGATGGTTATGATGGTTGGAGGTCATTCGTCGCTGTATTGGGTCACTGCAGTGGGAGTTCCTCAGGGTAGGGTCCTAGGCCCAACCATCTTCGGTTGTTTCATCAATAACGTTCCTCCCATCATAAGGTCTGAAGTGGGGATGTTCGTTGATGATTGTGTTCAGCACCAATCGCAACTCCGCAGATACTGAAGCAGCCTGTGTCCATTTACAACAAGATCTGGATGATCTTCAGATTTGGGCTGATAAATGGCAGGTAATACTTGTGCCACATAGGTCCAAGGCAATGAATATCTCCAGCAAGAGAGAATCCAACCATGTCCCCTTGATAGTCAATGGTATTACTATCAGTGAATCCCACACTGTCAACATCCTGGGAGGTTACAACTGGACCAGCCATATAAATACTGTGTCTATAAGAGCAGATCAGAGGCTGGGAATTCTGCAGAGAGTAACTCAATTCCTGACTTCCTAAGACCTGTCCACCATCTACAAACATATGTAAAGAGTGTGAAGGAATTCTCTCCACTTGCCTGGATAAAGGCAGTGCCAACAACATTCAGGAAACTCGACATCACTCAGGTCGAAGCAACCTGTTTGACACTCTATCCACCACAATAAACATTCACTCTCTCCACTACCAATGCATAGTTGCAGCAATGTATAGCATTCACAATACGCACGGCAGGAACTCACTAAGGCTCCTTAGGCAGCACCTTCCAAACCCATAACTTTTGCCATTATGAAGGACGAGGACAGCATATGCATGTGAACACCAGCACTTGCAAGTTCCCATTCAAACAGCACACCATCCTGACTTGGAAATGCATTGCCGTCCCTTCACTGTCACTGGGTCAAAATCCTGGATCTCCCTCTCAAACGGCACTGTGGATGCACCTACTTTATATGGACTTCAACAGTTCAAGAAGGCAGCTCACCTTCACCTTCTCAAAGGAAATTAGGGTTGGGCAATAAATGCTGGTCTAGTCAGCAATGGCCAAATTGAATGAATCAATAAAAAAAATACTCACCTCACTGAAGAATTGTTTTCTGACTTCATTCTGGAACAGCCAACTTCATTTTTAAGAGCAAACAACAGAAAACACTGGGAAAATGCAGCAGGGGTCTAACATGCCAGACCTGCAGAATTTTTCTAGCATTTTCTGTTTTTGTTTCCAATTCCAGCAACTGCAGTATTTCACTTCTATTTTTAAAATAATGCCCACCTCAGCCTGTCATCAGTGGAAGTAGTTTTTTTTAAACTAGGAAATAGTTTTTTTTTACTTATAAATGTTTCTTAGCAATTTAAACATCTTAAGCAGATCAGCCCTTAATCTTTTATATTGAAGGGAATGCAAACCTAGTCTCAGCAACCTGAACTTATAATTAACCCTTTAGATCCAGTATCATTCTGGTGAAACTTCACCACAATGGAAATATATCACCATTCCTTCACTATTGTTGGATCAAAATCCTTGATTTCCCTCCCTATGACATTGTGGGTCAACCCATAGCATGTGGACTGCAGCGATTCAAGATGACAGCACACCACCACCTTCTCAAGGGCAAATAGGGATGGGAATAAATGCTGGCCAGCCAGCAACGTCTACGTCCCATGAATGAATAAAACAAATCCCCCTCCCCTTGCCCCCAAGGCCCATTCATCATTCCTGGGGTGCAAAGACCAGAATTGAATGCAGTCCTCCAATTGACCAGAGTGTGACCAGAGCCCTCTTACACTATTGGAACATAACCTCCATCCTTTTGACTTCCTGTCATTTTAAGACAAAGGGTAAATGTTGTTACAAATCCTAGGATTAAGCAGTTAATAAAATTGCTAAATAAGTTCTCATTGGCGGGACCTTCTGGCCCCACCAACAGGAGACCCCTGCCGCGATTTCCTAGTGGCAGGGGGTGAATAGAACAGAAAACCCCATTGGCAGAAGGGGGACCGGAAGACCCTGCCTCTGGCCAATGGCATCATTTTACATTTTTAAGAGTTGTCCAATGCAATAAACACGATTACAGAGACACTATTTTAGTAGTAAATGCCCTGCACACAAGAAAGATTAAAGTACTCCATTTCTTTACATAAACACCTACCACTATTCAGTACAAAACACAGTGATTTTTCTATTTCTCCAAAGCTTAGGATGAATTTAACTGATTAACCACATCTATTTCAGCCTCTCATTTTGTCCAGCGGTTGTGAGGAATACTTTAACTTCACCAATGGTTGCTGAGAATGCTGATTCATATCATGAGACACACCAGACTCGTCCCCATCCACCAATCTCCATGGTTGGATCCCACCTGATTTTTGCTAAGGAATGTCCTGTTGGAGCTCATTATTCATTCTTTTGCTGGCCCGGAAAGTTTGCTATGGTCAAACTGGCCACAGCAACAGCTCCCCATTTCAAACAATGATACTCGTGATTCCACAATGAAAAGTTCTGGCATTTTCACCGACGTTGCATGTTATTCTAACAAATGACCCATTGGCAGTAAAGAGGGAAGTAAAGCACACACACTCTCAGATTATCATCTTCCCTCAAACCAACAACTACTAACAGTTTAAAGAACACATGAATATGCACATAGCCACATACAATCCCTAGAATGCAGAAGGAGGCCATTTGACCCATCGAGCCTGCACCGACAACAATCCAATCCTATCTATAACCATATGCATTTACCCTGCTAATCCCCCTGACACTAAGGGGCAATTTAGAACAATGAAAATTACAGCACAGGAACAGGCCCTTTGGCCCTCCGAGCCTGCCCCAACTATGCTACCCAACAGAACTAAAATCCCCTACCCTTCAAAGAACAAAGAAAATTATTTAGCATGGCCAATTAACCTAACCTGCTTATTGTTGGAGTGTGGGAAGAAACCAGACCACCCAAAGGAAAACTACGCAGACATGGGGAGAAGGTGCAGTGACCCGAAGCCGGAATTGAACCCAGGCCCCTGGAGCAGTGAGGTAGCACTGCTAACCACTGTGCCACAATGCTGCCCCCATGTGGCTAGTGGCAAACGTATTGGACAACACGGATCTTGTGTGTCTGTTAAATGTGGATAAACACTCATGTCATATTTTTAGATGAAACAATCTATAACTTGTGAAATCAAGATAGCATTGGTTTGAAGTAAAAGCCTGAAGAGCTGGTTTGATAATCGATCAAGCTTTTTAAATATATTGCCAGTCTGGAGTTCACACTTCTGTTTAAACTATATGTAACATGGGGCTTGCAATCAGAAGTGAGCAGCACAGCTAACTTTAATTGACACTGAGGCTAAGTTTGAAGTCCCTACTATCACCCTGACTGACATCAGCAGATGGCACAGATCAGAGATTCAACTTGGGGCCTCTGTGATTCAATTGAATCATTGGGGTATTGTAGTAATTTCTGTCTTTGCAATGCTATCAGGTGTGAACTGGATGTATTGTCAGATTTGCAGCTTAATTAAGCAGCAAACAAATAATTAAAAACTACACAGTATGGAAATTAAACACAACTTCACCATTCTAAGTCTAGCTGCTTTATCATGTAACATCACACTACGAAATAATTATGTGCCACTGGGGATATGTTTTCGAAGTTCATTACTGTATTTTCCATCACTGTGATCTTAATAGGGTCACAGATTTCTGCAGGAATGGTATGCCTCTTTAGGTTGTCGCTAATTGTTCTTTTAATTTAAATTACGCTATGGCTGCATGGGACCCACCAAGATCCATGTTCTACATTGAGGCTTCGAAAGGTCGAATGTCAGCTGACCTTTTCCCTCAGTGCCCCCAACTTATGAAAGATAAATAAGACTGGATCTCACCAAGTAAGACCACAGCAAAACTTATTTGGTGCATTTGCGGCTATCAGGTAACTTCAAAATCTGGCTTGACTTGTGATTTTTCTCAACTGTTGAGAATGGGCACTTGGGTGACATTGCCAGCTGGGGTCCAGTGGCACCACCTTCGTCACTGAGGCAGAAGCTTGTGGATTGAGGTCTTGCTCCAGAGACTTGAGAACAACATCTCGCCCAGCAGTTCCCAACATTTTGTGTGTCCTGCCATACCTCAAAAAAAACTGAGGCGCAACTCCAATTTTCTTCAACTGAACTACCCTCTAACAAAAGCCTTCCATCTCGAAAACCTCCTGAAAGCACGCCATGCCGCCATCTAATATAGTTTCCATTAGTTTAAGCAGTTTACAGTGAAAACCCTGTCACCAGTGTCAAATACGGTACATTTTATGAAAAATGTATAAGATTTAAAAGCATTTTCCATCAAAGTTTTCAGTTGTTCACACAAAATAGTAAAGAAGCTCAATGCCAAAGGGTGTGATTTTACATAATTCACCATTTTTGCTGTTTGGTTTAATAATACAATAAAATCAGGTGGTAGAGGCAATAATGGTTTCACAGTGCAGGATATATTGGCTGACTTGCTTATCAGGATTCTGTTCTTTTACCTTACTCATCAATCCTTTAACCTTACCCAGTATGGAAGATGATCCATCCAGTTAAGATTGCTTTCCTCCAGATAAGCAGTTGTGATACAAAAGATGTCTTCTCCAGTCATGTGACTGGACAGTTCTTTGCAAAAGAAGAAATTTTCTTTGGTGGAATCCCTGTCAACATACCTGCCATTGAAGTACCTGTTATCAACTGATGTTTTGTCAATATATTGTTTGATTGTATTATCAGAAAGAAGAACGGGGTCAATTTCTCTGCCACATCCAGAATTTAAGAATTCTTGGTCTTATGATCAGTGTTGATATTGATAGGGCGGCATGGTGGCACAGTGTTGCCTCACAGCGCCAGGATCCGGGTTCAGTTCCAGGTTTGGGTCACTGTCTGTGTGGAGTTTGTACATTTTCCCTGTGTCTATGTGGGTTTCCTCCAGATGCTCCGGTTTCCTCCCACAGTCCGAGGAGGCGCAGGTTAGGTGGATTGGCCATGCTAAATTGCCCCTTAGTGTGAGGGGGATTAGCTAGGGCAAATGCATGGGGATAGGACCTGGGTGGGATTGTGGTTGGCGCAGACTTGATGGGCCGAATGGTCTCCTTCTGCACTGTAGGATTCTATGATGTCTTGGCTGAAATCCCTGAAGAGAGTAGCCATTTAAACAAAGAATAACAAAAAACAAAATAAAGTAAGCATAGGAATTGACTCTTCAGCCCTCCAAGTGTGCTGATCATGATGCCCTAATTAAACTGAAAAAATGCCTTCTGTCCTTATTTAGTCCTTATCCCTCTATTCCCTCCCTATTCATGCACCCATCCAGATACTTTTTAAATGTTGCTAATGTGCCTGCTTCCACTACCTCCTCTGCAGCGCATTCCAGGCACCCACCACTCTGTGCATGAAATACTACCCCTGTACATCTCGCTTAAACTTTCCCCCTCTCACCTTGAACCTGTGGTCCCTTGGGAAAAAGCCTCTGACTATCCATCCTGTCTATACCTCTCATAATTTTGTAGACCTCTATCAGTTCTCCCCTCAGCCTCTGTCTTTCCAGCAAAGACAAGATGATGGTATGGTACGTGATGATGGTGAAAGTTTGATATTAGAAGGAGTTGAAGGATGACTTACCCTGGTGGAGTGGATGAGATCTCAAACTTTAACTTGGCGTATGTTTACATAAAAATGCAAAAATAGATATAATCTGACCATCATGAACTATTTGATGAATTACTCGTTCTTCAAATACAGCGTAATTCAGGCACTTTGTCTAATAATCGCCTGTTACTGTCGATACAATATCAGTGGTTAGTGTACTGAAAATAGTAGGTATTCAAATCACAAAAAACTTGTTTTGGATAAGATGTTAGTACAAAATGGCGGCTTGACCTTAATCTTTTGTAGAATGGACTCTCTAAAAATGATCAAGTTAAGCAGACAAACTAAATCCTATTAAAACAAATACAAAACCCAGGTTTGCTTACAACATAATGGGTATAAATCTTTCTAACAAGGCAAGTAAATTCTCTTTTGAAAATTGTGCTCGCTTGGGCCTCTTCTGGCCCCAGTTCTACTTCCTGCTAGGTTCACCCTGGTGGGAAAGCGAGCAAAGCATCTCGTGCTCACCCGCTTGCTCAAATAAAGATCAGGTAATTGGGCATCACCAGTGCCAGGTTTGCATGTATAAAGAATGACTACGCTACTTTCTAGTGGGTGTTTTCACCATTCTGCAGAGCAGATTAAAATAAATGGCTGTAAGAAGAGATTGAATCAGCAGTTACATCCCTTGGGTCATTTTAATTGCCTCCCCGGCTGCCAGACCAAATTATTTCACAATTAATATCACAACTTCCTTTTAGGACTCTCCAGCCCATTTGGCGTCAACCTTAAATGTCTTTTGACTTCCTGTCATTTACGTTTGGTTGTTTTTTCCCTTCCTGTATCTGCTTCTTTCCTTGTCTTATCCATCACTTTTTCAAATTCCTTTCATGTTATTGTGTTTCATTGTGCCAAACGTTTCCTATTTCATATGACTTGGAGTCAGTAGTGCACCCCTACAGTTTCTTTATAATAATCTCACGAAGGCCAGTGTTCCAGTTCCAACACTCTTTATTTACCACCTGCAGAAGGTACTGCTTCTGCAGCCACAGCGTACGTGTCAAGCTCTTCCACAGCTGGCCTGAGTGGGGTCAGCTGGTTTTAAACCCTCTCCCAGCGCTCCTTCCCTTTTGGGTGACCATCCACATGCTTGATAGGGGAGCTCATATTTACAAGACCCACAGAGAGGTCTACTGACAATCTTCAAGGCAATTCGCAGTAATTAACAAGACTTTATTTCTACTTTACAGTCTGGGGGGATTTTCATAATGTATGTATGTGGAAGAGTGAGATCGTTAGCAAGATCCAGAAATGTTAAATATACATTTCTGAATTGAGTGTCAGCTGTGGCTCAGTTGTACCACTCAAGTCTGAGGCACAAAGTCCTAGGTTCAATCCCAACAGAAGATTTGAATACAAAGGTGTATGCTGATGCCTTAGAGCAGTTTTGAGGAAAAGTGGCATTGCTGGAAGTGCTGTCTTTCAGATCAGATGAGGTCCCATTTGATTGCTTGGGTGGATATTAAAGATCCCATTATTCTGAAGTGGAGTAAGGGAATTATCCCCAGTGTTCTTGCCAATATTTCTTCCTCAATCAACATCGCAAAAAGCAGATCATCTGCTCATTATTGTACTGTTATTTATGGGAGTGGTGACAACACAATGCTGACTGTACTTCGAAAAATACTTAATTGATTCCAAAGTGCTTTGGCGGTTGTGAATATTGTATATAAATTCCACTCTCTCTTTCTGATCAGTGCTCCTGGTGTGCATAGCTTGCCATGAGTAGTAGTTTTAGCCAGAGGCAACCTGTAAAAACTTTGATCCAAAACAATTACATTATCACTTTATGTAAACCATACATCATTTATGCTCCAAGTTATCTCAGCAACCCCTCTTGGCAGCTTGGCTGGAACTCACTACAGACACCCATTTCAGCATTTTAAACTCTGGTCAATACATTATATTAACTGGAAAGGTGGGTAGCATATTTAAATTCTTCACCTCCAAAGCATGATAGACCCTGAAATTTTAATGGGAGTTCTCCTGATCTCCTCCTGAGATCATTACGTAAATGGCTATTTTCGATCATTTGTGCCGGAACTTGGGAAGACCCGAAAAACCCCTGCGAAATTCCAAGGTCACTGAGTTTTGGATTCAGCTGCCTGGGAAATGTTTATTTTACTTATTACTCTTACAAGTAGGCTTACATTAACACTGCAGTTATGTTACACTCTGGCGCCTGTTCAAGGACACAAAGGAATGCACCTAACCAGCACGTCTTTCAGACTGTGAGAGGAAACCCATGCAGACACGGGGAGAACGTGTAGACTCCGCACAGACAGTGACCCAAGCTGGGAATCAAACCGCACCCCTGGCACTGTAAGCCAGCAGTGCTAGTGCTAACCACTGTGCCACCCCCTATTGAAGTGTGTAGTATAACTGAGTTCAAGAAACAATTAAGTGTATTTTCGAACAGCAAAAGAATTGAGGAATATGTTTGGAATCTGGTAGGTGGAGTTAATCTATAACGGGACAAATTTACTGGTTAGCCTAGTTGGTCACCCTGGTTGTTTACTGTTCCGAAAAGGCATTTTTTCTGTTTTGCACAGTATTATGTAGTGCCTTCTCCAGATTTTTAATGTTAATTCCAATGCAAATTCACAGTCCCAACATTAACCTATGTTTATTAAAATGTATCAGTATCACTAAGAAGTTCAACAAGCAAGCCTTTTTTTCATTGATATAAGAGTTTCCAAACTCCGGTAAGTTTGATATCCCCCCTGCCCCAGCCTAGTTATTCTTGCAATAAGGACAGACAAAATCTTGCAATAATTGTTTTGATCATCTGGGTGACACCTTAACTGGAATGAATGCTACAAAACTGAGAATTGCTTTCTGCGCTTGCCTCTGCTTATCTTTCAGGCCTTCCAACAGTAGGTGGTACTGCTGCTGCTCCAAGCTGTGTTTCCCAGCGCTGTTTGCCTGAGTGATGCAGCAGGTACATTTTTCCTTTAGATTTATTAACCTTCCATTTTCTTTCAAGGTTTAATTTAATTTAATGCATCAATTGTCTTTTCTAATATTTTTGCTTGTTGTTTCATTTGGCTCATTCTTTTACTCATGCTTTCAGCCAACTTCATGGACTTACCTATCCTCCCATTTGTAGAGCCTCTGGATTCAGGCTGTCGGACCTTCTCCCAACCCACAGTGAGACTTAGCGCCAAATTTGGGGCATTTATCTATCCTCATAGAATCCCTACAGTGCAGAAGGAGGCCATTTGGCCCATCAAGTCTGTACTGGTTCTCTGACAGAGTATCTTACCAAGGCCCTCTTTTCCCCCTGTACCCATAACCCCACATATTTACCTCGCTAATCCCCCTAACCTATACATCCATCTAACCTAGACACCTTAAGACACTAAAGGGGCAACTTAGCATGGCCAATCCTGCTATCCTGCTCCTAACCGCCCAGGTATCTTGATCAATGGACTCATGACTCATGCCATTCTTTCCTGATTTGTAATCTACCTAACATCCTTACCTATTCTCCAGGTCCATATCTCCATTCTAATTGTTCCGTTGACAATTTCCTGGCTCTGGGAAACATTTTTTAGAATGTTTATATCATTATAAAAGGAATGTAACATGGTGTTCTTTCTAAAATGTTTTTTGAATTTTAAAAAGTCAAATTGCTGAATTCTCACTTCTGGAAAAACAGCAAAGCTTATAATGAGATGGAGGGTAGGACTTTCTAAAATGCACTGTTGAGTGTGATTGGGATGGGTTATAAAGGAATGGGGGGCTGATGGTGAGGGACAGTTTGGGGGTGCTGTAGACTGAAGGGTTTGCTGGGACGTATGTCGGAACTGATCAGTTAAAAGAATAAAGGTTTGGTTGAGATGGTGCCTTAAGAATGGAACTTGCTCATGGGGAGATGATGACAAGAAAGGAATAAAGAGTGGCGGATAAAGTTGGTGAGAGGAAAACAATAAGCACAGGGTGTGGAGAGGAAGGAGAAGTGCAGAGAATGGGGTTGAGTAAGAGGGAATAGATAATGGGATAGCAGTTGATGCAAAATAAGCGACGGAATGTAATATTAGGTGACAAAACAGCCAGGAGTTTATGATGATACAGGGTGTGAGAAGCTGGTGCAAAAAAAGCAAGGATGTTGGGGGAAGGGGCTGGAAGAAACAAGAGAGTGAAAGGGATAGAGGGATTTTGCCATGAAAAATACTGAAACTAGATCCTGGCTCATCCATTTACCTTTTTTTATTATTTGAATAATATTCCGTAGTCCTGTTTGGTGAAAATCATTTGTAGTGTCCCTGAATCTTTAATTATGCAGTCTTGATCCCTGCCCAAGAGCGTGAAGTTGGAAAGTTACCCCTTTCAAAAACTTCCTGGAAGGAATCCAGTGGTGGTTCAGTAACTGAAATGGTCGATGAATAACTGAGACAAAGAGACCAGGCTTGGCTTCTGCCCAGCAATTCCTGGTGTGTGCTGAATTAACTGATCTTAGCTGGACCTGCATTGGAGACACAACCACTGAACCCAGCATCCTCTAGCTGGCGAAGGGCAACAATAAAAGAATGAGGCAGGGTTCTTGATGGAATGTGCATGGGGGTGGGTGCCAATTCAAAGCTGCTAGTAACTGAATACCGTGTGTGCCACAGTTCTGTTGATTTTCTCTGAATTACAGAAGGGTTGTTGGCAAAGTTGGGAGTGGAGTGGACTGGGGCATCAGGAGCAATATTAAAACACAGCAAAGGGGAATGTAATGTACATTGGAAGCATCGGGAATGAATGGGATGGTGGGGTGGGATTGGGGCACTTAGGCTTGTGGGTGTGTGACTCTCATTCTGACAACACCAAGTGGGCGATTTGAGGTGGGATTAATGACTGTTCTTTGTTTCATTACAGAGTATGATGACATCTGAGGGAGGAGAGAGGTTGCCAGCTGCCAATCAAAGGAGCAGTTAGACATGCGTGTCAAGGGAGGGGGGAATAAAACGAGAGAGCTGCTGTCAGTCAAAGGAACATTTGGACATAGGTGTGTGTGAAGGGGTGTTGGATATAAGTGTCAGGGAACAGGGAAGTAAAAAGGGAGAGTTGTTAGTCAAGGGAACAGCTGGATATGGGGAAGGGGAAATGGCTAACGCTGCCAGTTACAGTAGCAGTTGCTGTGTGTGAAGGGGGGTTGATATAGGTATTAGGGGAAGGGGGAAGTCTTTCTCCTTCTGAGTACACGTACCAACCAACTTAAGAATAGCTTCTTTCCTGCTGCCATCAGACTTTTGAATGGACCTACCTCACATCTCTCTCTGCACCCTAGCTACGAATGTAACACCACATTCTGCACTTTCTCCTTTCCTTCTCTATGTATGGTATGCTTTGTATGTGTAGTGTGCAAGAAACAATACTTTTCATTAAATACTAATACATGTGACAATAATAAATCCAATCAAAAACAAAATGACAGCAGCAGTTGGATATAGGTGCGTGTGGCGGGAGATTGGATATGGGTGTCAGGAGAGAGGGGGTGGATAAAAAGGGAGTGCAGCTATCAGTCAAGGGAACAGTTGGATATGAGTGTCAGGGGAAGTAGCTGAAACTATCAGTTACAGCAGCAGCTGGATATGGGTGTGTGTGTGTGTGTGTGTGTGGTGGGGGATTGGATATGGATATTAGGGGAAATAAGAAGGTGGATAAAAAGGGAGAGCAGCTGCCAGTGAAGGGAACAGTTGGATATGGGTGTTGGGTAGGAGGGAAGTTGTTGAAGCTGTCAGTCAAAGCAGCATTTGGACATGGGTCTGTGTGGGGGGGCTGGGTTGGATATGGGTGTGTGTGTGTGGGGGGGGGGAGGTTGGATGTGGGGAGAGAGGGGGTGGGTAAAAAGGGAGTGCAGCTGTCAGTTCCAGGGAACGTTTGGATATGGGGAGGGGGGGGTGGAAGCGGGCTGGAGCTGTCAGTCACAGCAGCAGCTGGGGATGATGTCAGCGTCTGAACGCTGATTCCGGTTTAGGCAGGCAGGCAGTGTGGGGAGGCAGAGTTAAGAGGCAGTCCCCCGGCCTGAGAGCAGCTCCAGTCTGCGGGGTACCGAGAAAGAGGCAGCATGATGGACAGTGACGATGATAATGTGGAGGAGACGGTGGAAGGTGAGCAAGTGGGAATGTGTGCGGGGTTTGTTCCACGCAGCCCACCCCCCTACTGAAAGAAACCGAGCAGGAGGGAGGGAGGGACAGTGCGGTGCAGAGATATCCGGCCCCCAAATCACGCCTTTTAAAAGCGATTCTTCTATTTTGTGTAATCGAACAAAGCATCGCAAACGCGCGCTGGCGAGAGAAAACCGTTCGCAACGACCCATAACCAGCAGGGTTTTACTTTTCTGAATAAAATAAATGTTCTGAAAAAAAAAGTTTAACTTGGGGGCAGATCTTCCAGGATTTTAATTCTTTTTTTGCAAATCGACTAAAGGTGCCAACGTTTAAATTGGCAAAATCAATGGGTGCCAACAATGAGAACCAAAAAAAAAATTTTCGAAAAGAAACGTGGTAATTTCCTGGAATTCAATGGATCTTTTATTTTCTTTTAAAGAAAAAGTAATTGGTTTAAAAATGAACGTGTTGGGCTACTTTAACAGTTATGTAATCTGGATTATTGTGATGCAGGCATTGCGAGTCAGCCGTGCAGAGTGAAAGCACCAGTGTTCTGGTGGGGGCGAAACTACAGGGTGGGAATTTTGCTGCACACACAATTCACCTTCAGGGGAAAGAGAGAGAGCCTCTTATTCCCTCTACAATGTAACCTTTGCCTCTGTTCCCCAGCGGGATGGGGGTAATTGCCCCTATTGTTACCAATTGGACCGTACGAATCTTTGCCTCCATCAGTATTTCAGGCCACTTGATAAGAACAAAGTTTCCCCATTTAATTTTAAATGTTACCAGCAACCGAGAAAGCAGAGGGGGGGTTAACAAAAAAAAACAAATCTCTCTTCCCTTTTCTCCCTCTTGTCATTGCGTGTTGATTTCAGTCGTGACAAATAACCCAGAGAGAAAAGTCACCACCTCCAAACTGGATCTCACGTGGATTTAAAAAAAAAACCATTCTTGAGCCTTCCTCCCGAACAAATGAACAGGATCTTGGTGGTGTTTATAGTCAGTAGCAGATAATTAGTGTTTTAATGTTGCAGTAACGTGCAATCTTTTTTTTTGGGGGGGAGGGGGTGGTTAAAATTATTTTACTTTTTGTGTGAATGTCCGAGGTTCAGTAAGTTTAAAATGTTCCTGTTGTAGGTCCCTTGGATGAAGATAACCAGCCACATGGGTTCTGTAAAGTTACCTATGCCTCTAGTGACAGATTTGAAGGGCATTTTGTACATGGTGAGAAGAATGGTCGCGGGAAGTTCTATTTTTTTGATGGCAGGTAAAAAAAAATCACAAGTCCATCAATTTGAAACTTATTACTTGTTGTTTTAGATATATTCGGAGAGGTTTTTCTCCTCACTTACTTTAGCAGGATTTTTCTTTGTTGCCTGTGGTTTGGATTGTGTGCGTTTGCTTGGGGGATGGTCACCTTCTGTTCAGCCACTTACTGTTGGACTTGGTGCCAGCAAAATTTTGCATTTATAGTCTCTGAATGCAGGAGATTCACATTCTGTAATGGATGTTTTATTTAAATTGACTTTTATAGACATTTGATAGTGTGTGCTTGCTGTAGTGTAACCTCGATAAATTTCTGCTTTGCAAAATTGAAAATAATGTATTTTGTTTTGACACACATCTATGATGATAGTTAATAATACGTCTTCAGGTACCGTGCCCTAAGAGGCTGTTGGCAACCATGGATTTAGCATTGGACTGGTCCATGATTTTGCTTGTGGCAACCATGGACTTAGCATTGGACTAGTGCATGATTGTGCTTGGCAAAGTACTGCAGTGATTTGCCATTGCCTTCTGCAGTGTGAAACTTTTCTCTTCTTCCAACATACTTGCCATCAGGTGTATTGGAAGGATTTACAGACTGATGATCAACCTGTTTGGCCATGTTATGAATTCACCTTCCTTGGCTCAGTCCTGAAGTGAATCCAGAGCCTCTGGCTTAGAGGTAGGGACACTACCCACAGTGCCATAAGAGCTCCCAGATCAAAAGAGTTGAGTTCTAAATCTTTTCAGTTGCCGAGGGAGGTCTCTTCTTTCCTGTTTTCTCTTTTTTCAATGGTGTTGATCTTCATGAAGGGAAGGATGGACATTTCCAAGAATGGTATGAGTGCTGCCTTGCTGAGCAGAAGCTTTGTTTGTATCACGAAGAACGCATTGAGGTCTTTGTCTCTTAATGTGTCCAGAGCAGAATCATGTAGTGATCTTGGGTGTATTAAGACAAAATGCATTGCATGCAGAAGAAGAGAATGACCTCAGTGATTAATTATTTATGGAGTTGTGAGGTAGGGAGGAAGGCAAGTCTCTGAAGCTGAGTACGTGGAAGAAAAATGTTGTATGATCCAAGTGACCAAAATACTATATTGCATTATTACATTTTAATCTTTTAGTTTGAGGACAAAATAGTGGAATCACATTTAATATTGTTTGTATCTGTACTCATTTTCTGCAAGCAAAACTTAACTTGCTATGATTTTTATTTTTCATAATATAAATTCCTAAATCACCATTTATAATAGGATATATCTAGGTTGTATTATCTTGTTACTACATTGTGATAGGTTTGGTCACCACATGCCTACAAATAACTCCAAGGTCAGAACTTTACCGCACTGCCCGCCACGAGCATTGGAACGGGCAAGGGTGGACAATGGGAAGGTCCATTGACTTCGGGCGGGATTTTATAATTTCAGGACGAGCGAGGCCGTAGAATCCCACCCCAAATATTTTCTGGAGTTTCTCCATCTGAAATTTTTACCTTAGTAATTCACATTTTAAATCCCCAAGATGAGGATTTTTATGAAAAATAAGAATTCCAAGAAATGTTAAATATAAAAGCCTCCGTCTTTCCCAAAAGCTCTGAGTTTTTAACTCTTTCAGTTTAGTTGTGCAGTTTGAGCCTGTGCAGTGTACCTAATTTCCCACCTACATCCATCAACCACACTGATGGAATATTTTTCTGCAGCTTCCAAAGATTTTTATTGAGGGAAATGCATGTGTATTGATCAGAGTTATAAATGAGATACAATATAATTTTTTTCTATGAGCTGCATGTCAGTTTGGTGTTACAAAAAAAAACTTGCAGAAGTTGAGCTTGAGTCTCTCTTCATTCAAAAAAGAATTTGAACACTAATGTCAATTAATTATCTCATCTATGCGATGGTTACAGTTTTTTAATAGTCAGCGCTAGCCACTTGCATCTGTGAGACAGTTTCTAATTTCGACAAGACAAATAGGGAGAAAAGCCTGCATGAGTTGAGAGAGTGAGACCGGAAGAATAAAATAATTAGAGAAAGGTGAGCAGTTTCCCTCTTCAGCTTTATTTTTAAATAAAATGAGAGCAAAACAAAACCTTTGGAAACTAGGAGACAAGAAAGCATAGAATAGAATCCTACAGTGCAGAAGGAGGCCATTCGGCCCATCAAGTCTGCTCCAACCACAATCCCACCCAGGCCCTATTCCCATAACCCCATGCATTTACCCTAGCTAGTCTCCCTGATACTACGGGACAATTTAACATGGCCAATCCACCTAACCTGCAAAGCTCTGGAGCGTGGGGAGGAAACTGGTGCACCTGGAGAAATCCCAAACAGACAAGGGGAAAACATGCAAACTCCACACAAACAGTGACCCAAGCCAGGAATCAAACCTGGGTCCCTGGTGCTATGAGGCAGCAGTACTAACCACTGTGCCACCTGACAGGGGAAGCAGAAAAAGACAGACAGATTGAGCAAGGGGAGCCTTTGTGCATCTACTTATGGGGGCAGGGTAGTAGAAGTAATGAATCTAATGCACTGCATTTACGTGAAAGAGGTAGAAAGACAGGCAAGGCCAAGAGGAAGTAAAATTGAATGGGCTGGAAAATGAGCAGTTGATTCTATTCTATCCATTTCCCACCAGGAGGCTACGTTAATAACTTGTCCTGGTGTTCCAGTTGGAACTGTTGAAATTTGAGGCTGGAGATGAGGGTTGGCATGCACTTGAACTGGCAAAGAAACGTGTGGCCATAATGAGTCTGGTAATTGGAGTCAATTGGCGGTTTTAGTTTCACCACTTCGATGAAATTGGATTTTATTCCAAATGATAAAATGTGGGATGATATTGATGATATCCAGATATTTCCATTATTAATCACTCAAAACTGGTACATAAATAAATGTGCTAGCTGACTTGCAATACTACTTTCTAGGCAGAAAAGCACGTGCTGTTATCTCGTCGGTTCTGTTGATGGAACGGACAGAGATATTCTTGATACGCTTCTTGGGTCTTTATAATATGTGCAGGAACAAATTTACTAAACTGACAAATCTTCTTGACACTTTGAGCAATGATTATTCAACTTGAAGAGCGGCAGAAATAATTTTGAAATTAGGGGCATTACCAACTATGAAGGTCTTTGAACCAAAAGTTAAGTCATGCAGTTGTTAGTTTTAAATAAAAATATAGAACACTTGACAGCCAGCAAGTCAGCAGCATAAGTTGAGAAAATAGCTCAGTTGACTTTTCGGGTGTAACTCACTCTTTAGAACTGGTTAAATGAGAACAAAACAATAGTAGGGAGGAAAAATACACGTAAGAAAGGCATAGAGTGATTTACAGAGTCAGAAAATGGTTAAAATGTAGAAGCAATTATGTACAGGAGTCAAAAAAGAGATGAGATTAATCAAGGAAACAAGGCACATACATTCATCACCTCAGAGTTTCTCAAAATAATTTGAAGTGTGGTTCACTGCTGTAATGTAGGAAATACAGTAGTCAATTTTCACAAAACAAGCTCCCACAAACAGCAGTGAGGCAATGACAAAATAATTTTTTTAGTTGATTTTATTTTTATTTCCATAAATATACTTTATTCAAAAAATGTAAAAGTTCAGATTTGACGCTACATAAAGTGTGGTGCAGATCAGTTTCTTTCACTATATACATGAGCTGCCTAATTACAGGTTATATTTATAATGTACATTTGCATTTCATGTCAAACCATGTTCCGGTAGTTATAGTTTGAAGCATCTCAGGAGGTGGGTAAGAGGAGGGGCTGCTGCTTAGAAAGTGGCCTTTCACTACTGAGAGTTTGTAGCAACTGCAGTGAACTTTAGTGTGGCTCTCGGCACATAGTCCTAAGACCTTAAAATGGCCAGTCTACGACACGTTGTTTGTGGTGAGGTTATGTGTGTGTATATTATATATTGGCCTGGAGACTGAGGAGAAAACCCTTGCTGTTGAAATAGTCATGGGATCTTTTCTATTCACCTCACAGTAAAGACGGGGCATTAGTTTAATGTCTCATCTGAAAGGCGGTGCCTTTGACAATACCATAATCCCTCGGTATTAGATTGGAATGTCAGCCTGGACTTTGTGCTGATGTCTCTGGAGTGGGATTGGAAGCTGCAATTTTCTGACTCAGAGAATGCTACTCACTCATGGCTGCTGTTCAAGACATGAGTGCAAGAAGAGCTAGACTGAGACAAATAAATAGAACGGGAGGCATGCAAAACCAACAATTTAAATGCTGCAGTAGCCTGGGAATCAAGCAGAAGTAAATTAGGTTGGCATTCAAGAGTACAGATCACACCAAACTGTCTCTCTTTCTTCTCTTCTTCTTCTCTCCCCCCTCCCCCACCCACCACTCCACCTCCCCAGCACAAATTCACTCCTTACCATTTCAAGAAATGCTAACACATGAAAATCTTTGTCATTTTACACTAAGGGGCAGATTTCTGGACACAGCTCCATATCAATAAAGAGTTCAGTTAGTTTCTCAGGAGTGTAAAGCTCTTTGAGCAGCTAGACACATTGCAAGGCCATGAAATGACCCAACATAAGTGGGAGACTTGATGCTTTTTGCCAACTCGCTGGTAAACTGCTCAATGAGCTAGCCATGTTGTTCTGTGTGAGTGAGGAGGACAGTGAAACAGCAGTTATAGGGCTGGCGACAGTGGGCTCACATGTTTTGTGATGTGGCAAGGCAGAAACCATTAGTGTGCGTTTTAAGATATGAGAGAGTTAGTTATATGGTTACTGCTGACAGGGTTGGAGGAGGAAAAGTAGTGAAACAACACTCTTATAATTGTTTTAGTACTGCAGTTGCAGCTACCTTGTGATGTTACAAGTCTGTCCAGTGTGATATTTTGTACCCTGCTGGCACTATGTAAATAAGATGGTACGGTGCCATTTAGTGTTTGGAACAGTGAAACAAACAGGACTGCAGTGCTTGTTTTGTTTTTCCAGCGAATTACATAAACTGATCATGAAGGTCAAATAGTTAAAGTTGAGACTAGCTTTTGTGATTAATACAATTAATTTATTCCTATTGTTACTGTACATTGCTGACCCTTTGAGTATTGTGTTTTCCGTGCTGTTTTTAAATTTACTTTTATCCATCTAACGTCAGAGTTGAAATTTCCAGTTGCCAGTTAGTGGTGGTTTTAGGGAAAATAAACTGTGGCATACGTCATCCCTACCCCTCCCAAATAGGAACAAAATAATTCTTGTTATCCTCTCGCTTTTTAAGGACAAGTATCTCATCAATAATATTACTGTGCAATTAGCCAATTATATTGTGAATATTTTTCCCCAGTTTGTGAAGTAAATGTCATATTAGGGGGACGAGGGCAGGAGGAGAGGAAAAAAGGGTGGCACAGGGGTTAGCACACTGCTGCCTTTTGCCACACAGCGCCAGGGACTCAGGTTCGATTCCAGTCTTGGAGTTTGCTGTTCTCCCCATGTTTGTGTGGGTTTCCTCCGGGTGCTCCGGTTTCCTCCTACAGTCCAAAGATGTGCAGGTTGCGTGGATTGGCCATGATCAGTGCGCAATATGGTGATAGGGCGGAGGAGTGGGCCTAGGTAGAGTGCTCTTTTAGAGGATAGGTGTAGACTTAATGGCCTCCTTTTGCACTGAGAGGATTCTATACGAAATAAAGAGTATCTTAATGCTTGTTGGAATCCTCAATATGGCACAAATATTTGTCACAATGCCAAATGGACAATATTATTGGGATACAAAATGCTCTTCCCCTACACCCAATTTATGGAAGTATAAATTGACTGTATCATTTTGTTTGTTACTGCCATTTTTTTTTAAGATTACCACTGTGGATTTTGGAAAACTAGGGAGGTGAGTTTTGAGCTCGATCTCCCACTTTAAAATTTAAAACCAAAAATGTGATCAAATTTTTTTTTTAAAAACTGCGAACCCCAAAGGTTCAGAAAGCACCGACTGCATGAGTGATGTGATAACACCATGTTACTGGTTTTGTGGGGGTGTAAGGAGAGAGAAGTCAAATGGATGTCTTTTGGGTGCCCAGATCCTACGGGTGTCATTGTCAATGGCCAAATTGAATCCCAAAAGTAACTTGAAACAGAGTTAAAAGGCACTAAGAATGCCTGATTAATCAAAGTTTATCTAATCGCTGCTTGCCTGTATCATCATTGAGTGCAGCTAAACTTCTAAAGCTCAGTTCTCTGCTTCATTATTTGTGGTTCCTGATTCTCCTTCAGCTCTGGGACTATATTAGCTTTTTTTTTCTGGGTGATCTTCAATGCTTGGCAGTGGCCCACATTGTATGATCCATGAAAGAAAATGCAGTTGCTCCAGCAAGTCTCATCTCCACTGCTGGAAGATCAAGATGTTAATGTTCAGCTCTTATTAGCCGAGAAATAACTAGTATCATAGAATAGAACCCTGCAGTGCAGAAGGAGGCCATTTGGTCCAGTGAGTCTGCACCAACCACAATCCCACCCAGGCCCTATCCTCATAACCCCAAGCATTTACCTGAGCAAGTCCCCTAACACCAGGGGGTAATTTAGCATGGCCAATCCATCTAACCCGCACACATCTTTGGACTGTGGAAGGAAACCAGAGCACTGGAAGAAACCCACGCAGAAACGTGTTTGCTACCAAATAAACTGTTGGACTTTAACCTGGTGTTGTGAGACTTCTTACTGTGTTTACCCCAGTCCAATGCCGGCATCTCCACATCAAAACTCCACACAGACAGTGACCCAAGCCAAGATCAAACCTGGGTCCCTGGCGCTGTGATGCAGCAGTGCTGGAGTAACCATTATGCCACCATGCCACCCTCATACTTGTATAAAATTATAGCTTCCTTGTACCACCACCCCCAGCCTCATTGCTCTAGGCAAGAGCCTACAGCCCAAAAGGGTTAAATTTATGAGATAGGTTATGTAGCCTAAGCTTCTATTCCCTTTAATGTGGATTATTTAAGGATTGTGTAATTGAGCTATGGAAAATGATCTAGGAGGTAATAACCTTAGCTTCTCTGCCATTTGGCCATTCACACCCTTTATTCACTCTAGGGACTGCCAATAGCAGTCTTTTACCCTGGTTTCTGTGGCTATGACTCGTCTTTCATTCCATCACCCTGCAGTATAAATATCTCCCATTTTCCATGCCTTTTAGCTGTGACAAAGGGTCATCTGGACTCGAAACATCAGCTCTTTTCTCTCCTTACAGATGCTGCCAGAGCTGCTGAGATTCTCCACCATTTTCTCTTGGCTTCAGGTTCCAGCATCCGCAGTAATTTGCTTTTCATTTAAGGAGAAAATGGGCTTGGCAGAAAGAAAATATTTCTTAGTCCAGAATGAAAGTGTGTAACCGTTAAAAAAAGTTAAGTCATTCCAGGTTCATGTCCAGAAGAAATTTCCCAAATAGAGGGTGGGTGGTGAAAACCTGGAGCTCTGTGGTCCAAAAAACTATTGAAGCTAAATTTGGAAAAAAAAATCAACTGAGACTGAATTTTTTTTGTTCAAAAAAGGCTACTAAGAGTTAAGAACCAAATGATTTTGATGGAGTTTAGGATTTGGATAACCTATGACCGAATTGAGTGCTGAATGAATCATAGAATAGAATCCCTACAGTGCAGAAGGAGGCCATTTGGCCCATCAAGTCTGCACCGACCACAATCCCACCCAGGCCCTATCCCTGTCACCCCACATATTTACCCTGCTAATCTCCCTAACCTATGCATCCCAGGACACGAAGGGCCAACTTAGCATGGCTAATTAACCTATCCCACACATGTCTGGAGTGTGGGAGGAAACCCACGCAGACATGGGGAGAATGTGCAAACTCTGCACAGACAGTGACCTAAACTGGGAATTGAACCCAGATCCCTGGAGCTGTGAGGCAGCAGTGCTAACCACTGCCACCATGCCACCCCTTAGTTGAGCTTCCCCTACCCCTATATTCTTACAACCCGTTTCTTATGTTTAACTCTCATATAGGAAGCCACAATCTCTATTGAACTTGTAAGTGTTGATTGCTACAAGTAGGTGGCAGACTTTGAGTGCAGCTTGTCACATAGTGTGCCATCCTGATGTTGAAGAGGTTGGTACCAAGCAGCAGGTGTTTTTTTTTAGTTCATGTTATACAAGTTTTAGCAAAGAAAATGTGGCCATCATTGTTGGTACTCTTTCCCTATACTCATATCCTGGCTGAAGACTTCCTGGGTGAGTTAATTTAAAACATTCTGCCCATCTGAGTTCTTTGCTCTCCAGTGCCACCTTATGGGGTGAAGATCTACTCCATTTGGGATCCTCATGCTTTGGCAGAGCACATCACTTGTCTAAAATTTAAAAACAGCTGGAAATACTGAGCAACCCTGACAGTGCCTGTGGAAAGCAGAGTGGTTTCTCTTTCCAGAGTTGCTATGTAGTTTGCTGAGTGCTTGCAGCAGTTTCTGTTTTCACTGGTTGCAGACATTTCCTGGCTCTTTATTCCTTCTCTTATCTCATGAGTAAGTTTGACTAGAAGTCGGGTGTAGCACCACAGAAGCCAGAGATCCTCCGGTCATTTCTATGTGGGACATTGTGTCATCAGTATTATGCTGTTTAACTGTGGAAGTTGTCACAGTTTAATCCCGTCTTGTCTATGTCCAATATTCCCATGTGCATTTCCAACAGGGGGCACTGGACAGCAGAAAGGGCCTTGGCCAGTTTACTTCCACACAGTTTAAAACAGGCCATTCTTTGAATATATTAAAATGTGCAATGCATGGGTTCTCCAAATCATTGGCCAGACAGCAAGTTCACATGATATAGGAGTAGAATTAGGCCATTTGGCCAATCGAGTCCATTCTGTCATTCGATCATGGCTGATGTGCTCCTCATCCCCATTTTCCTGCCTCCTCCCCATAACCCTTCATAAGCAAGGATCTATTTGAGTGGTCTGTTTCTCTACTATAAAAATTGAGTAACTTTTACCTTGGGTTAGGAGGGGAAAATCTGAGTTGCTTATGCTTTCCATCAGGGGGTCAATTAATAAGCGTAACAGATAAGAAGATACACCATGACAGTCTCTTTGCTGGAGTAACCTGATATTCTAAGCTCAAACATGAGGCATTGGCACTTTGACAAGGTACTCGCGTATCATTTGTGAAATTGTTCTTTTATGAGAGAAGGGCAAGAAAATCTTTGGGAGGGAAGGGAAAAGGATGTGTGAAAATGTGAGAATAGCTACTACAAATGTTTGTCTTGTTTCTAACCAGCTGTAGTACCATGCGTTATGGCACATAAAATTATTCTTAGAATCTACACTTGGTAGAAAGCAGAAAACATATCCCTCTTTTTCAAAGGTGCACCACAACCTGGCAGTTGCAACCACATTTCCTGCATACTGTCAAACTGGATCTAGACTGTTAGTGTGACCATGGTTTGGAGTCAAAAATGTTCCTGGGGTGAAAGGGAAAAGCTAGTAACTTCAACCCCTCTAATTTCCACATTGCTTTACAGTAACTTTGTTGCGTCTTTTAACACAAATGAAGTGCAAAGGTCCATCTTGAGGGTTTTATTTTGTCCGTGGCACCAAATATAAGAACCATCACTGGAGGAAGAGATTTTATAATACTAATGGCAGTCAGGCAGCACACTTCTACAGGCCACTGATGTGTCTCATTTGTTTAACATCATGGACGTTACCCAGCCATTGCAATAGGTCAGAGGTCTAGAACTACTTACAAATGACTCTTTTCATCCCATTAGAAAGCACCTCCCTCTCCTTTCCCTGTTGAGGCCCAGTCAAGAGCAGTCAAGTTCTTGTGTGACGAATAGCATTTTGTTGCAACGTGTTATGTTAGCTGCTTGGAGGAATAAGTTGCCCTGTTTTGGATATGATCTTTGTCATCTGTAAGACTGACAGAGCAAAACTGAATGAATGGAATGAATGTGCGCGATATTTATTTGCTGGTAAAATTCCCACATCTAGTTCTCAGTGGGGGGGGAAATTGCATTACTCCTGGTTTTGCAGATTTGCTGTATATTGTGAACTATAACATTGAAGAGTCCTGCCTCTGGTGCCCTAATTTATCTGAAAATAAATAGGCCAAATTGAGAAAATTAAAAGTGGCAAGGGAGGGTTGGAAGTCAGATAAAGCATTCTTTATCTCAAAATCAACTTAATTGCCCCAATCATTCCTGTAGACAGCAAATCTAATCCAGTGTGCAACTTAGAGCGAAACAACTGCGTAATTAGGAATCTACTTATTAGTGAATTTTTGTGTGTGTGTGTGTGTGTGTGTATATATATATATATAAAATATACATGTGTCTCCCTCCTAATGTCTAAGTTAGAACTGAGATCATGTGTAATTGGTTGCATCTAGCGTTGTAAAAGCAAGCGCAGCCGGCACAGAACATAATTCAATCATTTTGAAAATCTACAGCCTAACAAAATTATTCATAACCCAGATGAATATTTGATGTGAATTTATCAATTGTTCTTGTAGTCAAAACCAGCAAAGGACTTAAAAAGAAAGAGTAACATCATAAATCCTTTTTATTATTTAGCACACTGGAAGGGAACTGCATTGACGATGCTTTACAAGGACAAGCTGTTTACACCTATGAGGATGGGAGTACCCTCCATGGTACCTACATTGATGGAGAATTGAATGGCATTGCTGAGGAATATGATTCAGAGGGACAGTTGACCTTCAGGGGTCAATACAGGGATAATGTTCGGTGGGGTGTTTGCTGGATGTACTTTTCGGTAAGTTTCAATGAAATGATGAAAGGTATTAAAAATTGTGGCTAAATTGCATAGAGACCAGAGGGCTGCAGTTTTCTTTCCATCGCCCCTGTTAAATTATTTGACCTTATCCAAATCCGCAGTTTGGTTGACTTTAACTGGGCTCAACAAGTATTGTTCAAATGTAAAATGCAGTTGGACTTTCATGAACAAAGGGTCAAATTTGCCTGAACACCATGTACAACATGCAGCTAGATTTTTGCAAAGCTATGGTCAAAGTGAGCGAACTCCAAGCTGCAGGATTTGATTCCCACATTAGAATTGAACCTCATAGAATCCCTGTTGTGCAGGAGGAGTCCATTCGGCCCATCAAGTCTGCACCGATGACCATCTCACTCAAGCCTTATCCCTTTAACTCTATGTATTTACCCTGCTAGTCTCCCTGACACTAAGGGGCAATGTAACATGGCCAATCCATGTAACCTTCACATCTGTGCACTGTGGGAGGAAACAGGAGCACCTAGAGGAGGACATGGGGAGAATGTTCAAACTCCACACAGAGACAGTGACCCAAGGCCAGAATCTCGCTGGTGCTGTGAGGCAGCAGTGCTAACTACTGTGCCACCAAGCCTCGTATTCATATTGGCTAACATTACAGGTTTTTTAAAAAAAAATGTAAAACACCGTGGCTTACTTAATAGTTTTTTGAGCCAAAACTGTCCTCACCTTTCTATCTTTCACTTTCTCTTGTTTATTTTCTTTATCCTCCTGTTTTAAAATAATTCCTAGCAGAATGCTTCTGTCAAAATGGCCAATCCAGCTGTGTCTTGACTAGAAAGAATTGCCTCTTTAATAAAACTTTATGCTAAATTGAAATTTGAATATGTAAAGCTGCAGCTGTTACATAAGGGACACATTCACACCCAAGTGCAGTGAGTGGCCAGCCCCCCCACACATTTATTGACTGATCAATTGAAAATAGCGTGCAACACCATAATGTGGAATGCTTCATAAACAGGGTCCCAAAACTGTGGGTTGCAGCCACCAGATGATCAGTTTTGGCCCTGAGCTCTGAGGCTGCCATGATGACTGTAAAACGCACATTCTGGTAGGGGTGCAAATTTCACACACCACCCCCGCCACCAAACAGTTCGTCCACAGGGCAACTTTTCAGTGCCCTGATTGGTGATTCTTTCTTGTCCTGACTGGTCATTCGGTTCGACTCTGTGGCTAGCTGATCACGACTTCCATTGACCTGCTTGTAGTTCCGGGCGCACTTTGTGCACTGTGCAAAATGTGTAGCTACTGAGGCATGCCAGAGCCTTCAAATCAGTTGTTGATAAAACTGCATGCAACCGTACCTTTCCTTACTACGCTATCCAACACTTAAAGTTTATTTATTAGTGTCGCAAGTAGGCTTACATTAGCACTGCAATGAAATTACTGTGAAAATCCCCTAGTCACCACACTCTGGCGCCTGTTCGGGTACACTGAGGGAGAATTTAGCACAGGGAATGCACCTAACCAGCCTGTCTGTCGGACTGTGAGAGAAAAACAAAGCATGGGGAGAACGTGCAGACTCTGCACAGACGGTGGCCCAAATTGGGAATCAAACCCAGGTCCCTGGTGCTGTGAGGCAGCAGTGTTAACCACTGTGCTACCATGCTGCCCACCCCCCTGCCCGTTCTCTCACTGCACCTTCCATCACTCTGAGATCGCATCAATTTTCGAGCATTAAAATGGTGCCACAATGGTAAAATGTTTGGTAAGCACTGTTTATAAGTTTAGAAATACTGACAGCAAAACAATCTACACTTATACGTATGTATAATGTACCCTAACTTATAGTCAGATATTTAGCAGAAAAAAATGTGCATTACATTCAAAAAATGATGGTAAGTCAGGAGGAAGAAAAACTCGTTCTCATGGAATTACCACAACCTTCTGGCTCACACGAGAGTGCTACCAACAGAGCAACAGCGGACTGGAATTTTTTGGAGAAAACTGGCAAAAAAGTATATATTGCTTTAGTGCTTTCATGGCCTTAACTTGGCCTTTTGGCTAAGGTCATGCCCAAAATGGGGTGCAATGCTTCATTTTATCAGTTTGTCTTGTGGAGACCTTGAATTGGATTCAGTTGGATTTTCAGTTTGGTTTTTGGAGCAAGCAAGGAATGGATTTGGGTTTGCCCAGTCCATTCTGAGCACTGACTTTGTAACTTTAAGGATGGAGTAAAACATTTTTTAAAAAAAAGTCTGCTTTCTACCCTGGTCAGACGTGTCTGCGAACTGTGGCCATAACTTTACCAGAATTGCAGTAGAAACTCTCTTTATACATGGTAATAGTTGTTTTTTGTCTGCACATCTCATGAAATTACAGTGGCAATGTGTGAACAGTTCTGAAGAGGTTCTCAATCTGTTTCCCCAGATTCTTTTTCTAAGAAGAAAATACATATGTCATTACACTGTGAACATTGTGTTTTATGAAGCGTGTGACATGTTATCTTGTGTGACAGGATGGAGGCTGTGTTGTAGGAGAGGTGAATGAAGACGGGGAGATGACTGGTGATAAAATAGCTTATGTTTATCCTGATGGAAAGATAGCCCTGCTTGGAAAATTTGTTGATGGGGAAATAATCGAAGGACACCTGGCAACTCTTAAAGGTGTAACAGAGGGAAAGCCCCAGTTCGAGCTGTCTCCAGATGGTGAGAAGTATTGATTTATCATTACACTGTTTCATCACAATCTAATAATGCACATGCATGTTTTCAATATTTTTAAAACATTTTTAGGAATTTATGACTTTGTTTATGTTACTTTTAAAAAGATGTGTCAATTTGAACATATTTTAAATTATACATGTGAAAATATTGGTGGATGTGACATTGGGATTTCACTTCCTGGCTCCCCAGCATCAGTTTTTATGGGGGCTACTCTAAGGAAGCATTGTGGAAACCTTCTTGGAAGTTCCCAGGTAAATGTTTAGCTAGTAAGTTTCCAGAAGGGCTAACTTCCTAGTCTGAGAAAGGACATTCTTGCTGCTGAGGAAGTCCAATGAAGGTTCACCAGACTGATTCCCAGAACGGCAAGACTGATATATGGGGACTGGATCGACTGGGCTCGTACTCACTGGAATTTAGAAGAATGAGAGGGGATCTCAAAGAAATAAAATCCTGATGGGACTGGACAGGCTGGATGTGGGAAGAATGTTCTCGATCTTGGGGAAGTCCAGAACTAGGGGCCATAGTCTAAGAATAAGGGGTAAGCCACTCAGGACTGAAATGAAGAAGAACTTCTTCACTCAGAGTTGTGAACCTGTGGAGTTCTCTACCACAGAAAGCTGTTGGGACCAGTTGGTTAGATATGTTCAAGTGAGAGCTGAACGTGGCCCTTGTGGCTAAAGGGATCAAGGGGTATGGAGGGAAAGCAGGAGTGGGAAACTGAAAGTGCATGATCATATTGAATGGTGGTGCAGGCTCGAAGGGTCGAATGGCCTACTCCTGCACTGATTTTCTATGTTTCCCCTGGACAGTTGGGTTGCTCTGAGAACCATCTGACAAAGTGATTTAAATCGCTAATGCTGCATGTTTCTGCCAGTTTTACACTCATAGTTACTCTGAAAGGGGAAAAAAAATCACTTCTGACTTAACTACTTTAAAGACCCAGACAGAGCCCTGCCATTGGCGTTCCCCCAGTGTCTGACTCAAGACGTCTAAATCCTCAGCCCAACATCCCATTTAGTTACCTCAGGAACATGCCTTTTCCCATTCAATAGGACATGAAACTCAGCTGTTCAAGGCAGATAGTGTCGTAAAAAGGTGGTGGGGTGGGGGGGGGTGCCCCCTTCACTCTGCTCCTTTTGCACTTTGCCCCAGTAGCCATGGACATGCTTCGCTTTTTCAGAATCAACTGGCCTGAGCCAGGAAGGTGTCCTCTCTCCCTACATCATACATCATCGATTTGAAGCATTTTAAGGCCGAGTGGTGTAAATTCATAGGGGGGGGCGGAATTGGGTTAATTCTGGGTCCCCTGTGTTGGTAACCAAGTGGGGGTGGGGGGGAGGAGCTTGGAGCTGTGTGTGGCATGCTGGAGGTGTGGGGAATGGCAGATGACTTGTCCTTCATTGTCAAGGATAACGATCTGATTTTTTGACCTTGTCAATTCAGCCATCGTGTGGAGATGCAGGCGTTGGACTGGGGTAAGCACAGTGAGAAGTCCCACAACACAGGTTAAAGTCCAACAGGTTTATTTGGCAGCACTAGCTTTCAGAGTCTCAGACTCCTTCATCAGGTGAGTGAGGACTTGTGTTCTCAAATGGGTCGTATAAAGACACAAACTAAATTTACAAGATAATGGTTGGCATGCAAGTCTTTATAAGTAATCAAGTCTTAAAGGTACAGACAATGTGAGTGGAGAAAAGGTTAAGCACCGGCTAAAGAGATGTGTATTGTCTCCAGCCAGGACAGTTAGTGAGATTTTGCAAGCCCAGGCAAGTCATGGAGGTTACAGATAGTGTGTGTCAATATGCGTGATCTTCTTGGAGATCCCCTCCAATTGGAGTCACGCTACCTGTAAACCCCATGACTTGCCTGGGCTTGCAAAATCTCACTAACTGCCTTGGCTGGAGACAATACACATCCCTTTAACCTGTGCTTGGCCGTCTCTCCATTCATACTGTTTGTACCTTTAAGACTTGATTACTTGTAAAGACTCGCATTCCAACCGTTACCTTGTAAATTGAGTTTGTGTCTGTATGTGGTCTGTTTGAGAACAGTCCTCACCTGATGGAGTCTGAGACTCCGAAAGCGAGCGCTGCCAAATAAACCTGTTGGACTTTAACCTGGTGTTGTGAGACTTCTTACCGTGCTTGTCAATTAACACTAGGAAATTAGGACGGTAAGGAGGAATGATAAAAAGAAATAGTAAAATATTCTACACATACTCAAACATCAAAAGAAAGGTGAGAATAGCGATAGGGCCACTAAAATGCTTGTGATTAACTAAACTGGTAATAACACTGAATTGCCAGAAAAGTTAACAGAAAATGCTGGAAAAACTCAGCAGGTCTGGCAGCATCTGTGGCAAGTAAGAGTTAACATTTCGTAGAATCTGTGGACAGATCATTTAGATCTGTCTACAGATGCTCCAGTGGTTCTGCAGAAGGGTCATTTAGATCCAGAACATTAACTCTTGTTCTGTCTCCACAGATGCAACCAGATCTTCTGACTTCATCCAGCATTTTCTGTTTTTAGTTCAGATTTTTCAGCATCTGCAGTATTTTGCTTTTATTGCAGAAATAATAAGACAGTTTCCCTGAATACAGAGATAAAATAACTAACACTGGACATGACATTAGAAGATAGAAAAGGCTGTAAAGGCATTTAAGATAGAAAGAGAGGCGGGGGGAAATAATTGATGAACTGATTAAACCCCCGGGTCAAATGGATTGTATCAGCACATATTTTGAAAAGAGATACTGGAGGCACTATTACAACTGATAGAAAATTCATTAGGAAAGTGAACAGTGTCAGAGGGCCGGTGGACAGCTGAAGTGATTGCTATATACGTCAGTCCTGACAATACAGTAAGCACAGTAAAAAGTCTGACAACACCAGGTTTAAGTCCAACTGATTTATTTGATAGTAAATTCACTAGCTTTCGAGGTTACCCTCTTCGTCAGGTGAGGGTAACCTCGAAAGCTAGTGAATTTACTATCAAATAAATCGGTTGGACTTAAACCTGGTGTTGTCAGACATTTACTGTGTTTATCCCAGTCCAACGCCGGCATATCCACATCATCAATACAGTAAGTCCAGAGAAACATAGACACGTTAGCTGTCTAAGAAAGACAATGGAATCTCATGAAATATGTGATAGATGAACGTCTAGAAACTGAAAATATAAGAATAGTTAGTATAGATTCCAAAAGGGGAAGATCATGTTTCACCTATCCGACTTCTAAATTATTTGAAAAATATTGAAATAATAGGCTGGGTAGAGGTAATTCAATCAAAGCAGTCGAGAGGGTTTTGTGGGCAGGGGAATGGCACAAAGTCATAATGCTCATTTGAAGAGCCAGTGCTGACATTGTGGGCTAAATGCCCTCCTGTGCCGTAACCATTCTGTGACGTAATGTATTTGGATCTTGGAGGAAACAGTCTTTGAAAAAATATTGCACGGTAAACCCTGATGAAAGTCAGATCACGTCGAGTCAGGGGAGAAGTAGCAGAATGGATAGCAGGCTGTATGTTAAACAGAAAACCAATAGTAGAGGATAAGAGACCTAGTTAGTAACAATTGACAAGGTGTACATTCCACAGGGATTGATGCTGAGACTGTTGCTGCTCATCATTCATCTAAACAATTAGAGGTCTGGGATTAGAAGTAAAGTTTCAAAATGAGCTGCTGATATCAAATTAGTGGGTATAATTGACACAGAAGAGAACTGTGACAAAATACTGGAAGATATTAATAAACATGAAAAATGGCCATTTAATTGGCAAATTAACTTCAATATAGATAAATGTGAAGGGTACATTTTTGTTATGAAAAATAAAGAGACCACATTATCATTGGACAGGATCAAAGTGAGAAATCTAAAAGTAATGAGGCAGATTAATAAGGCAATTTAAAACAACGAAAGTACTCGGGTTACTTTTATAGATTAATAGAACTGAAAAGCAGATAAGTTAAGTATATCTGGAATCGTGGTTAGATCACACTTGGGAGTACTGTGAACAACTGATATACCCCAAAAAGGATATAGAGATAGTAGAGCAAGTTCAAGAAAGATTTACGAGAATGATGCCAGATTTAAAAATAATACCCATCAGCAAGGTTGAACCGGAGCGCTCTCCTGTAGAAAAGAGAAGATTGAGGAATGGCCAGACAGAGCTCTTCAAGGTTAAGGAAGGACTTGATCGGGTAGATGCAGAGAAGATATTTCCACATGAGATAGCCATTAATAAATCCAAAAGGGAATTGAGAAGAAATCTATTTACCCGCGGTGGTAAGAATGTGGAGCCGATGAGGTGAATAGCATGGATATTATCAAGGGAAAACTAGATATGCATATGAGGAAGAAAGATATGTTGATAAAGTTAGATGAAGAGGGATGAGAGGGAGCTCATGCGAAGCATAGACATGTGCAAGGATCTATTAAGCTATTTCTGTGATAATTTTAAGTTGTGGGCTCTCGTAAGACTGCAAAGTTAATTACATGATGCATTTAGTAGGTGTAGAAAAACAACACACGGCTACTTTTTCCTTAATTAACTGTCTTATTCTCTACTGACACAGATGTTTCTCTCTTTCAAGACTACTTATTGATCAAGTCTTGGAGTACTCAAATTCCAAGCTGCTAATTTTAAGTATTTTTGCTTCCCGTATTGATTCAGTCTCTGACGATAGGATTCCAATTGGAACTGACCACTCTGCTAGTGGAACAGACACTGTTTAGGACCCCTCCTACTGTGGAAGTGAGCAATGTGATTCCATATGGGCTGGCCAAGCTCTACTCCTGCTTACACCCACAAGGGAATGATTCTAACCCTAAGCCATCTATGTGCACTTTGGGTTTTCAGTTTCCAGTACACTTCGCGGTGAATCCACACTTATCTTGAACTTTTCGCTCAAAGCAAACGCTAGTTGTCACCTTGTCACTTGCGTACATCCTCCCAAGAGGTTTCTCTAACCTGCCCGTTAATGCAATTGCTCAGGTTGTGGCAATCATGGTGGACAAGTAACTCTACTATAGGTAAGACCAAAAAGAGAGCCCAACACAAAGGAAGAGGTTGACTTCAAATTTAAGAATTAGGAGTCTGTAACAAAGCCCTTTGAGTTTGTTTTTTTTTTAAAAAAACCCTTATCACAGAATTGTTATAGTTCAGAAGGAGACTGTACAACTCATTGTGTTTGCACTGGCTTTCCAAATGAACATTATGACTTTGTGCCACTCTCTTGCCTTTCCTCTGTAACTCTGCACATTGGATGATTATTGAAATAGAAACAATGCCCTCTTGAATACCTCAATGGAATCTGCCTGCACCACACTTCAAGGCAGTGCATTCCAGACCCAAAACACTTGTGTGAAGAAGTTTTTCTCACATCACATTTGTTTCTTACTGCTTTAAATCTGTCCCCACTTTGTTCTCAATCCTTTTAGGAGGGGAAACAGTTTCTCCTTAACTACCCTGTCCAGCCCCCTCGTGATTTTGAACATTTTCATCAAATCTCCTCTTGGCTTTCTCCTCTCCATGGAGAACAATCTATCCTCATAACTGAAGTTAACCATTCTTGCAAACCTCTTCTAAACTCTCCAATGCATTCACATCAATCCTAAAGTGTGCACCCAGAACTGTATGCAACACTCTAATTGAGGCCTAATAAGTATCCTCTACAAATTCAGCATAATCTCTTTGCTCTTGCAATCTTATGTCCCTATTAATAAAGCCTAGGATAAGGTATGCTTTATTAATTGCTCTCCACCTGTCCTGCCAACTTTAATAACTTATGCACATATACAGCTCTTGCACCTCTTATTTTATACTACCTCTTCATGTTCTTTTAACCTAAATGAATTGCCTCTCACTTCTCTGCACAGAACTTCATCTGCCGGCTATCCACTCCACCAAACTTTTGAAGTTCCATATTGTCCTCTTCTCAGTTTACAATGCTTCCAAGGTTTGTATCATCTGCAAACTTTGAGATTGTCCCTGCACACCAAGATCTTGATCATTAATATGAGGAAAAGCAAGGGCCTCAATACCTACCCTTGGGGAACTCCATTACAAGCTTCTTCCAACCTGACCATTACTGTGTTTCATTTACTCAGCCAGTTGGGTATCAATGTTCCTACTGTCCCTTTTATTCCATGAGCCGTAACCTTTCTCCAGTCTGTTGTGCGCAGCACTATATTTAAATGCTTCAACAGTAATACCATAATTGACCTGTTGTTACCTCTGCAAAATCTCTGCCAAGTTAGTTAAATACTACCTTCCCTGCATCCATGTGACTATTAACTCTACTCTGAATAATTGTTTGTAGTAGCTTACCACCCCTGATCAAAGTTAAACTGATTTTGGTCTGTAATTGCTGGGCTGGTTTACATCCCGGTTCAAAAAAGGTTGTAAAGTGTACCTGTCTCTTCTCCACACTATTAGACTTAGATAATCCATGAAAAAAATTTGATTCAAATTCCCTTCTATATTAGATGGAAAAGGATCCGTTAGCACAGTTGGCTAAATGACTAGAGGTTGGTGCAGAATATTGACTATCCTGGACTCAATCCCCATATAGGCTGAGTTAGTTTTTGGAACCTATCTTCTTTCCTTGCCCAGTAATGATATCATGGTATAAGCTAACCCCTGCACAATGAGGATGCTTGGCGGGGAGAATGATGGTGAAACAGTCATTGTTCACCGTCAGTGTTCTGCTGAAACTGAAAGCAACTTCTGGGGTGGAATTTTACCATCCCACCCACCAGGGGAATTGTAACAGGTGGGACACGGAACATTCAAAGGTCCGTTGATGTTGAGTGGGATTTCCCGGTCTTGGGGCGAGTGTGGCTGGAAAAATCCCGGCCCTGGAGTCTGCATATGTGCAGTTAAATGCAGAAATCCAGAAGTTACAGTCAGTGTTATGCTTTGCTATATAGAGTGCACTGTTGAAGACCCTGCGGTTTACAGTTGAAACTGTACAGTTAAAACTTCCTGTTTTATACGATTAACATCAGTGTAACAATCTTGAAAATGTTACATATTGTTGACTGAGGTATAACTGGGTTTTCAATGTTGTACAAAAGTTCATAATTGCCGAGAAATCTCCCTGGTCCTGAAAAACTAATTTTATATTTACAGAATATTAAAATTTCATCATCAATTCCATATTTGTAAACTGATGTTTTAAAAGTTTGATCACATCTCGGTTTCTATCTTAAACCCATGTGTATGTCCCGGGCATTTATTTTGAACTCTAAATTTTTAATTAAAACCGAAGGATAGTCTCCTTCAATGTGATTGGCTGCTTACCCTGCTTGATGACACGACTTGTCTGGACACATGGGACCTTGACTTGGGAGCCAAATTCAAACAAACACTGGGGAAAGGGAAATCTGGAGATTACCAGATCTTTGTGGGAAGCTTTCTTCAAGCTGAGTGCTGAGCAACATCACTTCATCACTGACCACAAAATCCAAACCATTCTGTAGATATACAAATCTTTGAAGAGTGCAGGACAAGTCGAGAAGGCTTTTTTGAAAAAAGGCACATAGGATCCTAGCCTTTATAATTAGATCCATAATGTACAAAAGGAAGTAATGCTAAATAGAATCTTACAATCTCTACAATGCAGAAGGAAGCCACTTGGCCCATCGGGTCTGCACTGACCACAATTCCACACAGGCCCTATTCCTGCAACCCCTCATATTTACCCTGCTAATCAGCCTGACCCTATAACTTAGCATGTCCAGTAAAACTAACCCACCCATCTTTGGACTGTGGGAGGAAACCGGAGCGCACGGGGAGAATGTGCAAACTCCACACAGACAGTGATCCAAGGCCGGAATTGAACCTAGATCCCTGGCGTTGTGAGGCAGCAGTGCTAACCGCTGTGCTGAGGTCCGACATCAGTTGGAGCATTATGTTCAATTCCAGTGACCATGTTTTAGGAAGGATTTAATGGCTTTGCAGAGTTTCTATAGAATGTCTACAGTGCAGAAGGAGGCCATTTGACCCATTGGGTCTGCACTGACTCTCCAAAAAAGCATCTAACGAAAGAAACTGTGAAAGTATGAGTCATGAGTTGGCTAAGATAGATTTGGGAACTTCATTCATCCATGATGGTGGATAAACAATGAGTAATAAGGAACAAATGTGTGCATTGCAACAGGTGTACATTGCTTTCTAGCGCAACCATAGCTTACAAAATAAATTAAGAATAGTATTAAATGCAAAGAGGAGTCCTATAAAGTTGCCAGATAAAGTAGCAAATCTGAGGCTATGTTCGGTATCCAGCAAAAGTGGACAAAGATTAAAAGGGGAAAATAAGAGTATGAGAGTAAACTTGCAAGTAACATAAAAGTGGACTGTAAAAGCTTCTAGAAGTATGTAGAAAAAAAAGTTTAGTGAAGACTCTTACACTCTTAAACTGAAGAATTTACAATAGAGAACAAGGAAATGGCAGAGCATTTAAACAACTACTTGTGTCTTCAGGAGGAAATCACAACTTCCCCAAAGTGCTAAAGAGGTCAAATGCAGGATTGCCCAGTCTTTTTCTCAGGGAGCTACATTTGCATATTTTTCCACAGTTAATGGACCAGTGAGCAAATTTAAATTTTGGATTGGCATTGGCACAAGAATAAACTGAAGTAGAACTTTAAAGGAAGGCAGCAATAGTACAGCAATGTCACAGCAATAAAGAGTTTTTAAAAATAAAAATAACCAACATGTGAGAGGGTCAGTGAGTGGTTGCATGTGTGTGCGGTGATAAGAGTGAGGAAGAAACCTGAGACGTGGCATAAGACTCACTCAGCCACTTGCTCAGTCATGGCGCCTTCTCTTCCTGGGGCCCACCAAACTTTGCCCTCCTGAGGCCTGGCAAAATTTTGCCTTCCCTGGGCTTCAGGTCAGATTTACTTAGCTCCTTGGGTAGTATCCTTGCCATTGCTTTGCTTCCCTTGGCCTGGCAGCCCTCAGTACACTTGCCAATGCCGGTGTTCTCTACTCCTCCAATCAAAGAATGTTTCTCTCCCCCATTTGCTGCTGATAGGCTCACTAGCCCAGCTATCAGAAGCAAAAGCAGGAGATTGTACCATGATTGGAGGAGCAGCTCCAAGAAGATTCTTCCATTGAAACTCTTTGACCAGCATTTTGAAAACTGGTGGCACAAGGTGGGCTTTGCAGGCATTTGGCCCCTGTGCCATACTTGGAACAAGCCTGGTCTAGTCAGAAGAAGGAAGTGGATGAAATTAATATCGCTAGAAAATAGTGCTGGAGAAATTGATGGGACTGAGAAGCAATAAATCTCCAGGGCCTGATAATCTATACCCCAGGGTTCTAAAGGAGATAGCCATGGAAATAGTGGACGTGTTGATTTTTCATCTTCCAAAATTGACTAGATTCTGAAACATTCTCAGCACATTGTGGGGTGGGAAATATAACCTGCTATTTTTTTAAAAAAAGAGGGAAGGAGAAAACAGAATTATAGTCTGGTTCACCTAACGTCAGTAGTAGGGAAAATGCTAGAATCTATAAGGTAACAGAACATTTAGAAAATATTAACAGGATTAGACAAAACAAACATTGATTTATGAAAGGGAAATCATGTTTGCAAAACGTACTGAAGTTTTTGAAGATGTAACTAGTAGAATAGATTAGGGTGAACAAGTGGATGTGGTGTATTTGGATGTTCAGAAAGCTTTTGACAAAGACCCACTTAAGAGGGTAGTGTGTAAAATTAAAGTGCATTGGATTGAGGATGATATATTGGCATAGATTGATAGTAGACAGGAAACAGAGTTGGAATTATTGGTTCTTTTTTGAAGTGGCAGGCAGTGACTAGTTTGCTACATAGTTTCGCATCTGGCTGCAAGTCTCCTAAAACAAACTGACATTGAGCCATATAAGGTCAGACGACCAAATACTTGATCTTTCTAAGGTATAGGTTTTAAGGACTGTCTTAAAGGAAGGTAAATTGAGAGAAGGAACCTTGAGACTCAGGCAATTGAAGGCTTTGCTGCAAATAGTGGACCAAGTGAGATCAGTGGAACGCTGATAGCTGAGAATTATTGTACTGGAGGAGGTTGCAAGAGTTGGGGAGAGATTTGAAAACCCAAAATTGAGGCTTTGCTGAACTGGGATCCAATGGGAGTCAGCAAGGAAAAGGATAATGGTGAACAGAACTTATATGAATTAGGAAATGGGCAACAGAGTTTTAAATGAGGTTAAGTTTACAGACAGTGAAAGTTGGGGGGCCAACCATGAAAATTTTGGAATTATCGACTTCTGGAGGTAGGTTAAATGGCATTTAGTCAAGATCTTCATTAAAACGGAATTGTTTTTGAAAGATATGTGTGGACAATTTAAGCAATGTTGCCTGCAAATCTGATCAACTGTTGATATTTAATATCCTTCTTTCTCTACAACAGGTCCAGTTTACACCTTCGACAAGTCCACCTCTTTTTGCATTTCTACAGATTGTCTCCTTCCTGATCCTTATGAAAATGAGAGGTTATTCAAATTTCTTCCCTTCATAAACCAGTTTTTATTTTTAAATGTTAATTATTGATTGTAAAAAAAATCATGTTTTGCCTCCTCGTGAGTGATGGTACTGTTGGTACGAAATAATTGCTCGGATTGTGAAAATAGAAGTATACTGTATTCATAAGATTTAAAAACAGCGAGGGAAGGGAAGTGCTTTAGGCCCATCTTTGAGCTTGAAATGGGAGCGTGCATCCCAACCTGAAGGGCAAGGAACCGCAAGGTTGGCCCAGAATTGGGCCTGATCAACTTTGTCTGAGTAAGTTACTGGTAACTGTTGCACCATCACAGACAGCTCATTCATTTAATAAAGATCAGGCCACTGGTCTCCCTCTAGCAGCAGTCCAAAGCTAAGCACGGAGGAAACAGAACAGAAAGTGGGCTGATCCCAAATTGTTCACGTGCACAGTAATTGCTCTGAAGCATTCCTGCTCCTGACTCCGTGTCAGATTTAAACCAAAGCTCGTCTTATTGTTGCTAGCCTCTGAGCAGAATGAGTACATGCCTGGAAAACCTGAGCAGATCAAGCCCAACATTTCTTTTGCTCAGGGCTGTCCTGAAAGGCCTAATGTCTGTTTCGGGCAGTCGCACCCCCCCCTCCCCCAAATGCCCTGTTCTTTCAAAACAAAAAGGCCAGCTCCAATTTTGGGATAGATGTCTTTTTCTTGATTTTTGTGGGGATGAGATGTCAGTGGCACAGTAATTAGCACTGCTGCCCCACAAAGCCAGAGACCCGGGTTCAATTCCGGCCTTGAGTCGCTGTCTGTGAAGTTTGCAAGTTCTCCTTCTCCTTGCTTGGGTTTCCTCCAGGTGCTCCAGGTTGTTCCCACTGTCCGAAAGATATGCTGGTTAGGTGCATTAGTTATGCTAAATTCTCCCTCCGTGACCCAGACAGGTGCCAGAGTGTGGCGCCTACTTGTGACACTAATAGGGCCTGGGTATGATTGTTGTTGGTGCAGGCTCGATGGGTTGAATAGCGTCCGTCTGCACTGTGGGGGATTCTGCAATTAAGTTACTGAGAAAATCCCCTAGTCAGCAACTGTTCGGCTACACTGAGGGAGAATTTAGCAAGGCCAATCCACTTAATCAGCACATCTTTCGGACTGTGGGAGGAAACCGGAGCAAACCCATGCAGACACGGGGAGAACATGCAGTCTCTGCACAGGCAATGACCCGAGCCAGGAATTGAACCCGCTGGCGCTGTGAGGCAGTGGTGCTTGTCATTGTGCTGCCCCCTAGCATGTTTGCAAATTATAACAATTTACTGCATTGGTATTCTCTACTTTGCTTGAAACAAGAGAATTGTCAAAAGGGGATCTAAATTTATGGATTCCTGAGTGCATTCCGAAGAGTCTCGAATGCTTCATTTAATTAATCTTCATGAGCTGACTATTGCTTAGAAAAGTGTATAGGTTGATATTTTTCTTCACCATCTGGGCGTTAGGCAGAATGCAGAAAGGAGTATCATGCAGGGAGGAAGAAATGCTCCTGGTTTCTCAAGTGCTGCTTAAATGGCCTGGCAGTAAAAGACAAAAACCTACCCATTAATTCCAGAATCAACACTGAACCCATGTGATGAATAAATGAACATGAAGTAACACTTTGTTACTAAAAGGGAATAAATTGAGATGTCATGGATTCTTTGTTAATAGATATTCTACAGCTTTGTGACTTCAATTATTAAAGAGTTGGGAAGGCATTCAAATGTGCACTTAATTGATAATGACATGAGACCTAGAATTTAGAACACCAAGCAAGAGAATGTAGCTGATGACCAATGGCCTGAACCTATCTCTCTGGAAAATGGATATTATGGACTTTGATGTAGAAGGATTGTTTCCATGAAGTCCATTGGTAAGCATAGCTTTGGACCACTGAATCCAGGAGAGATGGATCTTCGCTCCATCTTGCTGAAAAGTATTTCACCAAAGGACGAGAATAGAAAATTAAAGTTTTTAAAATGAGTTGAGCTGAGCTTAACTTTAAGTTATCATTGCAACATGTTTGTCCAAGTGTGGTTCAGATGAAGTTGCAAAGGCAAGCTTATATTATCCACTGGTCAAGATTAACCAACTACCTCTTTTCATTGTACAAAGCAAATGCTGAGTTATAATTTTAGTATATTGAAGAGATTGCACATTTTTATCAAAGAACATGCATAAATGTTGTTTGTTTCTTTCTTCTCCTAAATTAGGGTGTATGTTGCCGAGTCTCTTATTCCTAATGCTGGGGAAGGTTTGTTTGCAAAAGTAGCAGCAGAACCTGACACAGTCATGGCTTTCTACAATGGAATGCGACTGACACATGAAGAGGTAAGAGGCACCATCCCAAGGTTTCTAATGAAGTTAGAATTTACCAGTCAAACAGAATGCAGAAAAGTCCAATTGTTTCATAGAAAATCACTTGTGTTTCCAGGTAGATTCTAGAGACTGGTCTCTCAATGGGAATACTATATCACTGGATGGTGATACTGTGCTAGATGTTCCTGAGCCTTACAACAGTACAAAACACTACTGTGCATCGTTGGGGCACAAAGCAAATCACTCCTTTACTCCCAATTGCAGTTATGCCACGTAAGTAGTTGCTATTGTTTTACAACTGCAAACAATACTCTAACTTTAACTTTATTTACATGTACATGGTTTTATAATGGGTTATCGCTTTGAGGAGAGAAGGTAATGATATAAGAGTGATCATTTACTTTAGTTTTAAGTAACTAGACAATCATTGGATTGGAATAGATTTTAGCCTGGGCCTATTTTTGCAAAAGAACTCAACAAGTATTCCCGTAATGTCTAAAGCTATAGAAGGGTGAAGAAAGGATAAGGAACAAAATTTGTAACTTTAACTTTGGTTATAGTCAAATCATTGTTGTGGGAGACTCAGCTGTGATAATGCTGTTGAAAGTCAGGGAACCTTAGTTAGATGTCATTCTTGTTGGATTTGGAGATGGTGTGGTGTAAATGTTATCTGTTTCTTTTCAGTTCTTCCAACAAGTGCATTTTTGCCAAATACCACAGCTAAGATTTTAAACTCTGAGGAGAAATTTGTACTTGTTTTTTGGATGAAAAATTGATGTTGGAGGGAAAAGTTTTGGGTCATTGTCTTTTGTGCAAGGTCTCCCCTGAATGGGTCTTGGTTGGCAAATTAGAAGGCTCTGACTTTTAGCTGTGTAAAGCATCCACCTGAAATGAGGTTTGGATGCCCTGACTACTCAAATAGGGGCCCTGTTGATTGAAAGTGTCATCAATGAGAACATACATCCTTCCTCCAGTTGTTTGAGGTTTATGGCCTAAGCAGTGGCCCACAAAAGGGACTGTAATGATCACTTTCAAAAAAATGTAGGAGAAAACTTTTTAAATTTTAATTCTTGGAGGAACAGGACTTCCTCTCTTGGCTGCACGGGATTAATGCTGGTCTTGGCCCATCCGCTTCACATCTTGCCTCCCCATCTTCAGAAAAGCTTGGGCTGCAAGATAGCTAAAATTTCTAAGGCCCTGCTTGGAGGGCTGCATATGAATTCCAATTTTGATGAGGCTTTTGGCTCACATCTTCAAGTACACATTGCAATCACACCATCAATCTCATACCAAAAATCAGTAAACTTCTCCCTCTGTTTAGGATGTAAGGCATCAATGTATTGTCTCCTCAATCATCTTCAAAAGGCAAATTATTGTTTACTGAACTGTGGGTATACTTGAGCTCTAGAAACTGTAGGAGCACAAAATGAACTAAGAGCAGATTTGACACCTACTATGAATAATGAAACCATAGTGTTTTCTCATGTTTTTAGAATAGGTCTTGGTAATGAACAATTAATATATGGTACTACCAGTAGTATTAAAAAAACTCAATTTTTAAATCTCCTCAGTAAACCTACTTCTTAATTTTCACTTGCATAATGCCTATTTAGCTGATGTTTATTGGGTGTAGGTCTTCTTGGCATTTGGCACTAATACTACTGTTCTGATGCTAAGAAATGCAACAAATTATTCGTACTTTCCTTCCAATTCATTTGTCCAAGAGAACTGCTTGCTTCAATGTGCAACATACTTGAATTAAACCACTTTTTAAGAAAAGGAACTGCCTTGGTATACATCATTGTAAATTTTTCTGTCAAGGTTCATTCATCCTCGGTTCGGACCTATTAAAAGCATCCGCACCATCCAGATGGTACAGGAGGATGAAGAGCTTACCGTGGCTTATGGATACGATCACTATTCTGCAGGCAAGGGTGGCCCAGAAGCTCCTGACTGGTACAAGCTTGAACTGCAGGCCTTCCAACCTGTTCAGCGGAAATGAAATTTATGCAGCTTTCTCTTTAAGCAACTAGCAAAAGCAGAAGAAGCTATGCACTAAAGCTACATGGAACTGCCAGATCAGGACCTTTTAAAATGCTCTGTTCTTTGAATTATCATTCAACTTGTATTTAAACTAGTCAAGGATTAACTTTTGCAAAATACATAAGACACCTGAGCAAGTAAATATACATTTACCTTTAACATATGAAAGTTTGTTATGTAGCAGTAAGCACTACTAACCTACTAATTGTGCAGTGTAGCTTGTCCTACTTGGTAGTCTTATGTGAAGCGTGCAGTTTTCTAAAATGGTTCATGGACAGCTGGATAGCCTTGGCCATTTTCACTGTTTCAAATTAAGATGGGTTTTGAGCCAAATCTAACTACATACACTATTTATGGTGTTCACCTCTAAACTTTCTTGAGATACTATCAGTAGAAGCTGTTAAATTTTTAGTTAATCTCATCATGAATACGGCGTCATTCAATATTTTCAATAGGGTTTAAGTGACACTTCTGTAATTTTGTGTACCCTGTCCACTTTAAATTGTGAATAATATTTGGCACAATCAGATAAAAGTTTGTTCTCCAAAAGTTAGCTTGTGTCTGGAGAAAGCATTTTGAGTTGCATATCCATATCACTAGGATGAAGTACTGTTATTTATAGGTCTTCTACTGCTAGTTAAGTGATGAGTTAAAAATGTTTTGAATAATGTTCAAGTGCGTTAGCTTGCATATGATTTCTCCCCTGGCCCTAGTTATGTAGTATTTAATACCAATATATTAAAAACAGCTATTGACAATAATGTTGCACTCTCTGGCATTCAGGTACAGTAGCTTAACTCAGTGAATGGTCTGACCTTGTTGATAAAGTGTGAGATATCATTTTTCCATTTTCTGTTCATTTCACTCCACTGACTAATCAAAGCCAGCAACTGAAACATTATCCAAATAGAGTATTCTTGTGTTCATGTGACAACATCATTATTTCAAATCAAGTAACATTTAATCTTGCTTCAGGTGTAAAGCTATAATCTTGGCCACATGCAAGCAATTTTTTTCTAAAGAACAGTAGCACAATCTAAACTTCTGTTTTCAGTACAGTGCTTTTTCCCTGAAAGCTTGACTAGTTAAGCTCTGCATTTTGTAATTGCTGTTTGCAGCCTTACTAAAATTACATAGTTTTGCTAACGTGACAGGGGATAAAAGCTTAACGGGTGCGAGTATGAGAGAATGGAATTATTCCAAAAGTTTACAGACATCCCTCGCGTGGTGTGAATCCTCAGTATTAAATGAAAAGTGTGTGCATTTTATAAGAGTGTCTGGGTGAGCGTGAGAATTGTTTTGGTTGCCGGGGGTGGGAGAACATTTGTAATATGTTTTGGTTTTGACAAAATGAATTATGCTGTGATCAATATATGAAGTTAATAACTTGATATAGAAGAAGAAAATTTGTTTTCTAATGGTCATTTAAAGAAAAAAGTGGTAAATTGTGAATAAATGGATTTTTACCATGAAGATAGAAACATGTGGAAAAGAACAAATTATGGATCTAATTGATTTTAAAACTGTAATATATGTGTCAATATTTCAATGATTCTGACTGTGCATGATTTGTTTTCAAACATGAAATACCTGTTCATTTTAAACCTAATCTTGTGTTGGTCACCCTTCAGCTTTAAGTCTGTCTTTCTTTAATTCAAAATGAGAAAGGGTTACAGTATTTCAGAGTTAATGTACATTTCAGTCTTTCTACAGCATTGTAGCACTGTATCCATTATTAATGGCCTCTGTGGATTTGTCAACATATTGAACATCAAAACCTAGTGTAGAAGTTTTGCGTTGCCAAATTAATTCACATTAGAGCAGTAGGTTGTCCGTGGCAATAAATGCTCCAAGCTTATAACTGACTGGTCTGTTCACTATTTTTCACTTCCTGTAACTTTGATCCTATGATCTTTTTTTTTTCAGTTAAAAAAGTGGATTATCAGCTGTTAATTTACTGGATATATAAATCACATGGGTGTGATATTGAGCTCCACAAGCCAAAAGGTCCAGGAGTTCAGTCTTTGTTCTGTGCCAAGTTAGTTGATCTCTGATATAGTAGAAATGGAAGCTGCACAATTAGTTTTAACATCCCTGTCCTGAGGAGGAGGAGGAAAAAAACTTCAGCTACAGTACTTCATCTCCTACTGTGGAGATAAGACAAGATCATGACTGGGCCTATCTACAAAGTCCACTCTTGATCTTCAAATAGCCTGCTACTATTTGCTACAAGACAGTTATCAGTGCCCATGGAGGTTACCGTTTTTAAAAGTCTAAAATGAATAGAACCAGGCAGACCACCTGCATTGACCTAGGCACCGGAAACAGCAGTAGCAAACTCAGCCCCCTCAACCCTGCAAAGTTCTTGGGGACAGTGCCAATGCTGGGAGAGCCCTCTCACAGACTAGTCAGGCAACAGCCTGACATGATCTGTAAGGTATGATTCCTTGAGTATGACGATGTCCCAGATACCAGCGTCACTATTCCTGGGTATGTCCTGCCCCACCCGCATGACAAACCCAGCAAAGATAGCAGCATAATGGTATACAGTTGGGAGGAAGTTGCTCTGAGAATCCTCAACAGCTGGGCTCCTTGAAGTCTTGTGGCTGATTACCATGTATTTCCCTTCTCCCACATGATGAACCAGTACTGCTCCATGTTGATCACCACTTGGAGGAAGCACTGAGGGTGGAAATGTTGCATGTACTCTGGGTGGGGTCTTCAACGTTCTTACCATGAGTAGTTTAGTAGCACCACAAACCGAGCTGGCGGAGTCCTAAAGGGGATAGCTGCTAGGTTGGACTTGCGGCAGGTGGTGAGGGAACCAACAAGTGGGAAAAAAACATGCCTGATTTCATCTTCACTAACCTGCCTGCTGCAAATGTGTCATCCATAACAGCATTGGTAGGAATGGCCAAAAGAGAAAATGTTGGAAAATCTCAGCAGGACTGGCAGCATCTGTGAGGAGAGAAAAGAGCTGATGCTTCGAGTCCAGATGATCCTTTGTCAAAGCTTGGTAGGAGTGACCACTGTACAGTCCTTGTGGAGATTAAGTCCCATTCAATTGTGTGGCACTATCACCATGCTAAATAGGATACATTTTGCACAGATCTAGCAACTCCAGACTGGGCAACCATGAGGTGCTACAGGCCATCAACAACAGTGGAACTGTACTCCATCACAATCTCTGACCTCAACCTCTAGCATATCCCCCACTCTATCATTACCACCAAACCAGAGGATCAACGCTTGTTCAATGAAGAATGCAGGAGGGCATACCTAAAGATCAACCTGGTGAAGCTACAACATAAAGCAAGTGATGGACAGAGCTAAGTAATTCCACAAGCAACTGATCAGATCTAAGCTCTGCAGTCTTGCCACATCCGGTGGTGAAGGGTGGTAGACGATTGCACAACTCACTGGAGGAGGAGGCTCCACAAATATTTCCATCCTCGATGGAAGAGCCCAGCATATTAGTGCAAAAGAGAAGGCTGAAATATTCACAACCATCTTCAGCTAGAAGTGCTGAGTGGATGATCCATCTGTGCCTCCTTTCGAAGTCTCCAACATTACAGATGCCAGTCTTCAGCCAATTTGATTCACTCCATGCTTTGTCAAGAAATGGCTGAAAGCAATGGATACAGCAAATGTATGGGCCTAGGAGGGAGTTGCCCAGAGCCCTTAACATCTGGACCCCATTAAGGCTTAAGGCATCGGGTCAAACATTGGCAAGGAAACTACCTGCTGATTACCACATACTGTGTCCTTCCTCCATGTTGAACACCACTTGGAGAAAGCACTGAGGGTGGAAATATTGCGTCTACTCTGGGTGGGGTCTTCAACGACCATCACCATGAGTAGCTTGGTAGCACCACAAGCAAGCAACAGAACTGAAGACTTGTGCTTCACATATCTCTCACCAAGCTGCTTTTGTACAACTACAACAATGACATTTACAATGTGCAATGTGTCCCAGGTATGTCCTATGGACAAAATGAAAGTCTGTCAATAACTGCCCCATCAGAATATTCTCAGTCGTCAGTAAAGTGATGAAAGGGGTCATCAGTGCTATTGAACAGCACTTAGCAACAGTGTGCTTGGGATCTTGCAGGGCCACTCAGCTCCTGATCTTATAGCTTTGGTTCAAACATGAACAAAAGAGCTGAACTCCAGGGGTGAGATAATGTCCTTGACATCAAGACAGCATTGACCAAATGTAGCATCAAGGAGCCCTAGGAAAATTGGAGTTGGGGGGGGAAAATCTTCCTGCTGGTTGGAGTCATACCTGGCACAAGGATGATGGTTGTGGTTGTTGGTCATTTATTTCAGTTCCAGGTCATCACTGCATGAATTCCTTAGGGATGGTCAACAAATGTTGGTGTAACCAGCGATGCCCCATCCGCATGAATGTTTTTAATTCGTAAATTGATACCTTCAGTAGAAAGGGGAAGGGGTGGAATTTGAGGATACTATTAACATGGAACTATATCTTTTGATTTTCTCACATTGATACTTTCAAGCTCAACAATGGGAGATGGCGGGGGCGGGGAATCTAGCAGAAACCATGTGCTTCACCAATGACAAGATCAGCCTGCTAGTCGAAGAAAATAACATTATTGTTCACTTCACATTACATCACTGCTAATGCATATATCAATTGTCATAATGATTAAGCCTCAGGTGAAGCACCATGTATAATTCCGGGCACCAAATTTAAACCACCTCAATACCTTTTATAGGCCTATCAAGATTTTGATTTATTGTCACATGTATTAGTCTACAGTGAAAAGTATTGTTTCTTGCATGCTATACAGGTAAAGGGTACCGTACATAGAGAAGGAAAGGAGAGAGTGCAGAATGCAATGTTACAGTCATAGCTAGGGTGTAGAGAAAGATGAACTTAGTGCGAAGTATGTTCATTCAGAAGTCCAATGGCAGCAGGGAAGAAGCTGTTCTTGATTCGTTAATATTAGGAATGTGGATCTTTAGTCATGTGGGGAGATTGGAGAAGTGGGATTGTTCTCCTTGGAGCGGAGAAGTAAGCATAAGGTGACTTGGAGAAATTAAAAGCTATTTAAATTCACAAGAGAAAGTAGAGAAAAATTATTTATTGGGCAAACTGGTTGATTAAAATTAAGGTAAGTGAAGATAAATCACTTCGGACAGAGGGTTGTGATGGTCTGGAAAGCATTAACTGAAAGGGTGGAACTATCAAAAGGTAATTGGACAGATATTTGAAGAAAACTAATTTGCTGGGTTATGGAATGGGGGAAAGACTAAATTAGTTCTTTCAAAGAGCCGTGATGGGCTGAATGGTCCCCTTTTTTACTACATGTTTTAATGAGTATAAACCTCTGCCTATCCAGCTAGCAATTTGAGAAGGACTGGTAAGGGGCAGAGGAAGACAGTTTATCTCTTGCATAATTATTGTACCTGGAATGATATTTGTACTGTGTTAGAATTTGATCAAGATTGTAAATGAGGGAAGTTCATTTGATGTAGTTTATATGGATTTCAGCAAAGCTTTTGACAAGTCCAACATGAGAGACTGATTGAGAAAGTTAAAGCACATGCAATTCAGGGAAACATGGCAAAATGGATCAGAAACTGACTTAGTAATAGGACACAAAGGGTAGTGGTAGAATACTGTTCGAGTGGCTGGAGGCCAGTGTCCAGCAGTATGCCACAAGGATTTCTAGGACTCTTATTGTTTGTTATATACATAAATGATATGAATGAAAATGTGGGGGGGGGGAAATGATAAGCAAGTTTGCAGATGACACCAAGATTGGTAGGGTGGTTAATAGTGAAAAAGGTGGTTGTAGGTTACAGGAAGATTTAGATAGTTTGCCAGAGCAGCGGCAGGTAGTATTTAACCTTGTTAAATGCAAGGTGATGCACCTGGAAGAAGTAACAAGACAGAGTGTTTAATGAATGGTAGGAGACTAGGAAGCTCAGAGGAACAGGTAGATCTTGGCGTACTTAGTTGTAGATCTCTGAAATCGGGAGAGCACATGAATAGGATAGTTAAAAGCAAATGCCTCGTATGCCTTCTTATCAGTTCTGACATAGAGTGTAAGAGAAAGGAGGTAATGTTGGAGTTGTACAGAGTGTTGGTTAGGCCACAGCTGGGGTACTGTGTGCAGTTCTGGTGATCTCATTATAGGAAGGATGTGATCACACTAGAGGGAGTGTAGATGAAGTTCACCAGGATGTTGGCTGGGATGGAGCACTTGAGCTATAGGGAGAGACTGGATAGGCTTAAATTGTTTTTTAGGGTAGAGAAAGCTAAGGGGGGACATGATTGAGGTGTATGGACAGGGTGAATAGGAAGCAGCTGTTCCCCTTGGTTGAGGGGTCAATCATAAGGAGGCATAGTTTTAGGGTAAGGGTCAAGAGATTCAGAGGGGATTGGATTTAAAAAAATCACTTAGAGGTGGTGGGAACCTTGAATGCACTGCCTGGGAAGGTAGGGGAGGCTGGAAACCTTAACTTTTAAAAAATATTTGGATGAGCATTGAAATATAATATTTAAGGATGTGGGACAAGTGCAGGAACATTGAATTAGTGATAGTGTTGGCGCAGACTCAATGAGTCGAAGGACCTTTTCTATACTCAATGACAATGGATGAAGCAGCGAGATCTAAAAAGTTTTCGGGCTTGGACTGATAAGTGGCAAGTAATATTTGCACAACACAAGGAAATAGCAATCTCCAAAAGAGAGAATCCAACCATCTTTCCTTGATCTTCAATGGTACTAATGTTGCAGAATTCCCCCACTATCAATTCCCCCCCCAGGTGTTATCATTGACCAGAAACTGAACTAAATCAGACATATAACACTGTGCCTACAAGAACAGAGTAAGAAGTCTGACAACACCAGGTTTAAGTCCAACCGATTTATTTGATAGTAAACTCAAGCTTTCAAGCTTTACCGAGGTTGGACTTAAACCTGGTGTTGTCAGACTTCTTACTGTGTTTACCCTAGTCCAATGCTGGCATCTCCACGTCATGCCTATAAGAACAGGTCAGAGCTAGGAATTCTGCATATTCACACCTTGCTCCCAAAGTCTGTCCACCATCTTCAAGACACAAGTCAGATGTCTGGTGAAATACCCTCCTCTTACCTGGATGAGTGCAGATGCAATAAAACTCAAAGCTGGACACTGTCAGAGACAAAGTAGTCTACTTGCTTGAAACACATCCACCAGCTTCAACATCCATTACCTCTTCAGTCACTAATGCACAGTAGCAATAATGTGCACCATTCACAAAATGCACTGTAGCAACTCACCAAGGCTCCTTAGAGATCACCTTCCAAACCTACAATCTCTACTACCTAGAAGGATAAGGGCTATAAATGCATGGGAACACCATAAGTTGCTAGTTTCTCTCCAAGCCACACACCATCCCAACTTGAAAAAATAGTGCCGTTCCGTCACTGTCACTGGGTCAAAATTCTGGAACTCCCTCTCTAACAGCACTTTGGGTGTACCTACACCACATGGATGGCAATGGTTTACGAAGGTGCATTATTACCAACTTCTGAAGGGCAATTAGGGATGGGCAATAAAAATGTAGGCCTAGCCAATGACATCCCCATCCCCATTTTAAAAATTGACATTTCTGATTTTGCCATTTTCTAGGTAAGACAACAAGCATCATAAAAAAAATTGAGATTTCTTTAGAAAAACATTGATATTGATTTTCCTAACTTATCTACAGATAAACAGCTTTGTACAAAATAACTGTGTGTACACACTTTTGCTCTGAAGGTGAAAGTTACAAGATGTGGGTGGGAAAAGTAGTTTGTTGTAATACATTGGTTTTGACAAACATATTTTATGCAATATATACAGTTAATTTATTCATTTAATATAGTAGAAAAACATTGGTTCTTATCTATAATACATTAAAATCACATCTATATTGCTTTATCTCCTATTGCCACATTTTTGCCAATTTACCATAATTTTTTATTTATACGTCTTTACAATTATAACGGAAATGACTTATATCAGCTTGTCACACTGTAATTACACCTTTGTGCCAGTGCAAGTGGTTTTCCAACTCTCAGCGTTTTAACCTCAGGTTTAGAGACACTGTGAGAACCGACTCTACCATTTGATTATAAGCAATGTATAATAAAGGTTTGAAAAAAATAGAATTCATGACTTTTTAAAATGGAAACTGAATCCATGCCAATCCAATCATCCTCGATCCATCTGGAAAATTGCATTTCACCCTGATTTGATTGGATAAAGAGCAGCAATACTGATCAGCCACAAGGAATACCAGCTGGACTTCTAAACTGACCACAGGTAACTGGGATGCGAGAGGAATGCCTCATTGACTGCAGTCACTTCATTAGAATTGCCTGAGGAGCAAGGCACGAGGAGGCTCTACTTCTCCAGGCAGGTGATCTGTACAGCCATTCTTTTAAACAGTACGCTCCCATAAACAGTGACAAAAGTAAATAAATGACCAGATCATCTATTTTAAATCTTGGTCAAGAGATAAATGTTGGCCAAGGCACCTATGGAACTCCCTTGCCCTTCTTCGGATTACACAGTGGAATCTTTTACTTGCAGATCAGCTGAAAGGAAGACAGATCCTCAGTTTAATTGCAACTCTGAAAGTCTAGTTTTATCTCCTTATGCCGGCACAGTGGTTAGAACTATTGCCTCACAGCACCAGGGACCCCAGGTTCGGATTCCAGCCTCGGGTGACTGTCCGTGTGGAGTTTGCACATTCTGTCTGTGTTTGCCTGGGATTCCTCCAGATACTGTAGTTCCTTCCACAGCCCAAAGATGTACAGGTTAGATTGATTGACCATGCTGACTTGCCCCCTTACTGTCAGGGGGACTAGCGGGTTAATGTGTGGGGTAATGCGGATAGGGCCAGGGTGGGATTGTTGTTGGGGTTGCAGCTCGATGGGCTGAATGGCCTCCTTTTGCAATGTAGGGACTCTATCATTCTATATAACTGCCAGCCTAAATTATGTACTCAAATCTACAGAACAAGAAACAGTTCCCAATGTCCAACATGCCATGAACATTGGAATAAATCAACTGCATACACTAGTAACAAGCCATTCCTGCACCTTCTTTTAAGCTGCCTGAAAATTGGTTGCAAAATCCTGAATTATGGTAAGTAATACTGTTGTGCCGACAGTGAACAAGGTATTTTTCAGCTTATCTACAATTTTAAACATAACTCGTAGAGGTGAAAAGTCAATGATCAACATACAATGATTTGAACATAGGAATTAAATACAATATCTTCAAATTTCCAGACAACACTAAGCTGGGTGATAGTGTGTGGTGTGAGCAGAATGCTAAGAGAATGCAGGGTGACTTGGACAGTCTGATTGAGCGGGCAAATACTTGGCAAATGCAATATAATGTGGATAAATGTGAAGTTATCCACTTTGATGATGAAAACAGAAAAGAAGATTATTGAATTGTGGCAATTTAGGAAAAGGGGGAGTGCCATGTAAGCTGGTGGAACAGTGACTGAAGGTGGCATGCAGGTATGGCAGATGGTGAGGAAAGCTAATGGCATGCCAGGTTTCATTGCAAAAGGATTTGAGTATAGGAATAGAGACATCTTGCTGCAGTTATACAGTACCTTGGTGAGGCCACACTTTTCAGTATTGTATGCAGCTTTAGTCTCCTTGTCTAAGAAAGGATAGTCTTACTATTGAATGAGTCCAGCAAAGGTTCACCAGGCTCATTCCTGGAATGGCAGGATTGACATATGAAGAAAACTGGATTGACTGGGCTTGTACTCACTGGAATTTAGAAGAGTGAGACGAAGAAGTTCTTCGCTCAGAGTTGTGAACCTGTGGAATTCTCTATCATAGAAGACTGTTGGGGCCAGTTTGTTAGATATGTTCAAGAGGGCATTGGACGTGGACCTTGCGGCTAAAGGGACCAAGCGGTATGGAGAGAAAGTAGGACTGGGATACTGAAAGTACGTGTTCAGTCATGATCATATTGAATGGTGGTGCAGGCTTGAAGGGCCAAATGGCCTACTCCTGCACCTGTTTTCTATGTTTTCCCTGTCCTTCTTAGTTCTGGCATATGCAATGTGGTTAATATTCTACCATCATGAATAATTGTCAAGAAATCTATTTGAAATTAAATGTTTTAGATCTCCTTAACATAATGAGTTAAATAACGATGGACAGGAATGCAAAAGGGGAATGGTTACCTGACTCATCCAAAGATAAATTTAATTGAATGAAGTGCTAAGCATGATCTACATAATGTGAAAAAAGTAAAATTATCTAAAAAGCCAAGGTGAACTTGAACTGTAGCCTAAATCCAGATAAAGTAGCTGTAAAATATATAAATCTGCTTGAGTTTATGACTTAGTCAGTTGTTATTAACAACTACTGAACAAGCAAAGGTTATCCTGCAACTAGTATCTTCCAATATACTGTATGACTCACACTGAAGTTATGTCTTGCCTAATCTCTGTAAGGAAGTAAATAACTATGGGTGAAATTTTGAATACATTCTGTGGAATGTCAGCACACAACCAAAGTGATCAGATGAGCTGCTGAGATATCCATCCACGTTACTCTCACCACATAATTTTGGCTGAGGCTGTAGACTGTAAAACATAGGAACAGGAGCCAACATGTCCATCAGTTGAAAAGTTAATCCTATCATCCTTTTCTCCTTCAATCTAATTCATATTGGCTTTTTATTCATTTATATTAATCAAATTGGTATGAACAGTTTTAATTTTTTTTATAGCTGCGATTTCGGAAGATCTAAGTTCTTCTAAATTCTCAGTCCTGACATCTTTTCCCGAGTTTGCTGTCAGGGTCCCTCCAATCAAATTTTCGCTCTTGCCACAGTATTGAAATGGCTCCTATCAAAGTTGCAAATAACGTTCTATAGGACTGTGAAAAAGATAATCTAACTTTGTCCTTTTTGATCTGTCTACAGCTGTTGCGGTTGACTACAACATCCTTTTCCAACGCCTGTCCACTGTTGTGCAGCTGGGTGGGACTGCACCCATATACCCAGACAAAGCCAGGGAATCACCTGCAATGCTTTCCTTCACATCCCTTCACTTAACTCTGGTATCCCACAAGTTTCTGTCCTTGGCCCTCCTCTCTTATTTCTTATCTACGTGCTGCCCTTGATGATGTTGTCCAAAAACATAACATCCATTTCTTCATATATGCTGACAACACTCAGCTATATTTCAGCATCAACCCTGTTTCTAAATTGTCTTGCTGCTGTGTCTGACATCCAGGCAAGCAGAAATTTCCCCTGGTTAAATATTGGGACAATTGCAGCCATTGTCTTTGGTTATCGTCACAAATTCCATTCGCTTGCCTCTGTCCCTCTTTATGAAAATTTTCAGGCAGGACCAATTCACAATCTAGGGGTCATATTTGACCCCAACGTGAACACAGATCCATGACATCACTAAAACTGCCTACTTTTAGCTCTGTAACATGCCCATGTGCCTTCCACAGTTCATTTGCTCTGTTTGCTATCTCTAGACTTGACTATTTAAAACAGCTCATGTTTGGCCTCCCACGTTTTACCCTCTGTAAACTTGAAATCTTCCAATATTCTGCTGCTCATGCTCTAACACTCACCAAGTCCCATTCGCCCATTACTGCTGTGCTTCCTGACCTACTCTGGTTCCAGGTTAAGAAAACCCTTGATTTCAAAATGTTCATCCTTCTTTCCAATTTCTCCATGATCGTGCTCCTGCATTCTGTATTCTTTGATAATTCTGGAGCCTTGAACAACCCCAGTTTTAATTGCTCCACCATTGTGGCCATGTTTCAGGTTGCCAAGGCCCTGAGCTCAGGAATTCTCTGCCTAAGCCTCTCTACCTCCCTTTCCACCTTTAAGATGCTGCAATATCTCCTCACATGGCTTCTGTGAGGCACCTTGGCACATTGTTTTACCATGCAAATGCTGCTTTATAAAAACAAGTTAATGTTAGGTTAAGACTAGGAATTAATTTATTTTGTTAGCAACACTCCTACGAATGATTCCTGGAGAAACTTATTGAAAACTCCGATAAAAAAGGGAGCTCAAAGAAATGTAAACGCAGAACAGAATAAGGATTTGCAATGAAGGTTTAGCCTTTAATACTACATTTGGATACGACAAAACAAAATAATTTAATGATAGTGTTGAATTAAATGTTGATTTGTCATGACAAATTGTCTTTCCACAATGAATATAATTTACTATTATGATTTCCTGTTTTTAGTAAATTATGGAGATCCTGGGCACTTCCCCAGTCTGGGAGTCCATGAAATGACTTCTTGATGGAACTACTCCAGATGACATTCAACAAATTGTATTTATATAATGCCGTTAACGTTTTGTAAATACTCCAAGATGCTTCACTGCAGCATTATGAAGCCACATTAGGTGATATCATGGCCAAAAACTCACTCAAAGAGCTAATGAGCATCTTAAAGGAGGAAAGAGAAAGGAATTTAAGGAGAGAATTCTGAAGCTTAGGGCGCAGGCAACTGCAGACATGGTCACCCCTCATGGAGCATTTAAAATCAGAGGTACTTGAGGCCAGAATATACATATATAACCGAGAGTTGTGGGATTTGAAGATAATAGAGGAATGGTGGACATGGCCATGAAAGTATTTGAAAATAGAGATGAGAAATTTCAGATTGAGGCATTGCTTGACTGGGAGCCAATACAGGTCAGTGAGCACATGGGTTATGGGTGAAAGGGATTCTGTGCACTGAAATACATAGGCAAAAGAACTTCAGAAGACCTCAGGTTGACAGAGGGTAGAATGTGAGAGGATTGCCAGTCGTGGGTTGGAATGGTCAACTGCAGAGGTAACTTAGGCATGAAGGAGGGTTTCAGCAGCAGACAAATTGAAGCAAGACTGGAGATATGGGATTTCACAATGTTAGAAATAGATGGTCTTCGAGGTGGCATAGATAAAGCTCATCTCATGGCCAAGTATGGTACCAATGTTGCAAACAATCTGATTCAGCCTCTGACAGTTGCCAGAGAGAAGAAGCTGTAGGTAGAGGGTGGAGTTTGTTTTGGGGGACAGCATTGGCCCTGGTCTTCCTCACATTTAACTCAAGACGATTTCTACTTGTGCTGTATCACACCACCCCAAATCCCCAATGGTCAGTGATGTCCAAAACTGTATTAAATTTAATATTCACAATGAGGTACTGGGACAAGAGTTTGAGCCTGTGCTTCCCCTTCCTAACATTGGCAGACAGCAATATTAAACTACCCCTCCATAGTAGCGTGAAGAAATATCCAGTATCCTTCCAGGTGAGCAACACTGTGTGGTTTGCAGAGGCCCTGAAGGAAATTTACTCCACCCAGGAATGGTATCTCATTCATAAGAATTAAAAGGAGGGAATGAACTTATTTAAAAACAAAAAATAACTTCTCAAAACTCTTATTACTTCATTCATTTGAAGGACTCAAGTTCAGATAATCTGTGAGAATCTACATTGGTCATGCTAAATTCTCCCTCAGTGTAGCCACACTGCTGCCTCACAAAACCAGGGACCTGGGTTCAATTCCAGCCTTGGGTCACTGTCTGTGGAGTTTGCTCATTCTCCCTGTGACTGCGTGGGTTCCCCCTGGTACTCCGGTTTCCTCCCACAGTCCAAAGATGTGAGGTTAGGTTGATTGGCCATGCTAAATCGACCCTAGTGTCAGGGAATTAGCAGAGTAAAATATACAGGGTCATGGGAATGGGTCCTGGGTGGGATTGTGGTCAGTGCAGACTCGATGGGCTGAATGGCCTCTTTCTGCACTGTAGAGATGCTATTCTATAATTCTATGGGTGTGGCGACTAGGGGGTTTTCACAGTGACTTCATTGTTAAAGTTAATGTTTATTTATTAATCATGAGTAAGGCTTACATTACACTGCAATGAAATCACTGTGAAATGTCCCATTGCAGTATTGATGTAAACCTATTTGTGACAATAATAAATAAACTTTAAAACTTTTACTTTCAGTAAACTTTAAGACGTTAATTGAGTTCAATACAAAAAACAGCGGTACTACCAACAAGGGTGAGAAATGGCTGGGACAAATCACAATTCACTTTTAAAGCTAATGTATGGGTAGCAGATCATTTCTGCTCACCTTCTAAAAGAAACAAGAAGGTAACCCAGAAATCAATCTTTTGACCAACCAAATAAACTAAGTCAAATTAACCAAGGGAACAACGCAGAAATGAGAGAATGCAAGGAGTGGGAGGCAGATTAGATTGCTTGGTGGGCTGGACAGGGTTAAAATGAGCTGAGGTGTTCCTGTTGAGCCGGTTACACCTGTGAGGGAAAGCTTGACAATGGAGTCGACTTAATGGCTGAGAGAGACACGTTTGGTGCTGCCACACAGGAGAAGTTCTTCGGCTTTTCTGAGAGGGGGGGAAAGCAGACAATTTGTTTATTTTAACTATTAGAAACAAACTTTGATGAAATTTGGAAGGAATTGCTGAAAATGTGGTAAGTCAGCCCGCGCTCGTGCGCTCATTGTCTAGCTACTTACTTTTTGATACATGGGAGTGAAGGTAGCGGTTTGTTCCTCGGGACTGCACCGGGGAGGTGGGTTTGGGAAAGTGTTGGACCTGGACATTTTTTTTTGAGGCGAGTTTTCTTTGTTCCAGATGTGTGAGTTTATTTGGAGGGGAAGGAGGAGGAAAGGCGCGCGCTCCCCGGGGTAAGAGTCCAGGATTCACAGGGATTGGATTGTGGGTGAGGCAGAGCCAGGCTTTGAGAGAGAGAGAGAGAGGCATGAATCAGGATTTTGTTTCTTGGAATACTTTTTGAAAATTTTGAGGTGGTGACCGTCCCAAGGCTGTTTTTTTTTTCATGCAACTTTTTATGCCTGACTGGAGGACCAATAACAACATCCAGTTATTAAAAGTCTCTGGAGGAGAACAAATAACATCCAGTTATTAAAAGTCTCAATGCCTCCCGTCCCTTTTATTTACATTTAGGAATCTGGTGGTGGCAGAGTGGATTAAAAACAGCGAGTTGAATCATTTTGTGGTAGGAGTTCTGTAGTACATAGGCAAATAAGAACCATAGAAACCATACAGTGCAGAAAGAGGCCATTTGGCCTATCGAGTCTGCACCAACAACAATCCTGCCTAGGTACTATCCCCATATCCCTACATATTTACCTGCTAATAACCTACACATCCCGGGCAACTAAGGGGCAATTTAGCTTGGCCAATCCACCTAACCCGCACATAAGAACATAAGAAATAGGAGCAGGAGTAGGCCATCTAGCCCTTCGAGCCTGCCCCGCCATTCAATAAGATCATGGCTGATCTGTCGTGGCTCAGTTCCACATTCCCGCCCTCTCCCCATAATCCTTAATCCCCTCTCTTATCAAAAACCCATCAACCCGCGTCTTAAAAATATTTAGCGAGGTAGCCTCCACCACTTCAATGGGCAGAGAATTCCAGAGATTCACCACCCTTTGAGTGAAGAAGTTCCTCCTCAACTCCGTTCTAAACCACCCCCCCTTTATCTTGAGGCTGTGCCCCCTAGTCCTACTGTCCTTTCTGAGCGGGAGGAGTCTCTCCACCTCTATCCTATCCATCCCATTCATCATCTTATACGTCTCAATGAGATCTCCCCTCATTCTTCTAAACTCTAACAAGTACAAGCCTAGTTTATTCAGCCTCTCCTCATAGCTCAACCCCCTCAACTCCGGCATCAGCCTAGTAAACCTCCTCTGCACTCCCTCCAAGGCCAAAATATCCTTGCGTAAGTACAGCGCTCAAAACTGCACACAGTACTCCAGCTGCAGCCTCACCAATGCTCTATACAGCCGCAGCAAGACCTCCCTACTTTTATATTCAATCCTCCTCGCTATGAAGGCCAGCATCCCATTTGCCTTCCTGATCACCTGCTGCACCTGCAAGCTGGGCTTTTGCGACTCATGCACAAGGACCCCAAGGTCCCTCTGCACCGTCGCCTGCTGCAGTTTTTCGCCACGTAAGTGATAATCCTTCCTACCATTATTCCTACCAAAGTGGACCACGTCGCACTTGCCAACATTAAATTCCATTTACCATTTCCTGGCCCATTCGCCCAGCCTATCTAGATCCTTCTGTAGACTCTCCACACCCTCCGCACAATTTGCCTTTCCTCCAATCTTGGTGTCATCAGCAAATTTCGACACCCTACACTCGGTTCCCTCCTCCAGATCATCTATATAAATGGTAAATAGCTGAGGCCCCAGCACCGACCCCTGAGGCACTCCACTAGTCACCATCCGCCAATCCGAATAGCACCCATTGACCCCCACTCTCTGCCTCCTATTTGACAACCAATCCTCTATCCACACTAACACCCTACCCCCAACTCCCTGTCCCCTGACTTTCTGCAATAACCTCCTGTGAGGTACCTTGTCAAACGCCTTCTGAAAATCAAGAAAGACCACATCCACCGGCTCTCCTCTATCCATCGCCCTAGACACATCCTCATAGAACTCCAGTAAATTTGTCAGACACGACTTCCCTTTAACGAAACCGTGCTGCATCTGCTCTATCAAGCAATTCCTCTCAAGATGCCTCGCAATTTCCTCCTTGATGACGGATTCTAACATTTTACCTACAACAGACATTAAACTAACCGGCCAATAATTCCCCGCCTTTTGCCTGGCACCCTTCTTAAACAACAGCGTAACATTAGCTGCTTTCCAATCTTCCGGCACTTCCCCGGAATCCAGCGACGTCTGGAAAATCTTTGGACATCACATCTTTGGACTGTGGGAGGAAACCCACGCAGGCATGGGAAGAATGTGCAAACTCTGCACAGACAGAACATAAGAACATAAGAAATAGGAGCAGGAGTAGGCCAACTAGCCCTTCGAGCCTGCCCCGCCATTCAACAAGATCATGGCTGATCTGTCGTGGCTCAGTTCCACATTCCCGCCCTCTCCCCATAACCCTTAATCCCCTCTCTTATCAAAAACCCATCAACCCGCGTCTTAAAAATATTTAGCGAGGCAGCCTCCACCACTTCAACGGGCAGAGAATTCCAGAGATTCACCACCCTTTGAGTGAAGACGTTCCTCCTCAACTCCGTTCTAAACCGCCCCCCCTTTATCTTGAGGCTGTGCCCCCTAGTCCTACTGTCCTTTCTGAGCGGGAAGAGTCTCTCCACCTCTATCCTATCCATCCCATTCATCATCTTATACGTCTCAATGAGATCTCCCCTCATTCTTCTAAACTCTAACGAGTACAAGCCTAATTTATTCAGCCTCTCCTCATAGCTCAACCCCCTCAACTCCAGCATCAGCCTAGTAAACCTCCTCTGCACTCCCTCCAAGGCCAAAATATCCTTGCGTAAGTACGGCGCCCAAAACTGCACACAGTACTCCAGCTGCGGCCTCACCAATGCCCTATACAGCCTCAGCAAGACCTCCCTACTTTTATATTCAATCTCCCTCGCGATGAAGGCCAGCATCCCATTTGCCTTCCTGACCACCTGCTGCACCTGCAAGCTGGGTTTTTGCGACTCATGCACCGTCGCCTGCTGCAGTTTTTCTCCACGTAAGTAATAATCCTTCCTACCGTTATTCCTACCAAAGTGGACCACCTCGCACTTGCCAACATTAAATTCCATTTGCCATTTCCTGGCCCATTCGCCCAGCCTATCTAGATCCTTCAGTAGACTCTCACCACCCTCTGCACAATTTGCCTTTCCACCAATTTTGGTGTCATCAGCAAATTTCGACACCCTACACTCGGGAGCCGAGAATCAAACCCAGGTCTCTGAAGCAATAGTGCTAACCGCTATGCTCCAAAGCTGCCCTGATGTCCAAAGATGTACCTTAGGTGAATTGGCCATAATAAATTGCCCCTTAGTGTCAAGGGTGATTAGCAGGGTAAATTTGTGGGTTTACAGGGCTACAGCCTGGGTGGGATTGTTGTCAGTGAAGATTTGATGGGTCAAATGCCTGCCTTCTACACTGTAGGGATTCTTTGATTTATAAACAGTTGATGCTGTCCAGAAATCACTCTAGTTTCTAAATACTTTGCATTGAACAGTTCAGTGCAACATACCATAGAATAGAATTTCTACAGTGCAGAAGGAGGCCATTTGGCCATCGAGCCTGTACCAACCACAATTGCACCCAGGCCCTATTCCTGTAACCCCACATATTTACCCTGCTAATTCCCCCCCCGACACTAAGGGGCAACTTAGTACGGTCAATCCACCTAACCATCATGTGGACTGTGGAGGAAACAAGAGTACCGGGAGGAAACCCATGGAGACACACAGAGAATGTGCAAACTCCTCACAGACAGTAACCTGAGGCTGGAATTGAACCTAGATCCCTGGTGCTGTAAAGCAACATTGCTAACCACTGTGCTGTAAATGGTTATTTTATTAATATTTACATCTATCTGTCTACCTTTATCTTTTTACGATTTTAAAAAAAGGTATTACCCAAACATTAAACATTTGATGATGTGTTTGATCCCATGGCACTATTGAGTCTGCGCTGGCTGTTGTTCCTAATGACAAGGGGCGGGTGAGGGGGGTCACTTAGTTAATTGTTGGCTTGTGAGACATAGAAGATGTTCTTGTTGGGCTATATAAGTCCTCAAATTGTTTTATGTGGTGAGATGCTTCGCTGTGACAGTGCAAGTAGAGTTTTTAACCTTGCCAGTAACACTGTTTAAATTGTGAGGTATGTATATGTTTAGCATTGCCATCATTGAAACTTTAGGGTCCCAAAATTGCACACGAGCCTAACCCTGCTGCCTCACAATATTAGGGACCTAGGTTCAACTCCTGGCTTGGGTTACTGTCTGTTCAGAGTCTGCACGTTCTCCCCATGTCTGCATGGGAGGTGCTCCAGTTTTCTCCCACAGTCTGAAAGACGTGTTATGTGCATTGACCATGCTAAGTTCTCCTTAGTGTACTTGAACAGACACCAGAATGTGACAACTAGGGGGATTTTCACAGTAACTTCATTGCAGTATTAATATAAGCCTATTTGTGACACTAATAAAGAACAAAATAAACTTGCAAACCTTACAGTGAGTTCATTTGGAAATGGTAAGTATAGCAAAAGGCTATATTATCATTTGTTCTTTATACTAAAATGGTTTATGCATACAGCCTGTCAGTGAAAGTCTTTGTTTAATGTCTAATTCTTTTGCACCAAACTGGTTTATGCATGCAGCACAGAGCCTGTGAGTAAAAGTCTTGGGTACAATATCTCATCTAACTTCTAACAATGTGGCTTGTGCTGCCATCTTAAATGAGTTTGAATATACAAGCTGGGCAACTATCCAAAGGAAGGAAAGATGGAAGTCAGACAGAGCCCAAATGCAAACAACTAAACTGTTTAAAAGGCCACATGGTTCTTGTAGTTCAGCTCAACACGTTCATCTAAACAGTCTCTAATGGTACAGTAATTGTTTTTTCATTAAGTTTCTGTAGTCTTAGGATGTATAACACTACAATGAAATGACATGAAGGCATTAATTTATAAGGGTGCTTTTTCCTCTCAAGTTCAATTACGATTCGTATAAATGAAATCACGCATCGCAGTTGAACATAACATAGAAGTAGGCAGTCCCTCCCTTCAAAATGCGTTCTGCTAATCAATATCCAGCCTCAACTCCACTTTCCTGCCTGCTGTTCATAAACTCCTGATCCTATAGTTCAAAAGTCTGTCTAGCTCAGCTTTGACTATATGTGGAGATTCCACCTCCGTAGTTTTCTGGGATAAAGAATTCCAAAGATTCACAACCATCAGAGAAGGAATTCCTCCTCTTTGTCTTGAATAGGTGCCACCTTATTCTGAAGTTAGTTCTAGGTTCCCCAGTGAGGCAAAACATCCTCTCAGCCCCCTCAGAATCTGATATGTTTGAATAAGATCACCTTTCATTCTTCTAAATTCCAATGGGTTTAAGCCCAACCTGCTCAACATTTCCTCATGAAACAACCAGTCAGAAGGACCACGCTTTGGTCACTATGGAGGCCAAGTCCCATCTTCATAATCCCTTCATCGTATTATGTGGCACTGTCACTAGCTCAATGGGATTGATTTAGAACAGATCTAGCAGCTTGACTAGGAAACCATGACGCAGCAATAAAATTGTCGTCAACCACACTGTAACCTGATGACTTGGCATATTCCCCCATGACCTGGGAATCTCCCACCAGGCCATAGGATCAACCCTGCTTCATGAAAAGTGCAGAATAGTATGCAGGAGCAGCACCAGGCACACCTAAAAATGAGGTGTCAACCTCATGAAGATACAACATTGGGCTACTTGCATGCACAGCAGCATAAACAACAGGTGATAGATAAGGCTAAGCAATTCCACAAATACCAGATCAGAACTAAACTTTGCAGTCCTGCCGCATCCAGTTGTGAATGGTTGAGGACAATTAAACCACTCACCAAAGGAGTCTCTATAAAAATCCCCATCTTCAATGATGGGGAAGCCCAGCACATCAATACAAAAGATAAGGCTGAAGTATTCGCAACAATCTTCAACCAGATCTACCAAGTAGATGATCCACCTCAGCCTACTACCAAGGTTCCCAACACCTTGGACGCCAGTCTTCAGACAATTTAATTCACTCCACATGATATCAAGAAACATCAGAAGGTACTGGATACTGCAAAGGCTATGGGCCCTGACGATATTCCAACAGTAGTACTAAATGACTTGTGTTTCAGAACTTAATGTATCCCTATCCAAGCTATTTCGGTATAGCTTCAATACTGGCATCAAGCTGGAAAATTGCCCAGATATGTCATATACACATAAAACAAGACAAATGCATTCTGGCCAATTGCTACCCCAGCAGTCTACACTGAGTAAAACAATGGAAAGGGTCATCAACAGTGCTATGAAGCAGCACTTGCTTAGCAATAACCTGCTCAGGGATGTTCAGTTTTGGTTATGCTAGGGTACTCGGCTCCTAACCTCGTCAAGGCCTTGGTTCAAACATGGATGAAACAGCTGAACTCTTAACGGTGAGGTGAGAGTCACTGACTTTCACATCAAGGCAATATTTGACTGAGTGTGGCATCAAGGAGCCCCAACAAAACTGGAGTCAGTGGGAGTTGGGATTAAAAATTTTCTGCTGGATGGAGTCATGTCCACAACAAAGGAAAATGGTTGTATTTGTTGGCGGTCAATCACTTCAGTTCCATGACATCACTGCAGAAGTTAGAAGAAAAGTGTTCATTTAATGACCTTCCTTTGATCGTAAAGTCAGAAGTGAGGATGTTTGCTGTTTGCATAATGTTCAGCATTCATAACTCCTCCTTAGGTACTGAAGCAGTCCATGATAAGAGAGGGTATTAAGGGTTATGGGGAGAGGGCAGGAAAGTGGAACTGAGCCACGACAGATCAGCCATGATCTTATTGAATGGCGGGGCAGGCTCGAAGGGCTAGATGGCCTACTCCTGCTCCTATTTCTTATGTTCTTATGTCCAAATGTAGAAAGGCTTGGACAATATTCAGGCTTGGGTTTGACAAGTGGCAAGTAACACTTGTGTCACACAAGTGCTAGGCAATGACCACCTCCAACAAGAATGAATCTAACTCTTGCCGCTTGACATTGAATGGCATTACCATCACTGAATCCCTCACTTTCAACATCAAGGGGGTTAATATTGGTCAGAAACTGAGCTACACCTGCTTTATAAATGCTTTGGCTACAAGACCAGGTGAGAATCTAGGAATCCTGCAGTGACTAACTTACCTCCTGACTCCCTAAAGCCTGTCCACCAGCTACATAGCACTAGTCAGGAGTATAATGGGATATTTTGCATTTGCCTGGATGAGTGCAGCTTCAACAGCACTCGGGCAGCTCAGCAGCATCCAGGAAAGCCGATCACTTGACTGGCACCCCATCCACAAACATTCACTCCCTACACCACCGGCACATAATAGCAGCAGTGCGTACCATTGACAAGATGCAGGCTACTTTAAACAGACTTTCCAAACTCGTGGCCACTATCATCTAAAAGACAAGGACAGCAGATACGTGGGAGCGTGACCACTCGACAACCCGACTTTGAAATAAATTGCTGTTCCTTCACTGTTGCTGGGTCGAAGTTCTGGAACTCCTTTCTCCCTCCCCCTTCCAACTGTACTGAGAGTACACCTACATCTCATGGACTGCAGCGGTTCAAGCAGGCGATTTACTACCACCACCACCTTGAGGGTGATTAGGAATAGGCATTAGTGATGCCCACATCCTATGAATTAATAACGAACCCATTTCTTCCAAGAAACAACTTGGTGAACCTTCTGTGAATGGCAGCAGTTCACAGTATATCCCATCCTTTATTTTGAAGAAGACCAAGACGTTAGTCTCACCAATGCCATGCAGAATTGTAGCAAGGCTTTTGTACTCCATTTCCCTTGTAATTTTGTCTTCTACTGTGCCTGCATACTAACTCTTTGTACTTCATGTCTTCTGATACCCAGATCCTTCTGTAACAAAAGCATTCTAAAGTCTCCATTAAAATATTTTGCTTTCCTATTCTTCCCACTGCAATGGATAAACTTATTTCCTATGTGGACCAATATTTTTCCACTCACTTAACCTCAGCACTTTTCCCTGTGGCACTCCACTAGTTAAAGTTTGCCAACCTGAAAATGATCCATTTATCTTGACATACTTGTTTGCTATTATAAGAGGTGGCATGTTGGCAGAGTGGTTAGCCCTGTAACCTCACAGTGCCAGGGACCCAGGTCTGATTCCTGGCATGGGTCATTGTACAGAGTCTGCAAGTTCTCCCTGTGTCTGCTTTGTTTTCCTCAGGGTACTCTGGTTTCCTCCCACAGTCTGAAAGACGTGCTGGTTAGGTGCATTGGTCATGCTAAATTCTTTGTGTATCTGAACTGGCATTGGAATAATGTAAGCCTACTTGTGACACTAAAGTAATATTACTACCAACACTGTCAATTCTTACTTTGTGTGGTAACGTTTTATGTGACACCTTCTGAAAATCAATATATATTACATCCACTGGTCCTCCTTCACCCACCCTGCTTGTTGCATTCTTAAAAGAGCTGTAATGAATTTGTAGGAATGGAAAATTGTGTTAAAATTTAATATGGCTTTTACAATTTTCTAATTGTGGTACACATGCTTTCTTTATAATGGATTCCAGAGCTAAGCAATAATTATCTTGTGTTTTTTACACCTGACTCTGTAACTATTTGACAATTTATGAACATGAGATGTCCACACCCAGCAGTGAGTTAACATGTGATGAATTATAGCTAATGCCATAGAAACTATGCCTGCCTGTCAAGATGCTGTATTAACACTTCTTAAAATCTCACTGTTCCTGCCATTAATATAAATCCTTTTATAGAAGGATTAGTTCCTTCCCTTTTGAAACTTGGAGAGCAGTCTCTAATTTAAACCCAATGGTTTAAAATTGTATACTACACAAAACAGACCCAAAACACCACATTTTGGAGGAGCTAACATTTAAATTGAATCAAATCAAATAATAAATAACATGTAATCTAACATTTCACTACATACTTTAGATGTGACATTTGTGAGAAAATTAAGTGTCTTCTAGTATTCCTGCAGAATTGTCCAACTTCTTCTTTTGTGCTGTAATTTCCCCAAATGGTGAGTTCCTGAAGACAGCTGTGCCAAATCATTCTGTCTCACTCCCTGGGATTATCAGCACACCTGCTTCAGTTGTGACATTCAGCAAAAATTAAGTATGAATTTGGTGATATAAATGTCACTGAAACCAGGGACTCAACAGAGACTTGACTGTTAAATCTCAGTTTACTATTAAAACAGTATCTGCAGACTTTAAGTCGAAACTAAAGTTAGATTGCATTCATGTAGTAAATATATTTTCCCTGAAATTTAATTTTCAGGTTAACTGCTGTGTAAATAAAGGAGGGAGAAGTACCAAATTGGGTACATTGTTCACAATGTGCTATATTTGCACAGGAAAGATTTCTCCCTAGGTTGCGTCTTCGGCACCCATCTTTCAACACAAACCATATACATTCATTTCTTAAAAGTCTCTAAATTGTAGTATTCTTCAATTAGCTGTCATTAAAGTGAAACAATTTTGGCTGTGGTCCTAAATTTGAATAATGGATGCTGAACTGTAACTCAAGCTGTCAAATAGCTAGCCCACAGCTTCATGACATTTGAATGTGCTGATTTCAGAGTTTATATGACTTCACACGCAGTTTCTGCTGTTTCACATATTGGTTTCCTGCACTGACAGCAGTCACTTTACATAAAAGTGGAACCTCTTCGGGCCACCAAAATAATTGAAATCCATGTGCTGAGTACACACCTATCCGTGGTGCATGTGCATCACTTCTTGGCCTTTTGGTCAAGATCAAGCGTAGGATCAAGTGTAATGCCTGTTCTTGTCAGCTTGGGGTTCTAGTAATTGTGTCTAGTGGGGACCATGAATTGGATTCAATTCAGATTGGTTTTGGAGCAAGCGAGGAGATGGATTAAAGGCTTGCCTTGTCCACTTTGCGCATTGGCTTTGTAATTCTTGAGAAGGGAATCTTTTTTTAAAAAATCTTAAAAATAGCATCTGCACATGCAAAGTTCCCACTTTTCAAACCCTGATATGAGCTAGGTATAATTGACCTCAACCTGTAAAATAAAACAGCAGCTTGGAAACTTGTTTGAAAAATGCATGGCAATTATAAAACTAGTCTTCCTATGTGACACAAATGAAGAACAAATAAAATCCAAGGCTTAGATTGTACCAATTCTGACTTTTGATGCGGATGAGTATGATCATCATTGAAATGTGACAGTGTAACAGGAATTATTGGTTTACAGTGACTCAATGTCACATTCTGTTGTGTTAAACAGGATTCTGGGATTATTACAAGTGTTTTGAGATTTTGTTCAGCAATTCCTCAAGTTGTAAATTGGCAGTCTTGCTTATTGTATTTCTCCTGATCTAAATGTGCAGACCTGTAAGTTTAAGGGGAGAAATACAAAAGAGCCCAGAGGGGCAATTTTTTCACGCAGGTGTATTAGTAGAGGTGAATACAGTTTTGTCTTTTTTAAAAAGTGTTTATGTAGTTACATGGGTAAGATGGGTATAAAGGGATATGGGCCAAATGCAGGCAATTGGGACTCGTTTAGTGGTTTTATTTTTTTTGAAAAAAGGGCCAGCATGGACAGGTTGGGCCAAAGGGCCTGTTTCCATGCTGTAAACCTTTTATGACTCTATGACCTTCTATGAAATATATAGTAGTCATAACTTGCATAGTTTTTGATCTCAGTAAATCAAGATATTCCAATAAAACAATCAGCATTGTCCTGCAATTGCAACATCTCAAGAGGAGGACCTTCGAAAAAGCTGCTCTGAACCTGTATCTGGGGTCAGCATTCAGGGCTTCCAGAGTGGAGTGCATGCTCTTGCTGACCTCTTGCTCAAAACAGGCATAGAATGCATTGAGCTCATCAGGGAGGGGTGCATTAGAGCTGGCAATTTCACATGCCTTCATCTTCTAGTCCATTACATCTTGCAGACCTTACCATAGTCAGCTGGGGTCTATATGGATAGCCTTGGTCTCTAGCTTGGTCTGGTACTTTTTTTTTAGCATCTTTGGATCATCTTCTGCTATTTCTTATAGTATTGCAAGCAGCAACCTAATCTACACCCCATTCCCCTCCCTTGCTAATCATTTTACCCAAGTGCCTCTCGGGACTAGCCATTATAATCACCTTCCTGTCCTACTCAATGCACCCGTGTCTTACCTTCCATTGGCTTTTCAGCAGATCCATCGGTGCCTTCCTCCTCTGAATTTCTCACCAGAGGATCTCTTCACTTGTGAACAAAGCCCACGCCATCCATTATCCTTTATTGTACTTGATTTCACAGCACTTCGAGCCTTACTGAAATTCCCTGTCCCGTTCTATTTCCACTAGATGTTCTGTCAAAAATACCACAGTGGCAGTGTCATCCTCATCTCCAAACTTTGATCCCTCTCTTTCTACTCCTATGGTACTTTCTGTTTTGAGCATATTGCCTTTTCCTGTCCATCTTGCTTCTCAATAAATAATTTATTGTCTGAACTCACTGGCTTCTAAGTGCCTCTCTAAATAAAATCCATGTTTACCTGGTTCTTGCCATACCCCAAGACTTCTCTATTCCCATGTTCTCAATCACTGACAAGGTTATCTCCCTTTCTAAGATCTTCCTTAAAAGTCCAGTTCTCAGAATAAGCATTTGATTACCTCTTCTCCTTTTGACTTGGTACTCTTTTTTTTATTATGCCTCTAAAGAGCTTTAAGCCATTTTGCTATTTTAAAAGTGCTACCCAAGTGCTGGTTAGTGCAACATTTACTTTACAAAGCTGTTTTGTTTTGGACAGGTATGGAGTTGTATTCCCCAAGCTTCATTACTAGGACCACTACTGCTTTGATATATATTAATGACTTGTGGTCAGACAGAATTTTGAACTTTATAGAAGACCTGAGAACAATAGTATTAGATTTCAAGAGGAAATAAACAGGTTGGTGGAATGAGTGAAAAAGTGACAAAAGAAATTCAGTGCAGGAACATGAGTGATGGATTTGGGTAGGACAACTGGGGAAAGGGTGCTACCTAAGTTTTGAAGGGGGAGCAAGAACAGAGAGATCCGAGGTTGTTGGTGCAGAAATATTTGAAGATGGAAAGGAAGGTTAATACGCCTGTGGATCGACCCTTGGCTTTATAAATAGTAACGTAAAAGCCCAACGATAAGAATCACACAAAATCTGTCAAACACTAGTTTGTCTCTAGCTGGAGTTACTAGTTTCAATTCTGGGCACCATGCTTCAGGAAGGATGTGAATACTTCAGAGAAGTTATGAAAAAATTTTGCTAGAGTGGTTCCAGGGACGAAGGATTACAATTGTGTCAAGAGACTGAAGAAACTTGTACTTTCCTTTTTTTAAAAAAACCAAGAGTTTTGATCAGAGTGTTTAAAATCATGAATTGAGCCAGAGTAAATAAAGAAAAGCCAATAACCAGTTTAAGATGATCAGCAAAAAAATGAAATTGATGTGAGAGACAAACTTTTTTTTTAATATGGTGAGTGATTAGGATTTTGTCTGACAAGTGCTGGAAAGAAATTTAATAGTACCTTTTCAAAAGGAAATTGGAACTTAAAGAATGAGCCAATGGGAATAATTGGATATCTGTTTGAATGAACTATACAGAGTAGATGGACTGAATGGCCTCATCCTGTTCTATGCTATTCAATAGTGCTTTGATAATTTGTTCTGGAATGCAATAATCATCCTGCTGATTCTAAATGAAAACAGTGAGACTTAATGTCTAAGTAAATAAGCATGGTGTATAACCCAACACTCACTCTCCTCTCCCCTCCTAGGCTGTGAGTTGAAGATCACTTTGATTCAACCTACAGATATTAAAATTATTGACTTCACTGAGGCTGTTGGCTATTTTTCCCACCTATTTTTGTTTTCAGACAATGGCACGTTACAGATACTTCATATTTAATCAGCGTGGTATGGTGATCCTGGGATTTCTGCAGATAGCTTGTGCTGCTGTGTGTGTAGTATCTGGCTTTATGGACACAATCTTTAGGAAAAGTTCAGCACTCAGTAGAACCAGAATACCCATCTGGACTGGCACGGTAAATCCAAAAGAATTTACTTTGAAATAAAACTCTTAATATAAGTTTTAAATATGACTTTGATTTGTGGATTTAAAAAAACTAATGATCAAACATTTTCTTTACTCTGAAATATTTTACTTGTTTTTTTTTCAGGCAATGGCCGTTCCAGGAGTTTTGGCATTATTTTCTTCTCAGAAAAAGAATCCTATTCTTGTAAGTCTGTTTTTGGGGGTGAAATCCCTAATACCATCATATGTGAAACGGTATGTTAGGTGATATCACCTGAAACAGCATAAAATTCACTAAAAATAGCTTTTTTTAAAAGGTTGCTTATTCATTTGTACATCCTTTTTAAATACCAGTTGAGTGAACTTGGTTGAGAGAGTTAATTGGTGACCTGTTCATTTAACTTTGCCAATGTGCTTGGACACCCAAGACTTTATAAAGAGTCACCTTCTGTCCCACCTTCATGAAGAACTGAGCATATTTAGATTGGGATTGGTAGATACGTTGAGTCAGTGGAATATTTTCAAAGTATTAAGCAAAGTAACAAATCCTGTGGCATTTGGTTTTACTTTTGAAAATTATAGTAGACAATAGTGGTGTTTCTTAAAATTCACCCTCATTGAATCTTGAGGGGTCATTTTGGATATGCTAAGACTTTGATACTTACCAGGTTGCTCAGATCTTGAGCTCTTTTTTGAGAACAGTGATTTGTTCAGTTTCCATTTTTGGATGGGTGAATGGATGCGTCTGTGGGTTTGAGGAAATTTCCCATTTATAAGACTGCGTTGCTCCCACAGTCTATGCACTCAAAGTCCATTTGATGTCCTGGAGATCAATCAACACCTACGATATGTACTCTAGCAAAGTGTCTGTCTTTCGATGATGAGTAAGGAAGTGGTGGCAGGGGTAGTGGTGGCAAAGGCGAGGATAAGAAAACTGGTGACTAGAGGGAGAGGCACCATCTGAAGCAATTGTTATTGTGTCCAACCGTATCAAGTAAATTAGAGGCCCTCTGCATCAAACTGTTGGATCAGCCCAATATCATAGTTAGAAACAAGCAAGTGGTTAATATTCTGAAAGCAGGGTATTGCGGATGCCAGAGGGCTGCTGACTGAAATTTTAAAAACCAAAGCAAGCAAAGGGAACAAAAATGAAGTAGAGATGTTGAAGGATCTGGAAGACTGCAAAGTGTTTAATTGAAAAATGAGGTGCTGCTCCCCTCAATTTACATTGTGCTTCACTGGAACAGTGCAGCAGGCCAAAAACACACTCGTCAGTGTGAGAGCAAGGGGGAAGAATTAAAATGGTTTAAATTAAAAGCTCAGTCATGCTTGTACTGAACATTTGAGTAGTGCAGACTAGATTGAAATAACAAGACATAAATTGCTGCTTCACTTGGTAGGAAGGAGTGTTTGTGTCCTTGGATATCAAAGACAGAGAAGGCGGAGGGGCAGGTATTACCTCTCCATGTCTTCATGGAAAAGTGTCATAAGAAGGGGAATGGTATTAGGGGTGATTGAAGGAGTGAGTCAAGATATTGTGGAGGAGACAGTCCCTTTGGAAAGCTGGGAGAGGAAGATGTGTTTACTGGTGGCATGCTGCACTTGGTGGAAATGGTGGAAAATGACCTGTTCAATATGGGGTGGAAGGTGAAGAAAGGGAATCAGTGCCTGCTTCAGCCACATCTTTTTCTTTCTTGACCCATCATGTCCTCTTTGATTCCATTAATTCAATCTTCTCTCAATCGGACTTTATCGTTACGTCACTATCTCCCCCTAATGTCATTGGATGAGTAATCCATAGGCATGCATTAATGGGACAGAGGTTTAAATCCCACCAGGCCAGCTGGTGAATTTAAATTCAATTAATAAATCTGGAACATAAGATAAGTCTCAAGGATGGTAATGGTGACTATTAAACTATCATCAGTTGTTGTAAAAACCCATCTGGTTCACAAATGTCCTTACCCATTCTGATCTACATGTGACTCCAGAAAAGGCAATGAGGGATGAGCAGCAAATGCTGGCCTTGCCAGTGATGTCCCCATCCCATGAAAAACTAAAGGGAGAAAAATTCCTGACTTTTCGCCCTCACGCAGACCTTTTGCCTTTGTTTCATGTAGCCCTTACTCAAAACTAAGTCCATCTCCAATTTTCCCAGTTCTGAAGAAAGGTCATAGAGCAGAATAGTTAATTCTGTTTCACTCTCCACATAGATTCTACCTAACCTGCTGAATATTTCCATCATTTTCTGATATTTGGTTCTGACTGTCTCCACGGGTGTAACCTAATCCTTTGCCCCATCTACTTTTCAGGCTTCTAATGCAAGACCTTTTTAAAATCATCCACTTGCTACCACATTTGGCAGCAGCCTCAAGTAACTCTTCTACACTAACTTCTGTCTGACTTGTAAATTATAGACGCAGTGGTGTTGAAACCAATATTTAGGAACTAATTTCTCAACAAATAGTATTTGTAAATCAACATGATAAATTCTGAATTTTAAATTACTCTTTATGCTGTTAATCCTGACCTCCGTACTATGCTGTAACTTTTAAGCCAAATAAAACTAAATGGAAGTGTTAACTTAAATCTTTATTTTTAACACTTCCAAAATTCCAGGTTTTTATTAAGGCTAGAAATTGTACATTCTAGCAATTTTAATAACATGCAATAGTGTTTAGAATTGCTCTGCTCTTTATACAGAATTCTTTGAATTCAATCTCCCAGGTGAACAGTATGATTGCCTCGGCTGTGTTTTCCTGGATCACTACAACTGTTTTGATAATATATGCAGCGTTGACATTGAGCTATGGTGAGGATGATGATGAAGTGTTCCAACATAAACCCAGCCATACCATTCACTTGGTAAGCCATTTTGAATTTTCCTGTTCTTCCTGTAATTGACAAGGGCTTCAGTGTTTGATAAGGAATATGGTTATGTGCTTTTGTTTGTTTTCCCTCACAGAAATTGTGTGGCTGCATTATGCAGACGGTTCCCACACTGCACGGTGGTACCTTATAAATTTAGCACTGCAATTTAATCCTTTGGCCCTTGAGCAATATGACATGTAGTGACTTAAAAAAAGTAGTGGGGAGGAAGAAATACCTTGAATATTTGATTAGAAATCATGAGCATTTTAAGAGACATTTAAACACCTTTTTTTAACATTTTCTGAAAAAAAAATCTGTAAGATGAGCACCATCTTTTTACTTGTTGGGCAGGCTGAAGGGACCAGTCAACCAAATTACATAACTTGATTTGCTTTTTTTTTTGGTGAAAGGAAACTCACCGCAGATAAAAAATTCTTGATTTAGTCAGCCTGCTTGTTGTCAATCATAAAAACCCAATGACTCTGAGGGAGGCCATTCAGCCCATCATGTTTGTTCCGGCTGAAAAGGTTTTTATTTATTCATTCACGGACATGAGTGTTGCTGGTTGGGCCAGCATTTATTGCTGATCCCTAGTTGCCTGAGGGCAGTTGAGAGTCAACAGTGTTGCTGTGGTTCCGAAATCACCATGTAGGCCAGACCAGGTAAGGGCAGCAGATTTCCTTCTCTAAAAGACATTAGTGAACCAGATGGGTTTTTTCAACCATCGACAATGGTTTCATGATCGTCAGCAGATTCTCAATTCCAGGTATTTCACTATTGAATTTGAATTCCACCATCTGTCGTGGTGGGATTCAATCCCTGGATTCCCAGAACATTAGCTGAGTTTCTGGATTAATAGTCTAACGATAATATCACTAGGCCATCGCCTCCCCATAGCCTAACCCCACTTTCTAGGTGTTAGTCTGTAGCCCACCAGATCACAGCATTTTGGGTGCAGATCAAAACACCTTTTTAAATGTGCCAAAGGTTTTTGCTTGACCACTTTTCAGGCAGTGAGTTCCAGACGGTTAGCACCATAAGGATGCAAAAATTCACAACTCCCCTCCAATACTGTTGCATATTATACTTCAGATCCATATCCTCTGATTATTGACCTCTCTGCTCATGGTAATGCATATGTTAGCCTGTCAAAAATAATAAAATCAAAAGATTGCTCCAGCTTTCAATGAAATATCTATCCTTGGAGCATTAGGCAAGAAATAATTAAGTTGAAAAAAATTGAATGGCCTAGATCTATAAATGTGACTTTGTTGGGGGGATCTTTGATCTGTTTGATCAATTCACACCAACATGCAGGCTTAGACACTGAGCCATCCTGGGACTCTTGAGACAAAAGAGAAAGGAAATGCAAACTCGTGGTTCGTTTATTGATTTTAATTAAGTATTCTGAGATGATTTAAATTCACTCTTCCCAAGCCATAAACAAGATGCATTCCCCAAACAATTAATCCAAGTAAAATTAACAAGCCAGTATAAATGAAATGGAAGTCTTGATGCTTAAAACCAATAAGCCCACATCAGGGGGTGTGTTGAGAGGAACTTGAGATGGATTTGTGAGGCACTAATGATCCTATATGGAGGGATCAGTAGACATTGGAGAAGCATCATTACATTGGAAGCAGGATAATGTTTCCATCATCAGCAGGTGATGAAACAGACATTAGTAGTTTCAACCTATTAGAACATAGAACATAGAACATTACAGCGCAGAACAGGCCCTTCGGCCCACGATGTTGCGCCGACCAGTTACAAAACAATGACCCACTAACCTAAACCAATCCCTTCTCGTCCATAAACCTATCCACGGATCTCTTAAACGCCCCCAAACTAGGCGCATTTACAACTGCAGCAGGCAGGGCATTCCAATCCCTCACCACCCTCTGGGTAAAGAACCTACCCCTGACATCCGTCCTATAACTACCACCCCTTAATTTAAAGCCATGCCCCCTTGTGCTAGATTTCTCCATCAGAGGAAAAAGGCTATTACTGTCCACCCTATCTAAACCTCTAATCATCTTATATGTTTCAATAAGATCCCCTCTTAGCCGCCTTCTTTCCAGCGAAAACAACCCCAAATCCCTCAGCCTCTCCTCCATAGGACCTCCCCTCCATACCAGGCAACATCCTGGTAAACCTCCTCTGCACCCTCTCCAAAGCCTCCACATCCTTCCTATAATGTGGGGACCAGAACTGCACACAGTACTCCAAGTGCGGCCGCACCAGAGTTGTGTACAGTTGCAACATGACGCTGCGACTCCTAAATTCAATCCCCCTACCAATAAACGCCAAGACACCGTATGCCTTCTTAACAACCTTATCTACTTGACTCCCAACTTTCAGGGATCTATGTACACATACACCTAGATCCCTCTGCTCATCCACACTATTCAAAGTCCTCCCGTTAGCCCTATACTCGACACATCTGTTATTCCTACCAAAGTGAATTACCTCACACTTCTCCGCATTAAACTCCATCCGCCACCTCTCGGCCCAGCTCTGCAACCTGTCTAAGTCTTCCTGCAAACTATGACACCCTTCATCACTATCTACCACACCTCCGACTTTGGTGTCATCAGCAAACTTACTAATCCACCCAACTATACCCTCATCCAGATCATTAATAAAAATTACAAACAGCAGTGGCCCCAAAACAGATCCCTGAAGCACACCACTCGAAACCGAACTCCATGATGAATATTTACCATCAACCACCACCCTCTGTCTCCTATCCGCTAGCCAATTCCTGATCCAATTCCCTAGATCACCCCCAATCCCATACATCTGCATTTTCTGCAGAAGCCTACCATGGTGAACCTTATCAAACGCCTTACTAAAATCCATATACACCACGTCCACTGCCTTACCCCCATCCACCTCTTTGGTCACTTTCTCAAAAAACTCAATAAGGTTAGTAAGGCACGACCTACCCGCCACAAAACCATGCTGACTATCTCCAATCAATTCTTTACTCTCCAAATAACTATAAATCCTATCCCGAATAATTTTTTCTAAAACCTTGCCCACAACAGAAGTGAGACTCACCGGTCTATAATTCCCGGGGAAGTCTCTGTTCCCCTTCTTAAACAATGGGACAACATTCGCTAACCTCCAATCTTCCGGTACTATACCAGAGGCCAACGACGACCTGAAGATCAGAGCCAGAGGCTCTGCAATCACTTCTCTTGCCTCCCAGAGAATCCTGGGGTAAATCCCATCCGGACCAGGGGACTTATCTATTTTCAGACCCTCCAGAATATCTAGCACATCCTCCTTATCAACTGCAACACTGTCAATTCTACTCCCCTGCAATCCAGTGTCCTCCTCAGCTATATCCATGTCCCCCTGCGTGAACACCGAAGAGAAATATTGGTTCAATGCCTCTCCAATCTCCTCCGGTTCCACACATAACTTCCCTCTGCTGTCTATAACTGGCCCTAATCTTGCCCTAACCAACCTTCTGTTCTTAACATACCTATAGAACGCCTTAGGATTCTCCTTAACCCTATCAGCCAAAGTCTTCTCATGTTCTCTTTTAGCCCTTCTTAGCTCACTCTTCAACTCCCTCCTAGCCAATCTAAAGTTTTCTAGTGCACTACCCGAGCCCTCACGTCTCATCCGAACATAAGCCTCCTTTTCCCTCTTAACCAACGAAAAAACTTTTTTGGTGCACCACGGTTCCCTAGCCCTACCAATTCCTCCTTGCCTGACAAGGACATACCTATCACGGACTCGCAGTAGCTGCTCCTTGAAAAAACTCCACATTTCAGACGTTCCCAGTCCCTGTAATCTCCTAGTCCAACCTATGCTTCCTAATTCTCTCCTAATAGCCTCATAATTACCCTTCCCCCAGCTAAAACCACTAGCCCGAGGTTCATTCCTATCCCTTTCCATCACTAAGGTGAACGTAACCGAATTGTGGTCACTATCACCAAAATGCACACCAACTTCCAAGTCTAGCACCTGGTCTGGCTCATTTCCCAACACCAAATCCAATATAGCCTCACCTCTAGTTGGCCTGTCTACATACTGAGTCAAAAAACCTTCCTGCACGCTTTGTACAAAAACTGACCCCTCTAACGAGCTAGAGCTATAACAATTCCAATCAATATTAGTAAAGTTAAAATCCCCCATAACAATTACCCTATTACTTTCACTCCTAACCAGGATCATCTCCGCAATCCTTTCCTCAACCTCTCTAGAACTTTTAGGAGGTCTATAAAAGACTCCCAACAGGGTGACCTCTCCTCTCCTATTTCTAATCTCCGCCCATACTACCTCAACAGACAAGTCCTCATCAAACTTCCTCTTCAATTTTAGGCTTCAATTAGGCTTCAATTTTTTTTTTCTTTACCTGTTCGCAGCTTGTGGCTGTCACTGGCTAGGCCAGCATTTATTGCCCATCCTCATTTGCCCCTGAGAAGGTAGCTGGTGAGCTTTCTCTTTGAAACATTGCAGTCCATGTTGTGTGGGTATGCCAACAATGCTGTTAAGAAAGCAGTTCCAGGACTTTGATCAGGTGACACTGGGAATAGTGATATTGTTTCAAGTCAGGATTATGTGGGACCTGGAAGGGAACTTGCAGGTGACTACAGATGGTAGAGGTTGCAAGCTTGGAAGGCTGTGTCGAATGGGCCTTAGTGAGAAGCTGCCGTGCATCTTATAGACAGTACACAATGCTGCCACTTTGGTAGAGGGAGTGAATGTTGGTGTTGGGTAGGGTGTCAATCAAGTGGGGTGCTCCTGAATAGTGTTAAGCTTATGAGTATTGTTAGAGCTGTGCTCATCTAGGCAAGTGGACAGTATTCCATTACACTCCTGACTTGTGCCTTGTAGATATCAGACAAGCTTTGGGGAGTCAAAAGGTAAATTACTCTGTGCAGAATTCTGGGCCTCTGGTTTAGTTTTGTAACTACAGTATTTATATGGCTAGTCCAGTTCAGTTTCTGATTAATGGTAAAAATAATTGAAGATAAACAGTTAGTGAATAGCTAGTGCACAGTGGTTGATATGACTTTGGAACAAAGGAGATAGTCACCGACTTGAGGAAGCATAGTGGAGGGCATGCCACTGTCTACATCAATGGGGACGAAATAGAAATGGTTGACAGCTTTAAGTGTTTAAGTGTCCAGATCATCAACATCCTATCCTGTTCCCTCCATGCGGATGCTATAGTTAAGAGAGCCTACCGATGCCTCTACTTTCTCAGGAGACTAAGGAAATTTGGCATGTCTGTTACAACTCTCACCAACTTCTACTGATGCACAATTGAAAGCATTCTTTCTGACTGTATCACAACTTGGTATGGCTCCTGCTCTGTCCAAGACCACAAGAAACTACAAAGGGTTGTGAATGAAGCCCAGTCCATCATTCAAACCAGCCTCCCACCCATTGACATTGTCTACACTTCTTACTGCCTTGGAAAAGCAGCTAGCATAATCAGTGACCCAATGTGCACGGACATACTCTTTCACCTTCTGACAGGAAAAAGATACAAAAGTCTGAGGACACATACCAACAGACTCAAACAGCTTCTTCCTTGCTGCTGTTAGACTTTTGAATGGATCTACCTCGCATTAGGTATCTCTACACCCTAGCTATAACTGTAACACTATATTCTGCACTCTCTCCTTTCCTTCCCAATGTACAGTATGCTTTGTCTATGTAGTGTGCAAGAAACAATACTTTAGACTGTATATTAATGCATAATGTGGAAATGCTGGCACTGGACTGCGATAATTTCTATAAGAGGTCTCTCAACTCCAGGTTAAAATCAAACCGGTTTATTTGGTAGCAAAAGCCATTAGCTTTCAGAGCGCTCACTGCTCCTTCGTCAGGTGAGTGGGATTTCAGTTCACAAACATGGCATATAAAGATACAAACTTAATTTAGAACATAATGGTTGGAATGTGAATCTTTACAGGTCTTAAAGGTACAGACAGTATGAGTGGAGAGAGGGTTAAACACAAGTTAAAGAAATGTGTCTTGTTTCCAGCCAGGGCACTTAGTGTGATTTTGCAAGCCCAGGCAAGTCATGGGGGTTACAGATAGTGGGAACCCAGGATCCCGGTTGAGTCTATCCATGTCTGTGCGGAACTTGGCTATCAGTCTCTGCTCAGTGACTCTGCGCTGTCGTGTGTCGTGAAGGCTGCCTTGGAGAACTCTTACCTGAAGATCAGAGGCCGAATGTCCGTCACCGCTGAAGTGTTCCCTGATTGTGCGGTGTTCATCCGTTGTCGTAGCATCTGCATGATCTCCCCAATGTACCATGCCTCAGGACATCCTTTCCTGCAGTGTATCAGGTAGACAACATTGGCCAAGTTTCAAGAGAATCTACTGTGTACCTGGTGGATGGTGCTCTCGTGAGAGGATGGCATTCGTGTCGATGATCCAGCACATCTTGCAGAGGTTTCTGTGGCAGGGTTGTGTGGTGTCATGGTCACTGTTCTGCTGAAGGCTGGGTAATTTGCTGCAGACAGTGGTCTGTTTTGAGGTTGTGCAGTTGTTTGAAGGCAAGAAGTGGGGATGTGGGCATGTTCGTCTTCATCAATGACATGTTGAAGGCTCCGGAGAAGATGACATAGCTTCTCCGCTCTGGGGAAGTAGTGGACGACGAAGGGTATTCTATCCACCATGTCCCATTTTTGTCTTCTGAGGTCGTCAGTGTGGTCGTTCACTGTGGCACATCAGAACTGTTGATCCATGAGTCAAGCGCCATATCCTGTTCTTAGGGCATCTATCAGTGTCTGGAAGTGTCTATTGTGATCTTCCTCATCTGAGTAGATCCTGTGTATACAGGAGGGTTTGTTAATAGGGGATGTCTTCTTTAACGTGTTAGGATGGAAGCTGGAGAAGTAGAGCATCATGAGGTTATCCGTGGGCTTGCGGTACAGCGAAGTGCTGAGGTGACCGCCCTTGATGGAATTGCACGTGTCCAAGAATGCAACTGATTCCGGAGAGTAGTCAGTGGTGAGTCTGATGGTGGGATGAAACTTGTTGATGTCATCGTATAGTTGTTTCAGTGATTGTTCACCATGAGTCCAAAGGAAGAAAAATGTCATCGATGTATCTAGTGTATAGCATTGGTTAGAGGTCTTGTTCGAACCTGTGCATGAAGATGTTGGCATACTGAGGTGCGAATTTGGTCCCCGTGGCTGTTCTGTGTGTCTGGATAAAGAATTGGTTGAAAGTGAAGACATTGTGGTCTAGGATGAAGCGGATGAATTGTAAAATTGCATCTGGAAATTGGCAGTTGGCAGCATTGAGTAGTGAGCCAGTTACAGCAATGCTATCGTCGTGGGGGATGCTGGTGTAGAGCACCGAGCCATCCATTGTGACGAGGAGAGCTCTTGGTTCAACTGCTCCATGTGTGCTGAGTTTCTGTAGGAAACTGGGGGTTCTTTGTATAAATGGGTTTAAAGATGCCCTTGACGTAGCTGGAGGGTTCTCTCACAGGTCCCATTGCCCGATACAGTAGGACAGCCGGGTGTGTTTGCCTTGTCTATCTTCGGGATACGATATAGAGATCTCCAATGCGGGAAATACGTGGGATGAGAGCACAGGGTGCTCTAAAGGTCTGGGTCGGTCTGTTGAGTTGACCGATTTTTTTTTTTTTGGTCACATCTGCGGGTAACTGTAGTGTTCTTCGTTGTGCAGTTGTCAGTGCCCTTCTTTGCAGTAATCTGTTCTGCTCAATATGAGGATGGCCCCTCCTCTGCTGGTTTGATGACAATGTTGCGGTTGGTCTTGAGAGCATGGAATGACATTGCATTGTGTTTGGGTGGTGTTCGGGGCTGTCTCGAGTGTGGCTGATGAATCTGGCATTGATGCACCCCCTAACGGCTTGGGCACATGTGTGAAGTCGAGGGTAGTGGCTTTCCGGAGGAGTCCAATTCGATACTTTCGTCTTCGGTTGCTGCACTGTGGATCTCTGTCGGCTGTTCTGGTTCGTTGCCTGTCTCATTGTGTTCGTTGTTGGCTTCTTGGTTTGTGGAAGAACTCCTGCAGCCTCATTCACCTGCTGAATTCCTGTGTCTGCTGTGGGACTTGGCATCTATTTTGGTGGAGGGGCAGAAACTGAGCCCTCAGCTGAGAACTTTGATTTCATCTGGTTGTCAATTTGTTGGACTACACACTTCAATGAACTTCCCTGCAATGGTACTGTTTTCTACTGTGGTACTGGGGGAGGTTTGGTTGCTGTTGGTGCTGATACCGAGTTTCTCAATTTTCCTGTTCTTGGTGTGCATGTAGATAGCGTAGATGGCAGAGTCGCTGAACAGGGACTGATAGCCAAGTTCTCCCACGACCTTACCCAGGCTTGCAAAATCTCACCTAACTGTCTTGGCTGGAGACAATACACATCTGTTTAATCTGCTTAACCCTCCCTCCACTCACATTGCTTGTACTTTCAGACTTCTTTACCTGTAAAGACTGGCATTCCAACCATTATTTTGTAAGTTGAGTTTGTGTCTTTATATGCCCTGTTTGTGAATTGAAATCCCACTCACCTGACGAAGGAGCAGCGCTCTGAAAGCTAGTGGCTTTTGTTACCAAATAAACCTGCTTGATTTTAACCTGGTGTTGTGAGACTTCTTTCTACTAACACATGTGCAATAATAAATCAAATTTTTAAAAAAAAGTCTTGTTGACAAACCATCTAGATCTCTTTGGGGACTGATAGCCCAAGGAAATTCTAGGGGAACACCACAAAATATGTACCTCATCCTTCAAAATGCAGTTAATAAAGTTCCACATTTAAGGCATAGGCCAAGTTTAAACTCTGGCAATTTAGAATACATTAGAAGAACGAATTTGAAACTGGCTGAAGAGTAGAAAACATTGGATTCTTGCTAGAGGAGTTGTGTGAGGCTAGATGTATGGCTGAAAGAGTTCAGAGTGGGATGACTTCAGGCTTGGTACTAGGACCACTGCTGTATCTATTTTACATCAGTTACTTTGATTCAGAAACTCAAGGCATGTTATTCAAATTTGTAGATGCCAAAGTTGAAAGGGAAGTGAAAATCAAACAAAACTTCGCAGATATAGAATCAGTTGGACAGGATATGAAAGTTACCAAAAATGACAGTTGATGTTGAAGTGTTGCATGTCGGGTGTTTGTGTTGCGTTTTCCTTCCTATGACTGGTTGTGAAATAACTAAGGAAGTTGAGACAAGCTCTTTAGTCCTTAAATAAAACTTAATGTCCAGCATGTGTCAGGCACAGCGATTAGCACTGCTGTCTCTCGGCACCAGAGACCCGGGTTCAGTTCCGGCATTGGGCCCCTTTGTGTCTGCGTGGGTTTCCTACAGGTGCTCAGGTTTCCTTCATCTGTCCAAAGATGTGTAGGTTAGATGGATTGGGCATACTAAATTGCGTGTTAGTGTCAGGAGTGTCAGCAGAATAAATTCATTTGCAGGAATTGGGCCTGGGTGGAAATGTTGGCGGTGCAGGCTCGATGAGCTGAATGGCTTCCTTCTGCACTGTAGGGATTCTATAGCCCATCAGGGCAGAGCAATAAAATTTAAGCCAAAAAAAAGAATTGCATGGCTAAGCAGTAGAACAGATGTTGGAGAAAGTTGTGATGAATCTTTTATAGAGTGTTCTGGTCAATCACGCCATGAGTACTATGTTTTCTCTGCTTCTTGGTAATGAGAATTTAACATTCAGGCGTTGCAGCAAGGACTAAGTGGTTGGTCCCCAGTCTCATGCACTGAGTTATGAAGAAAGACTTGAATGTCTTAGCGTGTCTGAGATGTTCCTTTTTAAAGGTGCATGAAATAGTAAACCTGGTAAATCAACTGCAAGAATAGGAGAAACTAGCAAAAGATAAATTCAAGGTTGATATTCTTCACAAGCACATTGAGAGAGTAATGGAAGCAAAATCCCTGGAATTATTTAGGAAACAACTGAAACGGGAGGATTGTTAAGATATCCATGGATGGTTGGAATGGCCTTTCTCACCCATAATTATCTTTGTAATCATCTTCAACTTATTTTTCAGTGTTCTTTATTTTTTCACATGGAGTATTTTTATTACAATTAAAGCAATGCTTCTGTTTTCTGTTGGAGTTGTTTTATTTAATGATTCTCAATTAAGTTTTAATCCATACTTCATTTTGGTTGGTTTTGGGGGATTTGTTTTTTGATCCTGTAACTCAGGCTGACTCTGACTTTGAATCTTATAATTTTCATGCTTTGTCTTCAATACGGTAAATGCAGGAATTTTCATTCTGTAAATATATGCATTTTCATAGAATTGCATCAGCTATCCTTGCCTAGTTTTGACTTGTGCATCATTCCAGACCCACAGCAATGTGATTGACTCTTAACTACCTTTTGAAATGGCCTAACTGTGTTGTCTTCAAGAAGATGACTCACCACCGCCTCTTCAGGGCAATCGGGGGTGAGCAATAAATGCTTAATAAGTATTATCCACAACTCATGAATTAATAAAATATATATGCATGTATACTAAGATACAGAAGTTCATGAGAAAGTGTTGCGGGGTGGGTTGAGTTGCCTAATCTACCCAGTATATGCAAAAAAAATGATTTTTGGGCCTGAAATATTGAGTCATTGTCATATAGACTGAAGCAACGTATATGCCACAATCTACAGTACTTTACTAGAACAAAGTTATCATGCAGCAGTTTTGGAAGGCAAATGGCACGTTGGTTCTTTTGGCATGGGAACAGGAATTCTACAAAATAGGTGGGGTCATAGCTAAAGTTCTGTGCACTGTTTTTAATCTTCATGCAAAAAGATGGATTTGCCTTGGAGACAGTCCAGCAAAAAGGTTCACTAGACTGGTCCCTAGGTTGAGAGAGCTTTTCCGTGATGAGAGGTAATCTCATTGAAACATACAAACTTCTGAAGGGGCTTGTTACAGCCCCTTGACCTCTTCTGCCATTCAATATTATCATGGCCGATCTTTTGCCTCAACTTCACTGTCCTGTCAACTCCCCATATCTCTTGATTCCCTGAGAGATCAAAAAGCTATCCATTTTTGTCTTGAATGTATATAAAGATGGAGCAACTGTACCCCTCTGGAATACAGAAATCCAAAGAGACACGACCCTCCATTTCTCCTCATTCCAATCATAAATGATTGACCCCTTTACCCTGAGGCTGTGCCACTGTGTTCTAGATTCTGTCAAGCCCCTTCAGAAGTTTGTTTCAATGATTCAAAGTCATTTAAATAGATTCTAGGTTGATTCTAGGCCCCAGCATGGATCCTTGTGGTGCTCCATTAGTTACAGCTGGCCAACTTAGAAAATGTTCCATTTATTCCTACTCTCTGCTTTTAGTCCAATCCTTCAACCATGCTAATATATTAACCCAACTTCCTAAGCCCCTCTTCTTGTGTTTTAACTTTTTGTGTGATACCTTTAATTGAATGCCTTTTGGAAATCCCAAGGATGTTACTGAGCAGGGGAATAGGGATTGAACTTGGAATTTTCCTCTTCATGATTCCAGTTGTCATGAGGTGTCATCATGGCACATTTCAGTCTGCTGTCAAAATTGGAAATAAAATGCTTGCTTCATTCCTTGCAGGAGTATATACTCACCAAATTTGTCGAAGGAGCAAATGTGGCCATATTAATTGCATCTGTGATTGGTATGATGATTGCAACCATTATTGCATATCTTGGTTGTCGAAGTCTTCCTATTTGTGCCTGCTATGACAGTACCACTGGAATGGTAAGTTTTTAGTGGCTGACAATCATAGTTTTTATTTACATTTCCCAATTAAAATTACTTATGATCTACAATGTGCTTTAATTTGTGGATTTATTTTCATTATTTCAAAACCTACAATTTTGATGTGGAGTATTTGAGTTGCATTGTATTAGTAAATCTCCTTTTTTAATGCTGTACGACTCCAGTTTTCTTACCCCCACCCCCTTCCTGTCCAAGGTGTTGGCATAAGTTCCATGGAACCAGCTTCCACCTAATATCTGTGCAAGGGTGACTTGATGTATGTGTTTGGAAAGTATGTGCTCCTTGGATGTTTAACAACAGGGGCCATCAAATTTGAACCTAATCCTATCTTTACCCAATTTCCAGCAATTTCTGTAGATTATAAATCTGTTAATTGTATCTGTGCTTCATCCTGGGAATGATGACACACATATGTACAAGTATCTCTTGATCATTTGGTTTTGTTCCATTTTACTACCTTCTTGGGCCTTTTGGCTCAAACTTAAATTTTCTGGAGAAAAGGTAGGGGTAAAAGTTCATCTGTTGGTGTGAAACAGGTGCTATTGGCTGCATATTTGACACAACACCTAGTATTTAATTCCAGTCATGCAATTCTACTGAATATCTGACACTGTACAAGTCAACTCATCCTGTACCATCGGAGATTCCTTTTCTGCCACATTTGTGTTCTCGTAGCATCTCCCGGTCTAATTCCAAAATGTACCCGTGCCCACCAGTTCTAAATGAAAACAATGAACTGTTTCATAGCTTTTTAAAACTACTTTTGGTTGATATTAGATCTATATTTTATTGCAACAGTGGAACACATGTCAGTTTGCCTCTATAAAGAGGAGTCAGGTTAACATTTTGGCTATACACCTGAAAGGATGATGGAAACAGATTTCAAAAGACAATTGGACATGCATGTGGGGACTCATTTGCAGCGTTGTAGGGAGGGCAAGGCTGTTAAATTGGACAGTGCTGGCTTAGCAAAGATAGACCAAATGGCTTAGGCAGACTTCATAACTGCATTTCATGCATTTCAAGTCCATCACTCCCCCACCCCCTGCTTTTCTCTCTTCATTGTGCCCTAGTCCATGTATTTAAAAACTCAATCAGACTTTTGCTGTTTAAGAAACCACTCAGCAGGTTAAGGAGCATCCATGCAAAGACAGAAACTGTCAACATTTCAGGGTGATCAAAGGAAGGGGAGGTTGCAGATGGAGGTAGTGGGCTGGGGGCATAAATGCAATGGCAATGATCAAGTCTTGACATTTTTTTTGAGGAGAGGGCTGATGACTGCAGATTTTAAATGGAGGACAGCTCCTGAGCATTGTGGGAAAAAATAAGGAGGAGATCTGCTGATGGCCTGGTTAATCTTCTGTTAATAATGTTGAGTAAACAATTACCTGGCCACTTGTTTAATTACTACTTGTAGGTTCTTGTGCATATATTTGGCTACACACAAGTATCAGTAGTGATTGCTTTTCAAATGCCTTGAACACAATGAAGTGCTTTATAAATACAAAACTACTTCAAATGCAGTGGTAGAGAGATAGAGCTAAATAATCTCATTTCCCTTTGCAGCAATCATTAATGACAGAGGACCAACAGCCTCAGACAATTGAATTGGTTTGTACCCGGCGTGGTAAGTTCTTTCTTTAATATACAGTTTACAAATAAGCTGTAGATATTTTTAAGGTAAATTTTAACATGGACTCATTTTGAATTTGTAAATGAGGCCCCTACATCCAGCCATTTATTTGATATAAATTCAGCTGGATGAGTTGGAATTTGCTGATTTTTTTTTTTAGCTTTTGCCTGCTCAATATATGAAATCCTTCACTTTAATTAGGAACTTGCTCCTCCCGACCCTTCCCGACCAGAGTCAGTTATACTGACTGCAACAATTAAATTTGTATTGGTCAACGCTCCATATTCTCTTTTGGAGCCACAACCATTGAGGATATACTCATTTGCACAGCTGTGCCCAATGTCATTTGCTTCTATATTTCAGTACACAAGCTTGATGGGGTTTTTTTTGTGTGGCATTTTAGTTGACCCTCTTGATGATTCTGGCCAAGCTCTTAAAATTTCTGCTTTGTTTCCAAAAAATGTCCCAAGACTTGTATCAAAACTCCAGAGCCAAGTTCAAACCCACTTGGTCAGTTAGTGAACTTGAATTCAGTTAATTGAAATATATTGAGAATCGGAAGTTTCAACTATCAAGATTATTGTAAACACTCAGCTGGTTCACTAGTATTCTTTAGGAAAAAAATATGCCATTCTTGCCTGTTTTACCAGACCAAGCATTGTGGTTGACTCTTAACTGCCCTCTGAAAAGATGTGAGAAATCACTCGGTTGCATCAACCCGCGACCAACAGCATAATAACAAAACTGCCAACCTTTTGACAAAGGCGCACCCAACCCAGCCCAGCCCAGCAGAGGCAGCAGAAACCTCCTTACTAACATCTGGGGACTTGTGCCAAAACTAGGAGGGCTGTTTCACAGACTGGTCAAGTAACAGCCTGAGAGACACTCATGTCCATCTGCCAACACCCAGATTCCTCCATCACTGTTCCAGAGCAGAGCTGACCAGCAACAATCCTCTGGAGACTAAGTTCTGTCTTCACATTGAAGACGCCCTCCATTTGTGTTTTGTGATACTGCCACTGTGCTAGATGGAATAGGTTACTTTGCTCTACCATCATCATCAAGCCAGGAACCCAAGTCCAGTTCAGTTAAGAATGTTGAAGAGTATGCATGCCAGCAGCAATAGCAGTCATACCTAAAAACAACGTGCTAACCTGGTGACTGTGTGCCTGTTAAGCAATGGAAGGGGCATATTTATGGATAGAGCTCAGAGATCCCAAACCTGACAGATGGAAACTTGATTTAGCCTGTCATGTCCAGTCAGGAATGATGATGGACAATTAAACAACAAGCAGGAGATGGCTCAATGAATATCCCCATACTTCATGGTAGCGGATTCCAGCACTTCCGTGCAAAACATAAAGCTAATGAATTTGTAACAGTATTCAGACAGAAGTGCAGGGTGAATGACCTATCTGTCTAATCCTGGGTTAAGAAACAGTTCAGCAGATTGGATACAGAAAAGGCTCTTGGCCCCAACAGAATCCTGGAATTGTAGTATTGAATATTTTTGCTCCAAAACTAACCGTACCTCTATCCACACTATTCCAGTATATCACTGCTATACTACCTGACAATTAGAAAATTGACTCAGTACTAATGAGTGTTGTAGGTAAAATAATACCCCAGAGACGTTTAGTGAGTCAAAATACAGTAGCTTTTATTTCAAAACTCTGGTGTCTATTCCAGAGTTTTGGGAGAAACTGGTTCCTTACAATGGACTACCAAACTTCTCATAGAACACAAACACAAGTGGGCATTTATACATTGAACTCCAGCAGTAATCACGATTCAAAGTTCCACTTCCCGCCAGACCTCTGGGCCTTCCTTGGTCATGATTCAGCCCCAGATTTAATCGGGAATCACAGTCCAGCAGTCATGACACAGGCTTCAATCTGATCACGATTCAAAACTCCTCTGCAGCAGTACCAGCATCCCTGCCTTTGAAATTACTTGTGCGATCATGGCTGTCCCAGCAGGATTCTTCCTGTTAAACGCTGGTATCATAAACTACCATCTCTGTAACGATGTCTAACTAACACAAATAGTAAGATTTGCAAAGTCTACAAAATAACAGCTACATTAAACTATCTGTCTTTATAAAAATGAGAGTTAAAGCATGTAATACGTAAACAAATAACTTGTATTACTGCCAGGAGCAGTATAAGCTAAAGGAGATCAGCCATGAGGAAGGGTTATGTTTGTGACATATTCTAGGTACAAAATCCATTAACCTTTTCCCTTCAGGTACAAAATGCATTCACCTTTTCTCTACTTCATGAGCACCTTTTTAGCAATAATTAAGATATTGAAAATATAATTCCTTTGACAGTTGTCCATCATTCAAAGCTTGAGTGTCCATCTCTGCATCAGTTACCAGTGGTTAATCTGTAATCAGCAGCACCACTATATCTCCAACCTATGTCCTCCAAAGCACCATCCATCTGTCGCAGTTAAAATTCCGCGACAGATACAGATTTCTTTTTGGGGGGGGTGGGGTGCGGTTGTGCAGTGTTTGCCTTTTGGAGTTACCTGCTCATCCATCTATCAAAACATTTTGAAGTGTAAGAATGGCAGAAGGCCATTCAGCCCCCTCAAGGCTGCCATTGAGTTAAATCATGGTTGATCTGGACCTCAACTCCATTTACCTACTTAAGAACATAAGAACATAAGAAATAGGAGCAGGAGTAGGCCAACCAGCCCTTCGAGCCTTCCCCGCCATTCAATAAGATCATGGCTGATCTGTCGTGTCTCAGTTCCACATTCCCGCCCTACTGTCCTTTCTGAGCGGGAAGAGCCTCTCCACCTCTATCCTATCCATCCCATTCATCATCTTATACGTCTCAATGAGATCTCCCCTCATTCTTCTAAACTCTAACGAGTACAAGCCTAGTTTATTCAGCCTCTCCTCATAGCTCAACCCCCTCAACTCCGGTATCAGCCTAGTAAACCTCCTCTGCACTCCCTCCAAGGCCAATATATCCTTGCGTAAGTACAGCGACCAAAACTGCACACAGTACTCCAGCTGCGGCCTCACCAGTGCCCTATACAGCTGCAGCAAGACCTCCCTACTTTTATATTCAATCCCCCTCGCTATGAAGGCCAGCATCCCATTAGCCTTCCTGACCACCTGCTGCACCTGCAGGCTGGGTTTTTGCGACTCATGCACAAGGACCCCGAGGTCCCTCTGCATCGTCGCCTGCTGCAGTTTTTCGCCCCGTAAGTAATAGTCCTTCCTACCATTACTCCTACCAAAGTGGACCACCTCACACTTGCCAACATTAAATTCCATTTGCCATTTCCTGGCCCATTCGCCCAGCCTATCTAGATCCTTCTGCAGACTCTCCACACCCTCCACGCAATTTGCCGTTCCAGCAATCTTGGTGTCATCAGCAAATTTCGACACCATACACTCGGTTCCCTCCTCCAGATCATCTATATAAATGGTAAATAGCTGAGGCCCCAGCACCGACCCCTGGGGCACTCCACTAGTCACCAACCGCCAATCCGAATAGCACCCATTAACCCCCACTCTCTGCCTCCTATTTGACAACCAATCCTCTATCCACGCTAACACCCTACCCCCAACTCCATGCCCCCTTACCTTCTGCAATAACCTCTTGTGAGTAATAATAAGAAATAATAATAATAATCTAGGGGGGGTGGATGTCACTTGCACCCCATTGACAATGGCACCCTCTCTCCCCCGATGAGCCTCAGTGTCTGAAGTTCAGAGGCCAGCTCATCTACCTTGAGCTGGAGCTCCTCCAGCAACCTGCACTTAATACAGACATGGTCACTGGGAAAGACCCTGGGGTCCACATCATACTTCTTAGTCATCTACAGTTTTGTTTTTGTTAGGTATAGGTATTCATGTCTTCAAGGTTTGATTTGCCTTTCTTAGGATTGAGAGAGTTCCAAATTTCCACTATCCTTTTGTGTGTTTCCTGATTTTATTCCTACATGGCCTAGCTCCAAGTTTAAGATTGCTCACTTGTTTCTCTGTATCTCCCCAATTGAAATGCCATATCATTTTGCAGACCTCTGCAAAATCATCCATCAACCTTCTAAACTCCAGGGAATACAAACCAAATTTATATAACCTGACCTCATTTTAAGCTCTGATATCAAAGAAGAAAGAAAAATACAGCACAGGAACAGATCCTTCAGCCCTCCAAGCCTGTGCCGATCAAGGTGCCCTAACTAACCTAACAAAATAGCTTCTGCCCTTATTTGGACCATATCCCCCTCTTCCCTCCCTATTCATGTACCCATCCAGGTGCCACCTAAATGTCGCTAATGTGCCTGGTTCCACCACCACCTCCTCTGGCAGTGTGTTCTAAGCACCCACTGCTTTCTGCGTGCAAAATTTACCCCACACATCCCCCTGAAACTTTCCTCCTCTCTCCTTGAACCTGTTTCTCTCTCTTCCACTGCAGCCCCCCACCCCCGCCCCTCCCTGTAACTGACAATTCCATCCTGGGAAAAAATCTCTGACTATCCACCCTGTCTGTCCCCTTGGTAATTTTGTAGATCTTTATCAGGTTGCCCCTCAGCCTCTGTCTTTCCAGTGAAAACAATCCTAGTTTATTCATCAACATCTCATAGCCAACACCCTGAAGACCAGGCCACATCCTGGTGAACCTTCTTTTGCACTCTCTCCAAAGCTTTCATTTTCTTCTGATAGTGTGGCGACCAGATCTGCATGCAATACTCCAAATGCAGCCTAACCAAGGTTTATATAGCTGCAACATGACTTGCCAATTCTTGTACTCAGCGTCCTGGGCAATGAAAGCAAGTGTGCCATATGCCACCTTAATCACCTTGTCCACCTGTGTTGCCACTTTTAGAGAACTGTGGACTTGCATGCCCACATCCTTTTTATGGTAATGTTCCTAAGGGTTCTGCCATTTTAAAGTAGTGTTATGATGAAACTGCGTTGTGCACCTTCCAAAATAATTGTATATTTTCCTGAGGTTTATCGCCAAAAGAGATTTTATTACTCCTGATAAGAGTGTGGTCAAAGAGTGTACAATTAAAGTGTGACATTTGTCACTTGAATTCCAGCTCCCCTGAGACTAAGACCACTATTCCATTTGCCTCTTTCTTACTGAACCTGTACATAACTTTGCATAACTTCTGATTACTTCTGGTGGACACTTTCCATTAATTAACTAAACTAAAATTATATGAATTTTGTTCAAACAAATTAATGCAATTTTTTTTTAAAACAAGGTGGCCATGATCTGCAGATTCTAAATGATCCCGTGGGATACAACGACTGGAATATAGACTCAGAAGAGGCAGAGCGTACATCAAAGCCTGCACCTTATATCCGACTTGCTTAAAATAGACTTTAAATTGCTGTGTTTACCAAGAAGTGAGGAAAATATTACATCTTTTTGGACTGTGTTGATATTAATTTTGTACCTTTTGAAGAAAGTTTTCTTAAACCAAGATTACTGTGTTGTCCTCAACTATAAAAAAAAATGGAGCACTGAAACGAGCATCACTCGTTTTAGTGCTGGTGCTGTGGCAGTCATTGTTGCAACTTCACACCGATACTGGAGATATAATACAAGTCAGTAGAGAGAATAGCCTGTTGAATAACGCTTCATGCCATTTTGGATGCTTTGTGTACAAATGTTATTGCTGTGAATGGAAGGATATGTAACTCCAGGTACTGTACTGAGTAATTGGAGAATGAGCAACTCAAATATTGACGTCTGCAGTAATTCTCTAGTGAAGTTATTTCAAGTTGGAATTTTGTCAATTTTTAACTTGTTACGAATTAAGCATTGGATAAGTGAAACGTTTTAAAATTTCTCGCAACTATATTGCCAGCAAAAGCTATCATGAGCCACAGTTTTTTATTAAATGAACCTGCCACTCACCATCAAGAAAAATATTTTGTGATTCACACTCTTTTAAAAAGCCTCATTTTGTTCCATTTTAATTTTCTGTTTTGCTCTTGATTTGCTATCTGCCACCAATTTTCCATGCTGAATTTCAGAATAAATTGTAATACTTAACAGGATTAGTGCTGCACTCCTGCACCAGGCCCAAATGATCCATTTTATGAGCCAAGAACAGTGCAACAGCCTTTTGACATCATACATTTTCATTCTTCGTTGGCACCGCATGCATATTTCCAGCAGCGTGACTGGATCAGCTGCAGAAACCTGTAGTATCCCCTAAACAGTGGGTACCAAGGAAAATAGTTGTGATACTGGTGCTGCTCTAATTAGATCAGACCAAGGCTTGCACCTGGGGTCATTCTGGCTGGTATTGCTGATCCAACTGATTATTGGATCAGCAATGATTTGGCATAAAATTAGCAATGGGCTTTTTTGTTTAACATGAGACAACTGTGCCATTTCTTCTGAAAATTTGCCTCAATCTAATGAGTTGATGCTTAAGACTGCGTTTTTAAAAATAATTTCATATTGCCCATGTGTTGTTTGTCTCTCATTTCTGAAGTTTCCCAGTGCAATGTAGTGAACCTATCCCCTGCCGAGAGCGCATAAGCTCTGCTTTGACTTCTCATAGTTCACGTTCTTTATTGGCTTTTTAAAGAACAAAGGGAATTCCTTCCTCCCAGCTGCTTGTCTCGAGCTGGCCTTGTTGAAATTGAAACCGTCCCCTCTTCACAGTATGGAAGAAATTGCAATAAGTAAACCCCTGTGCTGACCTCTTTGTAGCATTGCACTACACAGGATGGTGCAGCGTCTTGTCACTGGATAAAGATATTACTATGTATTGGCTAACCATTTTAGAAAGAAGAGAATTCAAAAGTGACCAATCCTGAAATAATCCAGAACTGTTCAGATTGACTTTTAAAGCTAATGTTTAGGCTGAATGGTCTATGCAAGTTTACCATGTTTGTGAAGTTTCTTGATGTATTTTTTTTTAAGGGCACCAATCTTTGTATTCATTATTTTATCTTGGAAATGTAAAATAAAATATGTGCAAGAAATTTATCCAGAATGTGGGCATGGTGATTTGCTCTGTGCATTAGGTGATATCATGATGTGGAGATGCCAGTGTTGGACTGGGGTAAACACAGTAAGAAGTTGCAACACCAGGTTAAAATCCAACAGGTTTATTTGATAGTAAACACCACAAGCTTTTGGAACACGTTGTCCCTTTGTCAGGTGAGTGGAGAGTTCTGTTCAGAAACAGGGCATATAAAGGCACACAGTTTACAGAATACTGATTTAGCTGTAAAGACTCGCATTCTAATCTACTTTTCAAGTCTTAAAAGTGCAGACAATGTGAGTGGAGATAGCAATAAGCAAAGTTAAAGAGATGTGTATTGCCTCCAGACAGGACAGTAAGTGTTACTTACTCGATGGACCAAATGGCCTAATTCTGCTCCTATACCTTTTTTATTGTTGTATATTATTCAATGTAGTGCAAGTACAAGACAATACACCATTTAGGATCTTTTTCACTGGTTCTCCCCTTCTGCCTAGGATATAGTTGAATCCCAGTCTTTCACTCAACTAAACAAGTTAATTATGTGTACAGTTCTGCACTTTTGTAATAGCCAAAATCCATTGTCGCTTTTCAGGATTTGACTGTACAGTCTTTGAGGAATTTTATCTTTTTTTTGACAGTTAATTCAGAATTCCTTCCCAAATGTTCAGCAATTTTGAACTTGAGGAAAAAGCCCGGAGCTGCCAGACCAAGGAATTCGGGCATCAGCTCTCCTCAAAGAAAATCAGTACTGGGAAGGTTAATGGGTATTTGATGAATATAAATGTACACTAAACAATGACCAGAAAAACAGAACAGGAAGCTTATATGGATGAAGGGGAAAAAAAGACAAAGAAACTGATTATTGGATGGTAACTGTGGTTTGCAATAATTTCTGCTCAGTGAAGCAAAAATCCAGGTTAACAGAGCTGAGATATGGGTAGTGAAATACAGTAGTACAATTAAGCCCCCAATGACTGTGTATATTCTTCCCCTCACATCCCACACCAGAATTCTGAAACACCCACTGAATTGAAATCAGGGCATATCACCCTAAATACATTAGCAGAAATAGCTCCTGCACTTCACATCTTGAATCAATCTCTTCGCCTGCCACTCCTGTCCATCTGAGATGTACCTTCAAAGTGGGCCATGAACCAACACCCATCATCCCACCCCAATGACCCTCCACTCCAATTAAAGCACCCACACCACTCAGCAGAAAATGGTACACAAAGCAAACCCTCCCTCCTACATAGGAATTGGGAGCAGAAGTAGGCAAGTTCAGCCCTTCAAGCCTGCTCCGCCATTCAATCAGATCATGGCTGATCACTCCCTGGTCTCAAATCCACCTCCCCACCTGTTCCCCATATCCCTCTTTCCCCTTTTTAAATTACTTCTTTAAAAAAAATTCTACCTTGGTTACTTGCTTTCCTCCATCTGCTTTCTCCCCAACCAGTGCAAAATTTGCAGAAATGCAACTTACTGCCCAGGAAATGTGGGATGATGCATTTGTGGGAGGGACGGGATGTCAGAGTACATTGCTCTCTGAAGGTTTGAATAGAGGTTTATTAATCTGATGGCAAGCAAATAAGCAGGAACTACCCCTGTAAATCCCACAATCTAGTTGTAGCAGTCTGAGGACAAACCTGGTATAGTTTGAACTGTAAAGACCATTCTAGATTAAGCAGCAGCTGGAGACACATCCTGCTGTACAGTACAAGGGAATCATAGTTGGAGTGAGGATGGTAAGACACAGGAATGCAAGTTTTGGCAGTTTCAATGCAGCAACAGAGCAGTTCCTAGATGCAGAGCACTGGGAGAGAGTCAGAGGCCAAACCTTTGCGTTCCTCTCTGTAAACAGAAGTTTTGGTAAACATTACATCTACAAATAAAAAGTTTTATTGGATATCATCTCCACTCTCTTGTCCAATCTTTGCAAAACACCCCAGTGTAATCCACCAAAGTAAGCATGATCTAACATTTAGTTAAGTAGCTGTTAAAAGTATCTGTGACTTCAATAATTCTGAAGCCATCACATTTTGTGTTAATCAACAATCCAGCTGCTTCATTTCTGCCCAGCTTACAGTCAAGGAGTCAAGTACACAAAATATAATACGGAAACTAATCCAGGAGGCAGAGCTTTATGCCAAATCAAGAAAAATGTAGCAAAGCCAAAAACAAGACAGGCTACTGGCAAGTTATTGATTATACATACACTGCTTCTGATGCACAGAGGATAATGATTATAAAATTCACTGTAAAAATCATGTTCTTATAATGGAAATGGATTCCAATCTTTTGCAAATCCATCTTTGGCTACTTCAACGAAAGTTTTCTGGTGTCACAGCTTCCTAAACATATGGATAAACGGCAAGGGACGATCATTTTCTATCTTGATCTCTCTGACTTCTGGAAGTTGTTACTATTTACTCATTTTAAAAAACAGATGGAAAGTGATGTGTGCTCTATAAGCCTTTTTGAAAATAAAGACTCATATGTGCATGGACACAACTTATTTTCTGCAGTTGAATACAGGTGGAACAAAATATTGAAACTGCTTTGAATTATTCAACAATATTCATGGGTGCTCCTTTTATATCATCAAATGCATTTCTATGATATCTGTACATTGTGAATAAATTGTGTGTAATTACTGAGAAAGAAATGAAATCTCACCTGCGTCCTCCAGCGAGCATGAGGAGCTCATGGACTTAAGATTGAGATCATCCATTCAGCTGCTCTGCTACTCTCTCCCTTCCTGTAATGTCACTAAACTTGAATCTCTCTCTATTTTCTCTCCTCTCTGAGCTCATCTTGTTCATAATACTCACCTCCTGTTTGATCCTCTTTCCATCGACATACTGGTCATCCAATCTCCCTTCCTTGTTCCCATGTTGATTGATAATGTTAATACCTTATATTTGGCAACTGAACCTCCCCCCCTTTAAATTTGCCCTCTGTCTCCAAACTCACTTTCTACTCCAAAGTTCTTGAGTCAAAATGTGTCAAGATCCATAACAACCTTTCCCAAAATCCATCCAATCAGGTTTCCATCCACACTACTCATAGAATCATCCTTTATCAAAGACACTAATTATATCATGTGTGATTGTAACCATGATAAACTATTCCCCTCCTCACCTATCTATAGTCTTTGACAGGCTTAAACAAAGCAAAGTACAACACAGGAAAAGGCCCTTCGGCCCTTCAAGTCTGTGCCCTAGCTAAATTAAAAAAAACCTTCTGCCTTTACTTGAATCATATCCCTCTATTCCCTCCCTATTTTGTACCCAAACGGATGCCTCTTAAATATTGCTAATCTACCTGCTTCCACCACCATCTCTGGTTCCGGGCACCCATCACTCTCTGCATGAAAAACTTCCCCCACACATCTGCCTTAAACTTTCCCCTTCTCCCCTTGAACCTGTGCCTCTTTGTACTTTCACCCTGGGAAAAAGCCTCTGGCTAGTCACCATGCCTATGCCTGTTATAACTTTGTAGACCTCTATCAGGTCTCCCCTCAGCCTCTGTCTTTCCAGTGAAAACAATCCTAGTTTATTCAACCTCTCCTCATAGCCAACACCCTCAAGACCAGGCAACATCCTGGTGAACCTTCTTTGCACCCCCTGCAAAGTCCTTCTGGTAGTGTGGTGACTGGAACTTAATGCAATACTTCAAATGTGACCTAACCAAGGTTTTATATAGCTGCAACGTGATTTCCCAACTCTTGTACTCAGTGCCCCAGCTGATGAAGGTAAGCATGCCATACGCTTTCTTAATTAACTTGGCCACCGGTGTTGCCACTTTTTGGGAACTATGGACCTGCATCCCTGTTCCTAAAGGTTCTGCCATTTACAGTATAATTCACACCTAAATTTGATCCTCCAAAATGCATCACCTCACATTTGTCTGGATTAAACTCCATCTATCATTTCTGTGTCCAAGTCTCCAATCTATCTATATCCTCTGACAATCCTCAGCCCTATCAATAACTCCACCAATCTTTGTCATCTGCAAACTTTCTAATCAGACCACCCACATTTTCCTCCAGATCATTTATATGGACTACAAACAACAGAGGTCCTGGCACTGATACCTACGTAACACCACTAGCTACAGACTTCCATTCTGAAAAACATTCTTCCACCACTACTCTGTTTTCTATGACCAAGTAAAAAGTCTGACAACACCAGGTTTTAGTCCAACCTATTTATTTGATAATATACTCACTAGCTTTCGGGGTTACCCCCTTCGTCAGGTGAATGGAGAGTTCTGGCCTCAGACAGAGCATATAAAGCACAGACAGTTTAGAGATTACTGATGTAATCTCTAAACTGTCTGTGCTTTATATGCTCTGTCTGAGGCCAGAACTCTCCATTCACCTGACGAAGGGGGTAACCCCGAAAGCTAGTGAGTATATTATCAAATAAATAGGTTGGACTAAAACCTGGTGTTGTCAGACTTTTTACTGTGTTTACGCCAGTCCAACGCCGGCATACCCACATCATGACTTCTATGACCAAGCCAGTTCTGTATCCATACAGCCAGCCCACCCCCACATCCCATGTGATTTTAGTTTTTGTACCAGTCTGCCATGTGGGACCTTGAATGTCTTACTAAAGTCTATACTAATGTCTTACTAAAGTCTATATAAACTACATCCATAGCTCTTCCCTCATCAATTATCTTTGTCACTTCTTCAAAAATCAAGTTGATGTGATATGACTTTCCCCATTCAAAACCATGCTGTGCATCACCAATTAATCCATTTTCTTCCAAATGTGCATACATCCTATCCCTCAGTATCTTCTCCATAAATGTTCCCACCATTGACATCAGGCTCACTGGCCTATAATTTCCTGGATTATCCCTGCTTCCTTTTTTAAACAAGGGAATAACATTGGCTATTCTCCAGTGCTCTGCAACCTTACCTGTGATCAAAGAGGATGTGAAAATATCTGTTAAGGTCCTAGCTATTTCTCCCCTTGTCTCCTGCAGTAACCTGGGATAGATCCCATTCGGCCCCCAGGCACTTGTCTACCTTAATGCAATTTTGGATACCTAACACTTTCTCCTTCGATATATTGACATATTCTAGCATGCTCACACACCTATCCCTGACCTCAACATCTGTCATGTCCTTTTCCTTGGTGAATACTGATACAAAGTACTCATTAAGGATCTTACCCATTTCCTGTGGCTCCACAAATAACTTCCCTCAATTGTCCACTTTTTCTTGTTACCTTCCCTCTCCTAATATACACTCCTAATATAAAAGTCTTGGGATTCTCCTTGACCCTGTTTACTAAAGACATCTCATGGCCCCTTTTAGCCCTCCTAATTTTGCATTTAAGTTCCTTCCTACTTTCACTATACTCAAGGGCTTTGTCAGTTTTAGATGCCTTGACCTATGGAAAGCTTCATTTTCACTTTTGATGAAGCTTACAATTTCCCTTGTCATCCATGGTTCCTGAATCCTGCCATTTCCATTCCTCATTTTTGCGGGTTCATTTCTGTCCTGCACTTCAATCAACCGGCCTTTAAAATCTTCATATCCTCTTTGGCCACAGATGAGGTTCCAGAGGACTGGAGAATAGCCAATGTTGTTCTATTGTCAAATGTATTTGCCATCAAATAGTGACTCCCAATCCACATTCCTCAGTTTCTGTCTAATTTGGATGCAACTGGCCCTCACCCAAGCCAACATCCACCTCCAAAATCTCTCCATCATCCAGCTGGGTGAGACTTCCCTCTCCAGGTTCAATGCCAATCTATCCAGACTCAGTCAAACAATCACCTGCACCGGCCCGTAAAAGCCTCCCTCATGTCAGATGTGGATTTGCCCTCAAATTGCCTTTCTTCCCACTCCAGCTGTTACCTCACAAGTACGGCAGGATTTTCCCTCGATTCCCTCCAATTTCACATTTACATCCTGCTCTTCAGCAACATCATCCAAGAACAAATCGGATTCGATACTTATGTCAACAATGCCCAACTGAACCTCATCACCACCACCTTGATTTGCTATGCTGCTTATTTGGCATCCAGTGCTGATTGACAAAATATTTGGAAAACCAAAGCCATTGTCTTCAGTTCCTGCTATCTTTTCCATCCCCCTCTTTGACAGTCATGAGGCTGAAGCAGACCTATTATTGTATTTGACCCTGACCTTTCAACTATGTGTCCCATCAACAATACTGCTTACTTAAACCTCATAAGAAGTCTCACAACACCAGGTTAAACTCCAACAGGTTTATCTGGTAGCAGAAGCCACAAGTTTTCAGTGCACTGCCCCTTCATCAAGTGAGTGGGAGTTGTGTTCACAAATAGGGCATATATAGACACAAACTCAATTTACAAGATAATGGTTGGAATGTGAGTCTTTACAGGTAATCAAGTCTTAAAGGTACAGACAATGAGAGTGGAGAGAAGGTTAAGCACCTTTAAGACTTGATTGCCTGGAAAGACTTGCATTCCAATCATTATCTTGTAAACTGAGTTTGTGTCTATATATGCCCTGTTTGTGAACACAAATCCCACTCACCTGATGAAGGGTCAGTGCCATGAAAGCTTGTGGCTTGTGCTACCAAATAAACTATTAGACTTCAACATAGTTTTGAGACTTCTTACCTTGTTTACCCCAGTCCAACACCAGCATCTTCAGATCATACTTAAACCTCAACAGTATTATCTTACTCTATCTGCATCTTGACTCATCTGTTCCTGAAACCCTCTTCAATGCTTTTATTTCCTTTAGACGTGAATATTCCACTGTTCTCCTGGTTGGCCTCCCATCTTCCAATCTACATAAACTCGAACACAGTCCAAAACACTTCTGGGCGTCCACTAACTCGCACCAAGTCCTGTTCAACCATTATCCTTGCTCGCTAATCTACAACAGTTCTTGGTCTGGTAATACCAATTTCCAACATTTCATCCTTGTTTTCGATTCTCTTTATGATCTCCTTCTTCTTTAGCCCACCCCATAGCCCCCCACATTCTCATCCACTAACTCCTGCTCATTCCCAAGTTTAATAATTTTACCATTGGTGGCTGTGCCTTTAGCCACCTGGGCTCCAACCTCCCCCTAAATCTCTACTTTGCTCTCCTTTGACACACTCCTGAAAACCTACCCGTGATCAAACACTTGTTCTAATAGTTCATTTCATGTCAAATTTGACCATTCTCCTTTGAGGTGTTTTGTGATGTTTTACAGTGCTGAAAGCATGGTATGAACACTAGTTGTGGTTCCCTTGTGGAAATACAATGTGGGAGAGCAAACTGACAAATAACACTTACACTCACTCATTTGGCCAGGAATATGGTACTGTTAAGCTTTGAGTCGATGTGGCTTGTCAGAGGTCTGTGATGTTGCAATCTGAACGGAGTACAGCCACGTGAGCATCACAGACCAAAAAGAACATGAAACTGGCTGACAGCCTGAAATTTTTTCAGAATACAATTAAGACAGCAACCTGGGGAAAAATGCATCTTAAAAGTATATGGAAAGCAGGAATAATAGATTCAATGGTTTGTGTGAGGAAAAAGAACGCTACAGATTTAGTGAGCTGAATAGCTTGTGTTGGTTTGGAGGAATTCCAGCCAAGTTGTCATGGTGAAGGGAGGGAGGAATGCAGACGAGATCACATCTGACGAGCGGAGATCTGAAAAGTGGAATTGTCTGGTCGGAGGAAGTTACAGTGATAGGCGAGGCCATAAAGCGATATGAATGCAAAAATAAAGGGGACTGAGAATCAATCTGAGCTAGCATGAATGGGAAGAAGGGCAAGATATAGACAAGAGTTTTGAATTAATTGGAGTTTGTCATAACTGGGAGGTCAGACCATAGATTACTGGAATTTAAATCTGAATGTGCTAACGTAAACAGTTTTAGCGAAAGTTGGACTGAGATAAGACTTATGTTACAGACATAGAAATAGGGGGTTTTGGTGATGGAGATGATATTGGTTTGGAACCTCAGCTTGAAGTTGAAAATTTAAAATAGTGGCTGGGACAGCAGAGGGCAAGAGTAATTTGTGGCACTGACTTTGGTCTTCCCAGTTTTTAACTGAAGAAAACAAAGATTTATCCAGGGCTGATGTCAGACAAGCAGGTAACATGGAAGGGCAAGCGTGTAAGGAGATGCTGAGACAGGCCATTGGTATACAATTGGGAGCTGAGCCTTTATCTTTGGATGATATTGTCATGAGTTAGCACCCAGACAAGGGCGAACAGGAAGACACAAATATCTCTTGGGTAGTTGCCTGGGGCAACTGTATGAACTGCAAAAAGAAGCCATTATTCAAAATGTACTTGTGTCAAAGTGCGAATGAGTGCAACCAAATGAGGCAATCCCATGAAGTTAGACAACACAAGAAAGATGCTGGATGGGGATGATGGTGTGATCAGCCATGTTAAGAAAGATGTCAAAAAATGGTAACAAAGTTAGTTCAATGAAATGTTGACTTCAGTTAGGGCCATTTTAGCATGTGGGTAGAAGAGAGCAAAAGACTGATTTGAGGGATGTCAGCAGAGTGTTGCAAGAGGTCAGACCTGGGGAGTAACAATTGTGCCTTTAAGAATTGTATTTTAATCATGTTTTCTGCAGTTCTCTAAGAGGGTATGTCTTTTGTGTTTGTTGCCAAACTGCCAGTCCTGGTTTCTTTTATGGTTGCTGTAGCAGGATAATTGTAGCAACATTTCTTTTAATTTTGGCCGTATGCAATCTTCTGGAGTTTTACAGGTCAGGTGCTTTGGACAGTTTTTTTTCCCCCCCAATCAGGAATTCCAGTGTCACTTTCAGTTTTAGTTAGAAGCAGTTGGATGCCAAACTGCAGAGAGTGTTCTTGTCTGTCTCCCTGGTATTGGAAATTCTGCTGACTAGCTGGAAGCAGTCTTTCTTACCTCTCGAGGTAAAAATTTTGCTATCAGTGGTTTGCTGGCTAAAAGCTAGAAGCCAGTAGTGACTCTATCTCTATCTCAAGTGTGCTGAGAGCTCCAGGTCTGAGAAATCAGTTTCAATTCTCCATCCAAAGGAGTGAACTACAGAGGGGGTTGAAAAGTTTCCAAGATCCAACATTTTTATTTTCTGTGCTAAACCTGAGGCAGGTGTATGTTTGTAAGACGGTTTGGTTGGATGGAACAGTATTTGGAGCTGTTAAGGTTTACACAATACCATGGTTGTTTTTTTTGTTTGTAATTGGTAAATGTTCTGTGTTAACTGCATTTGTTTGATAAAAGCTTGCTAAGGGTTCATTTGAATCTTACCTGGACTGAAACATTTTATGCTGACCTGTGCCAAAATTTAAAGTGCAAAACTTACGACCTAGGCTGACTTCATTAAACACTTGAGTTTCTGACCTGGATTATAATACAACACATTCAAGGATTCTGGACATGAAAGGGAGGTTAGAGGTCAGCAGCAACAGACCAATGGTAACAATATGAAAATTGCCAAGGGATGGGAGTAATTTACAAAAACAGCATGCACAGAGGCCAGCGAGTAAAGCTGGGTGGTCAGGAGTTTAATGGGAATGGAATGGAGGGAGAAAAAAAGGTAGGCTTCATGGATGACACGAGCTGATAAGATGCTCTCTGACAGTCCATCTAGACAACTTTCGAACATTGCCCTGTACAAGAGTTAGTGATATGAAAAATCAAATTAAATTTAGTCAAACATGATGTATGCTTCACAGATCCACTCTGGTACTTGCTCAATGTCTAGGCCTTTACACTTAGATGACAAGAAATTATAAAAAAGGGTTTTCAAAGAAAGCCTTGCTCACAATTTGTAATGGACACCAGGTAAAGAAGGTAGAAAGCAGTGAACTATCCCAGGACATCTTTTAGGGAAAGGGAATGGAAAAGAAATGGAAAAAGACACGGCCAGTTTAATTAGAGAAAACACCTGAAAAAAACCCACGATAGAAAAAGATGATGAAAATCATGACTAAAAGCAGAATTAAAGTTCAAAACATTTTTATTATTTAGAATTGTGCAACTCTTTTATTCAATAGAAGTATTACTATAGTGAAGTTATCCTTGAAATGGATTAACCGTCCTACTGCAATTAGTGATTTGCTTTCAGCTCGCTCACTACAATACTGAAACGTTTCAAATCCATCATTTCCTAGCATCTTGGGCAGACTAGGAGTTAATAATCAAGAATTACAAATAATCTCCACGTCCTCCTTCATTGACCAGGCACTAGTTAATCCATGCATCATCTTCAAGCATAGATAACCTTTGTGCATGTTACAGAGTGCAGTTGGTAAACATCTTCCACTGGGTCAGCAAGAAACTTGAAAAGCACAAACAAGAGCACACGAAAAATAATTTTAAAACTTTTCCACAACACAACAGACATTGGCCATTTAATGTATTCCCTTTACTGTGTATCCCTTTTTCCACTTGGAAGGAAGACTTGGTTTAAAAAAAAGTGCACTTATCCAAAAACATCCGTCATAAAGAAACCATTTGCTTTGCCACAGACAACTGTTAAAACACCTTCCCTATTTTCCTCCCAATCAATAGCTTTTGGCAAAATATTTGACTCGAGTTTAAAGCTTTTTGTTTGTTGTTCTAAATCTGATACCATGGAAAGCCGGCAACTCAAATTTGATATATTCCTTTAAGATCTCAACATTAGAAACTCAAAGGAGTATAGTATTAGGTGTATCCATAGCTAGCAACTCAAATTTGATACATGCCTTTAAGGTCTCAACATTAGAAGCTCAAGAGAGTATAGGATTAGTCATATCCATACATAGATTACACGTGAACACATTTTTGTATTTTACAGACAAGATTTACAGGACACCATGTAAATATCAAATTAGTATACCATTGTTTTGCTTTAAACTCTCTTCTTCCTTCATCTGAATTTTCTACATTTTAGTTACCTTAATCAAGTCACCCTTCTTCATATGTAAGCCAAAGTAGTGAATACTGATGAATTATTTCAGCAATAGAGGCATCACAGCACAGAAGAAACCTCAGCTGTTTTTTTTTGCCCCAGCTTAACCTGGAGGACTGATATCTTCAGTTGTAGTGCCCCTATCAGTGCCTTGGCTCACATCAAAAGATCCAGCACAAACTGTAGATCTTATAGAACATTTTTCTGCTCTGCAAGACTGAGCTATGTATCCTATTCTCCAGCTAAGCAACTGGGGGACACCTCTAACACAAAAATATTTGATTCTCTCAATTAAGTGGAGATGGAAGGAGGAAGAAATAGATAAGGAATACCTAGAAAAAGAATCATGAGATGGAAATCCAAATGACTCCTTTAAATGAGGCAAAGTAAACAAGATTAATGCTTCTCCACATTTCACTGTATACAATCGAGATTTGACATTACAAAAGAAAAATGTAGCCTTTCCTATCTTGTGCTGTCCACAATTTTTAAGTGAAAGAAAGATTTCAGTCAATATTTGGCAAGGTTTAGCCCAATATATTATTCAGTCCTTTTATCAGTTGTATTTCCTCTCATGGACTGTTTGTAGACCTTGCACGTTCAATCATATGAATGTACCATGGCCATCTCTAGGTTACCAGAAACATCCTGGTCTTTGATCCATATGGAAAACAATAGATTTCATCTTCAACAGTAACACTCCACATCAGTCTTGGATTCAGATTCCAGCTTAACCTTAGGCTCGTCTACCTGGAGCTGGCTCAGCATCATGGGTTTGTGATTCTTCAGTTTATGAGCCAAAGTCAGGAATATGGCCTCCACATGATCATTGTCATTTGGGTTCTTAGCCGAAGTCTCAAACAAGGGCATGTTTTGAGTATCTGCGAATTTCTGAGCCAGGTCTGTTTTAACTTTGGTGGCATCTGTCAGGTCACACTTATTCCCCACAAGGATGCGTGGGATTTCCCCGCCAAGCGAGTGCTGATTGCATTCTTCAATCCAGGCTGGGAGACTCTGGAAACTCATAAGGTTGGTCATGTCATATACAAAGACAACGGCATGGACATTCCTGTAGTAGTGTTGCACCATGCTCTTCCGAAAACGTTCCTGGCCAGCTGTGTCCCACAGTTGAATCTAAAAATGTCAAAAACAAAAAAGTTCTTTTTTCCAAGCAAACAGAAAACCTTTAACAAAAAGATGTGATTTTATTCTCCCCCAACCAACTCTTGCCCTAATCTCTTCTGAAGACACAAATTTATGTTGAGACATTATTCTACAGCGATCAGTATCCGTACATAAGCAAGGAATTCAACAGTAGGCAGCATTACAGTTTGTTCCCGTTCTCATCCATGGTCTACACATGCACGCTTTCTAGTAAGGATCACTCAATAGTCAGTGGAAATTTCCACACCTCTAAGTCTATTTACTTAGCCAATTTAGTCTAAACAGCACACTACAGCAAAGTGTCTATTTAAAAGGATTTTTACAAACTCCAATAGAGCACTGCCTACCAACAACAGTAAAGCAATTTTTCCAGCAAAACGCAGTGAGTAGGGGTTAGTTACATACTAAGTGGTCATATAGATTCAAGCCCAGATTTTTACAGCAGCGTGGACTTTAAGTGTGACTGGCAGGGAAGCCTGGATTCTTATCCTCACGAACAGTCACTTCTACCACTGCCCTGGCTGAGATTAACTAAATGCCAAAAGCTTAATGCCCCAACCTGGAGTTTTTCTGGTATATGGGACTTATTTTCAGAAAATACAGTGCATTTATTAAATGCCATACAGGAGGTTTATTAGGAGGAAACCTATGGAATTAAGGGGAAAGTGAGGGTATAGATACAAAATTGATACAGTGACAGCAAAAGATAGTAGTAGATGGACAATTTTCCAATGGGGAGGTGGATTGCAGTGTATTCCCAGAAGGTCAATTTTAAGTCCATTAATCTTTTCAATTTTCATAAACAACCCAGACACAGCTGTAGGGAGCAGTATTATAAAGTTTGCTAATGATGCAAATAGTAATGAGGATGGCAACAGGTTTCAGGGTGACATGCACAGAATGCTGAAGTGGGATATGATATGGCAAATGGCAGTTAACACAAAGACGCTTGATGTGATGTACTTTGGGACAACTACTATAGTATAAAAGTATGCTATAAGTAGAACAATTTTAAAAAGTGCGGATGAGCAGAGAGCTTGGTGTCCAAATAAACAAACCCTTAAAGATGGTAGGGAAGTTGATATGGTGGTTAAAATGCATCTGGGTTACTCAGGTTTATAAATCAAGGAATAGAATGTAAAGGCAAGAGATCATGCTAGAACTTTATAAATCACTGGTTAGACCTCAGCTGGAGTACTGCGGACACTTCTGAGCACCACACTTCAGGAATGATTTAAAGACCTTAGAAGTCGTAGAGAAGGTTTATCAGGAAGTTGCCAGGGATCAGGGACTTATTTATGAGGATCGATTGGAAAAATTAATTCTCCTTGGAGCACGGAAGGCAAAAAAGGGAGACAGAAGAGGTTTTCAAACTTATCTGAACTGAGGGGTTTTGAGAAGGTCAAGTAATAAAAAGAGGTTTTCTTGAGAATGAGAGGCTTTGATAGAGCAACAAAAGAGTACCTTTTCCCTCTGGAGAGTAGATTGGTTACTAGAGGTTATAGATTCAAAATTATTGGCAAAAGACCTACAGGGGAGATAAGGACAAGTTATTTCATTTGAGAACCGCTGTGTGAAAAAGCTGATGGAAGCGGATTCCAGAATTAATTTTAAAAGCCAGTTGTGCAGGTACTTGAGGATGAAGAACTTAGGGTTACGAGTAAGCAAGGGGGTGTAAATACAACTGCTCTAGAATAGGACTGGACAATCTCTTCTGTACTGTACGTTTCTATATATTTTAATATTTAATAAACCTTTATCCACAATGAAGTATTCCTGCTGATTCAAAATAGATCTGGTAAAGTCAATTGTGAATTTTCCATTCCTTTGTCTTGCAGAAGATAATTCAACTGTAATGATATTTTTGCCAAAATATGTTTCTGCATCAATAATTAATTTCTTTATTAAATGGCCTTACTGAATCATTCCTGTGGCTTTGTTGCTCGCAACAGGGCTGTCATGCATTCATAAGGGTAATCCTGCCAGAGCCTGTAAAAAAACGATTCTGAAAAATTTCAAGAACTTGATTCCCCCCTCGTTGTTGTATTACTCAGCTCTAGTCTCTCTCGCGCTCTGACGTACATAATTTACTTGATATTTTTATATTTGGTAACACTGGGTCCCCAAATGTAGAAGCAGTGTGTTAACAAGCAGCTTGGGAGTGGCCAGGAGGATGGAATTCGAGCTAACTGCACCACTGTGAGAAATCACTCATATCCAGTATATGCTGGAGTGAAAAAGGAACTATGGTGCAGTCACAGTTCTTTAATTTGGACCTAAAGAGGGCTGGGAGAGCATTGCTATTTTAACCAGAGTGCCAAATGTGCTGAATCATGGTAGCTACAACTGACCGTGATATGCAAGTGTACTGAAATGGCCTAGTTATTTATATGGCCTGACTTCATTAAGCACCGAAGTGCTTTTCTCTCCGCAGCCAAAACTGTTCACTGTCTGACATCATCCTGAAGGGCAAGAGAAGCAACGAAACTCCCTAATTCCAAGACTAACCATGCAACTATCTTGCTCTGAGCATCCAACCCCACCCTTTCCTGACTTACCTCAACTGACTGCCCATTTACCAATGCATCAAGTTTTAAAATTGTTGTCCTCCACCTCAAGTCCTTGCATGGTGGTGTCCCACCCTATTTCTGAAATTGCCTCTAGCTTTATAATCCACTAAGTAGACTCTCTACTGCAGCTGGCCTTTTGTTCATCACTTCCTCCATTTGCCCCTCCTTTAAGCATCAGTTTTGAATTACCCATACCCAGCTCTCCAGCACTGCCTCACTACTCTCTCCACCCTCCTTCAAGACACTACTCTAAACCCACCCTCATACCTCCATTCCATACGTTTCTGGCACAGCATCAGCTTTAGGTGCACCTATCTGTAAAACACCTTGGATCTCTTGTTCTTCTTCAAAAGAAAACAAATGCGCTGGAGATGCAAGTTATTGTCTTAGATCTACAAAATCCTGACTGCGCTCAATGACCTACTGGACAACTATGCTTCTCTGAAGGGGTTAATCAGGCAGTTTCAGATTTAATCCATTCATAAAATGGACACAGATGGCAATTCTTTTATAATTCAGCAATCTGGAAAAAAAACTACAAGCCTCCCCTTCTATCCACAAAACAACTGTTATATTTTGTTAAACATCTATTGCTCTATGTAGAAACACATTTCACTCATTGATCACATAAAAACATAGGAACAAAAAGGATCAGGAAAGACTAAGTCATCCATCGAATCAATCTTCAAAACCTAACTGCATTCCCTCCCAATTTCTTCTTACAAACTTCTATACTGTCTGTCTCCACTGCCTTCCTAGACAGTCTATTTCACACATTCACCACCCTCTGTGTAAAGTAGTCAATATCCCTTGAAAATTGAGCCGTAATCCCCTTGTTCATGAGTTTGTAGTGATCTCAATTTCTCCCTTAGCAATCTGGAATATCTTCACATAACTTTATATCCTTAGGACCTTCAACAACTTCTCAGTTCATATGTCTTCATCTAGGTTTCTGTTTTACTTTGTTTATTGGTGTCACAAGTAGGCTTACATTAACACTTCAGTGAAGTTAGTGTGAAAATCCCCTAATCGCCACACTCTGGCACCTGTTTGAGTACACTGAGGGAGAATTTAGCATGGCCAATGCACCTAAACAGCACGTGTTTTGGACTGTGGGAGGAAACCAGAGTACCCAGAGGAAACCCATGCCAACACAGGGAAAACATGCAGACTCCGCACAGACAATGATCCAAGCCGGGAATCAAACCCGGGTCCCTGGTGCTAGGAGGCAGCAGTGCTGACCACTGTGCTACCGTGCAGCCCTTGTCTTTTATTTATACATGCACTGTTCCCCTTCCTTAGTTGCATTGCCTCGGAATTTATCCATCTAAAATATCATTTGCTATTCATCAGTTCACCTTCCCAGACTATCCAAAGCCTTTAAGCTTGCCTATTCCCCAATTGTTATCTGTTTTAGTTAATATTAATTAAGCTGGTCACTGCTTCCATTTTTTCCTTCCTTGTGCTCTAGGCATTTGATGGAATTGAAAGCTTTGCTACAAATCTAAATACATTGAAATAGAATTTTCATTACTTTAAAGATTTCCAGTAAGTGCTCTGATGTCAAGATGTCCTTCCCACCCATAAATCTTTGCAAACTCTCACTGACTATACCAAGCCTATCTCGATATTTCACTAGAATCCAAGTTTCTTCAGTCTTTATTTGTAACGTTGACATCAGGAATCCCTCATAACTCTTCTTCTCACCCTCATTCAGGTTTACATAGAAAATAGGAGCAGGAGTAGGTCTTTTGGCCCTTAAAGCATTTCCACCATTCATTATGATCATGGCTCATTATTCAATTCAATAATCTGATCCTGCCTTCCCTCCAGATCCTTTGATCTCCTTTGCCCCAAGAGCTACTTTTAACTCCTTTTTGAAAGCATACAATGTTTTGGCCCACAACTCAGCAGGTCTAACAGCATATGTGGAAAGAGAATAGAACTAACATTTTGAAGCTGGATAACTCTGGTTTTGGCCTCACCTATTTTCTGTGCTTACCTCTCTCTGGGTGAAGAAACTTCTCCTCTTCTCAGTCCTATCTAGTCTTATCCTTAGACTATGACTCCTGGTTCTGGAAGCCCCACCACTGGGAACATCCTTCCTGCATCTACCCTGTTAGATTTTTATAGGCTTCTATGAGATTCCGTTTGCCAACCCCCCTCCACCCCCCATTCTTCTGAACTTCAGTGAATATAATCATAACAGACTCAATCTCTGCTCCTATGTCAGTCTTGCCATCCCAGGAATCAGTCTGGTAAACCTTTGCTGCATTCCCTCTGTAGCAAGATCATCCTTCCTCAGATAAGGAGATCAAAACTGCACATAATATTCCAAGCGAGGCCTCACCAAGGCCCTGTATAACTGCAGCAAGACATGCCTGCTCCTGTAGTTGAATATCTCCTGTGTGTCTCATTGACTACAATAGGGCATGTGGTCTGACCAGGCCCTACACAATTTACATGAATTCCTCCACTATTAGCAGGATTTTAGCACTCCAATTTTTTTTTAAAGTAATCATTTAACTAATTTCAGGGTGGTTGGAGGAGGACTGAAAAGAGAATCAGTCAGGGGGGTCCCACTTCAGAACCAGGATTAGCAACGCCACTCCCAACTTTGGACATTCTACTAACATTCACCATCAACGGTCATCTGGGCAAGAGACCGAAGAGTACCAATCATCCATGTAAACAACGCAATGCCATCACAAGAGCAAGAGAAGTCATTAAACTGAAACATGAACTTTGTTTCTCCAAAAACCAAATTCAAAATCCAACTGAATCTAACTCAAGGTCCCCACAAGAGAGAGAAACAAGATCCAAGTTTTTTTAAAAAATTAGGGTCACAAGTAGGCTTATGCTAACACTGCAATAGAGTGACTGTGAAAATCCCCTAGTCACCACACTCCGGTGCCTGTTCAGGTACACTGAGGGAGAATTTAACATGGGCAATGCACCTAACCAGCACATCTTTCAAACTGTGGGAGGAAACCCATGCAGACGTGGGGAGAACGTGCAGATTCCACAGACAGTGACCCAAGCTGAGAAATGAACCTGGGTCCCCTGGCTTTGTGAGGCAGCAGTGTGCGACTGTCACTGTGTCATAGCTGCCACACTCCGTCGCCTGTCTGCTAAGCACGGTGGCAAGATTAGACATTGCATTCATCCTGGGTTTGAACTTAGCCAAAAGGCCGAGAAGTGACATAGCAAATTAAAGTCGGTACTATATTACTGTTTCATGGACCGAGCCCTTACACAAGTTAGTTATCATCTTTTACTTGCAAGTCACTGAAAAATAAGTGGAACACTTAGAAAAACAGTATGTTTAACCAACTATTCAAAAAGCTGGCCAACTAAATTGCGTAAATGCGAGTTAAATTTTGAACCAAATCTGGAAACATAACAACTTGTGCAGCCCAGACAGAAGAATGCTGCTGCCCTCACTAACACACAGGAATTTTCCAAACAGAGGGGGAGGAGGGAGTTACCTTGATCTTTTCTCCATCGATTTCCACTGTTTTCTCTCGGAAGTCCACGCCGATGGTGGCCTCGGTCTTGTCGGGGAACTTGCCGGCGCAGAAGCGGTAAGTCAGGCAGGTCTTGCCCACTCCCGAGTCGCCGATCACGATGATCTTGTAGATGCGTGAGCGGGGCGGCGCTCTGAGCAGCACCGAGGCGGCCGGGGGAGCGGGGTCCACCGCCAAGGTGGCTCCCCTGGAGGAGGACATCATACAGGAATGGGGGAGCAGGAGAGATGGCGGGGGTGGGGGGTGAGGGGCTATTGCGGAGTGCGAAGGAGATGGTGTGAGGACAAGTCTGGCGACGCTGCCTTCAGCGCTTGCAATCCGCCGCTCCACCTGTGTGCGCGCGGCAGCCCTCGAGCTGGCAGCGGCGCACCCGCCCGCCGACACAAGGTTCCAATTCACTCGCTACAGTAACAACTTTCTGCAACATTCCCGCTGCTGGCTACACTTACACTGCGATACTCCTTAACCCCATCCAGCCTAATCCTGAGAACAAAAAAATCCCTCAGCCATCTCCCGGCCAGCCTCAAAAAGGGAGGAAGAGAGAAAATTAACTTAAGGATGAAGAAAACCTCGCGAGAGCAGCCTTCGTTTCTCCACTCTACTCTCCCACCAGAGAGGCAGTCTTGTGCTGAGTGCTCAGAATCGGTTGTATTTATTTATTTATATATATAAGTGTGTGTGGGTAGTACATTTTTTAAAAAAAATATATTGTTAATCCATCATTTTAATTCTGGTTCAATTTTACCCTCCCCCATTGTTCCAGAAATCTGGTCAGAGCACTTCTGGGCTCTGTATCCAACGAGTTCATTTTTAGGTTACCCAGGTGTTAATGGTGAACTGGAGGAGTATTCATCGCGCTCGCCCTCTGCTGGGGATCGATTCTACTCTTGCTCCAAGAATCAATTTCAACTGTATTATGGAATTTGAGACCAATTTATATTTTATTAACAAAAACAGATTTCATTTATTATTGTTACATGTATTGGGATACAGTGAAAAGTATTGTTTCTTGCACACTATACAAAGCATACCGTTCATAGAGAAGGAAGGTGTAGAATGTTACAGTGATAGCTAGGATGTAGAGAAAGATAGACTTAATGCGAGGTAGGCCCATTGTGATGACAACAGGGAAGAAGCTGCTGTTGAATACGTTGGTATGTGACCGCAGACTTTTTCCAGACGGAAGAGAGTGTGTCCAGGGTGCGTGGGGTCCTTGATTGTGCTGGCTGCTTTTCCGAGGCAGTGGGAAGTGTAGACAGAGTCAGTAGATGGGAGGCTGGTTTGTATGATGGACTGGGCTTCACTCGTGACCCTTAAAAGTATCTGCATGAGCACCTAGCACATCATAACATTTAAGGCTACCGGCCAAGTGCAGGTGGATGGGATTAGGTGGGAGGTTTGGTGTTTCTCCTGTGTCAGTGCAGACTCGATGGGCTGAAGGGCCTCTTGTGTACTGTATGATTCCATGATTCTATAAGATGCTGGAAAATCTCAGCAGCTGTGACAGCATCTGTAGGGATAGAATTGAGCCAATGTTTCCAGTCTAGATAACCCTTCGTCAGAGCTAAGAGCAAAGAGAGTCAGCAGAGATTTATATTATGGGGGGATCTGGATGAACCTTGGTCAGAGCTAACATTTTGCTAATATGGCTTAGTTTTGTTGATAGTTTAGAATCACTCTCAAATATAACATTAAAATAAAATACATTGCCAGGTGCTTGTTGTTAAACTTATAGGGCATCCTGATCATGAAAGGCACTGTATAAATACAAGTCTTCAATTAAAAAAAATTACTTGTATTTCTACAGGATATACCTTTCCAAGATATCCCAAAACATTTTACAGCCAATTAAGTACTTTTGAAGTGTGATCTCTGATCATAGAAATGCTACAGTGCAGAAGGAGGCCATTCAGCCCATTGAGTCTGCACTGACTCTCCAACAGAACACCTTATCATGGCCATATCCCCCTAATCTCCCTTCAGGCACTAAGGGGCAATTTAGCATGGCCAGTCCACCTAACCTGCACATCTTTGGACTGTGGGAGGAAACACATGCAGATGCAGGGAGAACATGCAGATTCCACATAGTCACCCAAGGCTATGAGACAGCAGTGCTAATCAGTGCCACTGTGCTGTCACAACATGATGTCATGTATGATTACAGTAGTCATTTTGTGCATATTAAGCTCCCACAAACAGTTTTGTTGTAATAATGACCAGTTAATCAGGTTAAATGATGTGAGTTGAACACAGCTCCCATGGTCTTTTCCGTGTTCTCTGTTTAATTTCTTTTCTTTTTCAGGGCAGAATCTTGTAGTTTTTTCTCGGTTTTAAGGACCCCTGTCCCTCTTTCTCAAACTCTCCAGCCTGATGTTCAGGCTTCTGACTCCCAACCAACCCTGCTCCCCACTGCAGCCAACTCCATTTCTTTCTTCCTCTCTTCCTTTGGCTGAGACCTGCAGCTCCCAGTTTCTCCTTCTCCAATCTCCTGACCACTTTCCCTGCCGACTTCCAACTTTTTCATTCTTCTACCTGAAACACTTTAATATTTGTCCTCTCAACAGGCTTCCGGCCTATCACCTAAGGTTCCTAGCTTTCTACATTCAATGCTTCTGGACCTCCAGCTGCACTGCCACCTGGCTTGCAATTCCTGATATTCTGGATAGCTTGCTCCCAGCTTTTCCTCAGTTCATCCCGGAGTATGTTCCTTAATTAATTTCTTAACCATGAATCCTCAAGGAATCTCTATTTATCCAACTCCTCTGAACTGATTATGTACCCTTAACTACTTGCTGACTATGAGTTAATGGTATGCTCCTGACTTAAACACCTGTTATGGATATAGTAGCACAGTAAGAAGTCTCACAATACCCGTATACACTTCAACCTGATGTTGTGAGACTTCTTACTGTGCTTACCCCAGGAGAAAATTTTGAGGCATCTTGAGGAGAACTGTTTGGTAGAGCAGACGCAGCACGGTTTCGTTAAGGGGAAGTCGTGTCTGACGAATTTATTGGAGTTCTATGAGGATGTGTCTAGGGCGGTGGATGTGGTCTTTCTTGATTTTCAGAAGGCGTTTGACAAGGTGCCTCACAAGAGGTTATTGCAGAAGGTCAGGGGGCATGGAGTTGGGGATAGGGTGTTAGCGTGGATAGAGGATTGGCTGTCAAATAGGAGGCAGAGAGTGGGGGTCAATGGGTGCTATTTGGATTGGCGGTTGGTGACTAGTGGAGTGCCCCAGGGGTTGGTGCTGGGGCCTCAGCTATTCACCATTTATATAGATGATCTGGAGGAGGGAACCGAGTGTATGGTGTCGAAATTTGCTGATGACACCAAGATTGTTGGAACGGCAAATTGTGTGGAGGGTGTGGAGAGTCTGCAGAAGGATCTAGATAGTCTGGGCGAATGGGCCAGGAACTGGCAAATGGAATTTAATGTTGGCAAATGTGAGGTTGTCCACTTTGGTAGGAATAATGGTAGGAAGGACTATTACTTACGTGGCGAAAAACTGCAGCATGCGACGGTGCAGAGGGACCTCGGGGTCCTTGTGCATGAGTCGCAAAAACCCAGCCTGCAGGTGCAGCAGGTGGTCAGGAAGGCGAATGGGATGCTGGCCTTCATAGCGAGGGGGATTGAATATAAAAGTAGGGAGGTCTTGCTGCAGCTGTATAGGGCACTGGTGAGGCCGCAGCTGGAGTACTGTGTGCAGTTTTGGTCGCCGCACTTATGCAAGGATATTTTGGCCTTGGAGGGAGTGCAGAGGAGGTTTACTAGGCTGATTCCGGAGTTGAGGGGATTGAGCTGTGAGGAGAGGCTGAATAAACTAGGCTTGTACTCGTTAAAGTTTAGAAGAATGAGGGGAGATCTCATTGAGACGTATAAGATGATGAATGGGATGGATAGGATAGAGGTGGAGAGGCTCTTCCCGCTCAGAAAGGACAGTAGGACTAGAGGGCACGGCCTCAGGATAAAGGGGGGGTGGTTTAGAACGGAGTTGAGGAGGAACTTCTTCACTCAAAGGGTGGTGAATCTCTGGAATTCTCTGCCCATTGAAGTGGTGGAGGCTGCCTCGCTAAACATTTTTAAGACGCGGGTTGATAGGTTTTTGATAGGCAAGGGGATTAAGGGTTATGGGGAGAGGGCGGGAATGTGGAACTGAGCCACGACAGATCAGCCATGATCTTATTGAATGGCGGGGCAGGCTCGAAGGGCTAGTTGGCCTACTCCTGCTCCTATTTCTTATGTTCAATGCCGTCATTTCCACATCCTGGATAGGGTGACCAGGCATCACAGTTTAGTTTGGACAGTGCCTGATTTTCTTCAGATGTCCCGTGTTTCTAAAAATAGTTCAAATGTCCTGGTTTTCACAGTAAGGTCTTTTTTGTTAGCTAAAAACTGGGCCTAGGAGAAGGAAATCAATACTAAACTTTGTTCTTTCTGTGTGCATCCATCATAGGGCAGCACAGTGGTTAGCACTGCTGCCTCACAGCGCAAGGAACCCGGGTTCAATTCCAGTCTTGGGTCACTGTCTGTGTGACATTTGCATGTTCTCTTGATGTCTGTGTGGGTTTTCTTCGGGGGCTCTGGTTTCACCCCGCCATCCAAAATGTGCAGGTTATTTGAATTTGTCATGCCAGATTGCCCCTTAGTGTTCCAAAATGTGCAGATTAGGAGGATTAGTGGTGTAGATGTGTGAGGTTATTGGGATAGGGTAGGGGGTGGGCCTGGGTGGGATGCTTTATCAGAAAGCTGGTGCCAACTCATTGGGTCAAATGGTCTCTATCTGCACTCTTGGGATTCTATGATTCTATATCACATTGCATTTCATTGCACTTCCCAAATGTGGCTTTTCAAAGTGCTCTGGTTTTGACTTTTGAAAATCTGGTTGCTCTAGCCCTGGCATACTCTGTGCTCCTTATCTATTTGTCCTTTCCAATACCCTCTTTGTTCTTTACCCAAATTATCTACTTTAAGACCTTCTGTGCTGCTTAATTCTTGCCTATGCTGAAGGAGCCCCATCCAGTTTCTTCCTATCGTGCTGGCTGTTTTGACGATCCCACTGCTTCTATTCCCAAAACAGAGAGAACCAGGAGCTGCACCCATTCCTTGCAATGGTGGTGCCTGACTTGTAGTGTCTGTGTGCTGAGGGTGTTGTTGGCTGGTTTCTCCTTGTAGCTGACTGACAGTCGGTAGTGGTGTCGGGCTGACCTGTCTTCTTCAGCTCAGGAATGTACAGCTCTGTAGGTTATGAAATAAGCTCATTGAGCCACCAAAAAACCTGTTTTACATATTTTAATTCTATATGTTTTTGAATATCAAATAGTATGCATATAATGTTAACTACTGGCTGAGTGTGAGCCAGAGGCTGAATGTGTGCAAAGCATTCAAAGGGAATTAGATCATTACCTGAAAAGAAAAGAAATGTAGAGCTACTATTGCGCTCCAGAGATGTGTGGGTCAGTTTGATTGGTCCTGGTAAATTGCCCATTAGTGTCCTGAGATGCATAGGTCAGAGGGATTAGCGGGGCAAATATGTGAGGTTGCAGGTTTAGGACCTGGGTGGGATTGTTGTTGATTCAGACATGATGGGCTGAATGGCCTCTTTTTGCACTGTATGATTTCTCTGATACTGGGGAAAGGCAAGAAAGTGTCACTAGACTCTTGTGGTCGCTTAAGCTCAGTTGGCTGGACAGCTGGTTAGTGACAGCACATGTTCAGTTCCTGCACTGGATGAGGTTATTCATGAAGGGCTGTCTTCTCAGTCTTGCCCCTCACCTGATATGTGATGATCCTCAGGTTAAATCATCACCAGTCATCTCTCTCCCTCGAAAGGGAGAGCAGCCTCTGGTCATCTGAGACTGTGGCAACTTTATTAAACTTATGGAGAACTGATGCAGACACAATGGGCTGAATGGCCTCCTCTATATTGTGGCCATTCTATGACTCTAATTTGGCGCAATTTAGTATCGCTGTAACTGCTGGCAGAAAGCAGTGATGGGCGGTCAGTGAATCACTTTTAAAAGCTAATGCAACTCTTTTATATTTCCAGTTGTGTGCCAATTACCGGCTCTGAAAACAGCACTGAGATGGGACACTGCCTGCACTGGGAAACTCCCCAGAATTTACAGGGTCACACTCATTGAATAAATATTTTTCTATGTAGTATAACAAATGAGAAACTCACAATTCAAGTTACTATGGAGATAAGGGCCCAATTTTACCATCAAGTTGCGCCCATTTTCGGGCATGAGACAGGTAGCGCGATCCGCACCCGCCTCTGCGCTAATTCCCCCTTTATCAAGGCCCAAAAACGGCCTCGATCGGGACCACCCCTGAACGGGCATAACGGCCATTTAAATGCATTTAAATTGACTTAATGTGCTGCATTCCCAACCTTCACTTCCGACACTTCCCCATTTACAACTGCATTTGCCCATGGGTGAATGAAATAGACTTGCTCTGCAAAAGTTCAATTCGGGCGCTCCAGTTAATGAGGAGGTTAATAAGTGCCGAGCATCTGACAGGTCTCTGCTTGATATCGGTGGGGCGGAGGGTGAGGCGGGCCCGTTGCCACTCTGAGATCAGTGAGGGGAGAGGAGGCATTTGCTGCCGCTGTGACTGAGATCAGTGAGGAGGAGGGCGGTCCACTGCCACTCCCCCTGAGGTCATGGGAGGGAAGAGAGGGGTCCGCTACCACTTTGCCTGAGATCAGTGGGGGGGGGAGGGGAGGAGGAAGAGCCCGCTGTTGGCCTGGGTGGTGGGGGAAATAAGAGGATCAGCGATGCTGTGGGGATGGGGCAATGTCTGTGGGGGCTAGGGGGAGGCATTATCCGGCTTGGGAGCGATGTGGCAAGGGAGCCGCATTCTAACTTTTCTTCTGCGCGTGCGCAGTTGGAGGTGCCGATCGGAGCTGCGGGATTTTGAGCGTTTTAAGCCCCACCCAAAGACTTCTGCAGCACGATTCGGAATTGCTGATATTTTTTCAGGCAAACCGCATATTGTGGCGCCGAAGAATGGGTCTAAAAGTCGGATCTGAAACACTCCCAGTTTCAAGTCTGTCCAGCACTTAGAATCAAAAGGGTAAAATAGGACCCATTGTGTTCAGTGCAGGAAGCTGCTTGGGATGTCGCTGTTTGTGACGTCACACACTCTGACATGGCATCTGTGCATGTGCCAGAAGTGCTCCCCGTTGTGCTCAACAGCTTAATTGTAAATATTGAGAACCAGAGGAATTTTTAAAAAATTAATAAGAATTATTCCAGGGATGAAAAACTGTAGCAATGAAGATAGATTAGAGATGTTGGGGTTGTTTTCCTTGGACAGCAAAAGACTGAGAGGAGACTTGATAGAGATATTCAAGATCCTGAAAGGTACGGACAGGGTAAATGGTGAGAAAGTGTTCCAACTCAAGAAAGCACTGGGAACTAAATTCAAAATAATGGGCAAAAGGAGTAAAAAGTGATGCGAGGAAAAATCTTTTCACCCAGAGGCTGGTTAGAAACTGGAATGAACATTCTGAGAGGGTGTTGGAGGTAGGTTCGATCGAGGTATTCAAAAGGAAAATTGACTGCTTTCTGAAAAGAAAGAACATGCATGGTTACAGGATAAGGCAGGGGAGCGGGACTCGGCAGAGCTCTCATTCAGAGAGTCAGTGCAGACTTGATGGGCCAAACAACCTCCTACACTATAGAGATTCTGTGAACGTACATCACTGGGAAAAAGGCATTTCCAATAAGGTAGAAGGGACTTATCCGAGATCACCTTGCAAGAAACATTGGGAAATGAGACTGGAAAATTGGAAGCATTCAAACAACAGATTAGACATACTCCCACAGCAAAAAGTGGTGCTACGAAAACTGAAGTTCTGCGGATGAGCAAAGAATAGTTTACAAAGAGGCAGATGCCTAATAATATAAAATCAAATCAAATGGAGTATTAGAAAATATAGAAAGGAGGCAAAGAAATTAGTTAAGAGGAAGACTGACTGATAACATAGAAGTTTCAAAGAACAAAGTTTCATAAAATAGAAGTTTCATAGAATAGAAGCTTCACAGTGCAGAAGGAGGCCACTTGGCCCATGCGCCTGCACTGACAACAATTCCACCCAGGCCCTACCTCCATAACCCAGTGTATTTATCGTGTTAGTCTCCCTTACACTAATGGAGCAGTTTAGCATGGCCAGTCAATCTAACCTGCATTCGTTGGAGTCTCAGAGGTGGGGCAGCACAGTGGCACAATGGTTAGCACTGCTGCCTCTCAGCACCAAAGAACCGGGTTCAATTCCAGCTCAGGTTATTTTCTCTGTGGCAGTTGCACATTCTCCCCGTGTCTGCTTGAGTTTCATCTGGGTCCTCTGGTTTCCTCCCACAGTCCGAAGATGTGCGGGTTAGGTTGATTGGCCATACTAAATTGACCCTAGTGTCAGGGGGATTAGCAGGGTAAATATGTGTGGGGTAACGGGAATAGGTCCTGGGTAGAATTGTGGTCAGTGCAGACTCAATGGCCAAAATATCCTCCTTCTGCACTGTAGGGATCCTATGGAAACCGGAACATCCAGAGGAAACCCACGCAGACATGGGGAGAACATGCAAACTTGACACAGTCTCCCACAGCCAGAATTGAACCCAGGTCTCTGGCATTGTGAGGCAGCAGTGCTAACCATTGTGCCATAAAGGGAAGCAATAATTATTTTGTGAACAAATAAAAATTAAAAGAACACAGGAAGAGAGAACTGAATCTTAGGAGCTCGTAGGCTGCATCTTGGACATTTCTGCATTAGTGTAGTTCTTTGACCATTTATAACTTCAGTAAGAAGCCTCACAACACCATGTTAATGTTCAACAGGTTTCGGAGCACTGCCCCTTCATCAGGTGAGTGCACCATTTATAACTTGCCAATGCAATCTTTGTTGAAATGAGTTCATTCAGCACAGACCACAAATCAAAACTGAGCCCTTGGTTTGATCTCTGCGGCTCTGTAAGGCATGAGAAGAAATGTCTATTCTTCGAGCTTGATTCAGTGAATTAAAGTTTATTTATTTATTAGTCACAAATAAGGCTTACATTAACACTGCAATGAAATTACTGTGAAATTTCCGTAGTCGCCACATTTCGGGTAAACTGAGGGAGAATTTAACATGGCCAATGCACCTAAACAGGATGTCTTTCAGACTGTGGGAGGAAACTGGAACACCCGGAGCAAAGACACGCAGACACGGGGATAACATGCAAACTCCATACAGGCAGTGACCCAAGCTGGAAATCAAACCATTGTGCCATCGTGCCGCCTGGGTGGGATTTTGGTCGGTGCAAACTCAATGGGCTAAATGGTCTCCTTCTGCCCTGTAAGGATTCTATGATTCAATGATTCTATGTGGAAAAAGGCCATTTGGCCCAACTAGTCTATGTTGGTGCTCTGTATCCATGTGAGCAGTAGCCCTATTTCTATGCCTATGTCCTTTATTTCCTTTTCTTAAGTGTTGACATGGTCTCCGAATTTAATATTAACTCGAATTGTGTAATCCACATCCTCATAAACCATTTTGTTTGAAGCAAAGGTTTGTTCTCCGCATCAAGCCTTTTACATTTATTTTTGTATCTATGTTGCCTTTCTCTGTGTTAGTAGGATCCAAGTTGGCTGATGGAGCCAAACAAGGATACAAAACTGATCTTATTGAGAGAACTTTATCGACTCGTTCAGTCTCACAACTGCCCTCACACTCCCCCAGAGTCCCAGCTGTTCTCTACATATAGCCTTGTTTGATCAAACAAAAATCAATAAATTCAAGAACAGATCAAAAATGACAATCACGGGTGGATGTTCCCCATTTATAGTCTCTTTTAAGAAAGCAAATGGTCAAAACCACTCGAGCGAAGAGTCATCCAGACTCAAAATGTTAACTCTGTTCTCTCTCCACAGATGCTGTCAGACCTGCTGAGATTTTCCAGATTTTTTGTTTTTGATCAGCTTGGACCAGGGCCTCTGGTGCGGGATTGTAACATAAAAAAATCAAATCTCCAAAGCAAACTTACAAAGTTGATTCAAATTTCAATCTTTAGTCACTTAACAGCATTCGGAAGGAGAGGCTGAATAGCCAGCAGTCTTGGTTGATGTTGACACGAACTGCATAGGCGGTAAGACAGATGTGGTCCAGTCCTTCAGTCAGATTTTAGGGAGTTATATAGGGAATGGCAGGACCCCAAAAGATGTGATCTGTAGAATACTCTCAGGACCACACTCAAATAAATATTAAAATATGAGGATAAAGTAGATGAATGCATGATTGGAATACCAAGGTGCACAAAATACTGGGAGAGATAGATAGCATTAGAGTATGCAGCACGGTAGCACAGTGGTTAGCACTGCTGTTTCACAGCTCCAGGGACCTGGGTTCAAATCCTGGCTTGGGTCACTGTCTGGAGTTTGCACATTCTCCTCGTGTTTGCATGGGTTTCATCCAGGTACTCTGGTTTCCTCCCACAGTCCAAAGATGTGCATGCTAGGTTGATTGGCCTTTCTAAATTGCCCCTTAGTGTCCAGGGATGCGTAGCTTAGAGGGATTAGTGGGTAAAATATGTAGGGATTTGGGGATAGGGCCTGGATGGGATTGTTGTCAGTGCAGACTTGATGGGCCGAATGGCCTCTTCCTGCACTGTATGATTCTATTCTATGATTCTAGTAGGAAATAGTAAGTTTTTGGATCAGAGGAAATACTAAATTTTAAATCAGGATTAATGTACATGTATGTAAATGCAAGGAATGGAGTTCATGTGGAAATATAATGTTGTGGCTATAACAGGATTGGTGTTGAATATGCCTGGATACAAGCTGTTCAGGAAATATAGGAAAAGAAGAAAAAAGGGAGGAATGGTGATATGTTGATTAAGGAGAGCATTGCTGGAGGGAGAGGACATCCCAAAGGGGTTAAGGACATAATCTATTTAACTGGAGTCAAGGAACCAAAAAAAAATGCAATCATATTGCTTGGTGCTGTCTGTAGGCCACCAATTAATGGGGAGCATGCAGAGGAAGAAATTTTGAAGGAATTTACAGAGAGGTACAATAATTATGGGGTAATTATAATGGGGGATTTTAATTATCTGAATAGAATAAAGGGAAGAAAGAGTCAAGAGTTTCTGGAGTGTGTTCAGGAAAATTTTCTTCAATAGTCTGTTTTCAGTCAAGTGAGAAAGCAGGCATTGTTAGACCTTGTTCTTCGGAATGAAGCGGGCCAATTGTTAATAGGAGAATGTTTCGACAACAGTGATCATTGTATTATATGCTTTAGGTTGACTATAGAAGAGTAAGAATAATTAACTGGGGCAAAGCCAACTTCAATAGGGTAAGAACGGATCTGGACCAAATAGATTGGAGTCAGAGGTTGGAATCAAAGTTGGGAGGAAAAAATGGTAACTGAGCAATGGGCTCAGGGATAGATTGGACATACTGGAGATATATTCCCTTGAAAGGGAAAAGTAGAGCAATCAAATCCATGGATGGCAAATGAGATAAAGGACTGAAGTTGGGGGCGCAATCAGGAAAATTCCCGACTCCGCAAACCAGGTTCAGGAAAAAATGTTCCAAATCTTTAGATTTTGATTCTGTGGGATGCGGGTGCTAACAGGAGTCAGACCTGCTGACCCTGGAAAGGCTTCAGAGGCAGGCTGGTTGAAATACCCATCTTGCTGTTCTGGAATGACATCCCCATTATAATGAAAACAATAAAACAAAAAAAGCCCCTCTATCTCTCGCCCCTCGCATCCCCTCAAACTCCTCACGTTATACCCCATCCATGCCAACTTATGCTACCTCATAATCTCCATCCACTCCCACACTTTTTCATATCCTCCATGTCCCTCTAACCTATGGCCCTTTATAGACTCTTCACTATTCTATAGCTGTCTACCCAAACCCCAAGATCTTCTTTAATTCCTATGCTAGCTTAGTGCCAATTCATGTGAATCTATGCCTCCCACCCTCACCCACCACCCCTTGTCTTTATACCCGCCTTGCCAACTCACCCTGAATTTACTGTGGGCAGATCTCAGGACTCATGCTGAGATGAATTAGAAGAAACTTCTATAATCTATCATTAAATATTATAATTACATGCAAAATACTAATAATTATTACATGAATGTGAATATAATTTAAATTTACAACAATTCCTTCACTTGTATTTTTAGTTGAACTGTCATCAGTTGAAAACAAATTCAGGTTGGATGATACTGAACAGGGATTGAAGGTCATTGGACTCAGTTTGTGTGACCTAGCAGATCAAACACGGAAAGCAAATATAAACGCTCAGTCAGCAAAAGTCAATTTCTTCCTGCAAGAAACCTGGTGAACATGGCAGCAACATTGCAACAAACTACCGTAAGTATGAAAAGCAATTTGTTGTAAGCGATTCAAATGAGTGGAGTCACAAGTTATGTAGAGTTGCAGTGTTGTTAATAACTAAGAGAAACAGAAGTTATTGGTTTGTTAGGCTGCTATTTCTACTGGTGATGTATCTCTTGTGCAATAAAAGTATCTACGCCAGTGAATGTTAGACTTTATACACTTTTTTATTATCCACTATAAATGGTAACATAAATCTTTGGCATTTCCTGAAGTGATTACTATAACCTATTAATCATCCTATTAATGTCAGCAAAGTATTATTGTTTTAACTGGAGATAAGATTGAAAAGTAATCTTGATCCAAACTGCAATTTTCATCCTATCTAATGGTTTAATTTTATTTATTAAAACTTACCTGGCAGTCAGGAGGAGAATCTTAGCTCCACTGGTCATGAGAGCAAACCATTTAGTAACTTAATTTATTGGTAAGAGATATTGGATTGTGAGTTGCAGATTTAAATAACATTCTTTCTGGTGGTATTGTTTTTTTAAAAAAAATCATCAGTTCAAGAATTGTTGTAAAATGCAGTGTTTTGTTCTGTAAGAAAAATTGTCTTACACCAGTTTGGGTGGCGGGGCAATTTCCCCATCCTGCCCGCCACAGGAATCATAGTGGGTGGGCGCTGGACCAGGCAAAGATCCATTGACCTCGGGCGGCATTCTCCTGTTTTGGGGCCAGCGCGGCTGGAGAGTCCCATTATGTGCAGTTCACTGGAAATCTTTTAACACTGGGTTATGCACACTTGTTCTATTGCAGACAGCAACTGGAGTGGAGCTCGAGCCACCTCCTCCATCGCTGGAAGAAGAATTCCAAACCCTTCTGACACCAGAAGCAATTCAATTCCTAGCAGAATTGGTCTCTACTTTTGATGCAAATGTCGATGAGGTACATTTATCTTACAGGTTGGCAGGGTGCGCCAGGAGGGGTGGTGGTGGGTGGAGGATTGTGTAAATACTTTGAATCATTGCTGTTGCATATTTAATAAACACCTTCATTTACCCAAATGTTTGCTGCAAAATGACATTTTATTTCCCATATAAAAATGATTATACTTTCACCTGTGCAATGATTTTTAGGTCCAAACGTACTGTTTTCAATTCCTCCAGGAGAATGCATAAAGGAGTCATCTTCAGCTCTTAGTCCTTTTTCACATAACTGAGAAGTAACTTTCATTCCTTGTAACTATTTTTAAAATCCTCTGCTATTTTGTTTTTGTTGCAGATAAGATTGGTGGACAGGAATAAATTAATTTTGAGTTCATGCATATTGTATTTGGAGCGTTATTATGTAACTGTAGTGTGGCCTGAAAATCTTAAATTGAAAAGCTATTACTTTCATAATTATACATTAACCAGACAATAAACAAGATGGAACATGATAGGTATTGGTTAATAGATTAACTTAGCTGGAATGTTGCTGCAGTAGTTAACAACTTCAACATATTGTGAATGCAACCTATTTCTTCATGTCAGAAAAACGTATTGTGAGAATTCAGTAACTATTTGGGATAGCTAATAAGAGTTGAATGTGTTATTATGAGGGGAATTGTGAAGTTTAGTTTATGTGTTGAAACTTGGTTAGTGAGTGAAGAATAATTTGATCAGAATTCACAAATGTAATTCGTGGAGTTACAATGGAATTTTCCAGCGCCTCTTACCAGTGGGATCTTCTACTCCTGCCCCCAAGTCAACGGACATTTGAATGGCTCACTGAATCCACTGCAGGGGAGCCCACACTGGCAAGATGGGAAAATCCCGGCCATAGTCCCTATTATAAACGCATAACATTCTGTCCTTATTTTTGCATATTATTTTGGAGGCGATGTTACTGGCCTGTCACACCGGTCAACGGGCAGGGCGAACCAATAAGATGGGTCTTGCGATCTTACTGACTCAGATTTCTGGCATGATCAGCAGGTGTGGGGCTGATTTAAATATTTAAATTGACATTTTTATATAATTTAGTGAGCCCGGAATGGAATTGTTTTGGGCACACTTGCCTTCACAGCCTCGCCGATGGAGGTCCTCACCAGCGAGGATCACGTATGGTTCCCATCAACAGAGACTTGACGTGACAGCCTTGCCAGTGAGACCGGAAGCCATTAAGGGCTCCCGGGTGGTCGGTGGGGAGAAGCTCCAGGAAAAGGTTGAGGGTCCTGTCAATGTTGGAAGGGGATTCTCGATTGAGGGAAGAGGAAGACCATCAGGAGTGCTGCTCTGAGAGGTGACAGAACAGGCGACAGAATGGAGAAACTATGAGAATGGGACTGTGAAAGCATCATGAATGTAGGTCAGAAGATATGGGATAATGGGTAAAAAGTCAAGGTAGGCAGAAATGATGAGGGGAATGATAACTTGATTTTAGGTGGCAGAGTCATACTTTTGGGTGAGGAGCAACATGCAAATGAGAAACAGGAGGGGGCCAAGGTTGGACTCTTGAGGGACAATAGAGATTCTGATGTGAGAGTGGGAAGAGAAGCCATTAGAGTGATATGAGGAGTGATGCTTGATTCAACGTTAAGTCACTGATTTGTGTCGAGAACCTGAGGAAGTTTCAACATGCGCACTTGCACAATATTTACAAGGGAAGTTCAAACTTCTGATTGCTGTTTTTGCCCTGCATAGAGTGCCTCCCAATTCTCTGTGACGGTGGGATGAGATGGCCAGAACTACAGACGCATGAGTTGTTTGTCCTATATTTGATTTGATTTGAATTATTATTGTCACATGAATTAACATACAGTGAAAAGTATTGTTTCTTGCATGCTATACAGACAAAGCATACCATTCATGGAGAAGGAAACAAGAGAGTGCAGAATGTAGTGTTATAGTCATAGCTAGGGTATAGAGAAAGATCAGCTTAATGCAAGGTAAGTCCATTCAAAAGTCTGACAGCAGCAGGGAAGAAGCCGTTCTTGATCTGTTGGCTTCAGACTTCTGTATCTTTTTTCCAAAGGAAGAAAATATTTACACTGGTTTGTACGCAGATTTATTTAGAGCTTTTCATGGTGGGTGTAAAGCCTGTGGAACAGTGTAACTCTAAACCAGCTGGAGTGTCAAAGCACTGCGGCAACCAGAATGAAGCTCACGCCATCTCCCATCCATCCACAACCACCACCGCATCCCCCCCGCGCCCCCCACCCCCCTCCAGTGTACTCTGTCTCAGAAATGTTCAAATGTTTACTCACCACCAACATCCCCCCTCCCAATTCCTGTACTGGCTGAGATTACTCATGAAGACCACACCTTGCCCCTCATCTGAGGTGTGGTAATCCTCAGATTTAATCACCACCAGTCAGCTCTCCCCCACCATCGGGAGGGCTGCCTATGGTCATCTGGGACTATGACGACTATACCTTTATTTGGCAGTGCATCCCTGGTGGAGCAAGCATCCGCTCCAGTGGCTCCAGGATAAAGTGGTAAGTGGAACAGATTAAAACACAGTCAGTGGCATGCACATCCCCCACCACTGCTGACTGGAAGATCAGGGTCAATATTATTGCCATTCACAATATAGCTGATTTCGAAAGCAACATTACTTTCCAACAACAACAAACTGATTTGAATTTACAAAGTGTTCTTAACACAATGGAACATCTCAAATTGTTCCACAGGAGGATCTGTGTGGGTGGAACTCCATAAGGAAACATGCTTGTGTGTAACTCTCATTATTTTCTCCCATTACCGTTGCCTGTGAGGTATCTTGTTCTCCCAGTGTGACATGATACTGAGAAGATGAGGGAAGTGAAGTGGTGTGATGTGGTGTGCAGGCAGTATAAGCATGGTCCACGTGCAAGTTGGATTGGGGACAACTCTTCCACCTTCTGCATTTCAGCTGTGTTGAATTGTCATCTCGTGTCTTGGTAATGTAAGCATTCCATATCCAGGACATGGCCAGTATGAACCAGCTGGCATGAAGTGGCACACAGCCTGTTCATGGTCTCATTGAATTTCACTATCACACTGGCCTCACAGTGAGGTACCTTGCAAATAGAATGGAAAGTCAATGAACAATGGCAAAATTAAAACCTCAGAGATTCGGCATTTGAGTTTGCAACAAATTCCTTGAACCCTCAGCAGAACTTTGTTCCTAGTTGCACAATTGTCAATGGTTCCATTATAATCATCGGCACCACATGAAGGCTGCAAACGGGGAGGTATCAAATAAATAAAATCGGTGCAGGATTTGGCTGAAAGCATAAGCTCTAGATGGGGGAGAGGAAATTAATTCTTGACCATGCTGCATAGTGTAAGAAGGTAAAGACAAGAAGAGTCATATTGGACTCAAAACAGTAACTAAGTTTCTCTCTGCACTGATGCTACCAGACCTGCAGAGATTTTCTAACATTTTTATTTTATGTTGTCAGGGATTGAGTGTAAATGAAAACCTTATTTGGAAGTAATAGTCAAAATGAGGCTTAATAAAAGAGCTGCAGAGAAAAGCCTGGGAACTACAGGCTGATGAGTCTCACATCTGTGATGGATATCTTGTTGAAAGCATTTAGAGATGCAAGGACTGATTAGGGACAGTCAGCATCGAAAATCATGTCTCACAAATTTGTTTGAGTTTTTTGAAGGGATAACCAAGGAGGTAGATGAGGGAAGTGCAGTTGATGTTGCCCAATGGACTTGAGCAAGGCCTCTGACAAGGTACTGCATGGTAGGTTGTTGCATAACGTTACATCTTGTGGGATCCAGGATGAGGTGGCTAAATGGATACAAAATTGGCTTGATGACAGAAGCCAGAGGGTGGTTTTAGAGGGTTGTTTTTCAAACTGGAGACCTGTGACAAGCGGTGTGCCTTAGGGATCAGTGCTGGGTCCACAGTTATTTGTCATTTATATTAATGATTTGGATGAGAATATCGGAGGCATGGTTAGTAAGTTTGCAGATGACACCAAGATTGGTGGCATTGTGGACAATGAAGTTATCTCGGATTGCAACAGGATCTTGATCATTGAATGGTATTGAATAACTTTTTTGTTTCTGTCTTCACGGAGGAGGACGTGAATAATTTGCCGGGTGTTAGCGATGGAAAGGTGGTAGGACTGGAGGGTCTTAATGACATTACTGTTACTAGAGAGGTGGTGCGCGACAGACTGGAGGGGCTGATTGTGGACAAGTCCCCAGGACCGGATGGAATGCATCCGAGGGTTCTGAAAGAAATGGCGGAGGTTATAGTGGATGCCTTGGTGGTTATTTTCCAGACGTCGCTGGATTCCGGGGAAGTGCCGGAAGATTGGAAAACGGCTAATGTTACGCCGTTGTTTAAGAAGGGTGCCAGGCAAAAGGCGGGGAATTATAGGCCGGTTAGTTTAACGTCTGTGGTAGGTAAAATGTTAGAATCAGTCATTAAGGAGGAAATTGCGAGGCATCTTGAAGGGAATTGCTTGATAGGGCAGACGCAACACGGTTTCATTAAAGGGAAGTCGTGTCTGACAAATTTACTGGAGTTCTATGAGGATGTGTCTAGGGCGGTGGATAGAGGAGAGCCGGTGGATGTGGTCTTTCTGGATTTTCAGAAGGCGTTTGATAAGGTACCTCACAAGAGGTTACTGCAGAAGGTCAGAGGACATGGAGTTGGGGGTAGGGTGTTAGCGTGGATAGAGGATTGGTTGTCAAATAGGAGGCAGAGAGTGGGGGTCAATGGGTGCTATTCGGATTGGCGGTTGGTGACTAGTGGGGTGCCCCAGGGGTCGGTGCTGGGGCCTCAGCTATTTACCATTTATATAGATGATCTGGAGGAGGGAACCGAGTGTAGGGTGTCGAAATTTGCTGATGACACCAAGATTGGGGGAAAGGCAAATTGTGCGGAGGGTGTGGAGAGTCTGCAGAAGGATCTAGATAGGCTGGGCGAATGGGCCAGGAAATGGCAAATGGAATTTAATGTTGGCAAGTGTGAGGTGGTCCACTTTGGTAGGAAGAATGGTAGGAAGGACTATTACTTACGTGGCGAAAAACTGCAGCAGGCGACGGTGCAGAGGGACCTCGGGGTCCTTGTGCATGAGTCGCAAAAACCCAGCCTGCAGGTGCAGCAGGTGGTCAGGAAGGCGAATGGGATGCTGGCCTTCATAGCGAGGGGGATTGAATATAAAAGTAGGGAGGTCTTGCTGCAGCTGTATAGGGCATTGGTGAGGCCGCAGCTGGAGTACTGTGTGCAGTTTTGGGCGCCGCACCTGCGCAAGGATATTTTGGCCTTGGAGGGAGTGCAGAGGGGGTTTACTAGGCTGATACCGGAGTTGAGGGGGTTGAGCTATGAGGAGAGGCTGAATAAACTAGGCTTGTACTCGTTAGAGTTTAGAAGAATGAGGGGAGATCTCATTGAGACGTATAAGATGATGAATGGGATGGATAGGATAGAGGTGGAGAGACTCTTCCCGCTCAAAAAAGACAGTAGGACTAGGGGACACAGCCTCAAGATAAAGGGGGGGCGGTTTAGAACGGAGTTGAGGAGGAACTTCTTCACTCAAAGGGTGGTGAATATCTGGAATTCTCTGCCCGTTGAAGTGGTGGAGGCTACCTCGCTAAATATTTTTAAGAAGCGGGTTGATGGGTTTTTGATAAGAGAGGGGATTAAGGGTTATGGGGAGAGGGCGGGAAAGTGGAACTGAGACACGACAGATCAGCCATGATCTTATTGAATGGCGGGGCAGGCTCGAAGGGCCAGATGGCCTACTCCTGCTCCTATTTCTTATTTCTTATGATCAATTGGGCCAGTGGGATGATGAATGGCAGATGGAGTTTAATTTAGATAAATGTGAGGTGATGCATTTTGGTAGATTGAACCAGGGCAGACTTACTCAGTTAATGGTAGAGGGTTGGGAAGAGTTACAAAACTTAGAGATTAGAGATACAGGTTCATAGCCCCTTGAAAGTGGAGTCACAGGTGGACAGAGTAGTGAAGGAGGCAATCAGCATGCTTGGTTTCATTGGTCAGAATATTGAATACAGGAGACGTCGGATGGTCTTGTTGAAGTTGTCCAAGACATTGGTAAGGCCACATTTGAAATACTGTGTACAGTTCTGGCCCCAATATAGAAAGGATATTATTAAACTAGAAAGAGTGCAGAAAAGATTTACTAGGATGCTACTGGGACTTGATGGTTTGAGTTATAGGGAGAGGCTGGATAGACTGGGACTTTTTTCTGTGGAGCCTAGAAGGCTGAGGGGTAATCTTTCAGAAGTCTATAAAATAATAAGGGGGATAGATCAGCTAGATAGTCAATATCTTTTCCCAAAGGTAGGGGAGTCTAAAACTAGAGGGCATAGGTTTAAGATGAGAGGGGAGAGATACAAAAACGTTCAGAGGGACAATTTTTTCACACAGAGAGTAGTGAGTATCTGGAGCGAGCTGCCAGAGGTAGTAGTAGAGGCAGATACAATTTTGTTTTTTAAAAAGCATTTAGACAGTTATATGGATAAGATGAGTATAGAGGGATATGGGCCAAATGTGGGCAACTGGGAGTAGCTTAGGATTTTTTTTGAAGAAAAGAGCCACATGAACAAGTTGGGCTGAAGGGCCTGTTTCTATGTTGTAAACCTCGATGACTCTATAACTTAATCAGCAACAGAGAGGCATTAGGAGAGGATGTGTTGAAGAACACTGATGGATGGATGTGGATTCAGATTCAAAGCAAGGGAACACACCAGTCACAGAGCCATGGCATCTCTCATAGATAGCAAGTTCTGATTTTTAATTAAGCACAATAAACAGTAGATAAATTGATGATGGGTTAACTACCCATATCTGAAAAAGATTCCTGGTTTAAGGATGGATTTTAATTCTAAATTACTCTGTCAGATTTACACTGATGAATATCTGGTGTCAACACCAAGTAAATTACTTTGGTGCATGGCTGAAAAGCACCTTTTGACGGTGCCATGGATCGCATGTGTGTACAGGTATAATGCAGGATGTCTGATTTCCAATCAGGCTTCAGTGTGTTTGAAAATTAAGACTTCTACGATACCACATGTGGTGCTATGCAGCAGACAGAAATTACACTGTCCTACTTCCTCCTTTGTGGTGAATTCACTGGATTGGTCATAGGAGAGCTGAAATTGGAATCAACGAGGGGATTAATCAGGCAATATTTCCTGCTCCTAATCACTGTCCAGTAAGTGTCATGTTTTGGAGTCGTACTCAAGTCTGCAGTGCAAACATTAGCAGCAAGCAAACTATTAACTGTTTTCAGCAAATTAATGGCATGGTGGCACAGTGATTAGCACTGCTGCCTCACAACGCCAAGGACCCAGGTTCGATTCCTGGCTTGGGTCACTGTCTGTGTGGAGTTTGCACGTTCACCTCATGTCTGTGTGGGTTTCCTTTGGGTGCTCCAGTTTCCTCTCCCAGTCCAAAGTTGTGCAAATTAGGTGGATTGGCCGTGCTAAGTTGTCTATTAGTGTCAGGGGATTAGTAGGATAAATATATGGGGTTACAGAGAGAGGTCCTGGATGGGTTCCTTGTCAGTGCAGGCTCGATGCACTGTAGGGATTCTATGAATATAAAACATGGGCTAAGGAAAAGCCTGTCAGCCCTTCCAGATGTCTCTTCCTAACACTGAGTTGTTGAACATTGCATTGGTGCTGTGTATGTTGCTAATTTTCTTTTGTTTAGATACTGGGGATTGTGCTTTGCCATACGAACATAATCTAATTCAATATATCGCATTTTTACATTTTAAATCTTTCTTGAATATTTTTATTTCTCTTCCCCACTTTGTCAAATAGCTCGTAAGAAACTTAAAGCTGTCATTTTACCAAGTTACAGCTGCTATTTTGTGGTGCAATTGTTACAGTCCAGTGTGACTAGCCTTCTGATTTCCTCCTTGGAGGAGAATATGTGGCACAGCCCACTGTTGGCATAGTTCACATCTGGAATGCAGTTTGTGGAGGGTCCTTGGCACAGGTCTGCATGCCTCTGTTTGGTGATGCAGTACGTTGAAGGTCAAACACGACACTGCCAAGCCAAAAAGGTTATTTTCAATGCAGCAGCGCCACTTAAACCAGGGACAGGAGAACGGTTTCCAGTTACATATCGTAAATCAGAACTTGAAATCAAAATAAGGAAAGAGAGTAACATGGTACATTGATAGTGACTGTGCTGTACGAGACGTTGATGGGGTATCAGGGTGAAAGTTTCCAAATTCTTTGAGGGAGGTGATATATTTCACCACAGAATCCCAGAACGGACAGGTGACCTGGTTCCAGACATACTGGGTTAGCTGCTAGGATGTACATCAGTGTACCAAGCTTTCATGGTAATTGATCCTTGGAAATCCCCACAAATAGGGTCAACCCAGGTGGCTTCACTTAATGTCAACAGCCCTTGCTTCATACAAGAGTTAGTGAGTATCAGGAATCCTCCCTAACACAGGGCACCACCAAACTCCCCTACTCCAACACAACCTTTTTAATCTTTTTGTCCACTTGTCTCTGTGTTTCTTTCTTTTATTGATGCTAATATAATCATTTCTGCTAAGATTTTTGTTTTCTTTTTCCTCCTGAACTCTGAGTACACTTACCTCCACTCTTTCTTTCTCCTGCCTGAGTCTGTGTTAAGATCGAGGTTCATCATGCTATTGAGGCTCAGTTGATTGGTGCAGTGACTCTGTGACAGATTGTCCAGCTACTGAGACCAAAAGACAATCCTGAGCCCGAGTGGGTGGATCCTGTTTGCCACATACCGGCAGTAGCCAAGTAATTATAGAATCCCCACAGAGCAGGAGGAGGCCATTCGGCCCATTGAGTCTGCACCGAACACAACACACCCAGACCCTATCTCCATAACCCCACTTATTTACACTGCTAATCCCCTGACACCAAGGGGCAATTTAGCACAGCCAATCAATCTAATCCACCCACCTTTGGAAAGTGGGAGGAAACCCACGCAGATATGGGAAGAACATGCAGAATCCGCACAGGCAGTGACCTGAGCCGGGAATCGAACCTGGGTCCTTTGCGCTGTGAGGCAGCATTGCTTATCACTGTGCCACTGTGTTGCCTCATGAAACGGCTTGGGCTGCTTTCCTAATAAGAATGGCAGTCCATCTCCTGGAACTTCTGGGCCAATCCGAGGCCCAGCAGTCCACCTCAACAGCACTGCTAGAAAAGGTGGATTCTGTTGAGGTGACAGAGAGCAGAAGGTGCCTCCATTCTGACGTGCCCTCAAAGGCCACGTAAGTTCATTCTAACTTATTTACCAGCACGCAGGCCGGGAATCAGCACCAGGCAATCAGTGGAGCAACACTTCCAATGGTGGCATCGTGACCCCCAGCAAACATGATTAACACCCCCAACTCATGACCTCAGTGGGACAATCCCCCCCACCACCAAATATCTAGGTGAAATCCCCTACCACGCAGGCATGATGGTGACCTGACAATCTCATAGAACATAGAAAAACTACAGCACAAACAGGCCCTTCGGCCCACAAGTTGCGCTGATGATATCCATACCTACTAGGCTTACCTATAACCTTCAATTCTATTAAGTTCCATGTACTCACCCAGAAGTGTCTTGAAAGACCCTATCGAATTTGTCTCCACCACCACCGATGGCAGCCGATTCCACTCACCCACCACCCTCTGAGTGAAAAACTTAACCCTGATATCTCCTCTGTACCAACTCCCCAGCACCTTAAACCTGTGTCCTCTCGTAGCAACCATTCCAGCCCTTAGAAAAAGCCTCTGAGAATCCACCCGATCTATACCTCTCAACATCTTATACACTTCTATCAGGTCACCTCTCATCCTTCGACTCTCTAAGAAGAAAAGACCAAGCTCCCTCAACCTATCCTCATAAGACACGCCACCCAATCTAGGCAACATCCTTGTAAATCTCCTGTGCACCCTTTCAATAGCTTCCACATCCTTCCTGTAATGAGGCGACCAGAACTGAGCACAGTATTCCAAGAGAGGTCTGACTAGGGTCTTATAAAGCTGCAGCATTATCTCCCAACTCCTAAACTCAATCCCTCGATTGATGAAGGCCAGTACACCATACACCTTTTTAACCACATCCTCTACCTGCGAGGCCAATTTAAGAGTCCTATGGACCCGGACCCCAAGGTCCTTCTGATCCTCTACACTGCTAAGAGTCTTACCCTTGATATTACACTCCTTCATCCCATTTGACCTGCCAAAAAGACCACTACACATCTCCATCCTCACTGGTATCAGGGCATTGGGCCCTCTTTCCTACCCTCCCACTCTCAAAGTGAGTAATACACTTTTGAAAATACAGTCATGGGGGACTGGCTGCCACCAACTCCTTGATCACATCTTCCTGAAGGCCCTGCACTCTTCAGGGACCCTTCAGGCACCTTGCCTTGCCAGTCCCACCCTGGCACCCTGAAAATGCCAATCGTTGACACTGGCATGGCACCACCAGCTATTTCCCTGATCATCTGGGGGCTTCAGTGTCCTCAGATCTCTCTGGTGTGGCCATCACAACTGGTTTCCGTTTTTGTTCGGAGTAACCCTTCCAATGGTGACGTCTCTGACCCTGGAGTAACTATGAAAGAAGTCCCTCCCCGCACCTCCCCGGGAACAGTTTGGAAGGCTACCAAGGTTTACCAGACAGTCCCCCAAGTGGTGTTGGGGCTCCATCACGGAGGTAAAATGCGGAGAGGACAGAAAATGGCTATTATTTGGCCAATTAATTGGTTCAGTTGGTGCACCACTGAGGCTCCTGCCATTGAGAAAATCCCATTATTGTGGGAAGATGTTGGTCTCCCCTCGCGTGCTGTCACCATTTTACGAGACCTCCCTTGAGGCGGCACCATGGCACAGTGCCAGAGACCTGGGTTCAATTCCTGGCTTGGGTCACTGCCTGTGTGGGGTTTGCACATTCTCCCTATATCTGTGTGGACTTCCTCCGGATGCTCCAATTTCCTCCCACAATGCAAAGATGTGTGGGTTAGGTGGATTGGCCATGCTAAATTGCCCCTTACTGTCAGGGTGACTGGCTATGGTAACTACTTGGGGTTATGGCGATGGGGTCTAGGTGGGATTGTGGCTGGTGCAGACTCGATGGGCTGATTGGCCTCCTTCTGCACTGTAGGGATTCTAAAGCTGTAACTAAACTCTAAAACATCCCAGTCCACAATGCCTGAAGTTGTCATCATGCCCTCCCCTGCTGAGCAGATCTATCCAATTTCTCCCCTACTACCCTGATGTAACAATGATCTGGAGCTCTGTATGAACACGTTGTAAACCAGAGCCCTACTCCAATGGTTCAACCTGCAGAAAGATGAGCAAGTATTGTCACCTTGAATTCAATCAAATGTGCTACTTCATTTGGATTAACTGAGCTCTTTGTGTTATGCAGATTTTACGGTCGAGAATTATTGCAAAACTGGACCTGGATCGCCGATGTGGAATTCCTGATTTTTTGCCTCACACTTCACACATCCGAGAGGATCAGTCCTGGAGAGTTCAGCCAGTTCCTCGGAGATTACAGAACAGACACATAGATCTTGGAGATGTGTCTCCAGCCAATACCGAACATTTCATCAGGGCCTTGCGGTCCAGTGCACAGGGTATTCAGGTAAGAGATTCTACTATTTAGTTCTGTTACCATTAGGGATGAGAAACTGGCAGAGTAGGATTGGTGCACATCTCACTCCCAGGCAGCACGGTGGCACAGTGGTTAGCACTGCTGCCTCAGAGTGCCACCAACCTGGATTTGATTCCCGGCTTGGGTCGCTGTCTGCACGGAGTCTGAACATTCTCCCTGTGTCTGCATGGGATTCCTCTGGATGCTCCCACAGTCCAAAAGATGTGCTGATTAGGTGGATTGACCATGCTAAATTCTCCTTCAGTGTCATCAAACAGGCGTGGCGTGTGGCAGCTAGGGGGTTTTCCAGTGATTTCATTGCAGTGTTAATGTGAGCCTACTTGTGACTTGTAAATAAAAAAGATCAGTGATCTTGGGTGAGTTGCTACAGGGAGACACTTGCGATAAGAATAAACATTGGCCTGTATAATTTTTCTTCACTGGAGAAAGAATGAATGCTTGGGCAACCTCGTTCTCCAAATTCTTCCATATTCCTTCAAAGATCTTAATATTTTGAATTTAATTCTGCTCAGTTTGAGAATATCATTAAAAAGATGAAAACAGACACAACAGTAGAAAGCTCTGTGTTAGGAAAGAGTGATTGAAGGGAATGGAACTTGGAAGGATCAGTCATAAATCACATTAATGCAATGTTATTGACTAAAATATTAACAGTCTTAGAAACAGCTTTATGTTTTCCAGAGTGTATCAATCTCCTGAATCAAGGGGAAAGCATGCTGCTACAACAGCAGGTACAAAAAGAGAATGAACTTGGGCAAAAACAGTATAATTTTTAAAAAATCTGCTAAACTAAGAAAAATTCTTTTCATTTTCGCTATTTAATGACAGTAAACAAATTCAACGTCCTACAACAAAATGTAACCTCTCCTTTGCAGTAACTTACAAAGGAACTCTTAATTAATGCTGGAAACTTTTATAAGCTGTAAGGTTAGGTGGGTTGGCCATGCTAAATTGCCCTGTCAGGAGGATTAGTAAGGTGAATATCGGGGAGGCTTACAGGGATAGGGCCTGTGTATGATTGTTATCGGTGCAGGCTTGATGGGCCAAATGACTTCCTCCTGCACTGTAGGGATCATATGATAAATAACAACAATCCTTCAATACAGCTTCATTTCTTTGAGTCCTTTAATTTACTATTCTGGTGAAACTTAAGTTATCATGGTGGACTTTGATTTGTGTCTTCGAGGGACCAGCTCCCAGGGCATCAAAATACCTTCCAATCAGGAAGTGGTCATTTCAAGTCCTATCACTCAAAGTCAACATCCATGAAGTTTCACCGTTTGCCATGCTGGCTTCTCGATATTTACAGCAGATTCAAAATACTTTACCAGGCGTAAATTAAAGTGGGAACAGCTGAGCCAATGCCTTCAGTAGCTGCTGATTGATTGCCAGTTGTGTAGTGAAAAGTCAGAAAGGTTACTTTGGTAATCATTCATTGTAGTAACATTTAAGACTATGGAGTCTTTGGCTAGGCAGTAATTCTGGAGTAATGGCATCAAGTTCCTGGGTGAAATTATAGCAGAAAATTCTGGGAATACTCAGGTCAGGCAGCATCTGTGTAGAGAGAAATTGAGTTAATGTTTTGGGTCAATGATCTTTCACCAGAATCTTTCATCAGTTCTGACGAAGAATCATCCAGATTCAAAACATTGGCTCTATTCTCTCTCCACAGATGCCGTCAAACCTGCTGAGGTTTTCCAGCATTTTCTGTTTATCTTTCATCAGAACTCTGGGTCAAGGTGAGTTTGTAAATCTCATAGAATCAAAGAGCTCAGAGAAGACCCTACAGCCCATTGAGTCTGCACTGACACATTAGAAACACCTGAACTCCCACAAATCTCATCTGCCGGCACTTGGCCCAAAGCCCTGAATGTTATGATGTGCCAAGTGAATGAAGTCTTGTGGTGCAGTGGGTAGCATCCCTGCCTCTGAGGCAGAAGTTCCAGGTTCAAGAACCATCCCAGGACTTGATGACCAAGGAAGATGTGTTCATGACGTGGCCAAACAGGTTGAGTGAGTCAACCTGCAAAATCATTCCAAGCACGCCAATGGCTAGTGGGAGAGACTCCTGGTCAGCCGTGCTTGATGTGGAGCGGCACCCCTCACGCATAAACCCCTGGTGACAGACTAGTGACCTGTTCCAGGAATTAGGAAACAGGTAAAAGTCTGCCTTAGTGTACCACTAGTAATGGGAAAAGAATTAGAATGCTAAGAATTACCTATATAAATGAGGTTCTCCTCTCCAAGAAAAACTGTTGGAATGATTGATATATTTTGGTTTATGTTTTCAGACAGATTTTGATGATGGTCACTGTCCAACCTACTTCAATCAAATCCGAGGACTTTTCAATGTGTACAAGGCAGTTCATAATCAGTTTCCAGGTAAGAATCTTGTGTGTAGATTTGCCAAGTTCAACTATAATATTTTCTTGAAGTAAAGTTTGTAGCTTAACTGGCCGTTTTGTTTGGTTACATCGACAACAATTTTTTTAATGTATGTAATTTATTTCAGTGATGGTTTATTGGCTTCAGTAGGGTTATTTATTGGTAAACTTTGGCAAGTTCACTTTGAAGCAAACATAATGAGACAATCAAAATTTCCATTTGCTTTAACATATTAGAATATCAGTCAGAGTACTATGTTTCAAATATTAGGGGATGATTTTTACTGGGCTGGGTATTATGAGGGCAAGGGCTCATCAGACTATTTGTCTCCCTGAAGTGTGAGGTCCAGGATTTAATGCATGGGACCCAGAATCTATTCCAGCCACTAGAATATATGCAGCCACTAGAAATGGTGTGACTGGGCTGCCTGAGACTCTCAGATTTGGTTGCAGGTTAGGTAGTGAAGGAATGGAGGTGGATTCTCTATCCGGAGGAAGGTAAGACTTGGCAAAGTGGAGCACCTCCTTGTCATAAGAAACATAGAAATAGAAAATATAAGCAGGAGTTGGCCATTCAGTCCTTCAATCCTGCCCCACCATTCACTATAATCATGGCTGACCATCCAACTCAGTAACCTGTTCCTGCTTTCCCCGATATCATTTGATCCCTTTAACCCTAAGAGCTGTATTGAATTTCTTTTCAAAAACATATGTTTTGGCCTCATTTGCTTTCTGTAATGGCAAATTCCACAGGCTTATTGCTCTCGGGTAAAGAAATTTCTCCTTATCTCGATCCTAAAAGTTTTTGCAATATATCCTTAGACTGTGACCCTGGTTGTAGATTCCTCCACCATTGGGAACATTCTTCCTGCATCTACCCTCTCGAGTCCTGTTAGAATTTTATAGGTTTCTATGAGATTCCCCTTCATTCTTCTGAATTCTAGTGAATATAATCCTAACTGGCTCAATCTGTCTTCATATGTCAGTTCCACCATCTCAGGAATCAAACTGGTAAACCTTTGCTACACTCCCTCCATTGCAAGAACATCCTTCCTCAGATAAGGAAACTAGACTGCACACAATATTCCCGATATGGTCTCACCAAGGCCTGTATAATTGCAGCAAGACATTCCTGCTCCTATACTCGAATCCTCTTACTATGAAGGCCAACATACCATTTGCCTTCTTCACCTCCTGCTGCATCTGCATGTTTACTTTCAGTGACTGGTATACAAGGAAACCCAGGTCTCGTTGCACTTTCCCCTCTCTCAATCTATAGCCATTCAGATAATAATCCACCTTCCTGCTTTTGCTACCAAAGTGGATACCTCACATTTATTCATATTATACTGCATCTGCTATACATTAATCCACTCGTGCAGCTTGTCCAAATCACATTAAAGCATCTTTGCACCCTCCTCACAGCTCATCCCCCCCTTCCACTCAGCTTAGTCTGCAAATTTGGAGATATTACATTTAATTCCCTCATCTAAATCATTAATATATTTATTATTAATATATAATACGTTAATATATGTTATGTAGTTTTAGTCTCCTGGGAAAAACATTCTTGCTATTGAGATAGTCCGATAAAGGTTCACCAGACTAATTCCTGGAACGGCAGGGCTGGCATATGAAGAGAGACTGGATCGACTGGGCTTGTACTCACCGGAATTTAGGAGAATGAGAGGTGATCTCATAGAAACATATAAAATCCTAATGGCACTGGACAGGCTGGATGTGGAAAGAATGTTCCCAATGTTGGGGGAGTCCAGAACTAGGGATCACAGTCTAAGCCATTCAGGACTGAGATGAGGAAGAACTTTGTCACTCAGAGTGTTGTGAACCTGTGGAATTATCTACCACAGAAAGCTGTTGGGACCAGTTTGTTAAATATGTTCAAGAGGGAGCTGGATGTGGCTCTTGCGGCTAAAGAGATCAAAGGATATGGAGAGAAAGCCCAAGTGGGATACTGAAAGTACATGATCAGCCATGATCATATTGAATAGTGGTACAGGCACGAATGGCCTACTCCTGCACCTATTTTCTATGTTTCCATGTTTTTTATACATTATGAGTAGCTAGGGTCCTAGCACTGATCCCCACTGGTCACTGCCTGCCAGTTGGAAAAAGACCCATTTATTCCTAATCTTTGTTTCCTTTCTGACAACGAGTTTTTTTTCCACCTCAATACACTACCCCAAATCCCATGTGCTTTAATTCTGCACGTTAATCTCTTATGTGGGACCTAGTTAAAAGCCTTTTGAAAGTCCAAATAAACCACATGCATTGGCTCCCCCCTGATCAACTCTATTAGTCACAGCCTCAAAGAACTGTAGTAGATGTGTCCAGCATGATTTCCCTTTCGTAAAGCTCTTTTCAGTCCGGCCATAGCTTTCCAAGTGCCCTGCTATAAAATCATTGCTATTGGACTCCAGAATTTTCCACACTAATGACGTCAGTCTGATTAGTCTATAATTCCCTTTTTTTTTCTACCTCCCTTTTTTAAATAATGGTGTTACATTAGCTCCCCCCCCCGCCCCCCCCCCCAGTCTGTAGAAACTGTTCCAAACTCTTGGAAGATGTTTGCCAATGCATCCACTATTTCTAGGGCCACTTCCTCAAGTGCTCTGGGATGTAGATTATCAGGCCCTGGGGACTTACCTGCCTTCAATCCCATCAATTTCCCCAACACCATTTCCCTACTAGTAATACCGATCACCTTCAGTTCCCCCCTGTCACTAAACCCTGTGTTCCCCAACAGTTCTGGTTTGTTATTTGTGTCTCCCTTTGTGAAAACAGAACCGAAATATGTATTTAATCGGTCAGCCGTTTCTTTGTTCCCTACTATAAATCCCCCTGATTCTGACTGTAAGAGCTATTAACCATTAAAATGTAAAAGTACTCAGAGTACACAGTGGCACCCAGGCTTCCTGAGACCAGGACATCATTTTTAGTCAGTACGTCCTCAATTGAGCCACATTTCGTCAGCTGAGCAATTCTGCGATTTCGATCAGGCTATTGCTCCTTTCAGATAAGCATCATTGCCATGCCTGGAATCAGGCAACCTAAAGTAATGTAGGTGAGGGTATAAATAATGTACCAGAAATGTTGGGGAACACGGGGTTTAGTGAGAGGGAGGAACTGAAGGTGATCAGTATTAGTAGGGAAATGGTGTTGGGGAAACTGATGGGGTTGAAGGTAGGGCATGGCCCTTACCCTCCTGACACACACACTCTCTTGGGTGGAGGAGATTAATATCAACCCTTAAGAGTCTATTGGCCAAGATTTTTTGACAGTCATTTTTAAAAAACAGGAAATGCTGGACAGGCTCTGCAGCTTCTGTGGAGGGAGAGAAAAGCAGAGTTAACATTTCAGAACTGAGAAAAGTTAGATGCAAAATTGTTTCTGAGCAAGTGAAAGGGTAGGAAGAAGAACAGAAAAAACTTGTGTGTTTTACCACATCATTCATATTCCTTCCGAAAAATCTTTTAAGATTTAGTCGCCTTTCTTGAGGCAAATGTGATATTTCTGAGTTTAAGACAGGACTTAGTAGTAATATGGTCACAATATTGTTGAATTATACGTCTAGATATACCACCTATTTCAAAGGCCCCCATTTTAATGCTAAGGCCCAGAGCATGGAACATGGTCGAACACAACATGCTGGTATGTTGTTCTTCAGTTTTTGCTTGAAAAGTAATTTTCTAAGGCTTTTTGTTGCTGGTGTGGCTGTTCTAAAATTTTATGTGAAATGTGCATTGATTACAACCAACAGGTTAATGGAAAAGAGGTCCCAGGCCCCCTGTTTGACTTTGGATTACTGATGTACCACAATGGGCGAATTTTGTTCGAAAATGAATGTGGTCCTTTCTTTTACCTGTCAAAGGTACTCTGAATGTTAACGTTAACTCTTGTATCACAGTCATTTTAGTGATTGTTTTCTGGTTGCCCCTCCCGCCTCAATAGTAATAGTAATATCACGCCACCAAACTAATTTAAAGTTTTACAAGTGTATTTATTCATCACAAGTGGGCATGTATTAACACTGCAATGAAGATACTGTGAAAATCCTCTAGTCACCACACTCTGGCGCCTGTTCGGGTTCACTGAGGGAGAATTTAACATGGTCAATGCACCTAACCAGCACGTCTTTGGACAGTGGAAGGAAACCGGAGCACCCGGAGGAAATCCATGCAAATGCGGGGAAATCGTGCAGACTCTGCACGGACAGTCACCCAAGCCGGGAATCGAACCTGGGTCCTTGGCGCTGTGAGGCAGCAGTGCTAACCACTGTGCCACCATTCTGCTCTTAGTAATTGCAGTGCAATACATTTGATTTGTGCCATTGCTTTTTTTGACAAAGAATTGTTGGCCATAGGTGGATTATTTATCCAAACCTTCAACATAGTCCATTTATATTTTGCCCAAAACAGTGACAAATAGGTGACGTTCTTTGAATTTGGTAGATATTGGCTAATGCCAATGGGAGTTACTGGCCAGTGAGCAGGAGGGAGGTCAATTACAATGCACTGCTGCTGGTATGGCTGAGATCAGATTGAACCTAGGGCTTTCCTGGGAATGGTCCTTCCTAGGTATGGCCCAACTAATGATGAAAATATTGATTAAACTCATGTCCTGAAAGGTTAACGACTGTTTGTTTCGTCACATTGCAGGTTGAAACTCATCTGGAAGCCAAATTGTGGAACAATGTATTTGTCTGGGTTCAAAAGAAGGTAGATTACTGCAGAACAATTGATAAATAGCACTGAATTCAAGTTGTGAATTGTTAGATACCGTGCAAGTTGAATTTACACTGCATTTTCTCTGTCCCTTGTCTTTTTAAAATTCTCAACTGTTTTCAGTTACTGTTATCATCTTCTAGCTTTGATATGAAAATTCTCAGTGTCTGTGATTGACTCCATGAGTGTTTAGACATGGCACTTCAGAAAGTTGTGGGGTTGTTGGGTGTTGCTGATTTTTCAGTTCCTTTCCTGAAAATGCTGGTACCTCCCTGTACAACAAATTGTTTCCATATCTTCACATTCTTCATTTTGGAGAAGTTGTTTGAAGTTCTGGAAGAATGCACAGGCTGGTTTAATGTCTGTAGTGTTGCGACACAAACTTCCCTCCCATGTCTGTAACCAAAACCGCCTGGTAGAATAGATGGTCCTTTATGCAAGAGGGTTCATGGGCTCCCACAAGTCATACAATGACATCCACATCCACATCCACCCAATACAAATATGCTTGTGGAGCTCCAGTTTCTACTCGCAACTTCTGATTCAGCAATGGAAATGCAACCATTAAGAGTTGTTCACTGCACCAGAATTCACAGAAATGTGTCACTCTGTGCTACTTTCATGGAATCATAGAATAGAATCACAGAATCTCTACAGTGCAGAAGGAGGCCATTCAGCCCTTCAAGCCTGCACCGACAACAATCCCACCCAGGCCCCATCCCCATAACCCCATGAATTTACCCTGCTAATCCCCCGACACTAAACGGCAATTTAGCAGGCCAATCCATCTAGCCTGCTCATCTTTGGAGTGAGGGAGGAAACCGGAGTACCCAGAAGAAACTCTCGCAGAAATGGGAAGAACATGCAAACTCCCCAAAGACAGTGACCCAAGGCCAGCATTGAACCCAGGTTCCTGATGTGTGAGGCGGCAGTGCTAACCACTGTGCCACCGTGCTGCCCTTTGGTCACATCAGTTGAGCTCATTTGATGCCTCAGTTAACCATGGTACTTCACTTTCTTTGGTTTGGTATCTGACAGTTTGGTCAAGGTTAGCAACACAATGTCCAGTGGAACCCTGTGTGTAAGTGTGCTAGCAAAACTGTCCTTCGCTCTTTTAAACTGTCATTAGCTAAAGAATATGACCTGATGGTCTAATTACATCTTCAATGCATAAACATAAATAAAATGGGGTCTACAACCTCAAAACAGTGCCACAACACCATTAACCTCACTGTATTTCTTTGTTTCCAGTTGGGTTTACCAATTGGTTCTATCAAAGCCACTGTCTTGATAGAAAACATCGTGGCTACGTTTGAGATGGAGGAGATTCTCTTTGAGCTGAAAGACCATTCTGCTGGGTTAAACTGTGGAATCTGGGATTACTCAGCCTCTTTTGTAAACAAACTTGGTGAGCAGGAACAACTCGTTTCATTTTAATATTTGGGAGAATAGTTACTTGGTTGGTTTCAAATTACCAAGACACCTAGTTTCAATCTGTTGCATTCTATAAAGGTGGCTCTAAGGGAAATGAAAGAAAATGCAAGTGCAAGTCCACTTCTGGGGGAGTTGAAAACATGAGTCATTAATTTAAATTAGTCACCAATAAATCCAAAATGGTAACCAGGAGCCTCTTTATCAGAGAGTGGTTAAAATGTCAAACTTGTGAGCACTTGAAAATAGCACAGTGCCTTTAAGGGAAGGTTCTGTAAATCCATGGGGGAGAAAGGAATAGAAGGATTTTCTAATAGGGTGAGATGAAGATCAGTAGGAGTAAACAAATGTGGACTGTAAACATAGGCTCAGAACAGTCGGGCCGAATGGCCTGATTCCTCATACATTCTATGACAGAGCTGCGTAACTATTACTGAATGAAGAAGTTTACTCATTGTGTTGCTTACTTTTTGAGAGGGTCTTACTGTGTTGTCCCCAGAATTCAGCTGCATTGTTTAACTCCTCATCACTTCCATTGTAGCTGCTCTTAGGAGAAGTGGTGACCACACAGTTCAGTTTGCACAGTTCGCGTAGTGGAACTGTTTTATTGAATGACTTTCTTTAAAATTTCACTCATGGAACATTGCCAGTGACTTTGTTGATAATCCTTTGGAAATGTTTAGATATCTGCCAATGTACTGTTGGACCTTTTTAGTGTACAGATAGGTTATGTCACAGAATAAGAAACTATGGATCCCCCACACCTGTTTTCCTAAACCATTAGGCTCTGATTTTAGGAAGGTGCTGAACGATCAGATCCAAACAATGTGAGGCAGAATAAAAATATTCTATCTATGAGAGATAGGAGTGTACACAATTCATTTCACAAACACCATTTTTCAGGCTGTCGCCGGGAGTTCCTTTTACCAGACCGCAGTAAATATGTGAATATGGAGAAGCTGTTTCTGAAGAGTTACATGGATCTTCTAGTAAAGACCTGCCATAAACGAGGTGCTTTGGCCACTGGAGGAATGGCAGCACTGTTACTGCCCCAAAATAAGAACAGCTCAGAGTACCAGAGAGTCATAGAAATTGTCACACGGTATGTATAGCTGCATTCACAATGATGTAGAGATGTCAGCATTGGACTGGGGTGGGCACGTTAAGACGTCTCACAACACCAGGTTAAATTCCAACAGGTTTATTTGGTATCACAAGCTTTCGGAGTGCTGCTCCTTCATCAGGTGAGTGGGCCACTCACCTAATGAAGGAGCAGTGCTCCGAAAGCTTGTCATACCAAATAAACCTGTTGGACTTCAACCTGGTGTGATGAGACTTCTTACTGCATTCACAATGAGTAGATTTTTTTTATATGCATTTGTGGAACATGGGCATTGCTGGCTGGCCAGCATTTATTATCCATCCCTAGTTGTCCTTGGAGGGCAGTTGAGAGTCAACTACATTACTGTGGCTCTGGAGTCACATGTAGGCCAGACTAGGTAAGGATGGCAAATTTCCTTCCCTAAAAGACATTAGAGAACCAAATGGGTTTTTCCAACAATTGACAAAGGTTTCATGGTCATCAGTAGATTCTTAATTGCAGATTTTAAAAAAGGTGAATTCAGATTCCACCATCTGCCATGGTGGGATTCACACCTGGATCCCCAGAACTGAGTTTCTGGATTAATAGTCTAGCTATCGCCTCCCCACAGACTGCAGTGGGAGCTAGTATTCAGAACAACGTATTTGAGATACATCCTGTCTTCCTTTAAAATCACTTATCTTCAAAACAGTTCTAATTAAACTCCATGCAATGAAATAATTGACTTATAAAAATGAAAGCTGTGTGGATAAATGTGCTACTAAATTACATAAACCAGAAAGGTTCAATCTTGGATGATGATCAGAAAAAGAACTCTTGCTTATATTTTATTGGTAGGGGGATTGAATTTAGGAGTAGCAGCGTCATGTTGCAACTGTACACAACTCTGGTGCGGCCGCACTTGGAGTACTGTGTGTGGTTCTGGTCCCCGCATTGCGGGAGGGATGTGGGGGCTTTGGGGGGGGGTGCAGAGGAGGTTTGCCAGGATGTTGCCTGGTATGGAGGGGAGGTCCTGTGAGGAGAGACTGGGGGATTTCGGGTTGTTTTTGCTGGAGGGAGGGAGGCTAAGAGGGGATCTTATTGAAACATATAGGATGATTAGAGGTTTAGATAGGGTGGACAGTGATAGCCTTTTTCCTCGGATGGAGAATGCTAGCATGAGGGGGCATGGCTTTAAATTAAGGGGGGGTAGTTATGGGACGGATGTCAGGGGTAGGTTCTTTACCCAGAGGGTGGTGAGGGATTGGAATGCCCTGCCTGCTGCAGTTGTAAATGCGCCTAGTTTGGGGGCGTTTAAGAGATCTATGGATAGGTTTATGGACGAAAAGGGATTGGTTTAGATTAGTGGGTCAGTGTTTTTTTTTTAAAAAACTGGTCGGCGCAACATCGTGGGCCGAAGGGCCTGTTCTGCGCTGTATGTTCTATGTTCATTGTTCCTGCCCTAAACCAGGGTCACTGAAGTTAGTTGTAGGGCTCTGTTGCAATGCATTCCATTCTCCATAGTTCTCAGTGTGGTTCATTTACACTTGCTAGAATCTACATATATATTCATTCGTAAGATCCTGTCCTCGGGTAAACAGAAAGAACATGTCTATGCATAATGGTAGGTCTGGCCCAAAAGTTAAAATTCTAAATTGCGCCAAGGCCAAATTTGATGGGATCAGGCAGGAACTTTCAGAAGTTGACTGGGGGAGCCTGTTGACAGACAAAGGGACATCTGGTAAGTGGGAGACTTTCAAAATTAACCGGGGTTCAGAGTAAGCACATTCCTTTTGACGTGAAGTGCAAGGCTGGTGGAAGTAGGGAACCCAGGATATTGAGGCCCTGATCAAAAGGAAAAAGGAGGCATATGACATGCATAGGCTACTGGAATCAAGTGGATCCCTTGAAGAGTATAGAGGGAGTTGGAGTAGAGTTAAGAGAGAAATCAGGAGGGCAAAAAGGGGACACCAGATTGCTTTGGCAGGTAAGGCAAAGGAGAATCCAAAGAACTTCTACAAATACATAAAGAGCAAAAGAGTAACTAGGGAAAGAATAGGGCCTTTGAAGGATCAACAAGGTCATCTATGTGTGGATCCACAAGAGATCTAAATTAATATTTCTCACTGGTATTTACCATTGAGAAAAGCATGGATGTAAGGGAACTAGATAGTGATGTCTTGAGGAGTGTACATATTACAGAGAAGAAGGTGCTAGAAGTCTTAAAGTGCATCAAGGTAGATAAATCCCTGGGACCTGATGAAGTGTATCCCAGGACATTATGGGAGGTTAGGGAAGAAATTGCACGTCCCCTTGCAGAGATATTTGAATCATTGACAGCTACAGGTGAGGTGTCTGAAGATTGGAGGGTGGCAAATATTGTGCCTTGTTTAAAAAGGGCTGCATGGAAAAGCCTGGGAACTACAAGCTGGTGAGCCTAATGTCTGTAGTGGGTAAGTTGCTCAAAGGTATTCTGAGAGACAGGGTCTACAGACATTTAGAGGGACAAAGACTGATTAGGTATTGTCAGCATGGTTTTGTGAGTGAAAGTCATGTCTCATGAATTTGATTGAGCTTTTTGAAGGGGTAACCAAGAAGGTAGATGAAGGTAGTGCAGTTGACGTTGTCTATGTGGACTTCAGCAAGACCTTTGACCGCATGATAGGATGTTGCATAAGATTAAATATCACAGGATCCAGGGTGAAGTAGCCAAATGGATACACAATTGGCTTGATGACAGAAGACAGACAATGGTTGTAAAGGATTGTTTTTCAAACTGGAGGCCTGTGACCAGTGGTGTGCCTCAGGGATAGGTGCTGGGTCCACTGTTATTTGTCATTTATATTAATGACTTAGATGGGAATTTAGGAGGCTTGGTTAGTAAGTTTGCAGATGACACCAAGATTAGTGGCATAGTGGACAGTGAAGAAAGTTATCTAAATTGCAACGGTTGCTTAATCAATTGGGCCAATGGGCTGATGAATGGCAGATGGAGTTTAATTTAGATAAATGTGAAATGATGCATTTTGGTGGACCGAGCCAGGGCAGGACTTACTCAATTAATGGTAGGGCATTGGTGAAATTTACAGAACAAAGAGATCTAGGGGTACAGATTCATAGCTGCTTGAAAGTGGAGGCACATGTGGACAGGGTGGTGAAGAAAGCATTCAGCATACTTGGTTTCATTTGTCAGAACATTGAGTACAGGAGTTGGGATGTCTTGTTGAAGTTGTGCAAGACATTGGAATACTGTGAACAGTTCTGGTCACCCTATTATAGAAAAGATATTATTAAACTAGAAAGAGTGCAAAAATTATTTATAAGGATGCTGCCAGAACTTGATGGTTTTGTGTTGTAAGGAGAGGTTGGATTGACTAGGACTTTTTTCCCAAGTGGTTAGGAAGCATGGGGTGATCTTATAGGGGGTCAAAAAATAATGAGGGGTATAAATAAGGTAAATGGTCAACATCTTTTCCCAAGGGAATGGGAGTCTAAAACTAGAGGGCATAGGTTTAAGGTGAGAAGGGAGAGATACAAAAGGGTCCAGAGGGGCAGATTTTTCACACAGAGGGTTGTACGTTTCTGGAACGAGTTGCCAGAGGCAGGTACAATTTTGTCTTTTAAAGAGCATTTAGACAGTTTCATAGGTAAGATAGGTATAGAGGGCTGTGGACCAAATGCAGGCAGTTGGGGCTAGCTTAATGGTAAAAACTGGGCAGGATGGACAACTTAGACTGAAGGGCCTGTTTCCATGCTGTAAACTTCTATGACTCTATGTCCAAACATTGCATGTTTTTCAATTTTAAAAAAAGCTTGGCAGACAACTATTCTCTAGTGCACTCCTCATGGCAATGCCTAGACCAATCAGAGCTCACCATGCAGTACAAATTGTTATTCCCTTTGAGATTTGGTATTCATCCATCTGTCCCAATGAGTGCAAGACAAAAAGCTTCAACAGAATGACCCTTTTTTCATCAATACACAACTATTATTTTTCTAGTTGGCTTGTTCAATGCAGAATCTAACAATATCATATAAATGTTTTAGTTTGAAGCTACTTGAAATAAATGCTGGAGTTGATGGATTCATGGTGTTTGATCTGGATTTGATTGAGCCAATGACAAAGGTAATTTAACACATATCTTATATATTCTACATGTTACAGGTTCTGAACAAAATACCTATATGTGCACAGTCTCCGTCATTGCGGTTACTAGAATTGCTGTTTGTAAAGATTAATTTATATCACATATCTTACTTAACTTAGAAACTGAAATGTCAGGTTGCCTAAGTAATAGTCGTTCGATCTCTTGAGTCAGCTTATTGTGGGATTGATTTCCACTCCGGGACTCAAGCACCCGATTACAGCCAACACTTCATTGATGTCTTTTGAACAAAATGTTAAAAACTGTCGTGCTGTCTGCCGGTACACTGAATTCTCTCAGTGGTCCTAACCAACATCTTTCTCCAACTCTCCTTTGTTCTGGCACCTCACTCTGCACAAATTGGCAGTTGCATTCACCTATACAGAAATAGCAACTGCATGTCAAATGTAAATGATATGGGTGTGAGGTGCTTTAGTAAGTCCCAAGGGCGTGATAAAATGCTACAAATGAAAATGATTTGTTTAAAGTAATTTGAAATTTTGAACAATCATTATGCTATGGAATGTACTATTGATCACTGACCGGCCAGTCTGGCTCACAAGTGGAACCTGGAGAGGTAGCCCTCTCTCTAAGGGCAGGGGTTATTTCCACTGGGCTCCAGATGGCCCTGAAAGCCACTGCCTTCAGAGACAAGGTGGCCCTATTTTGACAAGCAACAGGAACCTGATATTGATACCCTTTTAAGTCTTGGTTCCACCCAACTGCCCTTAAGCTTTCAAGACTTAAACAAGTCAGGTGGGTCCCTGTGGGGAGAGAATGTGCATATCATATTAGGCAAATTTTTCAAGAATCTTAAAAATGTGATAGGTTTCTGCAGATGTCATGTTAACCAAGGAATCAGCCTGGGCTCCATAGTAGAATTTATACATCTGAATCCAAAGATTATACATTCAAGTTCCACCCCAGAGACTTGAGTCCAAATTCCAGGCTGACAGTCCAGTGCAACATGGACAAGTGTTAAAATGGTGAGAGGTTGGGTGGAATTTTACCTTCCCACCTGCCATGGGAATTATAGTGGGCGGGACATGGACCATGCCAAGGTCCATTGACTTTGGATGGAATTTTTCGACTTTAGGACACGTGTAGTTGGAAAATCCTGCCTGTTATCTTTCAACAGAGACAGCTAAAACTGCCTGTCCTCCCGGCTGGTGGATATAAAAGATCCCTTGTTCAGAAAGATTTGGAGAGTTCTTGCAGGGTTCCTGGCCAATATTTATCCCTTTCTCAAGCAGATCTGGCCAATATGTCTTTGACATTGATGAGGTATTGCTGCATGGGATTTGGCTGCTGCATTTGCTATGCTCCAGTACATTTTATTGGCTGTGAAGTGATTTGGGACATCCTGAGGTAACAAATGGTGCTAAGTAAATGCAAGTTATTTCTAAGTTAAAATTCTGCAAGTTTCCTCCTTTTGCTGGTCATATGAAATGAGTTTGAGTAGTATCAAGCAAACTCCTTGTGGGTATGGTCCAATTTGCCTATAGTTTGGGAGATAAATTCTCAGTCTCAGTTAGAGGCCACAAGGATGGCTACTCAGAGCAAGGATGCACAGGAATGGGCTTCATGTGAACCTTGAGCCTTGGAAACCTGGCTCTTAAAGCACATGTAACTTAATCCTGTTCTGTGCTTTTGTTCTCTTATTCGCTGTTTTTTTTCCCTGTTTGGAAATAGTGCTATGTTTCAGATGAATTTCAGTTCATTGACATTAATGTTATTGGCTTATTCAATGTCAGCTGTTCCTAGAACACACAAAGGGACCCAATCAGCTGCATGTCCTACGAGAAGATATGAATGTGACTCCCAGTGCTCTGCTTACCATGCCTTCTGTAAGTATGCTAAGCTCACATGGCTGATTTGCGTAAAGAAATTGCAAGAGTTCTTTTAATCAACCAGTACTGTTGCAGTGTAACAGAGAGTAAAACTATATTGCAAGTTATGGACATTTAAGGAATTATAGAATCATAGAATCCCTCCAGCGCAGAAGGAGCCATTCAGCCTGTTGAGTCTGCACTGACCACAATCCCATCCAGACCCAATTCCTGTAACCCCACATATTTACCCTGCTAATCCCCCTGATACTAGGGTCAATTTAGCATGGCCAATCCACCTAACCTGCACATCTTTCAGAAAATGAGCAAGGTTTTCTGGCGCAGTTAAAGAAAGTAAGTGTGAAATTGATGTGTGTAAATAGAAAAGGTTAACTAACATTAGGTAATCCAAATCATTGTATCTTACACTATGTAAAGGGCAATCCAGATAGCATCCACTAAATTGATATAATATTCAAACATAATAAAAACAGAAAATAAGCAGATCTAGCAGCGTCGGTGAAACGGAGTTAATGTTTCGGGTCCGTATTACATCTTGAAGAGTTAAAAGCTTTTAGCTCTGAAGAAAAGTCATATTGGACGTGAAAAGTTAACTCTGTTTCTCTCTCCGCAGATACTGCCAGACCTGCTGAGATTTCCCAACATTTTCTTTTTATTTCAGATTTCCAGCATCTGCAGTATTTTACTTTCATTATAATATTTAAACATTGCTTTTTAGAAGTTCCTAAAAGGTACAAAGACAATTTTTTTTTGTTCAACTAATAATTTCTTTTAAAATTAATAAAAAGGAAAAATTAATTTGGTTCATGTGAAATGTAATTATTCTTATGCTTGCCATCTTCCCAGGTGATTTTGAAGAGCACCTGCTAGTCAGAATGCTCGGAGAATTCCCTGCTTTTCATCGCAGAATGCCATAGACTATTTAACGCACCCTTAGATCATGGAACGGGCAGACGGGGCTTCAATTTAGCATTCACCCAGATAATGGAGCAAACCCTCAATACTGCACTGGAGTGTCACAAGAGAGTGCATATTCAAGGCCTGGGATATAGATTGAAACCACAATCTTGTTACTCAGAGCCAAATGTGTAACCACTGAGCCAAATAAGCACTGACTTGGAGCAGTATGAACCCCATTTCCAGTGGGGCAAATGCAGGCCAAGATAATACCCATAATCTTTGCACTTATCTACATAATTCTCAGCCAATTAGATCACGAGTGTGGTAGCGTGGCCCCCTTTAAGAGGTGATCCATCGTGGGCTATGTGACTGGGCTGGAGCCAATGGAGCGTGAGAGAGTGAAACAGAGCCAATCAGGAGTGAGGGTGATCAGCCCCTGGGATAGAGGACAGTTGGAGTTAGGGTGCTGTTGGGAGTAGACTTGTATTGGTCATGCTATTGAACCCTTCATGAATATAGTTATTATTAATAAACCCTTTGGTTAATCGTTTGCATCATTGAGTGGCCTTGAGTTATTGCAGCAAGCTCGCCTGATGTAAAAGTGGTGCGGTGAAGAGTGCTCTTCCAAGTTTGACATTAAAATGAATTGTCTGTGCCCAACAAAAATAACTTCATCCTGTAGTTTATCTTGTATCTAAACTGAGAATATTTGATACTTTCACTGAAGTACAAAAGAGGCAATGATATTGTCATTTTTAAAATCTAATTATAAATGCATATTATTTGTATGCTTAGAGATATACTGTAATGGAGGTCTTGTGGCTCAATGGGTATATTTCCTACCTCTAAGGGAGAAACTCCAGGTTTAAGTTGAACTTTAGGACTCGTGGGCCAAGAAAGAAGTATTCGTGACACGGTTCAAAAAAGTTGCTAATCAGCCAACTAATCCTTCGATCGCTTCCCTACTGTTCCTCAAAGTGACGAAAATGTATGTGAAAATATGAAACAGAGAGGTGCTTTAATGCATCTTATGTTTTTCAATATGTAGGGTGGAGTTACCCTGCATGGACTAAAATACAACATTGGAGTTGGGATCCTCTTCATAGAAGCATGGCTAAGAGGTAAGAAAAGTTTTAGAAATTTTTTTTCAGTGATTAGTTTCAAGTTAGAAGTGTGAATGACTAACTCATTATACTTGATATGTCTTTGGTTCAACAGACAGAAACTGAACAAATTTGCCCACCCTATCCCCCTTTAATCTGATCTGATCGAAGGTTGTAGGTATAGCTGAGACCAAAGGCAGCCTGATATTTCAATGGCTATCTCCCAGCTACATAGATTGATAAATCCAAGCGTGGGATTCTCCAAACCCATCTGTGTCTGCCCGGCTGCAAGTGAGAATGGAGAATTTGGCATTCCAGCCAAAACCCCATTCACTTTCAGCAGCACTGGAGAATCCCAGCCGCGAGCAAGGGTGGAGATTTTCAGCGCAAACCCCTGAGCTGTTGTCAGTTCTCAATCTGCTGCTTGGAAAGCAGGTTTAGCAGTTAAGCCACTAGATGGGGCTCCTTGCTATGATGACAAACTTGCAGGTTTGGAGGAGAAAGGAGGGCAATGGTAAACTTAGCTGGATTATAATGCACAACCCATAACTAGCAAATTGGAGTGGGTGTGACTAACAATTCGACATACCAAAATGCCTGGCACAAAATGAGTCTCAAGTAAATCTGTATCCCCAGTGAGGAGGAGAAATGGATGGGAAACCCAAGTTTGAAAAATTTATTGGTGTTCTTTGAGGAAATAACAAGTAATGTGGACAAAGGGAAATTTCAGGATGTGCTGAACTTAGATTTTTAGAAGGCAGTTGACAAGGTGCCAAATCAAAGGCTACTACACAAAATAAGAGCTTGGCATAGTGGGGGGGGTGGGGGTAACATACTAGCATGGATAGAGGATTAGTTACAAGAAACAAAGAGTAGACATTAATTGGGCATTTTCTGTTGGCAAGAAGTGACGAATGGCCATAGGACCAGTGTTCAACCTCAATTGTTTACAATTTATATCAATGACTTGAATGAAGGGAGCAAATGTAAAGATTGTTAAATTTGCCTATGATACAAAGGTAGGTAGGAAAGTAAGTTGTAAAGAGAATATAAGGATTCTGCAACAGGATATAGATAGGTTCACTGAGTGGCAAAAATTTGGCAAATGGAGCATAATGTGAAATTGTGCAGGAAGAATAGAAAAGCAGCATAATAATTACATGGAGAGAGATTATAGAACTCTGAGAAACAGAGGGATCTGGGTGTCCTGATACAGGAATCACAAAATGTTAGTATGCTGATGCAGCAAATGATTGGGAAGGCAAATGGAATATTGTTGTTTATTGCAAGGGGAATGGAATTTTAAAAACTAGCAACATTTTATTACTATCATGTAGGGCATTGGTGAGATCATACCTGGAATATTGTGAACAATTTTGGTCTCCTTATTTAAGAAATGCGTTTGAAGAAGTTCAGAGAAAGTTCACTCGACTGATACCTGGGCTGGGGTGGGGGTTGGTTGGCTATCTTATGAGAAAAAGTTGAGCATCTACTGGTATTTAGACGATCGAGAGGTAACCTTAACAAAATATAAATAAGATCCTGAAGGGCTTGACAGAGTGGATGCTGAAAGAGTGTTCTCCTCGTGGGAGAGACTTGAACTAGGGGGACACAGTTTAAAAATAAGGGATCTCCATTTAAGATGGAAATTAGGAGAAGCTTTTTCTTTGAGTTTTCTAAGTGTTCGGAACATACTTTCCCAGGGAGCGGTGGAGGCAGGATCAATAATATTTTCAATATATAATTAGATAGATTCTTGACTAACAAGGGAGTCAAAAGTTGTTAGATTAATAAGGAATGTGGAGTTGAGACCAAAATCAGATCAGCTGTGATCCTGTTGAATGGTGGAGCATGTTCGAGGAGTTGAATGGCCTGCTGCTGCTAATTTGCATGTTTATATAAGATCTTGATTTTTCTCTTGACAGTTTTTCTGCTAAGAGTTGTGGTAACTTACAGTGGATTATTGAAACAGATAGCCTTCCTTCCCCAAAATACTGTATTATATAGAGAAGGGGATGAGATTCTAAAGGATTGGGCATGGGGGGACACCAGTATCTGTGACAAAAAGACAGATTCCACACCAATTCGCACCTGGTTTTAATTCTAACAATGTCAGTCAAAAGGGGAGAGCATTCCATATTTTAAGGGTGGCATGGTGGTTAGCACTGCTGCCTCACAGCTCCAGAAACCTGGGTTCAAATCTGGCCTCGAGTGACTGTCTGTGTGGAGTTTGCACATTCCTCCCGTGTTTGCATGGATTTCCTCCAGGTGCTCCGGTTTCCTTCCACAGTTCAAAGATTTGCAGGTTAGATGGATTGGCCATGCTAAATTGCTGCCTTAATGTCCTAAGATGTGCCAGTTGGAGGGTAAATGGGGTAAATACATGGGGTTACAAGGATAGGGAATGGGTGAGATTGTTGTCAGAGAGTTAGTGCAGGCTTGATGGGCTGAATGGCTGCCGTCTGAACTGTAATGATTCAATGAACTGATGGACTTTTGTGCGCAAGCATCAATTTCTTGCACCTATTTTTTTCAAGTTCGGACAATAAATCCAGAGAATTTATCTCTCAGAAGTGATTTTTTTTGAGTTGTAAAATGTATTTTATACCCCTTATAATTTTCTCACATACCCCTCTTGCCCTGAAGGGCACTTGTCGTGTTTGTGCCTAATTGATCATTCTTCATATGATAACCTTGAACAAGGAGTGTCAATTTGCCTTTAGGGGGGCATCATTTGTGTAGTTTGAGATATTTGTATCCTTGTCCCTTGATCTGCCAGAAGTGTGGCTGTTACTGTGACATTTTCTGTACAAACGACTGGTAACTGACGATGGAAGTGACTAGTAGAGATGTTAATTTTTAATACCAACATTGTCAATAGACTTAGAAAGAGTTTGAATCAGAATGGTTATATGTTCATTTTAAGTAAGTTGTAGCAACTTTATTTCTACTATAGGCCAAGGCCACTTTTGCTTTCGGGGACAGGTGGAGGATTCAGCTACTGCAGAAATTTCCCGATCACAGGTACAATGTTATCCCATTTAGATTATAGTAATTATTATTTATATCAATAGATAGAAGGTGTCATTTTGCTATTTGCTTTCTTGATATTAAGCAAATACGTAGCCCAATCCATCACGCAAACCAGCCTCCCATCTATTGACTCTGTCTACACTTCCTGCTGCCTTGGAAAAGCAGCTAGCATAATTAAGGACCCCACGCACCCTGGACATTCTCTCTTCCATCTTCTTCCATCAGGAAAAAGATACAAAATTCTGAGGTCACATACCAACTGACTCAAGAACAGCTTCTTCACTGCTGCCATCAGATTTTTGAATAGACCTGTCTTGCATTAAGTTGATCTTTTTCTACCCCCCAGCTATGACTGTAATACTACATTCTGCATTCTCTTGTTTCCCTCTCTATAAATGGTATAAATTTTCACCGTATGCTAATATATGTAATAATAATAAATTAACTGAAAGTACAGGGTATTTGTTTCTTCCCTAAAAGGACATTATTAACAACATGGGTTTTTAATAACAGTGGCTTCATTATTTGAGTTTTAATTTCAGATTTAAAAAAAAATTATTTCAAATTCCACCAGCTGCCATGGAGGGATTTAAACCAACATTCCCAGAAGCTTTGGATTTCTAGTCCAGTGACCTGAGCACTGTGCTACCAATTCCCCCTGCTATTGTCCGTCATATTCTCAATATTGCTTTTGACGTCAAGCGACAGGATGCTGATAATTAATGATTCAAGGTATTTGAAGTTGTCAACACCTCCAGAGGGAGGTTGTCATTGATGTTAACAGAAAGCAGAGTCCAAGTCCATAACCTTGGTCTTCCTAATGCTGATTTGTCAGTCCAAACCCCTTGCAGGCTTCGATCTAGAACCCTGCAAGTAAAATTCAGTATAGAATGCCAGTATGGCATTATCAGCAAACAGCAAATTGAGAACTAGGTCATTATGCACTTTAATCTTGGCCTGCAATCTTGTCAAGTTGAACAACTTGCCATAAGCTTTGGCATGCAAGTAGACACTCTCATTTGAGTTGCTAACAGCATACAATAGCAGTATGGTTAAAAATATACAAAGAGTTGGCGCCAGGATACAGCCTTGCTGTGAAAAGCTCTGATAATGCTCCATTGTAACTGTGCCTGTTCTGGTGGAACAAAACAAAACCCAAAAGTCAAGGCAGACTGCCCATTTTCCATAGCAGTTTAGAGTCTGCCTCTGCTTACAAAGTTGAAAGCCTTGACGAGGTTGATCAAGGCAATGTAGAGTGGCCTTTGCTGTTTGTGGCACTGCTTCTGTACCTGCTGAAGTGAGAAAAATCGTGTCAACTGTCAATCTACCAGTTCTGAAGGTGCACTGAGACGCTGGTAGATGTGTGATGCTAGAATCTACATTTTGGAAAGAACAAGTGAGTAATAGCACTTCCCTATAACCCACAATAAGGAGATACTCCAGTAGTTGTTCCGGTCACTGCGACCCTTTTTGCTTTTGTACAAGGGGACTATTTTCCCCCTCCTTGGCAGAGACATTAAGGTCACTTGTAGCACCCCATTGTTGGGTGAGGGGAAATCAGAGGCCAACCCATGGTTCAGTATTACTGCACTATGTCTCAGTACCTTCAGCTGTTGTTTTACCCATTGACACATTGACAAAGCTGCTTCTTTTTCAAAAAAGATGGATTTGTTTTCTGTAGGATTGATTTAAGCATTTCTGCTAACCACACGGCGTCGCAGTTTGAGGCTAATGACTGAGAGCCAAAACAATTTACAGTACCTGGAGAAGTAATTGTTTTTACAGCATGATTAGTAATGGTGCTGTTGACATTATATCCATGTTACAAGCGCACTCAAACGCCTCCAAATTTCTGTGATATAATCCTTAGGGTGATTGCATTTGTGCCAGTTGTTTGCTTGAGAAATCGCACTAGTCTGTTTTATTTTAAATTGATGACCCTTTCATCGCTGACTCCCCAATCAGAGAAAAGTCTAGCTCTGTCAAAACTATTCATAATTTTACAAACCTCTTCAATCTCCACTTTCTCTGTTCCACTGGAATTAGTTCTATTACCAGTTTCTCAATCCACACATAATCATGGTGAATTTGTTCTGCATGCTATAAATATAGGACACAAGTACTTTTAACTATTTTATAAACAACATTTTATATACAATTCATCAATATTTCTTTTGTATGCCACAAGCACAATCTTTTTATGGCCTTATCCACCCATACTTACACTTTAAAACATAGAATCCCTACAGCACAGAAGGCCATTCTACCCATCAAGTCTGTTACTGATGCGCCAAAAGAGCATCTTACCCAGGCTCAATTCCTCCCCCGGTGTAACCCTATAACTCCATGCATTTACCATGGCCCTAACCTGCACATAGTTGGACAGTGGGAGGAAACTGGAGCATCCAGAGAAAACCCACACAGACACAGAGAGAATGTGCAAACTCCACACAGACATTGACTCAAGGCCGATATTGAACCTATTATTCAACTATTACTGAACCATGGTTAAGGAAGGGGCAGGATTGGCAGCTCAATATTTCCAGAGTACAGATGCTATAGGAAAAATAGAACAAGAGGTGAAAGAGAAGGGTAGTTGTGTTTTTAATTAGGGAGAACATCTCTGCAGTGCTAAGAGGGACTATATCCGAGGTTTTGCTCAGAGTTTATATGGGTAGAACTGAAAAATAAGAAGGGAGAATCACACTGATAGGATTGTACTTCAGGCCCCCAAATAGTCAGTAGGAAATTAAAGAGCAAATATGTAAGGAGATTACAGATAGCTCCAAGAAAAATAGGATGGTAATGGTAGGGGACTTTCCCAACGTTGACTGGGACAGCCATAGCAATAGAGGCTAGGACGGAGAGAAATTTGTCAAGTATATTCAGGAAGAATTTCTCATTCATTATATGAATGGCCCGACTAGAGAGGGGCAAAACCTCTCCTCTTGGGAGATAAGGAAGCGCAGGTGACTGAAGTGTTAGTGAGGGATCACTTTGGGACCAATGACCATAATTTCATTTGTTTTAAAATAGCTATGGAGAACGATAACTCTGGCCAAAAATTAAATTCATAAATTGGGGCAGTGCCAATTTTGATGGTACTAGACAAGAACTTTCAAAAGTTGACTGGGGGACTTTGTTGCCAGATAAAGGAGTGGCTGGTAAATGGGAGGCTTTCAAAACTGTGTTAACCAGCATTCAGGGTAAGCACATTCCTTTTAGGGTGAAGGTTGGGGTTGTAGAAGTAGGAAACCTTGGATGATTCGTGATATTGAGGCCCTGGTTAAAGAGGAGGAGGAGGCATATGACATGCATAGGCAGCTGGGATCAAGTGGATCCCTTGAAGAGTAGTGAGGTTATAGGAAGAGAGTTAAGAGAAAAATTAAGAGGGCAAAAGGGGGCAGGAGATTGCTTTGGCAGGTAAGGCAAAGGAGAATCCAAAGAGCTTCTACAAATACATAAAAGGGCAAAAGAATAATTAGGGAGAGAATATGGCCTCTTAAGGATCAACAAGATCATGTTTGTGTGGACCTACAAGAGATGGGCGATATCCTAAATGACTATTTCTCATTGATATTTACTGCTGAGAAAGGCATGGATGTTCGGGAAATAAATTGAGCGTACATATTACGGAAGAGGTGTTGGAAGTGTTGAAGCACATCAAAGTAGATAAATCCCTGGGACCTGATTAAATGTATCCCAGGGCATTGTAGGAGGGTAGGGAGGAAATTGCGGGTCCCCTAGCAGAGATATTTGAATCATCAACAGCCACAGGTGAGGTGCCTGAAGATTGGAGGGTAGCAAATGTTGTGCCTTTGTTTAAGAAAGGCTGCAGGGAAAAGCCTGGGAATTACAGCTGGTGAGCCTAACGTCTGTAGTGAGTAAGTTGTTAGAAGGTATTCTGAGACAGGATCGACAGACATTTAAAGAGACAAGGATTGATTAGGGACAGTCAGCATGGCTTTGTGAGCGGCAAATCATGTCGCATGAATCACAGAAACCCTACAGTGCAGAAGGCCATTTGGCCCATTAAGCCCTCACTGACAACAATCCCACCCAGGCCCCATCTCCACTGAGTTACCCTGCTACTCCCTCTAACCTATCACATCCTGGGACACTAAGGGTTAATTTAGCATGTCCCATCAACCTAACTCACACATCTTTGGACTGTGGGAGGAAACTGGAGTATCTGGAGGAAACCCATGTAAACACAGGGAGAATGTGCAAGCTCCACACAGACAGTGACCTAAGCCGGGAATCGAACCTGGGTCCCAGGAGCTGTGAAGCAGCAGTGCCAACCACTGTGCCATCCTTATTTGATTGATTTTTTGATGAGGTAACCAAGAAGGTAGATGAGGGCAGTGCATGTTGTCTACATGGACTTTAGCAAGGCCTTTGACAAGGTCCCACATGGTAGGCTAAGGTTAAATCTCATGGGATCAAGGATGAGGTAGCCAATTGGATACAAAATTGGCTTGACAACAGGTTGTTCTAGAGGATTGTTTTTCAAACTTGAGGTCTGTGACCAGCTATGTGCCTCAGGGGTCAGTGCTGGGTCACTTATTTTTTTATTTATGTTAATGATTTGGAGGAGAATTTAGGAGACATGGTTAATGGGTTTGTGGCTGACACCAAGACTGGTAGCATAGTGAACAGTGAAGAAGGTTATCTGAGATTGGGCTAGTGGGCCAATGAATAGCAGATGGAGTTTAGATAAACATGAGGTGATGTATTTTGGTAGATCGAATCTGGGCAGGACTTAATTAATGGTAGGGCATGGGGGAGAGTTTATAGCTCCTTGAAAGTGGAGTCACAGGTAGAGAGACTGGTGAAGGTGGCATTTGACATGCTTGGTTTCATTGGTCAGAACATTGAATACAGGAGTTAGGGTGTATTGGCAAAGTTGTACAAGACATTGGTAAGGCCACGCCTGGAATGCTATGTGCAGTTCTGGTCACCTTATTATAATAAGGATATTATTAAACTAGAAAGAGTGCAGAAAAGATTTACTAGGATACTACCTGGATTTGATGGTATGAGTTATAAGGAGAGGCTGGATAGACTGGGACTTTTCTCCTGGAACATAGGCTTAGGGATGAACTTATAGAGGTCTATAAAATAATGAGAGGTATAGATAAGTTAGATAGTCAATATCTTTTCCCAAAGGTAGGGGAGGTGAAAACTAGAGAGCATAGGTTTAAGGTGAGAGGGGAGGGATACAAAGGATCCAGAGGGGCAACTTTCTTACTCAGAGTCGATTGTATCTGGAACAAGCTGCCAGAGGTAGGAGTAAAGGTGAGTACAATTGTCTTTTAAAAAGCATGTAGACAGTTACACTGTAAGACGGATATAGAGGGATATGGGCCAAATGGGAGCAATTGGGGCCAGCTTAGTGGTTAAAAACTGGGTGGCATGGACAAGTTGGGCCAAAGGGCCTGTTGTCATGCAAATCTCAATGACCCTAAATACCATTTGCCACTACTCTGCCCAACCCATCTATACCTCCTTCTGACCTACAATCATCTGCTTCACTGTTAACCACACTACCAATCTTGGTATCATGTGCAAACTTCCTTATCATTCCCCCCTCTCGATTTTCTTTTATAACGTTTATGTATATAATATGGGACCCAGTACTGATCCTTGTGGTACACCGCTGGACCAGACAGGTTTCAGTGAATCATTTTGATTTTCTTCAGCCTGAATATAAACCAGAATCCTATACAATTCCCTATATCCAAAAAATGCTAGGTTTTGCCACTAATCTATTATGAAGATTCCCAATTAACCCCTTGGTCTTGTTTAGGTACACATTTTGATTTAACATTTTCAATGTTAGTATTTGCATTTGTTACTTCTGTATCCATTATGATATTCCAGACATGGGCCTATTCTCTGAGCTCAGTGGTGTCCTAAATTACCCCCAGGTCATTATCCTTTCAGCCATTCCCTCCATTGCTCCAACCCAACTTCCCTCTCTTCCAGGCTAACTCTAAGTTCTAGCTTCAATCTCAGCTGCCTATGTTGTACTAGATTGAACATCTTTGTCCAGCATCCTCTCCAAAAAGATGTTATCTTCCATCTTGCCTGCAAGATATGCAAGGACAATAGATATGCCTCTAATGTCTATGGGTGGCTTATATGAAAAGACAGACTGTGCCAGACACAATGAGATTAATGTGTGTGGATATGAGAAAAATGAATGCTACACAGAGCAAAAAGGATCGAATTAGCAGTGTTGTAGGAGGCGAGTATTTATTTTTGTCTCTAGACAAGGTCACAGGAGATCATAGTATTCTGTTGCATGGTTTATCACAGGCTAAAATTGCATTGCACAGCAATGTACTTTCCAACTCACCAGAGTACAATGTTTTAAAGACAGAAGTGTGCATACATAAGTTCAGGGTACAGCCAATTAAAACTGGATTGTGTGAAAATCTTAAATTGATTTTCTTAAGAATTGGTTACAACAAAAGTTGCTTTCTTAATAGGTAGGGCCTAGATTCTGCTGCTTGTGAAGAATAAGAATACAATAGATAAAGTCCTTAATGTAAAGGTTAGGAACTACATAACCCTTATACTGCAAAATATATCTTCTCAATATGGCCCTTAAATGTGTATTGTAGGTTTGGCAATGGATTCGACATGGTGTAAAATTGGAGGACGATAACAGAACTGTCACCAGAAACCTTATCCAAAAACTTGCAAAGGAATTGGAAACCGAACTATGGGATGTTTTGCATTGCTGCTCTGACAGGTAGGGAATGTAGAAGAAAATGTATCCACTTATTAGAAAAGGTTAGGTTGATGGTTTTTCAACAAATAATAGGGAAGAAATGCAAACTTTCAGCCTAAATGATGGAATCCTGCTGAAGATACATCCTGATAAGGAAGTGCTTCTAGGGAGAAAGCAGGAGCACACTTATGTTTTTTTTTCTAAAACAGCTGATTATTCAGGGATCTGTGAGAATCACTTACTTTACCATGTCTGGGAATGAGCTATATTGTTGAGAAGCCAGAAAAAAATATAAATCAACTTGTCTTGCAACCTGAACAAGCATACTAAGAACCAACTGGGGGACACAATACCCTGCAGAGAGTTTTGGTCAGAACTACACAAATGAGCTCTTCTGAGCAGCAGGCAATTTAGCATTAAGTAATCCTGGAGAAGTCCATAAAGTTAATCATTTACAGCATTTTGGAGCACAATGTGCTGCATCACATTGTAAATCAATGCTTACGTAGTTCCTATATATGTGACAAGTTTCTTAAAAATTAAAGCAATTCCAGGAATAGCCAATGTGACCTGCCTCATGGTTAAAAACAAATGATCACATTTCTTCTGAACAAGAAAATTCCACCAAAATCTACATCAGGCATCTTTGGCACTATAGAATCTTAGTGCAGAAGGAAGCCATTTAGCCCATCGAGTCGCACCCAGGCCCTAGCCTCAAAATGCCATGCATTTACTATAGGGCAATAGTGACACAGCGGTTAGCACTGCTGCCTCACAGCAGCAGGGACCCAGGTTTGATTAATTTTTTTTAGTTTATGTATGAGTCACAAGTAAGGCTTATATTAACATTGTGATGAAGTTACTATGAAATTCTCAAGTCACTACATTCTGGCACCTATTCAGGTCAATGCACCGAACCAGCACATCTTTCAGGCGGCGGAAGAAACCAGAGTACCCAGAGGAAACCCACGTGGACACAGGAAGGATGTGCAGGCTCCACACAGTGATCCAAACTGCGAATAGAACCAGAGTCCCTGGTGCTGTGAAGCAGTAGTGCTAACCGCTGTGCTGCAGAATACCACCATTAAGCTTAATTTGATACTCAGCATGTGGGGGGCAGAATAGAGAGACAGGAAATAGAAGATTATTCATTCTATTTAGACAAGTAGAGATTGGCAATTACTGTGGCAAGGAACCAGAATGAAGGTGGAATCTCAGTCCTGTGCTCCCAGTTAATTCAGATGCAGTGAAGTGGGAACAATTACACTGTGTATTGTACAATTTACTGCTAATATGCAATTTAGCTTCCTAACTAGCAATCATTTTGTCTTTTTTCCCAGCTCCCAATGGCGACTTACAACTGCTTCTGAAATATTCCTTGAAATTGTGCAAAAGCGAGATTTCCCAGAATTTCTCACCACATACCTGAATTTGGAACATACATTTTTAAGTGCCCAGTACTAATTGAACAGAACATGTACTCATAAAGCATGATGGTTATTCCAGCAAAGCTTGTGTATCCTAAAGAAAATGGTAACAAAACAAATTTTACTAAGGTCATTAGATTTTTAAAAATAGCAGGATTAATTTTGTGATGTGATTATGGTGTGACATTAAACTTCTATATCACAGTAAAAGTCTGGTCATTTGAAGTGTTGCCCCTTTGTTTATAGTTTTGTGTAGAATGATCCTGTATTCTCAGGAGTTTAGAAGAACGAGAGGTTATCACATTCAAATGTGATAACTCAACGCAGCTTGACAGGGTAGATGCTAAGCACCAGTTTCCCTCTGTAGAGCATAGAGGAGGGTTATTTTCTTGGGATCAATCACTTAGGACTGAGTTGGGGACAAGTTAGATGGAGTGTATATCTCCAGTGTGTCAAATTCAACACCTGAAAAGGATTGTTTCTCAAACTTGAAGCAGTGCAGGATGTAGCAAGATGAACTAGATAAATTAATCTAGATTGTCCTGAGAACTATTTCTACATTCAGAGGAATTTAGCTGAACACCAGGATAGCAGCAATAGTTGTACAGATTACCATTACTTCAATTAAGGTCTGCCAGTTGTCTTCAGTTTGGTTCATTATAAACAATCCTAAAGTAGTTTCAAAGCATCAAACAACAAGAGTAAACCATAGAGCCCTTCAGGCTTGCTCAGCATTCAAGATCATGCTGAACTTGCATCAAGTTTTCCTTCCCGTTCTATTCCTGCATTCCTTGATTTATTTAATACCCAAAATTCTATCAATATCAATCTTGAATATACTCATCCACCTGCAGTCCTCAGCGTGGCGATTACAAAAATTCGCATCCTTTCCAGTGAAGAAATTCCCCAACTCAGACCCAAGTGATTGATCCCAAAAAAATAACTTCTTTTATGTTCTACAGAGGGAAACTGGCATTTAGCATCTACCCTGTCAAGCTGCATTAGGAGTTATCACATTTCAATATGATTACCTCTCATTCTTCTAACTCAAGAATACAGAATCATTCCACACAGAACTATAAATAAGGGGCAACACTTCAAAATGATCAGACTTTAAAACAAGAACAATAAATAGAACACAGAAGCACCACCAGTATTTAAATGTTGAACAGCTATTTAATTACACATTAGATATTACCTGCAATATCTTGTTTCAGGTATTAGCTGTTTTAAAGGGGGGAACAACAGCACAGCGATTTATATTTTCTGATGGGTTGGCAACGTGAGTGCCGGAGTTAGAGACAGCATCCTGCTATACTGGATGAAAGCTCTTGGGAAACCAATTTTGATAGCCAATAGAAATATTTGAAGAAATAGATTAAAATCACCATAAGAATTTGCTTACACCATAACCTGTAGGGTCAGGAAACTGAGTACTAGCAAAATCCAAGAATAAACTCAAAATGCTAGAAAAATACTGAAGGGTAAAGGCATCAACTGTCAGCAATAATGGGAGATCTAACAGTATCCAAAGGGAAAAGATCAGTTTTGGGGTGTAAACACATGGTTAAGCCTTAGATTTTGGTTTTATCCTGAGCTTGTGAATGAGTACAGCTGTCCACCATGCTAAAGGGTTTACTGAATTTATAAGATAGCACTTAAATTAAAAATTAAGCCCCAAAAATTAAATTCCTACTTTTTAACAATGACAAGTTTGGCTGGGATTCATTTTTCTCAAATTACCACTGAATGCATTAAAGAAAGCTTGTTCCATTCAGTTATCCATTCCAATCCTGTGCCTAATTGTTGTTGCATTTGTACACAGGTTATTTACAGAGTTTCTGTTACTACACTTAAGCTTATATGGTAAGTCAAGATCTCAGTAGCCTTGCCTTACTCCACAGGGGAAAGGCATCAACCTCCCAGCAGTATGTGTGGGACAATGTTACATTAAAATAGAGACTGTCTTCAACTTTGACATTAGAATTACAATGAATGGCATTTACGTTTATAAGTTGACACTGTTGACTTTCCATGATGGTTTCTACCTTACAAAGCGATGTCAGTGGTGTTAATACATGTGCACCAACATTCAGTTGATGTCTGATACACTTTTTTTGTACAAACTTTTAAAACTTGAGTCTTTTTTTGCCCTTAATGTCAGAAAAGCATAAATTTGGTCTAAGAGATGTTTGTTCTTGAGTAACAGAGCAATTACTTTAATATGGAAAGAAAAATGGAAATAATTTAATCTGAAAAAGGTGAAATTCACACTGAAATTGGCAGAGCTTTGGCTATCCCCTGAACAATTATTGTCACCATTCTGAAAGACGAGTTAAGAATTCATGCTTTGGAGATGAATGCTCCAATGCATTTATCTGTGATAACTGGAGTGTTGAATCTATTGCTCAGGTTGAGAAACTTAATAATTTGGCTGGAGAAGCAAAATCAATGCGCTGCTCCTTTTGAGTTCAGGCATAATTCAGGAAAAGGCTAGGAGTCTTTATGATGATCAAAAGGAACCAACAAGGGGTAGTTTATACAGGGCTAATTTGTTTTGCATCAAGATTTCAGGAGAAGCTGCCGCTGCTGATGACAAGGCAGCTTATGTTTTTCAGAGCCATGAGTTGAAAACATTGAAGGTGGTGGGCATTGTGCCCGGCAAGCTTTATGACAAAACTGGGCTCTTTTGGAAAAGTACTGTTGAAAACTTACATCGCCAAAGAGGAGAAATCCATACCATATTACAAAGCTGCTAAACATAGGCTCATTCTCCTGTTCAGTGCCAATACTGCAGGTGACTTAAAACTTCTACCTTTGCTTGTGTACCAGAAAATCCCAAGGTTTAAGGGATATTCAAAGGCATTTTTTCCAGTGATATGGAAGTCCAATAGTGAGGCATGGGTCAAAGGATTGTTTTAACCATCATTTTGAACCAAGGGTCAGGAATTATTGTAGCAGAAACAAACTTGCACTTAAAGCAGTTACTCCTCAGCAATGCTAGTTATCCAACCATCCTTGATGACATGCATCCTGACAGCATTGTCATACCACCTCATTTTGCAACTCCTGGCTATCAGGGCAATTGAGAAAAGGTGATCCAACTCAAACTCAGAGGACTTCAACGTTGACCATGCAGTTAAAAACATGGGCTGGGTATGGAATGAAGTTGCACAATCAAATTTGCCTTGTGCTTGTGAAAATAGTGGAGGGAGTTTCTATGCTTCACAACTCTTGAAGGTGACCAGAAATGTTGTCAAAACAGCAAAGAACTCATATGCAGACACTGCATCAGAAGATGTTGATGCATTGCTGGTGAATGCATATTCTGACGAATTAAAAAATGAGAACATCATTGAATTCAAATAGCAAGAATGGGCTGAGGCATTTCAACATTTGGAAGCTGCCATGTCACTGCTTTAGTAACATGACACCATCCCTCTCCCATCCTCTGAACAAACTTCAGTGAATAGCAACATGCACAGCTGCTAGAGAAATTTACAAGAACATCTGTCCAAACACTAAGAAAGCGAACACTCCAGAAAAACCTGCTGCCAAGAATTGTAAGGAGGTTCCACTCAATGACCCTTAAAAATCTCCAACCAATGCCCAACGAAATCATCCCAAAAAAGTCCTTCTCCTGAAAACCTCACCCAATCAAACCCACCTGAGCGCTCAGGAATGAAGACAGCAAATTAAAAATTTGTCTATGTCTTTTAACCAATTTGTAGGTTACGTATAGTGCACAGTACTGTACATTACTAAACAGACCTATACTTTTCTATGTTTGTCAAATGTTAATGTTGATACTGCACTCTCTATAATTAATGGGAGTACAAGGTTCTGGATTATTTTGGTGAAAATAGGGTATTGGGCTTCAATTAAGGAACCAATCCCCCACTGATAACATTGTTTATTATGGGGAAATCGGTTTAGTTACAGCATTTTGACTTGAGCAGCTTTCAGGAATCAATTGTGTTGCAAGTCCAAGGACTGCCTTTAATCTGCAAATAAAAGTTGAGATATTATACATTTATTGAAATAATTTCTATTAGTTACATTATATTACAGGCCATGGCTATTTGTGCGTAAAAACAAAATGCTGGGAATACGCAACTGGTTAGGCAGAACCTGTCAATTTTCAGATCAACGATCTATTGTCAGAACTGGAAAACCTTAGAGAATACAACAGATTTTAAGCAAACTTAAGCAGGAAAAGAACAAAAAGCACAAAGACTCTGCTCTTTCTATTTACATGTCCTCTAAACTCATCTAACATTTCATTATTTATTCCATTACCATTTATCTCCTTTTATGTTAAATCAACTCGTCATTTCATCACTTTTGCCTCCCACCCTAACAGACCTTTTTGTTACTTTGCTGCCTCTACTAGTTTAAACAGTTGTATATCTCTATATCGCAGTTCTGAAGTCATTGGCTTGACAGATTGACTCTCATTCCATCTCACCACAGATCTTCCCAATTCTGCACTTGCTTTAATACCTGTTCCACCACTAACTTTTTCCAGTTTTAAAAAGCATGAAATGGTAATTTTCTCTGCACAGATGTTGCCTTGACTATTCCCCACATTTTCTTAAAAATTAACATAAAGCCAAATCAAATTAAGTGATTTTGTTTAGTGAAGGTTTGTGTTCTTGTATAATTAAATCTTGTGGTGAAACTTCACATTCTGGTTCATATAATTCACATAATAAAGTAATGATTTCAGAAGAGCAAGTTCCGAACACACAAAACTCATAACTGCAAATATTCAAAATTTGCTACCTTTATGTATCTTTACAGATTCTGGCTTATCAGTTTGGGTATTATCATTCTTAGTATAGTTTATTTCAAGATAATCCAAAACATAAAGCTTACTGTATGCTCAAATAAAGCCTTGCCATTTCTGTACAAGGAAAATTTCAAGTTTTGTTTTAGAAAACAGACTGTGTCGACAGATGTTCCATCTAAGAACTGTTACAAAATGCTGGGACAAACTCTGTAGGTTGCATGAGGCTGAGAAAACTTGGGATAATCTTTGGCAGCAGACAAGAGAACTGTTTAAAAAAAAAACTTTATGCTTATCTGACTTGTTTCCATTTCCACACATTCATTCCTGCAGCAACCTGAAATAGCCAAATGAGGGAGTGTTGTGCTCTGCTCTGAGCAACCAGATTGAGACCAAATCAAACTTACTTTTAATGTTCAGAAAAATAGCATCGCAACCTGTTCTTAAAAATTGCTGACAAGGCTTTCTTTTTAAAAAACAAGCCAATCAGAAACAAAACAAAGAGCTACAGTGTAAGGAATTTAACTCAACATTATTTTCATCAACAGGAAGATGGCTTAAGTGAACAATTACCATTATGCAGCTTTCGACATTAGCATTGTTCCTTAGAGAACCATAAGCAGAAACTGCCTGACCCTAGCAGATATTAGTTTTGTTTTCTCCCAAGGCAACAGCTCAATTGTAATCCCCCACTCCAAACCAAAGCGACTTTAGTGAGTGGTGCATCATTCTAGCAGGCTAACCTGAACTCAACTGTGAATAGACCATGAAAAGACCCATCGTTTCTGCTCGCTTCCTGCCGATTTATAGCTGAAGTGATACTCGTACACATCCACGTGCCTATTACTTGATCTGTTCTCAACAGTATGGAAATGTGCACATCCACACTTTCCAAAGAAAGCAGAAATGGTTTAGTTATCTGCCAACTTAAAAGGATCCCCAGTTGTAGCAAAGTGAATGCAGATAAACGCATGAAGAGTGGATTCTAGCATTAAGACTTATGACAAACATGACACAAACACTACCAGTTTATTTGATGCTGAATACAACCATTGCGGTTAAAATGGAACTAACCACATAAACAAATGTAAAATTTTACATTTCATACGTTGTATCAGTACCCTGTGTGCTGGATGGATCTCAGACAATGGAAAATAAAACCCTAGACAAGGCTCAGTGCTGAAATGGTTTTAAGACATGAACACAAAAAACCTCAGTGATCAAAACCAAATCCTAACAAGAGTTCAGGGTCAAAATGATCATACTGATGTAGACCCACTGATAATCCTAGCTTGTGAACCAATGAAGAAGTCCATCATTCACACCAACCTAGGAAGCTCTCTTGACAGGCCCACAGCTGCATTATTTGGATGATGTACACAGTACCCTCAGCCTTCAGCCTGAACTGCTTCAAGTGTGGTCAGGAAAAAAAAACACACAAAAGCCCTGCAACATTAAAATGGAACATTGTGCAGTCTTTTTACTTGGTTTGTGTAGCCAAAACGTCAAGTCAGTAACATAAGAATTCACAACCTCAGATTCAACTTCTCTGAAATGTACGTTTCTTAGATAACCAGCTGGGATTAGGACAGACCGATTACAAACAAGTTGTTTACAAGTAAAATCAATTAAACAGGGAGCAAATCACACTTTCTTCATAAGTAACAGACAGTGCTTTAGAATCAAAATGCTGGGGCATATTATTTTTAAATAAACCTCCTGGAAACCGAAATCTGCAAAATAAAACCATGTTAATAAATACCCCAGTTGGAACAATTTTCAAAAAAACTGTTTATTGCATTGTATATTTGGTACCTTTTGCATTTTAGAACCATGGGAATTAATTGTAACTGCAGAAATAAAGAAGCAAATCTGTTTTTTTTTTCCAAAAATTCTGGGCCCCTTTTAAAAACATACAAAGTCTGGGGCATGCGTAAAACTGCAGAGCAAGAAATATCCTTAGAAATGCTGGGCTTCAAGTACTATAATTGACATTACATGGAGGGAAAAACCGGTATTCAAATGATCAATATATAATTTTCTACATAATCTGTCAGGTAGTTACTGATGACAATCTGCATCTGCATTAACAAAACAGCACTGAGTCCAAGACCAGTCCTCTAAACGAGAACATGAAACCAAGTTTATCAAACACTTCCAACTTCACTCAATCTTCAGGATTAAAAAAAAAGTAATAACTGTTCGCTGACTACCTAAGTGTGCTACTTCAGGTCGTCAATAAGCAGCAATGGGGGAAACACAAGACTCAGAACTGTTCCTTAATGCAGCTGGTGATCTACTAAACTTGTGTGTTTGTTAGAAAATCTCAATTTAGAAATGATGGTCAGTACATGCCCTAATTCTTCCTCTTCCTTTTTTTCCCCCCACCCACCCCAACTCAGTCTTCAGTTCCAAATACCTTTCCCTCTTTAACACGTTTTTTTTAAACCGGGTACATTAATCTGTACATCACAATTTACATAAGGTTTTTCCTGTGGTCTGCATGTAGTTTCCATTCATTTTCTGTCAGACACTGCTGCCCTGACAAAGTTTGTGCTTAGAGGATCCAGTGCTAGGGCAACATTCTGCTGACGGTCACAATCTCAAGACAGTAATGATTAGGCTACATTTTTGTGTCACACCCAACTTTTTAAATAGCTCTCAATATTCTTTAGAAATTACATTAAAAACCCGGGAAGCCAATTGCAAGAAGGGTGTTGAGTGCATTCAATTGATGTCACCTTCTCACTCAAAAGGGGGTTCACAAACAAGTACAGAAGTCGCCTCCAAAATTTCAGATAATTTTTTCTGAAGTCAGCAGGATAAAAAAAAAGACCTCCAATTCTGAAAGTCTGTGCTCTGTAAGCATTTATGAAACCCTGACACATATTTACAGATCCTGTCGAGAAGAGTGGGGAGCTGACATCAGAGGTATGCAACAAAAATGTGTTCACTTCAGTCACCGCCTTCATTCAGATCTCATTGGCCAGTTCCTCAGGCTCGGTAGCACTATCCCCATTCACTGTGATCTTTACATCATCTTCATATCCAGGAGGCATGAATGCTAAAGCGTAGGGAAAAATCTTGTGACACTGTGCTCTGTAGGTTTCAGCTGTTTCTTTACAGACTCCCAGACTACCATCCCGTACAGCTTCCAGCACCTTCACACAAATCTGAAATCAAAAAGAAAGACAGGTCAGTGTTGTCAAAATTGCAGCTGTTTGTATATTAAATCAAATTTTGACAAACCAGCAGAACAGCACCACCAATCATGAGTTTATATACTCTATGTAGCTACAGTTAGCATTAATGTACATTTACTTAAGACCCTGGTAATAACAGATATCATTTTAAACATATGGCTACTCTTGTTTTTTAATGGAAGGGTACCTTAGGGAACAAATACATTCTGTGGCATATTATACACCAGGAAGTTTGCAGTCTAAGTAGAACAAAGTGATCTCTGCCACGTTGGAGATCTTTATAACTGATCTTGTCCAGGAAAAGGAAGCAATCTTTTCCACATGTTAATTAGCACCCCAGAAAATGTCTAAGCAAGCAACCAATTGAATAAGGTTCATCTTGGCTCTCACCTAATTTTATAGCAGAGAAATGATAAAAAATGTAAAGCAACTCAGATCACATGAAACATTTGCCATCTATCCAGTCAGGGAAAACTTTTCATAAGTGGGGACACAGTCCATCTAGCCCAAAGATTTTGTTGCATATCTGACAGAGGGAGTTCAAAACCCACAAAAAAAGCTAACTGAATTAGGTAAGGCTAGAGGAAAACAAAGGTCAATTTTGATGACTGCACTTATTACTGATGAGCGAGCACCTTTTCCACTTCCACATGCTGAGGCCCAAAGAAATCGCTGAAATGGAAGACTCTTTTCCAAGTCAAAATTCCCAAAGAAAATGGAGTAATTTGACAATGAAAAGTTGAGTGGCTAAAGCAACTCTTTCACAGCCCTGCTAGTGTTGGTACTTGGAGTGCCTCAAAAAAAAGGGATAACTGGTATTTTTCTCTGAGAAGAGTACTGGTGTCTGTGTATGCATTACAGATGGCTTTGACAAGTGATGGTTTCACTGGTGAAAATCAGCATTCGAGTGCCAACAATTAGGTACCCCAAATGCCATGAGAAAAGTTATTTTTTATAAGTTTTCTTTGGATATGAACTCCTTCTGTCGTATTGGCACACATCCTGCACCAGAGACATGGAGCCAGAACTCTCAAAAATTCTAAATTTCGACTTTGTGAAAAAACTGGAGTAAATCATACTATTTCTTTCAGTGGGAGTTTAGAGAAGAATCTTCCACACACTGAGCATTGCAGAGTGCCCAAACAGGATTCACTCCAGAAATCTGTGGGTGGGGCCTATTCCCACTGGAGAGGCCAACAGCATAGCACTGGACGAGTCACTGTGCGTGCAACAATCTGTCAGGGGGAGATACTAACAGGCCCAGAAACTTTAGTCCTGGGTTCTGTTAAATTATTTAAAGTGTATATAAATGTGTATTTAAATAATTTATGCAGCTCCCACTGATTTCCGGTGCGGAGCTGATGCTGCCAGAAATCCGGCGCTGGGATCCCGCAGATCGGGTGTCACTGGAATTTCCTGGCTAAAGAGTTAGTGCAGCAAAATATACAATCACTCCCATGAACTGTGTCTTGTCTACGTTTGCATTAGATTATGCAACAGATCTGCTAAAATTCTCAGTTTGCAATCTCAAAATGAACTTGGCAAAAATAAAGGGTGGCGGGGGGGAGGGGGAGAAGCTGAGAGAATTGGGTAAATAGCCCTCGAGTGATTTGCCAGAGTTTGGAAAACTGATCGACTGAAAAGGTTCCTTCCCAAAATAACGAGGGACTTAACAGAACGTACTTACTTTGGTGAGAGCAATAGGTTTATCCCAAGTCCTTTTGCAAAACCCTAAAGTAGCAATCAAAATGAGCTAAACAGAGACTAAAAATCCTCAAAGTAACCAATAGAAACCAAGTTTTTTTCACTTTTTAAATGCGCTTTCTCCTGAAGGCACTTGTGCTGATCTATAATTTGAGTGCCAGATCTACGTTATTGCAACTATTACCTTGCTCTACATGGACCATAACAGCAGAATGCTGTAGGATGATACAACTATCATTCCTGATGCTTACCTGATACATCCTGCAGGAGGTCACAGGATAGTAATTTGGAACAGAGACTTTGATTTCTCTCCTCTCTTGGAGAGGACTACATAGCGTCATAGTGTACAGCACAGAAAAGTCAAGTCTGCACTGACAATAACTACCACTAAAGTCCCACGAATACCATTTTCCAGCACTTGTCCCATATCCTTGAATGTTATATTTCAAGTGCTCATCCAATACTTTTTAATGGCTGTAAGGTTTTCAGCTTCCACTGTCTTCCCAGGCAGTGTATTTCAGATTATTACCAGCCTCTGAGTGTAAAGAAATTCTAAAATCCCTTCTGAATCTCCTGCCCCTTACCCTTGAACTCTATCCCCTCGTGACTGACCCCTCAACCAAGGGGAACAGCTGCTTCCTATTCATGCTTCCCGCTCAATCTCATACACCTTAAATCACGCCCCCCTCAGCCTTCTCTAGAGAAAATGATCAAGCCTATTCAGTCTCTCCCTATAGCTTAAATGCACCATCCTAGTCATCATCCTGGTGAAGAGAGGGCAATTACCATACAGTCAATGAATTTAGCAACCTAATGATCAAATCCTAGAACCTTCTCAGTTGGAATGGTTCTTAGCTTGATTAACAGATAAGGCCCACTCCAGAACCAAAATAACTGTTCAATGAGCTAGTGAAATAACTTAACTTGCACTGAAGCATGCTTCTTTTGACTCAATCTGTGTCTAAATTGTAATTATACATATTAGTAAGTCATGCCCCATTCCAGGCAATTTGTTGTATAAATGACACATTAAGAAGCTACATGATAGAATCCATGCAGCAGGACTTTGACTATAATAAAATGAAGCAGCTCCACAGTTGATTATAGCTGACTGCCACCAAATTCAAGATAACAGAATTTAAAATAAAAAGCTGGCTCTCAGGATTAAAAATCCCCCAATTTCACTTAAGGCCAGAAAGTTCAATCCATCCATTGGTCTTGACTTTTTAGTTTCCAGTTGTTGTACTCTTTTTCTCTTCCCCGTACTCAGCTAGTATCAGAGAGAGAACTAATTATGGGCAAACAGAAGTAGCACTAATGAACTAGGTAATTTTTACACTTCTGATAGAAGTCTAAAGATTCAGAGGCACGGACAGAGTGGATAGTCAGAGGCTTTTCCCCAGGGTGGAAGAGTCAATTACTAGGGGGCACAGGTTTAAGGGGCGTCTTGACAGGTATATAAATAGGATGGGAATGGAGGGATATGGTCCCTGGAAGGGTAGGGGGTTTTAGTTAAGTCGGGCAGCATGGTCGGTGCAGTCTTGGAGGGCCAAAGGGCCTGTTCCTGTGCTGTAATTTTCTTTCCTCTAACTTCTGTGAGCTTCAGTGGGTCATAACTTTCTCAGAGTGGCAATCATGGCAGATTACCACTTATAACCGACTTACCTGCGCTTAAATTCTTAAGAACCTGTCCCACCCCATCTTCCTGATTCAGGCCGGGTGAGATGCAGGCAATGAAGCTTGTCCCCGGTTCCAGCAGTGCAGTATAAAAGGAGCAACATGAAGGAGTGCATATCCCCTTTTTAAAACAATACTAGTTGCCATAAAGTACGTGTGTTACGTCTCATTGAAAACTGGGTCAGGAAGAAGGTAAGTACCTGTGTCGAGTGAATGGGATGTAGGGGATGCGGGTTGGGACACCTGATACAACCTGGGGCATTGGGGAGCATGTGCACACACGTGGTCAGGTCGGTGAGGGGTTGGGTCCAGGGATCAGGTTCGGGGGGTGGGGGCCTTGTGGTGGTGGTGGTGTCACCCATGCTGGGCATTTAAAAATAGTTATACCGGAGTTAGCAGTGTTTTTATTTCTTCTAATTCTTTTAAAGTAGCTATTAGCATAACACTGGCAGAACCATCCAGAGTTGACAATTCAAACTGCTTTATCTAATGATTCCCAAAACAGTACAATTGTCCTGGGGAAGTTAGTGCTTCTGGACAACCCTAACCTAGGAACTTCCCAGATGGTTTCTTCAGCGCAACTTTGCGATCCCGCCCCCCCGCCCAAAATCTGTCCAGGGAGTTAGGGACCAATATATTCTAAAAGGAGCAAATTTAAACTTCAGTTAGAAGATGCAAGTCCTTTTGCGGCAAATTCCTATTTTCTATTGTAATCTGTTCCCTTTTTGCCATAGATTAGCATTACTAAAGCTTCAGTCTAAGAAAAGTATTTAAACAATCCATCAATACATCCAAATTTGATCAGCAATGAACACAATTACAAAAGTATATATGGACTATAACATACAGACAACTCACCCAAGGACACTTGAATAATCACTACAAATGGTGATCACTAAAATTTAATTTTACCATATACACTCTGCTAAATGCTGCTTAATTCTATTCAGAGGAGCAGGAGAACAAATAATTATTTAATATTGCAGCACAAACTTTAAGGAGATGAGTTTGTGTTATTTGTTTGCAGTTCCATTTTCAATCTTGGTCCATGTAGGTCAAGGGGTGTGGAAGCTTATTTCTAAACAAATACACACAAAAACAAACAAAAACTCACTAAAAGCCTATTTTCCAAACATTGCAGAAAGACCTGGCTCACTGCGATGGAGTAAAGCTACTGAGTCACCCTCAGACCATTCACATATAGCTGCTTGCCTCCAATAACAACCAATAAATCCATGATCCAGACATATTTGTGCAGGGTATAGTAGCACTAAAACAATGTTCTAGTCAACCCCTCAAGTTTTCTCACCTTGCAAACCTCTCAACTATGTTGCATCCTGCAGCCAGAGGGTGGGACAGCCTTAATCATCAGTCACTGCAGATTAAAAGTAGGCCATTTCTTTCCACTGACTGAAGCATGTGAGATAAGGGGCCTGCAAGGAGAGAAAAATGGGAATTTGTTTCTTAAACAATAAATCTCACCTGGATGCCTCTCTTGTCTAGAAATTCATCAAGTCCTGTAGCTAACTCCACAGCCCTTTTTTGACTGGAAGGATCATTGTAGTACATCATTTTGGCAGCTGTAAAAGAATAAAAATGGTTTTATATAATCCTGTGGGGGAAAACAAACGATAGGTGCAATTTGGAAGACTGGAATAAAAGGGCATAAACCCAAAGTCAAGATTTCAAAAGCTATTCGTTGAACTTTTAGGTTAGTTTTCTTTAAGAAATGAATGCCCTTCCCATGACGTTGTACATTACTTGGTCTACAGAGATCAAATAAATTGACCATAACATTGAACCCAGACTGACAAACTTACTCCTTCCATAATGTATTCGAATCTCACTCTCTAAAGAAAATCTCTGAATAAAAATATTCAGATTGCTTAAGGTTGGACAAGTCATACAACATTTGATGACTATTTTGTTCCTCCATGGATTGGGCATCGCTGGAAAAGCCAGCATTTGATGCCCATCCTTAATTTCCCTCGACTTGCCAGGCCATTTCAGAGGGCAATTAAGAGTCAACCACATTGTTGAGCGCCTGGAGTCAAATGTAGGCCAGACCAGTTAAGGATTAATGAACCAGATTGGTTTGCCATGGCCACCATTACTGAGACTAGCTTCCAATTCCACATTTCATTAATTTAACTTAAATTCCACCAGATGCCAGAGGGATTTAAATCCGTGTCCTCAGAGCATCAACCTGGGCTTCTTACTGCTCTAGTGACACAGCCACAAAGCCATAATTTCCTCCAAATCTCCCCATTCAACTCAGGCCTGCTGCTTTGCAAGCCACATCAGGACCAATGATCTCTGGTGGAGAATTCAATTACTACAGCCCAACTCTCTGATCAGCAAAGCACACTGCCAGACATTTGTACAGCTCTTTGAAAAAAGGCCAATTGTTTCATCACAGTTCCCTATTGAGGCAATTGCCCACATGGAACTTAATGTATGGAGAAAAAGCAAGATGCTAATAACCATACAGATTCACAAAGTTTGTAAAGTGAGGTTGATATTAAAATACACCTAGATAATAGTGAAAGATTGAAGGGGGATTATTGGAAAATTGAAGCACAAGGCAACTGCAATTTTTTTCAGCTTTCCACTGCATCCCTGATAACTTTAAAGTTAAAGTTAATTTATTTGTCACAAGTAGATTTACATTAATATTGCAATGAAATTACTCTGAAAATCCTCTAGTCGTCACACTCCGGCACCTGTTCAGGTATACCCTGGGAGAATTTAGCATTGCCTATGCACCTAACCAACACATCTTTATTTACTCATTCATAGGATTAGGGCATTGCAAGCAAGACAAGCATTTATTTCCCATCCCTAACTGAGGGTCACCTCTGATCAGTACTTGCAGCCATGGGGCCTCACAGCGCCAAGGACCCAGGTTTGATTCCCGGCTTGGGTCACTGTGTGCGGAATCTGCACTTTTCTCTCCGTGTCTGCATGGGTTTCCTCCAGATGCCACAGTGCAATGACACGCTGGTTAGGTGAACTGGCCATTCTAAATTCTCCCTCAGTGTACCCGAACAGATGCCAGATGCCATTTATCTACTGTTGCTGAATGCAGGCACTACTGTTTCATTATGAGGGGTTACGACAGAACTGAAAACTGCAGTTATCAGTGAACATCTCATCTGACCTTACGATGCAAGGAAGATCATTGATGAAACAACTCAAGATGGTTGTGTCTAGCAGACTAGCCCATGCAACTCCTACAGTGATATTCTGGGGCTGAGAATGATTGGCCTCCAATAACAACCATTTTTCATTGTGCTGGGTATGACTCTAGCCAGTGGAGCAATTTCCTGAATTCCCAAAGACTACAAGGGTTCCTTAATGCCACCCTTGGTCAAATACTGCCTTGATTTTGAGAGCAGTCAGACACATCTCGCCTCTGGCGATCAGCTCTTTTATCCATGTTTAGATCAAGGCTAAACATGAGGTCTGGAGCACATGGGTTCTGTTAGAACCCAAGATGAGCAACAGTGAGCATTATCACTTGATTGCATTGCTAATAGCACCTCTGCCACTTAACTGATGATTAAAAGTAGCCTGATGTGGCACATGTTTGTATTTGCCTGATATTTTGTAGACAAACAACATTACCCTACAATTGCAGTGTTTTAGCTGTACTGTGCCGATAATGGAGAAAAAATCCCTGGAATTACACACAAATATTGAATTTAAAAAAGATCCAAGTTTTACATTTTTAAAAGGGACTCAAACCTTGAAGATGACAGAATAGCCACTGACTGGAATGGCTGCAGGGTGTTTCTTTAAGGGGCAACAGAACCTCTTGGTGTTTCCAATGCAAGGTACTTCAAAAACAATCCAAAAACAGCCTACAGTCCCAGTAAAGACAAAGGAACATAACTGCTATCCCATCTGGAAGATCCTGGGTGTAATTATCTAGATTGACTAGTGTATTCCAGGTTTGCAGTTGGAATATACAAGACAGGCATTAAAGGTTAGCTGAGAGCGCTGCCCCATGGTCTGTCTGCCCTGTCAGTCTGTATGCACATGCTGTGAAGAAAGCCAACTTTAAAGTTTTCCACACTGAACGTGTCAGAAGCAGTACCCTGACAAAAAGGGAAATAGCCATCTTTTGCAGGAATATCTAAAAACTTTGGCTGTGGAAGTCAGCCATCGAAAAAGGATCAAAGCTGGGATATCTCCACCAAACCACAAAGCACCTGAATTGAAGAATCATCTACCCACCTGCAAAAGTCAACAACACTGAAATCAATTTGTAACGACTATACTTGTCATCATCTACTCCTCGCATAACAAGGACTATAACTTTTTATTTATATGACTTTTGGATTCAAAGTATATGTTTTACCCTTTCTCCATGCCTTTCTAGTAGTTAGTAAACTTAGTCATCTTAAAGTGTGATTAAATTGGCTCCTTTTTAAACATATCTGTTGGGTCTGGAAAAGGTATCCAATGGAAAAGGAACTTTATTTGATTAAACCTTTGTTGCTGCCAGAAGTTGGGTTGAATAAAGACAGAGCTAGCCCTCCTCACCAGCATTTGGAACAATACGGGGCTATCCCATTCAGATGGTGAAAAATTGAGTAGTCTCACCTGGATCAATAACCTTGTGGGGAACCTCACCTGGGGCTGGCTGTAACAAATGGTGTGGAGTTGCCAGCGTTGGAAATGGAACAGCTCATCTAGATGCATCATTGGTTCTGCAGCACAAACCTTCAGTGCTAGAGTCAGAATGTTGCTGTAACCCATAAAGCCTTTGCTGTTTCAAGTGTGCTCAATTTCTCATTAGAACTTGGGAATTAATCAAATTAGCTGAAGCCGGACTCCTGTGATGCTGGGGATTTCAGGAGTAGGTAGAGATGAATCATCCACCCTGCAATTCTGGCTGATGATTGTAAATGCATCAGTCTTGTGTTTTTCACTCACATACTGGGTTCTATCTCTGAAGAATGGGATGTGCATTCCCTTCATAATCTTATGTTTATTTGTCCACTACCATGCACTACTGGGATGTGGCAGGACTGCAGTGTTTTGCTTTGAACAGAAGAACTAGGAGCAGGAGTAGGCCACCTGGCCCCTCGAGCCTGCTTCGCCATTCAATAAGATCATGGCTGATCTTTTTGTGGATTCAGCGCCACTTACCCACCAGCTCACCATAACCCTTGATTCCTTTACTGTTCAAAAATGTATCTATCCTCGCCTTAAAAACATTCAATGAGGTAGCTTCAACTGCTTCACTGGGCAGGAATTCCACAGATTCACAGCCCTTTATGTGAAGGAGTTCCTCCTCAACTCAGTTCTAAATCTGTTTCCCCTTATTTTGAGGCCATGCCCCTAGTTCTAGTTTCACCTGCCAGTGGAAACAACTTCTCTGCTTCTAACTTATCTATTCCCTTCATAATCTTATGTTTCTATAAGATCTTCCGTCATTCTTCTGAATTCTGATGAGTATAGCCCCAGTCTACTCAGTCTCTCCTCATAAGCCAACCCTCAACTCCAGAATCAACCTAATGAATCTCCTCTGCACCCCCTCTAGTATATCCTTTTTCAAGTGAGACCAAAACTGTACACAGGTACCGTACTGTACACAGTACTTTGATTCATTAATTATGGGATCCTTGTATCAACCACAAGCTGCTCTTTAACATACACACAATCCTACAAGGCAGTTTAATATAAAAGCAAAATGCTGTGGATGCTGGAATCTAAAATGAAAACAGAAAATAGTGGAAAATCTCAGCAGGCTTGACAGCATCTGTGGAGAGAGAATACAGGCAACATTTTGAGTCAGGATGATCTTTTGTCAGAGCCTTGCAGCTTAACCAGGTTGGCATTTGGTTAGGTACAACTGGTGCTGCTTCCAACATGCTGTTCTACGCTTCTCATTGAAGCTGCGTTAATGCGCAGGATTCATAGCAGCGATAGGGTGAGCAATATGCCGTGTGGCCACTGTCATCAAGAACAATTCTGTTGCCATTGATGGCCCACAACACCTCAAATGCCCAGCTTGAAGCTGCTAGATCTGTTCTGAATCTGTAACTATATGTGCACATTTTCACTATAGGTAATACCACTACTTGGTCACAATACAAAGTAATGCATTTTCATTACACAAAATGCAGTTTATGAATCTTAAGATTACCGCTTCTTAGTGACTGCCAACACAATAATATTTAAATACCTATTTAGCACAGTAGTGTCATATAACATAATAGAATGGTGAAATGCAAAGACAAGATTGTCTCTCCACGAGCACTGTGTAGTATTCGTTTTTAACCACTGCGGAGTTTAGGTAGGTTTTTCCTTAGTGCTTGTTCTCTTTGCATCTTATACAGGTCTATTTTGGCAAACAATTTCTTGAGTCAATCGGGAGTAGTATTACCAAACGATGTTTAACGACTGACACTGAAATCCTCCACCCAGAATATATTGTTCCTTTTCTACCATCAATGCATCCTCCAAGTGGTCTTCCAAGCGAGGTAGACAAGATTTCATGTAGTCTGAAGTCAATGTTAAGGACAGTGAGAATCACTCCCTGCTATCTGTATACCGCAGTGCCACCACTCTGATAGACCTGGCTTGCTGGTGGGATGGCACATAGATAGTACAAGTCTGGGATACTGTCATATTCACTTTATCACACCTTACAGCCAATGTCAGGCTGTTCTTATTCAGTCCGTAGGGTAGCTCCCCCAGTTTTGGCACAAATTCCTATTGTTCCTGAGGAAGACTTTGCAGGGTTGTCAGGGCTGACATGCCTGCACCAGTTGGTCCATCCAGTTTTATTCATAGCTTTCTTGTAGCTTTTTGAAACACCAGATTAGGCTATTTACTCCGCTATTTTAGAGGACAGTTAAAGGCCAACCACATTGTAATGGACCCGGTGTCACATTTTGACCAGAGCAGAGTTGCACACAGGCACAACTGAGTAAGGATGGCAGAAGTCCTTCACTAAATGACATTAATGAATCAGCTGGGGGGTTTAACAACAATCTAGGAGTTTCATAATGGCTATACTGCCTTTTTTATTCCAGATTTATTTAACTGAAGTTAAATTCACCAACTGCCAGGCTGGGATTTGAGCTCATATCTTTAGATCATTAGTCCAGGCTTTTGGATTACCAATCCACTAACAGTCACTGTGCTACTTCACACGTAACTATATGTGCACACTTTCACTATATGTAATACCACTACTTGGTCACAACACAAAAGTAATGCATCTTCATTACACAAAAAAAATGCAGTTTATGAGTCTTTCCTTAAGATTACTACTTCTTCGTGACTGCCAATACAATATTTAAATACCTATTTAGCAGGTATCGTTGTGATTAACACTCAATGCAAGGACTAGTATTTTATTTGTAAGTGTTCGAATTACTCCTTGAACATACACAACAAAAAGTGCCATTTACCAAGGTTCCTTCTAACAGTTTGAGGTTGTTGTCTTTTTAATTATCTTTCAAACATTGCCTGCAGAGGAAATTTGGTGCTGTTGCAAGCCTGTGCAGCATAGCAGAACCACTGGCATTTAACTCCTAGAAATTTGCAGAACAAAATAATTTCAAGGCCCCATAGGACAGTCGCTCCTACGCAATTTCTCATTAGATAAGCATCCGGTTTCCTCCCACAATCCAAAGACGTGCGGGTTAGGTGGACTGACCATGCTAAATTGCTCCTTAGTGTCAGGGGCATCAGCAGGGTAAACTTGAGGTTACCAGGATAGGGCCTGGGTGGGATGTGGTCAGTGCAGACTTGATGGGCCAAATGGCCTCCTTCAGCACTGTAGGATTCTATGATCTAACCACATTAAATGAAGTACCAAATGCAAGCTAAAAGCTTTCTACAGGCACCAAGGATTAAAAATAAACTCAAAATTATACAGAACTAGTGTTGGAACAAGTACACAGTCTGTATGCAAACACCTATTTTCAAATAGAAGCAGATAAAGCTCAACTGACATATCCAAAGGGAGAACTTAACAGACTTTGCTCACATGAAATTACAAACAAAAATTGTTGATCTATATGCATAATTTCTCCACAACTATTTTGACCAAAGGTACCATTCGATAATTGCAATGGTTTTAAAGGAGCTACAATAAGAGGATCAATTCATATGTTTCCATGATTAAAACTGCTTTGTTTATGGGGAGTTTTGGAATCTTTCACTGGACAAACTGGAAGCACTATTTTTAAAAAATATATCCAGTCTCGTTATTTCCAGTTTGTTACCTTTTATAGCTGGCAGTAAATGTAGTGACGACCTGGTTTAAACTCCATTAATGGAGCTTTCCTCAAAAACGCTCAGATGAACCACTTTTGCAATAAAACCACTATATGTCTCTTTTTTGCAGCGAATGACTAATTTTGATTACATTGCCCATTTAGAAGAAGCTGCAAACAGACAAGAAATTAGTTTATAGGTGCATAAGAGATTTGAATATATATTTTTTATAAAGACAATAGTCAGGAACTAGTAATGTCAGACTAAAAATGAATGCAGACTTCATGAGTGTCAATAAAATGTTCCTATTAACATTTCCAAGTCCGATATGGCACACAAGTGTGCCTAGAATGTCGCAGATTGGATTTATGGTCTGTGCTGAGTTAGCACAAACATGAGAACTGTTGGGAATTTTAAAATTGATTTCCGTGTCAATGAATTCAAAGAAAGACAGCAGGAGGTGGGACGGGGAAACTTACGCACACACTAACAGAAGGTTGGGTGAAACAGGATGTTAGTGTGGACATGGACTGGATCAGGAGAACATTTGTGCAAGAGCCAGCACTTGAAAAAGAAAGCAGAATTGTTGGTAATAGATGGAATTGCTTTGAAGAGTCAGCATCTTTATAAAGAATTGGGGGTTTGAGAGGTTGAAAGGGGAAGGGATTTATGTTAACAGCAAATATTTTTGCATATATTAACACATGAAAAGGTGTGAATCTGCTTTCACTTTACATGTCATTGCTAACTCATTATGTGCAACAATATTTGAGTGATTAAAAAAAATTTTCTTCTGCAACTGAAACCATGTTAAATGTAGTAATTACAATCAATCCTGTTATCGACGCGATACACAGATTCAATAACAAATTTACTTTCACTTACCAGCTAACCTGTGTGGAATTGAGTTCAAGTGCTTGCTTAAGAAAGCCTCATTAAAACTCTTTGGATTTGTGTCTCCAAACAACCTGCTCATTTGCTGCGTCAGCACTGTTTGAACAGCATCAGGCACATTTTTACTCTCGGATACTGGAACAGTAAAAGAAATGGGTTGGTTATTTACATGTATATGCATACTTTTCAACTATAAACATTTTAAATCAGAAAGATTATGTTTCACAACAACTCACCATACAATTTTAATTCATGCCAACATATCAATTTTTGTTGAATTTAATATGATGACTATCTATTCTCAAAAAATGATGAGACAGAGTACAGGAAAGAGACAGAATCTGGTGAACTCGTGTGAAGGCAATAATCCCTCCCTCAATGTCAACAAAACGAAAGATTGTTATCGACTTCAGGAAGCATTGTGGAGAACATGCCCCTGTCAAAATCAATGGAGACGAAGTAGAAATGGTTGAGAAATTCAAGTCTTTAGGTGTCCAGATCACCAACCTGTCCTGGTCCCCCCATGTCAACACTACAGTTAAGAAAGCCCAACAACGCCTCTACTGTCTCAGAAGGCTAAGGAAATTTCGCACATCAGCCATGACTTTCACCAACTTTTACAGATGTGCCATAAAACGCATTCTTTCTGACTGCATCACAGCTTGTCCTGATCTGTCCAACACTGCAAGAAGCTACAAAAGTTTGCAAATGTGGACCAATCACACAAATCAGCCTCCTATCCATTGACACTGTCTACACTTCCTGCTGCCTTGGAAAAACAGCCAGCATAATTAAGGACACGCCACACACAGACATACACTCTTCCATCTTCTGTTGGAAAAAGATACAAAGGTCTGATGTCAGGTAACAACCGACTCAAGAACAGCTTCTTCCCTGCTGTCAGACTTTTGACTGGACCTACCTTGCATTAAGTTGATCTTTCTCTATACCCTAGCTATGGCGGTAACACTACATTCTGCACTTCTTCCTTTTCTATGAACAGTATGCTTTGTCTATATAGCATGCAAGAAACAATACTTTTCACTGTATACTAATACATGTAATAATAAATCAAATATCTAGCACATTGTTTGCCAGAATATTTTACGTTTGCTTCAATAATACATTCATCAATATGGTGATTTTAGCAATGTACAAAACCGATTTCAAAAAAAGAAAGTGGAGGGTGGATGCAAAGCATCTGATTAGTCTGTGGTATGACATACAAGATTGATGAGCTCAATGGGAAATTTATTTTTAAACAGTGCTTCAAGCTTCTTCAAGCACGATTTTAAGTGTCAAAACAATGTCCTTTCTTGTTTATGAATTTATCATTTTGTCAAAGGATGTGTCACTGGCAAGGCCAGCACTTACTGCCCATCTCTAACTGTCTTTGAGAAGGTGGCAGGGAGCTGCCTTCTTGAACTGCCACAGGCCACATGGTGTAGGTGCAGCCACACTGCTGTTAGGATTGGAATACCAGGAATTTGATTCAGCAGTAGTCAGAAGGAATGGTGATATATTTCCAAGTCAGGATGGAAGGCAACTTGCAGTGTTCCCAAGCACCTGCCACCCTTGTTCTTTGAGGCTGTAGAGGTCAAAAGTTTGGAGATTTACCGAACTTGGCAAAGAGAACTGAGACCCTTTGTTGCAAATCAACACTAAATTAAGAGCAATCTCCACATTTCTTGCAAAAAAATTTCCAGTCTCCTGACAGCCAACAGTTTTCTCCCACAGGACTCAAGGTAACAATTTTAACCACCTCTCAGGAAGCACCTAAACTCTGCTCATTTTTTGGAAATTAAATCAGAAAGTCAATGTGAGAGAGGAGGTCAAGCTACCAGTGTACTAAATCTATGCATTAGAGCACAATATATTTATTGATACAAAATGTTTTCAAGAAACAAAACTGCCTTTGTATTAAAATGTAGTGCCATATTTAAGAATATTGTCCATTATGGGTGATTAAGCAAAGTGGAAAAATGTGCATAAACAGTTACAACTTTTGCCAACAGTGCTTGTAGCATTTCTTACTTGTAATCAGCAAGCTGATTTAATAATCAATAGAATGTTCAAAGCCAAAATGGAAAGATGGCTTCCTAATGCGTGCAAGAGTGATCACAAAGGGGAGCTAAAACTTGGTTAGGAAGCAGCTAACTGGCAATTATGCTCAGGTCAACACTTTCATCCAAACTGCAGATTATAGTAGTTCATACCAGCTTTGAAGAACCGAAACAAACACTCATGGAGCCAAGGGTTGTCGGGATCAATGGCAAAAGCTCTTTTGACTGACTGCAACATCAGAAGGAATTTCTCTACAAAAACAATAAAATGAAATGGCACATTGTTAGAAAGAAAAATTAAGAAAAAATACATACATACATATCGTCATGTTGTCTCTCCCCGGAGCTTCCTTACCACTAATGGATTGCTCTTTGAAGTGCAGTCTCAGTGTTTATGTAAGCAAAGTGGCCAATTTTCACTGAGCAGGACACTGGGAAACACCATGGTTTTTGTTAAATAGCACCAGAGGAGATAAGCAGGACTGTTTATCAGTCTAGTAAGGCCATACTATCTTCCTGCACAGCAATACCATCATCCCATTCTATCCTCATAGTCCAGCAAGTTTCTTTCCTTTGTGTCCACCTAATTCATTGTCACCAGCACCCAGGAGTCAGTTTTAGGTCATTAACATTTGCTACACTAAAATGTTTTTCACATTTTCTCTTATATCACTAGTCCAAAGCCTTAAATTTGTATCCCTCAAGTCTTTGTACCGTCAACTAATGGTCATTTTTTCCTTGCCTACTTTATCTAAACCTGTCATAATGTAACACTCCTCTACCAAATCTCCCCTTGATCGCCTTAGCTTCAAGGAGAATTACCCAGTTTCCCCAATCTAAACTTGCAGCTAACATCCCTCACCCGTGGAAGCATTCTGATAAATCTCCTCTGCATCCTCTTAAGGAACTTCACCCTAAAAAACAATCAGAGCCGGACATAATAACACTAGCTGCAGCCTAACCATAGCTTCATGATGCTCTGCTTGGTCATCTTACCAACATAAGGGACTTATTAGGAAGAGTCAACATGGCTTTGTGCGTGGTAGGTCATGTTGGACCAATTAGAGTTTTTCAAGGAGGTTACCAGGAAAGTGGATGAAGGGAAGGCAGTGGATGTTGTCTACCTGGATTTCAGCAAGGCCTTGACAAGGTCCCTCATGGGAGGTTAGTTAGGAAGGTTCAGTCGCTAGGTATACATGGGGAGGTAGTAAATTGGATTAGACACTGGCTCAAATGGAAGCAGCCAGAGAGTGGTTGTGGAGGATTGCTTCTGAGTGGAGGCCTGTGACTAGTGGTGTGCCACAGGGATCAGTGTTGGGTCCATTATTGTTTGTCATCAATGATCTGGATGATAATGTAGTAAACTGGATCAGCAAATTTGCTGATGATACAAAGATTGGAGGTGTAGTGGACAGTGAAGAAGGTTTAAAGCTTGCAGAGGGATTTGGACCAACTAGAAAAATGGGCTGAAAAAATGGCAAACGGAATTTAACACAGATAAGTGAGAGGTATTGCACTTTGGAAGGACAAACCAAAGTAGAACGTACAGGCTAAATGGTAGGACTCTAAAGAGCACAGTTGAACAGAGGCATCTCAGAATACAGGTACAGAATTCCCTATAAGGTGAGGTCACAGGTGGATAGGGTCGTAAAGAGTGCTTTTGGTACACTGGCCTTTATAAATCGGAGTATCGAGTATAAAAGTTAGAGTGTGATGGTAAGGTTGTATAAGGCATTGGTGAGGCCAAATTTAGAGTGTTGTGTACAGTTTTGGTCACCTAGTTACAGGAAGGATGTAAATAAGGTTGGAAGAGTGCAGGGAAGGTTCCCGAGGATGTTGCCAGGACTTGAGAAGCTGAGTTAGAGAGAGATTGAATAGGTTAGGGCTTTATTCCCTGGAGCGTAGAAGAATGAGGGGAGATTTGATAGAGATGTGTAAGATTTTGATGGGTATAGATAGAGTGAATGCGAGCAGGCTTTTTCCACTGAGGCTAGGGGAGAAAAAAAAACCAGAGGGCATGGGTTAAGGGTGAAAGGAGGAAAGTTTAAAGGGAATATTGGGGGGGGGGGGGGGGTTTCTTCACGCAGACTGTGGTGGGAGTGTGGAATGAGCTGCTGGATAGTGGTAAATGCGGGGGTCACTTTTAACATTTGAGAAAAACTTGGACGGGTTCATGGATGAGAGGGGCGCGGAGGGATATGGTCCAAGTGCAGATCAGTGGGACTAGGCAAAAAAAAAAATGGTTCGGCACAGACAGGAAGGGCCAAAACGCCTGTTTCTGAGCTGTAATTTTGTATTGTTTCTATAACCTCCCTGATTTTACACTCAAAAACCTCGGATTTAGAAGCCCAAGATGCCTTGCAACCTTTGAAGATCTATACAAGTGCACCCTGTGTCTTCTGTCCCTGCACACTCTTTAGAATTATGCTGTCATGTCCATATTGCCTCTTCCTGTCACTTTTGCCAAAATGCATCACCTCACACTTTTCTGTATTAAATTTCATTTGCCACTTGTCTAACTGTTTTGCCAGCCCATCTATGTCTATTATAGTTGATTGATATCAGCTTTGCTGTCTGCCAACCTCCAAGGTCCTAGCACTGAATCTTGAGGGACACCATTATTTATCTTCCTCCAGTCTGAAAAGCAAATCTGTCATGACTTGCTCCTTGCTGTCCTTAAGCCAATTTTTTTATATTACCAGGCTGATAATAGTCCTCCCTCCTATTGAATCATTTTGTTTACCAGTTTGAGGTAGTTGGTCAAACACTTCCTTGAAATCCACCAAGACGTCATCTACTGCAATCCCTTCAATGTTCTGTTACTTTATGGAAATATTCAATTATATCTGCACACCTCTTCAAGTGCCTGGTAATATTTTCCTTGACTGCTATCTCTAAAACCTTACCTGTGCCTGATAAATGCCTGGCCCATAGTCATGTGGAATGTCCTTGCACCTTTTTCTTTAATAAGGATGTCAGATTTTCCCCATTCCAATCCTCTGGCACTTCCACCATATTTAGCCCTACTGTTACTTCAACTCCCACTTCCTTCAGCAACCTGAATTGCAAGCAATTGGGACAAGGAGCTTTATCCACTCCAAGCACTACCAACCTTTCCAATACACCCATATCACCAATTTTCAACCAATCCATTACACTACTATTTTTGTTTCTATATTTTCTCAGTATCCTCATAGTAAGCATCAATACAAAATGCTCATTACATATTCTAGTCTTGCCCTGAGTCTATTACCATATATTGCTTATTGCCCCAATTGGGGATATGGGACCTCTTAATATGCACTTACTATTCATGTACTGGAGATTGTTCTATCACTATTATGTTAGCTGACTCTTGCTGGCATGTACTTGGCCTGCACCTGATATATGTTCTCAAAGATCACCCATTGTTCAATTACAGCTTTTCATGTAATGGTTCCATTTTACCCTGGCTAGATCCCCTCTCACCTGAATGCATTTACCCCCTTTCAATTTAGGAGTTCTCCTTTAGATTGTTCGTCGCTCTCCTCCATTACTAATCTAAACCTTGTTCTTTGCTCTCCATTACCAATCTAATCCTCAAGAACAATGATCACTCTTAAAGTGTCACCTATAGACCACCTGGCCACCTTATTCCTTAGTACCAGATCCAGGAGTGCCTCCTTCATATTTGGACTGAGAACATACTATTGAAGTCCCCCCAATATCACCATTCTACAGTTCTTGTGCATCTCTGCGGCTTCCTTGAAGACTTGCTCCTCTCGCGATATGGAGCTCTGCTGAATACCTCCAGCAGTGTGATCATGATGTTGTTTTTTCCTGCTCAACTCTAATGAAATGGATTTTTGTCCTTTCTTCCTCAAGGACATTCTCCCTTTCCAACTCCTAAACAGTGCTGCTACCTCACCTTTTTTTCCCTTCCCTATCTTTTTTGAAAACAGTACATCTTTTCTCAAACACCCAGTCCTCATCGTTTAAGCCACAATTCCATTGCTGCCACTATATCAAATTTCCCCAATGCAATTTGTACTTGCTGCTCAATAATCTTATTCAACACACTTCTGCATCTACATACATGCATTCCAAATTTGCCTTTATTCTTTGTGATCATTCTTAGTCTGCCCCTATCTAATATAGTACTATTTCCTCCACTACTACTACACATGTATCTTATTCCTCTCTTCTACTTCTCTGGGATACTGCCCAACCCCTGGCCAATTTAGTTTGAACCCTCCCAACCATACCCGTAAACCTCTCAGCAAAGATATTGGTTTTAATCGTAAGATTAAAGATGGCACGGTAGCACAGTGGTTAGCACTGCTCCTTCACGGCTCCAGAGTCTTGGGTTCGATTCCCAGATCGGGTCACTGTCTGTGTGGAGTCTGCACATTCTCCTCGTGTCTGCTTGGGTTTCCTCCGGGTGCTCCGGTTTCCTCCCACAGTCCCAAGATGTGCAGGTTAGGTTGATTGGCTATGCTAAGAAGTTGCCCCTTAGTGTCCAGGGATAGGTAGATTAGAGGGTATAGTATGTAGGGATATGGGGGTAGGCCTGGGTAGGATTGTGTTCAGTGCAGACTTAATGGGTTGAAGGGCCTCTTTCTGCACTGGAGGTTTCTATGATTCTATAAGATACATCCTATCCCTTTTGAATAGGTGCTTCCTGCTCCAGAAATGTACTGCAATATCCCAGAAATCTGAAGCCTTCCCTCCTGCATCAAGCCATGCATTGATCCTCCCTATTTTGAGCAATCCAGAGATTACTACCCTCACGTTTTTGCCTTTTAACATGCACCTTAGTGTCCGAATACCAGAGTCTATACATGTTGCTGTCACTGACACGTACTACAACTATTGGCTCACTCTTCTCCCCCCTGCAAAATATTACACATCCCCTGTGACGTTCTTTAACCTGGGACCAGACAGGCAACTCAGCAACAAGGACTTGATGGTTTCAGAAATGCCTGCTTGCCCTGTTAAGTATGGAATCATCTATTATGACCACATGTCTACTTTTGCTATTCCCTCCTGTCCCTTGCCTATTGGTGCCATAGTCTGGACTGCACCACCACTCCAAGAAACTTCCACTATTGAATACTGGTCTGAGAGTGACATGCACCCAGACCCCTAATATCTGCAGCCTCTTCCTAATCTTCAGATGGCCATCCAACTACTGTACTGGACTCTTACTGTTTGTGCTCAGTGCTTGGCAAGTGACTGAGCATCTCACACATTGCTAATTACTTACCTTTTCTATAGTAGATCTCAAAAGCAAAAAGATGGGTTTCAATTTTGTTCTTTACCAAGGTTTTCAGAGGAGTCAAAAATTTAATGGCTTCTTCAAGTGGACTGTCCACCTATTTAACAGAAAACAAACTTGTGAAGATTCTGGCTTTGATGCTGCAAAAGCTCTAGCAACAATGTTTATGTTGGTACCACCTGGGGTGAGGACACCAATTGGTCCTCCCTGACATCCAAGAGCACTTCCATGAGACAGTATTTGGGATCAGAGACTCTGCGCCATTCCTCATCTCATAGTGTTGCAAAACTGTGGCAGATGAACAGCTGTCTTATTTTAGGTGAAATAATGCTGCACAGAACAAAGGTTTTTCTGGTACACAAGAGATAGCTAACTAGTTTGGCTAATATCAGGTCGACACGTTGCATTTTTAACATTATTGTTTAGAAAATTCAGTTTAAACAAGGGACTACTTTGGCTGAAGGGCCGTAAAGGCAAGAAATAGGATGCAAAACAAGGAGCTCTCAAGTTCCCAAGAAAAACAGAAGTTCAAAAACTATAATCACAAAGGCATCCCAAGTCCTTGGTTGCATGGTATTTTTGTTAATCTACTCCACATAGACAACACAAAATTCAGAGTAACGACACAAGCTTTGTTGCATACCTTTGCTAATTTTTCAGGTACAAGCTCCTCCTTTTGTGCACCAATCTCTTCCTCATCCTCTTCCTTCTTCTTGCGTTGATTTTTCAGCTGCTTTTCTTTTTCTGCATTCCTCTTCTCTTCTTCCAATTGTGCTTTCTTCTGCGCCCGACGCTGCTTATTCCGTAACTTCTTTAATTCTTTATCTGACAGATTTGCTGCAGGAAAAGAAAAACAGACATTTAATGTTTTGGGAATGAACAAAATAAACCAACTAGCCCATTTGCTGTCGGCTACCATGTTTATCAAGAAGAAAAGAGGAAGAACAAGATTAAATCACTTAACCAGAAGTCAACAAATACCTGTATCAGCTTCCAATTCTTTGTTTTCGTCAGTTAGTGGATGATCATGAAGTTTCAGGTAGATCTCAATAGCCACTTTTGCAGCTTTAAAATAAAATGGATGACATCGGAGCACATCTTCTAGCTTAAGTAAATCCACATACGACCTCAATGTCATTTTCCTCATGCAATATGTGTGGAAATCAAACTGGTCATCTGTAATTTCTGCAAAATGCTATTTTAAAACAAAAAGCTTAAAATCAGCAAGGAATCTTACACATAGAAGCACAAAGGTAAACCATTGATTTCTTAATGTTTCATTCTATAACCATGTGCAGATATTCTGTTCTCCAGTCCAGTGGATCTATGGAGCAACTAGTTTGAGAAAGAAGAAGTGGAATTTTATGGTCCTGTCAATGTGGCTAGCCAGTCTAAACTCCATCAACTTCAGTGAGGACAGAAGATCGTGTCAGCCAGAAGGGTGATAAAATTCCTCCTTTTCTTTTCAGTTTTTAATTGGTTTTCTGAAATATGACTAAATAGATTTAAATATTTGAAATAAGAACAGAAACTCACATTCCATTGAATCCCGTGGACTTATATCAGTAATAATATCCCTTCAAAGTCACCAACACCAGTATAAAAATGACTATGAATAGCTATTTTTGCCTTTTTAGATTACAATGTAGGAAAACAGCAGAAGTTTTAATTCACAAAAATATGATGTGCAAGATATTTTGTAATGCAATTGGCAAAGCCGAGCAAGAATAAAACCTTTGGGAAATATTCCTGCGACATTTAACATTCTAGATTAGATATGGAATTTACTTGTGCAAAATTTAAACATTTCACCTTCATATTTCATTATTTAAAACTGTTGTTCAGTTTTAGCAAGTTTACATCCTGTTAATATTATGTAATAAATATACTGTTCACTTTACTTCAACATAGCCCCAAGCAATCTGTTTTTATAGCGAATGCACTTGCCATACCAGAATTTTCATGCTACATTTACGTTTAATGGTATAAATTTAGTGCTTCTTAATTCCAACCAACAGTCACTGAATCCAAGACAGTTCAAACTATATTCATTACAACCATAAATGGTTATTGGCAGAATGTTTCCAATATAATGAAGTAAATTAGTCACAAACACTACATGTTTATTATTAGCGTCACAGGTAGGTTTACATTAATATTGCAACCAAGTTACTGTGAAAATCCCCTAGTTGCCACACTCCAGTGCCTGTTTGAATACACTGGAGGGAGAATTTTAGTCCAGCCAATGCACCTAACCAACATGTCTTTCAGACTGTGGGAGGAAACCAGGGAGAACGTGCAGATTCCACACAGACAGTGACCCAAGCTGGGAACTGAACCCGGGTCGTTGACGCTGTGAGGCAGCAGTGCTAACCAGTGTGCCACCCATTAGGGTTAACTCGGCATTTGAAAAGACTAGGGATATCCTTCTTTAACTACAGTGTTTTCAGTTACTAGATTGAAGCTCGAGAATGCTGCTTTTGGCACAGTAAGCTTTTAGTGAAAGGGAGCAAATGATTGTGTATAAATTTAACAATGCAAGCATATATTAACATATTTATGTTAAAAGAACTATTTCAACCAGCCACTAGAGAATAAAATTCCAGTCTTCAAATCAACCTCAGATAAGAATGGTCTCAGTTTTGATTTTAGGTGGTATGTTTCAAAGTTTTAAAAGTAGAAAGTCGATGAGGATTCTTGCGTTGTGTTTAAGTTGATCTATAGGTGACCAGTATTTATAGAAGGTGTATTAACTTAGATCTTGTCATCGTTTTGGATAGTATGTTTCTTAAATGATCTCCAATACCGCTTCAATCTGCAACCTGGAATTGAAAACCAGTCTCTCTCAACTGGAATAAAGCAACCACTGAAGTAACATATTCCCAACACTGACTTATTGTTGGGTCAGTGTACCTAGTTGGATACCTTTCATCAAAGAATGATGGAGAATGGTTTTACATTCTATAGTCCACAAATCCGTTTGTGGTATATGAGCTGTTTGGCAGCCTTTTTGAGAAGTATAAAGGAACACAAATGAGTAATTTTTTTTTGTGCGTCACAAGAGCTGCAAGAATTTGACCTAAAAGTGGAATCTGTTTACCGGATGCTGTGTGTGTCTTTTTGCTATAATATATTCCCTTACTTGTCGTAAATGAAACTGAACAAATAGTTTGGCTTGTATGTAACAGCCTGATCATTCTATTTTCCTTCCTCCTAACTGATTGGAGCCCTGCCATTCACAAGTAATTGGCCATAATTCAAAGTTAATAGTTACACCTTGGCTACAACTAACCCATTCATGATAGAGGGTGAAGGCACATGGTAGGCTCAGAAAAGACCATCTGTACTCACAGTGCAACAATCCAACAAGTGAACAGTAAATTTTTAAATAAAGAAATACAAAGACAAACATGGGAGAGACAGAGCAGCACTTGCATTTTGCGTTACTTGGAACTGACATTGGATTTTCTCTCTACCACCCACTGCAGAAACAGCAACATATTTAATACCACACAAAGATATTCTGCTTTCTTGAACTTACCCTCTCTATTTCATGACACTTCTTCAGAGACTCTCCATATTTGTTCATTGACTGATAGGCCAGAGCACATTCTGTCTGGAACCACATACATTGCATCTCATTCAGATTGTCCACTGCAGCTGTTCCTTCCTAATTAAAAAAGTTACAAATGAACATATAACCTGAAAGTTCAGCAACACAATTTGGAAATTATACCTTATCTTAGCTATTTATTACACCATCTGGTTAATAACGACATTCAGTGAAAATGATGCACCAGGAAGTTTAGCTCAGTTAAGCAACCAATTAAACCATCAGAACAAAAAATTATGCAAGTCATGGGCCTACATTATCAGTACACAGTAATTCATATATTGTAGGATGTGTTTTTAAAAGTTCTCTTTCCTAGACAGCAAATTACCATTTTTATGAAGTATCCTCACCAACTGCAAATGTAGAGTACCATGCAAAGCATATGCAAATAAATTATATAAAAACAAAATTCACACCACGTTAATTTGTCATGTAGCTTATGTTCATAACAACTGCTTTTAGCATATACTTAATCAGCAATGAAGATACCAACTCTTGTAAACTTGGAACACATCTCCTCAGCTTCCTTCACAAGGTTGGCCTTTAGCATGTATTTAGCACATTTGGAATTTATAAATCTGTCAGCTGTATCCAAGGCTTGAGCCTCATCCATCCATTTGGCAGCTTCCTTTATGTTTCCAGCATGCTACAGGGTAAATAATGTTATGTTAGACAGGGAAATTAGTACAGTTCAATGTCACCAATTTCATTGCAAACACAAATCTTTAGTTTACAGACATATGCTTAAAATATTTACATTTCAAATCAATTCAGATTCAGTAAACTTTTATATTAAACACTCTTTATGATGAACCAATTTACAATTTTGACATCCATGTTAAAGTTGTTACTTATAACTTTTCAGGACAACAAAAATAAATTTTTTAAAAAAAGACTGCATTGCCAGATTGGTATGAATGGAGGAGGAAGAAATTAGGAACATGACAATTTGTGTGTTTAAACATTCCAAATTTCAGAAACAGTGTTCCTAAAGTACAGAATTATTTTGACATTTTTACCTTGTAGATTTTGGCCTTGACAAGGAACAGTTCTATGAGAGTTGGGGTACTCTCAATTGCAGCATTAATGTATTCCAAGGCCAGAGAGGGCTGTCCAATTCTATCATAATGTTGAGCTAAAAAGTACTGGACCCACAGTCGAGTAGTAGGTGGTTCAAGGTTTCCATCATCTATAAAACGGAGGAAGAAAACCAAATTCAAATGTAATCTTAAATAGTTGAGGCAAGCATGCAAAATTATTTAGAACAAGTTGCATTTATATGGTGTCCAACCATAATAAAAACAACCCAAGGCACTTCACATGGGTGCTCTGAATCCAAGTTTGACATTAAGCTGTAAAAGACAGAAGGCAGGTGAACAAAAGAATGTTCAAAAAGGTAGGAATTAAAGGCTGTCCTAAAAGTGGGCAGTGAAGCTTCAGGAGAGAATTACAGAACTTAGGGCCTTGGCAGCTGAAGACATGGCCTTCAACAGTGGAACAATTGCAATTGGGATACTCAAGGGGCCAGCATTACACTGAAGATAGGTTGGAGTCAGTGGGCCTGGAGTAGGTCATATACAAGGACAGGCAAGTCCATGGAAGAATTTGAAAACAAGGATGAGAATTTTAAAATCAAGGTGTTGCTTAACTAAGCACAGGTCAGTGAGAATAGGGATGATTGATGAAGAGCACTTAGTGTGAATTAGGACATGGCAGATGTTCAGATGACCTCAGGTTTTGATGGTAGAATGTGGGAATACACCAGAATTGCCAAATCTAGAGGACACAAAGGTTGAAGGTTTCAGCAAATGAGCTGAGGCTAGGATGGAGCTTGGAGATGTCATGGAGGTGGAAATAGACATTCCTATTGATGGTGTGGATATGATGTTAGACGTTCATCTTAGCATCAAATTTGACACCAGTAAGAGGGCTGGAGTTGGTGTTTAGGAAATTGAGTTTTTTTTGCATGTATCAAACACGATAGTTATGGTCTTCCCAACATTTAGCTCAAAGAAATTTCTACTCAAAGTCTGACAATTTAGTGAGAGTAGAGAGCTGAGACGGATGATGGTGAGATACACTGGATGTTGTCATGGGGCACACAAAACATTGGTGCCGGACTTTAACATGATGTCAGCAAGGGAAGCACCTTGATCAGCAATAAGAAGGGGCCAAGGACAGATTATTGGAGGACAATGTAGGAAATGGTGTGACAACAGATAGAGAAGCCACTACAGGTGATTCTATCTATTAGACGGATAAGAACACAACCAAGCAAATGCAGCCCACCCAGCTGGACAACAGTGGAGAGGCATTGGATGAGGATTGCGGGGTAACCGTGTCAAAAGCCACATATCCTTAGCTGGAAGGGTCAGTTGCATCCCGTAATGAGTTTCAAATTGAAAGGCAATGGTAATTTCAGGAGTCAGTTTGCATATGCAGCTTGACAAAGTGTGTAATTTTGAGTTTATTTTTCATTATTTTGTAGACAGTGGCCACGTATAAGTATTGAATTTTCTGTATTTCTCCACAATGCTGGAGATGGGCTGGGTTAGTTTGTCAGTCTTCACCTCGAAATGCAAGTGCAAAATGAATAGAAAAGTTGAGAGAATTTTGTTTTTATAAACAAAAAAGCTTCAGAGTGATGTGATAAGTTCACACAAAACATTGTTTAACCTATTGTTGTGAATGCTATTTGTGGTTTTGAGTGTCCCATTATAGGAATAATAATGAAACCATATAGATTGTTGCCAGGAGTGGGAAACTTAAGAAACTTGGCTGGGACAATTTCCATGGAGCAGTGATGACTAAGGAGTGATTTAATAGAGGTGATTTAATAGTTTGAAATTTAGATTTTTTAATTGTGAACACAGGAAAAGTTATTTCCTCTGAAGAATTGTTGAAGGGCCAGCAGTCTGAAATTCATTGAGGGGAAAAAAAGCATCCATTATTTCGTGTCCCCTAAGAATGCATCTGATTCCCTTATATTGCACACCAAGATATTGTGCTTTGGTGACATTGTACAAAAACACATCCATAAATGCTAAACCACTCAACCATATTGCATCATCTTTCTTGACCTTTCCATTACTGTCTGCTTGTAGAATTTCCTCCAACTAAAAATTTTGGGAAGACTAAAGCCAGTGTCTTCAGTACTCTTTACAAACTCTGCCACTACTTTCCCAGGAAACTGCCTGAGGCTGAACTGGTTTGGTTGCAATCTCATGTCATATTTGACCAAGAAGAGTTTGACCATATTTCTGCTCCATTGCTAAGACGCCTACTTCCAAATTTGCAGGAGTGTCCAACTCCATAATCTCAGTTCACTGGCTGCTGAAACCCTCATACATTTATTTGTTACCTCGAGACTTCACTTTCCCAAAGTGGTCCTCATCAGCCTCCCATGTTCTCCCCTCTGAGCTTGAGCTCATCCTATTTACCAGCACACGAAGTCCCTTTTACCAATCAGCCCAACGCTTACCGACTTGCACAAGCTCCTGGTTAAGCAATGCCTTTGCTTTAAAACTTGCATCCTGGCTTTTAAATTCCTGCATGACCTTGTCCTTCCCAGCCTCTAATCTTGTTCAGAAGCACAACTATCCAAGATTTCTATGTTCCTCCAATTTCAACCTCTTGAGCATCCTTTAATTGTTTCACCACTGGTGACAGATTTCAGTTGTCAAGGCCCTGAGTTCTGAAATGCCTTCCTTGGCCCTCTATCTCTCTTCCCTTCTTTAAGGCTCTCCTTAAAACCTAGCCTCTGTGACAAGCTTTCAGCTATCTGCCTTAATACTTCACCTGACACAGTTTCAAGTTTTGTTAACACTTCCATGAAACACCTTGGAAGGTTTTATTATGTTATAAAGAGCATAAAAATATTATACGGAGTCAGTATAATTAGCATTATATAGAATCAGCGCCATTACAGCAAAAGTGTCGGCCATTTGGCCCATTGAGTCCACGTCAGCATTAATAAGAATAAATTACATATGGATAATATTAATACTGAACACATGTAACCCAATCGTGGGGGAAGACACTCCTAAAATGAATTAAAACAGTTGTTATAACCACAATCAATTTAGTTTTATTTCACATTATGTTGCGTATATAGATTTGCAATAGAGCAGATAATGGTCAACATCTTAATGTTTAAGGGCTAGATTAATCAATTGTAGAACAGCAGGGTTCCACTTAGTTTGGCTCTTGCATTCTGAACAAGTTGAAATGAAAGGAATACGGATAGAACAGAATACATACACAGACTTATCATTTTAACACATTACCTGACCTTTATTTTAAGCAAGGATAGTTGTTCAGGTCAGAGCAACTCAAAAATTTGTTCGGAATGTGTAGTTGACTGGGTCAAATTTCCTATAATTTTAGGGAGTCTACTGTACTGGAATTCTTTTTACCTTGCTTTGAAAGCATGATGGTGTTGGACAAACCACAGGAGATTTAACATTGAACGTTGTTGGTATGTTGCAGGATTTTAGTTGGTTAGGTGCGACAACACCCTGACGACAATTTACTGAGAAATTCTTCAGACTTATCTCTCAGCAACCACACCAAAACTGGAAACTGTTTAAGAAACCTGGCTGTGTCCTTAGAAAGGGCATGCACTCCCTAACAGATAAACCATAAATCTCTCGATACATTTGGTTTAGAATCTTGAGCATGGTGATGACTTACTGCTAACATCACACAACTAGCTGCCCAAAACAAACTTCAGGTTTGGAAATACCAATACCACAGAAATACCTGAAAAGGTTTAATGTGTATCTGACTGAGCAGCATTTGATGATTGCACTGGTTGCATCATTCTATTTCCCATTCCTTACCCATATGTATGCAAGAAAAAAATTTGACAATTTAAAATCTAACAGTTCATCTATTGACACCAATTTTTACATACGAGTTTGTGGAAGATTTCTAGCCACCTAATGTTGAAAGGAACCAAAGAAATCTCAGACAGAAACTATTAAATTCAGCGGTAGAGGGGGGTTGATTGAAGTTACAGAAATAAGTGGGTATTTAGAATTATTGTTATTATTTCAAAAAAAGTACACAACATTGAGGCACTTGATGCAATTTCAATTATCTGTAGATGCTTCTAAAAATAAATAAAACCAGTACATTTGTTAAGTCCATTGAAGGGACATTACTGCAACGTACAGGTACAATGTCTTAAAACCAACAACTTCTGGACCAAGCCCATGCCAGATTTCAGATCTGGCCAGTTTTTGAAAAGAAATTGGAATCTTAATTCAATTAACAGAAGACATGTGAAATCAAATGAACATACCTCACTTTAAATTACTTTAATTATTTTTCCAAACGTTAAAGTAAGACCGACTTGTAGGCTGTGTTGCATTCAAAGTACCAGTCTGTCAGGGGGGTCAGTTCCAAATGGACCACTTGAGGGTGGGAAAAAACTGACACGCAAAGCCCAGGCCAGCACTGTGCCAATGAATAATCTAACTGAATTGTTCCAGTAAGGTATCTTAATCATTCAAGAATTAAAATAAATGCGTAGCATCTTAGAAAAACGTCCACTCTTTGGACATCTTGAGTTTTTGGATAGTTGGGTTTGAGATAGTGGACCTGTACATAACTTCACCTCAAGATAACAGGACTTAAAAATGCAGTTAGATTTTAATCATGCAGCACTTTGAAGATCACTGACAAAAAAAGTGTCATACCACCACCTCCATCCAAAAGTGTATGTTTTTGAAAAGGGTCCAAGAACAAAGCAAGGTTCAACATTTACGTCATGCATATACAAACAATGAAACTTACCATTTGGGTTAAAGAGATTACAACTTTTCAAAGAAGTTTCATACCCAACTACTAATTCTTCTAGAATTGATACCTATAAAAATAAAAAAGATCCTTAAAACTTTCTCCTTTGAAACAAAATTAACAATTCAAGAGCTCAGATACAGTATGAACAAAGCAATTACCTTCTCTTTATCATTGTATAATGACTTCAGGGTTGTAAACACAGGAGGACAACCTTTGCTGAAATTTATCCTCAAATATTTGTCCAAAACCTCTCTGAACTTTTCCCCTGGCAGGAAGAGAAACAGTTCAACAGACTTCCATTACTGAACATGACTGATAACCAGCAATTTCTTCAATAAAGTTTTGAAAGCATTTTTGCATGGCTATAGATAGTGGACTGGTAGACTATTCCAAGAGCGATATCATAAATCCAGTCAACATAGCAGCTAAAAAGTCTTGGAAACACATCAAGATCATTAGGCTCTCCATATCTGTCCAAGAGGGGAGGACAACATCGGATGGGATGCATTTGACATATTAAACTTTATTTTGTCAAAGGATCCAGAAAGAATAATCTGCTCACATGGGACAATAATCAAATAAACACTCCAACAGTTTTCGCCGGATTTAAATCAGGGTAACAACTAAGAATTCATTTGTTATGTACCAAAGAGCAACCAAACCTGAACAGCCCCAGCAGAAGGACTGTCTGATATACTCTCCCAAGTGCATATCACTAATGCTCTATTGTCTGGGGACCCAAATCTTCTTTCATGTTTCATTTCAGCTAATATTAAGTGAATAACTTAGTTGAAATTTACAGGCCAAATGACAATAATCAATTAATGTGATGGCGCATGCACAAAAGCAAGTCAACCAGCACCTCCAAGTACTTGTTGCGGAACCTATACCAAACCACAGTTTTCGGGTTCCAATGTTCATGGCGAGGACCAAAGATGTAATAATTGTCAGGTATATCCAAGGCTCAGGTGAACAAAGGAAACATTAGACAAAATTATTAACTGGTTTTCTTGAAGCCTATTACCAATATAGAATACATTGGAATTTAAAGGCCATGGCAGTAACTCCATCCACTGGCTGGAAAGCCAGGGGCAACACTGCCACAGCCATTTCTAGAAGGCCTGAGAGGATTAGATATTAAATCAGGCAGTTTACTGCCTGGTGTCAGGACTACCATGTCTTTAGAAATCCAGCCTCCAAGTCCGACAGCACCACTGGAAGCAATGGTAACTGCTGGCCCTGCAAGAAACAGGCATGGAACAGTCCCCAGAATTAGCTAAGCAGGGTCAGGCTCATATGGGCCACTCAGGAAAGCATTTCACCCTCATCTTCTCTCCCAATTCTACTGCACCATCATCATGTTCCCAGGGGGAAAGAGAAGGATTACATTTCTCCCATTGCCTTTTGGGGGGAAAAGGAGGGAACACTCTGAAAACTAAGAATTTTAAGAGGTGCTCTGCACAAAATCCTTGCTGAATTGACAATCAAATTCAGCCCATAACAGAAAATTTAGACTCTACAACATGGGTGTATGATAAAGATATGGAGATGCCAGTGTTGGACTGGGGTAAGCACAGTAAATCTCAATATCAGGTTAAAGTCCAACAGATTTGTCAGCACTAGCTTTCAGAATCTCAAGCTCCTTCATCAGGTGAGTGAGGACTTGTAAATTGAGTTTGTCTTTATATGCCCTGTTTGTGAACACAAGATAATGGTTGGAATGTGAGTCTTTACAGGTAATCAAGTCTTAAAAGGTACAGAAAGTGCAGGTGGAGAGAGGGTTAAGCACATGTTAAAGAGATGTGTATTGTCTCCAGCCTGGGCTTGCAATACAATTCTCTTTAATCTGTGCTTAACCCTTTCTCCACTCATACCGTCTGTACCTTCAAGACTTGATTACCTGTAAAGACTTGCATTCCAACCATGATCTTGTAAATTGAGTTTGTCTCTTTATATGTCCTATTTGTGAACATAACTTCCACTCACCTGATGAAGGAGCTTGAGGCTCTGAATGCTATGCTGACAAATAAACCTGTTGGATCTTAACTTGGTGTAGTGAGACTTCTGACCGTGAATAATAAAGGCCAGATAATATTTGAAAATGGAGGAAGCTCTGGTGACCCAAATAAATCGCCTAAGGATCTGAAGGTCAAATAGGTTGGAAGGATGGGAACTAGATCAGATTATTCCTATCCATCTTCATTCAATGTGATTTAAGCAGATACAAATCCATCCTATCAGAGCACAATCTTATTAACATTTTGCTTGGAAACAAGTCAGAAATATTGCCATAGAATCTGCGCAGACGGAGGCCATTTGGCCCACTGACTGGCAGAATTCCTGACCCTGGCCATTTCCCCACACTATCCCCATAGCCCCACACATTTATCCATCTAACCTACACATCTTGGAACACTAAGGGGCAATTTACCATGGTCAATCCACCTCACCTGCACATCACTACAGGAGGAAACTGGAGCACCCAGAGGAAACTCATGCAAACATGGGGAGAACATGCAAACTCCACAGACAGTCACCCAAGGCCAGAATTGAACCCAGGTACCTGGTACCAAGGCAGCAGTGCTAACCTCTGTGCCACCACGATGCCCTCCGCAAGATGGAACAACAATATTTCACCTGTTCCATAGAAGTGGGAAGAATCAGCCCGAAAGAAGTTCCTTATTTTGCCTGCAAGCAACAAATCACTAAATCCCCAACATTGTAAACACTCCATAGCCAGGCAGGCCATTCAGAGAAAGGCTGAGGCACACAGAACAGTAACTAATCAAGGACATATCAGCAATGTCACTGTATTAAGCTTTATTCTGAGGACATGAACACTGGCAAAATAAATTAGGAGATGCTATTGCTGTAAAGCACAAGCACAAACTTTTCAGGGGCTTACTAGCCCATATCATCATATGCAGTATAACACTGATTTCTTCCAGCAAAAAAAAGCCCAATTTTATGAAACAGTACAGGTTTTAGATTCTGTACCTGTATGGCTATCGTTCAGCTGATAAAATAGCTAGGTAGGTACATAAAAACCTCATTAAAGAAAATTCTAATAAGCATAAAAATGCTCTCACATAACTATTAATTAATTTAAAAAAGTCATTGGATAAATGAAAATTTTTGAAATGATTATTTCACTTACCAGATAAGAAGTTAAGAGGTAGCCTTCTAGGCACAAGCCCTTTAGGATACTTAGTCCAAGCATTTTCATAGACATCAAGTCGCTCCTCGACATTGACTAAAGATAGAATTTGAAAAGAAAACAGTTTATAGGGTTAAATTAATGCTATAAATCAAAAATGAAATAGATTGAAAAGCTGACTCTTCAATGGTTTAGCATTATCTGCTGATCAGCTAAACAATGCAAAAAGTGCTGATTTCAGGTTGGGTTAACTCAATTGCAAAAACTGGGGACAGCACTTTAGAATCATAGAACCCTACAGTGCAGAAAGAGACCATTCAGCCCATTGAGTCTGCACCGACCACAATCCCACCCAGGCCCTACACCCACATCCCTAAATATTTTACCCACTAATCCCTCTAACCTACGCATCTCAAGACACTAAGGGGCAATTTTAGCATGGCCAATCAATCTAAACCACACATCTTTGGACAGTGGGAGGAAACCCATGCAGACACAAGGAGAATGTGCAAACTCCACACAGACAGTGACCCAAGCTGGGAATTGAACCCAGGTCCCAGGAGCTGTGAAGCAGCAGTGATAACCACTGTGCTATCATGCCACCCACTAAGGGGCAATTTTAGCATGGCCAATCAACCTAACCCACACACCTTTGGACTCCAAGGACTTGTACTCATTGTTCCCCCACCTGACGGCTAACTAGCTTAATTAAAAATCTAGAAGATATACCTTGGGTCAGAGCCTAATATCAGACCTAATTATAATGCCCTACACTTTTGATGGAACCATATGTAAGCATTGGGGTGAGGACAAAGAAAATAGGATGGAAAAAAGCACAGTACTTTCCACAACCCTTTATTTGGTCTTGGCTACATTTTCCTCATTCCAATCTAGATTTAGTAAAGATCTTCACCATCAAAACAAGTCCAGTCAATGTCCTTTTCCTCCTCATTCTACCTAATTTACTAGAAACCATTCAAGTTCTGAATGACATTTCAAAGTGTTGACGCAGCAATCTGAAAACTAACTCCTTATCCCCTTCTCCCAATGAAGGCAACTAAATCATTCATTGGCATGTGGAAACACCACTCCACTGTCAATTAAGAATGGGTCTTCAGAAGAGTTCATGCCATGAGTGTCACTCCCATACCCAGTCTTACTACAGTAAGTGAAGGCCCTGCAAAATATAGTACAAATCTAATTGCAAAACCAATGTTTCTGCACATCAAGTGGCTATTGCACAGAAAAAAACAAAGCCATGTTCTTTACTTTGCAAAGTTAGTTAGACTTTACTTTGGTTGCCAACTCTAAAAGTTAAGGCTAACTAGAGTTTTAATTAGGTAATACATTAGAGGTCTGTCACTATGAATTCATAAAAACATTTCCAGATAAATTTATGGAACAGAAATTAGAATTCAATCTTGAACACTCTCTCATGCCAAACTCAGTCTTGCCTCTCTCCTTTTTTTTCCACATCTAAAGGAGCTTTGACTCGTAAGGATCTTTTGCCAGCCAAACACCAAACTCGTTTTGTTCGGAACAGGATTATGCAACCGTTTGTAATGATGATCATACTTTAAAAAAATTTCTCTGCTCCAAGGACCAATGAACAAATTATGGAAAGATTTGGCATCTTAAACGCTAATTTGAACGAAGTTGAGGTATGGAGAAAAGAAACAGCTTTCTGAGCAAGATCAAAGCAATATCAAAGTAATAAACAGATAACCAAATGTAAGATGACAGTGTTTCTCCAGTTCACTACCTACCCTTCCCAAATACATCTCGCTTCTCTTCACCCATCTCTACCCCTCACAGCAGTCTCTCTCTCCTATTTCCAGCAGTCTCTCTCCATCACTCTCCCACTCCCTGAAAACCTCTCCTCCTCCCCAAATTTTCCACTGCTAGTGTTCCAACCTCAGCCTGAATGCAGTAATTGTACATTGCTCATCCAATCAGACTGCTTCTCAGGCTCAGTACTGAGCCTATCAGCAGCAAACAGGAGATAAGTTGCTTGTGATTGGTGGAGCAGCTCCTGACAGAATCTTCCACTCTACTTTGCAGCACTCCAGGTCTGCTGGGCAGGAGCAGCATGGCAGGCTAGATTTGGGCTGTAGGCCACGGACTGGACAAGCCTGTTCCACAGCAACACAGCAATTGTAGATTGTTGACTACCTTTCGAATTAATTTTGAGAACTTAAGGAACCCGCCAAAAAGCATAGCAGTTAAAATCCACAATCTAAGCTTTAACAATACTAGGCGCCTTAACAGAAATGGCCACAATTCCAAGCATAAACTCACCAGGCCTCAATGCTTTTTCTAATCCTTCATAATAGGCCCAGTTTTCAGGGTTTCTCTCCAGCAATCGCCTGTACACCTCTGCAGCCTCCTTTAGTCTGTTCAGTTTTAACATCAGTTCTCCTGTTTCAGATCAGAACACATCTTACATCGTAACTGTTATACTCCAAAGTTAACACTGGATGGAACATATTACCCATTGAATATTTTAAAATTACAGACACTTAAATTTGTTGAACTTTGGATGATGGACAAGGTGCCCAATAAATGTTAACATGCAAAACTTCAGAAAAATATGGACTCTAAATGTGCTACTGGAACATGCAGTGTGTGCTTAAAAGCTACTTGTGAACCATGCAATCAAGCTTTAAACTGCACTTGGTGGTTGTGCAGCCAACAGGGACTAAATGCCAAATAACAGAACCTAATTTCTTAATTCAGAATTTGTAAAATTTGTAGATCTCATGAACCCATGAGGTTACAAGGGTTTTGAACTTTGTATTTTTTATTTCCATCCGAAAATTTTTAAAAAGCCATAACATTTTTGATGGCCAGACGAAGAAAGTAGTGCATTTGAAAGCTACAGTTACACAATTGATTGGCTTTACTTGATTAATTGTGTAATTTCATAATTCCTAAAGTAGATGCGAAAGCAGTGGTTCCCAAGCTGAGGTCCATGAAGGGTCTACAAGGCACCTGCAAAGCTGACGGCCACCACGTGACTGGGAAATGCTGGTTTGAACACACAAAATGTATAAATGATACGCAAAATCAAACAGGTCAGAGTAAGACCTCCTGGAGCTTCTGATGCAGATAGGCTGAGGTGAGGCAGGAGACGAATCAGTTGGGAGCTGCATAGCTTAGGCCTAGGGAAAAATAAGGTTTTTGCCTTGGTAAGGGCCATATGCGCGGGCAAGGACACGAGACATGCGAAATGTGCATGAGCAAGAGAGAATGAGAGACAGGCATGCATGTGTATGAGAACATGAAACAGAAGTGTGTGAGAGAACGAGAGATGTGCACGTGAGACAATGAAAGACAGAGACGAGTGTGTTTGTGAGAGAACGAGACCAGAAGACAGCGACACGTGCATATGCGAGACTAGGAACTGTGTGCCCAAGCAAGAGTGATGTGTGTGCATACGTCCAAGGCAGAGAGCTGTGTGCCCGATATTAGAACAGGCTTTCCAGCATCATTCCTCCCATTAAAAATAACAAAGGGTAAAACTTAGATACTTTTAATCAAAGAACAATTCAATTATTCCCAGATTAATACATGCATAGACATAGGTAGAAATCACTCCAATTTGATTTCTGTGTTCGCACCTATTTCAACACAAAAAAAAAGGAGCATCGATATTATGATAGTGGTTGGGGTTCTTCAAAGCTCTCAATAAGTCACTAGGGGTTCCCTGGCTCGAGGAGATTGAGAATATACCCTAATTCTTCCAAAACACAAAAATAATTTAGAAAACAAGTTATTCAACATTAATCTTTAACCAAATTCACCAATTTAAATTTTAGTACTTCCATATTTCTCCCAACACTTAAAACCAAAAGTGGACAGTGTACAAATATTAGTATTCCTACAAATCATAACAAAGAGAAATTTGCTCTACCTTGGCACTCCTCCACAGCCAATTTGTCACAAATTTGTTTTTCATGATTGTCAAGATGCTCCAGAGCCTCTTTATACATCCCTCCTTCCCGCAGCACTTGGTTCTGGTAGAGCAGCAGTTCACTATATTCATAATCAATTTTATCAGGAGAAGCCTATGTACAAAACAAAAGGAATTTGGTCAATTATTTTGCTTAAGGACACATTAAATACATTTTACAACAGTAATTTAAAAAAAAATCAATTCCTGCCCACCCAACCCCATTGTGAAACAGTAATGTTTTTAGTTAGTAAGACTTTAGTGCAAAGTGTTAATGCTTTCTTTTTCTCCCAGAAATTCAATCACAGCCAGTCCTTGCAATATCCCACTCTTTACAGACATAGGTTATAAGTGAGGCAAAGGGGTATGGCGAGAAGTGTAAATATGAGCCTACGTGCTTGACTAGATTTAAATTTTAACTTACCAAATACAGCATTTTCTATCATGCAATCAAATGCAACAACCACAGCTGAATTCTATTCAGCAGCTGAAATCAGATTTTTAAAAATTCTTTGATTTTCCCAAAAAGCCAGAGAAGGTAGTGCACAAGCCCAAAAAGACACATAAACGTACATCAGAAAAAGTACCATGATTTTCCATCTATTAATCTGAACAAGCAGAAAATCAACACTTTAAGGCAAGAATATCAGCTGACCAATAAAGTAAAGTATTATTTGATGCTTACATCCCCAAAGTGCTAAAGGTGCCAGCAGTACTTCAGCTCTCATTCCTTTGACCCCTACCCCAAAACCATTACTATGTTATGCTGCTGATGTCATGTCTAAATAGCACTCTCAAATGCTCCAAGGTCTACCACCTAATCTCAGTGCAACATCAAGTGCTTTCAGCTTCCAACTTTTCTCACCACCCACCTCTTCCCCTAATCAGGAATTCATTCAGAGCTCTCAAATTTACAGAATATACCTTCCCGATGCTCACATATCATTCTCAGTGATCCTAGCTCCTGTTCCAGTGTTCATTATAAACTTGTGCTTCAATGTGGCCAGACCTCAAGGTGTGACTCAGATTATGGGAAAACATCAAAGAACTTCCAAAATCCTATAATCCCACTAGGTCCATTCTGAAGGAAATTAATTTAGTGCCCGTGATTAAACCACCTCCATTAAGATCCCTGTTTTAATGAAAATCTCAATCACGATGTTAGGAGATATTTACCAGCAATGTACCCCCTACTTATATAGTGCATGGCCAATTTGTTGAAGTATGTGGTTGTGTGGGAACTTTCAGGTTGCAGCCACAGGGCTTGGAGAGAACATTGCTTGCTAGTATATTATTTCACATGTGCAATTATTGTGTGTCACATCTTTCACATTATAATTTAGCATAGCTTTACTTATAATGGACTGCCCATGTAAACTTCTCTTGCTCCAATTACACCTTCCTATCAAGTGGTGAAACTGCAGTGCTTTAGTTTTGCACCATACTCTCCCGGTAAAATAAACTATAAAAGGAATCTAAAGAGCCAGGTATTATACATAAAGTAGGAACGAATGTATGAATTACATTGGGAAATAACTGGAACAAAAGATAACCAATCCTAATCCCATTCCAGCTAAAGACTATTCTTGCTGCTGACTTCCTGAAATGCCACACGAGATTGACTAGCATAAAAATATCAAATAGCTGAAAAAAGATCCTACATTAAATTTCTTCTCAAAAATCATAACTTGCATTTATCAAGCACCTTTTATACAGAAATAAACTCCAAAGAGTATCAAAACGTGGATACTAAAACTGAAGGAGGAGATATTAGGAAGGGTGACGGAAAGATTTGGATTTTTAAACGATAAGTCGCTGAGGAAGCTTTAGGAAAGGACTGAACAGTAGGCACAGCAGGAAGAGGCTTACGAGGCTAGAGCCAAGAAGAATTCAGTTGAGACATTGGGAAACAGATCCGTTATAGGTCAGTGAAGCCGGGGTTATAGATGTACCGAACCTAGGTAAGAGGTATGATACATGAGAATGTGGCACAGGCTGAAGTTAACAGCGTAGAGCATGGATGGCTAGCCAGAGGAATACTTGAATAGCTGAGTCTAAAGATGGATGAAACTAGCAACAAAGAGCTGTGCTACTCTGCCTTTCTATCTTCCTTTAAGGTGCTCCTTAAAACTTTGGTCATCAGTCCTAATATTTCAGATGACTTGTCAAAATTTTGATAAAAATCCTATGAAGCGGCTCAATACATTTTACTTCAATAAAGGCTTTATATGAATTCAAGTAATTGTTTGACCAGATATTAGCCACTTCAGTTCTTTTCTGCACCTACAAAATCCTACAGCACTCTTAGCAGATAAATAAAAGTAACTTTTGTTGAGTGAACTTACAAAATCTATAACCACAACCTAAACAAAACTGCATTTCCAAAACCACATCCAGCTATGCACAAATATTGAACTATAAAATTCAAGCCCCACAATTTCATTAAGCACTGAGCTGCTACTACAACATAACACTACGTTAATAAGCCAACATACCAGAATACTCAATTAATAGAAACTTCTTACTAAAGCTGAAATGTACAAAATTTGCAGAAGTGCAATCATATGTCACTTTGCAAATCAAGGGGTAAGAACTGGCATTCCACAGGATTGCTGCTGGAACTTCTGTTGTTCACCCACCACAAATGATTTGGGCTAAGGGACTAGAAGTATAATTTCAAAACGTATGGACAACATCAGATGTTGATGAATAAATAATCTGAAGATTGCAACAAAATACAAAACAACAACAACAACAACCTTGCAGAAAGGGTATACGAATTACAAATAGATACCAGTGAGGTAATAAGCTTTGGTAGCATAACTAAGAAGCCATGCACTTTGGAAATTGAGGCTAAATGAGTTAGACTATGGTAGTGATCTTGAGGTACATTTATCCAGTTTTAGGGCCTTCATTGGCTCCACCACGCCTCTCAACAACCTGTCATTATTTATATGCCAATGGATTCCTAGCCTCTTCTCAATTCCTACTTTGGATTTCTGTCATCAGTGTTCTGATCTTTCTACATTCAGTTTGGCTCTCTCACTTGAATTACCAATCTGACATCTTGTGTATAATTTTTCTGCTTTATCTTACTCCCTATTTTGTCTAGGGTGGGTGCGCTGGCTTTGGTTGCACTTTGTTTCCCCCTTGTGGAATGTACCTCTACTGAACTATCTCCTCTTTAAAGTCGCCCAGTTGATCTTGTACATATTTGTTGCCAACTTTTGATGCCAATTTAAGTGGGACAGATTCATTCTCATTCCACTGAAATTGGTCCTCCTCTAAATCAAGAATTTTTACTTTAGATTACGCTTTGTCTTCTACATTGCTGACGTAAGCTATAGAATACTATGGTCACTGTTCCCCAAATGTCCCCTCTGACACTTGATCCACCTAATTCCCCAGAACTGCCTTCATTATTAGACCAGAAACATATTCATCAAGATAATGTTCCTGAATGCACTGCAGAAACTCTTCCCCACACCGTTCCCCTCCCCATCCCTGCAAGTCTACATGACAATAATGGAAGTCTCTCATTTACACTATTCTACACTTTCTGTACTTCTATAACTTCTTCCTTGCAAAAATGTTCCTCTACACCTTGCTACTATTTGACGATCTGTAGAAAACACTTGTTTAATGATACCTCTATTGTTTCTCAACAATAACCAAAAATAGATTCTCTCCTTTACCTCGCCAAGGCATCTTCTCTTTCCAGCACTATAGCATTTTCTTTAAACAATACTGACATTCCTCCTCCTCCTCCTGTTATTCACTCTCAAACAAAAGAATGGTATACAGTCCTCCAAGGGTTCATAACAGGCCCACTGCTTTTCTTCAATAACCAAGATTTTCCAGATCTCCCTCTATGTGCTACTGTATATTTTCTATGCTGAGAGATTTAGATCTTTTGTGGCTCTCTCCCTTGTTTGACAATGATGTATATGTTCCTTCACTGGTCATAAAGTAAGCACCATCCTACGTATTTTACAGAAGTATTCTAGATTTGCCTGGAAACATGGTCTTTTCACTGTGCAGAAATTTTCTGGATAAATAACAAAGCTGAATTTCTCTGATGGTACCTATTGCAGAACCTTTGATTTCACAGTTCCATACTAATTTCTATGCACATGGACAGCCCAGCTAGTTTATTACATTCAAGTAGTCAATCTTGATTCGACAATTTACAACAAGGAATGGAAGATTTTTTAGTCTTAAGCTTTAAAACCGAGCTACTGCCCACAGGTGGGAGAAGAGACATATTCTCTGTGATGTCAGTGGTGGTCAAAATTTAAAGACCAATATTGGACCAGGTGCAGTCAATGGCTCTCACTCTTCTATCTTGACATTTTGTTCCATGATCTAGTCATATTGATCTACTAGTTTGCAGTCAAGCTTTTAAGCAGAGACCCCAGCACTGTATCAGACCTCCATTTGGGAAAGTCTGAGCAATATCAAAAAAGGAAGACTTATTTATATCAAAGACAGAAAATGCTGGAGAAACTCAGGCCCAACAGCACCTGTGGGGAGCACGAGAGCGAGAACAGAATCTATTTTCTCTCCACACATGCTGTCAGACATGCTGAGTTTCCCCAGCAATTTCTGTTTGTTTCAGATTCCAGCATCCACCGTATTTTGTCTTTACTTCTAACTATATGGTGCTCTTCATGAGCAACATCTCAAAAGCACTTTTACAGCTGATTCAGTACTTTTGTAGTTCAGTCACATAATACAAGATAATTATTAATAGGGGAATTATCAATCATTCCCATCCTGACTGGTACTTGTGGTGTCAGCGTGAGAAATACTTATTGTTGATTGCTAATTTTGATAGAGTTTTTTTTACAAGAGTAATGAAGATTCAGAAAACATTGACTTGGTGATTCTATTAGGCAAAGAATTAATGCAGAGTAAAAATGGGTAGTTTTTGAAAACATTCTGAAGATCAAAGAAGCCATGTTTGCCACTGGTTAAAAACAGGACACCTTAACACACAAAAGCAAATTACACTTCTCTTCCCAATTTACAGACAAAAAGAAACAATTAAGGGGAACAAAAGCAACTGTTAAACCAAGGACTAATTAAATCGACAAGTTGACTGCAGTAATATTGGCAAAAGCATCTTGAAGCTACATTATAAATTAGAGAATTAAGGGTTTTTTCCCTTCTTTCATTGGATCTGAGCATTGCTGCTAAGGCCAACATTTGTTACCCATTCTTATTTCCCCTGGAAATGGTGTTGAGCTAACTTTTTGAACCACTGCAGTTCTGTTGTAGTACTGTCAAGAGGGAGATCCAGGATTTTAACCCCAGAGATAAGGCAGAAACAGTAATATAGCTCCATGGTAGGATAGTTTGGGGCTTGGAAGAGAACTTGTAGGTTTTGGTGTTCTCATGCATGTCCTTTGTGTTGGAGGTCATGGGTTTGAGGAGTGCTGTTAAACAAGGCTTGGCGTATTGCTTCACAGCATATTGTTTATGATGTACACTGCTGCCACCATGTGCCAGTGATGCATCAGGCAGGCTTTATCTGGACAACGTTGAACTGAGTGTTGTTGGACAGGCTTTAGGGAATCAAGAGGTTGCTCATCAATCTCTGACGTGCTTATTGTATGTGGCCAGTCCTGGTCAATGGTTACTGCCAGTATGTTTATGTGGGGGATTCAGTGATGGTAATGTTGAACATTAAGAGATGATTAGATCCTTGCTGGAGATGATCATTGCCTCACATTTGTTTTACAAATCTTACCATTCGCTTTTCAGCCCAAGTCTGAATGTTGCCCAGGTTTTGCTATAAAAGGACAAGATTGCTTTCAGTATTTGGGGAATCATGTATGTTACCAAAAGCTGTGTAATTATCAGTGAACATCCCCACTTTTGGGCTCATGATGGAGGGAAGGTCATTGACAAAGATGGTTGGACCCAGGACACTTCCCTGAAGAACTCACGAAGCAATGCTCTGCAGTAGAAATGACTGACCGCCAACAACCACAACTAACTTCTGGGCTGGATAACACACTAGTGAGTGGCAAGTTTTTCCCCAATCCCCACGAACTTCAATTTTTTTAAGGCTCCTTGACGCCACAATCAAATGCTGCCTTGTTTCCAAGCGAAGTCACACTCATCTCATTCCTGGAATTCAGCTTTTGTCCAGTTTGGACCAAGGCTGTATGGAGCTCTGGAGCTGAGTGGACCCAGCAGAAACCCAAACTGAGCATCCCCGGCAAACTGTTGTTAGGCGCCATTCAATAGCACTGTCAACAACACGTATCACTTTGCTGATAATCGAGTGTAGACCAATGGATTGCTATTGGTTCAACTGAATTTGTTCTGCTTTACGTGGACAGAACATACATGGGTAAATTTCCATTTTGGCAGTGTTGAAACTTCACTGGAACAGTTTGGCTGGGGAGCATGAATACCTCAGGAGTACAAATCTTCAGTACTACTGCCAGGGTGCTGTCAGGGATCTGAATTGAATCAGTTGAAGGACCGGCATTAGTGATGCTGGAGACCTCAAAAGGAGGCCAAGATGTGTCATCTACTCAGCAGTTCAGGCTGAAAGTAGTGCAGAATGCTTCAGCCTGGTCTTTTGCACTTTAAACGGTCACTGAAAGATGCCTTGGGAACCTTAATGAATCTGTGCAAAGAACAGTAGCAGAGTTGTGTGATTACTTCAAATCAGTCTTCAACCCTCAGATCATGCTCAAATGATTGCATAATAAAGTTTAGCAACACAGAGGTCGTAGGGGATTTGATAGTCTGGGGAACAGTACGATATTCCAATTACCACCAACATAATTCCACTGCTGAGTGATGCCTCTTTGATATCAGGGGTAAAAGAAACCATTGAATGATTGCATAACACTAGCAGAATACCAGAAGTCATGGTAAATATTGGAAATAATATAGGTAGAAATGGTTAATGCCATACAAATTCAACAGCCAGGGAGAAAATGCAAGAGTTGGGTCTCCAAGTATCTCTGGATTATCCCCATAATCATACGTTAGTGTGTATTGGAGTAGTATGCTAAGGCAAGTAAAACTGGCTGGAAAAATAGTGCAGGAGGGAGGGATTCAGATTAAGGCACTATGGATTTTTAAGAACAGTTTGCATCGCAGCAGGGATAGAACCGACATCCATACAGGATACTTAGTTAATGGTATGGGGCGAGTTGAAAACCAACTTGGGAAGGGACAGAGTATCAGGACAAACTATGAGAGAAGAGATACAAGATGCAGAGAACTGGAAGAGACAAACAGCATTAGAATAAAGTGTAGTTCAAAAATATGAGGGATCAAATGATGGGGAAAATGAGAGGCAGATTAAGATAGATTTGGAGTGCATGTGGATAAATGCACAGATCATGGTAATTAAGGTTGGCAAGATGCAAGCACAACAGGTTTATGACAATGGAGACACAAACATAGAGACGTATGGACACTTAATATTCCCGGCTGCAACATCATCAGGGAATACAGGGAAGGAACCAAAGTTGCAAGGTAGTATTCATCAAATTCTATCAAACTATGTTACAGCCATGAAGCAAACTATAGCATACCTGCTGAGTCTTTCTGAATTCTTCTAGAATCTTTGAAGCCATGTCATAATCTTCCAGTAAATGGTATGCAATAGCATAGCCAATCCATGAGGCTCGCTGCGCAGGGCGAAGCTGAAGTAACTGGTACCTCGTTTCCTGAAATATGTTGAACACATGAGGACCTGTGGCTTGTTAACATCAAATCAAATAAAACTGAAGCTTAAAGGAAACGATTGAAGTCAAAAAAATTTATAGCATGATAGACACAGGATGGTGTATAGTTTCGTTCTATGTTTTAGGGTAGCAGTAGATACAAGTGCAGCTATAAACACACTAATAAATGTTATCAACCTGAAACAATTAACAGTTTCTCTGTCACAGATGATGTCCAACTTGCTGACTATTTTCAGTACATTTCAGATTTGCAATAATCACAACATTTTACTTTTTGCCCTGAAACTACATGTCCATGTCAAGTGCTTACGTTCAGCATGTTGTAGATGTAAGAACAGCAAGAAATGTTACAATAAAAAAAACATTTGAACGCAGCGCAATTGAAAGAAACATTTTTCATCAATCATGTCATTTGGATCAAGCAACATAATCCAATTATCTGAATTTTGGAGAGAAGTCGTGATTAAACGTTTTGTGATGCACTTCGAGCTATTCCACGAAGCGGCCACAAATTTACTATTTTGCAAAGGCCAGTTTATTTTTTTTAAACCAGCAGAAAGAAGCAACAGGTTTGTGCAAAGAGTATTAACAGTGATTCTGTTGCGAGGTAGAATGCTTGGTCAAAATGAAAAATACGGGAGGGGTTGGGGGCAATCTCCCAGTGGAGGCCACTTAGCCAGCTTCCCACTGGGTGCCATGGCCTCCGAGTGCCAGATTTCTTGCACCATCAGTTACGCACCAGAAATCAGCAGGGAGCTATATAAATTATGCCAATGGGGATTAGTATATCATTAGCGGGCCCGGCACAAACAGTGACCCAAGCCAGGAATCGAACCCGAGTCCCTAACAGTGAGACAGCAGTGCTAACCACTGTGACACGGTAGTTAACAGTGCCCTCAAAATGTCATTACTTATACTTCTGTCCCCATGGCTTTCCCTCCTTGCCAGAACCACTCATGTTCCCCATGCTGCGACTTCCCATCCACTACCCTCTGTATTCTGCGATTTCCACCAACTCCAGCAAGATCTCAACACCGAACACACTCTTTCCTCCCCGATCCCAGAAGCTACCTGAAGGGAGCCTTTCCCTTTGGAACATTCTCTACCCACTCCTCTATCACACCTACCACCTCAACATCTTTGCACAGCACCTTCCCATGCAATTGTACAAGTCTCATGAATGAGATAGGTGGGATACATATAAAGCGCCAATAGTTACTCAAGTCATGTTGGAAACCGGTTTAGAATCGGAGTCTCAGGCACGTATGACAAAGTGAAAATTTCAATTGTAGGTCAAAATCAAATCAGCTTTTGTCAGTGAAAACTTCTCCTCAGACTTAGTACAAGGTGGGTTAGCGTCTTTTCACAAATTCTGGAAGTTTGAATCAGAAAAGTAGGCATCTTCCTAAGAATAGCAAATCAGTGATTAAGTTTGATTTGTGATTAATGAAAAACAAGAAAAGTGTTCCGATTGTGCACAATTCACACAAGTGCTGAATTTTAGGGCGGATGAAGCCCATCCCATTTTACATGCCCTTCCCTTGTAGGAAATACCCCCGCCAAAAATATGTAAAATTCGGCCTCTTTAACTTTATCCACTCTGGAGGAAGTGTAAAGCACCCTTGTGGTTATTTGCAAGTTTACATATAAGACAAAACTGAACTAACATCAGTAACTGGCAGCCATATTCTCGAGTAATTTTGTATCAGCAACTTTAGATACAATTTTAGACATATTAAATTTGTTTCAACTGGTTCACAAAATGGTGAGCTAGCCAAAATTAAAAAGCATGTTTTATTTTGATTAGTCATTCAAAACCAGCATTAACTGCCCTTGAGAAGGCTGTGGTGAACCACCTTCTTGAACCATTGCTGTCATGTGGTGTAGACACACTCATTGCTGTTAGGAAACAAGTTCCAGGATTTTAATGCAGCCAAGTTCAAGATATTTGTGCAGGATTGCATGCTATTCATGATTTGTGTATCTTTCTGCACATCTTCCTTGAAGGTATGTAAAGGTAAGAAGGACTTTTTTTTTTAAATACCTACATATCACATCAATGAATACATTGGTACAACTAACTGTTTTAATGAACACCACACAAGGTGGTATTTTTGGATTTTAGAGCTATTATACATACTCGAGTATAGTCAATCTCAAAAGTTAACCCTCTTTTCACCAACAAGTCCAAAGTCTGTACTCAACATGTGGATGTTGCTGAAAATCAAACCCACCCTCATACAAACCCATTCATTAGTAGAATAGCATACCATGGAAAGTAACTGTTCTGCTCAGTTCAGTGTCTGAACATGTTCGCAAGTGCTGGCAAGGTTACCACAATGCTACCTTCCCACCAATCCCACCCTCTGATATGGCCCAGAGTAAATGTGCAAAGACAGGAAAGCCTAGCATGTGGCCACAGTTAGAAAATATATGAATGGACTCTTAATTTCTACTGGATCAATCCAAATCTTCACCCTGAGGCGAGCGAGAAATTTAGGCGTTGCACATTTTAAACTAGCTCTGGATGACGCACAAGATTTATGAAGAGAAACCATTTTAAACTGCAACAAAAGTCAACGATTTCACGGCATCTTCCAACAGTAGTTTATAATAAAACTTCCAACAAAAGAATGGACATGGATTTGGCCTATACTGGTAACAAGGGTGAGACTGCCACGAATTTTGACATGCCAGCCACATTGTGAGCAAGTTGAAGTGTCAGTGAAGACAGCTGGCCATGAAAAAGAAAAAGGTTATGACTTCTAAATAAAAATTCAAGGATATAGATATTTTTAGGTTCCTTTTTCACTACTTTTGGGGTGGTTTGGGTTGGAGTTAGCAGGAACCATTTCCAGTCAGGCAACTCTGCAGTAGCAACTATGCCGTAGCAAAATGGCAGAGGAAAGTGAAATTCAACTCCTCAAAATATTATCCGTCTAGAAGTCAAACCCCTACTTTTTGGCTAAAAATTTGATCTTAAGTATACACGGTTACACAACGTCATAGGCTCTTGTCCCAGACAGGAATTTACAAGTCAGTACACTTGAATGTGAATTCTGTTCAAGGAAAACCACATTCAGAGCGCAAATTTCACTCGAACAATCCCTCACAAATCAGAAGCACTCACCCTGTAGCCCTCAAGGTCACGCATCTGAATCTGTAGAAGGGAAAGATCTCTCAAAATCTGAAGATTGTCTTTGTCCCATTTTAGAGCATTCCGGTAGCATTTGATGGCTTCATCATATTTCTTGTCAGATCTCTGAAGGAGACCATACACATGCCAACCTAGATTTATTGTCAAGAAAAACAGCACCTGCAATTTTCACAAGTTCCTAGTTGCGAAAGTTCCATACCTTATGTGGATCAATGTAAATTTGATCTGAATGTAATTTTTCTTTGGTGTCTCAAGCTTTACGACTTAACTTTTTCAGACAAGCACTTTGAAAGACAATAATGGTGTTAAACTACCACAAATATGAACTAAAGGGCCTGAATTTTACTGTTCTGTAATAAACCCCTTTATTCTCTTTTTAGGAGATTCTTAAAATCTAACTGTTTAAACAGTTCAACAATTAAACAATCGGATTGCAATGAGATCTTGATCAATTGGGCCAATGGGGTGACGAATGGCAAATGGAGTTTAATTTAGATAAATGTGAGGTGATGTATTTTGGTAGACTGAACCAGTACAGGACTTACTCAGTTAATAGGAGGGCACTGGGGAGAGTTACAGAACAAAGATCTAGGGGTGCATGTTCATAGCTCCTTGAAAGTGCAGTCACAGGTGGACAGAGTGGTGACGAAGGCATTCGGCATGCTTGGTTTCATTGGTCAGAACAATGAATGCGGAGTTGGGACATTTTGTTGGAAGTTGTGCATTGATAAGACATTGGTAAGGCCACACTTGGAATACTGTGTGCAGTTCTGGTCACCCTATTATAGAAAGGATATTATTAAACTAGGAGCGCAGAAGAGACTTGGTGGTTTGAGTTCTAAGGAGAGCTGGATAGATTGGGACGTTTTCCGCAAGAAATGATCTTATAGATGCCTATAAGATAATGGGGGGGGGGGGGGGGGTTTTGAGAGAGGGGAGAGATACAAAAGACTCCAGAGAGGCAATTTTTTCCACACAGAGTGGTGAGTGGCTGGAGCAAGCTGCCAGAGGTAGTGGTAGAGGTGGGTTCAATTTTGTCTTTTAAAAAGCATTTAGACAGTTACATGGATGAAGATGGGTGTAGAGGGATATGGGCCAAATGTGGGCAATTTAAAAAAGGTGGCATGGACAAGTTGGGCCAAAGGGCCTGTTTCCATGCTGTAAACCTCTACGACTCAGAGGAAACGGCATCGAGGGGACTAAATATGAGTAAATGAAACAGCATCCTGCTATTACATTCAATCGTGTTTAGTGTTCGAGTTTAATGTTATTAGGTTAGTGACTGGGTTCAGTAATCTATCAAAAGTAATCAGGTTACAATAATCTGCACTGTCAGTTACTACAACCGCATCAGCATGCTGCCAGCAATGTCTGCCAATTTTTGAAAGAACTAGCAGCTCATCCCCCTCGAGCCGCTTGCCCTTTGTGTAACTGAAACAGGATTTGTTGGATTTAAGATACAGCTCATCCTCAGTATATGAAATATGCAAAAAAAAACTAAGCAAAATTCTGAACACTAAACACTTCATCTATGAATTTATTGTTAAACAGTCTGGACCAGAACCGCTCTTCTATGAATGATCTTCTCATTGATGCTGCACTGCTTCATCGAGAAATTAGAAAATGTGAATTCAGAACAGTGAAAGTGAGGCTCACAATGAGGGGAATGGACAAACATTTCGATATAGCTTGACATTCGGAAGTACTTATGGAATGGTATTACATGGGTATTTTTGATGGGGTGCAATTTTAACAGGTTACTCATCAGAATCGAATATAATGCTGACTCTGAAAAAAAAATGGTGCTTCAGAAGCAAATACCCATGCTACATAAGCTCAAGAACTGCAGTGGGCCATTCAGACCCCTGAGGCTGTTTTGCCAACAAAAGGGTCATAAATGTACAAAGATCCTGTTGCTAACTCTGGGCACATTTGGGTAATGACAAGAGTTAGAAACTTGCATGCTGCTGCGGAAAGGAGGCCCAGCCTATTTTAACTCGTGTGACTTTAACACAATGCAGTTCATTCCTGGTTAGAATGGGTAAAAAGAGCAGCATGAGAGACCACCCCAAAATAAGGTAGATGTTGGGATGGAGCAGGAGTGAAAAATAATCTAGCCATAAGGAGCACTTCGCTCAGCCAAGAAAAGAAAAAGATTTTTTTCAGCCTCTTCTCATCTCAATTTACTTGACTACTAGTGAAGGTTTAAATCTGTCCTGTGAAGAGCTTAATGATGTGGGCACATGCAGATCATCATTTGATCTATTTGTAGCATTTTGTGCTACGAAATATCTGTTTAAAAAGGATACAGACATGACTCTTCAGATCATTTCGAAGGCCTCGCCGTACATACTCATATGCTTCTTCCTTCTTTCCTAAGCAGTTTAGAGTCAAACCTTTCATCGCCAGGGTCTCTGCAAAATTAGAAATAAAATGTACTGCATGTGGAATAACTTACTTGATGATTTTGTTGCAAAATTCACAGCAGTGCTATTGTTCAAAGCACACACCATTTAGACTGGAAAAACACTTCTTTCCAATACTCCAAGTTATTTTTTCCACAACATAAAGATTTCTCAATTATCAACCATATCCCAGAGCAGGTTAGACACCAAACGACCGTTTCCCATGTTTCTGCCACTCTAAATCCATTGCTTGATGAGAAAAATTGAGAGTCAGTTCTTTACTCTGGCAAATTATATTGCCTCACCTTCTCTCAATGGAGATCACTGAGTCAGGAGTGATGAGGGAAACAAAGTTAAGTGAAGTGAAACTAAGGCAAAATATTAGGGATATTTAGTATAAAAACACTCCCAGAATATTCTTGATAGTGCGAGTATGTGGGGAAGGGGGTAAAAGCAATCTCATTAACTTTACTCTTCCAGATCTCTCAGCACAAAATTCTTTATAAAAAGAAATATCTATCTGCTAGAAGAATTTCTTTTATGAAAAACCAAAGAATGCAGTAATGCAAGGCTAAACTCAATCTGAACTCGTTCCTGACCATTGTGGGGAGCAGTATCCAAGAACCAAGTTAAATAGGCTCATCACTAACATAAGCTACCTGCTCCCTTTTCCAGTTGAGATGGCTTTGTATCCCGGAGGTGCTGAGGCCAACTGTAGCATCTCTGTTGTCTGGAAATTTTGATCAGGTATTGACCTAGCATAAGTAATTTTTCATTTAAAAAAAAAATCTGCAAATGGAATATAAATGGAAAATGCTAGAAATGAATAGTACTCAGGTCACTATCTGCAATGAGAAAAGACAGGTTGATATTCTCTCGAAATTGAAAGTGCTCTTTTCATAGTCTTAACTGCTGAATTCTGCACTTGGTGTAAATAATTACAGAACCAGCAGGAAACTACAAAATCTCAGGCAGCTTCACCCAAATATTGATATGCTTGATGACTATATGCAGCAGGCAGAAAACTGCAATGCCAAGTGAAAGCAATAGAGGTCAAATCACAAATCTATTGAAATAACAGATGTGAACTTTGCTTTAAATCAAAAAAAGTACTCTGAAACAAATTAATTTTGGATAATTTGTAAAATTGTACATGAAATGAACTTATAAATTGCAACTGTACAATGGCATTAGCTGTAGATCAGTTTAGTGCGTTGGAAGGATCAGTTGAATGCCAGATTGCATTTCTCACCATTTCTAATGATTGTAGAATCTTAAAATAAAAACAAAACTAGACTAGAAAAGTGGGAAAAGAATGATGGAAAAGGTGCATAATCATACAGGACAGGAGTTAGCAACAAAAATAAAAATCAGTTTTTTTTTGTAGGGACATAGTGAATTAGAATTCATTGCAAATAAGTGAGCTACATAAAAGAGGGGTGCATTCCATTATATACTACTGAATTATTGGTAAACAGCAGTCATTTAGTGAAATCAATTCCTAAATTAGCTGATTTTTAAAACAGCTGAGCCAGAAAGACCAAGAATGTATTGTGCAGGTACACTAAATTGCCGCTTCATATGAGGTGAGGGAATAAAAATAAAGACTTGAAAATGATTCCCAGTAAGGAATTAAACATGACACTTATGACAGCAAGATGATTTTTTTTAAAAAAAAGGATCTTATGGCTGTGGAATTTACTACCAGTTAAGTGATTGAATAAGCAGTCAGATGGACATTTAAATTGGTTTAGTAAATGATTGAAGGGAAAAGAATAAAAGGATGAGAATAAAATAATCTAGGTAGAAGAGCAATATGAGATTAAGATTACTGTTCATGCAAAGGATAAAATGAACTTAGAATGAAAACTGAAATTAAATTAGATCAAGACAACATACTCCATGTTTGGAAAATACTGACAAGAAAAATACTTCAGGCTTGGCCAGCCATTCCTTTTTACTTTGAATTTAATAGGTTAAAACTGGAGAAGACAGGAAAACTTGGTATATATCCCTATTTCAACAGAAGAAAATAAAAAAAACTGCCAATGCTACAGATAAAAATAATGCAATTTCTTCTTGCTTCAAATTGTTAAACGTTGGTGCAGCTTGCTCTTCCACCACTGGACAAATGAAAAGTCAACTAATTCTTAATGTTTTCATAAAATGCCATTACTGCAGATGCAAGTTTCCCTTTATTGTATAATGTAATTCCTTTTACTTGTGAAATCTGGTCATTTTACAATTGATTTCCCCCGTTACAGTTTCTCTTTTCCTGTGTGTAAATCCAGATTAACGTCTACTCACTTTTGTACTGCCTTGGAAAGGCAATGAGACAACTCTGCAGTTCCATGTTAACTAAAATTTATCCTTGCATTTTTCTTAAAAATTCTGCATTTTTAAAGAATTTCAAGTTTTTTCTCACTAGGACTGCAAACGTTTCTGTACATTATGTGATCAACTGAAATGCTATTGCACACGGTCAGTAAAAAAAGATTAAAACCCAGAAATAATTAGGTGCGTTTCTGGAAAGAGAACCAACAGCTCAAGGATTAAAGGCACAAAGTTTGGGTGATGTTTAAAAAAAGGGACGATTGGCTGAGCCTCAAGCCTGCTGTGGTCGAGACTAAAGCCTGCAGTCAACATGTTCTTGTGTGATTTTACCATTCCCAATTAATGACCTCTCCCACATTTAAACATTAATCTAATGAAACAGAAGTTAAACCAAGCATTGCATGAACAATTATAAATACCTGAAATAACATGCGTAGCAGCAAGAAAAGTCAGTAAACGGTGCACAAGGTAACAATAAAATCAAGCCTGACAAATTACAGCGTTCATTCAATATACACCACTGCTCTCAGATTGCAGAATAATATCCAAGTTTACTTTAAAAAAAATAAAACTAGCAGAAGAAAGTCAGACCACTGGGCAACGTGTGCAGAAGATTAATTGTTTTTCTTTACCCGATACATAATGCCAGAAATGCAGAGACAGGCACTAAGTCAAAATAACAAAATCCGATACAAACAGATTGACCAGAGTTGTCCCAAAAAGTCAACTTTGCCTTAGCCGAAGTAGCTTGTAGTGGCAAGGAACACACAAGAAAATGAAGGCTAAGATCCACTTTAAAAAGAAATCTCTTTGCACTTCATACAGCCTACGAGAAAACCATTTTTTTTGTTAAAAATCAAAGCACCTTCTTCAATGATACAGCAACTTAACCCAGTGTAGGTGAACAACTACCACAACTTGTATTGATATTGCACCTTTAAGACAGTAAAACAATGCCAGATGCTTCACAGCAGCACTACAAATTAAAATTTGACACCAAGACACACAGCATTAGGGCAGAGGACCAAAAACTTGGTAAAGATTAGGTTTTAAGGATCATTTTAGAGGGAAAAAAGGCAGACAGGATTAGGGAGGAAGTGCCAGAGCTCGGAGATTTGCAGCTGGAAGCATGTCTGCCACATGCAGCAACTGTAGTCAGGTATTCTCAAGCCAAGAACTGGTGAAGTGCAGATATCTCGATTGTATGGCTGCAGAAGATCAGAGGTTGGATGGGGTGAGTCCGCAATGGAATTTGAAATTAAGGATTTTAAAACTTAACCAGCAGAGGATGATAGGCAGATTGAATGTGGCGCAAGTTAGGAAAATTGGATGCGGCACAAGTTACTCAAGCAGCTGTGTTCTGGATGATCTTAGGCTTTTGAATGGCACAACATGGAAGTGAGTCAACAGTGTTGGAATAGTCAAGTCTGGAGGTAACAAAGGCACGGATGACAGTTTCAGCATCAAATGATTTGAAGCAGGACAGGAGTCAAGCAATTTTGCAGAGATGAAAATAGATGTTCTTAACAATGCCCTGGATATTTTGTTTGAGGCACAATTATGAGACCGAGGTGCAGTCTGGCTCAGTCTCAAGACAGTTTCTAGGCAGGACAGGGTCAGTGGCTAAAGAAGAGCTTGTAGCAGGGAATGAAGACAGCGACTTCAGTTAGGTCTCAAATTTGGTCTGTATTGAGTTAGCTGAACTACGCAGTTAGGAGAAAAATAAAGATTTCCAACAGATAATTATTCAGGTCACCCTTGCTAGTAAAAAAGGATTGCATTTTGCAGTAACATTTCTTCTCTACCTTCTTTCGCCACCCTTTCCCAACACACAATGAATAATGATTAATTTGGTTAGAGTCAGAGTCAATCTTCACCTGCAGAATGGCAAGAACAAAGAGTGATCACCCCAAGGACAGAATACATGAGAAAAATAATTATCCAAAACTTCTATGGGGAAGTGTGGGGCTCAGTGCTATTGTTACTGGACTAGAATTTAGAAACCCACAGTGAAGGGCTTGGGAACTTTAATTCAATCAATAAAAATCTGGAATTAAAAATCTAATGATGACCATAATACCATTGTCAATTGTCACAATAACCCACCCAACTCATTAATGTCTTTTAGAGAACGTAATTTGTTCTTAGCTGTGGTTAACTAACTGCCCTCTGAGATACCCAGCAAGCCAGTTATATTACAATTGCTAGAAGGCAATAAGAAATGAAACCAGGTAGACCACCCAGCACCAACCTAGGTACCTGAAACAACAGTGGCAAACTCATCTCTGGTGGCCCTGCAAAGTCTTTCTTACTAAGATTTGGTAGTTTGTGACAAAATTGAGAGAGGTGTCCCACAAGCTGGTCAAGCAATAGCCTGACAGTCATATTCAAGGAATAATGTCCCCGACATCACCCTCGCCAGCCCTGGGTATGTCCTGTCTCGCTGGCAGAGGTGGCTGCCCCGAGAGTCCTCATCGTTGACTCTGGACTCATACAAGTCTCTCAGTATCAGGTCAAGCACGGGCAAGGAAGCCTCCTGATGATAACCACACACGACAACTTCTCAGCTGACATATCAGTACTTTTCCACGTTGAACTCTATTTGGAGGAAGCACTAATGTGGGGTGGGCACCTCAATGTCCATCAAGAGGACTTCCATTGTACCACTACTGGTTGAGCTGACCAAGCCCTAAAGGACATAACTGCTAGACTGGGTCTGTGGCAGGTGGTGAGAGAATCAAGAGGGGAAAAAGTAACTTGACTTCATCCTCAAATCAGCCTATCATAAATGCATCTATTCCATTCTCAATGATGGGGGAGCTCAGCTCTTAAAGCTCAAGCATTTGCAATAATCTTCAGCTAAAGTGCAGACTGGATGATCCATCGCTGCCTGTTCCGGAGATCCCCAAGCACAGACCAGTACACAGTCAATTCAATTCACTCCACTTGGCATAAAGACAATACTCCGCCAATAATACTCAAGACTTGTGCTGCAAAATTTGTGCCCCTAGCGAAGCTGTTCCAGTACAGCAACACTGGCATTATCCAGAAATAGAAAATTGCTCAGGTATGTTCTGTACCGAAAAAAAACATAAATCCAACTAGGCCAATTACCACCCCCATTAGTTTATTCTCTATCATAAGAGAAGTGATGGAAGGGGTCATCAACAGCACAATCAAGTGGTATGTGTTTACTGCTCACTGATACTCAATTTAAGTTCCATCAGGGCCACTCAGCATCTGACCATATTACTGCTTTGATTCAAACATGAACAGAAGAGGTGAAGAGAGAGTGACTGTCCTTGACATCAAGACAGCACTTGACTGAGCATGGCATCCAGGAGTCCGAACAAAACTGAAGTCAATGGGGCGAGAAAGCTCTCTGCTGGTTTGAGTCATACCTAGCACAAAGGCAGATGGCTGTGGTTGTTGGAGGCCAATCATCTCAGTTCCAGAACATCACTGCAGGAGTCGGGCAGGGTAATGTTCCAGACCCAAACACCTTCAGCTGCTTCACCATTGATCTTCTTTCATCATAAGGTTAGAATTGGGGGATATTTGTTGATGTTCAGTAGCATTCGTGACTCCCCAGATACTGGAGCAACCCATCTCCAAATGCAGCAAGATCTGGACAATATCCAGGCCTGCACTGACAGGTTATTTGTGCCACACCAGGCAATAACCATTTCCAACAAGAGACACAATCGAACCACAGCCCCTTGAGATTAATTGGCTGTAGCATCACAGAATCCCCCACTATCAATATACTGGGGGTTACCATTGATAGAACCTGAACGAGCCATATAAATACTGTGGTTACAAGAGCAGATCTGTGGCTATGAATTTTGCAGCGAGTAACTCAAAACCTGTCCATCTACAAGGCACAAGTCAATACTCTCCACTTGCCCTGATGAATGTAGTTCCAACAACACTCAAGAAACTCAAAACCATCCAGAACAAGGTAGCCTGATTGACTGGCAGTACACGTACAAACAGACTAATTCCTCTTCCATTGACACACAGTGGCAGCAGTACGTACCATGTACAAGATCACTGCAGGAACTCACCAAGATTCCTCAGACAGCACCTTGACCGCCATCCAGAAGAATAAGGGCAGCACAACCATGGAAATGCCACCACCTAAAGTTGCTCTCCAGGAAACATACCCCAGCTTAGAAATATATCAGCATCCCTTCACAGTCACTGGGTTGAAATCATGGAACTCCCTACCAGCACTGTGGGTGTACCTACATCACATGGACTGCAGCAGTTCAAGACGGCAGCTTATCACCACCTTCTCAATAGCAATTAGGAATAGCATTAAACACCAGCTTAACCAGCGATGTCTACATTTATGAATGAATATTAAAGACAAAATGAAAGTACTTTGCTCTGCAAACTTAATACATCTATGAATTTTCCCTTACTGCCACTCCAACCCCCTCCCATTATTAACCATAAAAAAAAAATTACAGCAATCCAAGGAATGTTCACATTATAAAAACATATAGATGCAAAAACACAAGAGGCACTTTATTTTTAGGCCTGTTAGCAAACGATTAAAGGCAAATTAATTCAAAGCCTTTCATCCAAAGTTAACTTACCTCCATGTTCTGCATACTTTGGATTGCTAAGTATTTGTTTGCAGAACTTCAACCCATGTCTGTACTGCTTGTGTTCATAGCATTTCTGTGACAAGAGGGGAAGAAATATGACAATCAGAATACATGAAAGCCACAAGACTATATAACGCTTTTAAAAAGTAAGCTGGAGACTTTAGGGTATTTTAGTACTCCACAATACTAGATACAGTTTAAACATTCATATAACCCAAAATGTCAGGTAGAATCAAGTCATTGGCCTGTTTTCCACTTGTACAGATTTGATGGTTTATATGCATTTTTACCCAGCTTAAGTTGCAGAATATTTTTAAGTTGAAACAGCAAGCTTGCAGAGTAGCTGTCCTCGGGAACATAGCATGATATCTTGGTGCTTGATGACAAGTACAAATTCAAGTTCACCTGAATATAAAAATTACTAATTTCCACATCACAAAAATTCTAAAAAAGGTGACTGCAGACACTTTGAAAATAGCATACATCAAATGCAACATCAAGTGCAAACAAAACTCTCGTTCCTCATTCTATCATATTAGTCCAAAGAATGGAAATTTCAACAGTGCCTGGAATATTTGGGTAAATCTGTGACAATCAAGTATCCTATCCAATATACAAATGAACAATTTACCAGAATGCATTGCTGAGAGGCAAACTGAAGAAACCAGGTGAACCTACATCTTAAGCTCTTGTTTGCACATTATGATGAACGTCTATTCACTTGTGTTTAAGCTGCACTGCTCCTTTTTAAATAATTGTAAAGTTTCAAGGACCAAGTCATGAAGATGAAGGCGAGGTATTACCCATTTTGAATATTGGGCTCACCACCAGAGATGAGATTGTTACTTCAAATGCAAGTAGCCCCTACATCTTAAAACCTGTCAGCACCTTCTAATCTGGCAAGAGATTTGTTATTTTAGAACTTTAGCATTAGCATCTGAAACCACTTAGTCTGTGCACACCCTCTTACTACCCAACCATCTCTAAAGCCCCTTTCAATTTAGTCCTAGCTATAACATATGCTGCAGTTTCTGCCATGACACCAACACCCGGTCCTGTTGTCACCTTTGTTCTAAACTACCCAACTATCTTTTCTTGGGTTCAAGTTTATTCTCAGACATTAGTCCTACCACTCCCCAAATGAAACTCTACCTCCTCTCACCTTTAAATTCTATTTTAAGCATCACATCGTCATCTCTAGTTGCACGCACATATTTTAATATTTTCACCAGTTTCAGACTCCATCAGAGCACCAAGGTCACTTTTGTGCCTTTCCAAACATAGTTTTTCCTCAAATATCGCCAAATAGTTCTGTCTCCTGCATCTGCAGTTGTCTCTCAAACGTCCACAGGTCTGTTATCAGTTTTCTTTATACCTCATACATATTATTCCTCAGCGGGATCATGTGTAACTACAAGAGCAGCTCCACCCATACACCAACGACACCCAACTATACCTCTTCCACTGCCATCACTGATGGCAGGACTCTTGCTTTATCAGATTCACTGTCTGACACCAAAGCTGCATAAGTTTAAACTTTCTAACAGTTTAAGTTTATTTATTAGTGTTACCAGTAGGCTTACATTCACACTGCAATGAGGTTACTGTGAAAATCCCCTAATCGCCACACTCCGGCACCTGTTCAGGTACACTGAGGAAGAATTCAGCATGGCCAGCACGCCTTTTAGACAGTGGGAGGAAATCAGAGCACCTGGAAGAAACCCACGCAGACACGGAGAACGTGCAAACACCACAAAGACAGTGAGCCAAGCCAGGAATTGAACCTAGGTCCCTGGCACTGAGGCTGCAGTGCTGGCCACTATGGCACCATGCCACCTACTGCTAAATGTGCAAAACTGAAGGCACGCAGGCGTCTCTGGCGCGAAACAGAATCAAAGAATGATACAAAAGAGGCCGCTATTTGGCTTGTTCCATCAATGCCAGGATTCAAATAATTTCCTTGGCTGTTCATGGAGGTTGAACTTAGTGGAGTTCAAAAGTAGCCTTTTGATTTAATTGCAATATTTTAAACTTGCATGCAGTCCATATACAATCCCAACTGAGTCTTTAGCTCATTGAACAACTGTTCAATTAAGCCTTCATCATCCTAAAGTTAAACCTATATTCTGCATTAGGCTGACCTAAGAATTTCTAGCACAGACACCTCTCAACTTGCTGACAGCAAAAGTACAAGATACAAAAATGTTAGGAAAAGACCAGCTGTTCAATCAAGCCTGACCCAATCCAATAAACACATCAATACTTACATCCCTCAGTTATGTCTTGATGAAAAAGAAAAATAACAGGATCTATAAGCAGAAAATCTCTGGGAGATCCCTCTTTAAACGCTGGTGATAGTCACGCAAGATAACACAAATTGCCCAATATAAAATCTGTGTCCCATTTAGTAACATACAACATATAGTAAACTCTTAATTGTTTGTAACCTGGTAAAGCCATTTCTTAAATAATGTACGGCACGCAGTAGCCTCTCAAGTCTACGTCACAATCGTCCAAATTTCAGGTCACAGATACAACATCTTTGTGCTCCTCAATTCTCAGATACGTGAACTTAAACATATCAGCACTCAATATTCAAATACCATAAAATGGAAGTCAAACCAGAATCAGTTTTGAAAACTTAGAGGCGTAAAGTCATTCGGGTACAGGAGGTAACCATATGGCCCTTTTGAATTCATGCCAGATTTATGTAGGGAAATTCAGTTAGTCTCATTTCCCCTGCCCTATCCCCTTAGCGCTTCAAGTTTAATTCAATTTCCCTTTGAAATTATTCATCATCTCCACATGCACCACACTTGCAGGCAGTGAGTTTGTGGTCATTACCACTCGCCGTATAAAAGAGTACTCCCTCACAACCCTTTATATCTCTTGCCCAAAATCCTCAAATCTGTCACCCATCTTGCACTCTGCTTATAGAAGCGATCTCTACATATCTTAAATGAAATCTTTCATGATAATGTACATCTCTACTAAATCTCCTTGCAATCTCATAGGAAGATTCTCTTTCTCCTCCAACTTAACTTTATAGCTAAAATCCTTGATCCCTGGAACCTTTCTGGCAAATCTCTTCTGCATCTACTGGGACTCAAATACTTTAAATATTGCATTCAGTTTTGTCACAAAAAAAAAGTTAGAGCCTAACCAAAGCATTACAAATGTTCAGCATAATTTCCATTTTTGTACTTAGAACCTCAATTTTCCACAGCTCAAAACCTCCTTGATCTTGACCTCAAGACAAAGCTTTACTAACTATTCTCTCAGTATGTGTTGCCACCTTCCATGATCTATGCACATGAACAACCAGTTTCCTCTAACCTGAGCTCTAAAAAACTTATCTAATCAAAATTCAGAAGGCAGTCACTAGTAGGGAAGATGGAACTGCAGACTGTGACAAGGCTGGAGTGCAACGAGCACTAATTTGGGAATTTGGTGCAAGAGGGAAGGTAATATAGAGGGAAATACGGTGCTCCTTTTTATATTTTTTTCACCATCGGAAGCTGGTGAGTGTTCAAAGCTTTAATTAGGTGAACAGATAGATGATTATTTAGTATGTTAAGATTTTATCCCTTTAAATGCAGGCAGTAGTTTAAAAAAGGCCATATTGGCACTAGGGTTGGTCCACTTTGGTAGGAAGGACTATTACTTACGTGGCGAAACACTGCAGCAGGCGACGGTGCAGAGGGACCTCGGGGTCCTTGTGCATGAGTCGCAAAAACCCAGCTTGCAGGAGCAGCAGGTGGTCAGGAAGGCGAATGGGATGCTGGCCTTCATAGCGAGGGGGATTGAATATAAAAGTAGGAGGTCTTGCTGCGGCTGTATAGGGCATTGGTGAGACCGCAGCTGGAGTACTGTGTGCAGTTTTGGGCGCCGTACTTACGCAAGGATATTCTGGCCTTGGAGGGAGTGCAGAGGAGGTTTACTAGGCTGATACCAGAGTTGAGGGGGTTGAGCTATGAGGAGAGGCTGAATAAACTAGGCTTGTACTCGTTAGAGTTTAGAAGAATGAGGGAAGATCTCATTGAGACGTATGAGATGATGAATGGGATGGATAGGATAGAGGTGGAGAGACTCTTCCCGCTCAGAAAGGACAGTAGGACTAGGGGGCACAGCCTCAAGATAAAAGGGGGGGGGGGGGGGTTTTAGAACGGAGTTGAGGAGGAACGTCTTCACTCAAAGGGTGGTGAATCTCTGGAATTCTCTGCCCGTTGAGGTGGTGGAGGCTGCCTCGCTAAATATTTTTAAGACGCGGGTTGATGGGTTTTTGATAAGCGAGGGGATTAAGGGTTATGGGGAGAGGGCGGGAATGTGGAACTGAGCCACGACAGATCAGCCATGATCTTATTGAATGGCCGGGCAGGCTCGAAGGGCTAGATGGCCTACTCCTGCTCCTATTTCTTACATTCTTAAGTTAAGGATATCTTCTCAGGGTTGGAGAGGAATTTGGAGTGGGAGGGGTAAGAACTAGTTGTCGTCATCCATGCAGGTGTCAATGACATAGGTAGGACTAAGATCGAGGTTCTGCTGAGGGTGTATGAACAGTTAGGGACAAAAATTAGCAAGTAGAACCACAAAGGGTCTCTGGATTAGTGCCTAAGCCACCTGAAAATTCATGTTCAGGTCATACAGCAGCCTTAGAAATGTAATATCATTTGCCATTGTTGCAGTCAAAATCCTGGAACTTCCTACCTAAAAGCACTCTGGGAGTATTTTCTCCAGATATACTGTAGTCGTTCAAGGTGGAAGTTCATCACCGATTCAACAATAATTAAGGATGAGCAATAAATGTTGACATTGCCAGTGAAAGCCATATTCCATGAATGACTGGATTTTAAAAAAGGCTAATGCTGCTTGGTACGAAGAAATACTGATTTAAAAACTATATTTTCCCATTTTCTTTATGTTTCAATTGAGTAATGCAAATGTATGTGTTAAATTTATAACAATATCACATGTAGGAAATAGAAACAGATTGCTTCCAAGTTGGGTCAAAAACAAAGGGCCGTAGGCAATGAAATTCATTACATGAGATTCTCAAGAATTTTCTTTGCAGAGTTCCATGGCTGCAACTGCCACTATATTAATGTTCAAGATTAGATCGATTAGGTGGAGCAAACTCTTAATTCAGTCATTTGTCATAAAACAACAAGTGCAAATGTCTGTTGTTTGTGTTGATTTTTTGAAGACAGACGTTGATTCATATTTCGTAGCATTTTCCTTGCAGGGAAACTGTCTTAGGATCAGAAGAAATAAGAGGTGGCCATTTGGCTCACTGTTGCACCATTCAGAAAGATCCCGGCTGATCTCACTGTGGACATTATTCCACTTTCCTTCCTGCATCCCATAAACCTTGGCTGCCTTGATGATCAAAAATACATTAAATGCAGTGTTGAATGTGCTGAAGTTCTCTCACCGCCTTTTCCTTTCAGTTCATCCACAACATCAATATCCTAGAATATTCAGGTTCCAGCCATGGTCACTTTGCAAGCATGTTTTTATAAATCGATGCCAAATTTATTTCTACTCATGCCACCAGTTCACCCATCTTGTTACAAATGCTGCTTACATTTGGACGGAGTCCTTTTACCATTTTGTCCTTAATTTGGCCTTAAATGCCAGTGCAATCTGTAAATTTGTAAGCTCTGTCCCTTCCTGTTAAATTGATTATTTGCATCACTATCATGAACAATTGCCATGTCCTTTTTCCTTAACTTTCCAAATGAACACTTCCACCTCTCTCCATCACTGCCCTGCCCCCAACCCCCCAAAACTATTTAAAAGCCCTCTCCACAGACTTATAGGTTTTTTCAATGCACTGGTCCTGGTGTAATTAAGGACAACACAGTTCCAATGCTACAACTCCCTTTAGCCCTAGTATTAGGAGCCAGTGATCCATGAATTGAAACCCATACATCCATGCCCTTGTTCTTCCTGGGTGTAGATGTCACAGTTTTGGAAGGTTCCATCATAGGCTGATTCTGGAAGAAATGAATGTCTTTAAAGAACAGTGTAACATATACAAGTGAACCTTTCTTTCCGGTTGTGCCATAAAGAGGGTATTCCACTCTGGTTTAAAGTACAAGCTGCCTACAAAGATAACGTTTAGTCATGTCTTTTCAGTCTTTTGTTACATTAAACATTTTAAAATGTGAAACCTTGTGTCAATTTTTCAGCAATTAACTGGAAGTTAGTTTTTTTTTTACAGAGATCATAGCATATAAGAAACAGGAGCAGGAGTAGGCCATCTAGCCCTTCGAGCCTGCCCCGTCATTCAATAAGATCATGGCTGATCTGTCGTGGCACAGTTCCACATTCCCACCCTCTCCCCATAACCCTTAATCCCCTCTCATCAAAAACCCATCAACCCGCGTCTTAAAAATATTTAGCGAGGCAGCCTCCACCACTTCAACGGGCAGAGAATTCCAGAGATTCACCACCCTTTGAGTGAAGAAGTTCCTCCTCAACTCCGTTCTAAACCACCCCCCCTTTATCTTGAGGCTGTGCCCCCTACTCCTACTGTCCTTTCTGAGCAGGAAGAGTCTCTCCACCTCTATCCTATCCATCCCATTCATCATCTTATACATCTCAATGAGATCTCCCCTCATTCTTCTAAACTCTAACGAGTACAAGCCTAGTTTATTCAGCCTCTCCTCATAGCTCAACCCCCTCAACTCTGGTATCAGCCTAGTAAACCTCCTCTGCACTCCTTCCAAGGCCAAAATATCCTTGCCTAAGTACAGCACCCAAAACTGCACACAATACTCCAGCTGCGGCCTCACCAATGCCCTATACAGCCGCAGCAAGACCTCCCTACTTTTATATTCAATCCCCCTCGCTATGAAGGCCAGCATCCCATTCGCCTTCCTGACCACCTGCTGCACCTGCAAGCTGGGTTTTTGCGACTCATGCACAAGGACCCCATATATATGAATGTTACTTGCCACTTATCAGCCCAAGTCTAAATATTGCTCAGGTCATGCTGCATGCAGGATTGACCTGTTTTGTATTTCAAGTTGTGAGCAAACTTTCCAACTTCTGATCTTATGATGGAGGGAAGTTTATTGATCAAACTGAAGATGATCAAGCCGAGAACACCACTCTGAAAAACTCCTGCAGCAATTATCAGGACTGAGATGGTTAATCTTCAGCAGCCACCTTCCTTTGTACTAGATTTAACTTCAAGTGTTCAGTTTCACTCAAATGCCTTCACAGAATCCCTACAGTGCAAGAGGAAGACAATTAGCCCATCAAGTCCGCACCAACTCTGACAGTGCGTCTTACCCAGGCCCTATAGCCGTGACCCCACAAGTTTATCACACTATGCACCACAGAAAAAGTTCTTTCTGGTCGTATCACAAAATGTTATAACTCTTGCTCTGTCCAAGACTGGAAAAAAATTACAAAGGATCGTGAACAAAGCCCAGTCCATCACACAAACAAACCTCCCATCCATTCCCACTGCCTTGGAAAAGCAACCATCATATTCAAGGACGCCATCACTTCTGGGCATCCTCTCTTCCATCTTCTTCTGTCAGGAAGATACAAACATCTGTGGTCACATACCAACCGACTCACGAACACAGCTTCTTCCTTGCTGCCAGACTTTTGAATGGACCTGCCTCATAAAACTGATCTTTCTCTACATCTGAGCTACGACTGTAACACTACATTCTGCACTCTCTCCTTTCCTTCTCTATGTATGATGTTCTTTGTCTGTATAACACACAAGAAACAATACTTTTTGCTGCATACTAATTCATGTGACAATATTAAATCAAATTACTAATTCCTCCTAACGTACACATCTTGGGACATTAAGGGGCAATTTAGCATGGCCAATCAACCTAATTTGCACATTTGTGTTACCACATTGTCAAATATTGCCTCCACAAAGGGCAAACGCTCTCACCTCACTTCTGGAACTCAGTTTTTCAGTCCGTATTTAGACCAAGACTAGTGATGATCCACTGTACCTCACAGATCCCTTCTTTTGAATTTTAGATCTGTTCTGAACCTATTAATTTGGAATAGTGCTGGTGTATGACATCTTTGATATGAAGATGGGACTTATCCCCACATGGACAACACAGTTGTCATTCCCACCTAAACTGGTCATGGCCAAATGCATTAATGAGTGGTGAACTGATGAAAAAGTCTGAAGTAGATTTTCTCATGTGGGTTCGCTCATTGACTGCTGCAGGCCTACTCTGACAGCTATATTCTTTGGGTTTCTTCAGATGATGGGCATTGAATAGTACATTCTGTTGACTCGCTACCTTCAGTGCTTCTTCCAAGTGGTCTTCAACATAAAGTACTGATTTGCCAGCTAGGGGAGGAGAGCAAGTGGCAATCAGCAGGTTTCCATATCCATTAAACTTTGTCAGGTTCAGGTGCTCTCCTTTCCTCCTTTGGACCACTATGCAATCCACCTATGATGAGTCCATTCTGTGGGGCAACAAGACATTCCTCTCAGATGTCTTGATAAGGATCATTAGTGCCTCTTATGTTCTAGATCATGAGAAGAAACTAGAATTGCATTCCAAATAATTATGGTTTAACGAACATAAAGTGCTGCCTTTAATGTGAAGCTGCACACACTTCGTCTATAGCATGAAGTGTACTACTTACTGGGAGTACAATTCCAGCTGATTTTTTTTGTTAACCAAAATGCATCAGCTCATATTAATGCATAATTCCATCTGTCAATTACCCACCCCAGTATCTCTTTAGTTTTGTATGATCTGGAAAAGTACACTTTTATTTTGGTTTTACAGTAATTTCTCATTCAGTGTCATAGTTACATTGAGAAGTGCAACTTTTAGCAAAACACATTTTCCCATTACAAACTAATGTATAAAGTAGAATTTGGTTCCTTTAGGCATTTATCACCAGGAAAAAAACAGCACAATTGAAATAGTGTACATGCACAGTACATACCAGATGAAATAAAGTAAAATACATTTCTGAATATAAAAGATATAAATTTAAAATATTCACAGCAGTTTCAACATTGAACAAACTGACAGTGAGAAAAGCATTGTTAAACATAGGATTATTGAATAGAATGCAGATGTCAGGATCAAGTCAAATGGGATCAGGATCATTGACAAAAGAGATTGCAGAGAGTAAGTATTCCAAACAGACAGAAAAGTTAACTAAGTGGGATAGAAGGAGCAGCAAGGATGCCAAGAGCGCCAAACAACTGTATGAATAATTCATGAGGGTAAACTGAAGCATCCAGACAATTAGTAAAAACGGAGAGTTGATGTTATTATGTTAGTTTGGATGTGTTTTCTTGTTGGATTCCATGCTTGTGTGTTTATCCCTGTTAGCTCCTCAGTTTGTTTTAGAAAAAGTTCCTTTATCTTACGTACAGACTGAATAAGCAAACACAATAAAATCCTTTTTTGATCTCTGGAGAAAGGTACTTGATCTAAAAATGTTAACTTTTTCTCCGTCTACAGACTCTGGCAAACCTGCTTAGTATTTCCAACATTTTTTGTTTTAGATTATAATCAAATCGGTTATTCACTGGTGGTAATTCATTATTTAAAGTACTGGATTTTAAAATCTGTGGCCACTGAATTCAATAAAGAATGAGGCTGATTTCATCAGTAAATTCTCCTGATCGTGGTCCGTTGGCAAACATATTGGTGTCGCAACATTAAAGGGATAGATGTTTCCTATCGGGTTATGAAACCACCATGACCAAATCTTAAGTGAGAAGTCACTACATCTAAAAATTTCAATACGACTTCATTTGTATATATCCAAATCACAATTAGAAGTCTCACAACATCAGGTTAAAGTCCAACTGGTTTATTTGGCAGAACTAGCTTTCAAGGCCTCAAGCTCCTTTTTCAGGAAGAAGGAGCTTGAGGCTCCGAAAGCTAGTACTGCCAAATAAACCTGTTGGACTTTAACCTGGTGTTGAGAGACTTCTTATTGTGCTTACCCCAGTCCAACGCCAGCACGTACACATCACATCCAAATCATCCATACCTAGAGTAAATAAATTTGACACAAGAACTGAATCCTGCGGAAAACCATTCCACATTTCTTACCACTGAAAAAAAATCTCTTCAACCAGAATTGTTTTCTCCAGAAATCCAGTTTGCCATCTTCCCTCCATAATCTCCAGTGTGGTACCTTTTCAAAGCTTTTTTGCCATTTTACCAATGCCCATGCTTGCTACCTCCTAAAATTTCTACAGTTTGGGATTGATCCTTTTTCAAATCAGAAAGATACAGCACCAAAACAGGTCCTTCGGCCCAACTCATCCGAATCAAACAGATTTCTTAAACTGAACCAGTCCCATTTGCCTGCATTTAGCCCATATCTAAATCTTTCCAATCCACGTACCTGTCCAAATGTCTTTTAAATATTGTAATTGTTCCCACCTCTATGACCTCCTCTGGCAGCTCATTCTATATGCCCACTAGCCACTGTGAAAAAGTTGTCCTGCAGGTCTCTTAAATCTCTCCCCTTTCACCTTAAACCTACGTAGACTAGTTTTGTACTCCCCAACCATGGGGAAAAGACTGTGGCTATTCACCATTTCTATGCTCCTATTTCATAAACTTCTGATGTTATTCTCCTATTAGCCAGGGATAAAGTTCACAGCCTATTCAGCCTCTCCTTACAATTCAAACCTTCCAGTCCCAGTAAAATCCATGTAAATCTTTTTTTGGGACCTTTCCAGTTTAACAACATCCTTCTTAATAGCAAGGCGACCAGAATTGTACACAGTACTCCAAATGTGGCCGCAACAATGTCTTATAGTTATAACAATGTCCCAACTCTTGTACGCGATGCTCTGACCAATGGAGTCAAGTGAGCCAAATGCCTTCTTCACCATTCTGTCTACCTGTGATGCCACTTTTAAAAGAACAATGTACCTGTGCTACGACGTCTTCCTGTTTGACAACACTCCCTAGGGCCATACCAATAACTGTGCAAGTCCTACCCTCGTTTGTCTTACCAAAATGCAACACCTTGCACTGATCTGAATTAAACTTCATCTGCCATCCCTCAGCCCACTGGCCCAGTTTATCAAGATCCTGTTGTAGTCTTAGACAACCTTCTTCACTGTCCACTGCACCAGCAATTTTGGTGTCATCTGCAACCTTAACTAACCATACCTTCAATATTCTCATCCAGATTGTTTATGTAAATGACAAAGTGGGCCAAGCACCGATCCTTGTGGCACACTGCTGATCATGAGGCTCCTGTCTGAGAAACAACTCTCTACCACCATCCTTGTCTCCTACCAGCAAGATAAAAAAAAAATCAAACAGAAATGCTAACACGACATTGTTCCTTGGGAGCACAGCAGAGAGGCAGCAATTCAAGAAAGTAAGCTAGGGTGATTTTTAAAACTAACTTCTAAAGTTTTTTTTAAAATTTTATACCGGAAAGCGGAAGGAGTTTGCAAAGAGGCTTGGGGAGTTTTTTGTCCCCCCTTACCATAAATTGGAACAGTGAGGAATCCCAATACTCTACATAGGTAGAGTATCCCACCCTGCCCCCTCCTCTAACCTAAAAAATGAGGGGGAGGGAGGGAGGGAGGGAGGCTTGGAGTGAGAGCAGGTAAGTTTGTTTTTGTTTTTTGTGAGCTGTAAGGGCTTTGGCTCACAGGGCCTAAGTGAAAAGGGTGAGGCAAGGCAAGTTTAAGTTTTTTTAATTACTTTTTTTCCCTCTATTTCTAAAAAGGGCAATTATGAGTGTGAGGCCAGTATGTTGTTGCCAATGCAATATGTGGGAGGTCCTGGAGGCTCCTAGTCTCCCAGACGTCCATATCTGTGCTGGTTGTGTAGGGCTGCGGTTCCTAAGGGACTGGGTTAAGGAACTGGAACTGCAGCTTGGGGACCTTCGCCTCATTAGAGGGAATGAGGAGGCAACTGACAGGAGCTACTGGCAAGTGGTCACTCCAGGGCAACAGAAGGAAGACAAGTGGGTAGCTGTTAGGAAAGGGAAAGCTCATGTGATTGACTGCACGCCAGTGGATGTCCCCCTTCATAATAAGTACTCCTGAGTACTGCTGGGGGGGGGGGACAGCTCACCTGGGGGAGGCAGCGGTGGCTGGGTCTCTGGAGCCAAGCCCAACCCTGACCCAGTACTTCAAAAAAGTAAGGAAAAGAGGAGAAAGGCAGTGTTAATAGGGGACTCCATAGTGAGGGGGGTCAGACAGGCGTTTTTGCAGACGCAGACGGGAATCGCGGATGGTGGTTTGCCTCCCTGGAGCTGGGATCCAGGATGTCTCTGGATGCGTCCCAGACATCCTAAAGGGGGAGGGTGAGGAGCCAGAGGTTGTGGTATACATAGGTACTGCTGACATAGGCAGGAAGAGGGAATAGGTCATGAAAAGCGATTATAGGGAATTAGGTAGACAGCTGAGAAAGAGGAACACGAAGGTAGTAATCTCAGGATTGCTGCCTGTGCCACAGGAGAGTGAGCACAGGAATAGAATGAGGTGGAGGGTGAATGCGTAGCTGAGGGACTGGAGCAGGAGCCGGGATTCCGGTTCCTGGATCATTGGGACCTCTTTAGGGGCAGGTGTGACCTATACAATAAAGACGGGTGGCACTTGAATCCCAGGGGGACCAATATCTTGGTGGGAAGGTTGGCTAAGGCTACTGGGGGGGACTTTAAACTAGAAAAGTTGGGGGGAGGGAATCGAGATGGAGGTGACTGAGGGCGAGGAGATTAGCTCCCAAGTAGAGAAGAACTGTAGGCAGTATGAGAGGGAGGTTAGGCAGGTGATGGAGAAGGGAAGCGCCCAGGCCTAGGGTCTGAGGTGTGTCTGTTTTAACAGCAGGAGTGTAGTGAACAAAGTGGATTGTTGTTTGGGAATGTGACGTGGTGGCTGTTACGGAGGCTTGGATGTCTCAGGGACAGGACTGGGTACTTCAGGTGCCAGGATTCAGATGCTTCAGGAAGGATAGGGAGGGAGGCAAAAGAGGTGGCAGAGTGGCACTGTTGATCAGGGACAGTGTCAAGGCTGTAGAGAAGGTGGATGCCGTGGAGGGACTGTCTACGGAGTCTCTGTGGGTGGAAGTTAGGAACAGCAAGGGGTCAATAACTTTGCTGAGTGTTTTCTATAGGCCGCCCAATAGTGACAGGAATGTTGAGGTGCAGATAGGGAAAGAGATCCTAGAGAGATGTAGTAATAACAGAGTTGTCGTGGTGGAAGACTTTAATTTCCCAAACATCGACTGGAATATCCCTAGGGTAAGGGGTTTGGATAGGGACGAGTTTGTTAGGTGTGTTCAGGAGCATTTCCTGACACAACACGTGGATAAGTCTACGAGAGGGGAGGCTGTACTTGACCTGGTGCTGGCTAATGAACCAGGACAGGTGTCAGATCTCGGTGGGACAGCATCTCGGGGATGGCAATCATAATTCTATCTCCTTCACGATAGCATTGGAAAGAGATAGGATCAGGCAGGCTAGGAAGGTGTTTATCTGGAGTAAGGGGAAATATGAAAATATCAGGCAGAAAATTGGACGAGTAAACCGGAAGGTGGTGTTCTTGGGGAAAAGTACTGAAGGAAGGTGGCAGATTTTCAAGGAATGTTTATCTGGAGCTCTGCACGACAACGTTCTGATGAGACAAGGAGGTCTTGGTAGGTCACGGGAACCGTGGTGCATGAAGGATGTGATGAACCTTGTCAGGAAGAAAAGAAAGGCATACAAAAGGTGCAGAGAGCTAGGAGATTAGGATCTAGAGGAGCATAAGGCATGTAGAAAGGAGCTTAAAAAGGAAATTAGGAGAGCCAGAAGGGGTCATGAGAAGGCCTTGGCGGGTAAGATTAAGGACAATCCCAAGGCGTTCTACAAATATATGAAGAGTAAAAGGATGAGAAGTGAAAGGATAGGACCTATAAAAGGTGAAGGGGGAAAAGTCTGTGTGGAACTGGAAGAAATGGCAGAGGTGCTTAATGAGTACTTTACCTCGGTATTCACGGTGGAAAGTGATCTGGAAGGTTGTACTACAGGTTTGCGGCGGAGTGAAAAGGTTGAGTATGTGGACGTTAAGAAAGAGGATGTGTTGGAACTTTTAAATTCTATCAAGATAGATAAGTCGCCGGGATGTACTCCAGGTTACTGTGGGAGGTGAGGGAAGTGATTGCAGAGCCTCTGGTGATGATCTTTGCATCGTCAATGGAGATGGGAGAGGTTCTGGAGGATTGCAGATGTGGTTCCTCTTTTCAAGAAAGGGAACAGGGATAGCCCAGGAAATTACCGACCAGCAAGTCTGGCCTCAGTGGTTGGTAAGTTGAAGGACAGGATTCATGAGCATTTAGAGAAGTTTAGTATGATCAGAAATAGTCAACACAGCTTTGTCAAGGGCAGGTCATGCCTTACGAGCCTAGTTGAGTTCTTTGAAAATGTAACTGAACACATTGACAAAGGAAGAGCAGTGGATGTGGTTTACATGGACTTCAAGGCGTTCAATAAGGTTCCCCATGCAAGACTTCTTGAGAAGGAGAGGGGGCATGGGATCCAAGGGGCTTTGGCTTTGTGGATCCAGAACTGGCTTGCCTGCAGAAGGCAGAGAGTGGTTGTGGATGGGTCTTATTCTGCACTGAGGTCGGTCACCAGTGGAGTGCCCCAGGGATCTGTTCTAGGACCCTTGCTGTTTGTCATTTTCATAAATTACCTGGATGAGGAAGTGGAGGGATGGGTTAGTAAGTTTGCCGACGATACGAAGGTTGGTGGTGTTGTGGATAGTCTGGAGGGATGTCAGAAGTTGCAGCGTGACATAGATAGGATGCAAGACCGGGCAGAGAAGTGGCAGAAGGACTTCAACGCAGATAAATGTGTAGTGGTCCATTTTGGCAGGACCAATGGGATGAAGGACTACAATATCAAGGGTAGGACTCTTAGCAGTGTTGAGGAGCAGAAGGATCTTGGGGTCCGGGTCCATAGGACTCTTAAATCAGCCTCGCAGGTGGAGGATGTGGTCAGGAAGGCATATGGTGTGCTAGCCTTCATTAATCGAGGGATTGAGTTTAGGAGTCTGGAGGTAATGCTCCAACTTTATAAGACCCTTGTCAGACCTCCACTTGGAGTACTGTGCGCAGTTTTGGTCGCCTCACTACAGGAAGGATGTGGATTTGAGAGGGTGCAGGGAAGATTTACAAGGATGTTGCCTGGATTGGGAGGCATGCCTTACGAAGATAGGTTGAGGGAGCTGGGTCTCTTCTCCTTGGAGAGACGAAGGTTGAGAGGCAACTTGATAAAGGTTTATAAAATGTTGAGAGGCATAGATAGGGTGGATTCTCTGTGGCTATTTCCCAGGGCTGAAATGGTCGCTACAAGAGGACACAGGTTTAAGGTGCTGGGGAGCAAGTACAGAGATGTTAGGGGTAAGTTTTTCCACTCAGAGGGTGTTGAGTGAGTAGAATTGGCTGCCGGTGGTGGTAGAGGCAAACTCGCTGGGGTCTTTTAAAAGACTTCTGGATGAGTACATGGGATTGGGAGTTACAGATAGTTCTATGGCCTGGTAGGTATGGATACGAACGGTGCAACTTATGGGCCAAAGGGCCTGTTTGTGCTGTAGTGTTCTATGTTCTATAACACTGCCACCCAGGAAGTACATGGCATACTATTGCCAGTGCTTTTAGTTCACATAAAATTCATTAACCTGGCTTGGACTCTGCTACTACAGTGCAAAATTAAACAGCAAAAGCATGCAGAAATGCTGCAACAAGAATTGAAAGTGGCTATTATTTGTCCGCTTGGATGAGAATAAATTTAACAGATTAATAAGTACGTAATAATTAAATTAATACATCTAAAAGATTAATAAGACTGGTCCAGAAAATACTGTGTGGACATGCTTCTCCTGCATTTTAAAGAATAATGTTTGATGAAAATTACTTCCACTTAAAAATAAATTTATTGTACTTCAGTTTGCTAACAATCTCATGGCTCATCGTTCATTTTTAAAACTATAAACTATCCTTTTTAAGTTACTGAGTTGAAGGCACGCATACAAGAATGAAATTTTAGCATCGTGCAAATTGCACCAGAGAAAGAAAACTTCAGAACATCCAGTAAAAGTGATTCAAATTAACTTCCATGTCAGAGTTCAGAGAGTTGCATTGTAAAAATGGCACAGCACTTGGATAACTGAAGTGAACTTTGCTATTTTTCCTATATTAGTTTTTTTATTTCCAATTCCCTAAAGACTAAACACCAGGCTGAGGTATATTGCTTCATCAAATTAACATATTAAGCTAGGGTTAAGTGGACTTGATGCAATTCCCCAACAAAATCAACCTGCCAAAACCTACATCCAAGACAGGTACATTGGCCACCTAGGCAAAGGACCAGGACAATTATAATTACTCATGGAGCTGTAATCAAAACAGGGAATCAACTTCAAGAGAAGACTGCCAAATAAGTATTTTTGTAGTCTACTACTCATAATGCAATCAGTTTATCCAAAAATTGAAATATCTGATAACTTGAAGCAACTTAAGTAATACAACAAAGTGGGAGCTTAGTGCTAAAAATCTTGAAATCACAATTTATTTGATGTGACTTTAAATTAAGATTAGAATGTTTCCCAGAACTGGCTCTCAGAAACAATTACAACAATCTCTCATTCATTCTTTACTGAAATTAACCTAATAGCAGAATATACGGACAGGCACAAATATTTAACAGATGATGTAGGAGAAAAATGAAAATGTTCTTATTCCTCTTGACTTAGTCGGGCTACTTCCATCATATACAAACAAGATTCATTAATCTCTTCCATAGTTTTCCTTCTCCTGACGGTAATGGCATGTGCGACTGTGTGCGCGCGTTGGGTGATGTGTGCGCGTATGGGGATGATGGGGGAGGGGTGGTGCGTGTGTGCTGGGTAAGATACTTTTTGAGAGTTGGTACAGGTTCGCTGGGCTCCTTTTGTACTGCAGAGATTCTATGGTTTATGAATGAATTCAAACAGTGCAATGCACCCAATATTTGATCGCAGGGACCAGCTTATCCAAGCCCAACTGTTTTCTCAGCTGACAGGAATATCTGTAAAAGGCAATCAGGCAGGTATTAAGAACAGGTCTCCTTCTTGGTGTTAAGCCTGTAGCCTCAAGGCACAAAGGTTACCTGTTTGAGATCAGCTAACTACATTACTTATGAAATCTAAGAACTCATATCACTCTTTGTAAAATGCAAGTAAAGGGTTTATATATATATTGCACAGATTGTGGAGTCTGAAGTCATGAAATTGCTTCAACTTAAATGTCTTCTAAAATTAAATCTCTGAATTCATGGACCACCCAACTTCATAGTATATGCAAAACATACATTGTTCTCTCAACTTGGGTGATATGAGCCAGTCAAGTGAACTAGCTCTCTGTACACAGCTAGTATCCATTATCATGGCCAATGGTGTTCTTTTAATGAAAGGAGATCCCCCAAACATGATGCAAAATTCTGGAATCCCAAGTAACATTTAATTCAGTTACCAAACGATAGTACATGCTCACAAGCAACAGGTTATAACAATGTGAACTAAGTAAATACTATTAAGGCCAACCCGGCTTGGGTCACTTTGTGCTGAGTCTGCACGTTCTCCCCATGTCTGCATGAGTTTCCTCCGGGTGCTTCAGTTTTCTCCCACAGCCTGAAAGATGTGCTGGTTAGGTGCACTAGCCATGCTAAATTCTCCCTCGTTGTACTCACAGGTGCCAGAGTGTGGCAACTCGGGGATTTTCACAGCATCTTCATTGCAGTGTTCAACGTAGGCCTACTTGTGACACTAATAAATAAGTCATATGATCATAAAGATGTCATTCATAAATCTAAAAAAAACAGGAGAAACATCTTTACCTAGAAAGTGGTTAAAATGTGGTAATTGCTACTACTTGGAGGTGAATAGCATAAATACATTTAAGGGGATGTTCGTTAGGTACATGAGGGAGAAAGGAACAAAGGCATATTACAGATAGGGTTGGTTGAAGCAGGGTGGAAGGAAGTCTGATTGAAGCATGAATTCCGACAGATCAGTTGGGGCAAATGACCTGTTTTGGTATTGTAAAGTCTATCAGGAGAGGTTTGCACTTCACAGCTAGCAAGCCAAAACCATTCTAGCATTTGGAGAAATGGAATAGATGCGCACAAAAGGAAAAGCTTACATAAATGTGCAGAAACATGAAAATCCAGCAGACTAAGCTACAAAAACTAAAGATAATTTAAGTGATAAAGGGCCAAATGCTAAAAAAGTCAAAAGAAAACTAGCAAGGGATGTCAAAAGTTTTTGTAACAAATTAAGGGATAGCAAGATTACAAAAGTGCTAATAGATGAATGCAGGCAAACTCATAACAGCTAAGGAAACTACAAAATTATTACATTATTTTCTTCTATCATTTCACTGCAAGGACAAAATATCAGAGGTATGACAGAACATAAGAGCTTAGTGGATGAAATGTTTCTTTAAAATAGTAAATGGAGAAAATAATAGGATTTTATAAAAAGGGTCTCCAGGACCTGATAATTTCCAAAGATATTCAACATGTTCCCCAAAGCTATTTAGATTTGGAAAAAGTGCTTTTGGGTTGGAAACTCCAAATGTCATTAAATCATAGGTTACAGCACAGAGGACAGCACTTGACCCAGGGTACTTGCTGCTTTCTTTAAGAGCAACTCAGCTCGTCCCACTGCAAATTTTCTCTCTATACATGATATCAAATGCCCCTTTTGAGAGCTACAATTGACTTTGCAAGCCCACTACACACACAGGGAGCATATTCCAGATTCCAACAACTCATTGCATAAAAACGTTTATAAGAACATAAGAAATATAAGAACATAAGAAATAGGAGCAGGAGTAGGCCATCTAGCCCCTCGAGCCTGCCCCGCCATTCAATAAGATCATGGCTGATCTGTTGTGGCTCAGTTCCACTTTCCCGCCCTCTCCCCATAACCCTTAATCCCCTCTCTTATCAAGAACCCATCAGCCCGCTTCTTAAAAATATTTAGCGAGGCAGCCTCCACCACTTCAACGGGCAGAGAATTCCAGAGATTCACCACCCTTTGAGTGAAGAAGTTCCTCCTCAACTCCGTTCTAAACCGCCTCCCCTTTATCTTGAGGCTGTGCCCCCTAGTCCTACTGTCTTTTCTGAGCGGGAAGAGTCTCTCCACCTCTATCCTATCCATCCCATTCATCACCTTATACGTCTCAATGAGATCTCCCCTCATTCTTCTAAACTCTAACGAGTACAAGCCTAGTTTATTCAGCCTCTCCTCATAGCTCAATCCCCTCAACTCCGGTATCAGCCTAGTAAACCTCCTCTGCACTCCCTCCAGGGCCAAAATATCCTTGCGCAGGTGCGGCGCCCAAAACTGCACACAGTACTCCAGCTGCGGCCTCACCAATGCCCTATACAGCTGCAGCAAGACCTCCCTACTTTTATATTCAATCCCCCTCGCTATGAAGGCCAGCATCCCATTCGCCTTCCTGACCACCTGCTGCACCTGCAAGCTGGGTTTTTGCGACTCATGCACAAGGACCCCGAGGTCCCTCTGCACCGTCGCCTGCTGCAGTTTTTCGCCACGTAAGTAATAGTCCTTCCTACCATTCTTCCTACCAAAGTGGACCACCTCACACTTGCCAACATTAAATTCCATTTGCCATTTCCTGGCCCATTCGCCCAGCCTATCTAGATCCTTCTGCAGACTCTCCACACCCTCCGCACAATTTGCCTTTCCCCCAATCTTGGTGTCATCAGCAAATTTCGACACCCTGCACTCGGTTCCCTCCTCCAGATCATCTATATAAATGGTAAATAGCTGAGGCCCCAGCACCGACCCCTGGGGCACCCCACTAGTCACCAACCGCCAATCCGAATAGCACCCATTGACCCCCACTCTCTGCCTCCTATTTGACAACCAATCCTCTATCCACGCTAACACCCTACCCCCAACTCCATGTCCCATGACCTTCTGCAATAACCTCTTGTGAGGTACCTTGTCAAACGCCTTCTGAAAATCCAGAAAGACCACATCCACCGGCTCTCCTCTATCCACTGCCCTAGACACATCCTCATAGAACTCCAGTAAATTTGTCAGACACGACTTCCCTTTAATGAAACCGTGTTGCGTCTGCCCTATCAAGCAATTCCCTTCAAGATGCCTCGCAATTTCCTCCTTAATGACGGATTCTAACATTTTACCTACCACAGACGTTAAACTAACCGGCCTATAATTCCCCGCCTTTTGCCTGGCACCCTTCTTAAACAACGGCGTAACATTAGCCGTTTTCCAATCTTCCGGCACTTCCCCGGAATCCAGCGACGTCTGGAAAATAACCACCAAGGCATCCACTATAACCTCCGCCATTTCTTTCAGAACCCTCGGATGCATTCCATCCGGTCCTGGGGACTTGTCCACAATCAGCCCCTCCAGTCTGTCGAGCACCACCTCTCTAGTAACAGTAATGTCATTAAGACCCTCCATTCCTACCACCTTTCCATCTCTAACACCCGGCAAATTATTCACGTCCTCCTCCGTGAAGACAGAAACAAAAAAGTTATTCAAGACCTTAGCCATATCCCCATCCCCTACCACTAGCTCCCCTTTCTCATCCTCACATTATCACTGATTCTGTCAAAGGGAACAGTTTCTCCCCACTTTCATTGCCTTAGCCCCTCATGATTTTGAAAACCACTAGCAAACCTATTCTGAACCTCTTCCTTCTCCAAGGCTAATCCCAGCATCTCCAGTTTATCCATGTAACTGAAGTCCCTCATCCTAGAATCACAAATCTTTTCTGCACTCTTTCTAATGACTTTGTTCATAAAATGTGATGCCCGGAGTTGGATACAATACTCCAGTTGGGGCCAAACCAGGGTTTTTACAGAAGTTCATCATAATTTCTTTGCTTTTATATTTTGTTTCTATTTATAAAGCCCAGGATGTCACATGCCTCTCAACCTACCCTGCCAAAGGTTTGTGCATATGTACCCCAAGTTTCTTCATTCCCCATTTCCTTTACAACTGTATCCAATCCTTATTCTTCCTATAAAATCTATAATTTCACACTTTTTTGCATTCACTTGGCACAAGTCAGCCCACTCCCCAAGCCTATGTCCAACTGAAATTTATCACTATCCTTCAAAGCTTTGTGTCATTTGCAATTTCAAAATTGCACCCTGCACACCCAAGTATAGATCACTGATAGTGATCACAAAATACAGTAGTCCCAATACAAATCCCTGGAGAATTCCATTGTAGACCTTCGTCCCGTCTGAAAAACAATGTCACAAGTGTCTGCTGCCTGTCAACCAATTTCATATCCATGCTGCCATGGACTTGTTTATCCCATGGGCTTCAACTTTGCTAGCAAGTATATTGGGTCATACTTCTATGAAATGCCCTTTGGAAGTCCATGGATGCCACAACAACCACATTATCCTCAACTTTAGTCAAAATTTTCAATTGAGTTAAACACTATTTGCCTTTAACAAGCCACGCTGTGCTTTTTAGTTAATTCACACTCATCCAAGTGATTGTTATCCTTGTCCCGGGTTATGGTTTCTAAAAACATTCCCGCCACCGAGGTTAAACTGACTGATATGCATGGCTTGGATGAAAAAAAGAGAATGTTATATGTCTAGATTTGCAGATGCTACTACTATAGATGCCGGCGTACAAGTCATTCTATGAAGTCTCAAATCCCCTCCACAATCAGGGGGTTGGCTTATACAGAGTGTAGAAGTGAACTATGAACATAGGTGTGGGCAGTTGCCAACTTTTTTTTACTTATGAGGTTATAATAACCCAGATTGTCTGCTAGATCCTTTGCACTCAGTTATAAAAGATAAAGTAAAACATCTATTTGTGGGATGAAACATTGAGACTGACTACTGGTGCAAATAATAGCATGCTTTGGCTGAAAGGAAGGGATGAGAGTAGTCTTACATACCAAGTATATACAAAAACATTACTTCGGGGAATGAAAATACTGAGTCTCATACTCCAGGTTTAATTATACTTTGTGATCTATAGTATATTGTAGGGATTTGAGCAGGCAAAGTGGCACAATGAATGAATGGACTAAACTAAGGAAATTGGAGTTAAATATAGACAAATATGATGTTATTCACTTTGGACCTGAGAAAGATGACTCAATGTGTTGTTAAAGATGAGGGACAAGGAGCTGAGGTGGAGCAAAGAGTTTGAAATACTTGAAGCTAATGCTCAAATGCAAGTCAAAAAAGTAGGCCTTCACCACAGAGGCTAGACTTCAAAAACTGGATCTGACACCAGTTATATGGAGCCTTGGTCAGACCCCATCTAGGAGCACCACATTCAGTTTTGGGCACAATCTCAGAAAAGATATACTGGCCTTCAACAAGAGTACACAGTAAATTCACCACTATGATACCATGAATTAAAGGGTTACACTACAAGGATAGAACACATTAAATACAGGCCATGTTGGTAAACAAATCAGAATGTTTAAAATGATAAAAAAGACTAGATTGGGTATACACAAATAATTTATTACTTGTGGGTAATCCAGAATAAGAGGATACAATTTTAAAATGAAAACTGGGCTATTTATGAGCAAAATCAAATCAATAAACACAGGATGCAATTTTTCATACAAATATTGGCAAAAATCTCAAACTCACCCCAACCCTTTCAAAAGGCCATGGATGCAGGTAAAAATGAAGTTGATAAGATTCTAGTTAGGTATGGGCTTTTAAGTGCTATGGAACAAGCCATGATTTAATTGAATGGCAGGTCAGACTGAATGGCCTATTCAAGTTCCTAGGTTCTTCCTTAGTTCAATTTAACAGACTATTTTCACAGCTAGGCTGACCTAGCCAATAAAAGAATTCAGAGAAGGGTATGTATTTCCATTATATCTAATTATAAATTGTTGCATCATGTCTGGCCAAATGGAACAATCATTTACAGGACTTTATCACCCCCTACTCTATATAGTTGGAACTGCTGTTTATGGAATTGCATTCCCACTGAACAAAATTGTAAATCAATATCATGATGCATTTGATAGATAGCATCAATCCTTCTCCCAGTTTTCACTTGTAATCTTGAAGGTCCAAATGCTTCTCAGTAACAGTTACATACACTTGTACATTCACAGAATTCCGTGGCAGCCATATTCCACTAACAAGCTGCTTTACATAGAGGAAGTTTATTCAGTAATTATGATCAATAAAGCATTTTATTTTGCAGTATCTTACAGCAATAGTGTCAACTATAAATCAGTTAATAGCATTCACTCCTAAATCACAGGGTTATGGGTTCAAGATACCTTGAGCATTATCTAAGCTGACATTTCAGTGCAGTACTAAAGAGTGCTACACTGTCAGAGATACCTTCAGATGAAACATTAAATGGCAGACACAAAAGATCTTGTAGCACAACTTTGAAGAGCAGGGGAACTTTCTCTGCTGATCAGAACTTTATTTGTCTTGCAATCAACATCACTAAAAGAGATTATCTGGTTTTTAGCACATTGCTATTTATGGGAAATTGCTGTGTGCAAATTGACTGCTGTGTTTCCTATATTATAACAGTGATTACATTTCAAAAAATACTTCATTGGTTGTCAAGCACATCCCTCAGACATGAAAGATACTATGCAAATACAAGTCTTTCTTACTAAAGAAATGATTTGCCTTTCAAACAGATTTCTACAATATTGCTTTGGCTTTCTGGATTATTTGCCCATATCCCAGCTAAATATATTTGTAGTGAATTCTACAGCTTGATTCCATAAGAAACTGCTCAAATGATACCTCTTAAATGGTTACAAGGAGACATAATCCATTTATTACAGAAATACTTTAACTATGCGGTAGCTTCCAGTATCTTCTTTGACCCCATTTAAATTGCTGGGTAAATTCAGATCAGCAACTTAAGTGCTAATTGTTTATGATTGTGATATTCTAGTTGACTTTAATTGCTTACTTTCCACCTTCCCATTTTGGGCAAAGATTCATACAGGTCAATAATGTAGAAATTGTATTGCTAGCCTCTATGGGTGTGCTGTGTTCAGTTGGTTCCTATCTGCAATACTGTTGGCCTGCACTGCTACATCTGGATAAACTTTGTTAATGCACCATCCAATGTGGTCCTTGACCCCTCAGCTTCACTGGCATCACTAGTTATTTTCAATATACTGCAATACCATTGCTCACTGCAGTCCAATATAATTGATCACCCTAAATATCTTCTAATATTCAAGTCAGTTCACAGTTTAATTAAAACTAGCTACAAAGTATGAAACTGCCGTACTAAAATACATGGATAAACCATAGGTAACTGACTATTCCATAGACAGCAAATATTTGATCTCATGCAACCCATCTAAAAGTGGATGGATGGGAGTGTAGGGAGGAATGACAAATACATACTGCCAGAGACCTTTGACAGTTGGTGCACAGGTATTTAGAAAACAATTTTAAAAACTTTTTAAAGATTTTAAGGGCATAAAAGGAGAAATAAAAAAAATTTCCTGAAAGATTTTAACTTCTGTTTATATGAGCATCATTACATCAGGTTCATCAAATACATTAAAGTTTCACAACTACATTATTGATAATATTGAGTGCCATTTGAAAATTAAATGCTGAAAATTTGACCTAATATATATTAAATGCATATTGAGTCAGCATACTTGGTTATTCTTAAAATCCAAACCCTCTTTAGACAGGCATATCACCTTAATTTCAAACCCCAAGTCCTATCCCAGATGTGAAATATTACAGGGCATTTACCTATTCTTGGCTTTCTCTCTTGCTATAGCTGCTCTACCTTATCCATCACATGAACTGACTTCCAAGGTTGGCTATCCAAGAAGGCACTATATAAACCAAGTTATTTATTTCATGCGTGACTCCTTTCCTTTATACTGAATCGTACTACTTTTTTTCCTTCCATTCACTGACGTATTTACATAAAAGGACCAAAAATACAAACAGTGAAATATATAGGATATAAGAATGTAAATCATGTATGATTGATTCGAAGACTTCAAAATAGTCAATATGGTCAGGCCTGTATCAATCCCCTATTGGAGTTACAGATGATTTCATGTCAAAGAAAGAAATCGACAACTACATGAAATCCTGATGTTTCCTGATTCCAAGTATTAAGATTTTACTCCTAATCTGCGCACAACAAAATCTCTTAAGAGACAGATGTCAATGCGATTGTAACAAAGAGGTGGTTGGTGCAAGGCCTGGGGCCTCACTTTGCAAAAATATAACCAGGGAGCGGCTCGAAATCTCACTCCGGCCTCCCATCCAACGCCTTTCACGTGTTTGGGTTAGGCAGCGCTGGAAGCTGGCAGCAGGGGGAAGGTGGCCAGCCGCGTCCGGCTCCCCCCTGGCGACAAGGGGTGGACAATCAGGCAGAAACACACTCAAGGAGGAGGCTGGCCGCGATGCTGTCTCTCGCTCTCTCCGCATTCGACCTTCCCCCCCTCCAAAAAAAAGCACCACTCTGACTGAAGCAAAAGTCGTGCAGGCCCAAAGCCGGGCTGGCAGGAAGACGCTGCTCCAACAGAAGAGAGAGAGAGAGAGAGCAAGAGACATGTGGTGGGGAGGGGAGGTGGAGAAGAGTGTTGTGGACATGAACAACGGGCCCGGATACCCAGGCCCCGTGGAGGGTTGGACGGTCGGTCCACACATATACACACACACATACCGGCAACAAGGAGGAGAAATGGGGGAGGGGAGGGGATACCAGGCGGCCGGGCTAAAGTTTCAACTTTGTAAATGGTGCAAGGAGCCGCAGTTTCCACTGGGGGGGGGGGGGGGGGTAAGTTTGGGAGACGGGAAGGGGGAGGGGGGAAAAGGAGGAGGAGGAGGTAAAAGTGTCCTGATCCCTCAAGCAATGCACACGCTCCGGATTTCTCTGCCCACCACCCCCTTGCTAACTCACCAAGATCCTTTTGAAGAGGGCGTTCTCCTTGGCTGGCAGCGCTACCGACGGCATGGCTGGCTGGGCTGAGGCCGCTGTGGGGATGGGGTGGCCGCTTTACCGGGTCGAGACTCTCTCACACACACGCACGCTGGCTGGCTGGTGGCTTTTTCTTGCTGCCCTGCTCCTGCCTCTCAGCTCATGGGCCGTGTCTCTCTCTCTCTCTCTCTCTCGCCTCCTTGCAGCCCCCGTGGCCGTGGATTGCTCCTCTCTGCCGTTCGAGCGGAACCTCCCGCCTTCACGTGTATTTGTTATTTTTATATATATATATATTATTCAACTGCTCTGCTGCTGCACGGGATTCAGCAGAGCTGGGGACAGAGGAAGGGGGGGATGGTAAGGGGAGGGGGGGAGGTGTTGTATAAAAAAAAACCCTCAACCAAAATGGCGGGGGCGGCACACAGCAGCAGCAACGCCGGCTCCCTCCGGGTCAGCCCCCAGTGCGCACGCGCCGCTGCTCCCCTCGCGAACCCGCACACCGTCAGCTGACCTCCAGCGGCGGAGCATGACGGTCCGGTGGAGGACATCCTCCGGTCCTCCTAGCCTTCCGTGCTCACGTTGACTGACCCCTACGTCAAGTGGCTGCTAATGAGTTTTTTTTTCCCCTCAGAACTCTGCATTAAACATTTATTTAACAAAAATCCAGATTTAACAAGTTTTATAACTAAGGTAGACAGATACCAGTCAGTTTCATTTTAGTAATTACAATCTAACTATGAACAACAGATTTGATTTAGTATTGTCTCATAGAATCCCTGCAATGCAAAAGAGCTGCCTGAGAAATACACAGCTCTTTAACTTGTGCTTAATGCTCGCTCCACTTACATTGTCTGTACCTTTAAGAGTTGATTAGCTGTAAAGACTCGCATTTCAATCATTATTCTGTAAATTGAGTTTGTGCCTTTATATGCCCTGTTTGAATCACATAGATGTGGATATGCCAGCGTTGGACTGGGGTAAACACAGTAAAAAGTCTGACAACACCAAGTTTAAGTCCAACCGATTTATTTGATAGTAAACTCACTAGCTTTTGGGTTAGTCCCTTCGTCAGGTGAATGGAGAGTTCTGGCCTCAGACAGAGCATATAAAGCACAGACAGTTTACAGATTACTGATTAGAATGTGAATCTTTACACCTAACCTGCTGTTCAAGTCTTAAAGTGGCTGACAATGTGAGTGGAAGGAGCACTGATCACAGGCTAAAGAGATGTGTATTGTCTCCTTCGGGTAAGCATTCTCCGAGGCGGCCTTCACAACACACGACAGCGCAGAGTCACTGAGCAGAGACTGATTGCCAAGTTCCGCACTCATGAGGACGGTCTCAACAAGGATCTTGGGTTCATGTCGCACTATCTGTAACCCCCGTGACTTGCCTGGGTTTGCAAAACCTCACTTGCTGTACTGTCTGGAGACAATACACATCTCTTTAACCTGTGATCAGTGCTCCTTCCACTCACATTGTCGGCCACTTTAAGACTTGAACAGCAGGTTAGGTGTAAAGATTCGCATTCTAATCAGTAATCTGTAAACTGTCTGTGCTTTATATGCTCCGTCTGAGGCCAGAACTCTCCATTCACCTGATGAAGGGACTAACCCGAAAGCTAGTGAGTGTACTATCAAATAAGAACATAAGAACATAAGAAATAGGAGCAGGAGTAGGCCATCTAGCCCTTCGAGCCTGCCCCGCCATTCAATAAGATCATGGCTGATCTGTTGTGGCTCAGTTCCACTTTCCCGCCCTCTCCCCATAACCCTTAATCCCCTCTCTTATCAAGAACCCATCAACCCGCTTCTTAAAAATATTTAGCGAGGCAGCCTCCATCACTTCAACGGGCAGAGAATTCCAGAGATTCACCACCCTTTGAGTGAAGAAGTTCCTCCTCAACTCCGTTCTAAACCGCCTCCCCTTTATCTTGAGGCTGTGCCCCCTAGTCCTACTGTCTTTTTTGAGCGGGAAGAGTCTCTCCACCTCTATCCTATCAAATCGGTTGGACTTAAACCTGGTGTTGTCAGACTTTTTACTGAATCACATAGAAACATAGAAATCCTACAGTACAGAAAGAGGCCATTCAGGCTATCAAGTCTTACCGACCACAAATCCACCCAGGCCCTACCCCAATATCCCTACATGTATTTTACCTGCAAATCCCACTAACCTACACATCTCAGGACGCTAAGGGGCAATTTTAGCATAGCCAAACAACCTAACCCGCATATCTTTGGCCTGTGGGAGGAAACCGGTGTACCTGGAGGAAACCCACACAGACACGAGGAGAATGTGTAAACTCCATACAGACAGTTACCCAAGCCAGGAATCAAACCCAAGTCTCTGGAGCTGTGAAGCAGTAGTGCTAACCACTGTGCTACCGTGTCGCCCTTGTTTGTGAAAAGATCTCCCACTCACCTGACAAAGGAGCAGCAAGCGCTCCGAAAGCTCGTGGTGTTTGCTACCAAATAAACCTGTTGGACTTTAACCTGGTGTTGTAAGACTTCTTACTGTGCAAAAGAAAGCCATCCAGCCCATTGAGTCTGCACCGACCACAATCCCATCAGGTCCTATCCCTGTAACCCCACGTATTTACCCTGCTAATCCCCCCTGACACTATGGGGCAACTTAGCATGCCAATCAACCTAACATGCACATCTTTGGACTGTGGGAGGAAACCGGGGCGCCAAGAGGAAACCCACACAGACATGGGAAGAATGTACAAACTCCACACTGACAGTGACCCAAGGTTGGAATTGAACCCAGGTCCTAGCGCTGTGAGACAGCGGTGCTAACCATTGTGTCACCATGCTGCCCCAACAACTGTGCCACCATGCCCCTTTATTAGTATAGAGTGAAAAGTATTGTTTCTTGCACAGTAAACAGAGAAAACATACCTTACATAGAGAACTAAAGGAGAGGGTGCAGAATGTAGTGTTACAGTCATAGCTAGGTTGTAGAGAAAGATCAACTTAATGAAGTTTATTAGTATCACAAGTTGGCTTACATTAACACTGCAATGAAGTTACTGTGAAAATCCCCAGTTGCCACACTCCAGCCCCTGTTCACAGAGGGAGAATTCAATATGGCCAATGCACCTAACCAGCATTTCTTTTGGACTGTGGGAGGAAACTAGAGTACCCAGAGGAAACCCACATGGATACGGGGAGAACATGCAGACTTCACACAGTCACCCATGGCTGGAATTGAACCCAGATCCCTGGTCTTGTGAGGCAGCAGTGCTAACCATTCTGCCACTCTGCCACCCCAAAAATAACATCACCCCAGAGGGGACTCAAACTCACAATCCCTAGCTTAGAAAACCAGTGCCTTATCTATGCAGCCACTATGGCTACGCTTAATACATGGTAAGTCCAAACACAATGAGATTAAAACAGTCCAATTCATGTAGTCATAGAAGTTTACAGTATGGAAACAGACCCTTCGGCCAAATTTGTCCCTACCACCCAGTTTTTATCATTAAGCTAGTCCCAATTGCCAGCGTTTGGCCCAAATCCGTCTATACCAATCTTACCCATGTACCTGTCTAAATGTTTTTTAAAAGAAAAATTGTACCCACCTCTACTACTGCTCTGGCAGCCTCTTCCAGACCCTCACCATTCTCTGCATGAAAAATTTGCCCCTCTGGATCATTTTGTATCTCTTTCCTCTTACCTTAAACCTATGTCCTCTAGTTTTAGACTCCCCTACCTATAGGAAAAGATGTTGACTATCTACCTTATCTACGCTGCGTATTATTTTATACACCTCTATAAGATCACCCCTAAGCTTCTTAAGCTCCAGGGAAAAATGTCCCAGTCTATCCAGCCTCTCCTTATAACTCAAACCATCAATGTGGTAGCATCCTAGTAAATCTTTTCTGCACTCTTTCTAGTTTAATAATATCCTTTCTATATTAGAGGGGTCAGAACTGTGCACAGTATTCCAAGTGTGGCCTTACCAATGTCTTGTACAACTTCAACAGGACGCCAATATTCAATGTACTGACCAATGAAACCAAGCATGGCGAATGCCTTCTTCACCACTCTGTCCACCTGTGACTTTACTTTCATGGAGTTATGAACCTGTACCCTTAGATCTCTTTGTTCTATAACTCTCCCCAACACCCTACCATTAACCGAATAAGTCCTATCTGGTTCAATCCACCAAAGTGCAACACCTTGCATTTATCTAAATTAAACTCTATATACCAGTCATCAGCTCACTGGCCCAATTGAATTAGATCCTGTTGCAATCTTAGATAACCTTCTTCACTATCCACCAATCTTGGTGTCATTTGCAAATTTGCTAACCATGCCTACTAAATCATAGAATCCTGACACTACCATCAAATCTGCACTGACCACAATCCCACACAGGCGCTATTCCTGTAAACTCACATATTTACCCTGTTAATCCCCCTGACACCAGGGTCAATTTAGCTTGGCCAATCAACCTAACCCGCACATCTTTGGATTGTGAGAGAGAACTGGAACACCCAGGGGAAACCCACGCAGAGATGGGGAGAATGCGCAAACTTCACATAGCCAGTGACCCAAGGCCGGAATTGAACCTGGGTCCCTGGTGCTGTGAAACGGCAGTGCTAACCACTGTGGCACCATGCTGCCCATAAATTCCCATCCAAATCATTTACATTAATGATAAATAACAGTGGACCCAGCACAATCCCTGGGGCATACCACTGGTTACAAGCCTCCAGTTTGAAAAACAGCCATCTGCAACCATCCTCTGTCTTCTATCATCAGGCCAATTTTGTATCCAATTGGCTACTTCCCGTGTGATTTAACTTTATGCAACAACCTACCATGAGGTACTTTGTCAAAGGCCTTGCTAATCTCAATGTACATAACATCGACTGCACTGTCCTCATCTACCTTGTTGGTCACCCCTTCAAAAAACTCAATCAAATTCGTAAGACATGATTTTCCACTCACAAAGCCATGCTGACTGTTTTGAATTATCCTCGCCTCTCTAAATGCCCTTAGATCCTGTCTCTTAGAATACCTTCAAACGACTTACCCACTATTGACATTAGGCTCATCGGCCTGTAGTTCCCAAGCTTTTCCCTGCAGCTCTTTGTAAGAGAAATTTTCTGAGGTGTCCCACTGGTGTGTCTTGTACTAAGGTGATCTCATTCAACCAATACAAGGACTATGAAAGACAGCATGTAGTTAAAGAATGAAAATAAGTTTATTACTAATGCATTCATCAGGAGAAAAGACAGTCAGTGAGTTCCGACTATCCTCTCTGTCGCAACAACACAAATGTGTGATTGATATATTCTTCTGAACACTTCAATTCCCCGCCCAGTCTGTCATCCAAACTGGAGGGTCCAATTACAGTCATACATGGTATTAACTTAGTCAACAACGTTCCACCTGTCAGCAGGAATAGGAGTTCATCAGTCCATTCTACTTGAAGTTTCTTCCCTCCTTACTAAGAAACCTAACTATGTAAATCTGGTATGTTCAAGACTACTGCTGACACCTGCAACTTTTAATTGGTAAAGGAGTCAGTTCTCCTGCCTGAATCCAGCCCCTTCTTATCAACATGAGAAACTGTACCATTCTCACTAACCAGGAGTGAATATACTCCCATTCATCCCAGACCCCTGATTAATTTGCAGCTGCCTAACCCAGGCTGATAAGAACAAACTGCTTACTATGCTTCATTGTCTCAAAGAATGTGGCATGTCAGCTGCTGTCTACTTCTCATCATGCTGAGCAATTAGATTGTTGTTTGACCAAGACTCAGAAACACAGTTAAAATGACATTTTAGTTACAATAGTTGTTTAAAAATTAATTACTTATTTATTACATGTGATTAATAAACAATACCTTTGCATATATTGTATTAGACACAGGGGAATCCTTATTCTATATATAAGGCACCTTGTAATACTCTCCTTAACCTAGTCTATTATTATAGTAAATTTAAAATGAGGGGCTTTACACTAGAAGTTCTATATCACCCTCATCACACTTCTTAAACAAAGGCACAATATTTGCCACGCTCCAATTTTCAGGCACCTCACCTGTGGTTGTTGATGATTCAGAGATTTTCATGTAAGTGGTTAGAATTTGCAATGCACAACCTAAGAGTGTAAAATGGGATTTGGACTGTTACCAGGTGGCATGGTGTCACACTGGTTAGCACTGCTGCTTCACAGTGCAAGAGACCCAGGTTCAATTCTGGCCTTGGATGATTGTCTGTATGGAGTTTCAAACAAAGGAGAGTGACAACAACAAAACCAAGTTATTTGCTGTGAACAGACATTGAAACCAGGAAGTTTTGGTCAAGGAGAAAGAGTTTTAATGAGAAGCTACTCTTCAAGTGAGAAGTGGGTACTCTCAAAAATGGGACCTATTTTTTATACCGTGTAAATGGATTATGAGAGAGTTTGGAGAAGGTGCACAGACCAAATCAAAGAGAATTTGAAGAGTCGGTATCTGAAAGGCCAACATCTGACAGTTAAGGTTTGGAAATTTCTGAACCTATGTTCACAATTGAGTCGAATGCACCAGTTGATCCAACAGCATTTGTAGAATCAGATGAAGAACTAACTTTATCAGATGATGTGCCTGAGATGAGTGGTGAGCAAATTACCAAGAGCCTGAAAGCAAAGACTCCTGAATGATGGCTTTTGCCTAAACAGAACCAATATCCACCTTAAAGACTCTCATACTGATTTTAGGTATTTATTTACATATTTTCTAAAAATTGTATATAATGATACTCGGTTAAATAATTATTGTTCATTTTAATTCTCCCACTCTAACTTCTCTGTCCATGGCCTCTCACAAGATTTCAGTGAAGGTTTATGTAAGGAACAACACCATACTTTTTAATTAGGCACTTTTACAGCCTTCCAACTCGTCAATGAGTTCAACAATTTCAATTCCTATCTTGTGCTAACATTTTGTTTGGTTATTCTTGGATGGCAATTATTGGTAATGGTTCTTCACATTCCTATTTGTCCCTCTTTCATTTCTTTACATGACCCATTCACTCGCCCATGGTTTGTCTTGTACCTTCAGCTCATCACTGTTCTTTTCCCTAACTTTTTCCAGTTCTGATAGGTCATCAACCTGAAATATTAACTCTGAATCAGTCTTGGCAGATATCGCTAGATGTGCTGAGTATTTTCAGCATTTTTCTGTTTTTATTTCAGATTTACACTATCTGCAGTCTATTGATTTCAGGGAAAATATATATTTGCTTCATGCAGCATTGAACTGAGGGCAATTTTAGTTCATCTATAAATTGATAGTGGATAGGAAGTTAGGTAGTCAACAACCTTTGAATCTAATTGGTGATTTTGTGTTAGCGCTTGGTATAGAACTGAAATTTATCTAGCTGAAAATACTTGACTTCTAATTAAAGACATTTCATAGAAAAAGTAGTAGAGAATCCAGTTAGATCTGGAGATGTGAGAGGATATTGAAGTTTGTTCTTTTAGCCTCCAGCAGTAGGTTCCTTTGGCTGTCAGTGTTTGATTATACTAAGACTGTATTAATGTTTCAGCTTCTCTCCACTAACCTCTTCAAATTCATTTCCTCTATAAAATTATGAGGGGCATAGATAGAGTAGACAGGAAGAAACTTTTCTTGGTGGAGGGATCAATGAGAAGAGAGCATGGATTTAAGATAAGGGGCAGGAGGTTTTGAAGGGATGTAAGGAAAATCTTTTTCACTCAGATTATTCTTTCAGTGAAAATTATTGCCTGTGCCTTTAAATCCTTCCAACAACTCACCCATTATGATGTTCAATTGGCAACTGGTCACTGAAAGAACAATCTGAGTGAAAAAGATTTTCCTTACATCCCTTCGAAACCTTCTGCCCCTTATCTTAAATCCACATTCCCTTCTCATTGATCCCTCCATCAAGAAAAGTTTCTTCCTGTCTACTCTATCTATGCCCCTCATAGTTTTTTACATCTCGATTATATATCCCCCTCAGTCTCCTCTACTCCAAGGAAAATAATCCCAGTTCTGTCCAATCTCTCTTTATCACTAAAACTCTCCAGTCCATGCAACATCCTGGTAAATCTCCATTGCACCCTTCCTATAATGTGGATTCTAAAACTAATGGTGGAGACTAGAGTGGGCTGAAACTAATGTGAAAGTTAAGTCCATGCTTGATGTGATCCAGGTTTAGAATGCAAGCGATCAATAAGAAAGGCCCAGGAAAAAAACAGCCTGGGCACACACAGGGAATGGGTAAGCATGGAAAGAAAAATAATCTGGGGAAAGCTGATAGTGGATTTGGACAGGTGGCAAAGGAACCAGGAAAGAGTTTTGCACAGGGGATGGATTGTAGCAAAGGATTCGTGGCAGGGAATGCATTGTTCAGTAGTATTGAAGGAGACAGCTAAAAAGCCACAGTCATGTTCTAATTTGAGATTGTTCATTACTTTGAAAGGTTAACTCAAGTGTTGTGACTGAAACACAAATTGGAAAGGCTTAAAAATGGAAAGCCAAAAGAGATGACTTTGGCATCAAAGAACTTTATGGAAAGAGATATTAGAGATAGGATAGTAGTCAAGGAGAATAAAGGTTTTTCAGGGAAGTACAATGGTAACAGATAGTAACTGAATAAAAAGAAGGTTAAGCGATCAGCTAATAAAGTAATAATTTGCACTTGTAAGTTACCTTTCATGATCTCAGGATATCCCAAAGTATTATGCAACTAATGACTTACTTTTGAAGTGTATCATTGTTATAATTTCGGGAAACACGTCAGTCAATTTGCACACAAATAGAAATAAATAAATGATAATCAGGTTTTCTGGGAGTTTGTTAGAGATACTTACATTGGTCAGGATACCAGGGGAACTCCCTCATCTTCCTTGAATAGTGTAATTTCATATCCTCCTTATACAGATGGGGCCTAATCGTTCAGACGGAGCCATATTTGTCATATTAAATGGTGATAGATGTCGGCAGCTTCTGAGGTGAAGCCCTGCTCCCTGCTAGACCTGGTGTCTCGGTCAGTCCCCGTGGAAGTACCTCAATCCTCAACCTTTTTTGTCTCTGAATCCTTCCAGGGTGCTACGAAAGAATTTCCAGAATTTCCCAGTCAGCTGCATGCAAATGGGTCTTTGATGGGTTATTTGCTTCACCTGTAATAATGCTAGTCCAAGTGAGCAAAAGATTGGTTTGTGTTTCTAGTTGATTTCTGTAGATGTAGCGTGTCACTGACTACATATACATGGCAATCTACACAGCCCAAAAGCATAACCCACCAGGGGTTCCAATCAATCAATGTGCAGACATTATGCAATCACAAGAAAAGGTTTATGCAAGTTGGCACTAGATTTCTAAGGAGTATTGCTAATGCTTTCACCCTGTGACAGTCCAAGCTCCCTGGGACCTACAAGCAGACTTAGTGGGGTGACTGCTGGAAACAAAGAATACTCCCTTCAAATACAGCTGGTGTTAGCCATCAAAAATTAAACCAATAGTCCCAAAAGCAATACAATGAAAGTCATATGGCAAGATATATTATTTGGCAAAAAATTGGCATTGTATACTTTCAAGAAGCAGATAGATATAGCACTTGAAGTAATGGGGATCAAAAGATATGGGGGGGTGTGGGGTGGGGGGAAGGGGAGGCGAGATCAGGCTATAGAGTTGGATGATCAGCTATAGTCATAATGAATGGCGGAGAAATCTTGAAGGGCTCAATGGCATCCTACTGCTCCTATTTTCTATGTTTCTACATCAGGTACTATCGGAGGTGACCCCAATATAGGCAATGGCAAAAAGTAAGGAGTGATTTATAACACTGCCATGTTTCCTTTCATTGTTGATCCTCTCAGGAATCATTAACACTTCAGTGCTAGCAGTCTACAGGAGAGTGACTTGCTGCAGACCAGTGTGATGCTGTAAGGTCAAGGTTATGTTGTTTGTCATCCTATTTAAGGTGCCAGACATGGTGGCATCCAGAGTATGCATAGTTCTATTCAAGTCATGCATGGATTCATTTGATTGCCATGATAAATGTTTCACAGAGCTAGCTTCTGTATGGAAGAACACATTGTCACAAAGCCCTGTGACACCAATCCAGTCAAGCTTGAGGTGGACTCCTCTGTTCTCTCTGCAGTCATGGACAATGTGCTTGGAAGGTCTGTCAGTATATTGCACATTCTCTGCTGCTGCTTAATGTTTATTTTTCATCATCTGACCTCAGGATACAGCATTTTGGAGACAGTTCTGCCCTCCAGCACTGATTCTTTGCAGCTGCACTCTCTGACTCTTACTCATCTGTGAAGTTTGAGTCTATCTCACAGGACCAATTGAGTTGAGAATTGCAGAGCTGGTGCATTCTTGCTGTAAGGCATTTGATGGTCAAATCCACTTTGCTGGGATTGCTGAGGCATTGCCCAAGGGCATGCCAATGGCTCTGTGCAGCTCAAAACTGCTATCTACCCTCAATATGAAAACATTCATCCTCCTGCCACTGCCTCTTCACCGGAACCATTACTTGTTGTCCGTCAGCCAGCCCAGAATGCTGCTGCCCATGTCAAATGGTGTTGTCTGAGCCCCAGAGCTGCTCAAAGTCAGAATGGAAGGCCATCTGCAAAATGCCCAGTGAAAGCCAGCGCACTGTCATCAAATATGGTATAGCCACTGCAGTGGTGTGCTATTGGAGCACTGGGGCAGATAAAAGCATGCAGAAGATAAGTTCTAAGGAAATGCGCAAAGCGATTGTGACCTTTATTTGGAATATGTATAATGTTAGTTTGGAATGTTTATTTTGTGGTAGCTTTTATTTCAACATTTATTAGGACCAAGCAGATCCAGTACAGAAGGGGAGGTAAGGAGTGAAATTGTTGCTGAAAGGGGAATTGGGATTGCATTTACTGGTAATGTTGTTGGTTGGGGTGATCATGGACAGTCTGGCCAGAAATGGCATGAATTTGTTGTCTCCCATTTCCTCCTCCTCCTGATCTGTTCACTGCATGCCTCGTGATAAGGGCAGTATTCTCAACCAGGATGAACTGTGACAGCTGCAGGGCTTGTCCAGAGTGGCTGCATTGCTTAAGCACTCTGATGGACTGCTCAACGACCTTAAGTATAGCAGTGTGACTTCCATCATACACATGCTGCCCATATGTGCATGGATTGTGCACCAGAACAATGAACACGTGGATGCTGATAGTATATTGGACTGCCTTAGCATAAATTAATCATGACTGTTACCAGGATAATGAACATTGACTTACACATTGTTAATGAATTAAGAAAATTCTTAAAACACTACAATGTGTTGAACATTATAGTGTAGGTGGCAACAGCAACAATCGGAGTGAGGTAGAGCCATTAACATAATCAAAGGAGCATTATAGAACAATATGCTGCCTTAGGAGATATTAGGTTAAATAACCAAAAACGTGGTTGAAGTCGTAGGTATTAAGGAGGAGAATGAGACAAAGTGTCAGAGAGATGGAGGGAGAGAATTTCAGAGCTTATGACCCAGGCAGCTGAAGGAGGAGCAATTAAAATTGAGAATGCTCAGAGTCCCGAATTAGATGAGCACAGCTATATCAGAGGATGGTGGATTTGAAGGAGATTACAGAGATAGGGAGGCAATGGCACGGTGGTACTGTTGTTTGACTAGTAATCCAGAGGCCAAAGCTAATGGTCTGGAGATCCTGGTTTGAATCCCACCACAGCAGATGGTGGAATTTAAAAACTCAACAAAATATTTGGAATTAAAAGTTTAGTGGTGACCATCTGGTTCACTAATGTCCTTTAGTGAAGGAAACCTGCCATTCTTACCTGGTGTGGCCTACGTGTGATTCCTGACACTCAAAAATGGGGGTTAAATCCCCTCTGAAATGCCCAGCAAGCCACTCAGTTGTATTCAACCAATACAAATGGAACAAAGAGGAATGAAGTCGGACGGACTATCTGGCATTGACTTAGATACTGGAAAGACAGTGGCAAACCCAATCTTCTCGACCCTGCAAAGTCTTCTTTACTAACAGCTGGGGGCTTCTCCCAAAATTGGGAGAGCTGTTTCTCAACTAGTCAAGCAAGAGCATGACATAGTCCTACTCACGGAATTATACCTTACAGATGATGTCCTAGATACCATCACCATTCGTGCAGAGGTGGTGGCACAGTGGTATACAGTCTGGAGGGATTTGCCCTGGAACCCCATGAATTCTCATGGCACCAGGTCAATATGTGCAAGGAAACCGCCCGCTGATTGCCACATAGCATCCACTCTCAGCTGATAAATTAATCAGTGTTCTATTGAACACTATTGGAGGAAGCACTGAGTGTGGCAAGGGTGCAGAATGTAGCTGGGTGGGAGACTTCAATGTCCATCACCAAGAGTCGCTCAGTAGCACAACCACAGGCAGAAATGTCCAGTTTCTAAATTACATAGCTGCTAGACCTGGAGAGCAGCAGGTGGCGCGGGAACCAACAAGAGTGAAAAATAGACCTAACCTCATCCTCACCAACCTGCCTGCCATCACAGTATTGGTAAAAGTGACCTTCGCTCAGTCCTTCTGAATACGAAGTCCTGTCTTCACATTGAGGATGCACTACCATCCTGCTGAATGGGATAGACTTCGAACAGATCTAGCAACTCAAGACTGGGCATTCATGAGATGCTGTGAGCCATTATTAGCAGCAGAATTGTACTCGAACACAACCTGTAACTTCATGGCCCAGCATATTTACCACTTTACTGTTACCACCAAACCAGTGCATCAACCCTGGTTCAATGGAGAGTGCAGAAGGGCATGTCAGGAGCAGTACCAGGCTTACATAACATGATGTGTCAACCTGGTGAAGCTACAAAACTTGTGTGTCAAACACTGTAAGCAGCAAGTAATAGACAGAGTTGAACGATTCCTCAACCAACGAATCGGATCTAAGCTTTGCAGTCCTGCCACATCGGGGCATAAATGGTTGTGGACAATGAAACAAGTAACTGGAGGAGAAGGCTCCACAAATATCTCCATCTTCAATGATGGAGCAACCCAGCACATCAGTGCAAAAGGTAAGGCTGAAGTATTCGCAACAATCTTCAGCCAGAAGTGCTGGGTGTATGATCCACCTTGGCCTCCTCCCGAGGTCCCCAGCATCACAGAAGTTAGTCTTCAGCTAATGCACTTCACATGATAGCAAGGAACAGTTGAAGGCACTGGATACTGCAAAGGGTATAGGCCCTGAGAATATTCCAGTGATAGTCCTGAAAACTTGTGCTCCACAATTTGCTGCACCCCTCAATAACCTGTCCCAACGCTGCTACAACACTGGCAGCTATCTGGCAAGGTGAAAAATTGCCCAGGTATGTCCTGTACACAAGAAACAGGACAAATCCAACCCAGTCAATTACTGCATCAGTCTACTCTAGATCTTCCGCAAAGTGATAGAAGGAGATCATCAACAGTGCAACAAAGCAGCACTTACCCGACAATAACCTGCTCACTGATGTTCTGTTTGGGTTCCGCTCGGGTCACTCAGCTCCTGAGCTCATTACAGTCTTTGTTCAAACGGGGACAAAAGGACTGAATGCCAGAGGTGAAATGAGAGAGATTGCCCTTGACATCAAGGCAGCACTTGATTGAGTATGGCATCAAGGAGCACTACAAAATTGGAGTCAATGGAAATCTGCGTTTGTTGGAGTCATACCTGGCACAAAAGAAGATGATTGTGGTGGTTGGAGGTCAATCATTCAGGGTATTACTGCAGGAGTTCCTCAAGGTAGTGTCCTAGGTCGAACCATCTTCAGCTGCTTCATCAGTTACCTTCCTCCCATCATCAGATCAGGAATGGGGATGTTTGCAGAAGACTGCACAGTGTTCAGCACCATTCACAGTTCCTCAGATACTGAAGCAGTTCATGTTCAAATGCAGCAAGACCTGGACAATATCCAGGCCTGGTCTGACAAGTGGCAAATAACAGTCATGCAACACAGGTGCCAGACAATAACAATCTCCAACAAGAGAGGATCTAACCATCATTGCCCCCGATATTCATTAGCATTCCCATCATTGAATCCCCAACTATCAATATCATGGGGGTTACCATTGACCAGAAACTAAACTGGAATAGCTTTATATATACTGTGGCTACCAGAGCAAGTCAAAGGTTAGGAATCCTGTGGTGGCGAACTCACCTTCTCACTCCCAAAGCATGTCCATCATCCATAAGGCACGTTAAGAGTGTGATGGAATACTTTCCACTAACCTGAATGAGTGCAGCTCCCCCAAGAAGCTTTGACACCGTTTAGACAAAGCAGCCTACCTGATTGCTACACCTTCCACAAACATTCAATCCCTGCACCAGCAACAAACAATGGTAGCAATGTATACCATCTACAAGATGCACTGCAGGAACTAACCAGGGTTCCATAGGCAGCACCTTCCAAACTCACAAGCATTACTATTTCGAAGGTCAGGTGCAGCAGATACGTGGGAACACCACCACCTGGAGGCTCTCCCCGCAAGTCATTCAGTGCCCTGACTTTGAAATGTATCAGCATTCCTTCACTGTTGCTCGGTCAAAATCCTGGAATTCTTTCCTTAACAACAGTCAGCATATTTTTGCAAAGTTGGTGTTTGTAAAATTGTCTGTTAAAAAGGTTTTTTTTCCCTGTGCTTAGAGTTTGAAAAGGCAAGTAAGTATACAGAAAGCCCAAAGTGAAACATTTGTATTGAGAAGCCAGGTAGTAATGTTGCCAAGATGACAGGCTGTTTTTGAATTTTGCCCAATTAGTTTAAATTAGGCACTCAGCTACCAAGCACCTATTAGATTTAAAATTGATGTTTTGGTAACCTGAGATCCAATTATATTTGGTAAATAGTGAGATGTCATCAGGGGTATAAGAGACAGGGGGCAATGAGACAAAAGGGAGAGCACTTGCCACCTGATGAATGACAGTTCAGTTCAGCTTTCAGAGAGAGCTGCATTTATGTCTTAAAAGCCTCATCTCCATAATAAAGATAGCAAAAGAAGACAGAGGTTCCAGACAGAAGAAAGAAGTTAGAAGATTCTGGAAGATAACAAACCTGGTCGTAATTTAGAGAGTGACTAAAGATTCAATATTTTTCTTAATGGGAATTGTATTTATTTAAACCACATTCCATTAGAATGGTGTTTTATTTGGTTTGTTAACAGTTTAGTTAACCTGTTCATTGTTAGTTAGATAAATAGATACTTGTTGATTTTACTGTCAAAGCTGCTGAAGAGCAGTTCATACCACTTCTCACGCACATTTAACAGATTATGAGGTGAGGTACTCCTTTTTGAGTGGTTAGGTGTTAGTTCTCAGAGTGGGGGGAATCAACCTCCACTTCATAACAATACCTATACCACTAGGACTGCAATGGTTCAAGAAGGCAGCTCACCACCACCTTCTGAAGAACAACTAGGGATGGCCATTAAATATTGGCCTTGCCTGTGATGCCCACATAAATGAATTCGTAAAAATGCTTTTGTATAGATCATTCGTGAGCTAATTGACCTTAATAAAGGCAGCAATAGAAGTGAGGCAGTTAGCCTAAATTTCTTTGGGTTAAGAGCCTGAGTGAAATGTGAAATGAAAAGAGGAAGTGTTGGAAATAAATCAGGCAGCATCTCTGGGGAGAGCCAAGAAATTGGCACTTCTAGCTTTAGGTTTATCATTACCCACTGATCTACTATGTAAGTCACATTAGGTGGACACTGGATTAGGTTTAATTGTAGTTTGCTGATAGCATTATGACATGGCAGGTAGTAATTGGTGGGCTGTCCAAATCTCAAAGACAAACTTGGGACAAGCTATCACAACAATTACAATTTGTATTTTATAATGGTATCTGCACTGAAGTCAGGAGTACAAATTTCAAATTACTTTTGGGAATTTTAGATATTAAATTTAAACAAAGAAAAGAAATTATAAAACACAAGATTACATTTATGCGGTTAACAGTAGGTCTACTGTTAACCGCATAATGATTTTGCACAGTTAAACTTGGAGTTAACCATCTCTTTTAGACAATAGCCTTATAGATTTTAATATATATGAATTCCAGTAAAACTACCAAAAACATCCACTGCTGCTACAAGGTCTTGACAGTGACTACAAGCTATTTCCTTTTACAGCTCTGTTTTAATGCACATGATCGTCAGGATCTCATGATCACACCATTTATAAATAACCTTCACTTTCTCTTTAAATATGGTTTCTCCCTTTCATCTTTATACCCGTTGTTTTGACTTCCCTTTGGAAGTTCCTTTTCCCAGAATGTACAGATTTCTTATTTTTCTTATGACTACTACTTCTGGTAAAAATACACATTATACTTTGCTTTATTAATTTGCTATAAATGCAATTGTACACTTTCCTTCTGAAATGCAATAGCTAAAATTCAATTCTCCCTCCTTATCTTCCCAATACAAATTTCCATTCATGCTGCTCACTGGTCCCATCTTTGCCCCACTCATCACCACTTCGAAATATTTGCTTTTATACCTAACCTCTTCTGATGTTTTTAACCTTGCAGTCTAACTGTCTTTAGTCTAATTAAATTAATCACACACATACACACTGTTCGAGGATTTCAAAGTACTCTGGGATTTAAAATAGTAATAATCACTATTAGAAAGAGTGGATTATCTTAAGATAATAATCACAAACTGCCTTATATATATTTTACAGAGGTACTGTCTGTATAGAAACACATATAACCACAGTTGGAAATTTTAAACATGTATCTCTGAAAAGTGTGTTACAGCTTGGCTAAAGGAACAGAGTTCTAAGGCATCATGGGAAATAGGCCAGTAAAGTGAACCACATCCTTTATAACAATACACTCATAGGAGCATAGCTCTTATCAGCATGGACTCTAGACAGGCCTTATGAATAGAAAATTCATGAGCCAAGGGCAAAGCCAGTGAACTCAGATGACCTAATGAATAGACAAAACCTTCAGCCAGATAAGAAAGTCTGAAACCAGCAATAGGTGGTCAGGCAGAAAATGCTAGAATGTATTGTTCCCGTGCTGTCAGAGAATACCTGTAATTGGCCAAGTTATATGACATTTACAAATAATCATTGATCTTTGGTAATGATGAATGGTTCATTTTTGACTGGAAGTCAGATTCTGAGAGTGGATAAAATGTCTTTTGGAAGATGTATAATTGTTTTGCCACTGTGATGTAACTTCAGAGAAGTGTTAGACCGCCCAACCCTTTCTCTCCCAATGTACATTGGTCAATAAAGAGCATCTTTCACCAGGATATTATGGTCACAAGTCTTTGTATTAGATAAAGTTGATCTCCATACTTAGTCTCCGAAAAAACCTCTGCACGCACACAAGCACACACACACACACACACACACACACACACACAGTTTCAAAATGATATTGCAAAAAGTATATTGATATTTTCATCACAATATGTGGAGAATGCCTGATTAAGTACAATTCTCAAAGGTGACTGCTGTTTATAGAACCATGCCTTAGAATACAGTTAATGCCTTGACAAGAGGAGGAGATACTGCTCCCATTGATTCACCAAGACAGAGAATGCAATCTATTTTTCTTTCAAGTGGCAGGAATCTCCTAAACCCAGCGTGTCCTACTGGAATGTACCTCAATTTCCTCTATGTGGATGACCACAGCTGCATCCAGCTGAGCAGAGCTCCTTGATCAAGGGCTCTCCATCGCTACTTCATCGCCCAATCGGTGCTCCTGCTCATTTGTGATATACTGCTCACAATGTGATAATATAGTTACCTGCCTTGTTGCATCAGAGTTGGTTGAGAAAGTTATTTATTAATTTATTGATGAGTGTATGCATTTCCAGCTCGGCCAGCATGTATCGCCCCTCCCTAATTCCCTCGAGCAGGTGGTGGTGAGATGCCTTCTTGAACTCCTGCAGCCCACATGGTGTAGGTACACCCACCGTGCTGGTAGGGAATGCCAGGATTTTGAACTCGAGACAGTGAAGAAACCAGTGAAGGTGTGCATGAATCAATTGTTTATTGATGCTTTCTCAGAGAGAAGGGTCCCCTCTGAAAATTGCTCAGTGTTCCCTCCACGGGCTCTTGTGTGGGGATTGAAAGACACATGGGAGATAAAGGTCATGAATTAAAATTGACAAGGGAGAGGGTTCAAAGCTATAATTGAGCGGATGATCATATTTCAGTGGCTGCGAACAATAAATCAACAAAAGTGTGCCATGTGGCTGTGCGGTGTTTCATTCTGTCCACAGGTATCTTGGAGACCCCCATCTCTCCATCTCTGATGACCCCCATCTCAGTGATCAGTAGAGAAGATCACTCTACTGATCTTTATCATCTCCCCCTTTACCATGTTTAGAATGGCTAAAACAGAAAGGCCACCCTCTGGTTCTTTATCTCTCCTGTCGAGTTCTTTGTCCTCCTCTCTTACAGCCCATGCCACAACCAATGGCCATGGGATGTAGAGGGAGGCTAGATGGGAATATGGAGGATGGGGGGCAGTCTTCCCATATTCAGTCTCTATAAATGTGCTTGCTTGTTCTCTTCTGACACTTCCCAAGGGATGCATTCTAACCCCTGCTGGGGACCTTTTAAATTGAGAGCCTTTAACTGTCAGTTGTGGATCATCAACATGCCTGTCCACTGAAACTCCTTCCCTATCAGCATTGTGAGTGTACCTATAAGATAAGAATTGCAGTTGACTGACACTCCGTTCACCACCTCAGGCATTCACTCTCTCCATCTCCAGCAGAAGTGTGTACCATCTACGATTTGCAGTATGCACTGCAGAAATTCATCAAGATTTCTTCAACGGCGCCTTCCAAACCTGTAACCTCTACCACCTAGAAGAACATTGGCAGCAGGCAAATGAGAACATGACCACCTATAGGTTTCCCTTCAAGTCATGCACAATTCTGATTTGGGAATATCACACAATTATATAAGCACAGAAAGAAGCCATTCAGCCCATCTTGTCTACATTGGTCCTTTGATTGAGCAATGCACTTTGTGACACTCCCCCATCTTCTCTCAGAACCCGGCACATTCTGTTTTTTTCAGATAATAAGCCAATTTCTTTCTGAACTCCTTGATTAAAGTTGCCTCCATCACAATCTCAGGTACTGCATTCCAGATCCTAGCTGCATGAAGAAGTTTCTGTTCACATTTAGATAGCTTCTTCTGCCAATTTCCTTAAATCCGTGCCCTCTCGCTCTCAATTCTTTCACCCATGCTAACAGCCTTCCCTATTTTCCCTTTCCAGGCCCCCATGATTTTGAATAGTTCTATAAAATCTATCAAAGTGTTGTTCTCTTTGGAAAACAGTTCCAACTTTTCTTTAACCCAGAACCATTCTTCTGAATTATTTCTGCACTCTCTCTAATGACTTCATGTCTTTCCCAAAGGATGGTGTCCAAAATTGGATACAAAATTTTACTGTTTTGATACAAGTTTAACATAACCTTCTTGGTCTTTTGCTCTATGTCCTTATTTATAAAGCCGAGGACACTGCATTAACCACACTCTCAATCTGTTCTGCCACTTTCAAAGACTTATGCACTTATAGACCCAGGTCCCTCTGCTCCTGTGTCCCCTTTAAAATTGTACCATATTACATCATCCTTCCATGGTCTTCCTACCAAAATGAACCTTATCACACTCCATGAATTTCATCAGTCACCTAGGAATGAGCAATAAATGCTGGCCTAACCAACAACGCTCACATCCTGTCAACCAATAAAAAGAGATCTTGTCCACAAATTCCACCAACTTGTATATGTTCTTTTAAAGTTCTACTTATACTTGTACTTGTCTATGTCCTTCTGGAGTGCTTCCAAATTCTGTATTATTTGCAAATGTTGAAATTGTGCCTTGTACACCAAGGTTTTAGTATTAACAAACACCAGCCAGAGCAAGGATCCCAATACTAACCTGCTGGGAAATTCCACTATAATCCTCCCTCCAATCCAAAAAACATCCATTAACCACTGTTTCCTGTCACTCAGCCTATTTTGTATCCATGTTGTATTGCTTTAATTTGTTAGCTCTATAACTTTGCTCACAGGTCTGCTGCATAGCACAGTATTAAATATCTTTTGGAAGTCCATGTATACCACATCAATAATATTGCTCTCATCAACCCTCTCTGATCCCTCTTCAAAAAGCTACAGAAAATTAGTTAAATATGATTTTCTCTTAACAAATCCAAGCTGGCTTTCCTTAATAAAGTAAGAAGTCTCACAACACCAGGTTAAAGTCTAACAGGTTTATTTGGTAGCACAAGCCACAAGCTTTCAGAGCACTGCCCGAACTGACTGAGCAGTGTGCCAATCAAGAAGTCAATTTAAATTAATAAAATGTGCTCCCAGGGAGTAGGTTGCAAGTGCTAGTCTGCGCGTTCCCTTTTCTTGGTGCTCGCTCTCCCCAGCAGCACTCAGCACTCAAAGTGTGTATTTCATAATATATAGCCATTAATTGGCCAGCCAGCATAATATTGTACTAACAACACGATCTCAGGTGGGAACGGGTATCACTTCCACATCTGCAACACAGGCTTTGGATATGCACCGAACATAAAATACAGACCATTGCTTTTGTTAGTTTCCCCACTACTGATGTTAGACTAACTGGTGTGTAGTTGCTGGGCTCATCTTTATACCCTTTTATGAACAAGGGTGTAACAGTTGCAATTCTCCAATCCTCTGGCACTGCTCCTGAATCTAAGGGGTAAATATATCATCATTCCTTCTTTGGCACTGTGTCAAAAACCTGGTACTCCCTTCTGAACAGCACTGTGGGATCATCTACATCACAGGCTGCAGCAGTTCAAGAAAGTGGGTGCGTGGAATAGGCTGCTGGCAGTGGTGGTGGAGGCGGATATGATAGGGTCTTTTAAGAGACTTCTGGATAAATACATGGGACGTTGTAAGATGAAGGGTTATAGGTAGGCCTAGTAGGTAGGGACATGTTTGTTGCACTTTGAGGGCCGAAGAGCCTGTTTGTGCTGTAGTTTTTCTATGTTCTATGTTCTAAAATGCTTTACCACTACCTTCTCAGAGGCAATCATGAGCAACATTGCTGGACTTGCAATGCCCACCTCCCATGAATAAATAAAAAGAGCACAGCAGTCTACTGGACTAACCATCTTGCTCTCCCATTAACCACACTGTGTGTGCAGTTCTTAGACTACCATCCATGAAACAGGGGCTCCGACTTAGTTGTGCATTCCTTACGTGACCATGATTGGAGCTACATATGTAGAAAGCATATTCTGTTTGTTCAAATTGTGCTGTATTCAGCCTGTCAAAGTATATTTATTGTTATTAAAATGCTGCAAGTGCTTAGGTGCCAATGATTAAATAGTCACAGCAGACAATATTTATGGCTTTGAAATGTTGAAGTATTTTCACAGTGACATAAACATGAACAGGGATGTGCTGGTTAGATGTAGTGGTGTATGTATTGTGGGAAGGTTGTGGTGTAGCGGTATTGTCACTGGACTTATAATCCAGAGACCCAGGGTAATGCTCTGGGGACCTGGGTTTGAATCCCACAATGGCAAATGGTGAAATTTGAATTCAATAAAAATAAGGAATTAAAAAAAGTCTAATGATGACCATAAATTAATTGTTGTAAAAATCCACCTGGTTCACTAATGTCCTTTAGGGACGGAAATCTGCCATCCTCACCTGGCCTGGCCTTCATGTGACTTCAGACCCACAGAAATGTGGTTGACTCTTAAATGCTCTCTGAAATGGCCAAGCGAGTCACTCAGTTCAAGGGCAACAAAAGGTGAGCAACAAATGCTGGCCCAGCCAGCAAGGCCCACATCCCATGAAAAAATAAAGAACAAAAAAGTCCAGAAATACAAGTAATGAAGTTCTAAGAACATAAGCAATATATGCATGGGTGTAACCAAGCAAGCAAAATAAATCACTGCAAATAACAGAATACTTAATGCCCCAAAATAATTGACCAAAATTCATTTAAGCTGATTTGAAAGAAACTACGAAATGTTAACAAGATTACTATGACCATTGGGATAATTTAAATCAAAGATATCAGCAAGTCAGATTGTAACAGACGCACGTATTTACAAGAACTATTCAGATAACAAAACTGTGGCACTGAAGACTTGACATCAAGCACAGCCACCATCACCCTACATTTTTTCAAAGTCATGACATGTATTTGAAGATCAGCAGGACTTAAAAATGGACATCAGAACAATCCATTATCTGTAATCATTCTACCTTGCAGACACACGCCTCTGCATTTCAATTTTGTGGAGCAGGTTGACATAACACAATATGATAAGATCATATTTGAATGCAAAAGGTATTATTGTTTTGGTAAATAAAATAATCCAAGTCATAAATTGGGAAACAATTTTGTGAACTTTCTCTAAAACATTTCTTTGAAAAAAATAAAGTTTATTTATTTGTTTTGAGCAATATTGCATCCATAGTCTTCTGGAGAATACTTTTCTGTTAATTAATAATTTGTCAAGTGCATTTCTCATTCAGTTGGTCCTGTTGCTCTGTGGAAATTAAGTTGTCATTCCGGCTATGGCCAAATATTTAGTTCACTTTATTCTGCAAGATTAAAAATGTTCACATCAGATAGAACAAATGGAGTTTGCTGGGACTTGTGAAACTATGGTTAAAAGCAGTTAAAAACTGCACATGCTGGTAGGAAAAAAAAGTTCTTTTTTTTAAGAAAAAGAAATAGCGAAATAGCGAGGCATCTTGAGAAGAATTGTTTGATAGGGCAGATGCAGCACGGATTCGTTAAGGGGAAGTCGTGTCTGATGAATTTATTGGAATTCTATGAGGATGTGTCTAGTGCAGTGGATGGAGGGGAACCAGTGGATGTGGTCTTTCTTGATTTTCAGAAGGCGTTTGATAAGGTGCCGCACAAAACGTTGTTACAGAAGGTTAGGGGGCATGGAGTTGGGGGTAAGGTGTTAGCGTGGATAGAGGATTGGCTGTCAAATAGGAGGCAGAGAGTAGGTGTCAATGGGTGCTATTCGGATTGTGGTTGGTGACTAGTGGAGTGCCCCAGGGATCGGTACTGGGGCCTCAGCTATTTACCATTTATATAGATGATCTGGAGGAGGGAGCTGAGTGTAAGGTGTCGAAATTTGCTGATGACACAAAGATAAGTGGAAAAGCAACTTGTGCGGAGGGTGTAGAAAGTCTGCAGAGGGATCTAGATAGGTTGAGCGAGTGGGCAAGGACCTGGCAGATGGAATACAATGTTGGCAAGTGTGAGGTTATCCACTTTGGTAGGAATAATAGTAGGAAGGACTACTACTTAAAGAGCGAAAAGCTGCAGCATGCTACGGTGCAGAAGGACCTGGGGGTCCTTGTGCATGAGTCGCAAAAACCCAGCCTACAGGTGCAGCAGGTGGTCAGGAAGGCAAATGGGATGCTGGCCTTCATAGCGAGGGGGATTGAATATAAAAGTAGGGAAGTCTTGCTGCAACTGTACAGGGCACTGGTGAGGCCACAGCTGGAGTGCTGTGTGCAGTTTTGGTCGTCGCACTTGCGTAAGGATATTTTGGCCTTGGAGGGAGTGCAGAGGAGGTTCACTAGGCTGATACTGGAGGTGAGGGGGTTGAACTATGAAGAGAGGCTGAATAGACTGGGCTTGTACTTGTTGGAGTTTAGAAGAATGAGGGGGGATCTTATTGAGACGTATAAGATGATGAAGGGGATGGATAGGGTAGAGGTGGAGAGGTTCTTCCCGCTCAGAAAGGACAGCAGGACTAGAGGGCACAGCCTCAAGATAAGGCGGGGGGGACGCAGTTTAGAACAGAGTTGAGGAGGAACTTCTTCACTCAAAGGGTGGTGAATCTCTGGAATTCTCTGCCCGTTGAAGTGGTGGAGGCTGCCTCGCTAAATATATTTAAGACGTGGGTAGATAGGTTTTTGGTAGGCAAGGGGATTAAGGGTTATGGGGAGAAAGCGGGAAAGTGGAACTGAGCCACTTCAGATCAGCCATGATCTTATTGAATGGCGGGGCAGGCTCGAAGGGCTAGATGGCCTACTCCTGCTCCTATTTCTTATGCTGTTATATTCTTATGTTCTTATGTTATGACAAAGAACTCTGCCAAGTAATGGAAAATGTTTATTAGCAAACAAGGCCTTTAGTGAGGCCAGCGCTTGCATACTCAGGATAAGAGACTAATCTAACCTTGCATCAGTTTCATAAACACTGCATTCCAGGCTAGGACACAGGATGAAAACAAAGACAAATACCAAGTAACAAGATATGTTGACACATTATGCTAATGAGGGAGACAGTTTTCTATTGAATAAGAAAGCGCAAAAAGCTATGCTATGATTGGTGGACTATATATGCAAATAAAGGATCAGGAAATTGCTCATTTCTCATTGCTATAATTAACTATAACTGCCAAGTATCTGTATGAATCGACAAAGCACCATAGTCAAATTCACTGTTCACTGTGTCTGTATTCCTTGCTAGCAAATAATAAAAAACTTAAAAGATTTGAGTACTCACCATACATTATTTGGGTTAATCCTCAACAGCTCTCTACAGCAGCTGATATAACAGGCGTGAAAGTTAACTAATCAGCAATGCAACTGTAGCATTCATTGCTGGTGCAAATTGTAGGGGGTTGGCAAATACACATTGTTCCTCTGCTTCCTCTGCCAATAATTAAAATAATGGTCCCACTGGGGACAAAAGGTTTTGTTTTAATTTTCAACATATTTCTGGCTGGAAGATTGGTTTTGATGTTCTCTTATTCATTTATTACCTATAAAGAGTTTGTGCATGCCATTCTTGTGTGTGCAGGGTGTCATTCCTGTACCTGAATGGCAAGGCTCAAGAAAAGAGAGAGAGAATAGAGCCAATGTTTCAAGTCTGAATGACTCTTCGTCAGAGCTGAAAGCAAAGAAAATCTTATTTTCTTTGATCACTCTGCAGTATTCTCTGTTGAAAAGTACAGTATAATGATGCTGAGGGAGTTTAAAATCAGATTTGAGGCCTTCAAACTCGAAATGTTGGCTCTATTTTCTTTCTACAAATGCTGTCAGACTTAGTGAGTTTCTCCAACATTTTATGTTTTTGTTAAATTTAAAGAGCATGACCAATTTTCCACCAACCCCTCTATTGCTACCTGCAATCATCACTGCTCTCTGCAACCTAGTTTTGGATGTATCTCCCCTCAGCTACAATTTCTTATTTCCAAGCCTCTTATTCCACACTCCAACTTGTTTCTTCAGGGTAAACTAATGTTGCAGTTAGAACTTCATGCAGGTATTGGAGGCTATCTGTCCTGCCCAGTTTGGCAGCAGCTGTTCTGATACAGGTACTTGAATATTGTGTAACCCCAATTGCAGGTTCCCTATACTGGTTTGCAAAGAGTTTCAGTTTCTACCTTGTCACCTTATCCTTACATAACCATTAAATCAGGTAGTCTATGAAAGGCTATTTCTTCCAGGAATCTTGCAGATTATTGTATTGTGTAATAAATAAATCTTAAGGAGCAATTTTAATCTTTGTGGACATCTTTAATCTTTGTTTTCCAACCATGTGCATTATCAGTAATTTGCTGAATAATTATACTGCTGGGTAACTAACTTGGAAATAAATCTGAGCATTTGGCTTTAATCTTAGCAGAATGGTCTGACAGTGTGTATTTACATTCTTTTTGAAAAAGCTCAAGATAATATGGTCTCCAGTGCGACAAATCACAGGCAATGGATAATTGTTAGTCTGGTAACAGAGTTGTCAACATAATAGAAGGATGTAGAATGTAGCAACCTTACTCTTCCTTTAAAAATGATAGTGGTGCGATAAGAAAGGAAATTCTTGTTGATGAATAGCATTACAGTCTCCTCTGATTTTAACCTCACTCTGCATCATTATATTGTACTTTCCAACAGAGATTACTGCAGAGGGATCAAGAACAGCAACCCTGGATGACTTTTTGTTGTCTATCTGAGAAGCACTGCTGCCAAGAACAGTGGCTGAGACAAGATTAGTCATGAAAATCAGAAGAATCAATTTTGCTCATTTGGTTTAATAGGAAATCGTGCAGTTACTTAGCTATCAATCTATAGGGGAACCTTTCAATTTGTATCCTCTTTGTCTCCTCCTCAGTTTTCAATGCGAGAAAGGACAAGCTAAAATCTGCTCCTGTTACTCTAAATTGTCGATGGTTAAGGAAAAAGATCGTACTTTTTCCCTTAAAAAGGTGCTCTCCATTTTAACAGATGAAAATAATTCATTAGTCACTTATTAGAATGAAAAATAAATCTTTTTTTTTTCATTATTGAGTAGGATTTTCTCTCCTGACTGTGCTAATCCAATAGTATCGATTATGAACAGCCTCCATATATATATATGGCAAATAGGAATTTCTATCTTCAGTTCTTACTAGGGTTTAGATGGAACTCAGCTTTCTTGGCTAGCTGAGAGAAATATTTGATACTGTATTCCCTTTGTTGGCTGGAACAGCACAATGCAGCAATTTATTAAACAGCACAGAAGACAGTCATTGAATCCATGAAGCCTGTGCCAGCTCTTTGAAAGCGTTATTCAATTAGTCCCACTCACCTGCTTATTTCTGAATGTCCTGTATCCTTTTCCTTTCAAGTATCTATCCAATTGCCATTTGAAAGTTATTATTGAATCTCTTTCCAAATTTCAGGCAGTGCCTTTGAGGTCACAATAACTTGCTATGTAAAATCACTTCTTCACACTGCCTCTGGTTTTTGCCTATCACCTTATTGTCTGGAGACTGGCCCTTCTGCCCCTGCAAAACAGATGGCTTGGCGGTATTATCGAGAGACTATTAATCCAGAAACTCAGCTAATGTTTTGGGGATCCAGATTCGAGTCCCACCATGGCAGATGTTGGAATTAAGAATCTACTGTTGACCATGGAACTATTGCCGATTGTAAGAAAAACCCATCTGATTCATTCATTAATGTCATTTAGGGAAGGACTATCTTTACCTGCTGTGGCCTATATGTGACTCCAAAGTCTCAGCAACGTAGTTGACTCTCAACCCCCTTCCAAGGATGGCTAGGAATGGACAATAAATGTTGGCCAGACAACGACTGGCTGACAGCTCTCGTGGGTGGGACTTCCATCCAAGGGTGGACAGAACTCCACCCGCTGTCAACCAACACTCAAGACAGCATTAAATGGCAGTGAGTTTCCAAAAGTCAACATTTGCAAGTTATACACTGTAATAACTCTTGTTGACCATTGAAGGGAGAAATGGCAACACGCTCATTTACAGGTAAAGTCTATACAGAGGCTTGCAGCCTTGTTGCTGCAGCCAGCTCCCAAAAAGGTTTTAGAACAGAAACCCCTGCTTACCAGGTTAACCGGGGTACCCAACCTGATCCCTGATTGGTTTCTTTGGTCATGTGATCCTTAAAGGGACAATCATCACATTCCTCCTTCTTTAAGATTCTTGTACAATGGACAATAATCAAGTTACTCAGTCACTGATAACTGAACGTTTAACACATGAATCAAGTCCATTATAGATAAAGTCTTTTACGTGGTCTCTGACTCCCAGTGGAATGGCATAACTCCTCTTTTTGGGGTGCTTCCACTGGAGTGCTGTCAGTAGAAACCACAATCACAAATGTCCCTTCAGGCACAGGCATCTCATAACAACATAAGAACATAAGAAATAGGAGCAGGAGTAGGCCATCTAGCCCTTCGAGCCTGCCCTGCCATTCAATAAGATCATGGCTGATCTGAAGTGGCTCAGTTCCACTTTCCCGCCCTCTCCCCATAACCCTTAATCCCCTTGTCTACCAAAAACCTATCTACCCACGTCTTAAATATATTTAGCGAGATAGTCTCCGCCACTTCAACGGGCAGAGAATTCCAGAGATTCACCACCCTTTGAGTGAAGAAGTTCCTCCTCAACTCTGTTCTAAACTGCCCCCCCCAATCTTGAGGCTGTGCCCTCTAGTCCTGCTGTCCTTTCTGAGCAGGAAGAACCTCTCCACCTCTACCCTATCCATCCCTTTCATCATCTTAAACGTCTCAATAAGATCCCCCTTCATCCTTCTAAACTCTAACGAGTACAATGTTGGCAAGTGTGAGGTTATCCACTTTGGTAGGAATAATAGTAGGAAGGAGTACTACTTAATGGGCGAAAAGCTGCAGCATGCTACGGTGCAGAGGGACCTGGGGGTCTTTGTACATGAGTCACAAAAACCCAGCCTACAGGTGCAGCAGGTGGTCAGGAAGGCAAATGGGGATGCTGGCCTTCATAGCGAGGGGGATTGAATATAAAAGTAGGACAGTCTTTCTGCAACTGTACAGGGCACTGGTGAGGCCTCTCCTCATACCTCAACCCCCTCACCTCCGGTATCAGCCTAGTGAACCTCTTCTGCACTCCCTCCAAGGCCAAAATATCCTTGCGCAAGTGCGGCGACCAAAACTGCACACAGTACTCCAGCTGCGGCCTCACCAGTGCCCTGTACAGTTGCAGAAAGACTGTCCTACTTTTATATTCAATCCCCCTCGCTATGAAGGCCAGCATCCCATTTGCCTTCCTGACCACCTGCTGCACCTGTAGGCTGGGTTTTTGTGACTCATGTACAAAGACCCCCAGGTCCCTCTGCATTGTAGCATGCTGCAGCTTTTCGCCCTTTAAGTAGTACTCCTTCCTACTATTATTCCTACCAAAGTGGATAACCTCACACTTGCCAACATTGTATTCCATCTGCCAGGTCCTCGCCCACTCGCTCAGCCTACCTAGATCCCTCTGCAGACTTTTAAAACCCTCCGCACAATTTGCTGTTCCATTTATCTTTGTGTCATCAGCAAATTTCGAAACCTTACACTCAGCTCCCTCCTCCAGATCATCTATATAAATGGTAAATAGCTGAGGCCCCAGCACCAATCCCTGGGGCACTCCACTAGTCACCAACCGCCAATCCGAATAGCACCCATTGACACCCACTCTTTGCCTCCTATTTGACAGCCAATCCCTTATCCATGCTAACACCTTACCCCCAACTCCATGCCCCCTAACCTTCTGTAACAACCTTTTGTGCGGCGCCTTATCAAACGCTTTCTGAAAATCGAGAAACACCACATCCACCGGTTCCCCTCTATCCACCGCACTAGACACATCCTCATAGAATTCCAATAAATTCATCAGACACGACTTCCCCTTAACAAACCCATGCTGCGTCTGCTCTATCAAACAATTCTTCTCAAGATGCCTTGCTATTTCCTCTTTGATTACGGATTCAAGCATTTTTCCTACAGTTCCACCTGTTTCCATGGAGTCATCAGTTATGCCTCTAACAGGATGACCTGGTCCTTCAATGCTGAGATAGTCGGCAATATTCCCAGATAGAAATATAACTCCTCATGGCAGTGCTGGCTGCTGGAGCAACTCTTGTTGTCTCAAATTCTTGTTTTCTTTTCCTGTTTCCAGATAATCCTTCATTTTACGTCCACTTAATAAGACAGGGGTCCAGTTTTGAATACAATGACTCCAGGGACTCAGTGTGACCTACTTCCAAAATTCATCATATACAAGGCTTTATCCACTGAAAACAACTGTTTTGATTTACATGAATCATAGTTTGTCTTCTGACTGCTTTGGCTGGCTTCTACCCTCCCCAACAACTTTGGAAACAGGGGGCTCAATCTTGTCCTGAGATGACGGTTCATTAACAACTCTGCGTTGTTGCATGTGGAATGGGTCATATAACCCAGAAGGAATCATGAGATTCTGGTCTTCAGCATCCCTCCATTGCTTCTTTAGGCCAGACTTAAAGATTTGGACAGCTCGTTCAGCTAGTCCATTGGATGCTGGGTGGTAAGATTGTTCATCCAGCAGAAGGAATTCTTCAGTTGCAAGCAACAGGTCCACAGCAGATACCATCTCTCTGACCCTACACTCAATCCTGGAACACCTAAATAACAAAGATGCTTTATGTCGTGGGGAGCAAGGCTTAGAGGTGTTCAGACTGGGATGCACTTGGGGAAGCAGCAAGAGGAAGATCTGCTCTGCCAGTCTCTTTTTTGCTTCACATACTCGCAGTTGCCAGTGTTCACTGCTTTCCCAATCACTGCCTGCCTCTCTCCCATGTTTGCTGCTGATAGGCTCATAGTGAGCCAATCAACAGCAAACATAGGCAAGAACCAATTAGTGGCTGGACGAGCAGACCCTGCAGGAAGCTCCAGCCCATCTTACAATCGGTCTGGGGCCCCAATGCAGCCAGCTGGATGGGGCTCAGACCAGCCTGTACTGGACCATTTAGTATTTCACCAACACATTTCTGCCTCTATTATTTTATTTGTGAATAAATTAAGAGATTAGCCTACTCAGTACAAACTGTTTCATGGTGCAAAATGGTTTGCTGTCTCAAATGATTGTTGGCATCCAACATATTTTCCAAAAAGCGGTTTATCACAAACATGGCTCATTTTTAGAGCTTTTATTAGAGCGTTGATTCATGGGTGTGGCTTGTGGAAGCCACTATCAAATAATTGACATGAAAAAATGCAAGGAAGAAACCTAACCCTGTATAGGGCCATTAGACCAGCCCAAAGGTGTTGATGAAGCTGCATAATTATAGAAAACCATACTGTACCATGGCAAATTTGCAATTTCCAGCCTCTTGCCTGCTTACCTGGGTCAATGCTTCCAGAGTGGCTATCAAGCCAATCTGAAGTTGAAACTTAGTTGTTTGCAATGGAGTTACTTCAGGATGCTCTGCATAGCTCATTTCAAAAGGCATGGTCTACTTATGGTTGGCATTAGCATCTACAGTTTTCAAAACATTGAAGAAATACATAGTAAATGTTTTCAAATGAAAAGAGAGCACTTTGTTTGCAAAAAATTCTACCGTCACAGTTTTTTCTCTTTTAAGCAATAGGTTAGTGATGCGGAAGAGTAGCTTGGTGTGTTTCCTTCTCAGAGGAAGCATTTGGTTACCTCCTCATAATATCACCTAGAAAAACCACCTACAGGACTGCAGTTACAACTTTGTTCTTTTTATTGCATTATTAAAAAATGTCAAGGGAAAAAACAATTTTTTCTTAAATCTCTTTAAAAATCCCAAGGCAACTTTTGTGCTTACAAAGTCCATGGGCTGAATTTTCAACCTGGGGCAGAGGTGGGTTTGGTCACAGGTCATACTGGCAACTTCATATTGTCAACTGATGTGAAAGTCTTCTGGCATGATCTTGTTTCTGTCCTATTTTGAGGCATGTGGCTTCGGATGACTAACAGCTCACCCAGCAACCCTGGGTTGGCAGTTAAAATGTCAATTGAGGGCAGTCTTTTACACACCATTTGAATCTCCGAGAGGGTGACTTGAATCTTCCAACAGGCATATATGACTGGAGCTTATTAGATGGCATGGCAGCAGCCTCCCAGCATGGACTTGTTAGGCTTTCATCTCTGCAATCATGGTTTGGCAACTTAAGTCACAGGATATTTTGATCGATGTACATGTCTTCAGAAAGTGTCTCCATCTTGAGGCACCCTTGCAGACCCCCACCTACACTGGCATCTCCCACCTCTCCTAGTGGGTTGCTGGCTAACCAGGGCCTTGGCCACTCCTGGTGCACAGTCCACCTTCCATTCTTAATTGGCTGGGGCTCCAGGAAGTACCCTTGAAATTGCTTCCTGCTCCAAAATCTCCTCCAGGGTGCCAGTGCAGTCACTTCTGAGTTCCTAAACCTGGAATTCAGCCCGGTACTGGCATCAGGACACTGAAACTAAAATTCAGCCCCATTTATTTGCTTACTCTTTTTTTTGCCGTAATGTAAATTTACTCCTCTTTACCTGGCAGCAGTTATGATCTGCCAAAATGAACTCGGCAGTAGGAGAAAAGTGATTCATTGCTTTCTGTTCAAAATTAAGCACTCAACATTGCATCTAACAGGCTATGAATTCTGTCCTTTAACAATCACCTAATTTATAATACTATGGACAGCAGTTCAGAAATGACGATTTTGAAGTTATGTGACACAGCCTTGCACAAAGCAAAGGAATATTCCCCCAACTACATTATTGCTTACAAGTTTGAATCTTAGTGTAGGTAATAAATCAATCTCTTGAAACCCTTCAGATTTAGAATCTGACATGAGAAAGGGCCTTTGACATTCATGGGTTACTTTCAATTAGCAAAAAGAAAATAAATTTCTGGGGTGTTTTTCAATTTTTAATTTGCCCTCCTCTTTTTAAGTCTTTTGTATGTTAACTTTTGTATTTCCACCAATTTCACAAAAAATGCCATTCAACAAGTATTTGCATAAAAGAAGGTATCAGTATTGCAGTAAATATTAAGACTGATGCATACAAAATGAATAGATGTTTATTACAAAGGTGGAAATAGGAAAGACTGGACTTTGATTTGATTATTAACATAAAATTGAAAATGTTATCAGTCAGGCTAAATGAATTAAGATCTCAAGAACCTTTATCCATAATATGAACGAAGTGGGACAGTCAGGTTATTTAACATGGTTTCTCCATGGCATTTCTTCAATTGATTCCCAGAGCTGAATCATTGCAGCAAAGAAGAGTGGAACAGGGCTTTTTTTGTTGTTGTTCATTCATGGTGCATGGACCAGCGTTTATTGGCTATCCCTAGTTGCCCTTGAGAAGGTGGTGATGAACTGCCTTCTTAAAATGCTGCAGTGAGTTGACCCACAATGTCGTTAGGGAGGGAATTTCAGGATCTTGAGCCCGTGACTGCAAAGGAACAGCAATATAGTTCCAAGTCAGGATGGTGAGTGGCTTGGATGGGAACTTGCAGATGATGGTGTTCCTATGATCTACTGCCCTTGCCCTTCTAGATGGAAGTGACCGTGTGTTTGGAAAGTGCTGTCTAAGGATTTTTGGTGAATTGTTGCAGTGCATGTTGTAGATAGCACACACTTCTGCTATCTGACTGACCACGATGGAGGGAGTGGATGTTTGTGGATGTGGTGCCAATCAAGTGGGCTGCTTGTCCTGGCTGGTATCAAGCTTCTTGAGTTTTGTTGGAGCTGTACTGACCCAGGCAAGTGGGGAGTATTTCATCACACTCCTGATTTCTGCCTTGTAGATGGTGGACAGGTTTTGGAGAGTCAGAAGGTGAATTACTCACCGCAGTATTCCTAGCCTCTGACCTGCTCTTTTATCCACTGTATTTATGTGGCGAGTCCAGTTGAGGTTCAGAGTGGGGTCTTAAAAATAATAATGTAAAACTAAAAGGCATGAATATAAAACCAACAAATCCCAGATTAGGTTTTTACTTTCACCCAAGATTAGCTGGTATGTGGAAGAACTGACAGTACAAGTGATCAGTGTGCGTCAATTAATTTGTATAAAAAGGTTTACATAAGTATCTGGCTCCAGATGGAACTGAAAGCTATAACGATAAAACATTCTGCAAAGTCAGTAGTTTCTGGTGCTATTAGAGTCACATAAATATCACCAGTGCAATGCTGTTGACTAGGCTTCAATAATGTTGGATGTCATTTTAATTTTCCTTGATTATCTGATGGAAGGCTTTCTTGTTGTTATTCACTGCTGTTAGGAGACGATATAAATTGGGTAGAATCCATGGTGGAGGGGATAGGCTTATGGGCAAGTGGCCAATCCTTCATTTCCTATTTTGTATGTTCCTCTGTGTTAAGTTGTGCCAAGTCCCATTCACCCATCATCCCTGATTTACATTGACTTCTGGTTAAACAACACTTTGATTTTAAAATTCTCATCCTTATTTGCAAATCTCACCTCTCCCCGTCTCTCTCCAGTGGGACAATCTCTGAGATATCTGTGCTCCTCAAATTTGGGCCTCTTGAACATCCTCAGATTAATTTGCTCTCATTGTAGGCTGTGCCTTCAGCTTACAAGGCTCTGGAATTTTCTCCCTGAACTTCTCCACTTCTCTTTCCTCCTTTAAGATTTGTTGATAAGACTTTGCCCTAATTTTTTTTTCACTCATTTATGGGATATGGGCGTTGCTGGTTAGCCAGCATTTATACCCATCTCCAGTTGCCCACAGGCAGTTGAGAACCAATCACATTGCTGTGGATCTGGAGTCACATGCAGGCTAGATCAGTGAAAGAGCAGATTTCCTTCCCCAAAAGACATCAGTGAACCAGAAGTTTATATGGCATAGTGCCAGATTTGGATTTATAACACTTCTGTGAAGCACCTGGCGATGTTTTATGATGTTAAAGGTGTTATAACAATATAAGTTATTGTTATTACTAGCATGTTGACAAGATGAGCAGGACGAAGACAGCTCGCCATTGGTTTAAATAATCAAATCATTCTTGGCACTCGGGAAGCAAATACTTCTTTCATGAATCTATTTGAAATTTAGAAAGAATCATCCCAAAATATTTCCCCTAACCCCTACAGGAACTGTCTAGTGTTTTTCACTGCTGGACTATTGGTACAATATTAACTGAAAAAAATGATACAAACAAAAACAAGCAGATGAAGCAAACATTCAATTACTATTTGGAGCAAAATAAATAATGATTGGGCACTATAAGCCTATTCTCTCCACCATGGATTCTACCCAATTTCTTTAATCTCCTGACTGTAGTGAATAATAATGAAAAAATCTCCCAAAAGATAATCAAGCTCTGACAAAGGGTTATCTGGACTCAAAACCTCAAATCTTTTCTCTCCTTACAGATACTGCCAGACCTCCTGAGTTTTTCCAACATTTTGTCTTTTGGTTCCAGTGGAAACAAGCCCTGTCTGTATAAAATTTCCTCATAAGACATCCCACTCATTTCAGATATCTATCTAGTAAACCTCCTCTGACCCACCTCCAACACATTTACATCTTTCTTTAAGTAAGGAGACAAAACTGCACCCAAAAGAGAAAATGCTGGAAAATCTTAGCAGGTCTGGCAGCATTTGTAAGGAGAGAAAAGAGCTGATGTTTCAAGTCCAGATGACCCTTTTGACGAAAACTGCACATAGTATTCAAGTTGTGGTCTCACCAATCCACAGCGTAAGTAAAGCATAACATCAATTCCTCTCATAATAAAGGATAGCATTCCATTCTTAATGGGCATGGATATGGGCAGCAGAGTTTTAGATTTCCTTAAGCTCATGAAAGGTAGACTATGAAAGGAGTGCTTTGGAATAGTGAAGTATTGAGGTGACAAAGGCCTGGATGAGCAGTTTCAGCAGCAGATGAACTGAGGCGGAGACAAAGTTGGGTGATGTACAGAAGTGAAAATAGGCAGTTTTAATGATGGTGCAGATAAGCAGTTGCAAACTCATCTCGGGGTCAAATACGATGCTAAGGTTGTGAACTTTCTGGTTCAGCTTCAGACAATTGCCAGGGTGAGGGGCTAAGTTCAGCTAGGGAATGGAGTTTGGAGACAATGACTTCAGTCTTCCCAGTTGGAGGAAATTTCTGGTTATCCAGTTATGAACTTCAGACAAACCAGCTGACAATTCAGAGCTGGTGGAGGAATGAAGGGAGATAATGATTAGGTAGAGCTGGGTGTTGTAAACCTACATATGCATAATGACGCTATGTTTTTGGATGATGTCATTGAGGAGCAGCACACAGATGAGTAATGGGAGATTGGGGAAAGTGGGGATGGGTCTGAGGATAGATCATTCTAGAAGACCAAAAGTAATAGAGTAGGAAGAAAAGCCATTGCAGGTAATATTCTGGCAACAATTAGATAGACAAGAATGGAACTAAGCAAATCTAATCCCTCCCAGTTGGATGACATTGGGCTGGCGTTGGGGGAGTATGGTGTGGGCACCCATGACAAAGCCTGCTAATAGATGAAGATCGGGAGGGATAGGGAGAACACTTAACAATATCAGCCAACATTGGTGCCAGAGAGGAAAGCTGGGTTGTCAGCAGTTTAATGTGAACAGGGTTGAGAAAGCAGGAATTGGAATTCAAACACGAGATCAGTTTGGAAAAGACATGTTGGTATATAGGGGAGACAATAGAGAATGATGCAAGTTCAGGGCTAAGGCAGGGAATCCTTTGTCTGTTGGACTAAAGAAGGGACGAAGGTGCAGAGGCTGCTAAATCATAAAATCCCTACAATTCAGAATGGGCTATTTGGTCCATCAAGTCTGCACTGATTCTCTGACAGAGTATCTTACTCAGGACCTCTCCCCCACCCTATTCCTGTAACCCGATTCATTTCCTACAGCTAATCCATCGAACCAACACATCTTGTGACATTAAGGGGCAATTTAGCATGACTAATTCACTTTAACTGCACATCTTTGGACTGTGGGAAGTAACCAGAGCACCCAGAGGAAACCCATGCAGACACAGGGAGAACAGGCAAACTTCACGCAGACAGTCATCCAAGGCTGGAATTGAACCTTGGTCCCTGGTGCTGTGAGGCAGCCATGCTAACCACTATGCCATTGTGCCGCCCTGACTGATTTATCTCAATCTTAATGATAAAGAAATCTATAAGCTTCTTGCATTTGTTGTTAGAGGTGAGGGTGCAGGAGACAGGGGAGAAGGGGTGCCCAAAGACATGTTGTAGTAGAGAAAAGAAGTCAAGGGTTATTTTTGCATTCTGGGATGAGTGATTTTGATAGAAAAGAGCAAAATCTTATAGTGTTTTATGTGGTCCAACTAGATCTAATGATGCAAAAACAGAAAATGCTGGAAAATCTCCAGCATCTGTGGACTCTCTCCCCAGCTGCTGACAGACCTGCTGAGATTTTCCAGCATTTTCTGTTTTTGTTTCCGATTCCAGCATCCAGAAGAAATGGTGTGTTTGAGAACAAATATAGTTTAAATGAGGATTGTGCTATTAGGCATGGAGGTGAAGGTATGCTTGAGCAGATCAGCTTCGGCAGAAATGTTTTGATGAACAGAGGGCGAAAGTTAGATAATTGGGATTTTGAAAGTTGGGATTGCAATTGTAAGCAAATTGGTAGAGCGCTTTAAAGGATTGGAGGCAGGGAATGGGGAGTTGGATGCAGTTGTGATCAGAGAAGTCCAAAAAAAATTCAGAAAAAAGTAGTGCTGAGAATATGGAACTGTCTACCACAGGAAATGGTTGAAGTGAATAGTATAGATGCATTTAAGAGGAAGCTAGACAAGCATGCAAGGAAGAAGATAATAGAGGGTTACAATGATAGATTTTGATGTGGAAAGATGGAAGGAGGTTTAAATGGAGCATCAATACCAAAATTGATTAATTGGGCTGAATGGCCTGATTCTGTGTCATATATCTTACGTAATTTCAATGTAATACCATATAGATATTTTTATCTTTGACTCACGAGATAGCAACAGTGAGGCATTTGATATAGCAAAGTCAAGGGTGTGGCCATGAACATGAGTTGGGAGTTTATATTTGGGAGTTCCCCCTTTCAGAAGTGGCACCTTTTATACTCACTAACTCCTGCCCACACCTAACCTCCTGACTGACAGCTTGATAAACCAATTGGGAGCATGGCTCCTAACTGACAAGTTTATGGAGAGGCTGAAACCTGTGTTGGGAATGTACACAACCCAGGATCTAAATGGCAGAAACACTCATGTAAAGTGCAGTGAGGTGAATGGATAAACACACGAGTACTCGTTTGTTAATTACACTGTATCTCTTAATTCTGTCACAAAGTTGAGCCAGAAGTTATGAAGTTGAAATGTCCCATTTCTCTGTTGAAATTAACAATCTCACAGCACTCCTGAGATTAGAGTGTCAGAAAGAAATATCATTGTCCTTCCCACTGTCTGCAAGTGTCCACATGAGGGGATTTTGAATGCCTTTCCAACTTCATGCACGGAATTCACTAATTACAGCCTACCTGTGATTATTGATGTTTTTTTAAAAATGTAGATTTTGTGGTTATATATTGTGGTTTATGGGGAAGAGCCCACACCCGACCTCCTGACTGACAGCTCAATAAGCCAATTTTAGGATGATATGTCACCACCCACCCCCCCACCCCCCCACCCCCACCCCCCGCTCTGCCAATCTGGTCATGGGACCTCACTTAGTGCTGACTGACAGCTGAGTTCACCAATCACAGCACGGCGCATCCAGCAGCTCTGCCAATCCAGACACGGCTCCTCAGCCCCGCCCTGTCAGTGGGACAACCTGCTCTACAGATGAACATCAGGATTCAGCAGTAGTCCTTTTTCAGAATTGGCACCTTTTCAGAAATAAATGTTTTTTTGAAGGAAAGAAAATGAATTACTGAGAAAAGAATGGTTGTTTTGCATGTGACATTGATGACGCCAGGCTGTGATGACGACAGCGTGGGGCAGGGCCTGGACAGGATGGGCAGGAATTGGTGGAATAGTAATGAGAGGGCGGTCATTTTTTATTTCGTGGTGCCTTTTTTATGTGCTTGCTCCCCCTAACCTTCGAACCTGGCAGCCTGATTCCCAAAGTATTACCTGCCATTCTCCTCAATCCTTGACCGAACAGCTTACTCTGCTAAACCATTGGAAGCTGGGTGAAAAGATGCAGTTTGCACATGGTGTATTCCATTCCTTTGCATAAACACTTGGAACAAATTACCCATAAATGTTGTACACATTATCTGAAACAAGAGAATCTGATAAACAATGAGTGGCAAAAACCTGGCTAGCTTCTCTATTGTAATGGAGCTGTTATGTTACTCATGCTGTGTATTTCTAATGACTTAGAATGCGAGTCCACCATGACTTGAAAGATATGACCCATGAAAGGTCTTGCAAAGACCACATGATGGCTAGACAAAGGATGATCAAGCTGTTCCCATGAATATAGTGGTGCTGGCGATGTCATCTTCTGGTTGATCTGAGACGCAGAACAGGATTTCACCTTATTCCCCAAGTCCTGGTCCACATTAGGCCACCAAATGTATGAGCTGGCTAAACGTTCCATGATGTGGAGATGCCAACGTTGGACTGGGGTAAGCACAATAAGAAATTTCACGAAGCTTGTGCTACCAAATAAATCTGTTGGACTTTAACCTGGTATTGTGAGACTTCTTACTAAATGTTTCACTCAGGAGGCACCTAGGTGAGCCTCGTGAACTTCATCCAAGACTTGTGAATGACTCGGGGGTGGGCGACCATTCTAGACTCTGAAAGGAATCAAGTATCCTGCACACTCAGCTCATCTTTCCACTTTGCATCCAGTCTCAAATTATCATCACCTATAACCATAGGCCAACCTTGCATAAAGAATCTCTTCACCTGGGATAGAACAGGATCCCAGTCTGTACACTGCTTTATCTGTTTAGCATTCACTAGAAAATGTGGAAGTTTCTCAAGCAAGAAAATTGTCTCTGGAGGGAGTAATGTCCTGATGGGCACATCTGCTAAAGGAAGACAACGCAATGCATCTGCATTTACATTGTCCTTTCCTGCTCTGTACGTGATGTTATGCTGATAGGCTGACAATGTGAGAGCCCAGAGTTGTACTCTTGCTGAATCCATGGGGAGAATACACATGGATTAATTGAAAAGACTCATCAATGGTCTGTGGTGGGTACATATAATGAATGAATGACAATAAAGCTACTGATGAAACTATTTCACAGCAAAAATGATAGCTGGACCTTCTTTGTCCAGCTGTTGTCAGCATACATGATGTAAACCAATGCGTTTTTGGCCCGTCCATTAGATGAGTGAGTACTGTCCCAATACTGGAGGATGAGAATTCACATGATAGAGTGAGTTTTCTGTCATGATCAAAGTGAACCAGCAGATTAGCTGAGGTAGGAGCACTTCCATATCCTTGAAAGTTTTCTTTTGTGCTGGCCCCCACTTCCATTTTGTTTCTTTGTGAAGTAAGAGATACAGCGGAGCCAATACTGTTGAAAGGTCTAACAGAAACTTCCCAGAGTAATTTATCATGCCCAGAAGTTACCTGAACTTGGACACACTTCTGGGTTTGAAACTTCCTTGATAGCTCTGACTTTGTCTTCCATCGGGGAAGGACTTCGCACTGTGATTTTGTGACCCAAATATTCCACACTCTGTACCTGGAGGATGCACTTGCTATGCTTCAGGTGCAACCTTGCTTCTGAAAATCTCTTTAACTCTTGATCAACGTTACTGGGCTGCTCCTCCTCAGTTTCCTCTGTGATCAGAATGTCATCCAATAAAACTGCTACATGAGGAATCCCCTGCACAGATTGTCCATTTTCTTCAGAAAAATCACCAGACTGGAGGAGACTCTGAAACCAGCTGGTTGTACTTAGAAATATAGAACCTAGAAGCAGGAGTAGATCTTTTGGCCCTTTGAGCTTGCTCCACCATTCATTTTGATTATGACTGATCATCGAATTTAATGTCCTGGTTTCCCCTTTCCCCCCCCATATCCCTTTCGCCCCAAGAGCTATATCTAATTTATTTTTGAAATCAGACATTGTTTTGGCCTTAACTACTTGCTTGGTAGTGAATTCCACACATTCACCACCCTCAAGGTGGAGAAATTTCTCCTTATCTCAGTTCTAAAAGGTTTACCCCTTATCGTCAAACTATGACCCCTAGTTCTGGATTTTCTCACCATTGGGAGGATTCTTTCTGAATCTGTCCTGTTTAACCCTGTTAACATTTTATAAGTTTCAATGTGATCCCCTCTTACCCTTCTAAACTCCAGTGAATATAATCCTAATTGACGTAATCTCTCCTTATATGACAGACCTGTCATCCCAGGAATCAGCCTGGTAAACTTCACTGTACTCCTTCCATTGCAAGGACATATAAGGACACCAAAACTCACACCGACATTATAGTTAAGAAAGCCCACCAATGCCTCTACTTTCCAAGGAGGGACAGGAAATTTGGCACATCCGCTACGATTCTCACCAACTTTTCCAGATGCACCATACAAAGCTTTCTTTCTGGTTTATCACAGCTAGGTATGGCTCCTGCTCTGTCCAAGATTGTACGAGACTACAAAGGGTCTTATACAAAGCCCAGTCCATCATGCAAACAAGCTTCCCATCCATTGACCCTGTCTACACGTCTTGTTGCCTCGGGAGAGGCAGCCAGCATAACAAAGGGCCCCCTCACGCACCGGGCATATTCTTTTCCACCTTCTTCCTTCGGGAAAAGATACAAAAGTCTGAGGTCATGTACCAACTGACTGAACAACAGCTTCTTCCCTGCTGCTATCAGATTTTTGAAGGGACCTCCACATATTAAGCTGATCTTTCTCTACACCTTAGGAATGACTGTAACACTATATTCTGCACCCTCTCCTTTCTTTCTCCCCTCTGTATTTTATGAATGGTATGTTTTGTCTGTATAGCACACTAGAAACAATACTTTTCACTGTATACTAATATGTGATAATAATAAATCAAATCAAAAGCAGGCTTGAGGGGCCTTATATTCCTATTTCTTATGAATTTATTTTCAGCAGGTCTGGCAGCATCTGTGGAGAGAAGCAGAATTAATGTTTCAAGTTGACCACTCATTATTGGAAAAGGGAAAAGCTATGATTCTATGTGGTTTTAAAGGAAGGGAGAAAGAATAAAAGGGAAGGTTTCTGATAAAGTTCTGCACACATTAGGATGGCCTCAACCGGGATCTTGGATTCATGTCACACTATTTGTAACCCCCATGACTTGCCTGGGCTTGAATCTCACTTACTGTCCTGTCGGGACACAATACCCATCTCTTTAACCTATGTTTAATGCTATCTCCACTCACATTGTCTGCACCTTTCAACTTGATTAGCTGTAAAGACTTGCATTCTAATCAGTATTCTGTAAACTGAGTGTGTGCCTTTATTGTCCCTGGAAAGGGAGCACGCGGTGTCCACGGGCACAGTCGAGGCCTTCCGTGCCCGTTGGGCACCGCAGGGGCTGAGGTGCGTTATAGACCCCAACAATCACATTTTGATTTGACGTGTCTTAAGTTTCCTTTGTACTTTTTGTTTCTGTTCCGGCCGTTCCCCCTCCTTTTGGGGAGCTGCCCCCTTTTTCCTTTGTCCGAATGTAATTTAAGTTTGTTTGCTTTGTTCAACTCGAAAGAACGAATGTAATTTAAGTTTATTTGCTTGGTTCGGCCCACCCGAAAGACTGACCCACCCAAAAGAACGACCCAAAAGACCGAGTGTGTGCCTTTATATGTCCTGTTTGTGATCAGAACTCCCCACTCACCTGACGAAGGGGCAAAACCCGGAAAGCTAGAGGCGTTTGCTACCAAATTAACCAGGTGTTATAAGACTTCTTACAAGGTTAATACTGACAGGAGAACTGAATGGCAAAAGAGTTCTACTGGTATTGAAGAGAAAGTTGGTTATGTTAAAAACGCCCAAAGCACTTTCGGTCCTGATGTCCTTCCCACAATCACATTCACCCAGACCGACAACCTGGAGCTCAGCCAGCCTCAGGTGGCGTGTGCTCACGTGACCCGGCCGAGTGACGAGAAAGACCCCGCCCACTGACCCAGCCACCCTGCGCGCCGATTGGTGGGGGTCAGCGCGCAGCCGCAGTGGCGGAGGGAGTCTCGCGCCGGAGCGGTTGGCTTAGGTGGACACCCGAGGAGAGAATCTCTGTTTAAAAGCATGGCGGCGGCTCGTGCTGTGCTCAGGTCGGTCCAGGGGCTCAGGCCAGGTGAGCGTCACGTGACGTGGTGGTGCGAACTGCGCGGGCGGGGTCAATTTGGGGAAGGTCAAGCGGTGACATCGTCCTTGGAGACTGGGCCCGGCTCGACAGTTCTCAGCTGTCTTCTGTCTGGACGTTGAGTGTTCACTCTGCTAAGACTCCCGTTCCACTTTCGGATGAGACCTTGCATCAAGGTCTGCTCAGGTTGAGGATGTAAAAGATCCCATGGCACTATTGGTGATGCATTAGAACAATAGAATCCCCGCAGTGCACAAAGTGCAGTAAGCAGTCTTAGAACACCAGGTTAAAGTCCAACAGGTTTATTTGGTAACAGAAGCCACTAGCTTTCAGCGTGCTGCTCCCTCATCAGATGAGTGGGATTTCAGTTCATATAATGTGGAGATGCTGACGTTGGACTGGGGTAAACACAGAAAGAAGTCTCACAACATCAGGTTAAAGTCCAACAGGCTTATTTGTAGCAAACGCCACTAGCTTTTGGAATTGGCTATTCCTTCTTCAGGTGGGTGGGACTGAGTTTGTGTCTTTATATGCTCTGTTTGTGAACTGAAATCCCACTCACCTGATGAAGGAGCAGCGCTTCAAAAGCTAGTGGCTTTTGCTACCAGATAAACCTGTTGGACTTTAACCTGGTGTTGTGAGACTTCTTACTGTGTTTACCCCAGTCCAACGCCAGCATCTCCACCTCTTTTGCTGAAAATGGCCATCCAGCCTGCACCAATTTTCTAAAAGGGCATTCTACCCAGACCCTCTGCTCTGCCTTATCCCTGTAACCCTATGCATTTAGCATAGCCAATCCACCTAATCCTCAGACCTTTGGACTGTGGGAGGAAACTGAAGCACACATGGGAAATCCATGCAGACACAGGGTGAATGTGTAAACTCCACACACACTCACCCAAGGCTGGGATTGAACCTGGGTCCCTGATGTTGTGAGGCAGCCATTGGGCTTGGATATACTTTTCAAAGAGTTGGTAAATGCATTTCATACTGAATTATTCTTAACCTATTTCAAGGCTAAAAAGCCCAGGTATCTCCAGTTGTTACAGATGGGTGATTATCATTGTGATTCTCTTTTCCACTGCTTCCCTTGTGCCTTTATGAGCACAACTGGGCACTGCTGAAGATGTGTTCTGACCAGAGAACTGCAAGTTAATCACAAATTTCTCTGATATCTTTTGATTTATTTTAGTATTCATAAGAACATAAGAACATAAGAAATAGGAGCAGGAGTAGGCCATCTAGCCCTTCGAGCCTGCCCCGCCATTCAATAAGATCATGGCTGATCTGTTGTGGCTCAGTTCCACTTTCCCGCCCTCTCCCCATAACCCTTAATCCCCTCTCTTATCAAGAACCCATCAACCCGCTTCTTAAAAATATTTAGCGAGGCAGCCTCCACCACTTCAACGGGCAGAGAATTCCAGAGATTCACCACCCTTTGAGTGAAGAAGTTCCTCCTCAACTCCGTTCTAAACCGCCTCCCCTTTATCTTGAGGCTGTGCCCCCTAGTCCTACTGTCTTTTTTGAGCGGGAAGAGTCTCTCCACCTCTATCCTATCCATCCCATTCATCATCTTATACGTCTCAATGAGATCTCCCCTCATTCTTCTAAACTCTAACGAGTACAAGCCTAGTTTATTCAGCCTCTCCTCATAGCTCAATCCCCTCAACTCCGGTATCAGCCTAGTAAACCTCCTCTGCACTCCCTCCAGGGCCAAAATATCCTTGCGCAGGTGCGGCGCCCAAAACTGCACACAGTACTCCAGCTGCGGCCTTAACAATGCCCTATACAGCTGCAGCAAGACCTCCCTACTTTTATATTCAATCCCCCTCGCTATGAAAGCCAGCATCCCATTCGCCTTCCTGACCACCTGCTGCACCTGCAAGCTGGGTTTTTGCGACTCATGCACAAGGACCCCGAGGTCCCTCTGCACCATCGCCTGCTGTAGTTTTTCGCCACGTAAGTAATAGTCCTTCCTACCATTCTTCCTACCAAAGTGGACCACCTCACACTTGCCAACATTAAATTCCATTTGCCATTTCCTGGCCCATTCGCCCAGCCTATCTAGATCCTTCTGCAGACTCTCCACACCCTCCGCACAATTTGCCTTTCCCCCAATCTTGGTGTGATCAGCAAATTTCGACACCCTGCACTCGGTTCCCTCCTCCAGATCATCTATATAAATGGTAAATAGCTGAGGCCCCAGCACCGACCCCTGGGGCACCCCACTAGTCACCAACCGCCAATCCGAATAGCACCCATTGACCCCCACTCTCTGCCTCCTATTTGACAACCAATCCTCTATCCACGCTAACACCCTACCCCCAACTCCATGTCCCCTGACCTTCTGCAATAACCTCTTGTGAGGTACCTTGTCAAACGCCTTCTGAAAATCCAGAAAGACCACATCCACCGGCTCTCCTCTATCCACTGCCCTAGACACATCCTCATAGAACTCCAGTAAATTTGTCAGACACGACTTCCCTTTAATGAAACCGTGTTGCGTCCGCCCTATCAAGCAATTCCCTTCAAGATGCCTCGCAATTTCCTCCTTAATGACGGATTCTAACATTTTACCTACCACGGACGTTAAACTAACCGGCCTATAATTCCCCGCCTTTTGCCTGGCACCCTTCTTAAACAACAGCGTAACATTAGCCGTTTTCCAATCTTCCGGCACTTCCCCGGAATCCAGCGACGTTGGATTTAAGAGTGTTGAATTTGTAAAGTCTCTTTTATCTTTCCCAATTCCATTCTTAGCCATTTCAAAAACGTTTGTGGTATACATGTTGCCCATTTTTTCCTTCCTGCATGGAATACTCAATGTTTGTCTCTTTAATCTGCCCATTTACATATTTTGTCCGGGTCATTCTTCAGCGCCTTGAAAAGATAATTCCAGTGAGGTCTGTCTCATTCACTCAGATGTAAAGATGCAGTGGAACACAGGGCAGGGAGAAGTGGCAAATACAGAGAAGTAACTGTGAGGGCATATGTTGAATAAAGTTGTATTTGTCTACGTAATAGCTATTGTAATTCATAGTACAGAGTTTTAAAACATTTGGATCAGGATTATTTTCTAATGTACTGCCTCTGGCCTGCCACAAAAGAAAGCTGAATTTCAGTTCTGCTCTCACAAAACTGCCTTTAAGGTATGTTATAAACCCACTCTTCCATATATCAAGCAGCGTGTGCGTATACCAATTAGTATTGTGATAATATTGTACATCTCCTTTGAGGCTGTACAACAGTTACGTTTTCACTATTGGGTTACTGCTGACTTTGGCAAAAAAGTGCCAGAATTCTGGAAGATATTTATTTGGTTTATGTTAAATGCTGGAAATTCCCTTCTTTCCTATTTCAAAACACTGCCTAGAGCCATAAGAGCAAAGTTTATTCAGAGAAGTTGACTTATATTTAATAGTTGAGATACAAAGGCAATGATAACCTTTTAAAAACTTGCTGCAGCTGTCAACAAATCTTTAGCTGAATGTAATGCTTATGAGATAAAGTGCAAGTCTACAATTTTAGCTTGGCACTGTATTCATGAACAGATATTCAATGTACCACTTAATATGGAAGTCAAGGAATAGTGGTGGAGCATGAAAGATTGAATGTCACATTTTGATGATTTAATTCTTGATAAAATTATTTATCAGATGTATTTCGTGGTGACAGAGCCAACACAGTGGCATAGTGGTTAGCACTGCTGCATCACAGTGCCAGAGACCCAGGTTGAATTCCTGGCTTGGGTCACTGTCTGTGCAGAGTCTGCACGTTCTCCCCATGTCTGTGTGGGTTTCCTCCGGGTGTTCCAGTTTCCTCCCACAGTCCGAAAGACGTGTTGGTTAGGTGCATTGGCCATGCTAAACTCTCCCTCAGTAAACCTGAAAGGTGCCGGAGTGAGGCGACTAGGAGATTTTCACAGTAACTTCATTGAAGTGTAAGCCTATTTGTGACACCAATAAACAAACTTTCGGGGAACCTGTGATACTTGGCTGATTATTATTTCCAGGTTCTGTTTCTGGACCCTTGTTGGTGTTAGTATTATTAATGTCATAGCAATTTCAGCACAAAATATTCATGGCCACTTAGGATGTGCAAGAGTGGCTTGGGACCACACACATCTCTCTTTTGCACATCCCCTTCCATAGTAAAGTTGAGAATATAAATAATAGAATGAAAAACTAAATCTCACACTCCACCAAGTCTCTGCTATATAGAAAAATCTAGTAACCTACCTACCAACAAGATTAATGGACTGTTGGGCAGGTTGCTAGCTGGTACACACTGTGCCCCAGTGTGCTGTTTGCATCACATAGCTCAGCAATCTTGGGTTCCTGGATGCCTGCTACTTAAATTTTCCTGTTATTGGAGTGGTCCACACTCCGAGTAATGGTTGGAAATGCAGATTAATTTAAATCAGATTAACCTAAATTTTACTGAAAAGCATGCAGGATCAATACGAGCAGGTTTTCCCGTAGGAGCACCATTGGGCTAGGAAGTAATCAACTGCTTTATTACCTTCCTGCCAAAATAAAACCAGAATTGAAGATATTCACTAATGTTAGCACAGTATTCGACATCAGTCTCTTCAGCCACAAAGCAGTCTGTGCCTACGTGCAGCAAGTCTTGGGTAACATTCAGGCTTGGGCTGAGATGTGGCAAGTAACATTCATGTTATAGAAGTGCCAGACAATTACCATTTTCAACAAGACAGAATCTAGTCATTTTCCCTTGACATTCAATAGCATTATCACCACTGAATCCCCTACTTTTAACGTTCTGGGGTGGGGCGGGGCAGTCAACATTATCCAGAAATTTACTAGGTCTTATGGCTACCAATGTGGGAAATCTGTGCCAAATAACTCATTTGCTGACTCTCCAACGCCTGACCACCATCTATAAGGTGCAGGTCAGCAGTTTGATGGAATACTACCTTGCCTGCAACTCCAACAATACTCAGGAAACTCAACACCGTCCAACATAAAGCCCACTTGATTGGCATCACATACACTACCTTAAGCATTCACTTCCTCCATCGCTGCAGCACAGTGTGTACCATCTACAAGATGCAGTACAGCAACTCAGTAAGGCTGCTTCAACAACACCTTCCAAACCCATGACTTTTACCACCTAGAGTACTTGGGCAGCAGATGTAAGTTTCCCTTTGAATCACCCACTGTTCTTGCTGTCTTGGAACTATTTTGCTGTTCCTTAACTGTTCTTGGGTGTTATGATTCTGGACCAGACCCCCAAGTTCTTGGTGGGATCTTGTTATGGGCCTCTCACCTTTTTTTTTAAAGTCCACAAGATTTGAAGTTCAAGATACTTGTCAAGGGAATAAAGCCACAAAATGCTATGGATTTTAAACAAACAAGAGGAAACTTTACAATGTCAAAAGCTACACCAATTTACAGTAACTACCTTAAACGCTAACATTTTGGGTTAATATGAGGCACATGCGAATTAACAGGTAAACTTTGGTCAAACACCCAATACTGCACAATAACTCGCAGATGCCACCAAGACAGATTCCAAAGATTTCTGAACAACTCGTCCAGTCAATAAACAATGAGAGTCAGTCTTTCTCATTGAGGGGTTCCAGTCTTCAACTTCAAAGATCTCACTTTGGAATTCTCTTCAACAGTCATTCCACTGTCGGATGGCTGCAACAATGGCCCATTTCGCCGGGTTTTAATCTCATCTCCTGAGATTCTGTTCCCCTGGATTCTCAGGGCTGTGCTCCAGCACCAGTTTGTAAGCACAACTTCTGCTGCTTGGCTGTGACAAGCAAATATTAATCCCCAAAGAGTTACCTTTATCTTCGTGCCTGCAGCACATAATCACCAACCTTCTGCTTTTTTCGATTGCCAGAGCTTCTCTTGAGCCCCACCAGTTAAAGTCTTCTAAATGTACACCTTCTTCTTACTTGGAGTCTTTTTCTTTGCTCTTCTTTCTCCTTCTCTGGAACATATCCCTATCGTTTCCCCTGCCTGGGGCTCTTCTCTGAAATGGTGCCCAGCTTCTGGGTCACACAATCAAAGGTTTGCGCAGGTGCATTGGCCCTTTGTCTGTGGCTTGAAGGACTTTGAATACAGGTCCATGCATATGTGGAAGCTCCCCAGTTTTGGAATTCACCAAAAGGCAAGTCTGAATTTTGTAACACTGGGTCAAAGTCCCTTCTTAACCACACTGTGATGTCCCTGCACCATTTGAACTGCAATGGTTCAGAATGTTGATTAAAAACAGCAATTCACAGTAAATGGTTATTTTTCAGATTAGAGGAGGATAGACAATGGTGTTTCCCCAAGTGTCAGTACTTGGACCACTACTTTTCTGATGCCGTTAAATGACTTGGATATTGGAATACAAAATAAAATTTCAATCTTTGTCAATGATACTAGATTTGGAGGAGTGGCTAACAGAGGATGATCCAAATTGACTCCTTGAGGATATAGACGAGCTAGCCAAATGGGCGAGCAAATGGCAGGTGGAATTTAATACGGAGAAGGGAAAGATGATGTATTTTGGCAGAACGGATAGGGAGAAACAATACAGACTTCAAGACACAGTTTTAAGAACATAAGAAATAGGGGCAGGAGTAGGCCATCTAGCTCTTCGAGCCTGCCCTGCCATTCGACAAGATCATGGCTGATCTGAAGTGGAACAGTTCCACTTTCCCACTTTCTCCCCATAACCCTTAATTCCCATGTCTAACAGAAACCTATCTACCCTTGACTTAAATATATTCAGCGAGGTAGCCTCCACCACTTCAATGGGCAGAGAATTCCAGAGACTCACCACCCTTTGAGTGAAGAGGTTCCTCCTCAACTCTGATCTAAACTCCACCCCCCCTATTTTGAGGCTGTGCCCCCTAGTTCTGCTATCCTTTCTAAGCGGGAAGAATCTCTCTACCTCTACCCTATCTAGCTCCTTCATTATCTTACATGTCTCTATAAGATCCCCCCTCAGCGTTCTAAACTCTAACGAGTACAGACCCAGTGTATTCAATCTCTCTTCAGAGGCTAACCCCCTCATCTCCGGTACCAGCCTAGTGAACCTTCTGTGTACTCCCTCCAAGGCCAATATATACTTTCGCAAATGCGGTGACCAAAACTGCACACACTACTCCAGTTGCGGCCTCACCAGTGCCCTGTAGAGTCTGCAGGACAAAGGAGATGGGGATGCATGTACGTAGATCTTTGAATGTTGCTGGACATTTTGAGAGAGTGGTTAACAAAGCATATGAAATCTGGGCTTCATAAATTGGGTCTTGAGTACAAAAATGGGAAGTTATGCTGAACCCTTATAAAGCCCTGGGGGTTGGCTACATCTAGAGTATTGTGTCCAGTTCTGGCCACCATATTTGAAGGATATAAGGGTTCTTGAAAGTGTGCAGGGGAGATTTACCAGAGTGTTTCCTGGATGAGGGATTTTAGCCACAAGGTTAGGTTAGAGAAGCTGGAATTATCCTCCTTGGAGTAAAGCAGTTTAAAGGGAGAGTTGATAAGATGTGTACAAGATTTTGGCAGGTTTAGATAATGTAGAAAAAGAAAATCTGTACATTAACTGATGTTACAAGGACTAGGGGACAGATTTAAGATTTTGGGCAAATGATATAGGGGAATGTGAATTTTTTTTAACAATGGGTGGAAATTACCTGAAACTCGTTGTCTATAACGGTGGTGGCAATGGAGATGATCAATGATTTCAAAACTGAATGGGCACTTGAAGAAAATAAAGTTGCAGGGTTATGGGGATCAAGTGGGCTGAATGACCTCTTTCAATGCCATAGTGACTTTATGACTACCACCTTTCCGGTCAATTGGGGATGGCAACAAATGCTGGCTTTGCCAGTGACACTGTCATTCCTCAGAACAATTTTTAAAAAATGGATGTTTTCCTATTTGTTTACCTGCTTGTTGTTTCAGTTATACCTTTCCTTAAAGGAACAGTATTAGATGTGTTTATCTGCAACTGGTACTCATATTGACTCATCACATTTCACGTGATTGGTTTCAGCACAAAGCTGAAGAGGTTCAAAGCATTGAATTTAGCATCCCTAGGCCTGCTGAGTCACTTCTCACTTACTATCTTTGTTAAACTTCCTACTAACTGTCTACATTCTGTATTATCTCAGCCTCCCTGATTCTCCTCTTTGCCACTCTGCACGTATTCCCTCCTGTTACATTGTAACTGTTCCATCACATCTTATACTTGCATTAAGTTATTCAGCCTGCCATGGTTTATCCTCTGTTGGACTTGTCTTGTTAAGTCTTGGATGGACTTGTCTCCAGGAAATCAATGCAGTCTCGTTTCAAGGCAGAACAACTGAGAAATCATTAGTAGATTGAAATCAAACAGCTTGGTGCACTCGCTAAGCTGCCATGTTTCTTTACTTTGCCATGCTTTAATCAGTTATTTAAATGCTGATCTAAACAATTCCAGAGTTGAAGCAATTTTGCATTGCAAAGACGATTTAATTCTATTTACTTTTGAGAAGTGGAATAATGCTGAAAACAATGCAAGGCAACTTCTAAAATAATCTTTTCTTGTGCGCTTTTCTGGTTTCATAATTGCAGTGGTTCAGTAGCCGTTATACCCACATACATCAGCGAGTGAAATAGCAAAAATTATTAACAAAATAAAATACTAGGGATGCTGGAAATTGGAAATAAAACAAAAAATGCTGGAAATACTCAGCAGGTCAGACAGCATCTGTGGACAGAGATGTCTTCTTCACATGTTTTGATTTAACAATTTTTTTTTTGCTTTCAGGTGGCAACTGTTGATCATGATGCCATTCACCTGTCCTCCGAATACACCTTTCATTTCTTTTACTTGTTCCATTATCACTCCATTTGGCCTAGCACCACCAATTCTTTTGACATTTAATTTGTTCCATATTCCATCCCCTCTGAAATCTTCCCTTTTGTTCTTTGATCACCGTGCCCCCTTTCATTTGTTTCAACCTGTCCTAACTCCTCCCAGTTCTGATAAGAGTATTGACATAAAACTTTAATTCCCTCTCTCTCTCTCTCCATGGAAGCTGCCTTTCCAAATGAGTATTTCCAGCGTTTTCTGCATTTAAAGCAAAAAAAGATTGCTTTGTACAAAACAGTGAAACCTCCCTGCAAGCTTATGTCTCTTTGAATGTTTTAATTACTTGAGTTATCCAGTCACCTGCAACTGTGATGTATGTGTTCATATTTGTCCCAACCAGTTATCGAATATTTTAAAAAGTGAGGATTAAAAGAATTGGTCCAAGTTTTGCAATCCATGACAAAACAAGTGTCTCACTGCTGACATTGAAAGATCCTGCCTACAAACGATCCAACAATCTGTGTGGCTGTGTTTCCCTTATCCCTAAGATAATTTAAATCTTTGGGGATGTCTTGGCATGCAGTAGCATTGTGGTCAGGTAACGGGCTAATTACATTTACGTACTCACAGAGCAAAAAGGAGGTTAAACCACTGAATCCATTCATTTTTAATTCAAATTTAATTGAAATGTTCAGATAGTGAAATAATTGACTAAGATTGGATTAATATAGAAGCTTAAATAAAGATGAACAAATTTTGAACTTTTATGTTTTGAGAAATATGGGTGTTTAATCATTTTGCGAAAGCCAACGTTTCACAAATATCAAATTAGCTTTTCAAGTCCACTGAATACATTTAGCAATATTTATGAAGTTACAATGCTATTTAATAACCCAGTTTCACCTCATTCTACGAAGTGTGATCTTTTTGAGGATTTTTACTTTGGAACTAACAACGTTAAAGAAGATTTTTTTTTCAAATTACTATTGCAATAGAAATTGCAGTCTGTGGGAACCTTTACAGCAAACCCTACAGAACAGCATGGACTCACTGAAGGCAAATTCTGAATTATTTTGTGCATGGCTGGACTCTGTAAGTTGCCGTCAGTTTCAGTGGATCAATGATGGCAGATACTTACTGTTGCACGATCATGTAAGAACAAAACCAGGGCCATTCTTTTCAAACTTCCTTGCCACTGGCTTTTTTCTCCTGAGGATAGTGACTCATGTTGGGATATGACTTCACAAATCCTCCCTTGTTGTCTGTTTTCATTTGGTCCAGTCAGCCTATTCAATCTTGGGTGGCTATCATAATCAAGACTAATCACACCCAATTTCTATGCATGTACACTTCCCTGCAAGGGTCACGGGTAGCAGTTGAAGAATGGTAAACTTTCCCCTACGCTGGGTGAAAGTGAAGATCAAATGCAAAGATGTTCAGTATAGATTTTCTTCATGTATTCTTTTTATGTAAATTTTTTTGCATGTATTTTGCAATTGCGATGTCAAGTTATGTGATTTCATGTGAAAAAAAATTGTTTTCCCCTGAACTTCATTCCAGAATGTGGAAATACACCATGGGTGCGGGAGTCTAATCGCAGAAGAATTTTTTTTAGTGAAATGGACAGATGCTGCATGACTGGTTTGGTTAGTTTACGAAGGAAGCATGTTTTCTGTTTTCAGTGCTGACTCGATCTTTTTTGACTGTAAGAAAACCTGACTACACAAATCCCAACTGGCTGCGTGTTGGCCTCACTTTTGGAAGCACAATAGCACTGTGGACGTTGGTAAGTAATTCTTTGAAAATGTCTGAAGAGAAAAGACAAAGTCACCAGTTCCAAATATCAACACTGTACCTGTGCACAGTAGCATAAATAAAGTGTTAAGACCAGCAGAACTCTTAACTAGAAGGATGTCTTGTTAGTAGCCATTTTGGTGGTGGGGGCCAAGTTGGGGTGGGGGGAGGGGTTAAGATTTGACATAACACAAATTTTGGCTGATTCTGCACTTTTTTACCCTTATCTCTCATCCATTTTTTTGGGCACAGCTAGAAGTTCTCATTTTACTTGTGATTTACATAGTTGTTGTTGATCTGAGGTTACTGCAGGCCCAAATGATGTTCCTAGCGATGTATTATTTTATGTAATGTATAAAGCTGTACAATGTGTAAATGAAGTTGGGTATTATCTGTTAATTCTCAAGTTCAGTTGATTAGACAGTTTGAACATAGCATGAGAAATAGGAGTAGGCCATTCAGCCCTTTGGGAATGTTCTGCCATTCAGTAAGATCTTAGCTGTTCATCTACCTCAACACCATTATCTTCTGCATTATCCCCATATCCTTTACTTCCCTTAGTAGCCAAAAATATATCCATCTAGACCTTGAATGTACCTGATGGTTATTCTTCCACAACTCTCTGGGATAGACAATTCCAAATATTCACACCCCTTTGTGTGAAGTAGTTTCTCTGCATCTCAGCTGATGGCTGATTTCTTACTCTGAAATTATGACCTCTGGCTCTGGAGGTTCCCATGATGTGGAGGTGCCGTCGTTGGACTGGGGTAAGCACAGTAAGTAAGTTTCCCAATACCAGGTTAAAGTCCAACCGGTTTATCCAGTCAACTCAATTGATCCACATAGAGCAATCCTCTTATCCCAGGAAGCAGTCTAAGTTGTCTGTATTTCACTCCCACTAAGGTAGATATATCCTTCTTTCAGTAAGGAATCCAACATTGCACAGCTGACTTGGGTTTGTCTGTTTTAAATATATTGTTTATATGCTTTTGAACTTCTATACTGCTCACCTTTTCTAGTCATTGTGATGTATTACTCGTTCTGCTGTATGTAAGTTAAGTTTACTTCTAATGTCACAAGTAGGCTTACATTAACACTGCAATGAAGTTACTGTGAAAATCTCCAGATATATTATTGTTATTGGGTACATGGTGGAAATTGTTCTATTCTTCGCCTTGGTTGTATTTTTTTGTTGAATACAAACTATCTGCACTTGAACAGCTTGCTTGTCAAATGCTTTAAGTGATTGAAACTGTGATGATGAGGCTCAAGTGTTTAAAGTATAATTTGAACTCCCATGTGAAGTTGCAGAATTAATGTTACTGCTGGTTATCCATGATTCCAGGAAATATAAAACATTGGTTGTAAATTTATGGTGAAATTAATTATCCTGTATAATAATTGATTATGTTAATGGCTGATCACTGGCTCCGATTGATCTTTCTATAATTTTGCAAATTGGGATAGCAATGATACGGCTGGAGAATGGAATAACTTCAGCTTTGGATCTAATAACATTCATGTTCTAGACGCTGCTTTGCTCACATTGCTTATAGCTGGGCAACCTTTCCATAAGCACCTAGAGTGTCACTCAGTGTCTAATGAGCCTATGTTTTCATTTTGCAGTTGATCACAAATTGCAGTATGTTGCTTAATGTTGAACAGATGGTTGCCCAGTCCCCTAGAAATGTAGAAAATATCTCACCTATATACAGGTTACAATTATTAGCTTAGATTGACCAAAGCCAAGATAATGCACAAGCAACAAAAATAAAGGTGAGATAAAATGAATATAATAGTCAAACAATGAAAAGGGAAAGCTGATGGGGGGGCGGGGGTTGGGTAACCTAATTGATATACTTAAAACAATGAAAAGTTTTGATATCATCAACACAGTGAGAGTGTTGCCACTTGTGGGGAAGAGCAAAATAAGAGGCCATCAAGGTAATATAGTCATGAGTTCAAAGAAGGAATTCAAAAGAAGCCACTTTACCCAGAGTCATTTCAATGTGGAACTCACCACTACAGCGTGTAATTAGGGCAAATAACATTGAAGAGACAAATTTAACAGGAAGGTGGATAAACAGATGAGAGGAATAGAATTGAGGGTTATGATGATAAGGGTAGGGGGAGATTTGAGTGGAACATAAAGACTGATGAGGACTAGTTGGGCTAAATGGCCTGTTCCTGTGTTGTGTATTTATGTAACTTTATAGCTGGATAGCTATAAAAAGACGGCAACCTAAGTTCTTACAGCTTCCCTGTACAAGTTCTTGGAAACACACAGCCACAATAATATGTACTATTTGATTTATCCATTTTCAACATATATTCATGACAAAGGCTTCATTTCCACAAGTATGTTCAGCCTTTCCTAGTGGGGCGTTTGGATATGAATGCAGTAGCATGCAATCCTAATGCACTGACCTGGGGACTGCAAAAGTTGCTTAATCCCATACTAACAGGCTGTCACATTTAAAGTTAATAGATGTATAAATAAAATGCTTGAAGGGGAACAGAGCAATTTAGCAACTGAGCATATAATTTTTTAAAAAGTAAAGGCTGACTTGTCCACAAAATTTAAAATGTGAAGCTTACACAGTCTGATAATCCATTACCTTGGAGGAACAGTAAATATGTTCTCCCTAGATGGTTGAGGTGGCATTCCTACAAAGTCCAGCTGTCACTTTAGACTTAGCAGGAAACTGTCAAGGAAACATTACAATATACAAATTAGACTCACCAGAACTTTGAATAGACAGCTGGCAATCAATTCTGATAGGACATGCCTGCATTTCACATTAGCCAGTATTTCTACACCTTGCTTACGAACTCAGTTTTTTGATATCTGTCGGCAATCAAAACCATGCATTTGATTGGAATCTATGAATAAAATTTGCACCATCCAGTAAGAAATAAGTAATTCAATTTAGGTGAAGCTTGAAAGATACATGGTTCAGGTTGACCATATTGTGATGTTTCTGCTAGCAATACAGTAAATTCCACTTAGAAATACTACACAGATGTTAATCTTTTTGAAAGCTCTATTTTTATATGACTGGAATAACAATGTTTCCTGATGTGACGCATGATGAAGTGTGTTTCTGTCACACATTCATAGGATTATTCTTACATGGCCCTTTCATGTTGAGAGACCTGGAAAACAGATGATTGAAGGTCATAGAGAAGATTTTAAATCATAACAAAGTTTTTCCTTCTTTTAAAGTTCGCCCTCAACAAACAGGATCCAAGCAGATTCAGTCATAGTCAATTCCTCCAAATTAGGGTTGCTATGTATTCTCTGGTAATTGAGGCAATTATGTCTTTAAATGGTGACACCTTAGATGAATTCACAAAAATAACCTTGTGTATATTCCCATGAAAACAGTGGGCTGTGTTCTGGCTAGACAATCAAGGATGAAGTGACTATAAAAAATCATTTAAGACAGAACCTGGCATTAAATAAATTAATTAAGGCTGATAGCATATAACCAGTGTGCACATTATCCAACGAGAGATGGATCTAGGAACATTTCCAACCTTTCTGCCATCTTAAGTTTAGATCTATACTGTTAGGACAAAAATATAGAAATTTATTTCAGACCACTGTACCACTCCACATTTCGTTTCTGTTTGGCCAATTTATTTTCTGACCTCTGCTAATTTGAATTATCCTGCATTTAATATTTACTGTAAAGTTTATCTTTTATTCCATCTCCCTGTCACACCATGGCCTACGCCACAATGCCATGTATATGTTGTTTGGCCCTTTCCATCTAGTGTAATCAGTGCCGTGTTGGATACAATTCCTCAGACATCTAGTGCCCGTTCTTCACATGTAAATATTGGGAAGTGGTGAGGAAATTAACCAAGTAAAGTCGAATCTTAATCTCAGCTGATCTGGATTATTGGACAGTAAGTAAGAAATCACCTGATTTCTTTCCCAAACAGATTTGAAACCTAATTCACCTGAGATAGCATTTTTTTAGTTAATGATGAGAGATGCAGCTGTTTTCCCATCTGTCCCTTTGTAGTGTATTGTTTTTCATTTTCTCCATTAAAAACAGTGGCTCATGGTATAATGTGTTCCTATGGTCAGCAGAAGGGACTACTGGATAATAATCACAGTTGGGGATCTGCCTTTCTCTTTCCCTAATTCAGGAGCATTGAAGAATATTATGCTTTCTGACTGCTGCCCAGGTGGTGATTGATTAATAATACAAACCAAGGATTGAAGCTGGGGCCATTCTGCTGCATGTGTCTGTGTCCCATTATCTGGTGCATTAATTCACTTACTCTCCTGTGGAGATTGTGATCTAAGCTGACAGCTCAATATGGAATTGGGTGTTTACAGAAAGTAGAGCTTGTTTATGACACTATCACAGCTGGTTTATTCATTTGCGGTTGATTAAATCAAATTTATGCAATACCTATATGAAAATATTTTATACAAGTAGACTGCTGTTTATTATTTACATTCTGTTAAACATTCAGCTCTTCAAGCAGCATGATCACGATGTCCAAGCGTATAAAGAACATCATGGAATCAAGTAACTGACCAGCTTCCAATCTACTCCCAGTGAGTACAAATGGTTCAAGTGTTATTAGTCATATCATTATAATTAGAACAATACAGCAAGGAATTTGCCACATATTGTCGTTGTTTAAGAAGTTGTTCAAAGCCACCAAGCTGTATAATGCACAAGAGAGGTTGGCTCTTGAGTTTTGTATTCTCTTCTGGTTTCTGAGAATCTGGAAGATTTTCGTTGTTGGAGAAGAGCCACAAGGCAGATCCTACAATTAAGGGTCTGAGTCTTGAGAATAGGCCGAGCAGAAGAGGAGATCTCATAGAGGTATATAAGATAATTAAGAAAGGAAAAGATGAAACTGGAATATCGCCATGCAATAAATTGAGGGTTAAAAAAGGAGAACACACCTTCAAACTAATAAAACATAAATTAAAGACTCATCTCGGGAAGTTCTTCACACAAAGGACAGATTTCCAGACAGTTCAGTGGAGACAAAAATCTTAGAGTCACTTAACAAATGATTAGATACAGCAGTGGGAGACTGCAGATTTTTTTTTGTGATTCTTCCTCCCTCCCAGCATGTTACCTCAGGCTTCACTTGATTGTAAGCAATCAAATAGGCATCCGATTTCGTCCTGAGCTGAGCTTTCAATTCCATATCGTCTCCACCTCCGTGATATTGCCTGTCTCCTCCACCTGAGCTCATCTGACTTTACACCCTCACCATGATTTTGTTAACTCCAAACGTTTCCAATGTTCTGAATGGCCCAATTTCCACATTCCATAGACTTGACCTAATCCAAAATTCTGCTGCATGTTTCCTAACTCATACAGAGTCTTAGAACATAGAACATTACAGCGCAGAACAGGCCCTTCGGCCCACGATGTTGCGCCGACCAGTTAAAAAACAATGACCCTCTAACCTAAACCAATCCCTTTTCATCCATAAACCTATCCACGGATCTCTTAAACGCCCCCAAACTAGACGCATTTACAACTGCAGCAGGCAGAGCATTCCAATCCCTCACCACCCTCTGGGTAAAGAACCTACCCCTGACATCTGTCCTATAACTACCCCCCCCTTAATTTAAAGCCATGCCCCCTCATGCTAGCTTTCTCCATCCGAGGAAAAAGGCTATCACTATCCACCCTATCCAAACCTCTAATCATCTTATATGTTTCAATAAGATCCCCTCTTAGCCACCTTCTTTCTAGCGAAAACAACCCCAAATCCCTCAGTCTCTCCTCATAGGACCTCCCCTCCATACCAGGCAACATCCTGGTAAACCTCCTCTGCACCCTCTCCAAAGCCTCCACATCCTTCCTGTAATGTGGGGACCAGAACTGCACACAATGCTCCAAGTGCGGCTGCACCAGAGTAGTGTACAGTTGCATCATGACGCTGCGACTCCTAAATTCAATCCCCCTACCAATAAACGCCAAGACACCGTATGCCTTCTTAACAACCTTACCTGCTTGATTCCCAACTTTCAGGGATCTATGTACACATACACCTAGATCCCTCTGTTCATCCACACTATTCAGAGTCCTCCCGTTAGCCCTATACTCGACACATCTGTTATTCCTACCAAAGTGAATTACCTCACACTTCTCCGCATTAAACTCCATCCGCCACCTCTCGGCCCAGCTCTGCAACCTGTCTAAGTCTCCCTGCAAACTATGACACCCTTCCTCACAATCTACCACACCTCCGACTTTGGTGTCATCAGTAAATTTACTAATCCACCCAACTATACCCTCATCCAGATCATTAATAAAAATTACAAACAGCAGTGGCCCCAAAACAGATCCCTGAGGCACACCACTCGTAACTGAACTCCATGACGAATATTTACCATCAACCACCACCCTCTGTCTCCTATCTGCTAGCCAATTCCTGATCCAATTTCCTAGATTACCCTCAATCCCATACATCTGCATTTTCTGCAGAAGCCTACCATGGTGAACCTTATCAAACGCCTTACTAAAATCCATATATACCACATCAACTGCCTTACCCCCATCCACCTCTTTGGTCACTTTCTCAAAAAACTCAATAAGGTTAGTAAGGCACGACCTACCCCCTACAAAACCATGCTGACTATCTCCAATCAATTCATTACTCTCCAAATAACTATAAATCCTATCCCTAATAATTTTTTCTAAAATCTTGCCCACAACAGAAGTAAGACTCACCGGTCTATAATTCCCGGGGAAGTCTCTGTTCCCCTTCTTAAACAATGGGACAACATTCGCTATCCTCCAATCATCCGGTACTATACCTGAGACCAATGACGACCTGAAGATCAGAGCCAGAGGCTCTGCAATCACCTCTCTTGCCTCCCAGAGAATCCTAGGGTAAATCCCGTCCGGACCAGGGGACTTATCTATTTTCAAACCCTCAAGAACATCCAGCACATCCCCCTTATCAACTGCAATACTGTCTAGTTTACACCCCTGCAACCCAGTGTTTTCCTCAGCTACATTCATGTCCCCCTGCGTGAACACCGAAGAGAAATATTGGTTCAATGCCTCTCCAATCTCTTCCGGTTCCACACACAACTTCCCTCTGCTGTCTGTAACTGGCCCTAATCTTGCCCTAACCAACCTTCTGTTCTTAACATACCTGTAGAACGCCTTAGGATCAAGGAGAATCCTATCAGCCAAAGTCTTCTCATGTCCTCTTTTAGCCCTTCTTAACTCACTCTTCAACTCCCTCCTAGCCAATCTAAAGCTTTCTAGTGCACTACCTGAGCCCTCAAGTCTCATCCGAACATAAGCCTCCTTTTTCTTTTTAACCAACGAATCAACTTTTTTAGTGCACCATGGTTCCCTAGCTCTACCAATTCCTCCTTGCCTGACAGGGACATACCTATCAAGGACTCACAGTAGCTGCTCCTTGAAAAAACTCCACATTTCGGACATTCCCAGTCCCTGTAGTCTCCTAGTCCAACCTATGCTTCCTAATTCTCTCCTAATAGCCTCATAATTACCCTTCCCCCAGCTAAAACTACTGACCAGACGTTCATGCCTATCCCTTTCCATCACTAAGGTGAACGTAACCGAATTGTGGTCACTATCACCAAAATGCACACCAACTTCCAAGTCTAGCACCTGGTCTGGCTCATTTCCCAGCACCAAATTCAATATAGCCTCACCTCTAGTTGGCCTATCTACATACTGAGTCAAAAAACCTTCCTGCACGCTTTGTACAAAAACTGACCCCTCTAACGAGCTACAGCTATAGCAATTCCAATCAATATTAGTAAAGTTAAAGTCCCCCATAACAATTACCCTATTACTTTCACTCCTAACCAGGATCGTCTCCACAATCCTTTCCTCAACCTCTCTAGAACTTTTAGGAGGTCTATAAAAGACTCCCAACAGGGTGACCTCTCCTCTCCTATTTCTAATCTCCGCCCATACTACCTCAACAGACAATTCCTCATCAAACTTCCTCTCTGACACTGTGATACAGTCCTTGACTAATAATGCTACCCCTCCCCCCCTTCTACCTCCTTCTCTACTCCGACTAAAGCATTTGAACCCTGGAACCTGCAACAACCATTCCTGACCCTGCTCTATCCATGTCTCTGAAATGGCCACAACATCAAAGTCCCAGGTACTGATCCACGCTGCAAGTTCATCCACTTTATTGTGAATACTCCTCGCATTAAAGTATACGCATTTCAAACCCTGCTCCGCCCCACCCCCACGATGCCGTGCATTGCAGTCCCCATCTATGCCCCCCTCACTTTCACCCCCTCTACTCAGGATCCCACCCCCCCTCCAAATCAGTTTAAACCTCCCTGCATAGCCTTTGCAAATTTACCCCCCAGGATATTGGTCCCCCTCTGATTCAGGTGTAGACCATCACTCTTATAGAGGTCCCACCTTCCCCAGAATGAGCCCCAATTGCTCAAGTACCTGAACCCCTCCCTCCTGCACCATCCCCTCAGCCACGAGTTCAAACTTTCCCTCTCTCTATTCCGCTCTAAACTATCCCGTGGCACAGGCAAGAGTCCGGAGATAACCACTCTTTCTGACTTGGCCTTTAGTTTCCACCCCAACTCCATAAATTTCTGCTTAATAGCCCCTTCCCTTAACCCCCCTATGTCATGCGTCCCCACATGAACTATAACTTGGGGTTGATCTCCCTCTCCCCTAAGAGTCCTAAATACCCTTTCCGATACATCCCGGACCCCAGCCCCTGGGAGGCAACACACCAGCCCTGAGTCCCTACCATTACTTCCGACTCTCCTATCCGTCCCCCTAACTGTGGAGTCCCCAGTCACCAGGCCCAATCTTTTACATCCCCTAACCACCTGAGCTTTCACAATAGGCTCACCCCCAGAGACCTGCTCCCTTCGGGTATCTCCAGTTGATTCCTCCTCAACTGTAGCCTCCAGGACCGAAAACCTATTTTGGAGGGGAACAGCCCCAGGGGATTGTCCCCCCAATTGCTTCTTTCCCCTCTTCCTGTCATTTACCCAAGACTCATTTCTAGGAGTGACTATCTCCTTATAACTCCTATCGATGTCCGCCTCCGCCTCCCGAATTATGTGGAGTTCCTCTAATTCCACCTCCAGCTCCTTTACACGCTCCTCCAGAAGCTGCAATCGAACACACTTCCTACAGGTAAAATCACCAGAAACATTACTGGAGTCCCTCACCACATACATCCCACAGGAGATGCAGCTTACTGCCTGAACTGCCATCCCTGAAACAATTACCAGCAGAAAAAAAACAAAAAAAAACAAAACTTCCCACACACTTATAATTAGGTTAGAGGAGGTGGGAGGGTGGGATTCTCTACCAGTGTAGAGGATCGGGTATCCTCTCTGCGCTAATTTAAAGGGTCAGGGACCCAAGGAAAAAAAAACTACAACTACCGGTAAGCGTCCTAGTGACGACTTCCGGTTTCTAACTAATTTTTAAAAAACCGCCGATACTCGCGACTTTAAACTAGAAATAAAAAGTTAAAAAATATAAACAGAAAATGTACCTTTCTTGCGGCCTCCTCACACGCCCAAAAATCGCTGCCTCTCGATGCTGCTCCTCAGGAACAATGAGAAATTGTTCATGCATCACCCATCATTGATCTGCCATTGAGCTCCCAGTCTGCTAATGCTTAAATTTTAGCATGTCATCCTCGTATTACATAGGCACAGGAGTATTAAATGTCTGTTTCACCATTAAACTAGATCATGATAATCTATACTTTAATTCAATTTACCTGCAATATAAGTCCAAGTTACTATTGATGAATTAAGGTAGGCTGAATCACCTTGCTCATCTTCAATCATGATACTTTGTGTATTTCTTGGGCCTATTTCTCCTTCCCTTTGGCTTATTTTTCTCTTTCATTCAATTTAAATGATTACATTTTGTACTAAAGTCCATAGATCATATGTTGTCAGGTTGAATTCATTAAATTCTCAATCATTTAAATTAGTGCATTAGATCATTCATTTTTATTCTGTAAATTAAGGAGACCTCCATTTTGCAACTTATTGTAATTTTGTATGCTGAAATATTCATAATTTTGTAACCTTTTATGGTTTTATGCTTCATTTAATGATCATTAAAATAAAACAATCTTAAAACAAAAATAATATTGCAACCCTGTCACAATTAAGTTCATGCTCTCGTTGTAAATGAAAGCAGTTGTTACTAATTGGAGAAAAGTTGAGGTATTATTCTTATAGACATAAGAACGCAGGAGTAGGACATCTGGCCCCTCGAGTTGCTCCTCCATTTAATAAGGTCGTGGCTGATCTTTTCCACTTACCTGCCCACTCATCATAACCCTTAATTTCTTTACTGTTCATAAATCTTTCTAGCTTTGCCTCAAAAACATTCAAAGAGGTCGCCTCAACTACTTCACTGGGCAGGAAATTCCACCTATTCACAACCCTTTGGGTGAAGAAGTTCCTCCCCAACTCAGCCCTAATTCTGCTCCCCCTTATTTTGAGGCTATGCTTCCTAGCTCTAGTTTAATCTGCCAGTGGAAACAACCTCCTTCCTTTTATCTTATTTAGTCCCTTCATAATTTTATGTTTCTATAAAATCCCCCCTTATTTTTCTAAATTCCAATGAGTATATTCCCAGTCTTCTAAGTCTCTCGTCATAAGCCAACCCTTTCAACTCCAGAATCAACATAGTGAATCTTCTCTGCACCCCCTCCAGATCCAGTACGTCCTTTCTCAAATAAGGAGATCAAAACTGTACACATACTCTAGCTGTGGCCTCACCAGCACCTTATAAAGCTGCATCATTACCTCCCTGTTTTTAAACTCCATCCTTCTAACAATGAAGGACAAAATTCCATTTGCCTTCTTAATTATCTGCTGCACCTGCAAACCAACTTCTTGCAATTCATGCAGGAGAATATCCAGGACCCTCTGCACAGCAGCATGCTGCGATGTTTTAGCACTTAAATAATAGTCCAATTTGCTGTTAATCATAGTAAAATGGATGACCACACACTTACCAACATTGTAATCCATCTGCCAGACTCTTGCCCACTCAAAATATCTATGTCCCTCTGTAAACTTTCAGTGTCTTCTGCATACTTTGCTCTACCACTCACCTTAGAACATAGAACATTACAGCGCAGAACAGGCCCTTCGGCCCACGATGTTGCGCCGACCAGTTACAAAACAATGACCCACTAACCTAAACCAATCCCTTCTCGTCCATAAACCTATCCACGGATCTCTTAAACGCCCCCAAACTAGGTGCATTTACAACTGCAGCAGGCAGGGCATTCCAATCCCTCACCACCCTCTGGGTAAAGAACCTACCCCTGACATCTGTCCTATAACTACCACCCCTTAATTTAAAGCCATGCCCCCTCGTGCTAGATTTCTCCATCAGAGGAAAAAGGCTATTACTATCCACCCTATCTAAACCTCTAATCATCTTATATGTTTCAGTGTCATCTGTGAAGTTAGTGTCATCTGTGAAGTTTGACACACTACACTTGGTCCCAACTCCACATCATCTATGTAAATTGTAAACAATTACAGTCCTAACACTAGGACTGAGGCACATCACTAGTCACTGATCGCCAACCAAAAAAACACTCATTTATCCCCACTCTTTACTTTCTGTTAGTTAACCAATCCTCTATCCATGCGAATACATTACCTGTAACGCCGTGCACCTTTATCTTATGCAGCAGCCTTTTGTGTGACACCTTGTTGAATGTCTTCCAGAAATCCAAATAAACCATATCTATTGGTTCCCTGTTGTCCACTGCACTCAATGTCCTCAGAGTATTCCAGTAAATTAGTTAAACATGACCTACCTTTCATGAACCCATGTTGCATCATTTCGATGGGACAATTTCTATCCAGATGTCTCAGTATTTCTTCCTTGATAGATTCAAGCATTTCTCCTACTACAGAAATTAAGCAAACTAGCCTATAGTTACCTGTCTTTGGTCTACCTCCTTTTTTAAACATTGGCATCACATTTGCTGTTTTCCAGTCTGCCAGAGCCACCCCAGAGTCCAGTGAATTTTGGCCTTATGCATTTTCTATTTCCCCCTCCATTTCTTTTAGTACCCTGGGATGCATGCCATCAGGGCCAGGAGACTTGTCTACCTTTAGCCCCATTAGCTTGCCCAATACCATCACTTTATTGATGGTGATCATTTCTAGATCCTCACCTGCCATTGCCTCTTTGTCATCAATTTTTGATATGTTATTTCTGTTTTCGACTGTGAAGACCGACACAAAATACCTATTCAATGACTCAGTCATTTTCTCATTTCTCATTATTAAATGCCCCCTCTCATCCTCTACAGGACAATGTTTACTTTAGCTACTCTTTCTCATTTTATATATTTGTAGAAACCTTCGCTATCTGTTTTGATATTCTGAGCTAGTTTATAATAGTCTCATAATCTATCTTATTTTTCTTTATAGCTTTTTCATGGCTTGGTGTTGACCTTTAAAGATTTCCCACTCTTCTAGTTTTCCACTAATCTTTGCCACTTTGTATGCATTTTCTTTAATTTTGATATCCTCCTTTATTTCCTGAGATATCCATGGTTGATTATCCTCTTCCTACTATCCTTCCTATTGCTGAGTACTGTGAAAAATTGCTTTGAAAGTCCTCCACTGTTCCTCAATTATCCCACCATAAAGTCTTTGCTCCCAGTCTACCTTAGCCAACTCCTCCCTCATCCTTGCGTTTAAGCACAAGACACTGGTATTGAATTTTACCTTCTCATGCTCCATCCATATTTTAAATTCAACCATACTGCGATTGCTCCTTCTGAGAGGATCCCTAACTGTGAGATCATTAATTATTCCTGTCTCATTACACCAGACCAGATCTAGGATAGCTTGCTCCTTCGTAGATTCCGTTACATGCTATTCGAGGAAACTATCGTGAATACATTCTACGAACTCCTCCCCAAGGCTGTCTTGACCAACCTGCTTTGACCAGTCGACATGTAGATTGAAATCCCCCAGAATAATTGCTGCACCATTTCTACATGCAACAATTACTTCTTTGTTTATTGCTCGCCCCACTGTGATGTTATTTGGTGGTTGAAAGACAACGCCTATCAGTGACTTTTCCTCATTATTTCTAATTTTTACCCAAATGGATTCAACCCTTTTCTCCATAGAACCTATATCATCTTTCACTATTGCCCTGATGTTATCCTTAAAAATCAGAGCTACGCCACTTCCGTTAGCTTCTTGTCTGCCCTTCCAAATAGTCTGATACCCCTGGATATTTAATACCCAGTCATGACTACCCTGCAAATATGGCCAGTATTTTACAATCCTGCTCGGGTGAGGCTTGTAAAATCTGGCCGAGGCTAATGGGAAATTCTGTTCTGTGACCCTCTCCCGTCCTGATTCTGAAGTGGGCATGGCGGTAAAATTCTGGCCCATGTCTCTGTAATGGCCATTAAATCATATTCATGATGATTTGCGCCATCAACTCATTTACCTTGTTTTGAATGCTATGAGCATTTAAGTGAAGTGCCTTTACGCTAGTTTTTATAACTTTTTGAATCCTAGCATCTGTGTTAGTAGCATCTCCTGAGTGCTCCTTCCTTTTAACTCTTTTCATAATTTTCCATGTGGTTGAAACCTCCTCCCCATGTGCTAACCTACTGCTTTGCTTCTCATTAACCATTACGCTTCCCGTAGTTCTACCCTTCCCTCCTCCCCTTGCTAGTTTCAAGTCCTTGTGACCACCCTAGTTATCCTTTCTGCTAGAACACTGATCTCAGTTTGGTTCAGGTGAAGACTGTCCCAGTGGTACAGATCCCTTCTGTTCCATTACTGATGCCAGTGGCCCATGAAATGGAACTCCTCTTTCCCGCACCACTCCTTTTAACCATGTGTTCACTTCCCTAATTTTCTCATCCCTTTGCTAATTCGCATCCAGAGATTATAACCCTTGAGGACCTGTCCTTTAATTTAGTTCCCAGTGCTTGATAATCCCCAAGCAGGTCCTTTTTCCCAGCCTTGCCTATGTTGTTTGTCTCAGTGTTGACCACAACACTTGGATCCTTCCCCTCCCACTCCAATATCCTTTCAAGTTGATCAGAGATGCCCCTCAGCCTGGCACCGGGCAGGCAACATACCATGCGGGACTCTCGACCCTGCTTACAAAGGATACAATCAATGTCCCTAATTATAGAATCCCTTACAACAGCCACTTGTCTTTTTATTGTCTTATTACAAGGAAGAAAATATGGACAGTGGAAAAGTCCAGGGCAAAACGGTGATTATCCAACACAAAAATTGAACAATAAAAACCCATTCCTCGTGGGGTCTGCAGAATTAATTATAAACTTTTTGGTACTGACAATGTGACAAAGGATGCTAAAGCACCTTGTGCATCATATACTCATATATTTTGTTGGGTAGAGCCGTAGGACAAGATATAATAGATCAGGGTTTAAAGAATACTAGAAAAACTGATTGTGTTGAACAGGAAAAGAATATTTTGTTTAGAGCCTAACTTTCCAAAATGGCTTCTTGGTGTAATACTATCCCTCACGGTCGAATAAATGAAGGGATGCAACAAAATAGTGGCATGCGTGGAGAAATCTACTGGAAAGCATAAGAATTGGAAATAAGAAAGTGTAGCTTGAGTTACAGAAATGGGTCAGACAATGAATTCAGGCTGAGGGAATGTTCACAGTGTGGAAAGGGCCTCAGGATATACCGAGGATATAACAGTAGTAGCCCGGCAATACTTTAATGGATAGAGGTACATTCTGACTTGATGACACAATAGAATGGAGAATGTAGATCCATCTCGAGGTGTTTGTTGCTGCCAACAAATTAGAGGATAAAGCCACAACACAACTGTCTCTGATGAAGGGTCATCCAGGATCGCGGCGTTGCCTCTATTCTCCCTCTCTCCAAAGATATTGCCAGACCTGCTGAAATTTTCCAGCATTTTCTGTTTTTGATTCAGATTCCAGCATCTGCGGTATTTTGCCTTTATCTTAGAGGGTAAAGCTATATGGATGGCGAAAGAGTTAGACAATTATAGAGAATTTGGTGTGTATTCAGAGGTCACAGATAGGGGCCAGCCAGCATTGTCCCATAGATGGACCTGCACAGAAAAGATCCTGCTGGATGGAACTTGTAAGGCCAAGGTTAGTCTAGTGGCCTGGGGTTTTGAAGAATAGTTGGTGATAAAGAAATCAGTGTGAATCCACCTACAGTGAGAAAGGTAATTTTCTTGGGAATATAAATCAGTAGACATAAGCGCTGCATTTCGGCAGGGAAATCACTCCAAAGGAATTTTCTCTGACACTATTTCCTGCCCTCCCATGAAGGCGCCAGATGTAGAAGGTAGACTTTACAAATTAAATAAAATGCGTCTCTGGTTTGAAAGGTGCTTCCAGAGTTAGATCAGTTTGCTTGTCTCCAGTCATGTTTTATTGGTACCATAGCGGGCATCATTATGATGCATGTTGATAATTTCCTTTAAGGTAGTACCAGCAAGTTTTAAATCAGTGTTATTGACAAGATTAGAATAGAATTTAAGCTTGGGAATGTGGCCTTTAAATGTGTTGGGTTGGAAATAAGGCAGTATGGGTCTGATGTTACTTTGCATCAACAATCTTACTTAAAAAGTGTTAACAGTCATCACAGTCAATTGTGCCTGATCTCCAGAAAAAGATGCAGATGCTTCCAAAGCTCAGATGGAGCAGCTGTGAAGTCTAATTGGATAATTGAATTGACTTTGGCATGTGGGCAAAGTGAGATACAATTTTGATGACTTAGAACTGAATGCTCTAATGAAACGTCCAAAGGTTGAGAACATTCTGTGGGCAAACAAAACATTTTTAAAAATGTTTTATGTGGAGAAATGCGTGCTGAACTTTCCATTTTTGGGTGAACCTAGGAATAACAAAAAGATTGTTTTAGTGATGCCTCCCATGCAAACCTTTGTGATGGGTTTTCAAGAGCAGTTGATTTTATAATATTGTTTACAGGAGAAAGTGGGAAATGTTGCTTCTTACTTGGTAAGCCAAGAAATTAAGGAGTATAATAAAAAATACCCTGGCTGCTGAAACTATTGGGACTTACCAAGACAATTGATAGGGCATTATTTTTATCAGAGATATTAGGAGAAATTCTACATCGTGAGAATGCCAAAAAAACCATGCCAATAGAATATTATACACACAATTGTTTCCTTTGGGATGATGCACATTCTGTAAAGTGTGTGAATGAGAAAAGATTAAGAATTGATATTGCAAATCTGAAACAAAGGTTGGAGAAAAGGACATCTCCAAAACTTAAATGGGTAGTTACAAGCCAGTTACTGTCTGGTTGCTTTAGCAAAAGGAAAGCTTCTGGTGAGAAGTTATTGAGATGTTTAGAAGAAGTTCAGTTCGTGATGTAAGTCTTGAGGATATATCATTTATTTCTCCTCTTCAGTTTTTTAAAAAATTTTGTCTGTAAGTATGTACTTGTTCATTTTTTTTTCTTAAGAAAGAAGGGAATTTGTTAAGTTTAAGTTTATTCATTAGTGTCTCAAGTGGGTTTGCATTAACATTGTAATGAAGTGACTGTGAAATTCCCCGAGTCGCCACACTTTGGTGTCTTTTTGGGTACACTGAGGGAGAATTTAGCACGGACAGTGCCCTAACCAGCATGTCTTTTGGATGGTGGAAGGAAACCCACACAGGCACGGGGAAGATGTGCAGAGTTCCACAGACAGTGACCCAACCTGGGAATGGAACCTGGGTCCCTGGCACTGTGAAGCAGCAGTGATGTTGTAATCGTGTAAAAATGAAGTGTGTGCTCGAGTCATGATTGTGAGCAGCTGTCACTAATTGGGGAAAAGATAGAGCGTTATTCTTAAGTATGTGTAAGAATTGGTTTCCACCTGTGGCTGAGGGGAGGGGAAGGGTGGGTGTGTCTGTGTCCTCTGGGTTTTGTGAATAAACCTATGTAGAGGAAAGATTAGCTTCAGATTCCTTCTCTACTCTGTGCAGTGAGATAATACATCTATTAAGTATGTTTTAAATTCTGATCCTCTGTTCCATTTGTATCATAATTTAGCACCTGTTGCCATAATGAGTTTTCAATAAATCAGCTATCTATTTTCACCTTTTATCCTGTTTTTGCTGAGAATATAGCTTGTGCCAGATTAAAGCTGAGTGCCAAATGTCCTTGGGTACCTTCTGTAAACAATTGTGATTATGGATAATGAATGTTGGTGGGCTGTTTGACCATGAAACAAGTTAAATCTAATTCCAACAAATCTAATAAATCCAGCAAGTATTGGTAACCTTTGCTTTACTGCCCTCCACTGTTATAGTGAAATATTTCAGTTGCACTTTAATACTTCATACAATGACAAACAAAATGGAGGTGATTTCTCTCAGAACTTGTAGAGCAGGATGGGACCTGTGATATTCCCAGCTGCTACAGATCAGTACACCATGTAATCATTTACCCACTTAGTTCTTGGGAGAAATCTTGCATTTAAAAAAATACATTCTAAATTGCTTTCATTTTTCTCTCCGCAGTTGATAGAAATAATTAATTGAAGGAATGCACTGGTGTTTGAAGAGAGACTGTCGGAATATTATATGACGCAACGGGAGGCTGAAACTATTGAACAAATGGAACAGCTTGGATTCACGCTTGTTATTCTCTTGCCATTAATAAAAACAAATTTTGGAATAAGAGAAACATGTTCCTCACACAATGTCAACATTGTAACACTGTTAATTGTGAAAAGAACCATCTGTTACTAAATGAAATGTTCTAGTGGTAAATAATAAATCCAGTGGAAGGTCTCATTCAATAATGCACTTGATCATTTTTATACCTTAATCAGTTTTTTGTACATACCTGTTGCTTCAGGCTGCTAATAGTTTTTGCTTCTCTTTTTGTAATTCTTCCTGCATAGATCCTGACCTTCTACCTATGATGCACATTTCCTAATCAAGCAGAAATGTGACTATTTGATTTTTGTTCCCAATATTATGATAAGAACATAAGAACATAAGAAATAGGAGCAGGAGTAGGCCATCTAGCCCTTCGAGCCTGCCCCGCCATTCAATAAGATCATGGCTGATCTGTTGTGGCTCAGTTCCACTTTCCCGCCCTCTCCCCATAACCCTTAATCCCCTCTCTTATCAAGAACCCATCAACCTGCTTCTTAAAAATATTTAGCGAGGCAGCCTCCACCACTTCAACGGGCAGAGAATTCCAGAGATTCACCACCCTTTGAGTGAAGAAGTTCCTCCTCAACTCCGTTCTAAACCGCCTCCCCTTTATCTTGAGGCTGTGCCCCCTAGTCCTACTGTCTTTTTTGAGCGGGAAGAGTCTCTCCACCTCTATCCTATCCATCCCATTCATCATCTTATACGCCTCAATGAGATCTCCCCTCATTCTTCTAAACTCTAACGAGTACAAGCCTAGTTTATTCAGCCTCTCCTCATAGCTCAATCCCCTCAACTCCGGTATCAGCCTAGTAAACCTCCTCTGCACTCCCTCCAGGGCCAAAATATCCTTGCGCAGGTGCGGCGCCCAAAACTGCACACAGTACTCCAGCTGCGGCCTCACCAATGCCCTATACAGCTGCAGCAAGACCTCCCTACTTCTATATTCAATCCCCCTCGCTATGAAAGCCAGCATCCCATTCGCCTTCCTGACCACCTGCTGCACCTGCAAGCTGGGTTTTTGCGACTCATGCACAAGGACCCCGAGGTCCCTCTGCACCGTCGCCTGCTGCAGTTTTTCGCCACGTAAGTAATAGTCCTTCCTACCATTCTTCCTACCAAAGTGGACCACCTCACACTTGCCAACATTAAATTCCATTTGCCATTTCCTGGCCCATTCGCCCAGCCTATCTAGATCCTTCTGCAGACTCTCCACACCCTCCGCACAATTTGCCTTTCCCCCAATCTTGGTGTCATCAGCAAATTTCGACACCCTGCACTCGGTTCCCTCCTCCAGATCATCTATATAAATGGTAAATAGCTGAGGCCCCAGCACCGACCCCTGGGGCACCCCACTAGTCACCAACCGCCAATCCGAATAGCACCCATTGACCCCCACTCTCTGCCTCCTATTTGACAACCAATCCTCTATCCACGCTAACACCCTACCCCCAACTCCATGTCCCCTGACCTTCTGCAATAACCTCTTGTGAGGTACCTTGTCAAACGCCTTCTGAAAATCCAGAAAGACCACATCCACCGGCTCTCCTCTATCCACTGCCCTAGACACATCCTCATAGAACTCCAGTAAATTTGTCAGACACGACTTCCCTTTAATGAAACCGTGTTGCGTCCGCCCTATCAAGCAATTCCCTTCAAGATGCCTTGCAATTTCCTCCTTAATGACGGATTCTAACATTTTACCTACCACAGACGTTAAACTAACCGGCCTATAATTCCCCGCCTTTTGCCTGGCACCCTTCTTAAACAGTGGCGTAACATTAGCCGTTTTCCAATCTTCCGGCACTTCCCCGGAATCCAGCGACGTCTGGAAAATAACCACCAAGGCATCCACTATAACCTCCGCCATTTCTTTCAGAACCCTCGGATGCATTCCATCCGGTCCTGGGGACTTGTCCACAATCAGCCCCTCCAGTCTGTCGAGCACCTCCTCTCTAGTAACAGTAATGTCATTAAGACCCTCCATTCCTACCACCTTTCCATCGCTAACACCCGGCAAATTATTCACGTCCTCCTCCGTGAAGACAGAAACAAAAAAGTTATTCAAGACCTTAGCCATATCCCCATCCCCTACCACTAGCTCCCCTTTCTCATCCTCTAAAGGACCAACGTTCACCCTAGCCAGCCTCTTCCTTTTTATATATTTATAAAAACTCTTGCTATCCTTTTTTATATTAAGTGCTAGCCCAGCCTCATAGCTTCTCCTACCCTCCTTTATCAACTTCTTTGTCAATCTTTGTTGACATTTAAACCTTTCCCAATCCTCTTCTCGCCCACTGCTCTTAGCTACTCTAAATTCCTCCGCTTTTAATTTAACACTTTCCTTCACCTCCTTCGTTATCCACGGCTTATTACCTCTCTTCCTACTGTCCTTTTTAACCATCGGAATAAATTTCTGCTGAGCACCAAGAAAGATCTCCTTAAAGATCCTCCACTGCTCCTCAGCAGACCTACCTTCCAACGCACTCCCCCAGTCCACATTCGCCAATTCTTCTCTCATCCTACCATACTCCCCTCTATTCAAACAAAGGACGCGTGTCCGGGAACCCACTTTCTCCTCCTCCATCTGCACCAGAAACTCCACCATACAATGATCACTCTCTCCGAGAGGATCCTTCACCGCAAGGTCCCTAATTCTACCCGCCTCATTACATAGCACCAGATCCAAGATAGCTCGCTCCCTCGTCGGCTCCAACACACACTGATCAAGGAAATTATCCCGGCAGCATTCCAAGAACAACTCCTCGAGCCCACCTCGTCCAACATGGGTCGACCAATCAATATGCAGATTGAAATCTCCCATAACTACTGCCGTCCCATTCCTGCACGCCGCACTTATTTGCGTGTTAACAGCCCACCCCACCTCCAGATCATTATTCGGGGGCCTATAGACGACACCCACCAGCGTCTTCCTCCCTTTGCTGTTCCTAATCTCCACCCACAACGATTCCACGTTCTGCTCTTTGGCTCCGATATCATCCCTTGCTACCACCTTGATACTATCCTTAATCAGCAGAGCTACGCCACCCCCTCTTTCCTCCTGCCTATCCTTCCTAAACACTTGATAGCCCTGTACATTCATCTCCCAGTCCCTGTCACCTTGCAGCCACGTCTCTGTAATGGCCACCAGATCGTATCCATTTGTGTCGATCTGTGCCACCAGCTCATCCACTTTATTCCGAATGCTTCGTGCATTCAGATAAAGCGCTTTCATCCCAGCCTTCACCTGGACCCTATTTGCCGTAACGCCACCAATTGGGACATCCTTGGCCTCTTCCCTTACCTGTACCCTATCCTTAACTTTAGACCTCGTAGCGTCACCTACCCTTGCACCCTCCCCCCCCCCCCAATTAGTTTAAAGCCCTGTCTACAGTCCTCTTTACTCGATTCGCCAACACTCTGGTCCCAGCACGATTCAGACCAACCCCATCCCGCCCGAACAAGTCCCACCTACCCCAATACTGGTGCCAATGCCCCATAAATTCGAACCCATTCCTCCCACACCAATCCCTGAGCCACCCATTCACTTCCTTTATCCTGTCAACCCTACGCCCGTCTGCACTCAGTTCAGGCAGTAGCCCAGAGACGACCACCTTGTCGGTTCTACTTTTTAATTCCATTCCCAGCTTCTCATACTCCCTCCCCAGATCCTCAGTCCGCACTTTGCCTACGTCGCCGGCACCCACATGTACTACAACGACCGGGTTCTCACCCTCCCACTCCAGGTTCCTCTGCAGCCCAGCTGCGACATCCTGTACCCGAGCACCAGGCAGACAACACACCCTTGTGTGCACTTTGTCATTGTGACAAAGGACAGTGTCAATACTCTTCACCCCACTATCTCCAATCACTACTACGTTCCTTTTCCCCTTCTCTTTGCCTATGTCCTGCTGCATCACTGTACCGTGTGCAGTTTGCTCACCAACCTCACCTGCCTCGTCCTCTTCCAGACTGGAAGCAAGAACCTCAAACCTGTTATGCAGATTAAGAGGCTGAGGCTTCCGCTCCTCACCCCCCTTCCTCCTCCCAGCAGCCCCCTTTTGTCCCTGACCCTTAGATTTAGCCAGTCTAGGGGCACCCTCTCTCCCGCTGATGAGCCTCAGTGTCTGTAGCTCAGAGGCCAGCTCATCCACCTTGAGCTGGAGCTCCTCCAGCAACCTGCACTTACTGCAGACATGGTCACTGGGAAGGACCCTGGGGTCCGCCAGTTCCCACATCATACAGAAACCACACATCACATGCCCCTCCATTATTCACTGTAATTTTTTATGGGGAAAAAAATTTTTTCCTTGTTTCTTGCTGTAGTAGTTTTGAAAAAATTTTTTTTTTCCTTGTTTTTTTTCAAACGAACTCACCTGGCCTTTTTTCCCTCCAGCCCTTTTTGATATTAAGCCCTATTAACTCACTCTGCTTCCCACTCACTCCGCTGCCCGCTGTCTACACCAGGCCTCCTTTTAAACCTGGCGCTGATTTAAAGCAGGCTGGTCCACAAATGCCTTTTCACCACACCCTCAGAATTCTTAAAGCAGTAAATACAATAAATAAATGCTTTAAACAGTTCTACAAAGAGTAAAGTGCTTTAAACTTATTTTAAACAGGTTTTTAACAGGTAAAATCTTAGCTCTCTCTCTCTGCTCCAGCAAACAATGGAAGATGTGCCATTTAAAAAAAAATTTCTTGTCCCACGAGCAGCGTTCCTGATATCAGGGATTCTTATAAGAGTTAAGCTGACAGTATACAGTTTTGTGCTACCATTTCGAGTAAATTGCTGCCTTACAAGCAGGGAATTATTATAATTCTGGTCAGCATCATTTATTTTGCCTCCTTCATTCAGTCATGGGATGTGAGCATCGTTTATTGGCCATCCATATTTGTTATTAGAAAGTGGTGGTAAGCCACCTTTTTAGGCCGCTAGAGTCTTGTGTGTAGGTGCATCCATAGTGCTGTTAGCGAGGGAGTTCTAGGATTTTAACGCAGCAATAATGAAGTAACAGCTGTATAGTCCCTAGGGAGGATGGTTTGTGACTTTGAGGGGATCTGTCATGGTGTGGTGCTCCCACGCGTCTCATGTTTTCTTCTCGTGGTAAGCTGTTCTAGTAGTCGCTGTATTTATGTTACATTTATCTCACTTAATTGGCCATTCTTCATATTCGAGAAAATACAGTGACAAACTTTTCAACATTGTTGCCTGGCACTTGTGCAACAGATCATCTGCCAATTGTAAAACATGCCCACTATACATCCTGTTGATCAATGGCAACATTTGACAGTTTCCACAATGAACGTCTGATATATCCAGATAACAGTGTTGAACATTAACACCAGTTAGCAATGGCAGGTTGTTTGATTAGGCTTTGCTATCACCCTGTATAATTCTGTCTGCACCCCTATCCAAGCACGCATCTCTTCAGCCAGGAGTTACTGTATAATGATAGGATGTTGCAGCTCTGACCAATTTATTTCGTCCTCATTCCTAACCCAAGCAGATTGAGGTCATATTGGTGCTGGCACCCAGGCTGAAGTGAGGAGCTATAATCAGTTTTAACTAATACTGCAATGAATTTTGGAAGCACTGTTATCCGTTATCTTGTGGTACTATACTGAATATCAAAATAACTGAAAAATGTTCTATTTCTCAGTCTAAGGATTACAAAAATTCACAGAAGAAAGTACAAAACAAAGGCTTGATTTTACCTGCATCATACCTGATGGTATGATACTACTTTGTGCTCTGTGACAAAAGTAAAATACTGCAGATGCTGCAAATAAGCAGCAGATTGGCTGCATCTATTGAAAAAGAAACAGCTAAAGTTGCAGGTTAAGGACTTTTCTTCGGAACTGAAGAAAAATAGAAATGTATTAGGCTTGGAGGAAGCAATAGTGAAGAAAGGCAGGAAGAACAAAAGGGAAGGAGACATTAACGAATGAAATATTTGATGCTGTAAAAAGCAAAGGAAATGGTAATGATTATAATAAAGAAACAAAAGATTTGTCCAGAGTGGGTGAGAGTGACAGAAAAATGAACAGTCATGTCCAAAAGCAAAGATGTGAGAACAGGATTAAGGCTGACGCAGGGAAAAGTAGAATCAAAATTGCGAGGCTTGAATGCTATAGCATTTCAAAAGGTCATCTAAATTGCAGAATTTATAGTTTGGAATTGTTGAACTTAATACTGAAACTGGAAAGCTGTAAAATGCCTACTCAAAAACTAAAGTCTCGAGCCAAGGATGGAGAGAACAAGTTGAAAAATTAAAATGGAAAGCCACTGGAAGCTTGGGATCATGCTTGCACGCTATGGAGGGGTTGCAGTCACCCAATCTTTATTTTAGGGTCATAATTTTACAGCACAGCAAGAGGCCCTTTTGCCCATCATGTCTGTGCCTATCCCATGTTCCAGTACTTGATCCATAGCCTTGCATGCTGTAGCATTTCAAATGCTCATCTAAATGCTTCTTCAATGTTGTTCCTACTTCTACCCCCCTTTCAGCCAGATTCCTATCACCCTCAGGGTGAAAACATTTTTCCTCAAATCTTCTCTAAATTTCCTGCCCTTCTCTGCCACCTGGTTCTTGACCAAAGAACAATACAGCACAGGAGTAGGCCCTTCGGCCCTCCAAGCCTGCGCCGTTCATGCGCCCAACTAGATCATTCGTTTGTATGCCTCTATTCCCAATCTGTTCATGTGGCTATCTAGATAAGTCGTAAACGATCCCAGCGTGTCTGCATTGACCACCTTGTTTGGCAATGTATCCCAGACCCCCAGCACCCCCTGACGTCCCCCTGACATCTGTGTTGAACCTTGTCCCCCTCACCTTGAATTTGTGACCCCTTGTGTTTGTCACCTCCGACCTGGGAAAAAACTTCCCACTGTTAACTCTATCTGTGCCCTTCATAATTTTATATTCTATTAGGTCGCCCCTCATCCTCTGTCTTTCCAGGGTGAACAACCCCAGTTCACCCAATCTCTCCTCATAGCTAAGACCCTCCACACCAGGCAACATCCTGGTAAACCTTTTCTGTACTCTCTCCAAAGCCTCCACGTCCTTCTGGTAGTGTGACGACCAGAACTGGACGCAGTATTCCAAATGTGGCCTAACCAACGTTCTATATAGCTGCAGCATCATATGCCAAGTTTTATACTCTATGCCCTGTCCAATAAAGGCAAGCATGCCATATGCCTTCTTTACTACCCTCTCTACCTGTGTTGCCATCTTTAGGGATCCCTCTGTGTGTCTATACTCCTGCTGGTTCTGCCATTCATCAGATGTACCGAAATGCATCATTTCGCATTTATGTAGATTAAATTCTATCTGCCATTTCTCCGCCCAATTTTCCAGCCTATCTATATCCTGCTGTATTCTCTGACAATGTTCATCATTATCCACAACTCCAGCAATGTTTGTGTCGTTTGCAAACTTACTGATCACACTAGCTACATCTTCTTCCAAATCATTTATATATATCATTAACAGCAGAGAATATCAAAATATCAGTGTGACATGAACCCAGGATCCCGGTTGGGGACGTCCTCGTGTGTGGAGCTTGGCTATTGGTCTCTGCTCAGCGACTCTGCATTGTCGTGTGTCGTGAGTGGCTGCCTTGGAAATTGCTTGCCCGAAGATCAGAGGCCTGATGAAGGAGCAGCGCTCTAAAAGCTAGTGGCTCGTGCTACCAAATAAACCTGTTGGACTTTAACCTGGTGTTGTGAGACTTCTTACTGTGTTTACCCCAGTCCAATGTCAGCATCTCCACACCATGGCTTATATTCTATGCCTTAGCTAATTGAGGCAAGTTTTATTCTCCCAGTGTAGAGGAGACTGCATTGTGAGCTGTACTAACTTGAAAAGAAGTGCAAGTAAATCCATTCTTCACCAAGAAGAAATGTTTGGGCCTTGATTGGTGAGAAGAGATGAGGTAAAAAGGCAGGTGTTACACCTTGTTTGCATAGGAAAGTGCCATGAGAAGGGAAGAGGGAATTGAAGAGTGAATCACTGTGTTTTGGGGCGAATGGTCCCTTCAGAATATTGACAGGGTGGGGAAGATGTGTTTGTTGATTGCATCACATTGGAGGTGGCAGGATGGCGGAGGTTAATCCTTTGAACATGGAGGGCTGGTGGTTTGGCAGCTGAGGACAAGGAGAACATTATCTGAGAGAGTGGGGGGAGGATGAGAACAGAAGTGCAGGAAATGGGTTAAGCATTGTTGAGAGCCCTGTCAACCAGTGGTGGGGGTGGGTGGAATTCTCACGTAGAAAAAGAGATATCAGAAGTGCTGTTATGGATGGTTGCATCATCAGAGACGATGCAATAGAGGCAAGAAAACTGGGAGGATTGATTAAAGAGCTTGCAAGAACCAGAGTGTAAGGAAGTGTAGTTGAGATAACAGTAGCAGTCAGTGGGTTTATATTGAATCTTAATTTATAGCCTGTCCTCAGAGATGGAGAAATTGAGGATGGTAAGGGAATAGTTGGAGCTGGAACGTGTGAAGGTGGGTGGTACAGTGGTTAGCACTGCTGCCTTACAGCTCCATGGACCCGGGTTCGATTCCAGCCTTGGGTAACTGTTGAGTTTGTACATTTTCCCCATTCTGTGTGGGTTTCCTTTGGATGCTCCGGTTTACTCCCAACATCCAAAGTCATGCAAGATAGTTTGATTGGCCATGCTAAATTGCCCCTTAGTGTCCAGGGATGTGCAGGTTAGATGGTAAATGCAGTGAGGTTACAGGGAGAAGGTGGGGGAGTGGGCCTTGGTAGAGTGCTCTTTTGGAAGGCAGGTGCAGCCAAATGGTCTCCTTCTGCACTGTAGGGATTCTACTCTGAGTGAAGGGTGGAAATTAAAAGCAATGTTGCTGAAGCTTTTTGAGTTCTGGGCAAAAGCAGGGAATGGCACCAAAACAGTCATCAATGCACCAGAAAAAGAGTTGAGGGAGGGGGCCCATATAGGACTGGAAAAAGAAATAATCACATATCTGGCAAAAAGGTAAGAATAGTTTGAAACTGTGCAGGTACCTGTAGCAACACCTTTTATTTGGAAGAATTGGGATGAGTTTATGGAGAAATTGCTGAATGAGAGAATGGGTTCGGCAAGTGTAGGAAGGTGGTGGTGGATGGGGACCGGTTGGGCCTCCATTAAAGAAGGAAGTGGAGAGCCTACAGACTGTCCTGGGGCTGGGGATGGACTCTAGAGAAATTGGATGTCTTTAATAAAGTCGAGGTGGTTAGGACCAGAAAACTGGACATTTCTGAAATGATGTAGGGCATCAGAAGAGTCACGGATGTAGTTGCGGAGAAACTGGACAAGGGCAGACAGGAATCAAGAGAGGGGGAGAAAAAGTTCAGTGGGGTAGGAACAACCTGAAATGATGGATTTACCAGAGCAGTCCTATTTGTGAATTTAGGCAAGGAGGCAGAAGTGAACTGTTCAGGGTTGGGGGAAGATCCAGGGAGGAGATGAGATCAGTCACAGTCCTGGACACAGTAGCATAATGTTTGACAGTGGATCATGGTCCAGGGGAGGAAGTGTCAGAGAGTTGATGCTCAGCCTCTGCTAGGTAGAGAACAATGCACAAATCAACAACTGCACACCTTTATCAGCAGGTTTGATAGTCTCAGGGCGGAACCTAAAAAAAAGTGTGTAACAACTTCATTGGGAGACAGAGTGAGTAAGGGGAGCTGCGAATTTGAGATAGTTGACATCATACCGACAGTTCTTCATGAAAAGAGAAAAGCAAGTAAGGGGCCAGAGGGAAGGAGGAGATTGTGGGGTGGGAGGGGGGTGGAAAACCCCTGGTGGAAGAAGTAAACACAGCCATTGTGCAGAGCTGAAAATTCATTGTGGTAGGGGTGTAAGGGGATAAAGCTGAATCCTTTGCTATTCTGTGTGATGAAGAGTAATGAGCTATTTTACCATGAAGGTTATTGGCAGCAAACATAATCTCATCCTCTAGTGATGACCCTATATATTGCAATGTCCATTATTGGATCAGAACCCTGACAATTTTGCACTCGTTCAGATTAATTACACAACAAACTGCAGCACACTAACATTTCTGTAGTCCAGGTTATGCAATGATGTGGAGATGTTGGTGTTGGACTGGGGTGGGCACAGTAAGAAGTTTCACAACATCAGGTTAAAGTCCAACGGGTTTATTTGGTATCACGAGCTTTCAGAGCCCTGCTCCTTCATCAGGTGAGTAGAGAGTTGGTTTCACAAACAGCAGCCATGACATCACACAACCTTGCCCCAGCATCCTCTGCAAGACGTGCGGGATCATTGACACGGATGCCATCATCTATGTGAGAACACCATCCACATGTACAAGGTACATATGCTTGCGACTCGGTCAACATTGTCTACCTGATATGCTGCATTATCTACCTGATACGCTACATCAGTGAGACCATGCAGACGCTACAATGGGTGAACAGACACTGCTTGACAATCACCAGGCAGGAATGTTCCCTTCTTATCGGAAACACTTCAGCAGTCATCAAAACTTCATCAGAGGCATTTAGCCTCTGATCTTCAGGTCAGAGTTCTCCAATGTGGCCATCAAGACACACGACAATGCAGAATTGCCTAGCAGAAACTGATAGCCAAGTGCCGCACATGTGAGAATGGCCTCAACTGGGATCTTGGGTTCATGTCTCACTGCCTGTAACCCCCACCATTTGGCCTGGGCTTGCAAAATCTTACTATTCGTCCTGGCTTGAGACAATTCACACCTTGTTATCCTTCTTTCCACTCGTATTGTCTGTATGTGTAAAGACTCACATTCCAACCATTAACTTGCAATTGAGTCTGTGTCTATATGTGCCCTGTTTGTGAAGTCAACTCTCCACTCACCTGATGAAGGAAAGCTTGTGATACCAAATAAACTTGTTGGACTTTAACCTGCTGTTGTGAGACTCCTTGCACGTTACTCAATGTAACAGTAGACTTATGTCTCAGGATGGTTCCCATACTCCATATCTCTGCTTCAATGACATGTTCAGGATTTTTATTAACCATTATGCTTAAAATTTGGGTATCAGCTGTCACATTCCAATATTCTCCCTCTTGAAACTGGACTTGATATGGCTGCGGGCCTCTCATTTTTATTGTTAAATGTTTCGAAACTATTATATCCACATGATTTTTGTTCAAACTGAGATTAATCGTAACTGGGACTCCTTATTCTAAGTCTCTTCATTTGTCATGTGGATCATTTTGCAAGTTTCTTTCAAATTTCTCCCTTCCAATTTCTCTTCTCATCCCGTGCAAGTTGAGCAGCTGATTAGACCGATGCGTGCTATTACTTTATTGATCTGTACATGAGACAATGGGGTGGATTTGATTCTGTGGCCATCACAGCTGAACCTGACGCTGCATTTAACTGATGTCTACGCACCGGCAAATTTCTAGCTGATTTTTCTTTCTTCCCTACACAAGAGACACTGAGACCAATTCTAGCATTTCAACCTTGCCGCAGATCAACTAATAGAACAGACTTGGGGAATTTCTTCATTGTGCATGTCCCCAGACATTAGCTGAGTCTCTGGATTAATAGTCTAGCGATAATACCACTAAGCCATTACCGCCCCCCCCCGCCCTTTTTTTTAGTGTTAATATAAACCTACTGTGATACTAATAAATAAACTTAAAATCTTCTGACAAATCAAAAATGGATCATGACTTCAGTTTTCCTTGATGCTGTTGTGAATTGATTGAAAATATTAAATAATTCGTGCCTCAACTTTGTAAGACATGAACAAAATTGATTTCAGAAAAACTGACGGGAAAAGTTTACTCTGCATAAATTCAGACAGTAGTTTACGCAAGAAAGATCACACAGAAGGATATTAAGTCAGCTAAGCCTGAGCTGGGGCTGAGTCCTCCTGGCAAGGGAGGGCAAACTTCAGTCACCCTATTTCTCACTGTTAGTGCCAATTAATTCCCTCTGGAAGCGAATGTCTGGCTACTGGATGACTCTGATCCTTCTCCCCACCACCCCAGTGGTCAAAGAGCCTGCCAACAGTCCAGTTTCCCCACAACAGTCGCCACATGGACAGGGTGACTCCCCCGCTTCGAGCCCATGAGGTCCAGCCTGGAACCCACAGCACCTGTCCCTGTTTGTGCTGCTTATGTGCAATGTCCTTGCTGAACTGTGTTGAGCCTGGAGGCCGATTTGGACTGAAGCCGTCTTCCCTCTCTTGGACGGGCACATTGTAAATTGAGCTACCAAAAGGTTTGCCAACATCAGCAATTTAAAGGCGCATGTGAATACAAACAAGTTTAAAGCTCCGCAAATGTTGACAGTTCATGAGGACAATAACATGGACATTTGGGTCCTAGCCCATATGGTTTCGGGGGTGGGGGGGAGGCAACTACGATGAGAGAATCAGAAAAAAAATTAATTCAAAGACGTGTAAAGAGCCTTCAGACAAAATATCTTTTAACACAACATGCAGGAACTTTACAATGTTGCTGAAATGTTCTCCTGTACAGTTAGGCTGTGTGACAATAAATTTGGTTACAGCGGCTGCAGCTTGGGACGTTTTGTTCGTGTGTTTTAATAATTATTCTAGTATTTAGTGTGTGTGTTCATGCCGAAGACACACGGCAGGAGCGACCTCTGGGGCCACGCTGTACGCTTGCGGTCGACGTGACGCTTGCGAGTGGTTGGATCAGACAGGGAGGTGGGGAAAGTAGGGAGAGAGAGAGAGGAACCCGGGGGAATCTCCCTGCTTTTAACCGGGGCAGCGCCGAGTGTGGCAGCCATCCCCCCGCTTCTCGCTACCGCAGCTGACCTGCAGTGTGACAATGTATCTCTGCAGGACCGCCTGGCACAACCTGGTGCCCTTGGCAAGAAACCCGACCTCCTCACGGGCGATCAGGAACGTGTACAGAAATGGTAAGTATTGTAATGCAGGTGCTCGCCTGTAAATTTGAAAGCATTAGATTTGTTTTTAAATAAGGCAAGTGGAGGGGGTGATCAGAGATCCCACTCTTTGCCGTTGATGTTGGGATTGGCGGGTGGGTTCAAGTTAAATAAATAATAAATGTATCATAACAACCTGTGTTGCAAAATTTCAACATGTCAGCGATTTGCGATGGACTTGTTGGTTTTAAAGGGACAGAAGTTCTGTCTTGTTTTGAGGGAGTGTGGCACAGCCACTGGGGACAGTGTGATGAATGGAGTAAGAGCTGCGGTGAACTCACTGTCCTACAGAGTGAGACTCCAAGGTCACGCACTCCATTTCGAAAAAAGGCTGATCCTTATTCACAACACGGGAATGCCATTTGAAGCAGCTTTTTAATATCCGTTGCGGGTTTTATATAAGGACAGATAAAACTGGTTCCTCGCCCACTCGCGTGTGTGTGTGTGTGTGTGTATTTCACTTTAAAGCTTGTTATGAAACCATTTAGCCCCGGGCACATCCAGATGCTTTGCTGAATCAGCGTCAGACCACTTTTCCATTCATTCCGCTCCCTCCCCAATCTAGCTGTCGCGTTTAAAAATCTCAGTATAGGGGGTCCACCTAAAGTTTTGCTTGATTATTTTATTAGTCCAACCGGGGAAGGTGTGGAGAGTGATAACTGGGGTAAAAGTTTGAATGAATGGGATGTTCCCTTTAAGTTCATTGCTCGGACTTGCCAATGATTGATTTGAATAGTACATGGAAGAGAGGGCAGATAAACAGGACTGCGGATCGTTGCGCTGTGTTTGTTTTAGACAGAAGGACTCTCTCTTTCTGTGCGAGAAGTTGTTGCCCCCTTTACCCTGAATACAGGGGCCTGCTTGCCAGAAATTAAAACGCCTGCAGCCCAAAACCCCTCATTGCTATTTGGTACCCGGCTCCAGATTAGCGACCGAATCCAGGGGAAAGAGAACAAACTGCAGAAAATCATGCTTTGTCTGTCTCGTGCTAGAGATGCTGGGAGTCTTTTTAATTTAAAAAGCCCAAAGTCAACCAACTACAGAAAGAGAGCCCACTATTACCCTGAAACAAAAACAAAAATGCTGGATAAACTCAGCAGGTCTGGCAACATCTGTGGATAAACACAGTAAGAAGTCTCACAACACCAGGTTAAAGTATCTGTGGGGGGAGAGAGACAGAGTTAACGTCTGGAGTTCAGTAGGACCCTTCTACACATTGTTTCTCCCCAGCAACCGCAGTATCTTGCTTGTATCTCAGTATGATCTTGCCGAATTAATTAAAAAGCAGCCCAATCTACCTGACATTTCAGCAGAGAAGTATAGGAGCAGACCACTCAGCCATTCAAGCTTACTCCGTCAGGTCTACCTCTACACTATCTCAATAATATCCCATATCCCTTCATGTCATTAGCATCTAGAAATCTATCAATTTCTGCCTTGAACATAATGACCCAGTCTCTGCAACCGGCTGGGGGAAAGAATTCCAAAGATCCATTATTCTCTGAGGGAAGAAATTCCTCCTCATCTCAGTGTCAAATGGTTTGACCCTTATTCTTGTAATATAAAATGTAAACAGCTATTGTGTAATCGTGATAATACATCATCAATGATGTCAGATCATGTGTCACTGGAAATTAGGGAGAGAAGAGCTGGAGAGGAAGGAACCCCAAACTTCCAAACATTTGGAAACTCTTGTTTCCAGCAGTCTCTGCTAAACACACCCTGGACTTGTTTTTGATATTACTTCAATTCTGAGGAAGAGTTTCCTCATTCTGGAGCCACTGCACCTCCTCCCCATCCCCCACCCTTCCCCAGCCAAGAGAAAGATCCTTTCTGCTTATCTAGCCCCTGTAAGCATTTTGCAATTTCCATTGAGGTCACCTCCTTCTTCCAAACTCTAGAGAATACATGCCCAGTCTCCTGAATCTCTCTTCATAGGGCAGTCCAACCATGCCAGGAATCAGTCAGGTGAACCTCCGCTGCCTCTTGGGTAAGAAGACCCAAAACTGTACAGAATACAGTTGGTTTGGTCCAACCAAGGTTCTGTACAATTGAAGCAAGATTTGTTCTTACTCCTATAATCAAATCCTCTCATGATAAAGGGGCAGCACAGTGGCACAGTGGTTAGCAGTGCTGCCTCACAGTGTCAGGGACCCAAGTTCAATTCCGGCCTCAGGTCACTGTCTGTGTGAAGTTTGCACTTTCTCCCCATCTCTGCATGGGCTTCCTCCGAGTGCTCTGGTTTCCTCCTACAATTCAAAGATGTGTGGGTTAGGTTGATTAGCCATGATAAATTGGCCCTTAGTGTCAGGGGGATTAGCACGGTAAATATGAGGGGTTACGGGAATAGGGCCTGGGTGGGATTGTGGTTGCTGCAGACTCGATGGGCTGAATGGCCTCCTTCTGCATGGTAGGGATTCTATTCAATGATTTCAAGAGATCTCCATTTGAAGTGAACCTTGACACCATGACAGCTGTGAAACATACCATTTAGCTTGCAAGTTGCTTGTTGCACTTCAGCTTTTCATGACTCATAAGTAGCACAGTGGTTAGCACTGCTGCCTCACAGTGCCAGGGATCCAGATTCAATTCTGTCCTTGGGTGACTGTGTGAAGTTTGCATGTTCTCCCTGTGTCTGCATGGGTTTATTCTGGGTGCTCCAGTTTCCTCCCACACTCCAAAGATGTGTGGGTTAGTGAATTGGCTACAATAAAATTGCACTTTAGTGTCCAAAGATGTGTAGGTGAGATGAATTAGCCATGGTAAATGCATGGAGTTACAGAAATGATGGGGTGGACCTGGGTAAGGTGTTCTTTTGGAGAGTTGGTGCAGACTCAATGAGCCAAATAGCCTCCTTCAGCATTGTAGGGATTCTACGGTTCTATGATTCTATGAACAAGAACACCAAGGTCCCTTTGGACATTAATGCTTAATCTCTCACCATGTAAGAAGTACTTTGCAGCTTTTTTCCTCCTACCAAGGCAGATAATCTTATACTTAGCCTCAGTATATGATATCTGTCACATTCTTACTGATTCACTAAGCCTCTCCAAATCTGAAGCCTATTTGCAATATTTCACACAACACACACTCCCACCTAGTTTTGTGTTACCTGCAAACTTGGAAATATTACGTTTGGTCCCCATATCCAAACTATTGATATAAATTCTGAACAGCTGGGGCCCAAGTACTGATGCTTGTGGTATCTCACCAGTAGCAACCTGCCAGCCTGGGAATTATTTCTTTATTCCTACTGTTTTCTGTCTTTTCCCGATCCTTAATCCTGCCAATATGTTACCTCCCAATCCCAAGTGCTTTAATTTTGTTTACAAACTTTTTATGTGAGGCCTTACCAAAAGTCTTCTGAAGATCCAAATACACAACATCAACCCTTACCTATTCTGTTAGTAACTTCCTCATAAAACTCCCAATAGGTTCGGCAAACATGATTTTCCTTTCATAAATCCACATTGGCACTGCTCAATCGATCATTATTTTCAAAGTGTCCACTTATCACATCCTTAGATTCTAATATTTTCCCTACTATTGTTGTCAGGCTAGCAAGTCTGCAGTTCCCTGTTTTCTCTCTCCCTCTTCTCTTCAATAGTGGGGTTACATTTGCCACCTTCCAATCTGCAGGCACCATTCCAGAATGTGTGGAATTTTGAACCATCAATGAATCCATTCCCTCTATAGCCACCCTTTTCAACATTCTGAGATGTAAATCACCAGGTCCCAGGGATTGATTAGCTTATCGTCCCATTAATTTCTCCAGTACTACTATTTTACTGATACTAATTTCTTCCAGTTCCTCATTCCCACTAATTTCTTGGTTTTCTATTATTTCTGGGAGGTCTGTTTTTGTATCTTCCTCAATGAAGACATAGACAACTGCACTATGTAGCTGCTCTACCACTTCCCTATTTTCATAGAATCATAGAATTCCTATAGTGCCGAAGGAGGATATTCAGCTCATCAAGTCTGCACCAACTCTCCAATTGAGCATCTTACTCAGTCCCAATCCCTTGTCTTATCCTTGTAACCCCACATATTTATTCCACAAGCCCCCTTAACCTACCTACTTTGGGACAATAAGGGGCAATTTAGCATGGCCATCCTACCTAACTCACAGATTTTTGGACTGTGGGAGGAAATCAGAGCAGCTGGAGGAAACCCATGCAGGCACGGCCAGAACATGCAAAATCCACACAGACAGTGACCCGAGGCTGGAATTGAACCCAGGTCCCTGGTGCTGTGAGGCAGCAATGCTAACCACTGCGCCACCTGCATTTTATATTTTCCTGTCTTTTCCTATAATGAATTCAGATTTGCCTTTGTAAATATTTTCCTTTTTGTATACCTTTCAAAACTTTTACAGTCATTTCTTATGTTTCTTGCTAGTTTACATTCATTGTCTATTGTTCCTTTGATCAATTTCTTGGTCCATCTTTGCTGAATTCTAAATTGCTCCCAATCCTCAAAGCTTACAGTTTTCTTTTGGCAACTTTACAAGCCTCTTCCTTTGATCTAATACAATCTTTAAATTCCTTTGTTTGCCACAGTTGATTCACTTTTCCTGTTTGGCTTTTGTAACTTAAATGAATATATATTTGTTGTAAACCAGCAAACTTGCCCCTCAATCTTCTAGCTTCCTTTGTTTAGATTTAAGATTGATAAACATCATTTTCAAACTTGATGGAGAATGTAATTATATTATGGTCACTCTTCCCTAAAGGTTCTTTTGCAATAAGATTATTAATTAGTTCTTTCTCATTGCTTAATACTAAATCAAAAATAGCCTATTTCCTGGTTGGTACCTCAACATACTGTTCTGGAAAACCATCTCATAAACAATCCAGGAAATCACCCTTCACAGCCTTAGTGCTCATTGGATTTATCCAGTCCAAATGTAGAGTGAAGTCACCCATAGTTATCGTTACATGTATCTCTAATTTGCTGATTTATACCATGATCCACATCACCATTACTGTTTGATGGCCTATAAATAACTTTTACCAGCTCCTTGCTGTTTCTTAGCTCCACTCAGATTATTCTTACGATCGAAGACCCTCTCTCAGTAATATACTGATCTGCCTTATTATTAACATTATTATTAATAGTATTATTAACATTATCACACCTCCTATTTCTTTTTGGTCCTCCTGAATGTTGAATACCCTTAAATGTTCAGTTCCCAAACCTAATCACTCTGCAGCCATGTCACCATAATGACAATCTGATCACACCTCTTTATTCTGTTGAATATGACCAGCTTCAGGTGAGGTTCCCCAAAAGTTATTGATCCAGGCAAGACCCCTCGATTTGTCACCATTCGGCTGGGATTTTCCCATATTGTTACAAACATGGGTGAGGAGAGATGACCGGATCTATGTCTTTATTCAACTCACCCTCTGATGTGAGCAACAGGGTTTAATCTAATAGGGTTCCCCTTCCCTTGGATATCTTTCTCAGACCCAATAGTTTAAAAAGAAGCAAATTTAACCAGGCCTTTTTGAGCTAAGATAGAGTAAGTTTATTAAAGTTTATAAAAAGGTAAGGATAAATGAATGCATCTACATTTATATGAATTAGAAGTAAGAATTGAGTCCAATATTAAGTAGATATAAATAAAATGTTATTTGGGACAGCCCTTGACTTCCAAGGAGTATATGATGGTGAATATAGTCGTTACAAATTGATTCCAGTAAAGTTGACTTCTACAGATGAATAATTGATTCAGGTGTTCTGTGGTTTGGTGGAAATATTTCATTTCTTTATTTTCCCAGCTGCGATCCTTTTTGCTGGCTCATTGACTTCCACAATCAGAGAGTTTTTTTATATTCCTGTAAAAAAAAATGGCGATTCCTTTTTTCCAGGAGCGCTGCTTTTGGTACTGTTTCACACAACTTCAATATGGAAAACTTCCAGCTGCTTTTCCTAAGAGCATGCTGTGATTATAGTTGTGCAATTGATATAGAATATACTTTTATGTTTAAGAGGAATGTTTAAAAATTTAGCTTTATTCTATCGGTAATCAGTATGTCTGGAAGGAGTTCAGATGCTGCAAGAGCAGGATAATTACCCATTTTAGCCACGTCGTGTTTACTTAGGATAGAACCTATGGATTTTTGTGTATAGATGGAGATTTGTCCCGGGGATTTTGATTAGGTTGGTTGAAACGGTCATGAGTTATCCATTAGGTGCTCATATGGTAATGGGAGGAGTTAAGTCTATACAGGTTAAAAAAACTAAGCCGTTGTAGTTGTAGGTCTGCTAAAGTCAGAGACACATACAGGCTGTTCCTGAGGATTCATTCTTTCTCCACAAAATCTCACTCTCAAATCTTCAAGATTGTTAACACATTTTACCTGGATTTGCTAACTGTGTTTATTGAAAATTAGATTTGATTTATGCATGAACGGAGCTTATTTGGAACTGGAACAGTCAAAGATAAAAAGTAAAGTTGCTTCCTTTCAATTTAAATATTGTTCAACTGTTAGTTGCTTCATTTGTTAGAGTTATATTGAATCTGTGTTATGAAATAATAATTGTTTTATTATAAAAGGTCCCTACTTTGTCAGTGGAATCATTCCTGGAAGGAAATATCGTTTCCTCATAATTATGCTAAAATTGAAAAAATTGTTGGGGTCTCGTCTGGCTTCATAATATACTTTGGGGTTCTGGCCCGGATCCCTAATAAAATACACATACAGGTAGACTGGCAGGGCAGGCAAGTAGATATCAGACAGCACTCTCAGATAGCTTTTAACCCTCGATTTATATATTCCAACTAGAAAACCAGAATACACTAGTCAGTCTAGGCAATTACACCCAAGGTCTTTTAGATGTGATAGCCTTTATGTTCCTTTGCCTTTACCAGAGATGGTAATCACTCTTTGGATTCTTCTAGATGGACCCTGTTTGGAAACACACTGCAGCCATTCCACTGCAAATTCTCAGCCATCTTTGGTGTCCATTGTAAAATATAAAACTCAGGTCATTTTTAAAGTACAACATTTCTGTGTATAATTCTACGTTTGTTCCTCCATGGTCATAACACTCCATTCATTCGTGGGACATAGGCTTCACTGGCTGGCCAGCATTTATTGCCGATTCCTAGTTGCCCTTGAGAAGGCTGCCTTCTTGACATCTGTGTGCTGTGCCAAGCTATTTCAGAGGGCAGTTGAGAGTCAACCACATTGCAATGGCTCTGCAGTCACATGTAGGCCAGACCGGGTAAGGACGGCAGATTTCCATCCCTAAAGGACATTAGTGAACCAGATGGGTTTTTCCGACAATCGGCAATAGTTTCATGGTCATTAGCAGATTCTTAATTCCAGATTTTTTAAATTGAATTCAAATTCTACCATCTGCCATGGCGGGGTTCCAACCCAGGTCCCCAGATCATAAGCTGCATTTCTGGATTAATAGTCTAGCGATAATACCACTAGACCGTCACTTCCTCATCAATTCACTCAATTGGTTGTATATGTTGTGTGCATTCAGACAGAGTGTGTGTAATTCTGTCTTTTTAACATTATGCTGTATTTTGATTCTACTTGAAGCTGGCATTGGTTTTGGCTGACTTTTCCCTATTAATGTTCAAACTTTTTGAATGATAGACCAGTCATCCTACTGCTCTGTAGTGTGGCAGTATGTACCGAAACAAAACATGACCTTACTGTAAACTTTGCAATTCAGTCAGGGGTCTGCTGTCCATTTCTGCCCACCATGATACAAATGGCTGAAAAAAAAAGAAAAGTTGCTACAAATCCAATAAAATACTCTACTGATCTAGGCATGAATATGTACATTTGAGAATAATAGACTGGAGTGCACTTCAAGAATTAATTGATCACAGCTTTGAGATAATAAAGACTTTGATTTTATGCTTACCACAGGAGATCAATCTCCCTGTGCCAGTGGCCCTGCAATATGCTTTGATAGAATCTCTACAGCGCAGAAGAAGGCTATTCGGCCTATTGGGTCTGCACCAACCACAATCCCACCCAGGTCTTACTCCCTCAGCCCCACATATTTACCCTGCTCATCCCCTGACACTAAAGGTCAATTTATCACGGCCAATCAATCTAACCCGCACATCTTTAGAGTGTGGGAGGAAACCGGAGCACCCAGAGGAAACCCACACAGACATGGGGAGAATGTACAGACTCCACACAAACAATGACCTGAGGCTGGGATTGAACCTGGTTCCCTGGCACTGTGAGGCAGCAGTGCTAACCACTGTGCCACCATGCCACTCAATGGGGTATTAAAAATATAATTATGAAACAGTGTTAAATGTATAATACAATGTAACAGTTAGTTGAGAATGTACTAATCGATACTGAAGAGAGTGTCAGTGTTTATGGTTTTCAGTATTTTCAGTGTAATTATCCCATCAGTGTTGACAACAATGACAGTTCCAAATTCAGCTTTATATGTTTCTGTATTCGCTAAGACTAATGACTTTGCATTGCTTTGCAGCATCCATTCGCCAGATGTCTTCTGGTGGTCCTCCAGGCTCCTCAAGCGAGAACACGATATTAACCCTGATGGTTGGTGCAGTGATTGCAGGTGGAAGTGTTTATGTAAGACCCAGTTTAATTAAACACATATATCTGTTTAAGACTACAGTCTTTGACTTTGAACAATTGGCCAACCTTCCTCCCCCTGGAGCTGAGGGTAGTAGACTCACAGCCAAGATTCTCTGTATGCCAAATTCCCTGTTTCACTTTGTGGAGTTGCTCCACGGTGAAAGAGAAGGTAAATTTGTATGTTTTTGACTTAAAACACACTCTGGAATGCCCAAAGAGAAAAGTCCCCAGTGCAGATTACCTTACAGATCTCCCAGGCAGAATGGGTGGTACAGTCGCGAGCACTGCTGCCTCACAGTGGCAGGGATCCGAGTTCAATTCTGGCCTTAGGTGACTGTGTGGATTTGCATGTTCTCCCCTTGTTTGCATGGATTTCCTCCGGGTGTTCTGGTTTCCTCCCACACTCCAAAGATGTGCAGGTTAGGTGGATTGATCGTGCTAAATTGACCCTTCATGTCCAAAGATGTGTAGGTTTGGCGGGTTAACCATGGTAAATGCAAAGGGTTGCAGGGATAGGACAGGAGGTGGGCCTGGGTAAGATGCTCTTTTGGAAAGTCAGTGCAGACTCAATGGGCTGAATGGCCTCCTTCTGCGCTGTATGGATTCTATAGTTCTATGATTGAAAGAATTCAAAGAGGATGAAAAATAAATAATTTCTTTTTAGTTTTAATTATATGTAGAAATACAAGAAAGTTCACAAACATTTGCGTTTTTTTCAATTTAACAAATTAATGTTGGAATATGTTTGCACAGACATACAAAGTTCTGCACAAGGACAAAGCCAGGTACAATGAGAGAGTTGCAGAGATAATGGAACGCCCAAAGAGTGAGTGGAGAGCTTCGCAACCAAAGAGTGAGTTACTTTTGTTTTTGATCTAATGCCCCCCAGAGCATTATGTGTTTGTTGCATTAGGCTTGAGCTTGCTGTTAGCAGCTGTAATTATTGCTTGGCGGTCTGGGGCGAGGCTGGTTTGGTGTTAATAGGCATTGGGTTGTTACGACTGGTCTAGAATGTGTCATCAAAATAAACATTGATGGGAGCAAATAACTTCCTCCCAAAAAAGTTTAGAGGATTGGAAAAGTTTAGGCTTTTGTTCAGTTATAGTTTGTAGGAATTATAACAAGAGAAAAGACTGCTTGGCCCAACGAACCTGTCAATGGGCTGTGGCCAGAATCTTACCTCCTCGCTGGCCCCAGAATCAGGATGGGCAAGGCTTGCAGAATGGGATTCTCCATTGGTCTTGGGTGGGATCTTAAAACCTTGGACAGGCCAGGCGGTAAAATTCTGGCATGTGTGTACACTGAACGCTCACTCCACTGTAATGCTACCCACTGAAACAAACAAGAAAGAGCAGGCCCAATCATGGGCACCTTGCTGAAGTGATGGGGGAATGGCTTTGTCCTCTCTGAACAACCCTAAAAGTATCTTATAGTTGGTCATTATTGTAAAGTGTCATCTGTAAATGTACTGATAAAACTTCTTTACCTCAAAAACAATATGGTAAAACATCCCAAGGCACCTTACAAGAGCATTTTTCAAACAAGATTTGACACCACAAAAAGGAAGTATCAAACCAGAGAAGACAGAGCACCTAAGTCAAAGGGATCAATTTTACGGGTTGTCTTAAAGGAAGAGAGACAGGTGAAGAGATTTTGGGAAGAAATTTCAGAGCTCAGAGCTTAGGCAGCTGAAAGCATGGTCACAAATGTTTGTGTAATTAAAACTGGTGATGTTCAAAAGGCCTGAATGGAGGAATGTGGAGATCTTGAAAGCTTGTCTATTTAGAGGGCATGGAGAGAAAGGGAAGGTCAAGGGCCACAAGAGGCTTGAAATAAGGATAAAAATTTTAATATTCTTAATGGAAACCAATCTAGATCTATTTGCACTTGGCAATATCCTCATCTCTCAAAAAACCTGTCAAGGTCCTTTTAAAGGATTGTCCCACATGGAGATCAGATCCTTTCCCATGGGAGGATTGAAAAAGCAACAACATATTAATGGCTTTCTGCATAATCTATTTGATATGGCAGAGATATTAGCACTGGGAACATGGCAGAAAACAAATTATGCAATGATTAGGAAATAAATTTAAGCAATTACCAAGGATAGGTTTTCATGCAAGCAACTAATTTAGATCATATTTACCAAAGCTGGTCCTTTTATTTCCTTGAAAACATCTCAGAATCTTATTTTGAGAACACTGGGGATTTTCACAGTAACTTCACTACAGTGTTAATGTAAGCCTAATTGTGACTCGAATTGATAAACTTCTAAACTTCTGCCAAGCTATCTCTGCGATAAGAAACAGATAAGCAGGTATTGGGGTGAAATTGGACATTGGTAAGAGTGTAGGATGAGTAATAGTAGATCAGCAGCCAGTACCTGATTGTCTTTTGAGAATTCAATTTGATAACCATTTACATTACAGATATGAAAGTACGATCAATCACACCCGTGTCATTTTTATTATTATAAGTGCTGACTTCGAAAAGCCAGGAAAATCAAAAATAGCTTCTATCAGATTTCTCTTGGCTAATTTAAGGATATGGAGCAACAGAATTAAATTTCGCACTATGTTACTTCCCATGTACTTAAACACAAAATCATAAGTCAGCGCATATATCTTCTGACTCTCGTGCTTCATGTCATTTCAATAAATTTGTGGCTCAGTGATTGTGCTGATTGCTGATATTGTGATCATTTGGAAAAGGCTTGTACATTCTGATGCTGCTGCGGATTGTAAGAAGAATTCATTTTAGAACTTGAAGGAGGTTGATCGAACCTTGAATTAAAATCACACCAGAGTCTAGGGGTTGGGAAGTATTGGGAAGTATCTATCTTTCAGTTGAGGAGAGAGCGGTGAAACTACGTTATGTGACATTGTACCTTGTTTAATCACTGGGAGGACATATGTGAGCGGTTAAAAGGAAAGGGCTGAATGAAGGTCTTGCAATTTGAGTCAGGTGGCACGATGGCACAGTGGTTAGCACTACTGCCTCCCAGTGCCAGGAGCCTGGGTTTGATTCCTGGCTTGGGTCACTGTCTGTGTGGAGTTTGCATGTTCTCCCTGTACCTGTGTGGATTTCTTCCGGGTGCTTCAGTTTTCTCCCACAGTCTGACAGACGTGCTGGTTAGGTGCATTGACCCGAACAGGCGCCAGAGTTTGGCAACTAGGGGAATTTCACAGTAACTTCATTGCAGCGTTAATGTAAGCCTTACTTGTGACCGATAATCTAACATTACTTTAAGAGTACTGCTCCCAGAAAGACCGAGATGAGGAAAAACTACTTCACTCAAAGGCTTATGAATCTTTGGAATTCTCTACCCTGGAGGGATGCGGACACTCCATCGTTGGATGTTTTTAAGGCTGGGATAGGCAGATATTTAGTCTCTCCGGGAATCAAGGGATATGCAGAGTGAGTGGAAAAGTGGAGTTGAAGCCGGGGATCAGTTAAAATTGCTTTGGATGGTGGAACAGGTTTGTTAAGTCATACAGTCCAGTCCTGCTCCCACTTCCTGTTTTTATGTGGTAGTATGATCATCAAAGGATTTGAATTCACCATTTTCAGTAGGGTGTTTAATCTTGCATCTTGACATGCTGACAGAATGAATTAGGTCCTGCATTGTGAACAATGTTACGCTTGACTAATCGTATCGGAGATGCACAACAGATGCACCAACACTGACAGATTTCATCTGTAAATGTGATTCAGAGATGCGAATTGAGATGGTTACCTCTGGGTTAGTTATTAATATGCCAAATACTGGGCAATGACGATAATTTTATAACAGGATTGCCAAGAGGTGTCTTATAACTGAGGAAGATTAATAATTCTTCAACATCAGTTGTAACAGTGTAGAATTCTAGAGTAGAAACAAAGTGATCTGAAAATAAGAACATCAGATATTGGAGCTGGAGTAGGTTCCCATAGTGTCTGCTCTGCCATTTACTATGATCATGACTGATCCTCAACCTCAACTTCACTTTCTTGCCAGATCTCCATATTACCTAATTCCTGAATGGTTCAGTGGTCTCTGACTTGACTGAGCATCCACCACACCCTATGTTGACACGAAACAGATAGTGAGGTCAGGACACGATTATCATACGAATGATAGGGATTGAAGCAAATGCAGCAGCTTTTGAGCCCTAACTATATTCTCCAGGATCGAAAATACCAAATTTTAACCAATCTCAGAGTGAAGAAATTTCTTCTCAGCTCCGTCATAAATGGCTGACTCCTTATCTTGAGGTTATGATCTCAATCTAGACTTTCAACTCAGGAAAACAATCTCTCAGTATCTATCCTACCGAGCCTTGTAAGAATGCTATACATAAGAACATAAGAACATAAGAAATAGGAGCAGAAGTAGGCCATCTAGCCCTTCGAGCCTGCCCTGCCATTCAATAAGATCATGGCTGATCTGTCATGGCTCAGTTCCACATTCCCGCCCTCTCCCCATAACCCTTAACCCCCTCGCTTATCAAAAACCCATCAACCTGCGTCTTAAATATATTTAGCGAGGCAGCCTCCACCACCTCAACGGGCAGAGAATTCCAGAGATTCACCACCCTTTGAGTGAAGAAGTTCCTCCTCAACTCCGTTCTAAACCGCGCCCCCCTTTATCTTGAGGCTGTGCCCCCTAGTCCTACTGTCCTTTCTGAGCGGGAAGAGTCTCTCCACCTCTATCCTATCCATCCCATTCATCATCTTATACGTCTCAATAAGATCTCCCCTCATTCTTCTAAACCAATTCAATGAGATTGTCTCTTATTCTCCCAAACTCCATGGGCCCACTCATAAGACCCCCTCTCGTAAGACAGCACTCGCATCTCAGGAATCAATCTGGTGAACCCTTGTTTCACCCTCTCTAAGGTAAGTGTAGATCAAGACAACAAAACTGTTCACATTACTCCAGATATGGTCTCTCAACAAAACTCAAAAATTAGAGTCATAGAGGTTTACAGCATGGAAACAGGCCCTTCAGCCCAACTTGTCCATGCCACCCTTTTTTTAATCACTAAGCTAGTTCTAATTGCCCATGTTTGGCCCATATCCCTCTTGGCCCATCTTACCTATATAACTGTCTAAGCGCTTTTTAAAAGACAAAATGGTACCTGCCTCTACTACTACCTCTGGCAGCTCATTCCAGACACCCACCACCCTTAGTGTGAAAAAATACCCCTCTGGACTCTTTTGTATCTTTCCCCTCTCACCTTAAACCTATGTCCTCTAGTTTTAGACTCCCCTATCTTTGGGAAAAGATGTTGACTACCGAGCTGAAGTATGCCCCTCATTATTTCTGGGTGGCTTCAGCTGCAAAGTTGCTGCAAAACTTTCTTAATCTTATACTTCAATCCTTTTATAATAAAGGCTAACACACTATTTGCCTTCCTAATTGCTTGCTTTATTTGCATGCTATGTTAACACGCTATGATTTGTGTACAAAGCCCCTCAATTCCCTTGCAACATTTACTAGGCTGTTGCCATTTAAAACATGTTCTGCTTTTCCAATCTTGGTGCCAAAGTGGATAAGTTCATGTTTCTCCATATGCGACTTCATCAGCAACATTTCTGCCTAGTCTCTACCCTTTGTAGCTATTTTACATCCTCCTCACAGCTTTTTTTCCCACCTGGCTCCCATCTGAAATGTATTGGTTGTGGCTGAATTGGATACGGTTGGTGAACAGTCATGTACAAAGCCTTATGCTGGCTATGGCAGTATTTCCCAAAATTTTTAATGCATCAGACTTTGTGTGACCCCAGAGTGTGAAAGGTTAGGAGATTTGTTTGGTGGGGCAGAGCAGGGAGGAGTGTAATGAAGCACTTTTACAAAATTCATTAGAAGAATAAGAGGTATTTATTCGTGAGAAAAGCTGTACTGCAGCTCATACAGCTGCTATATAGTTCCCTACATGTCTACTGCTTAAAAGAGGGCTCCACCATCTTAGGTGATTACACACTCTTGTTCCCAATTGGTCCCCGAAAGCCCATTGACCCTTTTCTGCTGCGTCATCCTTAAAGGGACAGTCACCGCAGGGGTGGCCTTTAGCACCTGAGCAGGTGGGATGAGTGATGTTGAACATGGTGGGATGCATTTAGACTGCTGGGTTTTTTAAAAACATGGCATTTCACATCCCATTATTGCAGCAGGGATAAGTGTCAAAGATCTGTGCATCGGACTATATCAACCATTAGAAAAATAACCATGGTTTAAAGGGGATTTCTCAACTGTCAACATTCAATCCAAACTCCTCAGTAGCCATTGCTGCTTTGGACCTCATGACCCATAGTTTGGGAAGCTCCTGAACAATGGTATCACACCTTTAACAAAAATAAACAGAGAGTTTATTAAAGGTTCTTGAATCCTTTGTCTGTGTTTGCCTTGGTCAAAACTACTGGATTGTCAAATGTCGGGGAAGTTCCTTTTCTGAAATCTATGAGCCTATTTAACATACAAAGTGGATAGTGTACCAAACATTGGCCAAATGTTTGTGATTCAAAATGATGGAATCATCTTCACTACCATTCCAGACACAGGAAATTGGCAGATAATATTATTTGGAGCAGTACAGTGGCACAGTGGTTAACACTGCTGCCTCACAGCTCCGGAGACCCGGGTTTGATTCCCGACTTGGGTCACTGTCTGTGTGGAGTTTGCGTGTTCTTCCCTTGTCTGCCTGTGTTTCCTCCGGGTGCTCCGGTTTCCTCCCACGTCCATAGATGTGTGAGTTAGGTGGATTGGCCATGCTAAATTGCCCCTTGGTGTCCCGGGATGCGTAGGTTAGAGGGAATAGCAGGGTAAATGTGCGGGGTTATGGGGATAAGGCCTAAGGTGGGATTGTTGTCAGTGCAGACTCAATGGGCCGAATCTGCTGAGACAAAACCCATTCCAACCTTCCTTTCAATTCTTAATAATTCAGACATTTAACAATCTCAGGAACCCAGAAGAGAGATATACATGGTAGCACAGCGGTTAGCACAGCTGCCTCTGCACTGTAGGGGTTCTATGAATAGAAAGTTCCCAGGGTCTAACCTTGGGGATTGGCTGCTTAACATCTTGGCACAGGGCTGAAGGTCCAATCCAAATAACACAAATTAATCTTGGGTTGTGAGTTTGATGTTCATCAGACAGAATGCAATTGTGGGATGGGCAAAAGGAACATAATTAGGATCTTGATGGAGATTGCAATGTGCCAGTGTCTGAGACAAATCATTGCCCCATGAACACTCCTGCAGAATGTGGATGTTACAGATCCCCTTACACCACAAGCATTTAAGTAACACACCACTGACCTTTCCATTTTGCAATCGTGTTAAATTGCATGTCACTTCTTTTCAAAATATCACATGTTAGTGATTGGATTAGTCAGGCCGAATTATTCATTTGGCTGGAACAGTGGCCAAGCCAAGGTAGAGAAAGCCTGGCTCCATGTTTATAAAGAGATAAAAAGGCAGTGGCATGCGAGTTTTTGCAGCATCATCCCAGGGAGATTAATGATGAGTCTGTACAGATTATGTGAAAATCATGAATATTCCCAATGTACTGTGTATTTTAATATAGATCCACAGGCATTTATTCAAGTTTTATACCCTATTTAATTTGTTGTTCCCTGATGCAGCATCAAATATTCTGGGGTGTTCATTATCACTGCACTAAAGTGGCCGGTATGAGACACCAAAATCTCATCCTGTGTCATTTTTTATAAACTATACAGAGAAATGCTATCTCATATCCCTATAAATTTTAGACTAAAATGGCTGAATCTATGTCTACAACACTGAACAAATGTAGCTATCTGGCAGTATCGGAGAAACTCACACACCGTTATCCCTGAAAAGTTACTAATGACCCTCCTGTGGGCTGCACAGACCAAAGAGATTTGTACAAAAGTCATCTGCATTTCATAAACCAACCTGGCCAACAGGAGTCTGCTGAGACAAAACACATTCCAACCTTCCTTTCAATTCTTAATAATTGAGACATTTAACAATCTCAGGAACCCAGAAGAGAGACATACACGGTAGCACAGTAGTTAGCACTGCTGCCTCACAGCGCCAGGGATCTGGGTTTCATTCCCAGCTTGGATCATTGTCTGTGTGGAGTTTGCACATTCTCACTGTGTCTGCGTGGGTTTCCTCCAGATGCTCCGGTGGCCATAAAACATTAGACAGGGGTCGTGGGTAGAGAGGTGGACTGGTGGTGTTGAGATGGCAGCGCGGGCTCGTTGGGCCGAAGGGCCTGTTTCCAGGGCTGATTTTTGTTCTTTGTTCTTTTGTTCTTTCCTCCCACAGTCTGAAAGACATGCTGGTTAGATGCATTGGCCATGCTAAAGTCTCTCTCAGTGTTACCCGAACAGGTGCCGGAATATGACAACTAGGGGTCTTTCACAGTAACTACACTACAATGTTAATGTAAGCCTACTTGTGACAATAATAAATAAACTTTGAAAAAACTATATCCTTTGTCAAAGAGAGGTGGGAATCGTGCGACTTGGGCCTCTGGCTTACGGAACCAGTAATATTGCCTTGCTGAACTGCAAAGTCTCAGTCTGTCTTATTGCTATCAGACTAGCAGCCTCTCAGACAGAGAGTTCTAGCACAGGTTGGGCACCTGGGCCCAACTCCACTGCTCCTGCTGGAAATTCTGTACAGTTGCCTACAAGACTGGTTCACCCCTGTGTGCCTATCTCATCATGTGAAATCAACACCACTGGAAAAATGAATTATTCAGCATCAACTTTCAGCTCACTGACCTCCATGAAGAAGTACCTCATTGGATTTGGATTCTGGATTTGGAAACCTTTCTTTCTTCTCTGTGGTCTCCGCACTGTAGATTTTTCTTTATCCTTCACTTATTGTACTACTGCAAAGAAGAGTCTGTAAAATAAACTAACCCTTTCAGTTCATCCTATCTCGAGTTTGCTGCGGGGTTATCAATAGAAATTTTGATCACACACAGAACTGAGGGGTTGGGAAGTATGCCACCAGTTTGATCTCTTTTCTATAGAAAAGAGAAGGCACAGGGTTGAAATGTCTTTAAGATTACGAAAGGATTTGATAGAATAGAACTAGGGAAGGTTTTCCACCTATGAGGGAGACTAAAGTCAAGTCCATTCTTATAAGATAGTCACCAATAAATCTATAAGGAGTTCAGAAAACAGTTCTTTCCCATAAGAGTGGTAAGAATATGGAATTAATCACTACAAGAGGCAGTTGTGGTATGGCAAAAAGAAAAAATACATTTATGATCATCTAGATGAACATAAGAGTAAGAAAGAAATAGCATGATATACTGCCAGGGTTAGAAGAGAGGTGGGGGGAGATTTGTATGGACCATAAACATTAGCATTGACCATTTGGGATGAATGACTTACTTTATGCCCCCATTTATTCTGAACTTTAAACATAGATGGACTTCTCCCATCTGCGACTAAATTCTGTGGCAGGAATGCAGAGTGTTTCCTGCTGTGGAAACCATGCCATATCTTCCAGCCCCGACCTAATTAATTATACACCCAGGGGCTTTGCACCATATTCTGTATGGGAAAGCATGATGGCATGAGTCCCGCCATCATATCTGGATGCCATATTGAAAAGGTGCCTGACATCCCCAACCCCTATTGAAAAGAAATGGAGCTCCAGGAACATTCTGAAGTTGGAAGATAGACCTCCTCAATGACACTGAATCTGAAAAGTCCATCTCTAGATGTTCTCCCCTATCCAATGACGTAGTGTTTCAGGGTTCATGGTTGCTGGTGGCCTCCATCTCAAATTCTGGAGGCAGTCCCAGGCATTGTTTAGGTTAGTCCCAAATTCTGCACACCATGTTGTTCCAGAAATGTTTTTGGCTGGTGTTTTTTCCCACTGGCGGAAGTGAATGGATCATTCCGGTTGGACCTTCATCTGCAACCTATTAGTGGTATACAAATCCATTTAATGCTGGCCACCAGCAGGCTCCCTAATCCGCCACGACAGGCATCAGGGGAAGATCCCAGAGGAAATTCACACTGATGTGAATTATTTTTGGGCTCCTTGAGTCCCTTACAGATTATAAGACCATGCTATGCTTAACCAATGTTTTAGGTGTGTATACTTCCCAGTAGGAATTGGTGCACTGTAGCCAGGATTTAGGTGGCAGCAAAGCATTTTGCTCTGTTTCATTTGACATAGATGAGGACATCACAGAATTAAACTGATGAAAAGTCCAATTATGACTATCAGGAAGCTCTTCTTAACACAGAGAGTGGTTAACGCCTGGAACTGCCTTCCAGGTAGGTTAATGGAGACATTAACAAAACTCAAATCATTTAGGAAACAGTTGCTGCAGTGATGGTCATTGTAGATTGTCTTTTGCCCTGAAAGATGAACAGCTCTTTCAATCCTTGTTACAGGAACCCTTTACAAAGCAGGAGCTAGGAGCAGAAGACAAAATCCATGAATAGAATCATTACAGTGCAGAAGAGGCCATTTGGCCCATTGAGTCTGCACTGTAAGGTAAAATTGTCAAAGTCCCAGATGACCTTCGGTTGCTCTGACTGGTGGTGATCACCACACCTCAGCCAAGGAGTAAATTTGAGAAGACAGACATCACTGATCTGGGAACTGAACCCATGCTGTTGGCATCGCTGTGCATCACCAGCCAATTGTCCAGCAAACTGAGCTAAACCATGTACAATTTGGATTATATAGCGATTAGTTTCACTATGAACCCACGTAAAATATTATTGTTCTGAGTTAGTGCAAAGCTTCTAAATTCAAATTGCCTGATCAGTCAATTTTTGTTGCATTAAATTCCCACTCTACGGTGTGATGTATGTTGCATAATTCAAGCTTTTCCCACACAGAAACCTTTCTGAATTGTCAGGGTTGTACAGTAATACATATCATAATTTGATGGAACAGATAAGAAGTTTTCTATCCAGTTAATATTGCCACTTAAGGAAGCAATCAAAGGCATGCACCATGTCTTACTCAAGTCTTGATGTGGAGATGCTGGCATTGGACTAGGGTAAACACAGTAAGAAGTCTCACAGCACCAGGTTAAAGTGCAACAGATTTATTTAGTAACACAAGCCACAAGCTTTCAGAGCACTGCCCCTTCATCAGGTGAGTGGGAGCTCTGTTCTCAAACAGGGCATATATAGACACAAACTCAATTTACAAGATAATGGTTGGAATGCAAATCTTTACAGGTGATCAAGTCTTAAAGGTGAATGGAGAGACGGTTAAGCACAAGTTAAAGAGACATATATTGTCTCCAGCCAGGACAGTGAGTGAGATTTTGCAAGTCCAGGCAAGTCGTGGGGGTTACAAATAGTGTGACATGAACCTAAGATCCCAGTTGACGGCATATATGGGGAACTTGGCTATCAGTCTCTGCTCAGCGACTCTGCGTTGTCATGTGTCGTGAAGGCCACCTTGGAGAATGCTTACCCTAAGATCAGAGGCTGAATGCCCATGACCGCTTAACTGTTCCCAAACAGGAAGAGAACAGTCTTGCCTGGTGATTGTCAAGTGGTGTTCATTCATCTGTTGTCGTAGCATCTGCATGGTCTCCCCAATGTACCATGCCATGGGACATCCTTTCCTGCTGCATATCAGATAGACAACGTTGGTTGAGTTGCAAGAGTATTTACCGTGTACCTGGTGGATGGTGTTCTCACGTAAGATGATGACATCCATATCGATGATCCGGCACGTCTTGCAGAGGTTGCTGTGGCAGAGTTGTGTGGTGTCATGGTCACTGTTCTTCTGAAGGTTGGGTAGTTTGCTGTGGGCAGTAGTCTGTTTGAGGTTGTGCAGCTGTTTGAAGACAAGAAGTGAGGGTGTGAGGATGGAGTCTACCAGTCAGATAAAACACCTATCTAACTTGCTTAAAAATTGAGAATCCGTCATGGGTCAGTCCACTGTTGGGGCAATGCCTTAATGAAAAGAAGCATTTGGTAAAGCTTGACTTTTAGGCAAAGGATGAAAGATGTGTATCATTGTCACAGCACTGTTACAGGAACATAACAAAAATAACAGACAGAGGAAGAGCTGCTGATCCATTCAGCTTGTCCCATACGGTTGAGGTGTTCTGTCCACCATAATACATACGGTCCTCACCCCATCCTAAAGCCATGTAATCTCATGGGACAAACAAAGAAACAGATAAAACTTAGGCCCATTAGGGTAAAAAGATTTGAAAAATTTCTCTCTGATCTTCTTAGGTGATCAAACCTAGTCCATGAGGGGAAGCAATGGCCCAGTTGTCTTATCGTTAGACTTTTAATCCAGAAACTCAGCTAATGTTCTGGGGACCCGGGTTCGAACCCCACCACAGCAGATGATGGAATTTGAATTCAATTAAAAATAAATAAATCTGGAATTAAGAATCCGTTGATGACCATGAAACCATTGTCGATTGTTGGAAAAGCCCATCTGATACACTAATATCCTTTAGCAAAGGAAATCTGCCATCCTTATCTGGTCTGGCCTACATATGACTCCAGAGCTACAACAATGTGGTTGACTCTCAACTGCCCTCCAAGGGCAACTACTGATGGGCAATAAATGCTGGCCAGCCATGTCCTACAAATGAATAGAAAAAAAGATCACTCTGGGGCATGCTGGCACAGTGATTAGAACTGCTGCCTCACAGCGCCAGGGACCCGGGTTCGAGTCCTGCTTGGGTCATTGTCTGTGTTGCACATTCTCAGTAAGAAGTCTGACAACACGGGTTTAAGGTTGTCAGACTTCTTACTGTGTTTACCCCAGTCCAACGCCAGCATCTCTACATCATTGCACGTTCTCTCCATGTCTGTGTGGGTTTCCTTCAGGTGCTCCAGTTTCTTTCCACAGTCCAAAGATGTGCAGATTAGGTGGATTGGCCATGCTAAATTGCCTCTTAGTGTCAGGAGAATTAGCTAGGGGAAATCTGGTTGGTGCAGACTTGTTGGGCCAGATGGCCTCCTTCTGCACTGTAGGATTCTATGGTTCTACACCTCTATGCCTGATCTACTGATATGTGGCACCTACATCCAATTATGAGGTGATCTCTACTCAATGGAATATCTTTTCATGAAATTTTTTTACCAAAATGGTAATTGGTTTTTAATTAATTTTTTTTTCTTCTTTCTCCTGTCTATGTTTACAGAGGAAGATGGTGAGTACACACAAATTATTAAATTTTAATGTCTACAGTTAGTCATAAATAGTGAATTGGCTTCAAACAATAACAAACTGTGTTGTCAAGCTGTCATTTGGAACCATGTGCATGAATAATGAAGAAGTATGTATAATGAGTTACCTTTCCGAATCTGCTAAGTGTTCATACGTGGGCATTTTGAGGTTGTCTTCTTAATATGCAGTTGGGTATATATTGTCGATGTAACACAACAGCAGTTTCAGTTTGGGAGGTGATTAAACCATTTATTCAATTAGGAAAGAACACTGAAGCCCGAATTACTGTAAGCCCAGAAGCTTTCCTGAGATAGAAGTGTATAAATGCAGTACACACCCAATAATGTACCACTCCCAGCTAACATATGCCAAAATTAGAACTTAAGTACCTGAAGTGGTGCAATTTTTTAACTGATATTTCATTCGCCATGCATCACTTATACCATTCCCCAGCAAATACAATTAATTGAAAATCAAAATACATTGGAAATCTGAATTAAAAGCAGAACATATTAGATAAACGCAGGGAGCCTGAAAGTATCTGTGGGGAGATAAACAGAATGAACAGAATCTTGTTCTCTCACTGATGGCGAGCTTGGATGCATGAAGGGCATGTATTTTAGTGGGATGGTGGGGTGCGGAACACTGCCACCTTCCTGCCTCCTCTGGAATGAAGTTTTGGGCAGAAAGGCCCAAAGTTGATTTTCCCATCCCACCACCTTATTGAGGCTCTTTGTCAATTAATGACCACTTAAAGGACCTCATCCTGCCACAGTGGACCCATGAAACTGTACGGCCAGCTTGTCAACTCCTATGGGGGCTACCTTAATCTAAAGCACTCAGTACCTGATTGAGGGACTGGACATTGGAAAAGTGTGCTGCTAAGAGCCACCCCACCCTGCCCGGGTTGCTGACTGCTCTGTAAAGTAAAGTCTATTTATTCGTCACAAGTAGACTTTCGTTAACACTGCAATGAATTTACTGTGAAATTCCCCTAGTTGCCACACTCTGGCTCTGTTTAGATCAATGCACCTAACCAGCACCTCTTTCAGACTGTAAGAGAAAACCCACACAGACACAGGGAGAACGTGCAAACTCCACACAGACAGTAACTCAAGCTGGGAATCGAACCTCGGTCCCTGGCGTTCTAGGGCAGCAGTGCTAACCACTGCGCCACCATGCCATTCTCTCCTCATGATCCACACTACACGACAGTATCCTGGAACATGGTGGAAACCCAATGTAAATAGGCCTACCCTGAACATTAAGACCAAGAGACATAGGAGCAGAAGTAGGCCATTTGGCCTGAGTCTTCTCCACTATCTAGTTAAATTATGACTGATCTGATATAATCCTCAACTCCACTTTTCCGCCTTATTCCCATGATCCTAGAATTCCTTACTGATTAAAAATTTGTCTATCTCAGCCTTGAAGACATTTAACAACACATCCTCCATAGCTCACTGCAACTATCTACCTGGGAGAAGAAATTCCTGCTCATCTCCATCTTAAATGGTCAACGCCTTACTCTGATTGTGCCCTCTGGTTCTAGACTCTCCTACAAGGAGAACCCACTTCTCAGCATCTATGCTGAGAATCCTGTGTGTCCCAATAAGATCTGCTCTCATTCTTCTGAACTCCAATGATCACTGGTCCAACCTACTCAAACTCTCCTGATAAGACAATCCCTCTATATCTGGGATCAACCAAGTGAACCTTCTCTGGAGTGCCTCCAATGCTAGTATATCTTTATTTAGATAAGGGGACCAAAACTGTTCACAGTATTCCAGATGCAGTCTATCTCGAGCCTTGAATAGTTTTAGCAAGACTTCCCTATTTTTATACTTCATTCCCTTTGAAATAAAGGCCGATGTTCAATTTGGCTTCCCAATTACCTGCTGAACTTCCATACTAGATTTTTGTGATTCATGCACAGGACTCTCAAATCTCTCAGTGCTGCAGCTTTCTGCAGTCTTTCTCTATTTAAACAATATTCAGCTCCTTTATTCTTCATACCAAAGTGAATAATTTCACAATTTCCTACATTATATTCCATCTGCCAAGTTTTTGCTCACTCACTTGTCTAGATCCCTCTGTAGACATTTTAGCCAGAATTTTACTGCCTCGCTTGCCCCGGAATCAGAGTGGACAAGAATGATAGGACAGAATTCTCCATTGGCCTCGGGCGGGATTTTGTAAGCCTGCCCGAGCGAGGTCGTAAAATCCCACCCTTTGTGTCACCCTCACCACTTGCTTTCCCACATATTTTTATGTGATCCGCAGACTTGGCAAAAGTACATTCACTTCCCTCGTCCAAGTCATTAATACATATTGTAAATCATGCCCCTGTTTGTCCTTATAACTTTGCAATTTTCACTGGGATTGTGGATTTTTCAGGCTATATTGTTTTAAAAACCAAATCGGACAAAAGGAAATCCACACATAAAAATACGATGTACCTTCATGTACATATAACGCATCCACACACACTCAAGTGCATACATATGTTTACATACAAATAAACTAACTAGCACACATCTGATATATGCACACAAAATGCTCAAACTCAAGGGTTCCAGTACGACTATGAAGTGAAATGTTTCCTGTTCAATACTGCATTGGCACTTTTAATCTCATGTCATCTCTAATGAGAACCCTTCAGAACTGCGACATCAATGTTTGTGGGTTAGTCTACAGTTCAGACATTGAGAAGAAGCGGAATGTAATGGAATGAAAATCTCAAATATGAAAAACCTAGAAACAAATAGGGTCAAGAAAGATAAAAGCTCTGTTTACAATATTTGTAAAAGATAGCAGTAAATTTCTTCCGGTTTCCTGTGCTGGAAATTCAATCCTTTGCATGACTTCTCCTCACTCTTCCCTTTATTTGTGGTAATGTGCAACTCCAGAATGGAGTCAAACTCCAGCTTAATTTAGCTGGGCATTTTGATGGTAAATCCTTCTTGTCCTTCCCTATTGTCTATGTTCCCTCTGTGTTTGTGTTTAAAAAGTAGCTTTAGCATTTGCTACAGCATCATCGATCTTAACCATAGCAGCAGAATGTGCCTCTTTCAACATTCAGTATGACTATGACTAATAATAAATGTGTAACTGTGATTTCTTTTCAGAATTTCTTTAATATTGTTTTTTATTGTACACCTTACAGAGTAAAATGCCAAGAATTCGCCAGTCCAAAATGTGGATATGTAATTGGATGCCAGGGGTAGTCCTCTTGTGTTGGTTTTTGAGTCCTGTGGGGATTTTCTTTTTACTGAATGAATGCTCCTTTATGCTTACACTGCACCAAAAAAAATTGTTGATTTGCAACTGAGGTGGACTTAACCTGTTCAACAAAAACCTTTAAATGAACGTTTGTGTCTGTGGCAGTGTGTAAGGAATTGGAAGCACATCTTTCACGATTGCTGCATTTGTCCAGTTAGCCTTTTAGAATGCCAACCATTATAAGTTTTTATGTTTATTCATCCGCTACCATCTCTAATTTAGTAATCCCTCCCCCTGACGCTGTCTAATGGACCACCGAGCATTATGGCTCCCTCACTAATGGAGATCCTCAGGGTCCTTATAACATGGGCCCTACTATAACATTCCCGATTTAACTGCTGGAGATATTGTATAAAGAGGGGAATTACTGTCTGTCAGTCTTGTCGTTTGCCTTTTCCTTCTCCACTCCAGTTTTAAGTTCAGGCTAATGACTGTCATTTCTTTTTCTATGATTTGCATGCCTTTAGCATGGCAGATTAATTTGGTATGGAGGCTTCTAAGTGGTATATTGTGTGTTTGTGATTTTGATGGGAAACTTCACCCCAGTCATCATCATGGATAGGGAGTGCTCTGTTATTACCAATTTGTGCCTGATGATGATGCAGTGCTGTTTGCTGTGGGAATTTCTGGTGCAGTATTCCTACAGCATAACGTACCATGACAGCAAATCTCCTGGTCGGAGATGCTACAGACAGGGGCAACATCCCTTCGGGGGCTTAGTATTGCAGGGGACTTCCTCTCAACTTTGACATGTATTTCTATTAGAACTGAATTTCCCTCCTCCAATATGCAGCCCTCATCTCCTCCACATGCTATGTCTCCCTGGTTTCTTTGATGCACGTTGCCCTCTGGCACATTGGGCGGAATTTTATCATTTTTGTGCCAAGTGCTGGCTCGGGTGCGAAAGCCAGCACGCAGCTGCACAGCCAGCATTTCTTGCCAGATAATCCACCCCTCGGTGTAAAAGAAAATGGAGGTGTGGCCCACGCCATCACGCTGGCAGGTCATGCCTGGAAAAGCTGGCAAAGCCAAGAATCCCAAGATTGGGGCTCCCTTTTTAAAGGATGCTCCGAATTTAAAAAAAAGAACTGCCCTCACCACCCCCCCCCCCCCCCCCCCCACGTAAAGGCAACACACCCCCATAGACAGAGGGAACCTCCTCTCATGGAGCCCCCTAGAAGGGCCACCCTTGGCACTGCCACCTGGGGACACTGCCAGGCATGTCTCTCTCTCTCTCCCCAGGGGCTGTACTTACCTGTGCCCGGCTTGTTCTGTTGGCCTTGTGCCAGATATGTTGTAAAGCTTGCTAATGTGGGGGAAATTCCAATGTGTGGGGACAATACAGCGGAGAAGTGCTTTAATGATGGGATCATTTTTTAAAATGAGGTTCCTAACCTTTCTGATCCCAACCATCGAGATTCTTGTTTCTGGAATCTCGGGGATTTGGGGTCCAGGTTGCCACTGCGTCCATAGCAAATGAGGGCACGAAATCCCAGCCATTGTCCCAGTGGCCATTCCTTTTGTGTGAAATAATAGGCTGCGAGAATGTAGTGAGCATTGCTGCTCATTATGATCCTGTTTCCTCCTGTTGCCCACATAAATTCCATTCTCAGCAAGATTGACTGGCTATTGATTCGGATTAGATTGATTGGCTGTCCTCATTTGAGGAAGGATGTCCTTGGTATAGACTGTGAAGGTTTACCAGGCTGATTCCTGGAGGGCAGGTCTGTCACATGAGGAGAGACTAAGTTGGTTAGGATTATATTCACTGGAATTTATAAGAGTGAGGGGACTCTCATAGAAAGTATAAAATTTTAACAGGGTTAGACAGGACAGATTCAGAAAAACTGTTCCCAATGGTGTGGCACAGTGGCGCAGTGATTAGCAATGCTGCCTCCCAGTGCCGGGGTCTTGGGTTCATTTCCCGGCTTGGGTCACTGTCTGTGTGGCGTTTGCACATTCTCCCCATGTCTGCATGGGTTTCTTCTGGCTGTTCTGGTTTCCTCCCACAGTCCAAAAGATGTGCGGGTTAGGTGCATTGGCCATGTTCAATTGCCCCTTAGTGTCCCGGGATGCATAGGTTAGAGGGATTAGTGGGGTAAATATGTGGGGTTACGGGGATAGGATCTAGGTGGGATTGTTGTCAGTGCAGATTCGATGGTCTGAATGGCCTTCTTCTGCACTATAGAGTTTCCCGGATTCCATGGTGGGGAAGTCCAGAACTATGGGTCATAGTTTGAGGATAAGGACCTTTCAGAACAGAGGTGAGGAGAAATTTCTTCACCCAGAGTGTGGTAAATGTGTGGAATTTGCTATCACAGAATGTAGTCGAGGCCAAAGCATTGTCTGATTTCAAGAAGAAATTAGACATAGCTCTTGGGGCCAAAGGGATCAAGGAATATGGGGGAAGGGGGATCAGGATATTGAATACGAAAATCAGCCATGATCAAAAGGAACGGTGGAGCAGGCTCGAAGAGCCGAACAACCTACTCTTGTTTCTGGGTTCTATGACTTATTCCTTGGTCTACGACAGCTGACATAATAATGGGAAATGCAGCACAAATTGAGATTTCACCATGGGGTATGGTCTGTATGGTGTGGTATCAGATCAGAGTGTCCAATACAAACAGTGCCCACTGCTCAAACAGCCCTGCATCAGCCTATCTGGGATGAAGTTCCTCTTTAAATGTTACTATTACTGAGTCTGGATGTGCTTTGACATGCCTATGTTGGTCTGATGTTAGAATCGGATGAAGTCCAGCCTCCTGAAGTTGTTGAAACTAGTGGAGAGTCCTCAGAGCCAGTGACAGAAGAGGTCAAAGGCCCTGAAAGTGTCGAGGAACCTGAAATCCCTGCAGCAGTTGTGGAACCCAAGGATAACCCATTGGAGGGAGAGGCTACACTGGAAGAGGAAGAGATAGAAGTTCTGCCACCACCAACTTCGCCAAAAGGTTAAACAACCCCTCCAGCCAGAAATCATATATTTCAATAGAAATATATCATCGGCTTACCTTTCCCTCAGTAGATGGATGTCCCCTTTGTCAGCCTATGCAGGTTGAATTTGCCTGAGGTGTAAGCTATTATAACTTTTGTTCCACACATTTCAGGCTCTTAACAACATAATATGGTATCTTAAATAAGTGTAGCCAAAAAAATAAAGGATATATCATTGGCTAAAACTGAGATAGGAAGACATTCCTAAATCAAATTGACTGGATACTCAATAATCTAATATCATTGTATCAGTTTAGAAAATTAATTTGAGCCCAATTTATATTGTTATGATCTAACTGCAGAAAATATGCCAGTGAGTAGAATAATATTTTATAAATCAAACAAAACTTCAATATATTTTCATAATTCCTTTTCTGCATTTGATAATTATTTAATATATAAATATGACAATTTCCTTTAATAAGATCTGGGTGTGTTCTGTGGATTTTTAAAAACAATTTTGTGAAATGCAGCTATTGTAGGCTGACAATAGGAGAACATTTTACCTGCTCTTGAATTCTCTGAAGCTTCCCAGACTCACATTCTTTTGCGGTGACAGACTAATAGTCTTTTGCATGAAATGCAAGCACTAACACATGGAGCAATTTAGGAACTAACATTTACTCACCAGTCAGTGGCTTTTGTAAAGTTTCCTCTTGGTAACTTGAACAATCATCTGCATATGTTGATATGCCCTTCTACGTTTAGAACCTAATGATGGTATTTTATTGGTAATACTGTATATACAAAATATATAATGTATGCAGAAATTATTGATAACTTCTATAAACTGTAGAAATGCTATCATGTTGGATGGTTAAAACATTTACCTACTTGTATCAATGTATGGGTTTTCATCATCTTGTACATATAGTTTACGACAACCATTGGTCTAAGTTGTCACAATTACATTGTATAATAATTATGGAAAATAATAATGACCCAGATTTTGCTGTCAAAATAATGCTGAGTCTACTGGCCTTTGCCAGTATGGTACAGCAACTTAAGGTGAGAGACATATGCGCAGTTAAACTCAAATGTCCGAGGAAGTTGCACAGCTCTGTTGGATAACTCTGCAAAAATGGCACATTGCAGTCTGCCTTACTATTAAAATGCATTGGTTGCTTTGAAATTGCTGCATTTGCATGGTGGATATGAACTAAGCTCACCACACCAAGTGAAGTCTTAACTATTCTTGTCCAACTGCTCTCTTAACTATGTGAGAAGTATTAATTACTGCCAATCAACTGCTCTCGCACAGAAAATTACTGGTTACAGATGTGAAATCTCATTCCTCCAAGTTTTATTTGTTGGAGATCTAAAAATCGTAAAATTTAAAACAAAAAATAAACTTTTACTTTTCCCTGTTGTCTTATTTCCCACTTAATCTAATCTTTTCTCCCCTATGTTTATCTTATTGTTGTTGATTTGACACTTAGTTCTTTCTTGTTTACATTTCCATCTCAGTTCTTGTGCTGTTATTTTCACAATCCTTCAAACCGATTGGTTACAGTTGCTTGTTCGCACATCTCCCTGTTTCCCTGCAATGTTATCAGTTTTCAATAACTTGATTAAATGTAAAAACCTAAACATTCAAGGGCAGGTCTAAGAAATGGCAGACACCTCTAAATGTCCCCTCACAACAAGCTTTATGGTCTAGTATTCACTGAAATAAAATCTGAATGTATGGGCCAGTGTGGCCAATCTGTTCTGTGTAGTAACATTCAGGACTTAAGAAAATAGGGGAGGAGGGAAGACCTTGCCTCGGATATACAATTTGTATTAGGTAGGAAGGACTTTGTACAACAAATTTATGTAATCTCCCAAATAAATATTCCGTGAAATGTTACCACAGGCAGTTGAGAAAGGCTCCACTCTGATCTAACATCATTATAATCTTCAACTATGCCACATTTCACAGGTGGCATTTCTATGGTCTCAGTTCTCAGTATATGTACAGAATGAGCAGGTTATAGGAATTAAAATAAGGAATTGTATATAACAGAATTGAGTGTCACATATTAGGAATGATCATATGGAAATAATGATGATCATGGAACAGTGTATTCTGGTCACAGAATCCACATCATTTCCTTTTCTTCATGTAAAGATAACTAACTGAATAACGATTGAAGAACTTGCCTCTTTGTGTGTAGCATTTGAAGGATGGTCTTAGAAATGTTGTCAATACCAGTTGGTTAAATATTTGTAGAAACAATTAAAATGCCGAAAGTGGAGTTTGGTAAGAAGTCTCACAACACCAGGTTAAAGTCCAACAGCTTTTTTTGGAATCACAAGCTTTTGGAGCACTGCTCCTTCCTCTGATGCTTCACTCACCTGATGAAGGAGCAGTGCTCTGAAAACTCATGATTCCAAATAAACCTGTTGGTCTTTAACCTGGTGTTGTGAGACTTCTTACCGTGCCCACCCCAGTTCAACATTGGCATCTCCACATCATAATGTGGAGTTGGTTCAGTAGTCGAAAGAATTCATCCAGTGAGTTACTGAGCCCTGCAGACCAGAATGGTTCTATGCTTGTTTCCAAGATGTTCAAAGTAGGAAAGTCAACCAGTCTGGCTGAATCCTAGATTACAGGGTGACAGGTGGAAATACTGAGATTCTAGTCATATTCTTCATGTAGGCCTTTGATATGGGACTGGTGCCAGAGCACTAGAAGGTATAAAATGTTACACCCCTGCTCAAAATAGAGGAGTGACGTAAACCTGATAACTGTAACCAGTCAGCTGTCAGTGGTGTGGAGACAATAATAAATATAGAAAAATATGGGTTAATAAATGACAGCCAGCACAGATTTTGTTGAAGGCAAATTATCTCTGACAAATTTTTGATTGTTTTTTTTGATGAAGTAATGGAGAGGCCGACAAGGGCAGTGTAATTGATGTAGAGACTTTCTAAAAGGCAAAATAGATTTGTGGGCTAAACAGTGGCCATGGGGTTAAAGGGGCGTTGGCGATATGGAAAAACAATTGGCTAAGATACAGAAAGCAAAGAGTAACGATGAACCAAAACAGAAAATGCTGGAAAATCTCAGTAGGTCTGACAGCATCTGTGGAGAGACAACAGTAGGTCTGACAGCATCTGTGGAGAAAGAACAGAGCCAGCGTTTTGTACGAGCCTTCGTCAAAGCTTGTCAACTCAACGTTCAATGACAAGGTTCCTTGGATTGCTGTTCCCGCTGCATCCTGAGATCCACACTCAGTGCCACATGCCACCATATGCACACACTTGATATCTCTCTTCAGCAGCATCGACTCACTCCATCTCAAAGCTGCCTTTATCCTCAGTTTCATTTAATTATTTGCCTCATCGGACACCTTAACAAGAAACTTTTTCCTCTTCCTTTCAGGCATAGGGGAATGCAACTGCCAAAAGCCAGCTCTGACGAAGGGTCATCCTGACTCAAAACGTTGGCTCTATTTTCTCTCCACAGATGCTGTCAGACTTGCTGAGATTTTCCAGCATCTATTGTTTTTGTTTCAGGTTCCAGCATCTGCAGTATTCAGCCTTTATCTTATCTGAGTAATGATGAACGATTGTTTTCCCAACTGGAGGAAGGTTTATAGTACAATCCTGCAATTTTGGTATTAGGACCATTACACTTTTTGATATATATTAATGAGTCCAGTTAGGTGTAAAGGGCATAGTTTTAAAGGTATGCAGTGAAGAAGAGGATAGTAGTAAATTTACAATCTATATCGACGACTTAGATGAAGGGACCAAGTGTACCGTTGCCAAATTTGCTGATGCCACAAAGATAGGTAGGAGAGTAAGTTGTGAAGGGGATTTAAGGAGTCTGCTAAGGGATATAGATAGGTTAAGTGTGTAGGCAAAATATTGACAGATGGAGTATAATGCAGGAAAATGTGAACTTGTCCACTTTGGCAAAAAGAACAGAAAAGCACCATGCTATTTAAATAGAGAGAGCTTACAGAACTCTGTACAGAGTTGGAGTGAAGCCAGCGTCATTGAATATTTTTAAGACCGAGTTGGACAGATTCTTTATTGACGAAGGGGTGAAAGGTCATAGCAGGTAGACCAGAAAGTGGAATTAAGGCCACTATCAGATCAGCCATCTCATTAAATGCTGGAGTAGGCTCAGGGGCTGAATGGCCTCGTTCTGCTCTGACTTCATATGTTTGTATTGCGTGTATTCTGTATGCAACTTGAAGGATAGTTTGGAGACTTATTTCACACCTACCACTGAACGTTAGGACTGGCCGAAGGTAACTCTTTCTGTGTTCTGTTCTCTTTTGGAATGAAAACAGATTGCTCTTCATTCAGTGGATATAATTCCCAACTTGGCTGCCCAGACAGTAACCTGGGAGAGTGGATTGTGAACTCCATAGAGAACTCATCCATTTTAATTCCATTAAAACCCATAAAGGGATGGACAATCCACTGCACTCCAGGTTACGGCCCAGGCGGTGCAATTAGAAATTAGAAAGTTTACTGGTTTCTGAGTTGGCTTACATTAACAGTGCAGTAAAGTTACTGTGAAAATCCCCCAGTCTCGCACTCTGATGTCTATTCAGGTACACTGAGGGAGAATTGAGCATGGCCAATGCACCTAGCAGTGTTGGCACTGCAGACTCAGAGCAAAAAGTCTGACAACACCAGGTTTTAGTCCAACCGATTCAGCAGCGCCAGGGACCCAGGTTCAATCCCAGCCTTGGGTCACTGTCTGTGTGGAGTTTGCATGTTCTCCGTGTCCCTGTTTGGGTTTCCTTCAGGTGCTCCAATTTCCCCCCACAGTCCAAAGATGTGCGGGTTAGGTTGATTGGCCATGATAAATTGACTCTAGTGTCAGGAGATGAGCAGGGTCAATACATGGGGTTACAGGAATAGGGCCTGGGTAGGATTGTGGCCAGTGCAGACTCGATGGGCCAAATGGCCTCCGTCTGCACTGTAGGGATTCTATGATGATTCTAACCGGCACGTCTTTCGAACTGTGGGAGAAAACTGGAGCACCAGGAGGAAACCTATCCAGACATTTTGAGAGTATGCAGACTCTGTACAGACAGTGACCCAAGCCGGGAATCGAAGCCAGGTCCCTGGCACTGTGAGACAGTAATGTTAACCATTGTGCCAATGCACAGCCCTGGCATACTGCCATTCATATAGTGACATATTCCAGAAGATGTCATTCTTCATTTCTGAGCTGAGTTCTTTTGCTGTGGGAAGTTTCACAGCCAAGGTCAATCCTACCTTCAACAGTTCTATATAAAAAGGAAATAGAAGGTGTAAGAAAAATTCACAAGTGTAGTAACAGAACTGAGCAGTTTTAACTATCTGGAAATGTTGGATAAGCCAAGATGCTTTTCTCCAAACAAAGAGAAGGTGAAGAGGGGTGACCTGATAGAAATCTTTAAGATTATGAAACTAGGTGTACAGCAGACACTCATGTGGACAAAATCATCAATAAATCCAACAGAGAATACAGGAAAGTGGTAAGAATGTGGAACATACTACCACAAGAAGTAATTGAGGTAAATAGTCCAGATACATTCAAGGCGAAACTAGATAGAAACATAAAAAATAGGGGCATGAGAAGGCCAATTGGTCCTTTGAGTCTTCTCTGCCAGTCATTATGATCATGGCTGATCATCCAACCCAATAGCCTCATCCCACCTTCCCCCTATACGCTTTGATCCCCTTCACCTCAAGTGCTATATCTAACTGCTTCTTGAAAACTTTGAACATTTTGGCCTCAACTACTTTTTGTGGTAGTAAATTCCTTAGGCTGGATACCCTCTGGGTGAAGAAATTTCTCACAAACACATACAAGAAGAAGAAGGATTTGCTGATAGGGTTCAATAAAGATGGGAGAGGTGGTGGTGGCGGGGTGGTGGGTGAGGTAAGAGAGAGCATAAATATCAGCAGAGACCAGTTAGGCCCAATAGCTTGTTTCTGTGCTGTGTAGTTTCCATGTAATTCTATGTAATGTGTGCAGCTGTAGAAGGGATTGCTGGATAGGGGTCAAGAACAAGGATCCTGTGAAATTTTATTCTTGTGGCTGAGGAATGTGGAGACTATTGTAACATCCCTTCTGCCAACTTGGCTGAAATCAGGTGGCAGAGCTCAGATGGGCAATCAAACCGAGGACCCTCCATTTCACAATATTTCAGCTGCCCATTGTCTCCTCCAGCCTTCGGGTATAGCATTTTGATAGGATTATTGGGCACGTGGAACTTGTTCTATTAATTCTACGCCTCAATATCCTGTATTCACATCATTAGTTAAGGAATATAAAATTATAGAATAATAGAATCCCTCCAGAAGGAGGCCATTCAGCCCATCAAGTCTGTATTGACCATAATCCCACCAGGCCCTATTCCTGCAACCCTTTGCATTTGCTCTGCTCATCCCCTTGACACTAGGGTCAATTTAATGTGGCCAGTCAACCTAACCCGCATATCTTTGGACTGTGGGAGGAAGCTGGAGCACCCAGAGGAAACCCACGCAGACACAGGGAGACAGAAAGCTTTAATGACAAGACTCTAGCTGTACTATATTTCTCTTGTGAGCCATTACTGGAAGTATTGAGTTACTCATCTGATATCTTGGAAGAACAGCTTGTAACCAAAGATTTCTTGTAAATGGAAATGCTGGTCAACGTAAAGCAACACTCATCATCTGGCTGTGAGACTCGATGTTGAGTGTGGTTTCTCCTAGCTTTATGCTTCACTAAACCATTACTTGTCATCCCACGGTGTTTAATTTTGGGCAGAATTTTCCCATCCTGCCCGCTTCGGGAATCGCAGCAGGCGGGACAGAAAATTCAGCGGACCATTGCAAAAGTCATAGAATAGAATCCCTATTGTGCAGAAGGAGGCCATTCAGCCCATTGAGCCTGCACTGACAACAATCCCACCCTAGACCCTTTTCCCGTAACTCAATGCGGTTACCCTGCTAGCCCTCCTGACACTAAAGGGGCAATTTAGCATGGCCAATCAACCTAACCTGCACATCTTTGGACTGTAGGAGGAAGCCCACGCAGACACAGGGGGAATGTGCGAACTCCACTTGGACAGTGATCCGAGGCTGGAATTGAACCTGGGTCCCTGGCGCTGTGAGGCAGCAGTGCTAACCACTGTGCCACCCTGTTGACCTCGGGTGGGAATTTCCAGTGTTGGAGCTTGTGCAGCTGAAAATCCCGCTCTTTGTCTCTAGTTTGCATGGTTAGCATCAGAGCCACACCGTGACAATCTGACAGCATCCTGTACAGAATTTACAAGGCAAAAACAAGTCATTCAATCCCAACAGGTATTTACTGGTTTTTATGCCTCCCGCTCCATTTACTCCATCTCAACATATCCTTCTATTTTTCTCTTCCTCATGTACTTGTCTAATTTCTCTTCAATGCATCTCTGCCATTCACTCAACCACTCCTTGTGAAACAATGTTCCACATTCTCACCACTCCCTAAAAGACTTCTCCTGAATTATTTATTGGACTTATTAGTGACTATCTTATATTTAAAGCTCCTAGTTTTTGATTTCCCAGCAGAGGGAGTCTGATAGTGGCTTCAGCTTTGCAAGTAGGTTGACTGGGGATCTGACATTAGTTACATCTTTTTAAAGTTTATTTATTAGTGTCACAAGTAGGCTTACATTAACACTGCAATGAAGTCACTGTGAAAATCCCCTAGTCGCCTCACTCTGGCACCTGTTCAGGTACACTGATTTAGCATGGCCAATGCACCTAACCATCATGTCTTTCAGACTGGGGGAAGAAACCAGAGCACCCAGAGGAAACCCACGCAGACACAGGGAGGACATGCAGACTTCACAGGCGGTGACCCAAGTCAGGAATCGAACCAGGTCCCTAGTGCTTTTGGCAGCAGCGCTAACCACTGTGCCATTGTGCCGCCTGTCTTTTGGGCAAAGAAACATTGACCCTCCATTTCATTGCTTTACCTGGAAACTGAGATTAATATTCTCAGAGTGTAGTTGCAATGGTGAATTATTTTAAGCTGTATAAATTGTATATTGGCCAAAAAATTGGACTAGAAACAGAAACTAGAAGCAGGAGTGGGCCATGTGGCCCTTTGAGCCTGTTCTGCCATTGATTTTGATCATGGCTGGTCATCGAATTTAATATCCTGATTCCCCCCTCTTCCTCCTATAGCCATTGATCCCTTTAGCTCCAAGAGCTATATCTAATTTCATCTTGAAATCAGACAACATTTTGGCCTCAATTACATTCAGTGGTAGTGAATTCCAGACACCCATTACCCTCTGGGTGAAGAAATTTCTCCTCACCTCAATTCTAAAAGTGTTACCCCCTATCCTCAAACTATGACCCCTAGTTCTGGACTCCCCCACCATCTACTAATTACATTCTTTCTGAATCTACCCTGTCTAAACTTGTTAGAATTTTATAAGTTACTACGAGATCCCATCTCACTCTTCTAAACTCCAGAGAATATAGTCCTAACTGACTTAGCCTGTCCTCACATGACAGACTTACCATCCCAGGAATCAGCCTGGTAAACCTTCACTGTGCTCTGTCCATTGCAGGACATCCTTCCTCAGATAAAGACACCAAATCTGCACACAATACTGCAGGTATGGCCTCACCAATGCCCTATACAATTTCATCAAAACACCCCTGTTCTATAATCAAATCCTCTCGCTATGAAGGCCAACATACCATTTGCCTTTACTCCCTGCTGTATCTGGGTGCTTACTTTCAGTGACTGATGCACGAGGACTCCAAGGTCTCGTTGATTATCCATCTCTCTCAATTTACACCCATTTGAGTAATAATCTGTCCTATTATTGCTACCGAAGTGGATAGCATCACATTTATCCACATTATACTGCAACTGCCATGCAGATGCCCACACACTCAGCCTGTCTAAATCACGCTGAAGCATCTCTGCATCTTCCTCACAGCTCACCCTCTGAACCAACTTTGTATCATCTGCAAATCTGGAAATAATACATTCAGTTCCCTCTTCCAAATCATTAATATATGTGGACAGTTGGGACCCTACCAGAGATCCCTGCGGAACCCTACTCGTCACTGACTGCCAATCAGAAAATGACCCATTTATGCCAACTCTTTTCTTCCTATCTACTAACCAGCTTTCTATCTATCTCAAGATATTACCTGCAATCCCTATGTGCTTTAACTTTACGTAATAGTCTGTTACGTGAGACCTTGTTGGAAGTCTTCTGAAAGTCTAAATAAATGACATCCACTTGCTCTCCTCAGTCAACCCTACTAGTTACACCACCAAAAAATTCCAATAGATTTGTCAATCATGATGAATTGATGAAGGACACATTTTTTAGAATACAGTAAGGAGATGAAAGCAAGTAATTTCTCAATTAAATGGCACCTTGCCTTTGGAAATACATCCAAATTAAAAATAACCTGATGTAAAAACATACAATAAGATTTAATAAGTGTGGGTCAGGTATCACTCCGGGTGTCATGGTGACACAATGGTTAGCACTGCTGCCTCATAGCGCCAGGGACCTGGCTTGATTCACGGCCTGGGCCACCGCCTGTATGGAGCCTACGTGTTCTCCCCGTGTCTGCATGGGTTTCCTCCAGGCGCTCCGGTTTACTCCCACAGTCTGAAAGATGTTCTGGTTCGGTGCGTTGGCCGTGCTAAATTCTCCCGCAGTGCACCCAAACAGGTGCTGGAGCATGGCAACGAGAGGATTTTCACAATAACTTCGTTGCAATGTTAGTGTAAGCCACTAATAAATAAACTTCAAAAACTCCTTAGGCCTCTTATTCAGGGTTATTTAAGATCATTCTGTGTGCTGCCAAAAGAATATAAGTTGCTTCTTTATCCACATATAGATGCCAAGTTAGGTGTGTGGGTCAGCACAGAGAGTGCAATCAGGAATAAAATGTCAGGTATATTTCACATCAAAACCTTTGGTGGGTGGGGGTGCGGTGGGAATGATGGATGGGAAGTTCAAAGCCAAAGAGAATTTATAAGCTAGATCATAAAATACTTGCCTACCAAATGGATTTTTGAAAATCTACCTTCAGAAATGTACATTTCCTGAAAATCAAGCTGCCTGAATACAAATATACATATGCATAAATGCACATAGATACGCACATGCATGCCAACAATAAACACATATTGTACTGCACTACAAATACATAAATCACAGTCATCGCACCTTCAACATCTGACAAGTGGATGGTCCCTTTCCAATGCTCCTTTCGCTAATTCTCCTCTCTCCAAAGTCAACAGGAACCTTTTCCATATTAGACGGGTAGTGGTAAAGTTCTATTCTTCTTGTGCTGGGAGGCTCAGATTGAATTCTGTTACATTCTACTTCTCTTCCAATCCGTATTTGTCTTAATGCATGACTGCCCTTTGCTTCAGAATGGGGTTGAACTTTTGCTTTGAATTTGTTTGAGCTAGGTTGGGCACTTTGCTGCTAAATTCCTCTTGTTTTCCCCTCTTATCAAAGTTCTCTTCTCATTGCGTTTATTTGAAATAGTAGTTTCAAAACTGGGATTTTCCATCATTGATCCTAACCATAGCAGCAAGTGGAATAGCAAATGTTGGATTTTAATTTCCTTTTCGGAATTGTGTTGGCTTTGTTTGTTACTTTACATTTTGAAAGGTCTGTCTGTCCAAACCTGGATGCCAAGATTAGCCCTCTTGTTTTCTTGTCTTTCAGTCCCTTTGGAATTATTTTTTCTTGAATGAGTGTTTACTTATTATCAATGTTTTTAAAATATAAACTAAAAATTAATTACTTGCAATAAGGGAAGAGTTTGAAAAGCTTTACAGTGAACCAGATTAAATGAAGGATGTGAATAGAAAAATAAAAACACATCACGTTAACCTTCTTTCAAAGTTGAATATATCTCTCCTTACCCATTGGCACACTCCCTTCATCCCCTCGACATGCTGTGTCATGTGAGTGAGGTTCCAAACTCCACTGACATAAGCTGCCTTGTGACACCTTAGCACAGAGGCCATTCTTCTTGTGTGAGCGAGGGGAGGTATTGATGGTCCTTTGGACTGTAGGGAGCATCTCTACTCATTATCTTGTTCCCTCACACACTCAATGCCCAGAAAGATTCACAAAATACAGATTGGAAGCTTGCCTGATTTGTTCTGTTTTTCTTGATTCACTGGCACTGGGGCTTTGTGCCAGCCTACTGCTTTGTCTGAGGTTAGAGCGCCTGAAACTTCAATGTGGGTCCTCTGGGGTATATGGATTTTGTAACGGACCTTGCAGTCCACTGCTCTCATTTTTTTGAATGCTGAGGATAGATCTTGGCATTGCGCCACAATGGGCGGCACGATGGCACAATGGTTAGCACTGCTGCTTCTCAGCGCCAGGGACCTGGGTTCAATTCCCGGCCTGGATCACTGTCTGTGTGGAACCTGCATGTTCTCCCCGTTTCTGTGTGGGTTTCTTCCAGGTGCTCCGGTTTCCTACCAGAATCGGAAAGACATGCTTGTTAGGTGCATTGGCCATGCTAAATTCTCCCTCAGTGTACCTGAACAGGTGTGTGGTGACTGGAGGATTTTCACATTGCAGTGCTAGTGTAAGCCTACTCGTGACACGAATAAACTTTAAATAGTGCAATACAGGGTGATAGTGAATCAACAGTCTTTTTTAGTTTTCTCCTGATTGACTTCAAAGTTAAAATCTATTCCCTTGCGTTACAGTAGATTCTGATACAAACAACCCTCCATCATTTTGACTGAAGCAAAGTTTCACTTTAGGCATAGTTGTTCCTGTGTCCTGATATATTTTGACATGGTTATGTTGGTCTATGATTAGAAGCAGATGAGATCCAGACTCCTGAAGTGGTTGAAGCTGCTGAAGAGAACACAGAGACAGTATCAGAAGAGGACAAGGTTCCTGAAGCTGAAACCACCAAGGAACCTGCAAGGCCTTCGACGCTTGTAGAACCCAAAGACATCCCATTGGAGGGAGAGACTGAGACATTGGTTGCAGCTCCAGAGGAAGCTGATCAAATCAAAGGTTAAAACAATTCCTCTCAAAAATAATTATTTACTTCAGTTGAAGTATCTAATTATCCTGGGTTATTTCGACCTTCATCTCAATTCACCTTGCCCTTGCTCCTCTGACTTCACAGTCCTTCTGTCCTCCTTGAACCTTCCCCTCCAAATAAATGCTCATTTCTATGGTCACTCCCTTGACTTTGCCTTCACATATGGCTTATCTATCCACCTCATCTCAATCAGAGACATGGCCATCTCTGTACTTGTCCTTTTATCCCACCATTATCCCCTTCTAACTGCACTTCCTTCTATGTTTGCCCTTGGAAAGACACTTTCACAAGTCTGAAGAAGAGTCATACGGACTCGAAATGTTAATTCTGTTTCTCTTTCCACAAATGCTGCCAGACCTGCTGAGTTTTTTTTCCAGAATTTTCTGTTCTTATTTCAGATTTCCAGCATCTACAATATTTTGTTTTTATCCAAAAGTTTCACCAGCCTTTGAGTGAAGAATGTCCTTCTTATGTCAGTCTTAAGTAGCCTGCCCCATATTCTGAGACTGTCTCTCTTGGTTCTAGACCCTCAGCCAAGGAAAACATCCTTCCTGCATCTACCCTGTTGAGCCCTGTAAGAATTTTGTATGTTTCAATGATATCACCTCTCGTTCTTCTAAATTCTAGAGAATACAAGCCCTACCATTCCTCATAGGACAATCCAGCCATCCCAGGAATCAGTCTGGTGAACATTCATTGCATTCCCTCTATGGCAAGTATATCCTTTCTCAAATAGGGAGACTAATACTGTACACAATACTCAGGTATGGTCTCAATCCGGGTATGGTCTCAGTAAGGCTCTGTACAATTGCAGCCAGACATCTTTACTCCTGTCCTCAAAACCTCTTGCCAAAAAGGCCAAAATACCATTTGTTGTTCTAAATTCTTACTGTGTCTGTACGTTAGCTTTCAGTGACTCATGAACAAGGACACCCAGATCCATTTGGACATCAACACCTGTCACCACCTAAGAAATGCTCTTAAGTACTTTAAAACTATAAACTTTTTACCCTGTTTTTCTATCAATGTGGTTAACTTCACATTTTTCCGTATTCTATCTGCCATGTTTTTGCCCACTTAGCCTAGCTAAATCCCTTGAAGTCTCTTTGCATCCTCCTCACAACTCACAACCTTGTCTACTCCTGTTGTCTAAATTTGGAAATATTGCATTTAGTCCCCATATCTGCATCATCGATATAGATTGTGAATTATGAATGTACTATAATTAATATATTGTAATACTTCTTACTGAATACAAATCACTATATATGTACAGTGTAGATTCACCAGAATTATATGAGGGCACAATGGATTTAATTGTAAGCAGAGCTCATATTCCAGTTGGTTAGAAAGTTGAGTAATCCAACTGAGATATTTAAAGTTGTTGAGGAATTCAATGGCTAGATTCTCCAGCTGTCCACACCCTGACTCTGCTGTTGGCGAGGCTGGAGAATTTGGCACTCAGCCAAATCTCCCTTCACTTCAGCAGGACGGGAGAACCCTGGTTGCAAGTGAGGTTGGAGAATCCAGCCTGAAGCGTAGAGACAGAGAACATAGTGTACAAGGAGGCACGTCTGACGATAGTTCCCTGCAAATCTATGGAAGCAAGAAATGAAGTCAGATAAGAAGAAAACTATGAGTGTTGCAATACAAAGCCTCAAACAAAATCTTCATAATGATAAAGGGTAGATACCCAAGCCATTTAGAAGTGAAATCAAGAAGCATTTTTTCAAATAAAAATGGCCTTGAAATCTTGGAACTTGTTCCCCAAAAGTTTTTTGTTAGGTCAGGGTATCAAAGATTATGGGAAAAAACAGATATTGGAGTTGATCAGTAAGACCTGACTGAATAACAGAACAGGCTTTGGGCAGGTTGTTTCTGAATGGTTTGCCCCTGATGCTATGTTTTTGTGTGAGTGAACACTAGGTAAGGCAAAATATACAAAATACAAACACCACACAAAAATACAAGCTCTCAAATACATAAAAACAAGCATCAATGCATCACTAAGCACAAATGCTCCCAGTTAGACATATAAGTGTACTGACCTAAAAAGATCCCCATGAATTACATTCCCCAGTGACAAGCTGTTTTGTAGGATTGACCCAGGTTTTCTCCTAATAGTAAAAGTCTTGGCTTAAGTGAGAATAGCTGTCCAGATCCATGGACCAGGGTGAGGCGACTTCTTGCGAGGTATCCCCAGTATACCGGCTAATTCTATCTTTTACTCTCATTTTATGCTTTTTAAACTGTTCTCTAACTCTTTTAAACTCTCTGACACTGTATTCTGCACCTCCTGCTTTGTTTTTTCCCCTGTATACTCTATGAATGGTATGTTTTGTCTATATAGTGTGCAAAAAACAATACTTTTCACTGTATCCCAATACATGTGACAATAATAAATCAGATCAAATTAAGTGCTTTTAGAGATGAGAATATTAATGAGACCTCTGAATATGTGACATTTGGTAAGTACGGTATGGGAAAAGGGTGAAGTAAGATGAGAAATGATCGCACAGATGTAAACAGACAATACTGAGACGGCCACACATTATAAAGAACAAAGAACAGTACAGCACAGGAACAGGCCCTTTGGTCCCATAAGTCTGTGCCAACGTACTCTCTAATCTAATATTTTCTTGCCTCTATGTGGTCCATATCCCCCTATTCCCTGCCTATTCATTTATCTATCCAGATGCCTCTTGAACGTGGTTATAAAATCTGCTTCCATCATCTCCAGCAACATGCTTCAGGCATTCACACCCTCTGTGTGAAAAACTTGCCCTTTACATCTCTTAAACTTTCCCCCTCTCACTTTCAACCTATGTCTCCAAGCAATTGACACTTCAACCCTGGAAAAAAGACTCTTAACTATCCACTCAATCCAAGCCTGTCATAATCTTGTAAACCTCTATCAGGTCTCCCTTCATCCTCCGTCCATCCAATGAAAACAATCCAGGTTTGTTCAACCTTTCTTCATAGTCCATATCCTGCAAACCAGTCAACATCCTGGTAAATCTCTTCTGCATCCTTCCCAATGCGTCAACATCCTTCTGGATAGTGTGGCGACCAGAATTGTACACACTACTCGAAATGCGGCCTGACTAAAGTCTTATACAATTGTTGCAACATGATTTTCTAAGTCCGATGCTCAACGCCCCGACTGATGAAGGCCAGCATGCCATATGCCTTCTTGACCACCCTGTTTACCTCAGCTGCCACCTTCAGGTGGAGGGCAGTGAGAATCCAGAGATTCAGAGTTCTGGACTGTGCAGGCTTCATAGACTTTATGATCAGAAATGGCATTAATAGCAAAGACATTAACTGATTCTCTGATTAGTAGTCTGGGATGCAGCCATTTACTTTGCTGCCCCTTGTAAAACTCTTTAGAGGCTGCAAACATTTAATTTCCTGCTTCCTTAGCTCCAGCTTAGCCTGGAGGCTCATCAATGCAATTGAGGTAAACCTGACTCTTGAAAATCAGTGAAGGTCGGTGTAATAATGGCTGATTGTATGGCAGTAATATACAGCCTGACTAATGCCTAGTTCAGAGGCTCAATCAGCCAATCTATCTGAGAGTGCTGTATTATAATCACCCTTGGGATACTAACAAGGTTAATAAGTGCCTCCCTAGAAAGATTATTAGAAAGATAGTCACCTATTGTCTATCAGGTTGAAATTTTTGCATCCAATAGCAAAAGGTAGCACTATATTCAAATTATGGATTTTAATCAGTCAAGTTTTCATCACAGGGAAAATGAATAGGTTAATACGAACATTTCAAATGATGATAGTGATAGATAATGCTGGAACTACGCAGCAGATCCGAAAGCATCTGTGAAGAGAGAAACAAATAGATGGTTTAGGTTGATGAATTTTCAAACTGGGAATGTTAGAGATGTAACAAGTTTTATGTAAGTAGAGAGGCAGGGAAATGTAGGGGAGCAGAGGAGAGAACAAAAGGGAATGGCTGTGGTGCCATTCCTGTCAGGCTGCAGCTGGAAAGAACTCCAAAGATGTGCAAGTTAGATGGATTGCCCGTGTTAAAATTGCCCCAAAGTGTCAGGGGAACTAGCTAGGGTAAATGCAAGGGGTTGTGGGGATAGGGCCTAGGTGGTTAATGTAGACATAATGGGCCGAATGGCCTCCTTCTACACTGCAGGATTCTATGGGTTCTGTGGGTCCTATGGAAGGTACAGCACGGACCTTGTTCATGTTACATAGCATGTGTGTGCAGCCTTAAAGGAACTACACATTGAAAAAAAACTGACCAGGCACAACAGTTGTAGAAGGAGGATTGGTTTTTGATAGGGTGGAAGATTCAGAGATTATAAGAACAGAACTGCAAGGCGAAATCTCCTAGAGGAGATTTGAATGGGAAAAGTAGAATCAATACTAACAGCTGCTGTCCAAAAAACATGGCAGCAAAGGTTATGATCCAAACTTATAATCAGCCAGTACAGAAGGGGCCAATTTGGCCTACTGTGCTGTGCAAATGCTATCCAATCAAAAAACTGAACCAAACTGATCAAAAATCTTAGAATGGTTACAGCACAGAAGGAGGCCATTCAGCCCGCTCTGTCTGTTCCAGCTCTCTGCAAGAGCAACTCAGCAAGTGGCACTCTCCCTCTCTTTTCCCTTAACCCTGCAAATCTTTTCTCTTCAAGTACTTATTCAATTCTCTGCTGAAAGTCATGATTGACTTTGTCTCCACCACTCTCTCAGGCAGTACATTCCAGATTCTAACCATTCGCTGCATAAAATCTTTCTTCCTCATTTTGTTGTTAGTTTTCTTACATTCACTATAATTCCTCTGGTTCTCGACCGTGCCATCAATATGAATAATTTATTGCCATCTGCTCTACCCAATCTTCTCATGATTTTGAATGCGTCTATCAAATCTCCTCTTAACTGCCTCTTCTGTAAGGAGAACCCAACTGCTCCAGTCAATCCACCTAACTGAAGTCCCTCATTCTCAGAACCAATCTCATAAATTGTTCTTTCCCCTCTCTAAAGCTTTCACATCCTTCTTAATATATGGTGTTGTAAAAATGTACTTCACAGATTTCATTAGTGAACACAAAATATATTTATTAATAAGAATTATACAGCAGCTGCATGTCTGTAGCTTGCTCCCAAAAGATCTCTTTGCCCAGGAGCCTATCTCACCATAGGGTGATTCCACTCTCTGAGTCTCCATCAGTCACCCAGAGCAAATGAACCTTACTCTGCTATGTTGCCCTTAAAGAAATAATCACCATATCCCTCCCCCTTCAACTCCTTTATACAATATTTAATAACTAATTCACTGCAGCCTAAATACAGTCAGCGATTTTAACGGCAGGGATGGCTTCACGTTCTAGCCCTAACTAGTGAACGGCACACACCATTTTGTGCACCCTGCAGCTCTTGTGCACCTTTTCCCACAACTTTCCATGGCAGCGCTATCTCCATTGCTTGCTTAAAATTTCTGTCAACCTCTGTATTCAATCTGTGTTGAATAGCATCATAGTTCAAGCCACAGACTAACATATCCCATAACATGTCATTTAGGGCAGACCTAAAATCACAATGCTCTGATAATTGCTTCAGTTTGGTCATGTAAGTCGATTGATTCACATGGGCCTCTTGCTCTCAAATTAAATCTGAATCTCTGGAGTATGACTGACGGTTGAGGTTTTAATTGAGCCTTAACGAAATCCACAGGCTCACTAAATGATTTGGAGTTCGGCGCACTTGGGGCTGTAAGTCTGCGAATAAGTTTATAGGTTTGAATTCTGTGAACACTTAGGAGAACCACTTTGCAGTTTGCCTCATCCCCTATTTAATTTGCTTGGAAATAATCCCCAAGGTGCTCATTGTATTGTATCCAGTCGCCACGGAGGAGACAAATGTTTCTAATCACCTAAAGAGAAGCATTCTGGTGAGAACACAAAAGATATTTATTGATAATTGTGTAGTAGCCGCGAGACAGAAAAATTAGGAACTGGAGGCCTGGGAGAATGTTTGGAACTTTAACACAAAATAAACTGAGATGACTGCCAATGGGAAAGTGCTGCAATTATTACTGCCCACTGCAGGGTGTTAAAAGCTGCAAATTGTATTGGCAGATCACATAGAACAGTATCACCACAAAGATATGAAGGGTTAAGTCAATGCAAGGTCTATGGGATTCACAACAATATAGGAAGCCCTCTCTGTTTGCACCTGGTCCATGGTATTGCTGCAACCAGAAGAGAAAATGCTGGAAAATCTCAACATGTGTGGCAGCATCTGTAAGGAGAGAAAAGAGCTGACGTTTTGAGTCCAGGTGACCCTTTGTTAAAGCTTCATCATGGTATTGCTGTGTCCTCCCCAACACCACCGCTGTGTTTTATCCTCTCTTTTTGTTGAAGTTAGAAAACTGTAAAGTGCCTGATGAAAAGGTGAGGTGCTGTTTTTGTTCGCTTTGAGCTTCATTGGAACAGTAGAGAAGGTCCATGTACAGAATGGGAATGGGACAGAGAATTAAAATGGCAGATGTCTGGAAGCTTGGGGTCACACTTTCAGGGTGAATGGAAGTGTTCTGTAAACCAGTCTCCCAATCAGCTGTTAGTCTCCTCCAAGACATGACAGTGTTCTGGACTCGACTTCTGAACAATTTAAGATCATAACCACTGTCCCCGTTTTCTCAGGCAGATTTCGTTATTCCCCTTTCACCTCTTCTTGACCCATCATTTATTTCTTTTGTCCCATTGCCACCTCCATTTGTCTTGCAGCATCTTCCCGTTTGTTATTTCACCTTATCACCAACCTTCTATTTTGTTCTCTCCTCCCTTCCCCACTGCTCCCCTCTCTCTTGTTTGGAGTCTTCACAGATGCCAGTTCTCTCACTTTGTCCGGTTCCGATAAAAGGTCTTTGACCTGAAACAGTCACTTACTTTCCCTCTTCACAGATGCAGTCAAATCAGCTGAAAAATTCCAGCATTTTCTGTTATGATTTCAGATTTACAGCTTCTGCAGTATTTTGCTTTTGTGGTAATGATAAAAGGTTTATTTGTTCCATCTCAGCTGCAGAATGTTATCCATCTCATTTTGATTATTCAAATCTGGTTAATGTTGATTCAAGGTACAGCAAAGGTGATGCAGAACAAGCTTATTGATTGAGGTGTTCAGGATAGCTTCCAAATGTGTAATGTATTTCTATTATGTGGTTTAAATTCTATTATATGAGGTCAACTAAAGATAATTACCATCTGTCTATAATTATGATTATGTAACCATTAGCTCGGCCATTATTTTTATACACATTAGGAATTTCTGTTTATGAGTAATGATAATCTGGTCAATTTGGATTGCAAGTTACAATAATGTTTACCAAACTATACTGAATAAGATAAATTAGAGTAGCAAAAAAGAAATGGAATCTCAACAGTGCAGAAGGAGGCCATTCAGCCGATCGAATCTGCACCAACTCTTACCCAGGCTTACCATTTAACCCCACATATTTACCCTGCTGATCCTCCTACCATATATATCTTGGGATACCAAGGGCCAATCTAACATGATCTTAACCCACACATCTTTGGAGTGCGGGAGGAAACTGAAGCGCCCGGAGGAAATCCATGCAGATATGGGGACAATGTGCAAACTCCACACTGTCAAGGCTGGAGTTGAACCCGGGATAACTGGTGCTGTGGGGCAGCAGTGCTAATCACTGTGCCAGCCTTATATACATATGGGGCAGCACGGCGGCACAGTGGTTAGCAATGCTGCCTCACAGCGTTAGGGACCCAGGTTCAATTCCATCCTGGGGTGACTGTCTGTGCGGAGTTTGCACGTTCTCCCCGTGTCTGTGTGGGTTTCCTCTGGGTGCTCCGGTTTCCTCCCACAGTTCAAAGATGTGCAGGTTAAATGGATTAGCCTTGCTAAATTGCCCCTTAGTGTCCCAAGATGTGCTGCCCTGTATGTAATGGGTTAGTCATGGTTAATGTGTGGAGTTCCTGGGATAGAGCAAGGGGGAGGGCACTCCTAAGATACTCTGTCAGAGTGTTGATGCAGACTCAAAGAGCCAAACTGCCTCCTTCTGCTCTGTAGCGATTCTATACATGAACACATAACACACCCTCTTCACTACCAAAACCACTTACTTGTCTCCTTATCACCAGAGCACTGCCACACACACCCCCTCCCTCACCTCCTCCCACCACCTCCCCCCCCCCACCCCCACCACCTTCTGCAGAAGCCCCTTCTGAACATGTGCTGAACTGCTGGTGGACAACACATCACTGACCAATATTCCACAAGCCAAAAGTCACCTCCTGCCCAGACTGGCCAGGGATTGGATTAGTAGAATGCCAATATGGTTACACTTGCTGTGGCCTAACACTATCACAAGCGGTGGGGAAATTAACTGAAACTAGCAGCTTCCCACTGAACACCTCTCAAGCCTCCCTGCCCCCCTCCCCACCCCACTCCCCACTGTCCCAATCCCAGAGATGTCCTTCATAATCAATGCTACCAGAGGACTTGAGCAGGGTGGAAAGCCTGAATTAAAGCAGGAGAGATTACATTTTCCAAAATAAAAAGCCAACTATATTTCAGTTAAAGTCAATATTCTATCTTTAAAAAAGCGAATAATTTGTATAAAGAGGTTCTCCTGTTTGACTTTCCTTTTAGGTTGAATCAGGTGATGCAATTGTGCTGTTGTCATTCCGAAACTAAGTGATTGTTTGATTGTGTTGACCATGTCCACAATTACCTTTTCATCGTTTTTGCAAGAGAGCTGAAATAAAGTAGTAAGTTATATGTCAACCTGCATTGTGACCCAGTCTTGATATTCCAGGCAAGCAAATGGTTAAATATTGTATTAGATTCCTGCCTTGGCTAGAATCTGTTAATGCTTTAGGTTAGGGAGAGAGGGCACCAAAAAACTGAGGGCTAGGTGAGAGAGGAGGGTGGAAAATGGGTGCTCGAGGAGGGGGTGGCTGGGAAATGGGGGCTCGGGTAGACAGGAAACTGGGAATGAAGTCACCGTGGGTTGTAGCATTTTCTGCAGATCTGGAAACAGGAGCAACAAGGTAGTGACTGGCAGCAACACTGAGAGAAAAGCGGGCAGTAAAAGAAGAAGTGAAGCTTGGGGATTTTACTGTGGATAAATAATGAAAGTTTATTTCTATAGGTGGGAGAATGGGGGGGGGGAGGGAACAGAAATTAAGGATTCCCACTTGAAGAAATGAGACGGAAGGGATAAGGAAGGTTGTTGAACTCAAGACCAATGAATCATTGGATCCTTCATCACACAAAACTATACCGGCTGAGACTAAAGCCTCATTTCAAAAGGGATGGGATAAATAAATCACATGGTCAGATATTGTGATTAGAATGTCACATCATCAAACCAACCGCATCCAAATAACCCCCCCACACAGACGCCTGTCCATACACTCTGCTGAATTGGGCTTGGCCTTGCTCTGCTCAGGTTAACACGGTGTCACAGTGGTTAGCACTGCTGCCTCACAGTGTCAGGGACCTAGGTTCAATTCCCGTTTTGAGTCACTGTCTGTAGGAAGTCTGCACATTCTCCCCAAGTCTGTGTGGGTTTCCTTCAGGTGCTCCGGTTTCCTCCCACAGTCCGAAAGATATGCTGGTTGAGCACATTGGCCATGGTAAATTCTCTCTCCGTGTACCCGAACAGGCGCTGGAGCGTGACGACGAGGGGATTTTCGCAGTAACTTTGTTACAGTGTTAATGTAAGCCTACTTGTCACACTACTAAATAAGCTTTAAAACTTAAACTAACTGGACATGGATGCCAGATGACGTAAAGGGAAGAGCATAAGCTACTGGAGCAGGAGAAGACCATCCACTCTGTCAAACCTAATCCATCATTCAATATGATCATGGCTGACCTTGGGCTTCAACTCCAATTTCACGCCCACTTTCTTGATTCCCTGAGAAAACAAAAATCTGCCCATATCAGCCTTAAACACGTTCAGTGATGGCTCACCCAGAACACTCTGGGATAGAGAATTCCAAAGATTCACAACCTTTTGAGTGAAGAAGTTTCTTCTCACTTCTACATGATCTGCCTTGTATTAAGTTGATCTTTCTCTACACCCCAGCTATGACTGCAACACAACTTTCTGCACCCTCTCCTTTCCTCCTCCATGAACGGTATGCTTTGACTGTATAGTGCGCAAGAAAGAATACTTTTCACTATATGCTAATACATGTGACAATAATAAATCAAATCAAATTCTCTCTCTGTCTCACATCACGCACTCATACGTATGCATGCACTTGCAGTCTCACCCTGATGCACTTGCAGGCTCATGCACTCACAATCACACACTCTCACAATCACACACTCTCACAATCACACACTCTCACAATCACACACTCTCACAATCATGTACTCTCATGCTCATTCACTCTCATACTTTCTCCCTCAAATCCCCAGGTTCAGAAGATTTAGAGGTTTTCTTACTGAAAAGGAGTTCCGTGGTAATGAAGATGGCAAGATGTGCTTTATCCCCACCCTATGTAACAGCTCAGCTGCTCTGGGGCTATGGCAAATCTCACACTTGGTTCCTGCAACTGCCTCTTCTCCTGACACATGCAGTCTGTTCCACCATCTTGACTCCTTTAGACCATCAGTGGGCCAGCTGATGGTCTAAAGGACAGGAGCATGGTCAAGGGTGGATATATCACCCAGAATGCACTCTGGCTTTCAAAACAAATAGTCATGGAGGTTTGGGCCCTTATTCTAATAAACGCTTATTCTACAGATCTTTATCTGGAGTGGAGTGCCCAATGTGTGCTTGTTTGTGAGCACATTGAGGTGTGAGGTGGACACTTACATGAGAAGTTGGTGCTGCTCGAGCCCAGGCCTCCTGAAGGTACAGTTCCCGGTGATTAGCCCTTCTCTCCTGAGCCCTGAGTAGTAACCCAGAGATTATGATTTTGTGGTTTTACTTTTTAATTTAGCCCCAATTTACTCATACTTCCTCAGAAGAAGCTTTCTCCTAGTCCTACCTATGTCTTTGGTACTCATGTACATCACAACAGCTGGACCTTGCTGCCCCCACTCTTAGGTTTGTCTCTAGTCTGGAGGAGGTATCTTTAACCCTAGCTCGGGGCAAGTAACACAGCCTTTAGGACTCACTCTTGGCTGCAGAGAACAGTATCTATTCCACCCTAACTATACTGTTTCCAACCTGGCAACAAATCAAATTAGAAGCATTTTGTTCAATAGGTGTGTCTGCCTCTTGGAATAAACTGACCAGGTAATGTCCCCGTTCAATGATGCATTGCAGCATCTGAATTCTTGGACTCCAGCTCAGCAACACTGAGCTGAAATTTCTCGAGCTGCAGAGACTTACTGCAGATGTGCTTGCCATCGATCAACCTGACGTCCACCATCATCCACATGCCACAACTGCAACACATCACCTGTTCTGCCATCTTTATTGTGATTAATTCAACTAATTAGGGTTTCAAGTTTAGAATATCACTCAATTGTTAACTGTAGTTATAATAAGTAGTTTAATTAGTTAATCTTTAAATTTAATGCAATATCTATATTTCCCCAGGACCAGTTTAAACTATTGTCTATGACTAGACAGATAAAATTATAAAAAGAAATCACCATATGACCGCCTACCTGTTAACTAATTCATAGAATCATAGAATCCCTACAGTGCAGAAGGAGGCCATTCAGCCCATTGATTCTGCACTGACTCTCTGACAGAGCATCTTACCCAGGCCTACCTCATTCCTATCCCTGTAACCCCATACATTGATCCCACAAATCCCCCTACCCTACACATCTTTAGACACTAATGGCCAATCCACCCAACCTGCACATCTAAAACCTTTAAACACTCACCAGCTCTTGGAGTTTGGAAAACAAGCATGAGAAACAATACTTCCTTCCCCTCTGTGTCAAATGCTCACTTTCACCAAATTTCCAAGTTAGCACATGCTCCTTGTGGCACTCTCCCATTCTAAGCAGTGGGCATCACTGAAAAGACAAAAGTAATTCATTTTTAAACAGTGGATGTGGAATGGAATACTTTTGTTGGCTAGTTATAAAAATATTGGAGATGAAAAATTTGCTGTTTGACTGGGCCAATAAGTTCAAGGCCGATATTCAAATTTCCAGGAATACATCCAATCCAAGTTGGCAATCCTGACTGTGACTGAAGTCCCCAGTTCAGAGTTACCACCTTCACGTGAAACCAGAGACCAAGAAGAGACATGGAGCCTTTTATGGGGCTCCTCCTGCTGTCCTTCTCCACCACCTTCCCCTCCCCCAACCGAGAATTGCCAATTCTGGTTGAAGATAACCCGGAGATTTGATCATGTGACATTTCAGCCACATAACTTCTGATTGCACAATGTGTCATCATATGATACCTGATCATATGTCTTCTACAAATGTACTGCCTTGACCTTGTGAAAGATTGACCCCCCCCATAGTTGAAATCCTTTGCTTGTGGTTTTGCAGCAATAGCCATTGTGTGAGATGTTCCAAGCCCTCTCATGAGTGGGTGAAGAGAGGAATCCAATTTGGTAGGATGGGAGGATGGAATTTACAGGACAGGGAGTAACAGGGGAGAGAAGCTATGATTCTACTAATGGGAAATAACTTAATTGAAATTACGCCGATAGCTAATAGCATTGGTATATCATATATCATATGGACATAAACAGTTCAAAAAGGCAGCTCACCACCACCTTCTCAAGGGCAATTAGGGATGGACAATGAATGTTGGCCTAGCCAGTGACACCCACATGGAATCCATAGAATCTCTACAGTGCAGAAGGAGGCCAATTAGCCCATCAAATCCGCACTGACTACAATCCCACCTATCCCCATAACCCCATGCATCTACCCTAGCTAGTTCTCCTGACATGAAGAGGCAATTTAGCATGACCAATCCACCTAACCCGCACATCTTTGGACTGCGGGGGGAAACCAGAGCACCTGGAGGAAACCCACGCAGACATAGGAAGAACATCACATCCCATGAATGAATAAAGAAAAAATCTCCCCAACCTTGTAATATCCCTAACTCTGTTAGGGGTTGTGGGTTTTACACATAAAGGAAAGATGTAAATTGCATATGTCAATTTAAAGTAACACAACAGGTTTATTCAAACAGCTCTGCTCTATACAAAGTACAAACTGAACCTAAAACAGCCACCTGTGCAACACTCCAATGATATCACCATCAAATCATACGATCAGCTCTTAAAGCAATCTACAACCACTTAAGTCTGTAACAAACCTATGACTAGTTGTATTTCTAAATCCAGCTGAAAATTATCCTGAAACTATAGCCAGAAATCCCCTGCAGTACACAAAGTCTGGCTAGGCTCCCTAATTGTTTGTAAAAGGCTCCATGTCTCTTCTTGGTCTCTGGTTTCATGTGAAGGTGATAACTCTGAACTGGGAACTTTAGTCACAGCCAGGATTGCCAACTTGGGTTGGATGTATTCCTGGAAATTTGACTATCGGCCTTGAATTTATTGACCCAATCAAACAGCAAATTTTTCATCTCCAATATTTTTATAACTAGCCGACAAAGTATCCAAAGAATATTTTCCCCCTTGGGTTTGCTCACAGCTTTGCCCAGGGGATTAATTCTTAATTCTTGCAGATTCTAGGTTAACCCTGAAGGGTTGGAAACCTCAGTCACAGCAGATCTGTACTTGGAATACACAGGTCAAAGCTAGCCAGTATACCGTACCATTCTCTGAGAATGTACCCGAGGGACACCATCAGTGAGTTAAGTCTGCCTGAATTTGAGCCCTTATTCCTCAGGCAATCTGCCAGTGGCCATACAACAGGCACTGGCAGCTAATTGGCATCATAAAGATGAGGCCAAATTGGGCTGATACTTGGAGCCTCCTTCTGCCCGTATTGTCCTTCAAAATTGGCCTCATCTATTTTCCAGGCCCTTGTATACCTATATGTATTTGACCGTAGATTTCTGAGCAGGGTGTTAGCAAGACTTCACTAATGGTGTCAACTTTGTCATTTGCTGCTGTTGTGGTATTTAAAGCAAAATGATTGAAGTCTACAAGTGTTCCTTTCTTATGTTACAGCTGCATGTTAAAACTAAGCACCGTGAGTCCAAATTATTAAGGGTTAAAGAGTCTGTGTTCCTAAGATTGTGCTGAACTCATCAGGATGAAACTGCTCCCAGGAACTAACTAACTGATCTATAGTGACTCACTGAAAAAGGGCGGAGTTACACATCAGCGCTCTGCACAGAATTAAAGAGACAGTCCATGAACTGCGCAAAGTAATAGTGACAGCTTGAAAGGCACTTTAATGGGGAGATCACAGTAGTTTCATTGCAGTGTTAATGTAAGTCTACTTGTGACACTAATAAATACATTTTAATTTTAAAAAGGTGACGTGGTGATAATCTCACTGCATAATCCCAAGGCCCAGGCTAGTGCTCTGCAGGCATAAATTGTAAAACAGATAATTAATTAACAAATTTGGAATCGAAAGCCATTGTCAGTAATGGTGACTGTGAAACTATCATTTATTGTCAGAAAAATCCACCAGGCCCCTTAAGGCACTGACATAGGGAGTGGATAGAGGGGCAGAACTTGGCAGAAGGGAGACTTTTCGAATTTATCCTTTAAAAGTTCCTCTCATGCACTCTAGAGTTCACCATTCCTCTAAGCAGATATGAACCACAACTCTGTGAAAATTGTGGAAGAGTGGGACAGGCCTAGCCTTGTAATGGAGCCAGCCAGGCCAGGAGTGTTTGACAGGGAACAACACACACCGTTTAAAGGTAGTTCCAAAAATTAGATAATGCAGTTCGGAATCCCAGAAGTGGGGCCCAGTTACCATTACCAAAGAGCTCCTGAGTCAACCTGACTCTGCGGAAGTCAAGTTTTGGAAAATAGTCATCGACATTGGAATGCTTTCTTGAAGGTGAGATGCAAAGCAACACCAAGAAGCTGTGCTATGGGGTACCTGAGGTGACTGGTACTGCCCAAAATATAAACAATACAAGACTCTTGAGGCTTAACTTTACTTAAACCAACGGCCGCCAGAAGTTCATCAAAGAGTTATGTAGCTCCGACATAGAGCAGCAGAACCTCTCTGATGAATCTAACATAAACAATCAAAACAGATCAATTATAGTTTGTTCTTATCAACCATTCATGCCTTTCAGTAACATTAAGTCAATCATCTTCAGGATACACAAATCAACAATAATACATGTCAAATACTTTATCCATCGAACTCTACCCCTTGGCACAATGGTATTTTGTTTGTCTGTGAAATCTGGAAGCTGACTCCTCTCTTGGCTAGCCTCACACCCTGGTTGCCTAGTAGCCCAGGATGCTCCACTCAGTGTTCAAATGAACTTTCTCAGGCGTTCCCTTAAAGGTCACTGTCTAACCAGACTAACTCACGACACCATGTCTGAACACCAGTCCATCTTGTCTGGACAGTGAATAACCCCTATTCATGAAATATGATCAAGTGTTCTAAGTGTTCTCCCTTCTGAAATTATGCTGATAAAATTTGCGTATTTCCAAGGTCCAAATTGTCTTTCGAAATATGGCTTTGCCCTAATAACTTTTACCATGATGCCTTGTGATAAAGTACTTTTTGACTAAAGGGAACATTATTCTTTAAAGTCAATAATTCAAAATATCAATATATGTGTTTTATAGTCATAATCACTGGTTTGAATAAATTACTGCATCCCTTATGTGTAAGTTGCTTCTTGTTAGCTCATTACCTGATTTTGAAAGTCATTTAATTGAACGCTGCCAGTTCTGTCAGTGCCTTAATATCTACTATCTTACTACCTCATTAGTGGTTCCGCTTACAAGCTGCAAAAAGAAAACACAAGTTTAGCTATGTTCTTCATCTCCAAAAGAAAAATTTAATAAACCAACCAATTGAAAAAAGTGTAAATATGAGCAAGGAGAACAAAACTTAATGTGCTTAAAATGAATCACCAAATAACGATAAATTGTTTAATGAAAAAATGAGAATGTGAGATTATGCCAATGCAATTCCAGCAACAAGAAACAAAAAATACGGAATTCTGTCAAGCGTTAAAACATTTGGGAGAGGTTGCAGTCAGGCAGTGACATCTGCTGAGTGAACAGGGCAAAAATGAATTAAAATTCCTATCCTGATCAGTGGAACGGTCTCAAATTTCCCAAAACTGACAGAAGTGATGTCTCTACATGAGGAGCAGAACAGCACCCCTTAATTCCCCCAAATCTGGGAAGTAAAAAAGAATAATGTGTACAATGTGTGTCACTTCATGTTAATGTCTGTTCTGGTGCGGTCTTCATGTTTGAGTTCAAGCCTATTGAAATGGTTTAATCCCATCAGGCTTCTGCTTTTACCTGCACAGAATGTGAACCAATCACGGGTGATGCTTCTGCAATCTGGAAATGAAAGCCAGTCTCAAGTAATGGTGACCAAGAAACTATCATCAATTGTCAGAAAAAACCATCTGGTTCCTTTTGGGAAGGGAATCTGCCATTCATACCTGGTTTGGCCTCCGTGTGACTCCAGACCCAATAGCAATCTGGTAGAATCTTATCTGTCCTCTGGAGTGGCCAAGGATGCCTGAGGGCAATTAAGGATGGGGAAAAAATACTCACCTTGACATTAATGTCCACATCCCATGAAAAAATGCTGAGCTGAAACTGTGACTGTTCCCAAAACTAGAAAGCTCGAAGAGGGAGAGATAGCTGTAAAGGATACCAATGGTGAAATTTGCTGCTCAAAATAGATACTTTAGCGCCACCGTCATTGAAAAACATCATAAAGAAGTCTTGATTTTGACTGAGCAATCCTCCAGTCATTCACCGTTGATCATGGAAATATATATTTTGAAAAGACAACAAAGTGGGAAATGAGGAAGAGCAGTTTTGATAGTAAAGGGCAATATAAAGACAACAGTGAGAAAGAATCTTGGCACAGGATATAAGGAAGCAGAATCAGTATTGTTACGATCAGATGAAGAGGGGTCGACACTCTTGTTGACATTCCTTGTTTGGCTGCAACTGTTTATTTTAATGGATATTCTTGGCAATTCTCTGATTGTTTAATGTGAAGGTAGTAGTTGATGTAATAGATACATATTGTTTTTGTGTTTAAGGAGAAAGTTTAAAATTCAAACTTATGCTATAGGTAGTTGGATTGTCTGGAGGAAGGACAGCTCAGATGCTGAAAAAGCAGGATAATTACTTACTTCAGACATGTAGGTCATGATTTTTTCCCTGAAAAAACTAAGTAGCTAACAGGTGGGAAAATGGTGTAAAATAAATTTCAGCCACTCTGTGCTTCAAAGAGATTTACGCCAGTGAGGGTGGTGGGGCCTAATCATGCTTGTAATCCCCACTGGTGTACTACTCGAGCAGTGCAGTGTGCTTGGAAAATTGAGCCCATAGTGTTTATTTAGCAGAGAGTTAATGGGGTTTTTGATTAAAAGAATGGAAGTTGGATTTAGGTATGCGGGGTCATGTGATAATGTGGTTAATGAGAGGAGTTTGATATGTAGTGGAGAGAAAATAGCTTCCGTGTTCTGACTGGGGTTTGTTTAAAAACAGAGTTCTGCAAGCTGCACTCTCCACAAAATCTCTTTGAAAGCTTCAAGGGCTAATTACACTCATTAAATCAAGTATGTTTATGGTTGCTAACTGTTTTTACAGTGGTTTTTGAGTCTATAAGATGACTGTTGCTTATTTGGAACTGAAATAGTGATAAGTTAGAAATTACAGTTGTTTCTTTTCATGTTTAAATATTGTTTACCAGGTTGGGCTGTTTCATTTATTAGAGTTATATTTAAACTGTGTTTAAATATAATAATATTTGTTCTACTGTAAAAGAATTCATCAGTGAAATTTCCCCTGGAGTGAAATATCATATCCCCATATTTATGTCAAAATAGAAAAATTGTTGAGGACTAGTCTGGCTTCCTGGTGTAATTTGGGATTCTGGAGCAGGCTCTTAACATTAAATGTTTATGTGCTGTGGTGATCAAAGTCACTAACAGGTTATCTTGAGTTTGGTCTTAAAGAAAGAGATTTGTATTTATTGTACTTATCCTGGTCTAAGCAAAATAATAAAAATGCTTCAATTTTCCCCCACACTTACACTCAGATTCTGACAGAAAAAAAGCAGATTACAGAGTGGGGGGAATAGACAATGATATCTTCAAGTCCAGTAATGATTATATGGTTGTCATAGGTTGATAACTTTGTTGAATCCAGATTGAGCTTGGTAGTCCTGACTGGCAGAAGCAGAGAGTGGGGATAAAGCAAGATGGCAGCCGGTGATTGCAGTGTGCCTCAGGGAACCACAAGTTTTCATACTATACATTAATGATTTGGAGGAAGGAACTGAAGGCACTGTTGCTAAGTTTGCAGATGGTATAAAGCTATGTAGAGGGACAGGTGATATTGAGAAAGCAGAGGGGCTGCAGAAGGACTTGGACAGGTTAGGAGAGTGGGCAAAGAAGTGGCAGATGGAATACAATGTGGAAAAGTGTGAGGTTATGCACTTTGGAAGGAGGAATGGAGACATAGACTATTTTCTGGGGAAATGTTTAGGAAATCAGAAATACAAAGGGACTTGGGAGTCATTGTTCAAGATTCTCTTAAGGTTAACGTGCAGGTTCAGTCGGCAGTTTGGAAAGCAAATGCAATGTTATTGTTCATATTGAGAGGGCTAGAATACAAGAGCAGGGATATACTTCTGAGGTTGTATAAGGCTCTGGTCAGACCCCATTTGGAGTATTGTGAGCAGTTTTGGACTCCATATCTAAGGAAGGATGTGCTGGCCTTGGAAAGAGTCCAAAGGAGTTCACAAGAATGATCCCTGGAACGAAGAGCTTGTTGTATGAGGAGTGGCTGAGGACTCTGGGTCTGTACTGGTTGGAGTTTAGAAGGATGAGGGGGGAATCTTATTGAAACTTACAAAATACTGCGAGGCCTGGGTAGAATGGATGTGGAGAGGATGTTTCCACTAATAGGAAAAACTAGAACCAGAGGGCACAACCTCAGGCTAAAGGGATGATTCTTTAAAACAGAGATGAGGAAGAATTTCTTCAGCCAAAGAGTGGTGAGTCTGTGGAATTCTTCACTGCAGAAGGCTGTGGAAGCCAGGTCATTGAATGTCTTTAAGACAGAGATAGATCGGTTGTTGATAAATAAGGGGATCAGGGATTATGGAGAAAAGGCAGGAGAATGGAGATGAGAAAAAATCAGCCATGATTGAATGGTGAAGCAGACTCGATGGGCCGAGTGTCCTAATTCTCCTCCTATGTCTTATGGTCCTTCTGGTTTTTGCATTGAGGCAGTTTAAGTGTTGATGGTTTATCTGTTCTTCCACAGTCAGCAGCTGCTGGATTGAATTTTTAAAAATTCTCTGTCTTTTCCGCATTGATAGTTAGACAGCAGACAGGGTTTGAGCTTGCAAGATGGGCGGGGAAAGAGAAGAAGGCCCACACAGGATTTTTCCACTTTGGTGTGTTTTCTGCTTCTGAATCTGACATGCAGAAAGTAATTTCTTAAAATGCAAAAGAGTTAACTAGCTTTTCACGATCCTTTCATCAACTGCCCAGTGACAAAAATATGGTCATGGTTAGTATATTCAAGGTAGATGGTTTTTATCTTGATAAGATTAAGGTTGGCTAAATTATTTTCTCAGTTACAGTTTATTGTCTGAGGTGATTATACATAACATATAGTCCCCATCAAGGCAATTATCTAGGTTTTATGTGAATAAGTTAGGAGGTGATTCCGTTCAGACACATTCACGGTAATTGTCTCTGCTGGTATTTTTTTAAACAGGTTGGCTACACTTAATGGCTTTGAAATCTGTCCTATACAGTGATAGAAATATTCAGCCATCTTGAATCTGCAATTTCAAGTAATTGGAAACTTGCCTCGGTCTAATTCAGTCAGTGATTTTCAGCTAGTAAATGTATAAAATCGTTTTTCATAATGCATGGCCTTGTAGCAGTATGCTTGGAGATTATAAATAAAAAGGATTAGAAAACATCAGCAATTGGACAGATCATTGTGCAAGAAATAATCAGAGTTTGGAACTGAAGCAACATAATAACAGTGGGGGTGATTAATTTTCACATGGATTGGAGGAATCAAATTGAAAAAAGTAATACATACAAACTTATGAATTAGGAACTGGAGGAGGCCAATCAACCTCTCAAGTCTGCTTCGCTATTTGATAAGATCAAGGCTCATCTGATTATAGCCTCAACTCCACTTTCCTATCACCTATATCTTTTGAGTCCCTTGTCAATCAAGAATCTATCAAACTCAGCCTTAAAAACATTCAATGACCCTACCTCCACTGCTCTCTCGGGAAATGAATTTCACAGACTAATGTCCTTCTGAGGAAAATAAAATCTTCTCATATCCATCTGAAATAGGAAGCTGTTTACTTTTAATTAGTTGTATGTAAAAAATATATTCCACAATAACAAGAGCAGAGAAGAAAGCCCTTAGTTAATATTATTTGATACTAAAATATTAATTTAACTTAAAGGGGTGAGACATGGCAGGAGATCTCCAAGCCATGGTCTGCTCTTCTGGCTCCATGTGGGAGACCAGGAATGTTTTCAGCTCCCAGTACCAGGGTTTGTGCAGGAAGCGTGTCCAGCTTCTTCGAAGAGTTGTCCAGACTCGACATGTTGGCTCTATTCTCTCACATCAGATGCTGTCAGACCTACTGAGATTTTCCAGCATTTTCTGTTTTTGGTATTGCTTTCCTATTCTTCCTGCCAATGTGTGTCAAGTTCACCTTTTGCCACATTACACTCTTTGCCAAATTTTTGCCCAGTAGTCTCAAAGTTGAGTTTGTAGAATGCCATTGCAACATTTTCCCGGTACAATATGCAGTGGAACCACTTAGGGATACAGGTATCATAGATCTACGATTGCGCAACAAGGCAGGTTTAATGATCAATCTCACAGTAAAAGATTCCCGGGGAAAAAGTGATCATAACACAACTGAACTCCATAGTAAGATTGAAAGCGACATATTCTGGTCCCAAACAAGAAACTTGCAATTAAACAAAGCCAATTATGTAGCTATGAGGGAAGAACTGGTGAGTAAATAGATTAAAATGTATGATGGTAAATAAAAAATGAGAAACATTTTAAAGAATCAGTTCAAAGTAGTCAACAAAAGTGTGTTTAATTTTTTAAAAATTCAGCAAGAAAGATGCATTCTTGGCTTACTGAGGGATTTAAGAATCATCATTAAATTAGGAGGAGACAGGGATGAGGATGCAAAAAGTAATAGTAAACTGAGGATTGAGAGCATTTTAGAGACCAGTAAATAATGACCAACATGTTATAAAAAGGGAAAGAATAGAATAGGAAAGTGAGCCAGCTAGGATCATAAATACAGATTGTGAAAGCTTTGGCAAGTGAATGAAAAGAAGGGGAGGGATTCTCTGGGCCCACTCGTTCCCGACAGGAATTGCTATGGTTTGGAGAATAGGGTATCTAGCAAAAAACAGGTTTGTCGCTGGGCGGATGCTTCCGACCCGCACCGCTGGCACTGATTGGGTTCTGGCCCATAGCGGGCGGTAATCCGATAATTATGCAAACCTTCTTACTGTAATAAAATTAGGGGGTTTGATGGCCCATTCACTGTCCCCCCGACATTCACCTCATTCTCTAGTGGGAAATGTACCGGGCGGGCTTTGGTGCTGGTAATGACCAGCGTGTGCCTGGCATGTTGGAATCCAAAGGTCTGGAGGAGCACCACCGATACCTCAGCAAGGAGGGGCATTCTCCCCTCACCGCTCAAATAATGGGTTACCCCAACACCCCCCCCCCCCCCCCCCCCCCCCCCCACACACAAGCATCAGTGTGACCTGACCCCACCCTACCCTCCCCTCTCAGCCCCACTTCAGGCCACATATTTTGGCAGTGCCAACAGTGCACAGCCCACAGTAGCCTGGCAATGACATCGTGGCCTGGCACCTTGAGCCCTGAGGGGGAAGAGTTCAAGGAGGTAAGTCCAGGGGCCATTTGCTTTCTGGCCGCTGGCAGGCTCCAGAGGAAGGGTCCCCCAAGGATCCTGAGGGTTGGGTGGGCTTGAGCTAGGGGGCAAATGGCTGACCTCGCCACTCTCCCCTAGGATGGGGGTCTGGTGGCTGGACTGCCCCTTTTAGCCCGGGCAGCTGAAAATCACTCCTGGCATGGTGAATTCAGGCAGCCCTGTGATCAACATCTACATTCCTGCCCGTCAGCTGTAAATACTTAAGTGGCCGTGTCACTTTAATCCCCCTGGTCCCGGTCATCTGGCTGGGACCAAGGAGCTCTCATTGCAGCTCTCCAACCTGCAGCAGATATTTTCCCTTTCTCCCTGTCAGAAGCTGCAGGTGGATTCACCCATCTGCCAATGCCAGTAGGAAACACTCCAGGAAAACTTACCCTGGGGAATGAAGAATTGGTGGAGGCATTCAATAAATATTTTGTGTCTGTCTTCACAGTGGAAGGCAGGAGTTACATGCCAGAAACAGAAGGTAACCCATGTGTCTGCTTGGGTGTCCTCTGGGTGTTCTGGTTTCCTCTCACACTCCAAATATAGAATCACAGAAACCCAACGGTGCAGAAGAAGGCCATTTGGCCCATCGAGTCTGCACTGACAACAACTCACCTCAGGCCCTATCCCCACAACCCCACACATTTACCCCACTAATCCCTCTAACCTACACATCCCAGGGCACTCAGGGGCAATTTTAGCATGGCCAATCAGCCTAACCTGCACATCTTTGGACTGTGGGAGGAAACCGGAGCACCTGGAGAAAACCCACACAGACACAGGGAGAATGTGCAAACTCCACACAGACAGTGACCCAAGCTGAGAATCAAACCCAGGTCCCTGGAGTTGTGAGACAGCAGTGCTAACCACTGTGCTACCATGCCACTCAGGTTAGGTGCAGATTAGGTTGATTGGGCATGCTAAATTGCCCCTTAGTGTCAGGAGGATTAGCAGGGTAAATACATGAGGTTATGGGGAGAGGGCCTGGGTGGAATTGACGTTGGTGCAGGCTCCATGGGCTGAATAGCCTCCTTCTACGCTGTAGGGATTCTATGATTCTAACCAAGGGATGAGTAAGAGTGCAAACTAAAGATAAATTATACCACAGAGAAAATGTATTGCAGAAACCTAAGGGACTAAAAACCAAGAAATCCCCAAGATCTCTTGGTTTATATTCTAAGGTTCAAAAACAAGGTCATTGCAAAGACAGAGGCAGTGATTTTCATATTTTTCTAGACTCTAGAACAGATGCTGCTGAATGGAAGTTAGCAAACACTGCTATTCAAGAAAGATGGGAGAAAAAGTGCATGGAGGATGGATAAATGGGAGCCAATCACTTTAGTATACATGGATTTCCAAAATACATTTTATAAGGTGCCAGACAGAAGTTTAAGACAAAAGATAAGAACTCATGGAGTTGAGAGTAAGATATGAGTTTAGATGATGCACTGGTTAACAGATGGACAGGAAGCAAAAAGGAAGGATTATCTGGCATTTTCAATTGCCTGGCAGTAAGTAGTGGAGCGCTGCAATGTTCACCCTGGGCCCTCAGCTATTTACAAACTACATTAATGATTTAGATAAAGAGACCGAGAGCATTCTGATGATACAAAGTCAGGACAGCACATTGTCAGTCACAGTGGTTAGCACAGGATTTGATTCCTGCCTCAGGTCACTTTGTGTGGAGTTTGCACATTCTCCTCGTGTCTGCATGGGTTTCCTCTGAGTGCTCTGGTTTGTTCCCACAGTCCAAAGATGTGCAAGTTAGGTTGATCGGCCATGCTAAATTACCCCTCAGTGTCAAGGGGACTAGCAGGGTAACTACATGGAGTAATGGCAATGGGGACTGGGAAGGATTGCTGTCGGTGCGGGCTCAATGGGCTGAATGGCATGCTTCTATATTGTAGGAATTACAAAGAACAAAGAACAAAGAACAACCCAGCACGGGAAACAGGCCCTTCGGCCCAACGAGCCCGTGCCACCGCATCACCCTACACCTATTCTACCCTGCATGTCTACGAATGGAACCCCTAATTTAGCCAGATTCAGGGGAGAATAGTGTCAATTTGGTAAAACCAATCAGCCTAAGAGCACATCTTTGGGGTGTGGGAGGAAACCGGAGCGCCCGGAGGAAACCCACGCAACCACAGGGAGAATGCGCAAACTCCCACAGACACAGGCCCAAATCCATGTATCTGCACAGCTAGCAGTGCTAGTCACCGAGCTGTTGCGGCGCCCGTCTACCGGTCCAGGATCAAGCACGCACACCGACACGAAGTACTAGGCCACTCCCGGAACTTCCAAGAGCAGCCCACACACGATCCACCGTGTGCATGCCCCTCGTTTGACACGAGGTGGACCTCCACCTGCGGAATAAAAAGACAAAAACGTTAATCTTACAAGCCTGCTTTTCCGGTGTCTCCTGAGGTTCTAACCTTATTTAATAGCCCCTACCATAACCCTCCATCCTCGTTTCACTCATGTGTCTATCTAACTGAACCTTAAACGAGTCCAACGTTCCTGCCTCCACCACCCTACTCGGTAGCGCGTTCCATACCCCCACAACTCTCTGCGTAAAGAACCTTCCTCTCACTTCCAAATTATACCTCTCCCCCCTCACCCTTAAATCATGACCTCTCGTGTTTGTACCCAGTCTAGGGAGCAGTCTCTCACTATTAACTCTATCTATTCCCTTCAGTATCTTATATACCTCTATCATGTCCCCCCTCAATCTCTGTCTTTCCAAGGAGAAAAGTCCCAGTTTCTCCAACCTTTCCTCGTAACCCAGCCCCTCCATGCCAGGCAACATCCTGGTAAACCTCCTCTGCACCCTTTCCAGAGACTCCACGTCCTTCCAGTAGTAAGGTGACCAGAACTGGACGCAGTACTCCAAATGTGGTCTAACCAACGTTCTGTACAACTGAAGCATTAGACGGCAGCTTTTATACTCTATACCCCTTCCTATAAAGGCTAACATTCCATATGCCTTCCTAACAACTTTCTCCACTTGTGATCATGATCATTCTCTGTTCTAAGGTGGGAATGCAAACTGTGAGAAGCACACAATGAGGTCACAAAGAGATGGCAAGTGGAATATAATGAGAGGAAGTGTGAAGTTGTGGCCTCGCAAGCCATTGAGTTCAAGGGCAATAAGGGATAGGCAACAAATGTTGGCCAGCCCGCAACGCCCATATCCCACAAGCGAAGAATAATAATCTGCTTGTTGTTAAGAATAGAAAAGCAGAATATATTTTAAAACAAGAGACTTGACGTAATGTTCAGAGAGACTTGAACGTACTCCGCAAAGTTAGCATGCCAGCTCAGTAAGCAATCAGCAAGGCAATTGCTGTTAGCCTTTATTGCAAGGCAATTGGAATGCAAGAATAAAGAAATCTTGCACGAGTTGTACAGGATTTTGGTGAGACCACATCTGGAGTACTGTGTTTTTCTGGTCTCTGTACCTAAGGAAGGATATACTTGCCTACAGCAAAGAAATGAATTGTTTTATTGTTTCCTAGGGTCAATGTATGATGAAAGGTTGAATACATTGAGCCTATACTCTCTGGAGTTTAAAAAAATGAGAGGTGACCTTACTGAAACTTTCAACATTCTGAAACAACTTGACAGGTAGACAATTGAAAGATTGTTTCCCCGGCTGGAGAAATCTTGGCCACAGATGGCAAAGTATAAGGATAAGTTGTTGAATATTTGGAATTGAGATGAGGAGAAATTTCTTCAATCAGAGGGTTATGAATCTTTGGTTTGTCTGTCTTGGAGAGTTGTAGATGCTCCATCATTGAGTATATTCAAGGCTGACCCTGATAGCTTTTAGCGAATCAAGGGGTATGGAGAATGGACAGATAGTGGAGTTGAGGCAGAAGATGAGCCATGATCGTATTAAATGATGGAGCAGGTTTAAGGGGCCGAATTATCTACTTCTGCACTATTTCTTATGATCTTAAGCTTCTTCACTTCTCTAACTCCCTTTCCTCCTTTAAGACAGTCCTTAAAAACAACCTTTCTGACCAAGCTTTTGGCTGCTATCAGCACTAATGTCACTTAGTGCAGTTCATTGTCAAATTTTAATTTATAATGCTCCCATGAAGTGCCTTGGATGTCTTAACATATTAAAGTCGATAAATGAATACATGTTGTTGTTGAGTACAGATGAATGTTGTGCACTGAGAGATAGGAACAAAGCAGATCCTCAGCGTACGTTTACACCGTAACCTAGGACAGCATACACTAGGCGTCCTCTGAAGATTAAGAAAGCAGCAAGGCACAAAAATGTGTGACTATGTTTGAGATGTGGTTTTCCGTCAGAAGGGGGAAGCACTGAGGGTTTGTGGCAACCCTATCTCATTTTCTTTTCGTAATCTAAAATCCTTGGCCTACAGCTTAGATTTAGCCTTCAACAGTACACAATGTTCAGACAAACAGAAGAGGCTTGTAGTGCAGTAAAGCCTTCTGATCAAAGCTGAACAGAGTTCTATCATGATAGGTAGGAAACTTCAAGCGTTAACCTGGAACCTATCAGAATAAGGAGAACCAACTGGATTTTCACAAAATCTATTGATTATGGCTTTTGTTGACTCTTTCCTTCGAAGCTTGTTTTGCAGGAGAATACAGCAGACCAAAATAGGGTCACTATTTCAGCAAAAGCTTTCCTTGAATCACAGCGATCTTAGTGTAAATGAACAGGAGAATTCTCAAAACACTTACAACATTTGTTGTAAATTGCGCCTGGGGAGCAAAATTTTGTAAAGTGTGCACTGTGTGCTCATACAAGCCCTCTTTTAATTATTGCAAATTCAGATGGTGTATGGTATTTGGACAAACTGAAACCTAATTGTTTCATTCCACCCAATATGTATTGTAGCAACTTTCCCCATTTGCTGCGTAAGAAATAAAGGCATAATACACTTATATTATGAAGGAAATGCTTTGAAATACTTTAGGGTAAAAAGACCTGTGTACTTGCCTTCTGGGACCCTGGATCTTCTGTGGCTCATTTTGAACCCTGTTTAAAAATACTAATGAATTTCAACTTTCGTTTTTCATGACTAAGCAACCTTTTGTTCTTTTGCTGTATTGTCAATGTCAGGATTTTGTGGTTTTCACATCATCAGCTTGTGACCAACGGACAATAAGTTCTACAACCACGTGGTACTGGTTTAGTCACAAGCACTTTGGAAATTAGAATAAAGTTTATGAACTTCTGAAAACATTTCTATGTTCAACATTGGCAAAGTTTTCCTGGCAATTTTTGAAATGTCTATGTTATGGAGCAATAAGAAGTCTCACAGCACCAGGTTAAAGTCCAACAGGTTTATTTGGCAGCACAAGATTTCGGAGAATTGCCCGAGCGTTGTTCACTCACCTGACGAAGGTAAGCCTACCCCAGTCCAAGGCCGGCAACTCCACATTGTGTAATGGAGATTAGCTGCTCTGTTTTTTCTGGTTCAGTACTATTTTCACACAAGGAGAGTTCACAGATGTGTTGCGCGTGAGAGGAGAAAAAGAGGTAACATGTCAAATCAAAAAAATGGCTGTCCTGTTGTGCCTTAACTTGTACTGTGATCTGATGCATTTTAGAGAAAGAATGGGTTGTTAGAAACTTTCTTATTCAAATCAAACAAAGCTTGACCTTGCCAGAGAGATAGGATATGGGTTTACTCCAGTAATTTCCCACATGGCAAATTCTGAATTTGTTGCAAGAAGCCAGTATGTAAAGTCCACGGAGCAGTGGAGAATTCACTGATAAGTCTCTTCAGGCCCCATCAATGATTGTTTCTGACGTACTGTCAAAGGGTGGCATGGTGGCACAGTCGTTAGCGCTGCTGCCTCACAGCTCCAGGGACCCAGGTTCAATTCTGGCCGCAGGTCACTGTCTGTGTGGAGTTTGCACGTTCTTCCTGTGTCTGTGTGGGTTTCCTCCGGGTACTCCGGTTTCCTTCCACAGTCCAAAGATGCGCAGGTTAGGTAGATTGGCCATGCTAAATTGACCTTTACTGTTCCAAGATGTGTAGGATAGATGAATTAGCCATGGTAAATGTGTGGGGATACAGGGATAAGGAGGGGTTGCAGGTTGGGTGAGATGCTCTGTTGAAGTGTTGGTGCAGACTCTGTGGGCCGTGTGGCCTGTTCTGCAATATAGGGATTCTATGAAAAGTCAGGGCCGGAATTCTCCCCAAAAAATTCTGAATGTCAAATTTGGGTGAAAACTGGAGTAATTCATACTTTCTTCACTGGGAGTTCAGAGAAGAATCTCCCATACTCTGTGCACTGCAGAGGCCACTAGTGTGAATATTATTCAATATCAGTGGGTGAGGCCTCTTCCCACTGGAGAGGCTGGCAGCATAGCGCTGAGCAGACCACTGTGCGTGCACCGATCTCAGTGCTGTCAGATTGGCGCATGCGCAGTGGCCCCACACTGCCGGCTTCCCAATCGCTGGTCAGCCCCCTGATCCCCGGCCCTCCAACTCCTTCAGGGCCCGATCCCTAACCCCCCCCCCCAAACCAATCCTGGGCCAGCCCCGAACCAACCCCTCCCGGCCCATCCTGATCGCCAGCCACCCCTCCTGATTACTCTGCCACAGTTCCAACCCCCTCTCCCCGGAATCCTGACACCCACCGCCCCCCCCACCCCCACCATAGTCCCTACCCTCCCTAACAGACTGACCCCCCACCTCCACCCCCAGCTCACCCCAATCGCTGGCCTCCCTCCTTCCCCCACCATTCCTGACTACCAAGTGGCAGTGAGACCCCCCCCCCACCCCCACTGATTGCACCACCAGACCCTACCCCATAAAGCCCCACCCCCTCGGTCCTGCCCCATTGGAACTGCCCCATGCCAGATGGGCAGTGTCAAGGTGCCACATGGGCATTGGCAACTTGCCCCCCTGAGCAGTGCTGTGGGCTCAGGTTGACACTGCCAAGGTGCCAATGTCCAGGGGCACCCACCCTGCTGCCTGATCCTTTGGAGGGCCCCCATTATCCCTCCTTCACTCTAGCGGGGTAAGGTCACTATCTCCCTGAAAGTGACGATCTATGTCATCCCCACCATTCTGGTAGGTGGGGGTGGGGGGATGGGAAATGCTAACGGGCCCAGAGACTTCAGTCCCGGGCCCACTAATTATATTTAAATAACATTAAAATCCCCTTGCATACCTAATACAGTTCTGCACCTATTTCCAGAGCAGAGCTGACGGTGCCAGAAATCTGGTGCTGGGAGAGACACTCGGGGCCAAACATCTAGCGCAGATCATGTTAGTCTGGCCCTGCTGAAATCTCCTGGCCCACTGCATTAATAAATTAGCACAGCGGGATTGGAGAATCCTCCCCCAGGACTTTGTGGCATTCACATCATCAGCTTTTGATCAATGGAATGCCCTCGTAGACTTCTTGCAGGAATGAACAGAGGGAAAGGAAGGCAATATATAATAATTTATAAATAAGTAGAACTAAATGAAGAAGCCACTGAAGGTTAGGTATCTTCTTTTGAAGGGTTTACTGAACAAACTGCTATTTCCCTTCACTTGAATTGATCCGTGCAATAAATTATGAAACATAACCGTTTACTGTTAAAGCAGAATAGAAAATAGAAATTGTGTTTGTTTGAGTTAGCATTGCATTAATATCTTAAGGCAGATTATTGATATTACTGCATACAGTTTGATTGGCTATTGAGCTAACCTTAATCCTACTTAGAATCCTGCATTATTACAGCATCTGTTGTATTTCAGAAGTGACCAGGTAGCTATATACCACATGTTTATGGGCTACTATTTGCCAATGGGGACTTTAAACAAACTAAAGCACTCAGAATGTGTTTCAGTTGGCTTTCTACCCCCTGACGTCCTTACATTGTCTGCTTCACATTTCACTAACAGCCATATATTCACCGTAATTTTAAAACATTATCATCCCAGGCGCACAAAGTCGCTGTGATTATTGATGACCATATCGCTGCTACGTCCAACATGCTTATATAAAATAGCCATGTAAATGTACATTTTACATCTGTTCATCTTTACTGCATTACAGTCATGCGAAGAGCCATCTGTTCGTTGTAGCTCTTGTGCTTTAGGCCCCCTGTAGGATGCAAATAAGAATCAATTGGACTTTTTTTATGGGGGACATTCGAATCTTTCTGGGCGTATGAATTAAAATGGACGAAATGGCCTTCCTCATCCATATTTATCGCGACACATGGATATGAATCATGACATTGATGAATATTCACATTCAGATGTTCCCTAAGCAACAATATTTCTATTTCTGTTGAGCTACGTGATGGTCAATGATGTATCTAATCTGCACAGGCCCTCTTCTGTAAGGGAACTTTTGGTGAGCCATATTTGACTGTAGTTGTGAGCATTATTCTATATTGACCAGTAAGAGTAATGTGGCTGAGAATAGAGAAAAAGGAAAACATTACGGGTAGAATTTTATTTTTAAGTGAGGAAGGCGCTCGATGTTGGCTTTCTCTCGTGATATGTTAGGTTTCTAGGTGAAGTGGAACAGGTATTGTACAATCACTATGACCTGCTGCATATGTAATATTTTGAGAAAGTGCTTAAATATGTGACTGATCATGAGACAACACTATAAAAATTATATGGCAAACTGTTCTCGTTGTGAAGTGCAGATTTTTAGTTCACAGTAAAAAGTGTAATAAAAATTATGGCAAAAGGTCTGTGTGGTGAGAATTTTTAAATAACAATTACATTGGAACAATATAAGTAACATTTCAGGCTGTTGTAAACTCATTGAATCCCAACAATGCAAGAAAGAGGCCATTCAACCCATCAATGCTGCAATCCCATCAACAACAATTCTACCCAGGCTCTATCCCTGTAACCTCACATACTTACCCTGCTAATTCCCCTGACACTAGGGGACAATTTAGCATGGCCAATCAAATTAACCCAGGAAAACTGGAGCACTCATAAGACCATAAGGCATAAGACATAGGAGCAGAGTTAGGCCACTTGGCCCATCATGTCTGCTCCACCATTCAACCATGGCTGATTTTTTTCTCATCCCCATTCTTCTGCCTTTCCCGAGAACCCCTGATCTCCTTATTAATCAAGAATCTATCTATTTCTGTCTTAAAGACACTCAATGACCTGACCTCCACAGCCCTCTGCAGCAAAGGGTTCCAAAGATTCACTCTCTGGCTGAAGAAATTCCTCCATATCTCTGTTTTAAAGGATCGTCCCTTTAGCCTGAGGTTGTATTCTCTGGTTCTAATTTTTCCTACTAGTGGAAAAATCCTCTCCGTGTCCACTCGATCCAGGTCTCGCAATATCCTGTAAGTTTCAATAAGATCCTCCCTCATCCTTCTGAACTCCAACGAGTACAGGCCCAAAGTCCGCAACTGTTCCTCATATGAGAAGCTCTTCATTCCAAGGATCATTCTTGTGAACCTCCTCGCCACCCTTTTGAAGGCCAGCATATCCTTCCTTAGATAGGGGATCTAGAGGAAGCTCAGGTGGACACGGGGAGAACGTGCAAACTCTACACAAACAGTCACCCACAGAATTGAACTCAGGTCCCCGGCGCTGTGAGGTAGCAGTGTGCTGCCCTATCTTTTCATGTGTTTTCTGCGGACAGATTGAGAGCAAAATATTTTGAAATTCTTCACACTAATAGGACCAATATTATAATTTCAGCTACCACTGTGAAGTGGGAAGCCTTCATTCCATTTACAGGCTTCTCAAGTCCCACTGAACAAAGCAATTAAACTCTCCCCTCCATTACAGTTTGGGAAGCATTCATGCCGACATGCTGGGTTCCTTGTGCTACCAGACCCTGGCCTGTTTGTTTCCCTTGCTGCTTCCTGCCCTTGCTTTTTTAATCCACATATTGAATGCAGTTCCTCTGATATACTTACAACAGAATTGGTTGTAACAGCATGCTTAATTTCAATATGATAGATGTTAAAATCTCAACGAGTATGCCAACTGCCGTAGTGTTAATAAACATTGCACTGTGTTAGGTATTAGAGCAACATTTAAGGCATTAAACTTTCTCCTTTGAACAGAACACAACAAATAGGTCTTTTGTGTGAGAGCACCTTCTGGGGCTGTGAAGAAGTGAGAATAGGCTCTTAACAGGTGCTGCACTGAGAAAACATGACTGTTTAAAAGTGGTGTTAGTCTGCAATTTGGGGGCTTATTTATCATTACGGCAATTATGGAGTTGCAAAAGCAGATAATTGGAGGGTTAGCACTCAAACACTTACAAGCTATTTTTATGGAATGTTGGAACAAGAGTTTAATGAGACCAAGTCTGATTTACGACTACATAGAATAGCATAGAGTCATCGAATAGAATCATAGAATCCCTACAGAGCAGAAAGAGGCCATTTGGCCCATTGAGCCTGCACCAACAGCAATCCAATCCAGGCCCTATCGTCATAACCCCATGTACTCACCCTGCTAATTCCCCTGCCACTAAGGGGCAATTTAGCATGGTCAATCAACCTGACCCGTACATCTTTGGACTGTGGGAGATAAATAGAGCACCCAGAGGAAATCCACGCAGACATGCAGAGAACATGCAACCTGCACACAGACAGTCAGTGACCCAAGGCCGGAATTGAACACAGGACCTTGGCACTGTGAGGCAGCTGTGCTAACCACGGTGCTAATGTACTGCCCTAACCTCGTATACCAGCCCTTTTCTCTGTATCCCTTAATACTTTAGGCTAAGAAGAGCCTATCAATCTCAGGATGGGATTTTCTGGCCTTGCCTCTAGTCAGGATGGTCTGGTCCCACTAAAAGTCAATGAACTTTAGGTTGGCTTCCTGCATCCCCAGCAATGGTTTCACCACAGTGGGGCAAGAAAATCCTGGCCTCAGATTTAAAATTAATAATTGATTTAGCATCAGTAGCCGTTTTGGGTAATAATGTTCCAAACTTTTACCAATTTTTGTGTGTGGAATTGTTTTATAATTTCACTCCTGGCAGACTGGCTCTATTTTTTTAGATTATGTCCCTTACTCCTAGACTCCCCAACTGGCAGAAATAATTCATCTCGATCCACCCTCTCTGTTGTTCTTGAAAACTTCAATCAAATCAGCCATTAACATTCTAAATTCCAGGGAATAAGACCCCTGTCTAAGTAATCTTTCCTTGTAATTTAACCATGGGAGTACAAGGACTGGATTTTACAAGAAATTCCACAACAACCTCCCCTCCCACCCACCACCCGAACTAAAATTTCAGCTGGGCCCAGCTCACCAAAAAGCGAGTTGCCCTGCAGCCATTTTACTCTCGGAGGGGCAGTGACTGGTTTAGGGTGAGACCTCTGGGGAGGAAGATCCACCATAGAGAGAGGTCATCAATTGTCCCAGTAATCATTGAGTTTGAGCTGTGGCCAACTGCCAGAGTCACAACCGGTCAGTCCTCATGCAAAAGGAGGTTATAGAACTGGGCTTTCAGGTAAGATCCCAATAACAGGGCTGAGGGGGGGTGGGAGGAGTCTGAGTTTGAGACGCTCACAGGGAGGGTTAAGGCAGGGGACATTATCTTTGGGGGTGGGGGGGGCATCTCCAATGGGCACAGCGGACTCCCAGTGGAGCTTAAATAAAGCTGCTGAATTATATACCTGGCTTGGGCCTCTCCCTGCCACAGGTACAGCAGCAATGAAGGCTGCCGGGGTCATTAATTGGCCACTGAAGAGTCCAAATTGCCTGACACCAACTCGCCCTCCATAAGTGGGAGACAGGTAGGGGAAGGTTTTGTACTGCATTTTCTGGCCCATCTTCCCCCTGCCCACTCCTCCCCAGCCAGCCCGGCCTTTGTCCAGCAACACCCTCCCCCCCCCCCCCCCCCCCCATCTCTCCAGAATCACATTAATTTTTCAAATCTGATGGCATTGTACTCAGGCGTTTTATAATAATCTCCCCCTTATCCAGAACTCTGTCTAGTTTTGCTTTGGTTTAAAAGGATGGCTCTCAAGTGCAAACCATGTAAAGAGTTCCTCACACCCCTTAAAGAAGGATGTTTTCAAATTGGGAAGCTCTTTTTAAAAGCTTTTTTTGTTCTTTTTTTATGCAAGTGTGAGTCTCAGTCCAAACATCTGAATAAACATCGGATTTGGGTGGGACAGCCTTCAAACAATGATTGTGGATATTGTTGTAACTTTGCAATTTGCATCTGTCTTAAACAGTACACTGAAACAAAATGTAGCATAGAGTAATTTCACTTGTCATCACTTGTGGTTTATAATGTGATGGGATGCTTATCGAGGCCTTAATTTGTAAATGACGTGGGTGTGTTGCCTTAGCTGGAATTTTGCTGAACTGATTGCACATTTCTAATTATCCAACATGTTTAAACTTGTTATTCCCACCTCTTTCCTCTCCATTATCAAAGGCTATTTGAAATCTTAGCCTGGGAGTCACGTGGCCTGCAAGAACACATTGGGTAATGGCTGTTTGATACTGAGATACAATGAAGTGATCTCATTGAACGTCCCAGTGACTTCATAAAGCTCTGCTATTGCGTTCTATGATGCTTCAAGTGACTCAACAAAGGACACACACTGCAGGGGTGGGGGTGGAATTCTACCACCCCACTGAGCTAATATCCTAGTGCAGCAAAGTGGGAGAATCCCGTGGCTGGGCATGTGTGGGATTCACACATGCGTTTCCGTGGTGCGCACATCTCCCAGCGGTGGATTTCCAGCACCATCAGATTCGGGCTGGAAACCAGCGGGAAAACAGGTAAGTAATTCAAATCTTTATTTACATCTAATTTTAACGTAATTAGTGGGCCCGGGTCTGAATTCTCCGGGCCCGCAAGCCTCTCCTACCTCAGCAGGAGTATTTCATTCTTGCAGGGTTTAGAGTAGGTCCCCACCTTCTGGGAGTTAGCGGCCCAACCCCACTGGAGTGAAGAGGAGGCAACTGAACCTCCCAAGGGGGTCAAGCATAGGAGTGTGGTGTCCCTTGGGCATGGGCATCCTGGCAGTGCCAGCCTGTGTCCCCTGGTACTGCTGAAGGGGCAAAGTGCCCATGCCTAGGGGGCATATTGGCACTGCCCATCAGGCATGGGGCAGTGCCAAAGGGGCAGTGCCTGTGTGGGAAGGGGCCTGGGGGAGGGCCTGATGGGGGCTGGGCCTATTGGTAGGGGTGAGAGGGGTCCCGCTGGCACTCTGCATTGGGGTCGATGAAGGCATGAGAGAGGCCAGTGATCAGGCCAGGTTGGGCGGGGTCTGCCTGCAGGAGTGTCTGCACTGCTGGAGGTCGGGGCGGTCTGGGATGTGGAGGGTTCAAGGTTAGCCCAGGAATGGTCAGGAGCCGTGATTGCGCCATGGGTGTCGGGGATGGTGGCTGGGGAGGCAGCACTGCGGGGGTCATGGGCTGGCCGGTAATCGAGCTGGCCAGCAAACAGGGAAGCTGACAGTTTGGGGTCACTGCGCGTGCTCAGAGGCCCGCTGATATCAGCCTTCTGGGCAGGAATAGGGTCTGCCCCCTGAAATTTAATGATATTCCCACTCGTGGCCTCTGCAGTGCACAGAGCATGGGAGATTCTAGTCTGAACTCCCACAGGAAAAAAACAACATGAATTACTCATTCTCCTGCAAATTCAATACTTAGAATTTTTTTGGGAGAATTCCGTCCCAGATGTTTCCCTGAAGAAGGAGAGATTGGAAGCTATATCAGCTTATCCTACCCCCAGTATATTCACAGATAGATCAGGAGTATTGTTAATAGAGACCAGAACCAGAAACAAAGCAGCTGGCATAATCAAGGACACCACACACCCCAAACATTCTCTCTTCCACTTTCTGCTGTCTGGAAAAAGATACGAAAGCCTGAGATCATGTACCAAATGACTCAAGAGTAGCTTCTTCCCTGGCACAGCGGTTAGCACTGCTGCCTCACAGCACCAGGGACCCAGGTTTGATTCCCGGCTTGGGTCATGGTCTGTGCAGAATCTGCATGTTCTTCCTGTGTCTGTGCAGGTTTCCTCCTGGTGCTCTGCTTTCCAACCGTAGTCAAAAGACGTGCTGGTTAGGTGCAATTCTCCCTCAGTGTACACCAACAGGCACCAGAGTATGGCGACTAGGGGATTTTCACCATAACTTCATTATAGTGTTAATGTAAGCCTACTTGTCTCATTAATTTAACCTTGTCATCAGACTTTTGAAGGCCCTACCTTATATTAAGTTGAGCTTTATCTACACCCTAGCTATGATTGTAACACTACTCTTCACCCTCTTCTTTTCATTTTCCCTATGTACTCTATGAACTGTATGCTTTGTCTGTATAGGCACAAAAAACAATGCTTTTCATTGTATCCTAGTACATGTGACAATAATAAATCAAACGAAATCAAAACATGTTGCTTACCTGTGTTAGCTGATATAGAGCGGTGCATGATATATTTTAGAAGTCATTAGAAGTAGGCCTGAGTAAATGTGTTTTAATGTCTAGTTTTTTTGTAAGGAACGTCACACAATTAATTGTTATTAATACAACCTATAATGATCTTGATAATAACCTATAATAATCTACATATTTATGTCTATACATGTAATGCAAATCAATTTAGTTTCTAACAACTCACAATAAATTTCAAGATAACATAAATTTCAAGCTAAACTGTCTCTGTAATTGGCTGTGTAAAATCTATTGATAGATGCTGTGATCCTGGCTAAAGGAGCATTATCATCCTATGTCAGGTTTGTAAATAGAGACATCTGCAATAATGCCAATGCCCCAGGTATTGTTTAAATGTGACTACATTTTGGATGACATGGACTCCAAGATAGGGAAAAACAAAACTGGCCATATGTTCTTATGTTCTTATGGGTTCCAGTTCTCAGTTGCTCCCTGGAAAGCCTTGCTGGAAGATACACATGGGAGAGGGCAGGATTTTTAAAAATTAATTCACAGGACATAGGTATCACTCATAAGGGTAGATTTTATCTCTCATCCCTAATTGTCTTTGACAAGTTGGTGGTGAACCATTTTCTTGAATAAAAGGCTTGAACGAAAGGCTTGCTAGGCCATTTCAGAAGGCAGGTCGGTCTGAGATCACGGATAGGCTAGATTGGTCTATCCCAAAGGCCATTAGTGAGCCAGATGTGTTTTTGCAACAATCCAGTAGTTTCATGGTCATGGTTACTGATCATTCCTTTTTATTTCATATTTAATTAATCACATTCCCAGATCAGTAGTCTGATTACTAATTCATAGATATAGAAACATAGAAAATTGTAGGCTACTCAGCCTATTGAGCCTGCTCCGCCATTCTACGTGATCATGGCTGATCCATATTATTATATATGCAGTAATATAAGCGTGATGCTCCCTTACCACTACCACAATAGCCACATCCATATAGATTGCATCCTTAGTAGGGAAAGTTAATAAGGCAGTTCAGACAGGGATTATAGAGAGGTAGGGACACAATGGTAGTGAGAAGCTAGTAGGTTTGCCTAATTTTGACCCCTTTTCTGCCATTAGAATTTCATCATTTCTATTCCATTGAAGTTAATAGAATGAAAATCAGATGGGTTTAAAAATGGGCTGACAATCCTCCTCCCTCCCCATCCCCCGTCAGATTAGCATCTCAACAGCAAAGACAAAAGTTCATTCCAAACTCTCTAGGAGATGAGTGGTTGTAGACGGACACATGTCCACAAATAACCCAAAACTGTCTCAAAACAACTCGCTTCACAAAGATTGAGGGATGGGGTGAGTTTCAGTTCAAACTTGGCCAACCAGGCACAACGCAGGCACAATGATATCCTTCAATATTGTCTTGTCAAAATCACTGCGACGTGATTGTAACACGGAATTGTCAATGTTCAGTGAGGAAAGTTACTTGAGGTCAATCCTGGCTGATCGCAAACTGATTAGGGAGGTCATGACCCCCATTGACCTCCCATCTGGCTCTGCAGTCATTCCGGGGTTAACTTCCCCAGACAATCAGCGAATCGAGAGTTTCTGGACCAAATGTATTGTGGTTGTCCCCAGAAAATGACATCGTCTGAATGCCCAGCTCCCCTTCACCTACGCCCCACCCCCCTCACCAAATCATTTATTTTCACTTAGATTTAAGCAAACTTTCTTACTATCACCCTAACTAAGCATTTGGCTTCGTGTTTCTTGGGACATTGAGAACTGGCCTTCTTCTTCCGTCTTACAGCTTAACTTGGCTAATTTCTGCTCCAGGGTTTTTTTTTACACATCTCAGTCATATTCCTGCTCACATCTTTAACCTTTCAGTCCCATGATCCAAAGTTCAAGTCCAGCAACAATTGGTGAAAACAATTTGAAAAGCTGCAATTGACCAGCTAGTAATTTTCTGACGGAACTGTTATAAATATTTATATCGAAATCATTTGGATCACAGGTTCCTCTGATCAATTCAGAATTAGTGGTATTGACAAACTGTCACTTTGAAGATGTTGTTTTAACTCTGCTACTGTTGGAAGTGCTTAAGGTTATTATTGATTAAAATGGAGTGTTACAGTCACATCCCCATTTTAATTCAAAATGTATTGCATATCCAGGGGGTCAGAGTCACCTTGAGATTTGTGTCCCTAGGAAACAAAAAGACTCGTTCAGTTATCTTGTGAATGTTCAGGTATTTCATTTTACTTACCGCTGAGAATCCACCGGGCTGTAAAAAGTCTTATATTTTATCCCTAACCGTCATATCATTCAACTTATTAAAACGTTATGGATCAGTCATTTGAAAAAAAACTATTAACTGAACTGGCCCATCAGTTCTCCAAGGGACTTAATCACAAAGAGTTCATTTTAACCTTGTAGATTTTTTCATCTCTTTTTCAGTGGCAACAATTTTAAGTGACCTAGCTAGTTGAGACATGTTAGCAACATTTAAGACTCATCTGAATAGACACATGTACAGACGGGGTGGAGGGGAATAGAGGGATATAAGTGGTTGGTCAAGATAGGACAACATGATTGGCACAGTTTGGAGGGCTGAAGGGCCTGTTCCTGTGCTATACTGTTCTTTGTTCTTTGTTAAAACAAATGCAAACTTTCTTGTCCCAACCCCTATTTTCATCTCAACTCTTAGCTATGCATGCAAATGTTTCTCCACATCTGAATATACTTTAATCCCATGACATCGGGATGACTAAAATGAAAATGATTGGCTGTGAAGAGACATCATTCATTGAGGAATCAAAGCTCCCTTAAGGAATGTTCCTCTGAGAACTGCTGCCATGTTTTTATGGGTCTACAAATTCCCTTGAGAGGGCAGAGTTCTGAGAGTATGCTTCCTATTTCCTTCCTCCCCATTTGCAGTTCTGTTTACTCTTCTCCCTGAACCATCCTTCTTCTTCTCTGAAGAACTCCCATCAAGGAATAACTGCAAAGCCAGGAGGCTTTCAACAAATCAGCAACTTGCATTTATATCAACTTAAAATGGCCCAAAGCAAGTGTCACAGGAGCATAATCAATCAAAGAAGGAAATATTAGCACAGGCGACCAAACACGTAGCTTTTCAGGAGCATCTCAAAGGAGAGAGGGAGAGGTTGTGAGGCAGAGAGATTTAGGGAGGGAATTCCAGAGCTTGTGGTCTACAGATCTGAGGGTACCATCACCAATGCTGTTGTGAGGAGATGGGAATGAGGCCGCAGATAGAGTAATGGAGAGTTCTCAGAGGGTTGGAAGATTGGACGAGGTTACAGACATATGAAGGGGACAGGAGCATCCAATTCCAATTCTCTTTCCACACCTACTAGTGCTCTAAGGCAGATTTCCAGCTATTTCCATAGCTAATAACTCTTGAAGCACTTTACTAGTCTGGGCTTAAAGCTTGAGGAGCACCACTCGACAACGAGTGTGGCTGACCAGGAGTTTCTCCAGCTCTTGGAAGGATGTACAGGTTGACACTCAACCCATTTTGCCACGTTATGAATACACCTTCCTTGGACATTAGGTCCTGGCGTGGGATTTGAACCTGGAGGTGCTAGCTCAGAGACAGGGATGGCAGCCACTGAACCACAAGACCTGGAGAAGGACATGAAGTCTTTAAAATATATGCATGAGAATTTTAAAATGAAAATATTTGGGAACCAGGAGTCAACTTTGGTCATGGAAAATGGTTTGAAGGGTGAGCAAGACTTGATGCATGTTATGAGACGGGCAGCATTGTTTAAGTTGAGATTAAGGTTAAGGAGAGAAGAAGCTGGGAATCCCACCAAGAAACCATTGGGATAATTAAGCTTGGTGGAAACTGATGTAAGAAAGAAGCTTTCAGCTGCAGATGGATTGAGGCAAGGGAGCTGGGTGCGGGCAGACTTGGTTATGAAGATATGGGGCACGTAGCTCAGCTCATCAATAGGAAACTCAGTTTGTGAATGGCCTGGTTCAGTGCCAGACAGTGGCAACGGAAAGAGATGGAATTGATGGTTGAAAATGGACTATTTATTGAAGGCAGTGGCTTTGCTCTTCCCATTTTATCTGGTGGGAATTTTGGTTCATCCAAGCTGGATGTTGGACAAGCAGTCTGACAACATCAATGCAGTGTCTTGGTCAAGAGGTAGCGATGATGTAAGCTAGGTATTGTCAGAGTATGTGTGGAACTTGCCTTTGAAGGAACAGAACCTATAATAGAGGCTACAATTACTGTCAGGAGATCTTGTGGCGCAGTGGGTAGTGTCCCTGCCCCTGAGCTGGAGGTTCCAGCTTCGAGAGCCACCCTAGGACTTGATGGCCAAGGAAGGCATGTTTGTAACGTGGTCAACTTGTAAATCCTTTCAACCAAGCCAATGGCTGATGATCAGAGTGGGAGAGACTCCTGGTCAGCCATGTTTGTTGTGGATGGCGCCCCTCAAGTTATAAGACTCTGGCAACAGACCAGTGACTTGTTCCTGGAATTACTAGCTATAGGAACGGACAAGTTTCTGCCTTAGTGTACCACTAGGCGCAGGAAGAGGATTGAAATTCATAGTTTCATTTATTTTCATAGGTTTACAGTGCAAAGGGAAGCCATTTGGCCCATCAAGTCTGCACTGACCACAATCATACCAAAGCCCTATTCTCATAACCCCACATATTTACCCTACCAATCCCCTGACACTAGGGTCAAATTAGCATGGCCAATCAACCTAACCCGCACATCTTTGGACTGTGGGAGGAAACCGGATGGACAATCTCTTTCAAACCCTTTGAGGTCTAGAAACTCCCATGCAAGAATGACATCTCCAAAAGCTCGATACAGCTTTTCCTGAGAACAATTGGGAATTCCTATAAATGATAATTGAAAAATCTGCCTCATGGTTAATGATTAGTAACAGCAAATGGCCTCAGACAGGCAGGAAGGTCAGTAAATAGGTTCAGCCTCATAATGATGCGACTTGACCATCATCTGTTGAAGTTCCTGCCCATTTCAAACAGGAACTGTGGTTGCCAGGAATTTTACTCTCTGACAATTCAGATTAGTTACAAAATCAGGTTGGGAGGAATTTACATTTTATTTTGTAGCCACTACTTCCCCAAGTTCAAAAACAATCAGGGTTGTATGGGGTCCAAAATCTCCAATGACCATCACAATTGAAAGGATGGCACAAAATTAATGCTCTGCTCACTAATTATTGTCAAACCATAGTCATAACACTCTAATCAAAAAGCACACTGTGAGGATGCAGGAAATCTGAAATAAAATCACAAAACTGCTGGAAACTTGCCGAGTGTTTTCAGCATTTTGATATAGTCATAACACACTGTTGTTAATTGTTTAAAGCTTCTGTTTTCTTGATCCTGATTGAAGCTCTATGCAATTAGTCGAGAAACTGTTCGATAGGATGACCATGAGCTGATCTGCTTAGAGCTTCTTTATTGGCCTCAATGATTTAATGTTAGCATTGACTGTATTTGCTCAATTAAAAATTGAAAGGATTTAAAAACGAGCTCAGTATTATTACAGGCGGCACAGTGGTTAGCATTACTGTCTCACAGTGTCAGGGACCATGGTTTGATTCCCGGCTTGTGGAGTTTGCACGTTCTTCCCGTGTCTGCAAGGGTTTCCTCTGGGTATTCTGGTTTCTTTTCACAGTCCAAAGATGAGTGGGTTAGCTGGATTGGCCATGCTAAATTACCCCTTAATGTCGGGGGACTAGCTAGGGTAAATGTGGGGGGTTAGGGCCTGGGTGGGATTGAGGTCAGTGTAGACTTGATGGGCCGAATAGCCTCCTTCTGCACTGTAGGATTCTATGATAGCCTCAGTGATTTCACGAATGATAAATGCCCTTTACACTCTTGTATTTGTTCCTAATTATTATGAAAAGAGTTCCTGCCACCCTGTTTATCAGTGCCTTTCTTCTTCTACTAATCAGCAAAGAACTCACTGGCAGAGATGTGTACTCTGAGCAGGAGCAGCCTGTTGGTGTTTCTGTTTGCTTTGTTCTGAAGCTGGTGGGGTACTCATGAATAGAATGCATTTTGAAAATTTAAAAACATTATTTCATGGGATGTAGGTGTCATTGACAAGTCCAGAATTTGTTGCCCATCCCTATTTGAGCTTGAACCAAATGTCTTGCTAGGGCCATTTCAGAAGCCAGTTCTGAGTCAGTCACATTGCTGTGGGTCTGCAGTCACGTGTAGACCAGACCTGGTAAGGGTGGCAGATTTCCTTCCCTAAAGGACATTAGTGAATCAGATGAGTTTTATGATAATATATGCATGGTCACCATTACTGAGACTAGCTTTATATCTATAATATAGATTTTTATTAATTGAATTTTTAAATTGCGCAACCTGCTGTGGTGGGATTTGAACCTGTGCTCCCAGAGCATTAGCCTGGGCTACTGCTTCACCAGCCCAGTGACATTACGACAGGACCATTATCTCCCCCCATTGTTATTCATTGTGGATTATAAGAAGGCTGAGGCATTCTGTGGATTTTTTTCTAACTAACAACAAAGACTTTGGGTGGAATTCTCCCAGGTCATTGGTGGGTTAGTGGAGTGTTGTTGGTGGGGAGGGGTGGGGGGCAGGGGTGGTGCAGAATGTGGCAGGAGGCCCAATAATTGGTTTTATGACAGCATTAATTTTTGGCATCTTCTGCATGTGCCCGCCATGGCAGATTGGGAAACCCACTGGAAGTTGCATCATATTAATGGGATGCAGTTGAAGGCCTGACTGCCCATAGAATCCTAGAAATGTTACTGTGCAGAAAGAGGCCATTCAGCCCATCATGTCCATGCTGGTCAAATAACGAGAAAAAAAACGCTCATTTTAATCCCACTTTCCAGCACTGGGACTGTAGCCTTACAAGTTACAGCATTTCAGATGCAGATCCAGGTACCTTTGGATTGAGTTGAACGTTTCAGCCTCAACAACCAGCTTAGACAATGAATTCCAGACACCCACCACACTCCGGTGAAAGTACTTTTCCCTTCTATTCCTTCTATCATTTACCATAAATCTATGCCCTCTGCTAATTGACCCATCACCCTCGCCTGATTATCTGCAGTGCCAATGGGAAACATGCCAATGCAAAAGAAACACGTTTGGAACAAGGTGGCATGCAGATGTCTGTACTCAGTATGGAGGTCACTGACACATGGAATGATGTGATGGATTGGTTTCTGTTAATTGCAGAGTTGGTGATTTGAGGGAAAAAGGAATGAAATAGATTGATTGATTTTCGCTGCTTTATATTGGTAGCTGTCCTTTAATTCAGTCACCTCCCCAAACCCTGTGAAATGCCTTGGAGTTCTTTCTTTTGTTAAAGATATCTGTTACAATTCCACAAGGACACTGCTTCTTCAGCCTAACTTCAGTGGTCGCACTGTGAAGATCCTGGAAAAGCTGTTGCAATGCTGTTCGACTGGATTTCCACCGAGGTTACAGAGAAGGAATGACAGAACCCAAGCTGAAATTTACCTGTACTATCTAAAGACAAATGGTTCAACTGGTCTGAAGTATTGATCTTGTAAGGTCGTGGATGAAACAATGTTGGAATGACAGGGTGTTGAGGTGTCAACAATAAAACTATAAAGCAGAAAAATCATTGGTGATCTTCCACCTATCGAAGCTGATGCAAAGAATCCATGTCAGTGGGGTGTCTTCTTTTGGTGCATCTTTGCCGATGGTTGTAAAGGCCAATTCTTGAGAAGTGGGCTTTGCTACAATTGCCGCACATGATGCACTTTTGCCACAAGTGCCTCACAGCACTGTGTGGAGCTTGCATATTCTCCCCATATCTGTTTCCTCTGGGTGCTCCAGTTTCTTCCCACATTCCAATGGTGTGCGGGTTAGGTTAATTGGCCATGCTAAATGAATCCCAGTGTCAAGGGGATTAGCAAGGTAAATATGAGGGGTTGCAGGTGTAGGGCCTGGGTAGGATTGTGGTCGGTGCAGGATTAATGGGCCGAATGGCCTCCTTCAGCGCTGTGGGGATTCTATGATCGATGAAAGTGCCAAGTGGCGTTGCGGGGTTATTGTTGTAAAGCATCAAAAATAACACTTTATTTAACTGAAAACATGACTGTCACAATGTTGATGTTCAGAACGGGTTCTTATATACAGTAGGCTTTTTAACCTCTCCAACCTGCTCACCATTCAAGTAGGTTATGGCTGATCTACATGGGGACACCATCTACCTAGTCTGATTCTGTAACCCTAATAGCCTTGCCTAACAAGAATTTATGAACCAGAGATTTTCTCTATTCTATCCCCTAGCTACCCTTTTGATTATCTTTATACACCTTTTTAGTTAACAATGCAGTTCAAATGTATTTCTTAATTTGTTAATTGAGACTTGGATTCCATTAAAAAGGCTGCACTACTTTGCTAACTACAATGAGGGTTTATGCCTCTTTTAAGCAGCAAGTTTCAGACCCTTGCTACTCCCTTTGGGAGAAATGATTTCTCCTCATCTCCCCTCCAATTACTCTGCCAATTACTTTTAAATCCATGCTCCCGAGCTTTTGACATTTCTGCCATTTTTAGATGCAACTTGACACTTTCCCTTGAATCATCTTTCTCTGACTGGTCTGCCGTGTGTGATGTCATCAAAATCCTTCCCAAAATCCACATAGACTATGTCAAAAGTGCTATTGTCATTACCACCTCCTCAGAAACTTACAATCAAGCTAGTCAGTCTAGATCTTCTGATTGTCCTTGAATAATCTGTGTGTTCTAAATGATTGTTTATATTATCCCTCAGACCTTTTTGCTAATAACTTGTCCACCACCAAGTGGCCCGTATGTATTCTGTCTATCCATCCTCCCTTTCTAAACAAGTGTGCAACATTGGCAGTCCTCAAGTCCACTGAGACCACACCTCAAACCACAGAGCATTGGAAAATAATGGCCAGAGCCTCCACGCTTCCCCGCCTTGCTTCGGGGACACATTTCGTTTGGGTTTGGCGATTTATCATTTTCAAAGATGGTAAGCTCCTTAACATTTCCTCTTTCATGATTTTTATATCATCCCTATATATCCTTATATTATTTTATATCATCGATATATTTCACATTTCTCCTACTTAAAGACAATGACGGGGGGAGGGCTTACATTTAAAATGTCATTCGCAGGCTTCCCCACTGTATTATCCCCTCATAGGTGCAACTTGACACGGCGGCACAGTGGTTAGCACTGCTGCCTCACAGCACCAGGGATCTGGGTTCAATTCTGGCCTCAGGTCACTGTTGGGTGTGAAATATGTACGTTCTCCCCGTGTCTGTGTGGGTTTCCTCCGGGTGCTCCGGTTTCCTCGCACAGTCCAAAGATGTGCAGGTTAGGTTGATTGGCCAAGCTAAATTGACCCTAGAGTCAGGGGATTAGCAGGGTGATGCGAATGGCACCTGAATGGGCTGAATGGCCTCCTTCTGCACTGTAGGGATTCTACGTAAAGGATTTCCCCCACCTCACTGGCGTGACATCATATTGGTGAGATTTACAACATAAAGGCAAAATCTCAAACAATGATGAGACACTGTACAGGAAAGAGATAGAGGAGCTGGTGCAACGATAATAATCTCCCCCCCTCAATATCAACAAAACAAAGGAGATAGTCATCAACTTCAGGAAGCATAGTGGAGAACATGCCCCTATCTACATCAACGGGGACAAAGTAGAAATAATTGAGAGCTTCAAGTTTCTAGGTGTCCAGATCACCAACAATCTGTCCTGATCCCCCCATGCTGATGCTAGTTAAGAAAACCTACTAGCACCTTTACTTTCTTTGGAGGCTAAGAAAATTTGGTATGTCTGCTACAACTCTCACCAACTTCTACAGACACACCATAGAAAGCATTCTTTCTGGTTGTATCACAGCTTGGTATGGCTCCTGCTCTGTCTAAGACTGCAAGAAACTACAAAGGGTTGTGAACGAAGCCCAGTCCATCACTCAAACCAGCCTCCCATCCATTGACACTGTCTACACTTCCTGCTGCCTCGGAAAAACAGCCAGCATAATTCAGGACCCCACGCACCCTGGACATTCTCTCCTCCACCTTCTTCCGTTGGGAAAAAGGTACAAAAGTCTGAAATCAAGAACCAACTGACTAAAGGACAGCTTTCCTGCTGCCATCAGACTTTTGAATAGACCTACCTTGCGTTAAGTTGATCTTTTTCTACACCCTAGCTATAGACTGTCACACCATACTCTGCACTCTCTCATTTCCTTCTTAATGCACGGTATGCTTTGTCTGTATAGCGCAAGAAACAATGCTCTTCACTGTCTGTTAATATATGTAACAATAATAAATCAAATCAAATTTAAAAAAGTACCACCTCCAGGAGGGGAGAGGGTCATGCCTGGACAATATCCTGGCACTGCCAGGATTGTGCCTGGAGGGCTCTTGTTGCGGAAGTCTTTGTTGGGAGTGGAGATTCCTGGATCTTATGTTCATGGGGGGAAGGGGGTGAGACATGTTCTGTGCCCATGGAGAGGTATTTTTTTAAATGTTTATTTGATTGGGGTGCCCTGATCTCTGAGAAACTGAGGTTGCTGGTGAAACGGATTCAGTTACAGCTCGCCACACCAGCATGAAGTTGAGGGAGCCACCTCCAGGATTTTTGTTCCCACAGAGCATCTAACAATTTGGTAGAAAAAAGATGACAACACAGCTGGCCGGTGGGCTACACGCTGCTTTTCCCACTCTGGAAAAGAGAAAGGAAATTCCGCCCGCTGTCTACATATTCCCATTCTTTTGCAAAGACAGATGCAAAGCATTAACTGAGAAAGAGGATTTTACAGCCTCACTCGTCCCGAAACTGTAAAATGTAGCCCAAGGTCAATGGGCCTTCCCATTGCCTGCCCCTCGCCCTCTCTGATTCCTGTGGTGGTAAAATTCCGGCCAGAGATTCACGTTTTGCACACACAAGTTACCCTTTCGGTCTCGAATCAATGCTTTAGCCTTTTGCTCTTTATGTGTTTATTTATACAACATCTTTAGTTTTTTTTCTTGATTTTATCAGGCAAATTTTAAAATATTCTTTGTTTTTCCATTTGCCTTTTTAATTTGACACCTGTGCTTCCTGCACTCCTCCAGGCTTCCTTAAGTATTAAGCTCTCAGCATCTGACATAAGCTTCCTTTTTAACCTTATTCATGTTCTTAAATATCCAGTGACGTCTAGATTTGGGAGTCCCACCCTTTCTCTCTTTGTGGCAACATATTTGTTCCGAATCCTCTTTAGCACCATGACACTCATTTCCCTCCAAGTTGCCATTTCAAGTCCACTTTAGCCAAATCATAGAATCATAAAGCGCGGAAGAGGCCCTTTGGCCCATTGGGACGTGGACCAACATGTGAGAAACACCTGACCTCCCATTTAATCTCATCTACCATCACTTGGCCCGTAGCCCTGAATGATATTATGTGCCAGGTCCTCATCTTGATACTTGTTTAAAGGATGTGAGACAACCTGCCTCTTCCACCCTCCCAGGCAGCACGTTCCAGACCACCACCTTGGGGTAAAAAGGTTTTTCCTCACATCCCGCCTGAACCTCGTCCCCGCCACCTTTAACTTATATCCCCTTGTGACTGACCCTTCACTTAAGGAGTTTGGAATTCTCTACCTGAAAAGGCAGTGGAAGCAGAGGCTTTGAATAGTTTTAAGGCCGATGTGGATACGTTTTTGATAACCAAGGGGGTGATAGTGATTTCAAATTTGCATCTCGCTAACCTATCAGATTAGCACTGATCTTATTAAATGGCCCGGAAGGCTCAAGGGGCCGAACGGTCTACTTCTGCTCCTTGCTCTATGTTAATTATTGAATGATTCTTAAGTGTCAAACAGCCTTTTTCCCCATCTCTAATATTTCATATCATTTTATAAAGATTTTTTTAAAATGCTGGCAGCAACGTCCTAGAGATTAATCCACAATTCCTGGAGATCCGGTGTCAGTTTTAAAGGGTTCGCATCCTAACCCGGTTACAACCTTATATTGCGAAATGTTTCACTTTGGAATCAACTCACAGAATTGGGTGAATGCACAGGCACTAAATAAAGCGTGACCACATGTGACCACTGCAAGTCTCTGTGGGAACGTATGTGATTAACATGACAGTGAATGGGGTACTTAAATCCAGTAAAACGATGGGGAATGCAAACTCCGGGCGGGAGAGGACTGGAGGCGGGATTTCCTGTTGTCAATCGGGCGCACAGACACACACAAAATAGCAACCTTATTCAGCAATGTTGCACAAAACATTAACACTTGATGCTATTCCCTGAGTTGCAGGTTCAGGGCCATCACTTTGGCTGTGGTGGGACAGATGAGTTATATTTCCTCCCTTCCCAAAAGAGGAGGGGGGTAAAAGCAAAACAACATCCAGTGAGCTGAAGCTCACAATTCTTGAGGGGAACTAGGTCTCAAATCAAACCAGCCCGCGGAAGTGTAAAATCGAGCGCAGGAACGCGGGGGGCAGCGAAGGTTCCAATTTGGAACGCGGGGCACCCCCGTAACATATTTTTCGAACGTTGTGGGCGCCGAATGTTCTAATTTCGAATGTTAGGCGCCCAAAGGTTCTAATTTGGAACGCTAGTGCACCCCCCGTTCCGTTTCTTTTTCGAATGTTGGGCGCCCAAAGGTTCTAATTTGGAACGCGGTGTATCTCCGTTTCATTTTTCGAATTCGGGGAGGCTCCGAAGGTTCTAATTTGGAACGCGGGAGGCCATTTCGCGCGCTCCGTTCTCAGACGTTGAGTAGCCAAGGTCCTTGTTCAGGGTGGCCAGGATCTACCTCCTCTCTCTTTAACGTTGCCGCCTGCTCCTTGTTGACTTTAACATTGCGACAGGCCCTCCTGGGCCTCTCTGCTGCCACAACACACACACAAAAATAAATCCTGCTCCTTCCTTCTACATTACGACCAAAACCTCAGCCACATCCAAAAAAATATATTTTTACCAACGTGGTTTTCCTTTTCTTTAAAAAAAACACAAAATTAAATGGAACAGATCTCGTGACAACCACCCATATTCTTTCTTCCTGCCTTGCCGATTTAAAAATAGCACCGGAGAGGGAATGTAAACAAAACTCTTTTGTGTGCAAAAGATATTCTGCGCTGGAAATGAAAAAATAAGTGATTTCGATATTTAAATCACTGCTTAATTTAAAGGAGGCTGATAAAGCCAAGAAAGATTAACCGAGTTATTGTGAGCTGTTTCAAATAATGACTTTTGCCACCCCCCTCCCTCAAAAAACAATATTGGAAAATGACCCGCGAAGAAAAAGCACGGATGACGTGAAAGATGGTTGGTGGGTGATGCAAACCAGCTGATTGTATTTTTTTTTCCTCCTTCTTCATCGTCTCGGCAGCCAGTGGGATAATTCCTGGGAAAGGGGGTGTTTTTTGGTTGGCTCAACGTTGTGTTGCTGTGTAAGAATCTGGGAGGCTGGGGAGATGTGACCTGGATTTAGCCTATCAAGCCCTTGGAAGAGAGGGAGAGAGAGAGGACAGGCAGAGCAAAGCAAAGCAAAGCAAGAGAGTGTGCTTGATCTGTGTGTAAACTGAAACCTCCGGCTTGCCTGGGGAGCTGCAGAAGGACGGCGACCACCGGGGGGCTGCCGACAGTCACACAAACAGACCGACATCCTGGAGACACTGCAAAACAACACAGGGCTATTTCTCAACCTCTTCCCCCCTCATTCCCCTCTTAACCACCATCCCCAGTTGGATTTGGATCTGAATTGAAAGCGCCCCCCCCCCCCACGAGAGAGAGAGAGAGGTAAGAGAGTAAGCTTTCAAGCTGATTTTCTTTTCACTCCTTGTGCCTGGGCATGAGCCCTGTCTGTAACTTGTTTCGGCTGTAAAGTTGTGGACATTTTCAGGGTATTTTATGGATTGTTTTCAATGTAATTTGGAATATAGCTCGGGAGGTTGCCCCCCCCCCGCTCCCCACCGCCTGGCTTGCTTGCGCGGGTAGAGTTGAATTCTGGTGTTTTGTGTTGAGTTTGGTGTTTGCAATGGGCTGCTGTATTTCGGTTTCATTTATGAGTCAGGCGGACGGAGAAGGCTGATTCCATTCCCCTCCCCCCCCCCCCCCTCTCCGGAGCACAACGTGGTGTAAAATGAAAGTAACCCTTTCTCCCCCCCTTTTTTTAAAAAAATACATTTAAAATCCAGGTGGGCAATGTGGATGACCCTGCTTTAAAGTTAGCGTTCACACACTAAAATGATTTTTTTTAAAAAAAAAGAAAAATGAGAGCTCTGTTAAAACTTGCACTGAGCTGGGGTGGTGGACACTTGTCCTCTGCTTTGGCCTGTGAAAAATAACCCGGGGGGGGGAAGCACATTATTTTAAATGTTTGTTTGGGTTTTTCTGTGTTATATAGCAATACAGTTTTTAATCTGAAGTTTCTGTTTTTCTTGAACAGCGGCAACTTAAACAAATAGTGTACAATTACATACCAGAACTCGATTGACTGATTAATTGATGCCTTGTCACTGTAAATGACCGAATAACCCTAAAAAGAATCGCGACCAAGCGTGCAAAAAGAAATGTACATTTCATACTACCTGCCTGACTTTTATTCGGGGGTCAAAATGAATAAATTTGGGAGGTTATTGTGTGTATGTTTTTACCGAATAGAATTTTTTTCAGCGTTATTAATTTGATTGCTTAGTTTCAATCCACTGCAGGACGGTCTAATGGAAAGTTTATTTGTGAATCGATCATTGTGGCTCCTGGATGGTTCTTGTAAGCTTTTACAGTAACACTGGAGTGGGATTGCACTGTGTTACTGCCCACTGGGCCAGGGAGACAGTGCGTACTTGCAACGTGCTCTTACACTGTCCAGATGATTGTCACATGTCCAACAGATACTCTGAGGCTCTTTCATAAAATATCCCGTGCCAGAGACTAACAATTTATACATAAGTGTCTTTAGCACATAGCTTAATTTCACCGACTTGCAGTTGTGTTTAAATTCCAGTTACTGCCTAGGCCACTTGCAGTTTATGTGGGGGGGGAAAAAGAAAGATTTGTTTCTTCACTTGTCCACAGAAGGATCATGGAGGTTTACAGCATGGAAGCAGGCCTTTCGGCCCAACTTGTCCATGCTGCCTTTATATTTAACCACTAAGCTAGTCCCAATTTTTGCCCGGCCCATATCCCTCTATACCCATGCAACTCTCAATGCTTTTTAAAAGATAAAATTGTACGTGCCTCTACTGCTATCTCTGGCAGCTTGTTCCAGACACTCACCACCCTCTGTGTGAAAGAATTGCCCCTCTGGACCCTTTTGTCTTTCTCCCCTCTCACCTTAAATCTATGTCCTCTAGTTTTCTTTCACCTACTCCACCCCCCCCACTCAAAAAGTATATTATGTACCTAGTGTTAACATACAGTCCTGAAATCTGTCCAGAATGCTCACCTTCAGAGCAGACCTAAAATGGCCTTAATAAATAGGGAGTTTCTTTAATATTGTGTTCAGTGGCATTCGAGAATATATGAAAGTTGCATTTACACAGCACTTGATCCTGTGACTCGATCTCAATGTGCATCATGTACAGTTAGTTACCTTTTGGAATGCAGTGACCATTTATGTGATAGGCGCAGCATCTGTGCCAAACAATGTCAGATCCTACAAGCTGTTTTTAAGAAGAATCTGTCTAGTCTGATGGTGGAGGAAGGGGAATGCGCAGGGAGTTCTTTGCTCTTTGAGGATGCTGTCTGGGCGACACAGTGGTTAGCACTGCTGCTTCACAGCGCCAAGGAACCAGGTTTGATTCCTGGCTTGGGTCACCGTCTCTGCGGAGTCTCCTCTGGGTGCTCGGGTTTCCTCCCACGGTCAGCAAGACGTGCTGGTTTGGTGCATTGGCCGTGCTAAATTCTCCCTGAACAGGTGCTGGAGTGTGGCGACTCGGAGATTTTCACAGCAACTTCTTTGCAGCGTTAATGTAAGCCAACTTGCGCTACTAATAAATAAACTTTAAACTTTTAGCGTTGTTAACACAGACTTGAACATCTAGGATAGGAGGACTGGGTCATAATTTGATGTTGCCTCAGTATTGTGTTCCAGTACTTGCCTATGGTATGAGCACATTTCCTGATGTGTAGCTAGAAACTGACAGCATTCCAAGGCTGGGATGCTCCCAGTAGAACCTGGCTGCTATTAGTGGGTATTAATGGGATTAAAGTGGTTGTTTGGGATCAGATTCTCTGGACCCTTAAAGTTTTGGTTTAGTTTCTGTAGGTGGGCTGTGCCTGAGGCATTTTAGGTAAATACCAATTCACTGTTTGCAAAATAAATACAGATAACAGAGCAGTTATTGATAGTTTACAAACAGGGATATTTATGCAGGTTGGAGGAGTGGCACGGTGGGGGCACAGTGGTTAGCACTGCTGCCTCATAGCGGCGCGGAGTCGTGTTCGATTTGCAGCTTGGGTCGTTGTCTGTAGAGTTTGCACATTCTCCCCGTGTTTGCGTGGGTTTACATAAGAACATAAGAAATAGGAGCAGGAGTAGGCCATCTGGCCCTTCGAGCCTGCCCCGCCATTCAATAAGATCATGGCTGATCTGTTGTGGCTCAGTTCCACTTTCCCGCCCTCTCCCCATAACCCTTAATCCCCTCTCTTATCAAAAACCCATCAACCCGCTTCTTAAAAATATTTAGCGAGGCAGCCTCCACCACTTCAACGGGCAGAGAATTCCAGAGATTCACCACCCTTTGAGTGAAGAAGTTCCTCCTCAACTCCGTTCTGAACCGCCCCCCCTTTATCTTGAGGCTGTGCCCCCTAGTCCTACTGTCTTTTTTGAGCGGGAAGAGTCTTTCCACCTCTATCCTATCCATCCCATTCATCATCTTATACGTCTCAATGAGATCTCCCCTCATTCTTCTAAACTCTAACGAGTACAAGCCTAGTTTATTCAGCCTCTCCTCATAGCTCAACCCCCTCAACTCCGGTATCAGCCTAGTAAACCTCCTCTGCACTCCCTCCAAGGCCAAAATATCCTTGCGCAGGTGCGGCGCCCAAAACTGCACACAGTACTCCAGCTTCCTCTGGGTGCTCTGATTTCCTCCCACAGTCTGAAAGATGTGCAGATTAGGCGAATTGGCCATGCTGGATTCTCCTTCAGTGTACCCGAACAGGTGCTGGAATGTGGCAACTAGAGCATTTTCACAGTAACTTCAATGCAGTGTAATGTAAGCCTACTTGTGACTAATAAATAAACTTTAATAAAGTATGTTGACTGGGAATGCTGCTGGGAATGTGCATCCAACACATTGAGCACCAGGTGTAGGTGTATTTAAGTTTATTTATTAGTGTCACAAGTAGGCTTACATTAACACTGCAATGGAAATTCCACTACTGTGGAAATCTCCGAGTCGTCACACGACAGTGCCTGTTTGGGTACACTGAGAGGGAATTTAGCGTGGCCAGTGCACCTCATCTGCACCTTTTTTGAATGGTGGGAGGAAACTGGAGGACCTGGAAGAAACCCATGCAGACATGGGGAGAACATTCAAGTTCCACATAGTGATCCAAGCCAGGAATTGAACCCAGACCCCTGGCGCTGTGAAGCAGCAATGCTAACCACTGTGCCACTGCATAATCTGGAATGTTATCCTTAATTATTACTTGTTATGTTTGTTTATGCACGATGAATAAAACTATTTCCGCACTTGTTAATATTAAAGTTTAAAAATTTCCAGCATTTTGGATGGCTGCATCTTTCAGTATATGCAGCCTGAATGCAGCACATTGAGTTTTTCAGTGCAACTTGCACATATGTAGGCAAGTAGGATTTTGTAATAAAAATACAAAATAATGGCTTGCAAAGCTGAAAGAGATTTGTAATCCTTTTCAGTAGCTCCAGTAAGTTTGGCTTGCGTACCGTGTGTACAGACACAAATGGTATTGTATAGCTGAAGCTAGGTTGATGTACAATCCTTTTTGCAATACTGGAAGCTGAGGCTCGGAGTTGAGTTCTGAGATTAAGGCCAGTGAAAACGTGATATGCCCTGGAGGTGGGAGAGGAATAGTAGTTTTGTTCTTAAACCTGATGTAGTTTGGATGAATAAAAGGCTACCTATAAATGGATGTGATTTGCAATTATTTACTACAGCTTATGTCTGCTGCTTCTGTCTCCTCCTCTGTAGTGTGAGGGCCAGGCAGAATGACTCGTGATTATAGCATTCCTACAGTGTGGAAGGAAGCCATTCAGCCCATTGAGTCTGCACTGACTCTCTGACAGAGTACCTTATCCAGGCCTTTTTTCCCCACTCTATCCTTGTAGCCCTTATACATTATGAACCTGGGATAGTGGAGTGACTGCAGGTGCATTGGCATGTACAGATGCACCGACTTTTTAGTTACTGATCTTGCTTGGTATTGCACCATCCAATCTAAGCCGCGTGCTTTTTTCCCCTCTGTAAATTACGTGTTTCGATATTTATACAATCAATAAAATTGCACAATTTGTGACCCAGTCATTAGAAAGAAAAGTATCTGTTCCTTTTACCATTCTGTTTATCTATGCATGTGTTCCACACATTATAGTTTTTTTCAGGGATCTTCTTTATACTTGAGGTATGGAATGTAGATTGTGGAATGACTTTTCATTTATAGTACCTGGGGCCAACAGCAAATGCTTAGGCAGATAAAGAATAAAGGGTCAGTCAGATTTTTAAATTTGTCTATGGGATGTGGGATCTCCGAGGGGCTTTTAAGAGTCAAGCACTGCAGAGTAAATCTTCTAGTCTTCTCCAACAATGTGCATTTATCTAATCTCCGCCTTCTGTAGAACATCTACTCAACTAGCCTGACCTTTTTCACTCCCCTCCTCTTGGCCTTTGAGTAAAACTGCTAATTTATTCCTGGCCTACTGCCCACTGGAACTGGGTGGTATTAGTACAAACCTGTGTCAAATAGAGTACACTTGCGTCCAGCAGAGAGAGAGAGAATCCTTTAATTTCGTCTGTTGTGTTGCATTTGAAGCCATGACACAGTTGTGCCCCACCACATTACTCTGTTATTTTCCCTTAAGGCTTGCACGCTTATAATGGGCCTTGTTTGTATATGGAGGGCTGAGGTCAACTGTTCCTACAAATATATTCTGTACTATACAAGTTGGTGCTAAATCTGGCAAAAAGGACTGGATGCAGTGCAAAATAACATGTATTTATTATCACAGAATCCCAACAGTGCAGAAGAAGGCCATCTGGCCCGTCTAGTCTGCACTGACTCTCTGACAGAGCATCTTACTCTGGCTCACCCCCATGCATTTAGCCCACTAATCCCCCTAACTGAAACATCTTGGGGTATTTAACATGGTCAATCCACCTAATGTGCATATCTTTGGAAGAAAGGTTTGTTTCCTACATTCTTAGAGCCGTATCATAGTGACGCTAAATGAGAGATTTATCTACAGCATTACATCGCTAATTTAGTAAATTGAAATTGTGGTAAACTTATTTTGGTTATAAATTTGAAGGGACAACAAATGTTTTATTGTTAATAATCAAATGTAAAGTTTGAAACAAAAATATGCAAAATAAATGCAATAAAATTGCAGCTTCATCTATTCTTAGACCATAGAATCCCAACAGTGCAAAAAGAGGCTATTCGATCCATTGAGTCTGCAACCATCCAGGCCATATCCCCATAACCCAAGGCATTTACCCTAGGCTAGTCCCCCTGACATAAAGGGGCAATTTAGCATGGCCAATCCACCTAACCTGCACATCTTTGGACTGCGGGAGGAAAGCGGAGCACCCGGAGGAAACCCACACAGACACTGACTGCAAGCTACTCACAGACACTGACTTGAGGCCGGAATTAAACCTGGGTCCCTGACGCTGTGAGGCAGCAGTACTTGCCACCGTGCCGCCCTATTGTAGTTGATCCCGATTATTCAATATGCTCCATAGGATTGGGATCATAGTGTACTCTACTTGTCCCTACATTTCATCTTTGTAATTGGACTGAAGAGTGAAGGCTGAAGAAGAATTGTACAAACTCGAAACATTAACTCTGTTTTCCCCTCCACAGATGGTAATAGACCTACTGACCAGCATTTTCTGTTTTCTAGTTCAGATTTCCAGCATCCGCAGTAGTTTGCTTTTATTTGAATTAAAGTTACTGTTGGTTCCGAGGTGTGTCACGTGGGGGCGGTTTTTGGACATTGGTGATGGTAGAAGCAAGATTACGGAACTGTTATTTGTTTAATTTATGGATAGGAAATATATTTTCTGCTCATGGGAATAATTGTATCTGTTTTAAGTATTGAAAGAGGGATTTATTTTGAGGGATTGATCGGATTGAGTTCCCTAATTAGTAACGTAAGGCCCTGGCATTCCCACTTAGTATTGAAATTAAGATAAAGTAACTCAAAATATTGCATTGTTTTTAACCCTAACTGTTGAGGTAGTTAGCGATGAGCAACACATACTGGCCTTTGTCACAATCCCCACATCTTGTGAAAGAATAAAGAGAATTCTGCAGTGCAGAAGGAGGCCATTCAGCCCATCGAGTCTGCATTAACCACAGTCCCATCCAGGCCCTATCCCCATAACCCTGTGCGTTTACCCCAGCTAGTCTCCCTGACAGTAAGGGAAAATTTGCTTGGCCAACCCATCTAACTTCCACATCATTGGACTGTGGGAGGAAACCAGAGCACCCGTAGGAAACCCATGCAGACACGGGGAAGTGTGCAGACAGTGAGCCAAGCTGGGAGTCGAACCTGGGTCTCTGCTGCTGTGAGGCAGCAGTGCTAACCATTGTGCCGCCCAATAAAACTTAACCCATCTGAATTTTTTGACATTTGATTAATTGGTCATGCTCTTGGGCGAAATGTTTTCATTCATCTTGCTATGCTGATGAAATTGACAGGATAATGTACCTGCATTTTAGAGTCGTGCTACCTTCATTAAGTACTGTACCGTGTAAAACTTGTTTCCAAAAGTATGACCGAATTATAATTTTTCCTTGTCACTACTTGTCTTGGACTGATTTGTTGTGTTTTTTTTTCAAACTTCAAAATATTTGAGGAGGGCTGGGAAATAGGTCAGAAATTGTGCTACGTGAAATAACCTTTTATGAGACAGTTGAAATTGTGAAGTATTGTATAAATAGTTAATTTTAACAAAACACTTGGATGTTGCTTGGCTTAGGGTGTGCGATTCAATCTAGTGTAGTAATTGTACGTCAGTTTAAATAAGACAAAGAAATTATGTTCCTAACTGCCAGTCTTGGGAGCTGCTTTTCAAGGTACACAGTTTTGTCCTGGTAAAATTGCAGTTGTGGTATATTCCGTCTTCTCAGAAAAGAACAAGACCCAAGTCTAGAAATGTGGTGTTTTCTGTTGCTGTCATAGTAATCGGGTAGATTTTGTAATGTGTATTTTTGTCTACACTCTTTGTCATGAATTGAAATAAGATAAAGGAGCAAAGTTCCTGAATTGAACTCTGGTCTTGGGGTGATTTGTTGCTTATAAAAACTGAACCCTTCATTCATCCATAACACAAGGCTGATACCACAGGAGCAGTCACCATTATTACTCCAGAGTGGCGTGCACCCATTTTGGAATGTGGTCTGCTTGATCTACTGGCTGATTCATTCATTTTGTATGATGCTTCTTTCTTTCAATATAAGTATAGTTTTGACTTTGCCAATGTAATGCTGGTCAAATTTCATCAATGTATTTCATAAACTCGTGAATTTTTCTTTTTCAAACAGGAGACTGCCTGAAAAGTCTCCCTGTCTGAGGCACGCTAAGCATGCCTAGTCCTGTTTGCTTCAGTCTATGCAAAGATTTCAAAACTTCATTTTAAGATATTTCTGCCTATGCACTTGCATTCAAATGCTATATTGTAGGGGTTAAGCTAACATTTGACTACATTTTTAAAACTCAGAAGGCATGCTGCATTAGCTGAAAATTGACCGCGTTCCGATAAGTACACAGCAAACAAAACAAGTTTTGATAACAACAGCTGCAAAGCCTGTTTCCTCGAGACAGACAGACTGCAAAGGACACTCACAATAGCGAGATAAGAATTAAAACAAAGTTTGGAACTCTTTGTTCAGCTGGCAGTTTTGTTTTCAAGTTCAGTGCGATCAGAACAGGAACTGGCAGGAAAAGCCAGTTTCTTCAAGTTTGCTTTGCTTTTTCTTTTTGCTTCTATAATGATTCATTTTTTTGGGGTGGCACGGTAGCACAGTGGTTAGCACTACTTCTTCACAGCTCCAGGGACCTGAGCTCGATTCCCGACTTGGGTCACTGTCTGTATGGAGTTTGCACATTCTCCTTGTGTCTGTGTGGGTTTCCTTTGGGTGCTCCAGTTTCCTCCCACAGTCCAAAGATGTGCAGATTAGGTTGATTGGCCATGCTAAAATTGCCCCTTAGTGTCCTGAGATGTGTAGGTTAGAGGGATTAGTGGGTAAATATGTAGGGATATGGGAGTGTGGCCTGGGTGGGATTGTGGTCGGTGCAGACTTGATGGGCCAAATGGCCTCTTTCTGCACTGTAGGGTTTCTATGATTCTTTTATGGTATCTATGATATATTTAATTTTCTTCAAGTTCTGTTCAATAAAATAAATTCATTTTAAAACCTGTACTAATGCTGTCCTTGTCTATTCAAAGGAATGAATGGACCCTACACTGTCTAACCAGTGCTGTGTTAGTAGGCTAACCACTGCTTGCTGGGACACTGAATACTGTCTGCTTAGTCCATTTCACTGTAGAGGTTCCCAAGGATCTCTTGAATTTCCGAACCAGGTTTTGGTACATGTTCCATGTGTTGAGTGGAGCCCAAGCCAGATGGTGAAGTGACTAGATGCTAATTGTTTTCTTGATAATAGGCTTTTTCCAGAAGGTAGCATTATCAAACCTCCTCCCCCTCATGCTGTGCCCCAAGGGTCTCCCTTTATACATACAGTAGGTATTCAATTAAACAATGCCCTTCATCTATGTATCTTTACAATATAGCTAATACACTAATACACTGTTTAACATCATGCGTGCCCACACCCTATTCCAACAAGTGGATGTGTAAAGTAGGTGATAGCCTGGGTTAACCTAATACACTAGTGTTGTCCAGATCACTAGCTGCAGAGTTGGATAATTGCATTTCTGGTTTTGATTCTAAAAAATAGAGACCATTTAATGTGTGGATGTGATCTCCGTGCTGCATGGTCAAAGTATATGTATTTAATCTTTTTGTGGTTTTGTTGCTTAAAATGGGAAGATAAAAGGCTTAGTCTCTGAGTTATTTGATTTTGAATGTTTTACTTGGTTGCCAAATGGTAATAGATATTTGTTAAGTATGAACATGACAGGTATGTTTACTGTATTATGTTTGTGTGTGTGTGTAAGTGAATCTGGCTGAAAACACTGCCCCTGTCTAAAGCAGTGCCACAGATGTAAGTATTTCTTCTAAGCAGTGCTGTTAAACGCTCCACCCGATTCAGTTCAGTGGAAAGGAAAATCAGGAAGAGTTTGTAACAGACGGCTGATCTGCAGTTCCCCAATTTGTGCTGCCTACTGAAATTTCAGATTGTGTTGAGAACAAGAAAATTTAACTTTCTCAATTAAGATGCTAAATTGCCCTTGGTGTCAAGGGGGACTAGCTAGGTAAACGCATGGGGCTTTGGGAAAAGGGCCTGGATGGGATTGTGATTGGTGCAGACTCGATGGGCTGAATGGCCTCCTGCACAGTAGGGATTCTATGATTCTAACAACGTATCCAGTAATAATGACACCAATGTCAAATTTTTAAATTCAGATGCGCGTTTCGCGGCAAGGTCAGTATTTGTTGTCCATCCCTAATTCCTTTGAGCCACCATCTTCAACCACTGATGTATGTGCTGTAAATACGCCCACAGTGCTGTGGGGATAGGAATTCCATGATTTTGACGTGGCCACAGAGAAGGAGCAGTGATATAGTTCCAAGTCTAGTTGCTATGTCCCTATATTGAAAGGGGATCTCATAGAAGCTTGTAAAATCCTGACAGGGTAGATTTAGAAAGAATGTTCCCGATCGTGGGGGAACTCCAGAACTAGTGGTCATAATTTGATGATAAGGGGTAAATCTTTTACAACTGAGGTGAGGAGAAGTTTCCTCACCCAGAGAGTGGTGAATGTGCGGAATTCATGACCACAGAAAGGAGGCCAAAACATTGTCTGATTTCAAGAGGAAATTAGATATAGGTTTTTGGGGCTAAAGGGATATGGGGAGAGGGGAATCAGGATATTGAACTTGAGGATCAGCTGTGATTGTAATGAATGGCAGAGTAGGCTCAAAGGGCCCAATGGCCTCCTCCTGCTTCTATGTTTAAGTTGAGATGGTGAGTGACTTTGAGGGAAACATGGTGTTCACGTGCATCTGCTGTCACAGCCCTCCCAAGTCACAGGTTTTGGTAGGTGCTGTTGGAAGGATCAAAGTTGCTGTGATATAATCGCACATGCGGCTCGATCTGTGGGATGACAGTTGCACTAATTTAGATCAGTTTTACTGTGCTGTAAGTAAGTCCTCCCTGCAACGAAAGTGACCCAGGGTTAAGGCCCAAGAATTAGCCGTATGTCAAGCTGCATTTGCTGATGCAGTAAATCTTTATTACCTGGCCTGTGTAGAGAATGGGTGGCGCCGGTTAACCCAAAATGATAATTAACAGAGCGTTCCTTTTACCAGCATTTATCGCTTGAACTATTGTGCAAGTACTTGGGGAAACAAAGAACAGTATTCTTTTTACTTGTGACCTTCAGCAGTGCACTAAAACACGAAGTATAAAATAATTCGGTATATAGGTACTGATATAATTATTTCTACTTGGCAAAGTGATGGTTCATTTAAGGGGAACATAGAAAATTCTGTTTAGTAAAGAATTGACAGATTGCTAGATAATGGAAATTTTACAGTAATTATCTTTAAAATGCCCTGCAGTGAGAGGGCCTCCGCACCACTGCACCAAGAGCTGGGTGAGGGTGAACCCAGCAGGAAATAGACCCATGTGAGCAGAACACTGCTCTCTCTCCCACATTCTTCATATGATTCTGGCCTTTTCCTTTGTGGGTGCCGCTATCTCTGTTTGTGATTGGTGTCTCAATTGTTACTGCTGCTCATCCCTGAAGGAGCAGGAGGGGTTTTGATTTGATTTGTTGTCACATATGCTGGGATACAGGGAAAATTACTGCTTCTTGCGCACTTTACAGACAAAGCATATCATTCATGAAGTACAGAGGGGAAAAGGATAGGGTGCAGAATGTAGTACTGCAGTTACAGATAGGGTGAAGAGAAAGATCAGCTTAATACAAGATAGATCCATTCAAAAGTCTGGCAGCAGGAAAGAAGCTGTTCTTGAGTCTGGTACATGTTTTCAGACTTTTGTATCTTTTTCCCAAAGGAAGAAGGTGGAAGAGAATATGTCTGGGGTGTGTGCCGTCTTGGAATCAGTGGTCCACTTTGAGTCCTGCAATTGTTGTTATCGGGCCACAAAACTGAATGTGGCTCCTGCTGTCAGCATAGCCCCAGCTGCAGGAAAGCAACAGCAAAGGTTACTAGAACTTGGGTACAGCCATTTATCAAATGCACCCAATTCACATTTGTTCAAATTTAGCGTTCCCCCCACCCCTTGTGACCCCACTGATAACTGTCTTCACCTTCCCAAATCGCTGGTTTGACACCTTCTGTGATAGGTGTCATGACTGCTGAGTTTCCAGGGAGAGAGTGTGGGTGGCATGATGGCACAGTGGTTAGCACTGCTGCCTCACAGTGCCAGGGACCTGGGTTCAGTTTCAACCTTAGGTGACTATCTTTGTGGAGTCTGTATGTTTTCCCCATGTCTGTCTGTTTCCTCCGGGTGCTCCGGTTTCCTCCCACACTCCAAAAGATGTACGGGTTAGGTGGATTGGTCATGCCAAATTAGTGTCGGGGGATTAGTAGGGTAAATACGTGGGGTAATGGGGATAGGGCCTGTATAGGATTGTTGTCGGTGCAGGCTCAATGGGCTGAATGACTTTCTTCTGCACCGTAGGGATTCTATGACTAGATAGTAACAATAAGCCTTGGTATGTCTGGAAGTGGAAGGGAGAGACTGAGGGTGGATGACTTCAATTTGCCCTCCCCTCACTGGGCTTAAAAAGAAGCCAAGAGTCCATCAGTGGTCTTCTGATGAAATCATCAGAAGAGAAAAACCTCCTCACTTTTTTTTATTATGAGCAGTTTTTTGAGAAAGACTCAACACTTTGCGGAAGATCACTGAATGTTAAGTGAACAGAATAGGAATTATTCAAACAATTCTCCTGCAATTCTGAAATATCTTTCTCAACATAAATTTCCCAATCTCAGCAATATGTCATTTGATGTTCCATCAAACAGACTGCAGAACACTTGATTTAAAAGGTTATTTTAAACTATTTCAACTAAAACTCCAGAATTCCTATCAAAGACTGACTTTCAAATAAATCTATATGATTAAATTATATCAATTATATATGAAATGATTAAGTCACATTCACAATATGTCGCAGCGCAAAGCGGCTCGACTAACACTAGATGTTGAAAAATGCAGTTTGGAAATTACACAAATGATTGTGGAAGAAAAGAACTGTTCAGCTAAAGCCTTATGTTTAAGTTTAAAAACACTGGAGCACAGAATTGTATTTAGGTAGGAAAACAGTCACATATAGGCAACCGTGCAAAAACAAAACTGTTCAAACGTTTTCCAAAGTTACAAGAATTATTGATGGCAACGTCAATCAATCAAACATTTGACACAATATTCTTGTGTCTTTTTAGCAAGGCTTCTTGTTTCTTTATACAATTAAGGATGTTTAAAGGCTTTTTTGTTTTGTTTTTGAAAATATGTGAAATGTTTGGATTAGAATTGCAGCCCAAATGATTCCCCTATGCAGACCGGCACCGAAATCCGAGGGGTCACGTTCTGCTACACTCCCAAGCGTGCGCTGCAAAGTGGCTGAATGGAAAACACTCCGAGCGGAGGGCTCCAGGATACATCAGTGACACTGAGTAATGGACTCCATAAGACGTAGGAGTAGCATGAGGCTATTTAACCAATTGAGTCTGCTCTACCATGCGATTATGGCCGGTATGTTTCTCAACCCCATTCTCCTGCCTTCTCCTCTTTGATCCCCTTCCCAATCAAGCATCCATCTATCTCTGTCTTAAATACATTCAATCACCTGGCCTCCACAATCTTCTGTGGCAGTGAATTCCATAGATTTCCCAACTTCTGGCTGAAGAAATTCCTCCTCATCTCCGTTCTGAAGAGTTGTCCCTTTTACTCTGAGGCTGTGCCCTTGGATCCTAGTCTTGCCTACTAATGGAAGCATCTTCCCCCACATCCACTCTTTCTGGGTCTTTCTGTATTCTGCAAGTTTCAAAGCGATCCCTCTGCCTCAACCTTTCAAATTCCATCGGATGCGGATTCAGAGTCCTCAAGCGCTCCTCAAATGTCAAGCTTTTCATTCCTGGGATCGTTCTCCTGAACCACCTCCAGACTATCTCCAAGGCCAGCACATTGTTCCTTCGATATGGGGCCCAAAATTGCTCACGATGCTCCAAATGTGGTCTGACCAGAGACTTCAGTGTCAGAAATGCATGAGTATTAATTACACCATTCGACAAATTCCAAGGACACCCAAAATCTGGTACCTTAATGTTAAACCTATAACGAGGCAAACCAAAGCTATGGCACCTTCTGGAAAGACACAGACTTTTCAACAACATGAGAACAGAAAACTTCTTACACTTTTAAAAACAAAATCTCTTTTTGAATAGCCTAGACAGATCTTTTCCTCAGAGGTTTCTAATAGGAAATCATAATCCAAGAAAAACTATATAGAGAACAATTACCTCCACTGTATTTCACATCCGTATTGTTATGAACAAAATCTGCCCTATTGTGAGCCCTGTAGAGACAGGTAACTTTGGCAAAAGAGATTAATTGCCAGCGACTGACAAAAAGTGCTGAAGGAAAATAATTCATGCCTGAGACTTTTACTGCAACAAAGTAGAATTAACATGGATGAAATATTAATGGGTAACCAGTATGTCACACTAACGAAAAAGCATGCTTTGTATAGAATCATAGAATTCCTACAGTGCAGGAATGGGCCATTTGGCCCATTGAGTCTGAACTGACCACAATCCCATCCAGGCCCTATTCCCGTAACTCCACATATTTACCCTGCTAATCCCTCTGGCCATGCTAAATTGACTTGCATGTTAATCAACCTAACCGGCACATTTTTTTTTCATTCGATAGCTTGTACAACCAAAATAAGTCTTTCAAAAATCCTTTCACTATATTCTGTATGTGACAATACTGTACCTTTTAAGAAATGAATTTTAATCATGTTTCGAGCAGTCCCTGGCTTTTTGTTGGAGCCATGTTGTCTGTAGCTGGTGGCCCCTCTCGTTACTGAAGCAGTATAATTGATATCGTGGTTGTTTTAATCTGAACGAATGCAGTGTTCTGTTATTTTAATGATCTCCTGGGATGGCAAGGTATAATTGATAGGTTAGGTCACGTGATTGGAGACAGCTATGTTTTCACAGATAATTCCAGCATGGTTTTTCAGATGCTATGTGGGATTTGAGACAGAGTTTGTTTCCCCCTCCCTGGAGTTGGAGTGTCTGCGTGGCTGTTTTTTGGAAGCTGCAGAGAGAGAGAGAGAAGAGGTATCTTTTCCTGTCCCTGGAGTCTGAAGCCCAAAAGCTGCTAGACATTAGGTTTACTTCTCTATTTTGCACCCTTGAGGATACATTCGCTGAAAAGCACTAGTTTGGATTTCTGTCCATACGTGTTACAAAGCTGGGAATCCGCTATCCATGTGAGCATGTTTGTCTTAATGCTAGCTAATTATGTAGAAGGGTGTATGCCTATTGGGTTGCTTTTACATTGAAACAATAGAGACAGCTAGGCGTTACGAGTTGTACTGTGCCACGTTTAAGTCTTGTCGTAGAGTCATAGAGGTTTACAGCATGGAAACAAGCTCTTTAGCCCAACTTGCCCATGTCGCCCAGTTTGTACCATTTAAGCTGATCCCAATTGCCCATATTCCTCTATACCTTCTTACCCATATAACTGTCTCAATGCTTTTTTAAAAGAAAAATTGTACTCTACGACTACCTCTGGCAGCTTGCTCCAGATACTCATCATCCTCTGGGAAAAAATGCCCCTCTGGACTCTTGTATATCTCCACTCTCACCTTAAGCCTATGCCTTTTATTTTTAGACTCCCCTACCTCTGGGAAAAGATGTTGACTATCTACCTTATCTATGCCCCTCATTATTTTATAGACTTCCAGAAGATCACCTCTAAGTCTCCTACGCTCCATGGAAAAAAAGCTCCAGTCTATCCAGCCTCTCCTCATAACTTAAACAATCAAGTCAGGATAGCATCCTACTAAATCTTTTCTGCATTCTTTCTAGTTTAATAATATCCTTTCTATAATAGGGTGATCAGAGCTGTACACAGCATTTTAAGTGTGGCCTGACCAATGTCTTGTATAACTTCAACAAGATGTCCCAACTCTTGTATTCAGTGTCCTGACCAAATGAAACCAAGTATGCTGAATGCTTTCTTCACCACCCTGTCCAACTGTGACTCTACTTTGAAGGAACTATGAATCTGTACCTCTTGATCTCTTTCTTCTGTGAATGTTCCCAATGCCCTACCATTAACTGGGTTCCTGCCCTGATTCAATCTACCAAAATGCATCACCTCGTACTTATCTAGATCGTAGAACCCTACAGTGCAGAAGGAGGCCCTTCGGCCCATCGAATCTGCACCAAACACAATCAAAGAACAAAACAGCCCAGGAAATGGGCCCTTCGGCCCAACGAGCCCGCGCCACCATTTTAACATTGAGTCCCCCCTCCACCCATGACCCTTGTCTATGCTTATGGCATTCCACATTGAGGGAAGACTAATTTAGGGTCAATTTGTTGCACCAATCAGCCTAATAGCACGTCTTTGGGGTGTGGGAGGAAACCAGAGCACCTGGAGAAAACCCACACAAGCACGGGGAGAATGCGCAAACTCCCACAGACACCGGCCCAAATCTATGTATCTGCACAGCAAACAGTGATAGTCACTGAGCTGTCGTGTTGCCCAGCATCTGGTCCAGTTTAAGCGTACACTAACGACGTGAAGTACTAGGCTATTCTCGAAACAACCAAGAGCAGCCCTCGTACGACCCATCGCGTGTATGCCCCTTGTTGGACAATCCCACCCAGGCCCTACCCCCATACATTATACCCACTAATCCCTCTAACTTACATATCCCTAGACACTAAGGGGCAATTTCTTATCATGACCAATCAACTTAACTCACATCTTTGGACTGTGGGAGGAAACTGAAGTACCCGGAGGAAACCCACGCAGACACGAGGAGGATGTGCAAATTCCACACACAGTGACCCGAGCTGGGAATCGAACCCAGGACCCTGGAGCTGTGAAGCAGCAGTGTTAACCACTGTGCTGCCCTGTTAAATTAAAGTCCCATCTGCTATTCATCAGCCCACTGGCCCAATTGATCAAGATCCTGTTGCAATCCTAGATAACCTCCTTCACTGTCACTATGTCTCCAATCTTGGTGTCATCTGCAAACTTACTAACCATGCCTCCTAAATTCTCATCTTGCAATTGGTAAAAGTTATATCAATAAGAATTAGCATATCCTATGTTCTTAAATTCTGTTAGATAAAAGTTTCTTTGTGGGTTCCATGGACCATACGTGGAGTAAAACACCTTATGCTTACCAGTGCCTAAATCAAATATTAAACTTAGGTTATAGGCTAACTTCACAAAACACCTTAGAGTTTCTGGCTTCGGTCTTAACATCTACATGTTAGAAATGTAGCATTATACAAACAGTTCAATAGTCATTCCCATCTCTCCAGTAGGTTCTCCTTCTCCCACTACACCAGGGTAAAATTTGAGTTTTCCCAAAATACAATTACTACCAACAAGATGCACATTGGCAACTCTCCATCCCTTAAAACCTCCGGAGCCCCATCTGTTCTATTCTCTTTCTTTTGAACAGAAACCAAATTTTCACTGGCGTTCTGCTTAACCAGCAGCAGAAAACAGCCTAAGCCCCCCAGCAGTAGCATCTTTGTCTTTTCGTCTCAAACCAACGGCTGTTCCTTTTGTTCTGTTAGATACTGCGGATATGTGTGAAAACCACCACCATTCATTCATTACTCCATCCTTGCTGACTCGCATTAGGTAATGGCTCTCAAAAGGTTTACATTTTAAATCCTCTCAGAAGAAAGAGACAGTCACACTTAGAAATCGTTGGCTCTGGTCCAAACTGGAGTTCCACCTTCCCGTATATCAGACCAGTCAGCAAGGATGGGGGAATGAATGAATGGGGCTTGAGGCCATGTTGGGAATAGCCACGAAGTTTCCGATGAACTGAAGTTTACAGAGAGCAGAGAATTGTGTGGCTCGTTAGGAGAGCATTTGGATATTCGAGTCTGGAGGTGACCAAGTTGGAAGGGTTTTGGCAGCTGGTGAATTGCAGTGGAATAGGATTCCTACAGTGCAGAGGGAGGCCTTTTGGCCAATTGACCCTGCTCCGATAACATTCCCACCCAGGCCCTGTCCCCATAACCCCTCGTATTTGCTCTACAATTCCCCTGACACTAAGGGTCAGTTTAGCATGACTGATCAACTTAACCCGCGCACCTTTGGACTGGGGGAGGAAACACCTAGAAGAAACTAAGCAGACACAGGGAGAAAGTGCAAATTCCACACAGTCACCCAAGGTCAGAATCAAACCTGGGTCCTTGGTGCTGTGAGGCAGTGGTGCTAACCACTGCCACTGTGTTGCCTGTAGTGTAAGTGGGCGTAATTCTGGTTAAATCTGACACAGGTTACAAACATTTTGGTTCAATTGGGGCGGAGAATGGAATTGATGGCAATGGTATGGAAGTGGTGACGTCTTTGCTGTTCCCAATATATAGTTGGAATTAGTTGGGTGTCTGAAGTAGTCTAACACCATAACCTGGTCTCACAACACCAAGTTAAAGTCCAATAGGTTTATTTGTAGCAAACGCCACTAGCTTTCGGAACTGGCTGTTTCTTTGTCAGGTTCATCGCTCAGCTGATGAAGGAGCGAGACTCTGAAAGCTTGTGCTGCCAGATAAACCTGTTGGACTTTAACCTGCTGTTGTGAGACTTCTTACTGTGTTTACACCAGTCCAATGCCGGCATCTTTACACCATGGCTACTTTTAGCGTTGTCAGCAAAAATATTACAATTTTACATTGCTACCTGAGGAGTGCTGGCTTTAAAATCAATGAAGATTTTGTCATCGAGTCAGAGGTTTTCAGCACGGAAGCAGACTCTTCAGCCCAACTTGTCCATGCCACCCTTTTTTTCTTAAAACCTGAAAGCTAATCCCAATTGCCCGCGATTGGCCCATACCTCTCGATACCCATCTTACCCATGTAACTATCTAAATGCTTTTTAAAAGACACAATCGTACCCTCCTCTACTACTATCTCCAGTAGCTTGTTCCAGACACTCTCCACCCTCTGTGTGAAGAATTTGCCCCTCTGCACAATCCCCTCTTGCCTTAAACCTATGCCCTCTAGTTTTAGATTCCCCTACCTCTAGGAAAAGATATTGACTATCTAGCTGATCTGTGCCCCTCATTATTTCATAGACCTCAAATGTTGGCAAGTGCGAGGTGGTCCACTTTGGTAGGAATAATGGTAGGAAGGATTATTACTTACGCGGAGAAAAACTGCAGCAAGCGACGGTGCAGAGGGACCTCAGGGTCCTTGTGCATGAGTCGCAAAAACCCAGCTTGCAGGTGCAGCAGGTGGTCAGGAAGGCGAATGGGATGCTGGCCTTCATAGCGAGGGGGATTGGATATAAAAGTAGGGAGGTCTTGCTGCAGCTGTATAGGGCATTGGTGAGGCCGCAGCTGGAGTATTGTGTGCAGTTTTGGGCGCCGTACTTACGCAAGGATATTTTGGCCTTGGAGGGAGTGCAGAGGAGGTTTACTAGGCTGATGCCGGAGTTGAGGGGGTTGAGCTATGAGGCGAGGCTGAATAAACTAGGCTTGTACTCGTTAGAGTTTAGAAGAATGAGGGGAGATCTCATTGAGACGTATAAGGTGATGAATGGGATGGATAGGATAGAGGTGGAGAGACTCTTCCCGCTCAGAAAGGACAGTCGGACTAGGGGGCACAGCCTCAAGATAAAGGGGGGGCGGTTTAGAATGGAGTTGAGGAGGAACTTCTTCACTCAAAGGGTGGTGAATCTCTGGAATTCTCTGCCCGTTGAAGTGGTGGAGGCTACCTTGCTAAATGTTTTTAAGACGCGGGTTGATGGGTTTTTGATAAGAGAGGGGATTAAGGGTTATGGGGAGAGGGCGGGAATGTGGAGCTGAGCCACGACAGATCAGCCATGATCTTATTGAGTGGCGGGGCAGGCTCGAGGGGCCAGATGGCCTACTCCTGCTCCTATTTCTTATGTTCTTAGCCTATCCAGCCTTCCCTTATAACTCAAACCATCAAGTCCCAGTAGCGTCCTAGTAAATCTTTTCTGCACTCTTTCTAGTTTAATAATATTCTCTTTATAACAGGGTGACCAGAACTATACACAGTATTCCAACTGTAGCCTTACCAATGTCTTGTACAACTTCAACAAGACGTCCCAACTCCATTGAACTATTCAATGTTCTGACCGATGAAACCAAGCATGCTGAATGCCTTCTTCACCACCCTGTCCACCTGTGATTCCACTTTCAAGAAGCTATGAATATGTACCCCTAGATCCCTTCGTTCTGTAACTCTCCCCAACCCCCTACTATTAACTGACTAAGTCCTGCCCTGGTTCAATCTACCAAAATGTATCACCTCACATTTATCTAAATTAAACTCCATCTGCCATTCGTCAGCCCACTGGCCCAATTGATCAAGATCCCGTTGCAATTGGAGATAACTTTCTTCACTGTCCACTATGCCACCAATCTTAGTGTCATCTGCAAACTTACTAACCATGCCTCCTCTATTCTCATCCAAAACATTAATATAAATGACAAATAACAATGGACCCAGCACTGATCTCTGAGGTACACCGTGGAGTCCAGGCAAAAGATCTGTGAGGAATGGTCAAACTGGAAATGTAAATGGGGCTGTTGTCCTTGCATCGTTTCTGAAATTATACTGTGCAGTCTGTCTGTCATGTTATGGTTTGATTCAGGGTGTGTGCAGAGCAATCTCTCTCTCCACTTACAAGTGACAAACTCCTGGAAGTGTTGCAGCTACCCATGGGGTGGGGCAGGGGTCACGGTCTCTGTGTGGAGGGCGTGAGTGGCAGGTATGATTAATTGATGTCAAGCCTTTATCCTGCAGGTCACAGGCAATAGCTGTTGTTAGGCTGAAAGATGTTGGGGTCACTGTGTTGATGTGATTCATTTGCCAGTTTCTTTCCTACTCTGACTCAGCGATTGTCTTTAGAAGTGCAGGTTTTGTGCAGGATTAACCAGTTCTTTCCACTCTGTTCCAATGCTGAAAGGGTTTCAGATCTTATCTGGAGCTTTTAATTTTGCTGTTAGACTCCATTTGCTTACCAGCAGCTATCATTGCGAGAGGAATGGGAGAGAAGCATAGGTTTTTCTTCCATTAACATGGACAAAAGGGTATATTTTGGCCTTAGTTTTCATCTTGAGCTTTTAAAATACAAGTGTGGGTTATGTATTGTCCAGAGTTCCCTGTTTTTCTTCATTCTTTGCTCCTCCGTCTGTCTCCTGATTCTACACTCACCAATAGATAGCTTGTTCTTTGTATTAACCTGTGCCATTTGTTGACATGATGTGGAGATGCCAGCGTTGGACTGGGGTAAACACAGTAAGAAGTCTCACAACACCAGGTTAAAGTCCAACAGGTTTATTTGGTAGCACAAGTAATGTCTTTCATGAGCCTTTGGAGTGTTGCCCCTACATCAGGTGACTCACCTGATGAAGGAGCAGAGCTCCAAAATCTCGCAATTCCAAATTGGACTTTAACTTGCTGTTGTGTGACTTATTATTGTTAACAGCCATGGTAAGTGCCAAAAGCGAATTCTATATTTATACGGATGGCCATAGACTAAAGCATGATACCACACTTGCGAGTGACTCTATTTCCTTCCGGATCCATTTGGAGAAAACAGCAGCAAAGGTCAATACAGAAACAACCTACCAACCATATTGGAACTTCCCCTCGACACCTCTCCCCTAGCTTCCTTAATGAACTTCACTCCACCACACATCCACCGACCACTGAAGACCCACAAGCTGGTTGTAATCATCCTTGCTGCACCTCACTTATCATTCTGTGATGACCTGTTCAATCCCACCGATTGCCCACCTTTCATTTTGATGTCCTATGTGGAGCACCCTTCCTGAGCAAGGCTGACCTGCATTCACCCTTTGGATCAGACAATGGGAATCTTGGGATGTCACCGATAAGTTCCTTGGTGAAAAATCGGATCTGTTGAATGGCAGCCTTTGAATTAGCACAGCAACGGTGGGTCCTTGCTGAATAGGTTCAGACCAGACCAGGCCAGGGTCACCTGTGTAGCAAAGCTCCGTTGCTGGGGCCTCAGTGGAAAGACACCATCAATGCTGCATATTACTGAGGAGGGTTCCCTCTGCAGGCTAAGTTGTGGACTAAACCCACACTTAGAAAATGAGATTGTTGCTTAGCTTTAGGAATTGGCATTGGCTAAACAAATAAATATCAGTAAGGTTTTTCCAACTTTTTACATGATGATTGTAAACTAAAGGTGCGAAAATGGCAGTGTGACAATGAAAGACGTAGCTTGCATGTTGCTTAAAAAGTTCATATCCTAGTGCTGGGATTTTCAGGCTCTGTTGCGTTTCCACCCATCGCAGAAGATTTGGCAGCTCAACCAAAAGTCCTTTGATTTTCAGCAGGAATGGTCAATCCCAGCAGTGGACGGGAATAGAAAACCCTACCCTTGGATCCCAGATGGAAACTCGATTCCTCCTTCCTTTAACTGTTTGAGGACCATGAAAACCTTTACTTTGCTCTGGCTGATCACCTTTTCTTCATTCATATTAACCTCTTTTTATTCAATCTTGGCAGTACTGGGTGGTATGGTCCTTGGGCGGCACGGTAGCATAGTGGTTAGCACTGCTGCTTCACAGCTCCAGGGACCTGGATTCGATTCCCAGCTTGGGTGACTGTGTGGAGTTTGCACATTCTCCTTGTGTCTGCGTGGGTTTTCTCTGGATGCTCCAGTTTCCTCCCACAGTCCAAAGATGTGTGGGTTAGGTGGATTGGCCATGCTTAAAGAAATTGCCCCTTAGTATCCTGAGATGTGTAGGTTATAGGGATTAGTGGGTAAAATATGTAGGGATGTGGGGGTAGGGCCTGGCTGGGATTGTGGTCACTGCAGACTCAATGGGCCAAATGGCCTCTCCCTGAACTGTAGGGTTTCTATGATTTCAGCGAGGTTTCTCAATAATATCACAAGTTGAGGAGGCTGTGAGAAGCCTATTGAGGATATGTCTGTATATAACATCCCAATGATGCTGCAGAATAGATCATCAGTAAAACCACAAGTCGCAGCAGCAGAGGCAGGCCACTCAGCCCATTGAGTCAATGACAGCATGACTGGTCTGGTGTGTTAATCCTCAACTCCACTTTCCCACCTTATTCCCATAACCCTTGATTCCCTTACTGATTCAAAAGAACGTCCACATTTTTTAATATTAAATACGATACCATGTTGAATTCCATTTTTGTCCCCCCTTCAGAATGTTGGCAATACATTTCCTACCAGCCTGAGGGTTGTTTCCAATCAATGAATAGTGAAGCATGCAGACAGATTTTTGTATGCTCATGGTAGTCTATAGTGTGCTACTGAATAATTTTAGTAAGGTCAGTGTTTTAATTATATACATATTCACATATACATTTAAAAGTTTTAAAGTTTAGTTATTAGTGTCACAAGTCATCTTAAATTAACTCTGCAATGAAGTTACTATGAAAATCCCCTAGACCCCACACTCCGGCGTCTGTTCTGATACACTGAGGGAGAATTTAGCATGGCCAGTGCACCTAACCAGCACGTCTTTTAGACTGTGGAGGAAACCGGAGCAACTGGAGGAAATTCACGCAGACATGGGGAGAATGTGCAGACTCCGCACAAGCAGTGACCCATGTCAAGAATTGAACCAGGGTCCCTGGCATTGTGAGGCAGCAGTGCTAACCACTGTGCCACATGTTTAATAATATCATAATCATGAAGTCCCAATGCTTCAGTATTCACTGGCTTGTAGAAAGATGAAGCATACACCTTCTTTGCAAACATTTCTTTCAGAATATTATTGCAGTATTGCAAATGCACTGTGACCTTTGGTTTTCTAGCCTAATGTAATTGAGAATCTGGTAGATCCTTTGTGGGTGGCGTGTTTGATTGCTCCCCCTCTAGGAACAACTTGTAAGTTTTCGTTTTGGCGAAGACCAACTATTGTAGTGAAAATTAAAGTAGGGGTATGATAGTGTCTGCCTTTCTTTTAACGCCTTTATTTACTTTTGTACCATGTTCACTACGTAATTATTATGCTGGAGGGCGGGCAACCTACCCAGTTATTGGATTCCTGTGAAGGAAGAATTTGATTGAGTCTGTGGCCTTTGCAAGGCAGTGGTTAGCAGCTGGTCTAGGGAGAGTTTTCATTGGCTGAGTGGACAGGGTCTGACAGCTAATGTACAGGCAGCATGGTTGCAAACAGGGAAATGGGATCGATGATTAGCTGTTTCTTAGCGGAGGCTGTTCAAAGGGGGGAATTATCAGCATGGGGGAACCTCCATGCTCTTCCAGTATCTGAGATTGTCCAGTTGTGCCTTGGCAGACGGGCAAGGCCTCCAATTAAACACTGGCATCACTGATAATGTAGCACGCCTTCAGTATTGTGCCAAGCTGTCAACCCAGATTGCATGCTCAAATATCAAAGTGGGATTGGAATCCCCACAGCTTTCTAGCTCAAAGACCGAGGATGTTACCAACTGAGCTAGGCTGACGCGTGGGATTCTCAAGAGCGAGAAACTGTTTGTTTGTTTGCTTCATTCCGAAAAAGCTGAGGCCAATTGGAGTGTCTTTCTGGCACTCCAGCTCTGAAGGTCTCGTCCGCTTCTGGCTCCGTGTGATAGCACGATACATTGACCCACCGAGCAATAGAGAATTCAGTAAATGTACGGCCACCGCCCATTTTATATCATTGCTTTAACGTGAATTTCAGGCAATTGATGATTATCATTTCCTCCCATTGTGACTCAATTAGGCAGCGCATTGCAGGATATTTATCATACTGAGCGAGATGATTCTGTGTTCGATGCCCAGGTCTGTGCTGAGATAGCTGATCTCAGCTAGGTTGTACTGCCTCCAGAACTAATCAACTTCCGCCTCTCTGGGCAATGTAGGAGGAAACACTGACAGCAGCCATTCTTGCTGCTGACTGTGATGAGGATTGCTGTCCATGTCCCACTTGGCACCAGGCATTATGCACACTTTGGGCCAGATGCTAATTCAGTGATGGAGTGGGCAGGGGGAGCGCTGTGTTTGCGAAATGAGTACAAATGGATTTTCAGTCTTCCCTGCTGAATGATGTGGAGATGCCGGTGTTGGATTGAGATGGGCGCAGTGAGAAGCCTCTCAGCACCAGGTCAAAGTCCCAACAGATTTATTTGGTGTCACGAGCTTTTGGAGTGCTGCTGCTTCTTCAGGTGACTTTAACCTGGTATTGTGAGGCCTACTGTCCCTGCTGAATTTAATAGCAAGACTGGATTTGTATTTCTTTCTTCTGATTCCCATCCACAGTTGGGGAGAGGGGAATGAGGGAAAACTGGGATGGATGGGAGAGAGACCAAGCTCAGAGGAAATCTGAGGTTGGAGGGGAAGATGGCACAGGCTGGAGTTGAGGAAGATTGGCAGCCGAGTTTGGAGATCAGAGGCTCAGGAGAGATTGCGGGAGTGGGGTGGAAATTGCAGGAGTGTCTGAGTGCGAGGGATGGGTGAAACAGAAACTGGATCCAGTCCTTGGATCTAGCAGATCCTGCCTCCTGTTGGCTTCTCATGGCCTGGAAATACTCGATTAGCCAGTATTAAATTTAAAAGTGTGGTGAACACAGCCTTGTTGTAATAATTGAATTGTCAACTCATCCCCTGGAAATGAGTTGGTTTTCCATCCCACCCTCCCACCTCCGTAGATGAAAATGTAATAAAAATGTGCATGCAAGTCAAAAGTAAATGTATTTATTCTCTCTTAATTCATTTATGGAATGTGAGTGTCATTGGCTGAGCCAGTATTTATTGTCCATCCCAAAAGTCAACCACGTGGCTGAGAGTTTGGAGTCACATGTAGGCCAGACCGGGTAAGGAGGGCAGATTTCCTTCCCTATAGAGGACATTAGTGAATCAAATGGGTTTTAACAACAGTCGACAATGGTTTCATGGTCGCCATTAGACTTTTAATTCCAGATTCTTTTATTGAATTAAAATCCCACCATCTGCCACGGTGGGATTCGAACCCGGGTCCCCAGAGTGTGACCCTGGGTCTCTGGATCGTTAGTCCAGTGACAGGACGACGATGCCACTGCCTCCCCTCTCTTGCGTAAACAGCGCATCCTATCATATTCTGCAATTGGTGACAAGAAATCTTGAGATTAAACTCTGCTCAGAAGTATTCATCTCTGAAAATTTTGCGTTAGCTTGAGGTCCAAGCTTTCACCTGAAATATGAGAGAGAGAGAGAAAAAACGATGCTTCCTTTCTGAAGATCACTTCCTCAATTATAAATCTTTTTATATTCAGACAGCATTGTTTTTGGAAAAAACTCTCTTTATTAAATATTGCATAGTTTGTGCTTCTATCACTATATCTATTCAGGCATCTAAGAGGAATTTTCAGAGTGTCCCTCTTTTGGTGGGAGGGAATCTTGTATTTAGCTGAACTCAGCTAGTACAGAGACTGTGAAAGACGGCATGTAGTTAGAGTTTATCGCTAATGCATGTATCGGGAGAAAAGATAGTCGGCAAGCACTGGCTACCCTTTCTGACGTAACAGTACAAGTGAGATTGATATACTCTCCTGAACGCTTCGATTCCCCACTCAATTTGTCACCCAAACTGGAGGGTCCAATTACAATATTACAAATTATTACCTTAGCCAAAAGCGTTCTACCTGTCAGCAGGATTAAGAGCTTGTTAGTCCATTGTACCTGAAAGTTCTTCCCTTGCTATTAGGAAACCTAACTTTGTAAATCCGGTAGATTCAAGGGTATTTTTATTACCTGCAAATTTTAATTGGTAAGGGGATTCAGTTCTGTTGCTTCTGTCCAGGGAATTTTCACAGTAAATTCATTGCACTGTTAATGTAAGCCTACTCGTGACACTAATAAACTACCAGAATGAGAAACTGTACCAACCTTGTTAACAATAAGCTAATACACTCCTGTACATTCCAAAGCCCTGATTAACTTGCAGCTGCCTGACTAAAGCTGATAAGGAGAGATGCTCACTCTATACTGTTTTGTCTCAGAAGAATTTGGTCTGTTGTCTACTTGTCTATTTCCCATCATGCCTGTTGGCCAAGGTTTACAAGGAGAGAAGGATACAGTTTAATTTCATAATACTTGGTTAAATGCATATATTGTATCAGGCACGTGGTGAATCCTTATTCTATATATAAGGCACCTTGTAATCTTTACTTATCCTAGTCTATTATCGTAAATTTAAAACAAGTGGCTTGTATACTATGTTTTATATTACCCTCCTTCAAGACACTGGAGGCATTTATCATGTGGGTATTAAAAGTTAGCCTGTATTTTGGATTTTCAAACTTAACAAAATCCTCGTTTTGGCTGATCATGCGAGCTTCTCAAACCCACGTTATAGATGTGGTTTTGCAGTGTGCATTGTAAGGATCAGGAATCCATTTGGTCATGTTCCTTTCAAAGATGTGTTGCACTGTTTGCAAACCATTTGGCTCCCTGCCAGCTGCAGTACACGTCTAAAGTACATACGTGCTGTGCTCTCAGACCTTTGAAAATAAATAACTCTGGTTATTGGGTAGAAATTAATATTTTGCAAGGGACTAGCTCAGCATTTCTAACACTGCTGGGATTGGAGACTGCTGCAACCCTTTTCTCAGATTATTCTACTCATTATTTTTAAGACGCGGGTTGATGGGTTTTTGATGAGAGAGGGGATTAAGGGTTATGGGGAGAGGGCGGGAATGTGGAACTGAGCCACGACAGATCAGCCATGATCTTATTGAATGGCGGGGCAGGCTCGAAGGGCTAGTTGGCCTACTGCTCCTATTTCTTATGTTCTTATGTATTCATTAGAGTCATAGGGGTTTGGAGCATGGAAACAGGCCCTTTGGCCCAACATGTCCATGCTGCCCTTTTTTTTTAAAACCCCTAAGCTAATCCGAATTGCCTGCATTTGGCCCATATCCATTTATACCCATCTCACCCATGTAATTGAATAAATGCTTTTAAAAGACCAAATTGTACCTGCCTGTACTACTACCTCTTGCAGCTTGTTCCAGATACTCACCACCCTGTGTGTGAAATAATTGCCCCACTGGCCTCTTTTGTATCTCTCCCCTTTCACCTTAAACCTATGCCCTGTAGTTTTAGACTCCCCTACCTTTGGGAAAAAGATATTGACTATCAGGCTGATCTGTGCCCCTCATTATTTTATAGACCTGTCTTAAGATCCCCCTCAGCCTTCTATTCCAGAGAAAAAAGTCCCAGTCGGTCGGGTCTCTTATAATTCAAACCATCAAGTCCGGGTAGCATCCTAGTAAATCTTTTCTGCACTCTTTTTAGTTTAATAATATCCTTCCTATAATAAGGTGACCAGAACTGTACACAGTATTCCAAGTGTGGCTTTACCAATGTCTTGTACAACTTCAGCAAGACGCTGGTAAACTAACCAGAGTAACATTAGCTATATCCTGCAGGGAAAAGACGTTCTCACTGCCACTTGGTAGGAGGGATAGAAATAGAGAGATGCATTGAAGAATGGTTACAGGGAGATATACACTGGTTAGTTGTAAACTCTGACTCTAAAACACTTTGAACATTCTATGCCACTCTTGTATATGATATCTATTGGAGTTTCAACTACCTATCTGATATGTCAAGTAAGTCATGAAGCCAACACACGAAAGAGAGCAGCGTTAGAAGTTTTGGTTTGATAGTTTCCTGTGCTAGCTAATTATTTGACCACAATAGCCTTAATGATGGAGTTGCTATGATTGACCATTCCTTTCTTGGATGTGGCTGTTTTAGATAAAATGCAATCCAGTGGCTTATTCAGCGACACTTGGAATTCTCCAGAGCAGTTAACATCTCATTGTTTCTTTATTTGCTAATCACGTGCAGAATACTGTGGCTCTGCCAGACTCGACAGATCTGCCGGAAGCTGTTCTGGGCTAAGTTTGACTTGGAAACAAGCAGTGATCTCCCGGTAATTAGTCACATATGGTTTTCTGTTTACAGGTCAAATTTCTTTTCTGCCAAATATGTTGTACAGAGTAATGGTGATAATTGATACCAGGGTGCCAGTTACTCCTGTATCTGTACCAGGATTGACTTGTTGGGCACTGTTGTTCAGATTTAATTGCATTTTGTGCCAGAAGATTGTGTTCAAAGATTAGGGGTATGGCATGTGATTAATGACAGGCCGGTTTCTTGCGTCGCTTAGATGACCAGAATCTCCTCACTCCATTGCCTCAGGGACAAGTTTGCCCTTTTCCAGCAAAGCGAGGTGGATGGAAGAAAAGGAAACTGAGAGAAATCCTGTCAGTACCATTTTATTTTAAATATGCCAGTTGGTTCCAACTCAAGAACGGTATCCACGGAGTCGTAGTCATTGTTACAATGATAGAGGTCTACAGCAAAAGGCCCTTCGGCCCATGGAGATAACCCCAGCTCAGGTTGTTCCATTCCTGTGAATTAGCAACAAGTTAAAGGGGTCAGAAGACAAAGGGATTATCTGGCCCCACTGTGTTAGGAACCTTCCCACAGGGGAGATGCAGTGGTCCAGCCAATAGTCCATTGACTTTTGGTGGATCAGGAAGATCACAGCTGAAGTATTATCAATATTGTGGAAAACCATTGTTTTGTTGAAGTAAAAAAATACTTTTTAAAAGATGCAGACGCTGCTACTGGATGTATGGTGAAAGTGTTTCCTTCGTAAATTAGTTAATGTGATTCTTCCCAAATTTCATGAGAAACCGTTGCTTGATCTAAAGTACAGTTGCCACAGTCCCAGATGGCCATAGATTGTTCTACCCTTTTGAGAGGGAGAGCTGATTGGTGGTGATTTAACCTGAGGCAAAGGGCAAGGTTGAGAAGGCAGGCCTTCATGAATAATCTCAACCGGTATGGGAGTGGAACCCACGCTGTTGGCCTCACTCTGCATTATCAACCAGCTATTCAACCAATTGAGGTAAACCAGCCCCCAGATCAAAAGTGGAGAATGTGGCCAATGATTTACTGAGGAGCTGAGTCAATAAGTACACATGGAGCTGTCCTAACTGCTGCTAGGTTTCAAATGCAAAGCATTGCAAGAGGTGGGAGGGCGTGAGTTTTGCTTCATCTGCACAGAGAAGAATTTCCTGCACATAATGGGACAGAAAACCAAAAGCCACAACATTGTTGCCCACCTCTTACTAGCTGGGAACTGACTGGCATTGGAATGGACCTGGAAACCGATTACCTGCTGCAACTCCTTGTCATGTATGACACACACTGGCAGCAGTGTCATCTACAAGATGCATTGCAGCGACTCACTAAAGTTCCTTTGACAGCACCTTCCAAACCTGCGATCCCTCGCACTTAGAAGAACAAGGGCAGCAGAAACATGGGAACACCACCACCTGCAAGTTCCCCTCCAAGCCTTTCCTGACTTGGAGCCATTATCACCGTTCCTTCATTGTCACTGGGTCACAATCCTGGAAGTAAACCTCTTTCCTAACATCGACATCCTCACCACTTTAAAGCACTGTGGGTGTTCCTCCAACCCATGGCTCACCTCCACCTTCTCCAGGGCAATTGGCAATAGGGGAATAAAAATAATTCTGGCCCAACTAGTGACACCGTCATTCTGTGAAAGGAATAAAAAAATTGAATCTATAAAATTGGAAAATATAATGTTAAAGATGAAAATCTCCGATTAAAGCAATAAATTTGGCTGACAGGTTTTAATGGTCAAAATTATACTGCTGCAGTTGCATGGCACTTATGTATGTTGGGTCCATTCATTCATTTGAACAGACGAGAGGGCAGCACTTAGTACAAATTTTAAAATGGTTTTCTTTTATTGAACAGATCTTAAAAAGATTAACATGACAGCAACAGTAAAAAGTGAACTTGGAGATTGGTTTCTCGCCAGGCCCTCGAACTGTATTGAACTTATGAACTGAACACACAGTTCCAGAATATATTTTGACCCTTATCTCGATAAATGTTTCTCCAGACGGAGACAGCCTGCAAAGGACAATCTTTGCAGCTGCTGTTTACCAGCATTGTGTACCCTTTAGGAATGCAGTCAATTTTTAACTGACTCATCATGCCTTCTGATTCTACATGTAGTCAAGCCAGCTAGAGTTGTTAAGCTTAGCAGAGTTAGTTGCATAGGCAGAAATATCCTAAAATGAAGTCTTTGCATAGACTGAAGTAAACAGAGCTAAGCATATATAGGATCTCTCTGTTATTTATGTATAGTATAGTAGTGCACCAGAGGCTTGGATGAACAATTCAGAAAACATTGAATATAAATTCCACCATCATAGTTTGAGAATTTGAACTCCAGCTTTTGCACTAAAGCTGGTACCAGTAAAAGTGATGATGAATCTGTCAGGTTCACTCAGTCCTTTTATGGAAAGAAATATGTTGGCTGTATCCGGTCTGGTTCCTAAGCGATTCTAGTCCCACACAATTGAATTTGGCAACTAACTATAAGCAGGACAACAAGGAGTGGTCAATAAATGGCATCCATGCTAGTGATGCCCTCGTGCTGAAAATTGAGAATAAAGATCACGCTCTCACAGGCTATTGTCAACACTATCATTGGTATGTTGGGCAAGGTGTTTTTGTTAAAGTATCTCCCACAGTGTATTAATATGAACAAAGAAAATTACACACAGGAACAGACCCTCTGCCCTCCAAGCCTGCACCGAGCACACTGCCTATCTAACTAAAACCCCCTGCCCTTCTGGGGACCATATCCCTCTCTTCCTATTCTGTTCATGTATTTGTCAAGACGCCCCTTAAAAGTCACTATCGTATCTGCTTCCACTACCTCCCCCCGCAGCGAGTTCCAGGCAACCAACGTCCTCTTCGTAAACCAAAAAAGATTTGCTTCATGCATCTCCTTTAAACCTAGCCCCTCGCACCTTAAACCTATGCACCATAGTAATTGACTCTTGCACTCTGGGAAAAAGCTTCTGACTATCCACCCTGGTCTGTGCTGCTCATAATCTTGTAGCCTTCTATCAGGTCGTCCCCTAACCTTTGTCGTTCCAGTGAGAAGGCGTATCTTTCAGATCCCAAATTCTGAAAATGGTGAAGGCAGTAGATGGGGTTTGCGTTGTTCACAGAGGGATTTATCTCTCTGTTGCAAACAAAGTGATGATCATAGGTTAAATTTCAAAATTTCTGCATTGGATTAACTGAATTTTTTAACCTTTTTTATAAATGTTTAAAAAGAGAGAGATGAATACTTGTGCTCCTCAATGTGAGGGTTGTTGCTTTAACATTCTCCCCTTCAGACATCTGATGTTAGCATCAAACTCTCCAGGTATGGTAACTTGCAGAAATAATCCCTCTGTCCACACTCTGATTCTATGATTATTTATCTGATTATTTAAATTTCCTACATAAGCCATCATGCAACCTCTTTTATAAATTTTAAAAACTTCTTTTTATTCCTTTTGAGAGTTATGTTCAGAGTGGACCCGACAAGCCCTTAATCCATCTCCTTGATCCCTCTAATAACCACATTCAAATTGAATCCAATTCATGGTCCCCAAATCGAGACATACTGGATCCAAGCTGACAAGAAAATATATTACCCGATCTCGGGCTTGATCCTATGCTTGATCGTAGCTAAGTGTAATTGCTGATTTAAGTACTGACAAGTGGGTGGCAAGGTGGCACAGTGGTTATCACTGCTACCTCATGGCAGCAGGGATCTGAGTTCGATTCCGGCCTTGGGTCACTGCCTATGTGGAGTTTGCACATTCTCCCCCGTGTCTGCGTGGGTTTCCTCCGGGTGCTCTAGTTTCCCCCCACAGTCCGAAGAGTGCGGATTAGGTGGATTGGCCATGCTAAATTGGCCGTTAGTGTCCAGGAGGACAAGCTAGGGTAAATGTATGGAGTTACGGGGATAGGACCTAGATGGGATTGTGGTTGAGGCAGACTCGATGGGCTGAATGGCCTCTTTCTGCACTGTAGGGATTGTATGATTCTACGAATTGAAGGTAGTTTTAAGTTGTGTGCTGCTGTTGTAGACTATGGGCTTGAATGCTGGTAAATGGGGATAGGTGGGAGTTCAGGTGTTTCTAGTGTGCCGGTGCAGACCTGATGGGCTGAGAGGCCTCTTCTGCACTATATGATTCTATGCATTGCAGCTGTCAAAAATGTGGTTTATGCAACTTGATCACCCTGGGCTGAATTCAAATCTAGGCCTTGGAGGTGAAAGCACACTGTGCCATCCAGTCTTATGTAAAGTTTTATTGAATTAACACCTTACTTTTAACATCAATTAATCAAAACTCCCTATTTGTTTTGCAACTGCAGGGGAAGGTGCCCGTTAAATCTCCGTGTTGTGGCAGGTCACTTGTCTCTGTGTTCTTTCGTGATGCTGGCACAGAGCTTGAAGTGGATGTTGGAAATACTTACTCAGCACTGCTGAATTGTTTCAGCTTCACTCAATTTAAAGTGGGACTTTTGCTTTTCAAAGAAAGCTCTGAACGCTCCTGGGCCTGACCCAGAGTCAGCAGTGACGAGATGCAAATCAAATCTTCGGCCGCAACCATCAACCAAATTGTGTAATTGCTTCAAAACCATAATCAGTTTGGAGCTGCAGCTCGAATGGTTATGGTTCAAAGTCCCAACTGTAATTTACTTATTTATCTTAAGCACTTAACTCACTTGTGGATTGTACTTTTGACTTGGGTAAATGCCAAGCCTGTCGTAGGGTCATAGTATCATTGTGGCACAGAAAGAGGCCATTCGTCCCATTGAGTCCAGGCTAGCGAAAATACTTCTGCCTGGTTCAGAACCAGGGACTTTTTTTTGTTGTTAGATGAATGTGCTTGCCACTCTACACTTACTGTAGTAACAGTAAGAAGGCTCACCACACCAGGTTAAAGTCCAACAGGCTTATTTGGAATCACAAGATTTTGGACCGCTGCTCCTTAATCAAGTAAAAACACTCACCTAACGAAGGAGCAGAGCTCCGAAAGCTCGTGATTCCCAATAAACCTGTTGGACTTTAACCTGGTGTTGTGAGACTTCTTGCTGTGCCCACCACAGTCCAATGCCGCATCTCCCCCTCGTGCTGCAGAAACGCACTGTCTTATGCAGTCTACGTTTAAGCTCAAAGGGAAAAAAAATTCAAGAGGTGGCTGGATATAGCACTTGGGATCAAAGGTTATGGAGAAAAAGCAGGATAAGCCATGATCGTAATGAATGGTGGAGCAGGCTCGAAGGGCTGCATGGCCTCCTCCTGCTATATTTCTTTAAAAGAGAATTCAGAAGATCTTTTGGAAGATTCACTTGTCAGAATTCAGGCATGTTGGGAGGAAAAGGGCTGAAAGTGAACTCATTTTAAAAAGTTAGAGGGACAAAACTATCCCAGTTTTGAGAGTGACTCAATTCTTTTGTGTTTGCTTAGTTGCTGAGAAACAATGGGATGTGAGAGGCCTCAAGCTAATTTGTTTTTAATTAAAATGTGCTGTTGTGCTTTTATTTCTAAATGTACTTACTGTGTTGCATTTCTGAAAGCCCCAAGCTATCCAGCCAATAAACTACAATGAAAGAAAGGGTACGGTGCTACTCCAATTCAGGCACACTCTGAATTTTAAATGCCTTCAACTCATTCCTTGTATGCTTTATCTTTTTTATATTTCCCTCCCCAGTGTAATTATGTTTGTGCTGTGAATGAATGAAGATCCACAGAGAACTTTAGTGTTGTGCAGGAGAACTTTGAAGCACAGTTATATCTTCACATGAGATGAATTTGACCCCATTCTCCTCCTGCATTGGTGTCCGACTTGGTGCATTCCCACAGCTGTATATATAAGATTGGATGGGCAGAACTCTTATAGAATCATAGAACCTTACAGCGCAAAAGAAGGCCATTCGGCCCATCGAGTCTGCACTGACCACAATCCTACCTGGCCCTATCTCCATAAGCCACCCATGTGTTTTCCCTAGCTAGCCTCCCTGACACTAAGGGGCAATTTAGCATGATCAATCTACCTAAACCACACATCTTTGGACTGTAGGAGAAAACCAGAGCACCCTCAGAAAAGCCACACAGACATTGGGAGAACGTGCAAACTCCATACAGTCACCCAAGATGGGAATCGAACCCAGGTCCCTGGCACTGAGACAACAGTGCTAACCACTATGCCACCGTGCTGCCCCATCTTGACTGTGACATTCTGAGTAAAGGAGCCACTAGATGTGATCGTTCAATGCTGGGACTTTTAGCTTGATAGGTAGTAATGCAAAGTGACTTAACTGCAGTGAGTTTCATAATGGGACCATGTTAGTTATCTTTGAGATAGAGGGCAAGAGACATCACGATCATGAAGTGATGAGACTGTGGGACACGAGTTTCAGTTAAGTGGGCACAAGACGGTGAGGAAAGGAGTCGGGTGAGTGCCTCTGACACATTGTGTAGAGCTGTGGAAAGATGCAGCAGAGAGTTTCTCTGTTAAATGTAAGAGGCGAACTGGAGGCTATGAGTGAATGGGATGACAGCTGTCCAGAAGAGTTAAGAGCAGTTTGATTGCTTGTGTTTTTAATGGTTTTGGGATGTTATAGTCTGCTGGCCAGGACATTATCTGAAAGATATTTAAATGGTTCTGTTCAAAAACTTACTATGCATAGACTTGAGAATTTATAACCACTTGCTACATTACACGATTCTGCAACAGTTTAAAGACACCACATAATTTGATTTTAATAAAGATTATTTGAAGGTTTAATCAAATGATTTCATTTTGTGTATAAGTTGAATTTCTACAAGCTCTGTTTGAATAAAGGATAATTTTCTACATCCTCTTCCTTATTCTTCCTTTCCTCCACCTCTTGTGGGTATTTCTTGATATGTTTTTGAGTTTCGTTTGAGTTGCTGGGGTGAGTTTTTTTTTAAGTTTATTTATTAGTGTCACAAGCAGGCTTACATTAACACTGCATTGAAGCTACTGTGAAAATCCCCTAGTCGCCACACTCTGGCACCTGTTCGGTACACTAGGGTAGAATTTAGCACGGCCAATGCACCTAACCAACGTGTCTTTTGGACCATGGGAGGAAACCGGAGCTCCCAGAGGAAACCCACACAGAGGGAGAACCTGCAGACTCCGCACAGACAGTGACCCGAGCTGGGAATTGAACTTGGTTCCCTGACGCTGTGAGGCAGCAGTGCTAACCACTGTGCCACCCAGTTTAGCTGCTATAATTTTAAAAAAAAAAGTGCTGAAGAAACGCAGCAGGCATGGCAGCATCTGTGGAGGGAGAAACAAAAGTTAACATTTCAGATTGGCTCTGATGAAAAGTCACAATGACAGGTGATGAACTGAAACATTGAACTCGGTATTGGTCCCCAGAGATGATGCCAGGCCTGCTGAGTTTTCCCCAGCATTTTTCTGTTTCTTACTTCGGATTTTTAATGTCCACACAGTTTTGAATTTGGATGAATATAATTGCTCCCTTGAGGAAGGGAGAGAGAAGAATGGACAAAATGGAAAATGACATCTTATGGTTCAGGTTTTTATAGGAATTCCCTCTACTGCCCAGGTCTGAAGCTCTGAAATTCCACCCCGTAACATCTCTCCTTCTGCAGCAGGTGATGTTGGAACTTTAAAGGGCTTTTAAACCAAAGTAGGTTAGTTTAAAATAGGGACCATGATATGTCTTATACCAAAGGTTTTATGCTGTACCTCCCACATGTGTATTATGAAGGTGTTGCCTATTAAACACAACGTAATCAGTAGAAGTGAGTTGTTAACAAATATTGTAATTTTAAAATGCAGTTTTGAATGCCTAGTAAGCTTTGGTCAAGGGGCGGCTTGCCCTAAAAGCATAATGGGGAGAAACAGAACCAGACAGGCCACGTTTGCTGGAACAATGACGTATGGAACCTAATCAGTGAAAGGCTTTGGAAGACCTTGCAGCTGGAAGGTACTATGATAGTGGTGTGAGTGGAAGGATTTAATTGCTAATTAAAATGAATAGGAACATTCTGCCCCTTACTCTTGCTGTGTCTCTGTAGGGGCTGTGATAAGGTAAAGCTAGTTAGGCAGAATTTCAGTTCCCACAGTGGCAAGGGGGAACCTTGAACCTGTCAGATATGCTTAGGTAAGGTTGCTAGGCAGCAGAGGAAAAGATTTCCAGGCCCAGTTAACCAATGAGTGCTTAATGATGCTAAAGGGTAGAATGCTGAGGGAAATGGTGTGTATTAATGTAATTGGATCACCCAGCTTGGATGGTGGGGCGGGGAATATGAATCTTCGAAAACAGTATATCAGAAGTGCTTGTGTGATGTAATTTCAGAGAGGCTGGAAGCCATCCTGCATCTCTCTCTCCCAATACGTACTGATCTTTAACCACATACTGTCTCTTGCAAGTCTTTGCGTTTAGCTTTATTTGGCAACGTGCAGGACCCTCTGAATTGGGGGCCCCAGAGAATTGCCCGAACAGCTTCTTTCCCTTTCTTTCCTTATTTAAGATGCTCCTCAAAACCTACCTTCAGGAAGCAAGAGGTCATCGATGACCAGGGCCTACCCATTGGATTGGTCCATGATTATGTTTGCCAAAATACTGCAGCTTTTGGCCGTTACCTTCTGCAGTTTCTTATCACCTGCCATCAGATGTATTGTACAGGCTGATAATCAACTGATTTAGTCACCTGATGACCAGCTATCAAGTCCTGAAGTAGGACTTGAACCCAGAATATGGGCCAATCCAATGGGAAGGCCCTGGTCACCAATGCCCTCTTAGGGCATGTTTCCTGAAGGTAGGGTTTATAATAGGGGGAAAAAAGGAAAGAAGCTGTTAGGGCAATTCACTGGGGCCTCAAATTCAGAGAGTCCTGCATGTAGCTGAGACTTGCGAGAGACAGTATGCGGTTAAAGATGTTCTATATTTGACCAGTACGTATTGAGAGTATTGTTACTGTCAGAGGATTTCCCCACAATATCTCCAAATGAGACTCCAGGACAAAGTTTGTTTGATGATATTCTTGTGAAGGTGCCTTGGGAAATTTTACTACATTAAAGGTGCTATGTAAATAGCTTCTGTGACACCACTGTGCCTTTAAGAAATATATTTGTGTCATATTTCTTGTGCAGGATTTTTTTTAGCAGTCACTTCAACTTATTGATGCCACTTTGTCTATGGCCAGCATCCCATGCTGTTATTACAACTTTAAATTGATCTTAATTGCTGGAATATTTTACTCAATCTGGCCTAATGCAGGGTTTTTATTTGTGTTTTCCCCTGGGTTTATTAGAATGGGGCTTGATTGCCAAATAAGGTCATGTGATCATCACTGCAGACCCAAGCCAGAAACTCCAAGGTGTTTATGAGATAGTCTGAACCCTAAATTTCTACATTTGAATTTGGCATGTGTGAGCATAAGGTGTTTCACTTTAAGTATGATTCAAGTGACCCACTAGGAAGCTTTTATCAAACACAGTTAAAATATAAGATTTAGCATAACTTTGTCAATTACAAGAATCAAACATGATACAGTATAAACCTTTACAGCTATCTATTGTGTATCTATGTACCTATGTATTTATGTATGTTGTTCCAAATCAACTGCCATCCAATAGACATAAACCCCCTTAGACTTGACACAAAAAGCAAGTATTCTTATGTGATGTTGGGTCTTCAGCTTTTTAACACCTGCTCTGAATTGATCCTTTGAATTTTAGATTAAATCTCTTGGGCTTCCTAGTCCTGGAACTTTCATCACATCTCAAGAGGCGGAGGGGGGAGGATGGGGTGTGGGTGAAGCACTGTTGCTGCTCTCCACTTCAGGCTACTCCTGAAAAGCAAAGCTTAAAAACTTGGACTTGACTGTGGGGGAAAAAAAACTGTCCCCATGCATCACATGACCTGTCAATCATCCTCCTCCCAGCAATTCCAAGGAATCATTAAAAACCACAGGATCCTCCATTAGTCCAGATTCAAATCAACGTGGTATCAATTATACTGCTTCAGTAATAATTAGAGGACACCGGTTACAGACATTGCTGTGCGAATAAAATCTTTGGAGCTTCTTGGAAAAACCTTCAGAGAAACATGATTAAAATACATTTCCTAAAGGCACATTATTGTCACAAGCATTATAATTGATCTTAATTGCTGGAAAGTTTGTTTTAATCTGGACTCATGCAGGGTTGTTATTTTAATGTTCCCCCAGGGTCTTTTAGAGTGGGGCTCGATTAGGTTGATTGCCAAATAAGGTCATGTGAGTGGGTGGGGGTAGGCTTACAGACAGAAACCCAGCTCAGTTGTTGTTTGGGATCTGTAGAGAGCGAAGAAGTAGCTCTCTATTTCTTTTCTCTGGATTTGGAGACAGTGATCAGCCAGAAAGGTGTTTCTTTCTCTAGAGTCCTACTGCTTGAAGGCAGAATTTTCTCAAAGCTTCTGTGTGGGACTCAGAAGGTAGGTGTCTTTCTCTATTTATCCAGAAGGGTTAAAGGCTGGAAGTCTAGCATTACTGTTTTTGGTGCTAATTTGTTCCGAAATAGGATTTATGTCTATGAGGATATTGCTTAAATTGGAACTATAGAGATAGATAGCAGTTAAGAATTATACTCTGTCTTGTTTAAGTATTTTAATTGGTAAAAGTTATGCTGATGCTTATGTTATATTCTAACTGTATTTTAAAATTTTGTTTTAGTAATAACTACCCAGTAGGCAAATAGAATCACACCTGGAGTAAAAACACATCATACACTAAAATCAAATATAGCTGGGGTCTAGGTTAACATCATAAAATATTTTAGAGTTTCTGATCTAGTCCCGAACACATCTTGGCTAGAGAGATTTAGAAGGAGATCAGCTGATTATGCCTTTTTTTACAGTGAATAGTAAGTAGTCGTGAAGAACCTTGACCAGGATGGAAAGGGGGAAAAAAAGTATTAAATTAAATAAATAGAGGAAAGTGCTGGGAAAGAGAAGCCATGATGTGAGGTGGGAAGGTACTTGATAGTGTGGGAGGCTGTAATGAGCAGAATGAAATAGTGTCATGGCTATAGGATGAGGAACGACTCATGGGATTTGAGCAGGCAATGGGGGCAAAGTACGTCAGTTAAATGTTGGTGATTTAGCATTATAAAATGTGATTTTGTGAAATAAGTGGTGTTGGATCTCTTGAAGAGCACTAAAGTGGATAAGACCCCAGAGCCTGATGGAATCCACCCCAGGTTACTGAGAGAGGAGATTGCTGGGGTCCCCTAACTAAGATCTTTGTATCCTCGCTAGCCACTGGCGAAGTGTTGGAGGACTGGCGAGCACCTAATGTTATTCCTCAGTTCAAGAAAGGGGAAAAACAATTCAGGATGTTACAGACTGTGAAAGAGTAAGTGGAGTGAATTGGCCCCAGTGAGGGCAAAACTGGAGGGTTCATAGTGGGGAACAAGAAATCAGTGGATGTATTGAGCACGTTTTTTAGTTTGCTGTAGAAGACACAAAAAACATGCCGAGGATACTTGGAAAATCAAGAGGTAAAAGGGAGGAATCGTAAAACAATCTCAATTTCTAAGGGGAAAGAAGTACTGGAAAACTAATAAAACTAAAGTTTCACAACTGCCCTGGACCCAATGGCTTTCATCCTAGGCCTTAAAAGAAGTGACTGGGGAGATAGTAAATGCATTGGTTGTGATCTTTCAAACTTCCTAGATTCTGTGGAGGTCCCAGTGAACTTGAAAATTTGTCATGTTACACCATCATTGGAAAAAAGGAGGGAGACAAAGCAGGTGAATGTAGGCCAGTTCATCTAACATTTGTCATCGGGAAAATGCTAGAATCCATTAGTATGGCGGTAACAGCAGGATGTTTCAAAAATAATCCAGTCAGGCATAGTCAACGTGGTTATGTGAAAGAGAAAACATGTCTGGCTATTTTATTAGAATTCTTTTGAGGAAGTGGCAAGCAATGTGATAAAGGACAATCTGTAGATGTGGTGTACTTGGAATTCCAAAAGGCTTTGGCAAACTGTCACATCAAAGGTCATTACACAAAATAAAAGCTCATGGAATAGTAAGTAACATATTAGCATGGATAGAGATTAGTTTGCTAACATGAAGCAGAGAATAAGGAGAATTGGGCCGTTTTCAGGTTGGTGGGCTTTTACGAGTGGAGTGCCACAGGGATCAATCTAGGGCATCAACTATTTACAATTTATATCATTGATTTGATCAAGGGAGTAAACATATGGGAGCTAATCTTTGCTGATGACACATTGTGTGTAATGTAAGTTATTAAGAGAAAGTAAAGAGTTTACAAAGGGATTTAGTAAGGTTAATTGAGCAGGCAACAATTTGGCAGCAGTATGATGTGGGTCGAAGGTGAACTTATCCACATTGATAGAAGGAATAGCAAAGCATTTGAATGGAGAGGAACTGCGGACCTCTGTCCTGGTATACACATCACAAAAAGTTGATTTGCAGGTGTGGCAAGTGGAATTTCGGTATTTATTGCAGCAGGAATAAAATCAGAAAATACTGGAAAGGCGCAGCAGGTTTGGCAGCATGTGTGGAGAGGGAAATAGAGTTAATGTTCTGAGTGCAAGTGACTTCAGAGCCTCGGAAGGAGAGTCAGACTGATTCAGAACATGAATTTTATTTCTCTCTTTACAGATGCTGCCAGACCTCCTGAGTTTTTCCAGCATTTTCTGACTTTCTTGTGTGTTTTCAGCATCTGCAGTACTTTGCTCTAAAGTAGGGAAGTTATGTTACAGGGTGTTGTTGAGACTATGTCTGGAGTACTGTACGCCCTTCTGTTCTCACTGGAGGAAGGTGATGACTGCATTTGTAGCAATTCAGAGGAGCTTCCCATGACTGATTCCTGTGTTCAAGGCATTTACTGAAACTTATATCGCCTGAGGGCACTCGGTAGGGTAGATGCTGAGAGGATGTTTCTTCTTGTGGGGCAGTCCAAAACCAGGGAACGTAGTCTTAAATGGGTGACCCCTAAATTTTAAACTGAGCTAAAGAGAAATTTCTCTTGTCAGAGGGTTGTTGGTGTGTGGAATTCTCTCTCCCCAGAGAGCAGTGGAGTCATTCGATATGTTCAAGTCTCAGATCAGTTGAGTCAAAGGTTATGGAGATAGGGAAATGGAAGTGAGGCTCAGTCAGATCAGGTTTGATCTTACAAAATGGCAGAGCAGGCTCAGTGGGCTGAATGGCCTACACCTCCTAGTTCTTGTGCTGAAATTATGAATCATTTTGCCATAACATTTTTATCAGCAATGTGATGACACTGTGCCTTTAAGAAATTTATTTATATTGATTCTTGTGAAGGGTGTGTTTAAGAGCCAACTTTGTTTGAATGGTGCCAATCTGTCTGCTCCAGGCAGCCCACAGGCTGAGAATGTAGAAGAATAATTGGTCCTAGATAATGGGATGTTTACTTTAATCTGAGCTAATGCAGTGTGTTTTAGGGTTGTCCCCTGGGATTTTAGAGGGTTTAATTAGGTTGATTGACAAGAGGTAAAGTCATGTGAGTGGACAGAGCTTAGCTTACAGGGGAAACAAGTTTAGTTTCCGCTTGGATCTGGAAGGAGCAGGAGGTCACTCTCTCCCCCTATCTCTGTCTGGAGTCTGCTCTTTGGGACCTGCTAGAAAATAGATATCTCTCACCAGAGTGTTCTGGAAGCTTCAGGGCTGGCAGCCCACATACCAGCATGTAAGCCTTATGTTGTTTGCTTACTGATTTTGAAGGGGAGTTTAAGACTATGTTGAATATTGCTTAAATCGGAGCTAATAGAGATACAATACTTAACTGCTAACCTATCATGACATGTTTAAGTATTTCAATTGTTAAATGTAAAGCCAATTAATTTTTTGTATTTAAACTGTATTGTTGAAATAAAGTTTGTTTTGATAACATATTCCTAATGCATAAAACAGAAACACACCTGGAGTGGGATGCAGAGTGGCATAGTGATTAGTACTGCTGCCCTGTAGCGCCAGGGAGCCAGGTTCGATTTCCGGCTTGGGTCACTGTCTGCACATTCTCCCCATATCTGCATGGGTTTCCTCTGGGTGTTCTCGTTTCATCCCACAGTGCAAAGATGCGTGAGTTAGGTGGATTAGCCAATCTAAATTGCCCCTTAGTGTTGGAGGACTAGCTAGGGTAAATGCATGATTATGGGATAGGACTTGGATGGGATTGTGGTCAGTGCAGACCCAGTGGGCTGAATGGCCTCTTTCTGCACTGTAGGATTCTATGACGCACCTCACACTAATGCCAAAATAAAACATAGTTGGAGTCTAGTCAGGCTTTGTAACGTACTTTGGGGTGTCTGATCTGGTCTCTAACAGCAAGCAGAGAAAGCATTTTGTAACCTGGAAGCCAAAGGCTGTTTTATGCATCTTCAGTTCATTCTTGCCATTGAACTTTGCTTCCCTACATTTCCCTGCCCTATCTCCTCCTATTTCCCAGCAAAATATAGAACCAAACATGCTCGGGCTGCAATTTATTGATGAGCTGGTCACACTTCAAGCAGCGACTTACCTCGTTCTCTTGAATGTGTTTCATGTAAACGGGCTACAAGTTGTTTTGCATGGTTTATAATGAAATATAGTAAGAAGTCTCTCAACACCAGGTTAAAGTCTAACCATTTATTTGATAATAAATCCGCAAGCTTTTTGGAAACGCTGTTCCTTCGTCAGGTGTGTGGGAAGTGAGAATCTTCCACACACCTGATAAAGGAACAGCATTTCTGAAAGCTTGTGGGTTTACTATCAAATAAACCTGTTGGACTTTAACCTGGTGTTGTGAGACTTCTTACGGTGTTTACCCCAGTCCAATGCCAGCATTTCCACATTATAGTGAAAGGGGCAGTGCAGTGACTAATCTTCTACCCTGATCATTTGGAGAATGTCTGACAAAGTGATGTGTGTGTTTGTTTTACTTTGAGTATATTTTGTAAGTATCAATTCAGAGAAATGTCAAATCCCAGCAGTTAGCTAACAGAGGAGTATACTCATAATGACAGCTTTATTGCCACGGACACTCACAGGAAACTTTGTTTGAATAATTATAGAAGTCTTATTAATAGACAGTACATTAAGTACAGAGAGTACCGTTTTAAAAATCGTGCTGAGCTAGTGGTGTGACTGAAACTGAATCACTACATGGGGACCAAGGATTTCCCACTAGGAAAGTTTTTCTGCTGCTCTGAAGCCGACTGTTCTTGCAACTATTTTTTTTTATCAATAGCGCTGACACAACTATGAGACTGCAGAATATCAGGCCGGCTGCTTGTTTGGCCAGAAGATAGCCAGTAAAATGTTTGTCCGATGAGTGGCGTTTTTCTCTTTTAGTGCCTTTGTTGTAAAACTGGGCTACGAGTGAGGTATTTTTAAAATCTTTGGTCCCTTCGTACTTAGTAAGGAAACCAAAGCCAAATATTTTCTAATGCTCTGAGGTTGTGTGCGCTGTGCGAAGGGTGGGGGAAAGGGAGGATTAAGGGAGGATAGATACTCACCATGTTTACAATCTGACTGCTTTTTGCAGCTTTTAATTGGTTCCCTGTGGTCTGTTGATAATGGTGACTTTGGAACTCTCATTGCAAATGTTCACGCCATAGTTTTTTTGGGAGGGTCTGAAGTCTGACCCCACTAATCAACAGAGCACCATTAGCCAGGCTGTATCTGTGTACCCTAACAGCTAACCCCACTAATCAACAGAGCATCTTTCCCCAGGCCCTATCCCTGAGCCCTGAAATACTGACCCCACTAATCAGAGCACCATTCCCCAGGTCTACCAATGTACCCTGACATACATGCCTCACTTTTTCCTTCTGTCTGGAAAGGTCTCGCTAAAGGCGGGAAAATGCCTGACCTTTTATCTGGGGGTTTGCCCTGATTGCATGCACGGATATGGTCGTGTAGAACGGTGTCAAAAAGGAACTGGCAACGTTATCACAAGCTTGCAACCTAACCGAGGGCTCCAGTAACATCTTAAGCCAGAACCGTGAAGCTCCCAGGGCTTGTAAACTTGATCTGAACCACGAGATAAAGTTACAGTGCAGCTTTTAATGGGCTCTCTGTCGTCTGTTGATAATAACGGCTGACCCTGGAACGCTCATTGCGAAATGTTTCGCGCCATAATTTTTTGGGAGGGCCTGAAGTCTGCACGGAGGTCCACGTGATGTCAAAAGACAAGTGTTAAAGTCCTCTTTGCAACAGGCTTGTTGATAGGCAAAGGGTTCGCATACTGGGGAAAAAGGATTTTTTTGAACTCTGCAACAAAATCCACCCCCCCCCCCCCCCCCCCCCACAAATTTTTTATACGCTAAATTGGTTGAGCCGACAGGGGATTTTTGTCCCATCATGTGTTCTGTAATTATAAATGATCGTGTGTCCTTGCGTGCGCTTGTATAAATATTTAGTACTTTTTGGTGCCTTGGTGTCATATTGTGCTTTTACCTTCTACTGCGAAATATCTTGGGAATGTTCTATTATGTTAAAGGTTTTGTTTTTGGGGTCCAAACAGCCAGCTCTTTTGTTCCAATTTAACAGTATTCCCCCTCAGACGTTGAATCCCTTCTTTAGAACCAGTGAGTGCACAAACCAAAGATGCAGACTTCAGTGCTAGATTTCCAGCCTTTTGACACTCCTGCTAGGTGACCCAGACAGACCCTTGTCTTGTCTTGTAATTCTCAATAAGAAGTGTCAACACCAGGTTCAAGTCCAACAGGTTTATTTGGAATCACGAGCTTTTGGAGCACTGCTCCTTCATCAGGTGACTCACTTGAACCTGGTGTTGAGACTTCATACTGTGCCCACCCCAGTCCAATGCCGACACCTCCATATCAAGGTTTCTAATTTTCATGCAGCAATTTCCAGAAACCCCACCCCAACCTTCCCTCCCCAAACACTGGAACCCCAGAAAGAAAGGCTTATTTCCTGGCAAATAGACAAAGCGCTAGAGAAATCCAAATTACTCATGATCCTCTCCCTACCTTAAGGGCACTGAGACAATCTGGCTCATGAATGCCCTTTCGGGAAGGAAATCTGCCATCCTTAATTGATCTGGCCTACACTGTTACACCAGCACCACAACGATGTGGTTGACTCTCAACTGCCCTCTGAAATGGCAAGCCACTCAGTTCAAGAGCAATTAGGCGTGGGCAATAAATGCTGACCTGCCAGTGACACCCATGTCCCATGAATGAATTAAAAAAAAAAGTGGCCAAGTTTGACCTGCTCAAGCTGGGGTGATAGCTGGGTAGTCGCTATGTTTTTTTTAAAACACTTTTGTTTAAATCATCCATTTTTTTGAGGTTTCCCTGTAAGCTGGCCGAACCTTATAATCTTATCCATTTTGAGCAGCAATGGCTATTTTAAGTGGGTAGGCATCATCGGTGTGGATCAGGAGGCTGGCAGGTTGGCTGCTGCCAGCTGGCTCGAGCACAATTAATATTGTGCTCAGGGAGGGGGACCGAGCCAGCCTCCTCTAAAGTTGCAGAAAATCTTTTAAATAGTTCACTCAGGGAGCAGGGCTGAGCACAACTCATGGTAATCTAAGATTGGGAGCTTTATGTGACTAGAACAAGTGAGCTATTGTCTGGCTTAACTCCAATGTTCTCGTCGTTAACTCGTGGTTGGGCAGAAACAAAAGCCCATGAACAACGAGCTAGATTTGAAGGAACGTGGATCTTGTGGTGGGTTGTGGTGCAGGTTACGGATATAGGGAAGGGGGTGAGGGCATGGAGGGATTTAAATACAATAACTTTAAATTAGACATGTTCGAGGACCAGAAGTCAGTGCCAATCAGTAAGGGCTGTTCAATTTAGGGACAATTTAACTCCTTTATTGGTAGTAACCTTTATCTACTTATGATTTTCCTGCACAATTTCACACTGCTTTCATGGAATCGTGGTATGTTGGCGCTGAGCAGTCAAATTTATTGGCTTAAAAATCCTAAGTTACAGAGGAAGAATGAGAGGCTGAAGATTATGGATTTAGCTGCAGCCAATCCTTGGACTTACGACACAATTAGTTTTTGCAAACTACGGTCAAAACCAATTTTCCCAAAGGAGCAATGGTGTTTATGCAGGATTGATTCCTGAACCAAGGCCGGAAATCCCTCATGGGGTTGCTGGCACTGTAAAATGATCTCAGTTCTTGCCCTGTCAAGCCGATGAGATGACGTGTTAAGGTGTGCAGGCATCAACAAAGTTTCTCAGGTAGCGTGTGGGTTATAATGAAACGTAGAAACTAGAAGCAGGAGTAGGTTATTGGCCCTTCATGCCTGCACCGCCATTAATTTTGATCATGGCTGATCAAATTCAATGTCCTGACTTTTACCCCCCCACTTCCCCCTCCCCCAAATATCCCTTTATCCCTTGATCCCTTTAGATCCAAGAGCTGTATCTAATTTCTTCTTGAAATCTGACCAATGTTTTGGCTTCACTACTTTCTGTGATACTGAATTCCCTATATTCGCCTAACCGCTGTCCGTTGCCTGTTTAACTCCTGCGAGCCTGAATGCATATTAAATACAGCACAAGTGAATGAATGCATTAAAATTGTGACAGTTGCACCAAAAAAAATTAACGGAATAAAAAACTCCAACCTAACAAAGAGGGTTTGACCTGTCCAGTCATACAGGTGGGCAGTGCAGAATGTTACTGCGCACATGTGAACATACTTGTGTGGCACCATAAAGATAAAACCGCCATTATAATGTCAAAAGGGGCTGTTAATTTATAAACGTTAAAAGTGATGTTTATCCTGTTTCAAATATCGTAAAATCAAGGCCTGCCTGTACTCCTACAGAGTTTTAAAAATTAATCTGCTTGTGGGGAAACTGTGTTGCGCTTAATACAGTAGTTTTAAAATAGAAATTGAATCAAACAAATGCAGTGTTTCCAGCATTATTCAGGAAGGAGCTATTGTGATGATACTGCGCCTTTAAGAAATGTATTTTTCATGTTCTTGTGCAGGCTCTGCTGTAGCAGTTTGTTTTTATTATTGGAGCCGTTTTGTCTGGATCCAGCAGCACTGTATTGTTACTGCAGCAACATAATTGATCTTAATTGCACCAATGCTTGTTTTATCTGAAGTAATGCAGGGTTCTGTTATTTTGTGTTTTCCCCTGGGACAGTGCAGAGGTATTACTTGATTGACAGCTAAGCTCATATGACAGGGTGGGACCAAGCTTTCACAGAGAACTCAAGGCAGTCTGTTGTTGGGATATTTAGAAGGAGGTTGCTTTCTTTGTATCTCTTGCTCTTGCTGGAGACTGGAGTCTGCTAGGAAATAAATACCTTTCTCTGAGATAGTGCTGTCTGGGGAGCTTTGTCTGGAAGTTTGTATGAGATTTAGAAGACGGGTCTGGTCTGTCTGGATCACTCTCTGGAAGTCAAAAGGCTGGAAATTTAGTACTTAGGTAAGCATATTTGGTTTCTATGCTAACTGGTTCTAAAGAACAGATTCATGCCAATGCGGTATACTGCTAAATTGGAATTTTAGAGATGGCTAGATGTTAAGAATTATGCTTTGTGAAGTTTAAGTATTTCAATTGATAAAAGTTATGCTAATTCTTTTTGTTATATTCTAAATGTGTTCTTAATAAATTGATAAAAGCTTCTTTGTGGGTCACTGGAATCATACCTGGAGTGAAACACCTTATACTCATCCAAATGAGAAATACAATGTAGAAGTTCGGATTTAGGCTAACTTCATAAAATATCTCAGTTTCTGATCTGGTCCTTAACACTGATTTTAAAATTGAAGCAGAAGGTTAATTTTGGTTTTTTTCTCTTTTTCCTTTATGGAATACCAACAGAAGGCATCAAGTTAATAGTTGACTAACTTGCTCCCTTATGTACTGTAACGTGCACATGGTTCTTTTGTTTTTTTCGAACTGCTCTCAAGAATCTTTTAGCATTTGCAACTTGGCAGATCAAGTGTAAAAACTGCAGGTGGTGACCAGGTAAGCCCTGTGCAAACCAGGGCAGTGTTGTAGTAAAGGGTGTACTGTGTTATTGAAACACAAGTGTTGTTATCAATCAGGTTTTTGCCTTAGTGCTGCGGTTCCTTGAACATTATAGCAGTGCAACACTGAATTTAAATCAAGCAAACAGAACTATTCAGCTCTCTAACCTTGTGGTCTTGATCTGAAACAAGTCCTGTCATGGCATTTCTTTAAAGCAGTTCATGTCCATCTGCAGACCATCTCCAACAAAAGAAATTCTAACTATCGCCCCATGTCATTCAATGGCTTTATCATCGCTAAATCCCTCACTGTCACCATTCTGAGGGTAATCCTTGACCAGAAACTAAGTCATATAAATACTGTGGCTATAAGAGCAGGTCAGAGGCTGGGAGTTCTTTGGCAAGTAACTCTATTTCTAACTCCTCAGAGTCTGCCCACCATCTACAAAGCACACATCAGGAGTGTGATGGAATACTCTCCACTTGCCTGGATGAGTGCATCTCCAACAACACCCAGGACAAAGCTGTCTGTTTGATTGGTACCCTACCTATAATCAACTGCTCCCTCCACCACTGATGCACAGTGGCAGCAATGTGTAACATCTACAAGATGCATTGTAGCAACTCACAAGGCTCCCGTCAAACCCACGACCGCTACCATCTAGATGGACAACTGCAACACGTGTACGGGAACGCGACCATCTGCAAGTTTTCCCCCAAGTCGTGCGCCATCTTGATTTTGCATTATATCTCTGTTCCTTCACAGCTGCTGAGTCAGTACCTGGAACACTCTCCCTAACAGCACTGTGGGTGTACCTACACCACATGAGCTATCACCACCACCATCTCCAGAGTAATTGGGGATGGGCAATAAAAGTGTTGGCCTAGCCAATGACTCCCATATCCCATGACAGAACTAAAAAAAAAGAAATAAAAAAAGTTACCGTGCTGAACTAATTTGTGGCTACTTTGCTTTGAGGACTGTTTTTTTCATAAGCACTGTGTGTATTAATCTTTAGCACTATTGGAGTGTAACTGTGTGTTAAATAGTGTTGATGAAGTGGAACAGCCCCTATCAATTATCGGATCTGAATAAAGCTGTTTCAGTGTAGAGCTTGTCCAACGTTGCAGTAACCTGTGGGAGTTCTACTCACTGGTGCCCTCTGTTGTTCTTCAATTTAAAAAAAAGCTCAAATATGTATTAATAATGTTTCACACAACTTGGCAACAAATTTCAGCAATGCACAACAGTTCTGATTCTTGTAGGTGAGAGTAAAATTTAGATACAGAGAGTGTCTAGTTATGTGCATTTCAAGTTTTCTTACAGCAGAAAGATCAAATTTAAAAATGACAAAACATATTACTGTGCTTTTTCTTTCTTTGTGTGGCGAGCAGATGAAACTAACCCGCTTTTCTTGTTCTTTTGCAGGCACCTTTTTGCAGAGGTTTGCTTTACTGGAATGACCTTTTCCTCAATTCGTAAGCTGAGAAAGTGGGATCCAGAAAGGAAAGGTGCTCCGGGGGGACTTATTTCTCTGCTGCACAATCTCTTTTTTGTGTGTGTTAGATTTTGAAGAACACTTCTTCTGTTAAGTGCCGCATGATTCTCTATGCGGTCAAAGCAAGAGGGCCTTTTTGGTTTCAGCAGACGCTGAGTGCAGCACACTGTTCTGTGAGGAAGGTTTGTTTACAGCACCCATAGAGGCCCCAGGGAATGTGCTATGACATCAGTGGTGGTGGATAGTGGAGGCCTGGCGTTTGACTTTACCAGTAATGGAATGGAGAATCATCAGCAACAGGTCTGTTTTTGGCAAATACCATGCCTCTGTCCTTTGCAGACGTTATGCATATGTACAGTATACCACGTTGTCCCAGAATTGATTGTATTTCTGCAATATTGCATGCTGTCAGCCTCTGGAATATACATTGAGTTCACTGAATCTAAACGGTTTTCCTTCACAACGTAACTTGAGTGCACAACTGCAAACTTTCCAAATGTGTTAACTCGGTCTGGAGCAGTCAACACAGCTGACTGGATTTATTCACATACCTATTTTCCACCAGTGCTTTTTATGGGAGTTGAGGCTTGATTTTTTTTATTCATAAACCAGTTTAACTAGAGTTGGGGCTTTTCAGTTGATTTTTAGAGTGTAAGAAGTCTCACAACATCAGGTTAAAGTCCAACAGGTTTATTTGGTAGCAAAAACTTCTTACTTGTGTTTACCCTAGTTCAACATCTCCACATCATGATTTTTATATAGACAGTGGATTCTTGGTCTCACTACACATCTGGCTTTGCAGCAACCAGCAGAATCTTCTTGTTGTGGGAGCCCTGATATTTAAGCTTGCGTTTGAGTCACAGCAGGAGTCTGAGCTTCTGTAACCTGTCAAAATCTGACTGCTGACAATTTTTGAGAATATTTCCCTTTCAAACTCAGATTATGTCTAATCTGAAAATGCAAGGACCTTGACGAGGGAATCCAAATTTACCAAGGCTTCCTTGATGATGGTTCTCTAACCAGCAGTGTCCTCCACCTTGAAAGATCAAGGCAGCGGATGCATGGGAACTCCATCATGCAAGTTTGTCTGCAAGTCACAAATCATTGTAATTGAATATATATCACAATCCCTTCATCACTGGGCAAAAGTCCTGGAACTCCCTATCGATTGTAGGATAATCGTAAATAACTCACTTAGCTCTCAAGTCCGAAGGTTTTGGGTTGAACACAAGAACAAAGGAATTAAGAGCAAAAGTAGGCAAATTCAGCCCTTCGAGCCTGCCCTGTCATTCAATGAGATCATGGTTGGTCTCTTTTGGTGTCACATTCATCTCTCCACCTGTTCCCCATATTCCCTTAACCCTCTTTTTATTAGAAATATATTGTTATAAAGCGGAGGTTGATTTCCCTTCCTCCCCCCCGCCCAAGAACTAGCATCAAAACATCCCAAAGAGGAGTACCTCACCCTACAACGTGTGAAGTGGTGCGACCTGCTCTTCAACTTCTAGTGGTTAAATAAAAATAACCGTGGGGTGACACTGGTTAGCACTGTTGCCTCACAGCACCAGGGACCCGCGTTTGATTCCTGGCTCGGGTCACTGTCTGTGTGGAGTTTGCAGGTTCTCCCCGTGACTGCGTGGGTTTGTCCAGGTGCTCTGGTTTCCTCCCACAGTCCAAAGATGTGCGGGTTAGGTTGATTGGCCGTGCTAAATTGACTATCATTTTGGGGGGATTAACAGGGTAAATATGTGGGGTTACAGGGATAGGGTGAGATTGTTGTTGGTGCTGGTTTGACGGGCCGAATGGCCTCCTTCAGTACTGTAGAGATCCTATGATTCTTCTATGAAATCCCTGACACACCCTCTAAAATCAACATGTAATAATTTATTTATCTAACAGTGAACAAATTAACGAAACTATTAACAAACCAAATAAATCCCTTCTAACTAACTATTCCCAAATAAAGCAAGATTCTAATGGTATGCTGTTCAAATATTCCCACTCATTAACAAAAATAGAATTTGTCACTGTCTAAATTACAACCAGGATTTGTATCTTCTGGAATGTCCTGGGCCTTCTCTGATGATTCTTCTATCTGGAGCTTCTTTCTTCTTTGGGACCTTTGCTATCTAGATGATGCTTTCTCTCAGACATAGATAAAGCTATGAGAGCCAATGATTATCTCTCTTTCTCTGTGGCTCTCATAGTTTCAAATATTGATACGTCATCATGGGTATAAAAGAAGGGAACAGTGGGACAAAGAGGTAGAGCAATTGCCGCCTGCCAGAGCTATCAGCTCTCTCTCTGTCTCTCTTGAGAGCTGATAGCTCTAGCTGGTGGCAGTTGCTCTACCTCTTTGTCCCACTGTTTCCTTCTTATATACCCATGATGACATTTCAATATTTGCAACAATAAGATTGGTTCTAAGTTGTCAAAATCATCCAATTTAAATTTAATAGGTTTTTGGTATCCAAGTGCCTGATTCAAATTGATTGGCTAAATTTAAAAGCCTGTTGTCTTGGTAAAAACTGCTGTTTGACCTTTCGGTACTGATGTTTCAGTCTGGGCTCTTTATGTACTTCCATTTTAAATCTCTAAGCACAGAAAAAGCACCATCTTTTAATGGGACAATGTCCCTCCGCCCCTTAGCATTTTACAAACACCAAATGCTAAGTTCCTAGTTCCCAATCTGCAATTACTCTGCCCAACTTCGCAACAATAATCTTGAAATCATTCAATGGTTCAGACTCCACCGCACTGTGGGGCAGCGAGTTCCACAAATTCACCATCCCCTGAGGGAAGTAGTTCCTCCTTATCTCAGTTTTAAATCTACAGCCTCTCAACCTATACCTGTGACCTCTTGTTCGTGATTACCCCATAACAGGAAACATTTGGTCTACGCTTACTTCATAAATCCCTTTTAAAATGTTATATACCTCGATCAGATCCCCCCTTATTCTTCTATAAGAATAGAACTGTTTAATCTCTCCTCATATGTCAACCCTTTCATTCCAGGAATGAATCTGGTGAACCTCCTCTCAACTGCTTTCTGTGCCACCATGCCCTTGCTCAAATAAGGAAACCAAAACTGCGTGCAGTACTCCAGATGAGGTCTCACTAACACCCTATATATAACAACACTTCTCTACTCTTATCCTTCAGTCCCTTTGCAGTAAATGCCAACATCCCATTTGCCTTTTGTATTATATGTTGCACACCTGCATACTGGCTTTCTGTGGTTCATTAAGGTGGACCCCAGATCCCTCTGCCCGGACGCGTTTTGAAGCTGTTTTCTGTTTTACCATTACCATTTAGGTGGTAATTTGCCTTTATTTTTTTTTCCATCAAAATGGATAACCTCACAATTATGCAAATTAAACTCCATCTGTCAAATTTTGACCCATTCTCCTAGCCTCGTCCCAGACTGGTGCAGAAGGTGAAGTCGCAATGGGATCAGAAGTGAGCTGGCAAGGTGGATACAAAACTGGCTCGGTCACTGAAGGTCAGAGTGCATTTCTGAATGGAGGGCTGTGACAAGTGGCGTTCCTCAGGAATCAGTGCTGGCACCTCTGCTGTTTGTAATGTATGTAGATGACTTGGAGGAAAATGTAACTGGTTTGATTAATAGTTTGGGATGACACAGAGGTTGGTGGATTTGTGGATAGTGATGAGGACCATCAGAGGATACGGCAGGATTATAAATCTGGAGGCTTGGGCGGAGAGATGGCAGATGGAGTTTAATCCAGACAAATGTGAGAGAATGCATTTTGGAAGGTCCATTACAGAAAGGAAATGCACAGTAGATGGCAGAACCCTTAAGAGTATTGATAAGTAGAGGGATCTGGGTGTATAGGTATACAGGTCACTGAAAGTGGCAATGTAGGCGGAGAAGGTAGTCAAGAAGGCATACGGCATGCTTGCCTTCATCGGCTGGGGCACTGAGTTTAAAAATTGGCAAGTCATGTTGCAGCTTTATAGAACTTTAGTTCGGCCGCACTTGGAATATAATGTTCAATTCTGGTTGCCACACTACTAGGAGGATGTGGAGGCTTTGGAGAGGGTACAGAAAATATTTACCAGGATGTAGCCTGGTATGGAGGGTATTAGCTATGAGGAGAGGTTGGAGAAACTTGGTTTGTTCTCACTGGAGCGACGGAGGTTGAGGGGAGACCTGATAGAAGTCTACAAGATTGAGAGGCACGGACAGAGTGGATAGTCAGAAGCTTTTTCCCCAGGGTGGAAGAGTCAATTACTAGGGGTATAGGTTTAAGGTGTGAGGGGCAAGGTTTAAAGGCGATGTACGAGGCAAGTTTTTTTTACACAGAGGGTGGTGGGTGCCAGGAACCCGCTGCTGGGGGAAGTTGTGGAAGCAGATGCGATAGTGAGTTTTAAGGGGCATCTGGACAAATACATGAATAGGATGGGAATAGAGGGATATGGTACCCAGAAGGGTTTTAGTTCCATTGGGTAGCATGGTTGGTGCAGGCTTGGGGGGCTGAAGGGCCTGTTCCTGTGCTGTAATTTTTTTTGTTCGTTTTTTTTCTATCTATATTATTCTGTGAAGTCTTTGTTTCCTCTTTGCTGCCTGCTTTTCCAACTATTTTAATATCATCCAAAAATTGTGCTATGTTACACTCAGTTCCTGCTATCAGATCGTTTATATAGATTGTAAACAGTTGAGATCTGAGGATTGACCCCTATGGCACTCCACGAGTTATATTTCGCCAGTCAGAGAAGGACCCGTTTATCCCGACCCTCTGCTTTCTGTCAGTCAGCCAATGCTCGAACCATTCCAGTAATTCTGCCCCCAATCCCCTGTGATCTTACTTTCTGGATCAGTCATCTTTGCGGCAACTTGTCAGACACCTTCTAGAAGTCCAGGTATATCGCATTGACGGATTCCCCAGTATCCACCTTGCTGGTTATGTCCTCAATGCAAACAAGTTTGTCAAGCATGACTTAACCTTCATAAAACCATGCTGACCATGTTGGATTGAGCTTTGTCTTTTCAAATGCTCATTCATCTCCACCTTATTAACTGATTCCAGCAACTTCACCATCACAGAAGTTAAGTTAACCGGCCTGTATTTTCCTAATTTTTGCCTCTGTCCCTTTTTGAATAAGGACATCACGTTAATGTGTTTCCAATCCACTGAGACCTTGCCAGAATCCAAGGAATTTTGAAATATCACAAGCAGTGCAATCACTATCTCTGCTGCCACCTCCTTTAGTACCCTAGGGTGCAGGCCATCAGGCTCCAGAGACTTTATCTGCTTTTAATCCCATTAATTTATTCCATACCTTCCTCCTAATGATGGTCAGTGCACCAAATTCCTCTGCATGAGCAGTTTTTGAAGCCCTACCCCAGGACTTGAGCATGTAACCCAACTTAGCATTGCATTGAAATACTTAGGAAGACCTCCGTTGATCAAGTCACCGGCTTTTGGATGTGACATTAAACCTCCACCTTCTCAGCTAAATGAGAATTCCTTAGTGCTATTCAAAGAGCCAACATTCCTTAACCAGCCAACGTCAACAGAAAAATGATTAACTCGCTATTGTTTCACTTGACGGTTTTGGAATTTGTGTGCCAATTGGCTGTTCGAATGCATACTTTATAACGGGGAATGCTTTAGTTGCAAAGTCCATCTATGTGGTGGGGAGCAGATTTGATTACTGTCAGTCTCTCTGAAACCAGTCACGGAAGGAGAGTGAGGGGCCTCAGTTGCTGCAGATAATCAAAATTCCATTATGACCTTCAGCAGCACTTACACATTAGATACACAATTTAGTGATAGATTTTACATTGCGTTGCATATTGGAAGTTGATGAAGAACTTGAATGGAACTTGCATCAAGTGTTAGCATGCAATGGGAGAGAAATGTGTTGTGAAACCATTTAGAATTTAAATTTTCCCCCTCCTGATTATTTCAACAGGGGCTGCGTATCTGTGCTTTCTATTTCCTGACAAAGCAGAACACGTTTCATCTTAGGAGGTTGTTGCCCTTGAAGCTTTGCAGCAGAATACAAACAGTTCCGATAGTCTCCATAGCTCTGAATTGTCAGTAAATCATGGAATCCCCATAGCGCAGAGTCTGCACTGACAACAATCCCACCCAGGCCCTATCCCTGTAACCCCATGTATTTATCCTACTAATCCCTTTCACATTAAGGGGAAATTTGGCATGGCCAATTAACGTCACGTACAGATGTTTGGAGCGTGGGAGGAAACCGCAGCACCCGGAGGAAACCCACGCAGACATGGGGGAGTGCGCAAATTCCATCCAGACAATGTCCCGAGGCCGGAATTGAACCCGAGTCCCTGGCTCCAAGAGGCAGCAGGCTAATCTCTGTGTCACTGTGCTGCTCCGTGGAGGAATCCCATTCTTGTATAGGTCTGTAAAGTAGCTGTAAAGGTGGGGAGGGGGGTAAAACTTTCTTGCAGCATTTATTGGATAACATTCAAGAGCAAAAAACATCATCTCTGTCGCCCTTGAGCATTCCAGCATTCTCAGTGTGTCTTCCAAAGAAATTGACAGGGAAGCTGCGATCTCCCGATTAAATCCGGTTGCTGCTGGAAATGGGAGGGGTCTCTTTGGTGGTCTTCTGTCTCTGGCCACCAAAAGCTGTGGAATGTGATGGACCCTGAGTTCTAATTCCCTTCTATTTAGTCCTGGTCTGAGCTGTATTGAACAGGGAGATGTCAAACACAGACTATTTAGTGTCCAAAATCCTTTGCCTTTGCGCCTTCTGACTGGCATTAGTGGCCGCTTTCTCTGCACGAGTAATATTGAAAAGATAGTTGCTGTTACGTTGATTTAATGCCTGAGGTCCTTTAAGAAGCCATCCAATAGTGAATGGCAGAATACCCGATTCATTCTAAAATATTGTTTATAATGTGTGCAAATCGACATTTAGAATTTTTCACAAAGCTGTGCATTGGAATATTTTCATATATTTATTTGTCAGAAGGAAATGTTTCTTTAAAAATGTGCTTTTACATTTCAGCCTGGCCTGCTTTAAGTGTTATGTGCTCCAAATGCTCGTCATTCACCCTCCTGCATTTAGTGTGTGGTGTGTCATTCAAATCTATATTAACTCGCTGAGTTCAGGCAACTCATAGCTGGTCAGTGGAGTTGCTTCGTTCTTTGAGCACTGACGTACCAGCAAATACCACTGTCGACATTTTCTAAGCAGCCTATTATCATTAATAACTGTGATAGGCAAACCGATATGCTTCAAGAGATATCGTTCCGTGGTTTATTTCTGGATCTGTTGCATCTCTTCCCTGTTAAAATGAAGATTTAAGTAGGGAGAGTTTGACAGAATTGTTATGGCACAGAAGTAGGCCATTTAGCCCTCTGTGTCTCTACTGGTCTCCAAATGAGTATCATGACCTAGTCCCATCCCCCTGCCTTTTTCCTGTACCCCTGCACATTGTTTCTATTCCAGTAATCATGCAGTACCCTCTTGAATGTCTCACTTGAACCTGCCTCCACTACACTTCCAGGCAGTGCAATCTGGAATCAAACCAATCAAAAATAAAAATTCCCTCACATTAGATTTCCAGAATTTGTCATGCTTCGAAACAAATGTTCAAATCAATTTCAGTTTTAGTCTAGGTCATTTGAAAATTTTGTCAGTGAAATAGAATAACAATTGACTTGATGGAGGGAATAAAAACTGGCTTTGCTTTTAGAACTTTGTCTCTAGCTGAACTGTTTCCCTGAGGATGGCTGCCCCTCTCTTTCTTGCTGCTGCTTCTTCAACACCTCATCTTTATCTAAACTGCTTCCTGGCTCAGAGCACTCTGAGTGCTAAGTATATCAATTGCAAAGCGCACAATGTTCCTTATTCTTTCCTTTTCCTTCCTTTTCTCTTAGTTTCACAGACATGGTTTACGGACTATATGGCAGGTTAATTTTTTTGGAAGAAAACATTCCATTAATAGCGTCCTTCCATTTTGTGAGACTGCATTAAAGAAAATCTAGCAGCTGAGATTTTTTGAGTAGGCTCTTCCAGCAAAAATTTTTTTGCTACGCGAGTGGGTGAAAGGGATGTGGTAAGGAAGCTATGAAAATTCAAAGTCCAGGAAGCACTTCCTTTCAGTGCCTGGGTTCCCTTTTGAAAATATGGGATTGCATGTTATTTCGGTACAACCTGCGAGCTTGGAACAACAATTTCTTCCTGCTAAAAGGGTAAAAACTTCCAAGTTTTTCCTCGGACCTGATTAATCACTTCCCCTTTTCAGACAGCCAGCATATTCCAGGCTGGGAAACACATCACCTCCCATTTTGCACCGTTGCAAGAGGCAGCGTGTTTGTATGGCTTCAGTCAGTGAACTCTGAAGATTTCCGACAGATTTGACTTATGACTTCCCCACTTCACTTGAGCTCCCCTGACAGAGTCCTGTTCACAATTGCCAGTGTCTTCAACTTTCCACGAAATTTTCTTTCTATGTTGTACGCAGTCACTGAAACCATGATCCTCAAACATAAATGAGGCATTTTTTTGCTTTTATATGCCAATACAACAAGCAAAAGACAAATACCAATGTGATTTTGTTTTTTAAAAAAAGTAAACTCATCTACACAAAATAAACTTTGGCTGCTGTAGTAATCCTGGTCCTGTTGATCTGGCCTTTTTGTTAATTTCTAAATTGAAGTTTGTTTATTTTTATGAGCTGTGTCTTAATAAATTGTCATTTATGCAAAATTGCTGTACCCTGAGCCTTGGATATGCTTTGGTCAGCGTACATACTATGTGCGCGAAAGCAGGCGAGTAGCCCTCCTCATTCTGTAAGCAGGAACGGTGAATGTTCAGTATCTGTGCATTTAATATTGGGGATTCTTCACTATATATTCCACATTTCTAAGTATGTAGTATTGTAACTAAGAATTAAATTTGTTTTTGACAATTGAGCATTGTACAGATTCTTTAGGGAAGGAAATCTGCCATCCTTACCTGGTCTGGTTGACTTCAGATCCATAGCAATGTGGTTGACTCTTAAATTCCACCTTCATTGGCTCAACAAACCTCAGTTCAGTGATGTTACAATTGAACATCCTATGAGTTGTTGAATTGCCTTAAAATGGGACAAATGTTCTTACTTAGTAAGGTCTGAATTTAATTTTTATATTCTGGGCTGTTGTGAAATGTTGGTGAGGCTTCACCTGGAATACTGCGTACAGTTTTGGTCCCCTTATCTTTTAAGAAAGATGGATATAGTAACAATCCAAAGTAGATTCACCAGGCTAATTCCTGGGAAGAGAGGGTTGTCCTCTCGAGAGACTAAAGAATCTGGGTCTGTATTCCTTAGAATTTAGAAGAGTACAGGGTGACCTTATTCAGAAATGAGATTCTGAGGTGGCTTTACTGGGTAGATGGTGAGATGTTTTCGCTACTGGGAGGGTCTTGAACAAGGGGTCATCGCTACAAGATAAAGGGCCGGTCGTTTAAAACTGAGCTTGTAGAAATTTCTTCTCGCAGAGGGTGGTTAGAAGTATTTAAAGCGGAGGGGAATAAATATTTGATAGATCAAGGAACAGAGTGCAGTGGGGGGAACGGCACAAAAAAGGAACTGAAGCCAGCATAGATCAACTATGTTTGTATTGGACAGTGGGCAGGCTTCAAGGCTTACTATCTTATGTGATCCACCAGACTTTGCTCATGAAAGTTTATACAACATATATTGCCATCAGTGCTGTGAACCTTCTGTTGTGCCAGAGTACAAACAATTTATATTTGTTTGCACTATCAGTGTTCATGGTTTATAGATTTTTTTGCTTTTTTTTTCATGGGTTGTAGAAGACGCTGCCAAGGTCAGCGTTTGTTGCCCATCCCTAATTGCCCTTGAACTGAGTGACTTGCTGGGCCATTGTAGAGTCAACCACATTGCTGGGGTCTGGTGTCACGTGTAGGGCAGACCAGATAAGGATGGCAGATTTCCTTCCCTCAAGGACATTAATGAACCAGATGGGGTTTTATGGCAACCAGTGACGGTTGTCATGGCCCCCATTTCTGAGACCATCTTTATATTCCAGATTTGTAAACTGAGTTTAAATTCCACTGGCTGTCGTGATGGGATTTGAACCTGCGCCCCCAGAGAATTAGCCTGGGCCTCTGGATTACTTGTCCAGTATAATTGCCGCTGTGTTGTCATCACCATTTAAAAACTAAATAACTCCCTCAGTTGACAATAACACAGCCTGGAGTTGTACTGAACCATTTGAATGGGGAAGGGCTGATACAAAATGCCAATGTGTGCCACAATTGCTGTGCTTCTGTCTAGAGCTCTCCTTGTACCAGAGACAAGGAGCCCAGGCTTGGTTTGATGTCTTCTGTAATCCGTATAGCACAGTACCATCAATAAGCTTGTTATCTGTAGAAATATCTGGAGGATATGAATGCGTTTATTTTCTCTCTAGGCTCCACCTCTGCAGCAAGTGGCCTGCAGCTTAGGCCTCTGCAGATCCTTAGCGGAGCGCAGACAGGCTTGGAAACAAATGGTTGCCCTATCCTCTCTTGCTATGGCTTGTTTGCATTTGGTAATTGGGGATTAGCACTGCACTCGAGTCAGGAGATTAAAGACCTGCCTTGTAGTCTGGGAGTGGCAAACCCTTGGAGATTAATGTCAAGAACATCGATTTAATCTTGCAGACCTAAAAAGATGGTTTAAAAACACATTTTTGAAATACTATGCCATTCCAGATATTTGTCATAGAGGCTTTTGATTGTCAGGTCACAAATGTTGTGTAGGAAACAGAACGTTTTCCAGATAAATGTAACATTTTGTTCAGAAAGCCAACTCAAAATTGCCGTGTGAATTTGGCAAAGTTGGGTGAACCCTCACCACTTTAGAGATCTGAAGTAATTGGGCTCCACCATAGTAAAGACAAAATGAAGTTTGGTGGTGCTGCTATTCCAATGTGCACCTCAGAAACTTAGAAATTAGAAGAAGAAGCAGGCCATTCAGCCCTTTTGAGCCTGCCCTGCTATTCATCTTGATCATGGCTGACCATCGAATTCAATATCCTGATTTCCCCCCTCTTCCTCCCGTATCCCTTGAACCCTTTAGCCCCAAGAGCTATAGCTAATTTCTTGAAATACGACAACATTTTGGTCCCAAATACATTCTGTGAAAGTGAATTCCACGCATTCACCACTCTCTGGGTGAAGAAATTTCTCCTCAAACCTCAGTTCTAAAAGGTTTACCTCTTATCCTCAAAATATGACCCCTAGTTCTGGACCCTCCCACCATTGGGAACATTTGTTCTGAATCTACCCTGTCTGACCCTATTAATCTTCCGTAGTCAGTTGCACACTTTTTCTTTGGAACCCATTCCCTTACCTCTTGAAATGCTGATTACTTTTGACGTGCCTTTCCATTGGTACCTCGTGCAAGTAAATCTTTTCAGGTTATTAACATAGGAACACGGTTTTCCTTACTGCAATTCTGCCCTCGCCACATACCCATCACAAACACAGACAGTCAGTCAGAGGTTCTGGCTGATAAGCGGAATCAGGAACTCTGGATTTATTTGCACATTTTCCCCCGCCGTGCTTTTAGCCCAGGAGTGTGCCAGGGCCAGTGGTAGCAGGTGAATAGCTTTACTTCCCTTCACCGTTATGTGGAGAACAATTGAAGATGGCATTTGGAATCAGTGGCATTAGCACTTGGTGAATTTGGGAAGACTTATTGTTGCAAGTGTTTGAAATCTGGGTAGCTCCAGTGAACAGTCTTTTCCTGCTCTCCCCACACCAGCATCTGAGACTATCTTGGATATAAATGGAACGATTTTACATGCCAGTGGATTCATTTCATGTATTTGACATTTGAACCACCTTGACATTGTATCAGATCATGTTTTCTATTTGTCTCACGCAAAACCATGGCTCCTTAAATATATTACATTGATTTTAAAAAAAAAATCCACATGCACAATTTCTATTAGTGCCAGCAATTTTCATAAGTATTAATACGTCTTGTAAACCAAGTCTTGTGACTTTCTTTGTCACGATAAAATGGGCAATGAATTGTGCTGGGGCCTTTATTCAAAGGCTTGAATATAAGGTAGGAACCCGAGAAGGTGATTCAGACAATCTAATTAGCTAGGCCACGTACAGGAGATTATTCTTGTCCCTTTTTCATCTCCCTATCTGGGTCTAGTCCTCAGTTGGTGTTGCTTAAGGGAGGCGATGGCCTAGTGGTATTATTGCTAGACTATTAATCCAGAAGCTACCCAGATGTTCCGGGGACCCGGGTTTGAATCCTGCTGCGCCAGATGGTGGAATTCAAATTCAGTAGTGAAATATCTGGAATGAAGAATCTACTGATGACCACGAAACCATTGCCGATTGTTGGGACAACCAGTTTGGTTCACGAATGTCCTTTAGAGAAGGAAATCTGCCATCCTTACCTGGTCTGGCCTACATGTGTCTCCAGAGCCACAGCAATGTGGTTGACCCTCAGCTACCCTCTAAGCAAGGGCAAATAGGGATGGGCAATAAATGCTGGCCAGCCAGCAACACCCATGTCCCATGAATAAATAAAACAAATCAGGAATTGCCAGCATGGAGCAAATCCCCAGTCTGCCGGTCTTTTCATGATTGCTGCTGTCACTACTGGGAGTACTACGCTGAAACAAGTAAATTAGCTGTTTAAATCATGGCAGATTTGCCAGAGAACATGACTTGGTGACCAAGGGTAAACAACTCGATGAGTGTAATTTAAACAACAAAACGTTACTGTTCTGAGCGGCCTATTTATAATTATGCATTTTTACAGTCCTCCTTTGTGTCTTGTGCTACTTTCCCCTGTAGGAGGCAGAGAAGGATGCAGGCTATCCGGCAGTGATCGTGGAGCCAGTTCCCAGCGCCAGACTTGACCAGGGCTACGCTGCACAGATATTGGTCTATGATGATGAAACCTATTTGATGCAAGATGTGGCAGAAGAACAGGAGATTGAGACAGATTTGTCAGAAACGGGTAAGAGTTGTACTAATGGAGGGGGCGGTTGGGGAAGAAAATCCACGTGGAATTAATCCTGAAACCCTTTAAATTAAGACAGTGCAACAGAACCATGGAGGGAAAGAAAATCGGTGGGTGTGCCCACATTTGCACGCTGGCTTTGTTTTTGTGGCAGATGCTTTAAAAATAAACGTAATTCCATACCTAATAAACTGATGTACCATTGCACGTGTAAAAATAATCTTCAATCTTCAGTGCAGGGGGTTGAATTTGTATTAGTCTTAAATTTTTTTTTGGTTTCTGGCTTCCTGAGTGTGGGAGAGACGAGGGCCGTGCAGCCATTGCGACTGGTAGGAGGTAAGTAAATGGGTAGGTCTCAGTGATTGCCCTCTCTATCTTTATTATTTTCTTTTTGAAATTCTTCCCGCCCTTCCTTGGCATAAAACACCTGGATTTTGCTGTATGTTTTCACAGAATAACACTGAGATCCATGGGAATATTAAACATATTGTTGCAGTCCAACTATGAATAAGTATCCTGCCACCTTCTGGAACATTAATATATTGTTTCCTTTCTGACTTTTCTGCTTTCCTATTTTCTGAAACACACACTACTGTCTTTCAGTTTGATAAGTGTGCACATGGCCATTCTTAACAAGTGGCTGCGTTTAGTGGTGTTCTTAAAACCAGAATGCTGGAAATTTGAAACAGAAGCAGAAAGTGTTGGAAAACTCTTGGAGTGTGGCGACTAGGGGATTTTCACAGTAATTTCATTGCAGTGTTGATGTAGGCCTACTTGTGACACTAATAAATATTTAAAAAGTGTACCCGTGGAGAGAGGAGCAGAGTTAATGTTTTGGGTCCAATTTGATTGTCCTTCAGAATCGAAACGGGATATTATGGGGAGGCGATGGCCTGGTGGTATTATCACCAGACTATTAACCCAGAAACTCTCACCTAATGTTCTGGGGATCTGGGTTCGAATCCCACCATGGCAGATGGCGGAATTTGAATTCAATAAAAAATATCTGGAATTAAGAATCTACTCATGACCATGAAATCAATGTCGATTGTCGGAAAAACTGAACTGGTTCACTAATGTCCTTTAACGAAGGAAATCTACAGTCCTTATCCGATCTGGCCTACGTGTGAGTCCAGAGCCACAGCAATGTACTTGACTCTCAACTGCCCTCCAGGGGCAACTAGGGATGGTCAATAAATGTTGGCCAGCCAGCGACAGCCATGCCTGATGAATGAATAAAAACAAAATGATGTTGAAAACGTTGGGGAGGATAAGCTAAAATAAAAAGCAAGGTGAGAGGGTGGGAGAGATTAAATGACAAAGATGTCATGGGACAAAAGGCAAAGGGAGAGATGGGTAATTAGGAAGCAAAGCATTAGTCTAGGGTAAGTGTTGATAGCAGAATAAAGAATGGATATGCCAGACAGCCTGTGTGTGGTCAGCCACGTTTGATGTGGAGAGGTGTCCCTCAAGCTGTAAACCGCTGGCGACAGACTGGTGATCTGTTGTGGTAATAACTAGCTAAGGGAATGGACCTGAGTGCACCACTAGGTGCAGGATCTGTGAATGTGGAACATTAAAGCAAAATGCAGACTGGCATTTGGCCAAGAAGGAAACAAAATGGAGGACCGTGTTCATGATCTGAAGCATAGTTGAGTCCTGATGACTGTTAAACACCGAATTGGAAGAGAATGTGCTGGTCCTCTGGCTTGTGTTGCTTTTCAGTGGAATGCTGTAGCAAGCTAAGGACAGAAATATTGAGCACGAGAACAAGGGGGTAGGTGGCAATGGCAGGCAATGGGAAGGTTTGGGTTATGCTTGCGGATTGAGAGGTTCCTGCAACGCGGTCACTCTGTTTCACTTTGGTTTCCCCAGTGTAGAGGAGACTGCATTGTGAGCAGCAAGTATACAGTAAATAAATTGAAAGAAGTTCAAGTAAGTTGTTAATTCACTGGGAAGGAGGGAGCAGGTAAAAGGCAGGCATTACATCTCCAGCGATTGCATGGGAAGGGAATGAGGTGTTTGGGGTGATTGAGGTGAGAGTAAGGGTGTCGCAGAGAGAATGCTGACACAGGATTAGGGTTAGAGGAGGTGATGTTTTTGGTGGTGGCATCATGCCACCACCAAACACATGGAAGGTTTGGAGGTTGGGCACTTGACGGAGGATGATCATCTGAATATCGAGGCTGGTGGGATGGGAATTCAGGACAAGAGGATCCCAATCAAAGAACAACACAGCAAAGGAAACGGGCCCTTTGGCCCTACAAGCCCGCACCGCCCATTTTAACACTGTGAGTGCCTCTTTTCAATCCTCCTTCTACCTATGACTTTTGTCTACATCTCAGGGACTCCACAATAAAGGGGTACAAATTTAGAGAATCATATGTGCACCAGATTAAGGGAGATCCAATTTGGGGACAATTTATTCACACCAATCAGCCTAAAAGCACGTTTTTGGGGTGTGGGAGGAAACCGGAGCACCCAGAGAAAACCCACAGAAGCACGGGGAGAATGTGCAAAATCGTGATTCTGGGAGGGCTGGGGATGGGGGTGAGGGCAGAATTGCAGGAAATGGGTCGAGCACAGTTGAGGGCCCTGTCGACTACAGTGCAGGGTAATCCCAGTTGGAGGCAAAAGGAAGACATATCTGAAGCACCATTGTGGAAGGTAGCATCATCAGAACAGAGACTGGAATAGAGTCCTTTATAGGAAGCAGGGTGTGAGGAGGTATGATTGAAGTAGCTGTAGGGGATGGTGGGCTTATAATAAACATTAGTAGACAACTTATCCCTAGAAATGGAGACAGAAGTCAAGGAAAGGAAGTGTTGGGGGTGGATCATGTGACAGCTGGACAAGGGTGGAAGTTGGAAACAAAATTGAGGATATTTTCCGGTTTCACCCAAGAGCATGAAACAGCACCGATAGTTATTGATTTACTGGATAAAGGAGGTGGCCTGAGTACGACTAGAACAAGGAATATTCCACATACCTCAGAAAAAGACAGGCATAATTCAGGCCCACATGGGTACCCATAGCGACACCTTTTTATTTGGAGGAACTGAGACACGTTAAGGGGGAAAGTATTCAAAGAGAGAACAAGTTCAGCCGGGCAGGAGAGGGTGGTGGTGGATGGAAACTGTTCAGGCCTTCATTCAATGGCAAGTGGAGAGCACTCTGACCATCCAAGTGGGGCATGGAGGTGTAGAGGGATTGGACATCCAGAGTTTTGTTGCATTGACGAAGGGTATCCAAAGAATCTCAATTTTAGTTAGGAAGAGATGACCCGGGAGGAAAAAAATAGAAGAAGAAATAAATTGCTTTGGGCAGGAACAGGCTGAATAAAATGGGTCCACCAGGACGGTGCTGTTTATGGATTTTGATAAGGAGGTAGAAGTGAACTGTTTGGGCTCTGTAACGTGGGAAGCTGTGTAAGGAAGATCTTCAGATATGAGGTCAGATAGGTTTCTAGAAACAATGGCGTGATGTTCGGTGATGGGGCCACAGTCCAGGGGGAGGTAGGAAGAGGTATCTAAGAGTTGGTGCTCAGCCCCTGCATAGTGGAGCTTGGTCAACCAGACAGCAGCAGCAGCACCAGTGTTGTCATCAAACCTGCTGACGATGTCAGGGTTGGACCTGAGGGAATGCAGTGGAGCGGGTTTAGAGGGAGAATGCTTACAGTGGCTGAGATAAGTAAAGAAATGAAGGCGGTCGATGTCACGTCAACAGTTCTGAGTGAAAAGGGGTTAAGAGGCCAGAGGGAGGGGTCGGGGTGGAGAACGAATACTGGTGGCAGGTGAAAGGCTCTGTTGGGGGGTGGGGGTTCTCCCTGACTAAAGCAGTAAAGGTGGCAGGAAATACCTGGTTTACAATTCCGCATCTTACAAAGTGAATCACCGGATCAGCCTTGTGGAAACTTTGAGCCTTAAACTCCTTCAATTACTTTGTGCTGCTCAGACTCCCAGTGTGTGCTCCATTTACAGCAAGTCCCCATTTAATGTTTTCTCGCTTTAGTGTTGCTACGTTAATGGGGCTGTTGCAAGATTCGTTTTAGCATTGTTTTCCGCGCGACCCAGTTTGGTGCCATTTTGGAGTGGCCTCTCCCCTCCATGCTCTGCCAAGTTACTACCTGTCCGTGACACACCTTCTGACTGAGTCTCCACGCCCTGACTCCCCCTCTCGTTTCCTGGACCCACTTTCCAGTTTGAACGTCCAGATCTGATGCGAAGCCAGATCTCTCATGTTGTGCAAGTCCTGATGGTACAGTAGTGCCGAGCTGTGGCCGCTACCATCCATGTTTCTGTATAAATGCTCCTGCCAGCAAGTCCTCCGAGGGTGGACAGTAGGGCAGGAACATTAAAGAAAAATAGACATGGTTTGTAGCAGCCCCAACTTAACTTCTACATCAATCGGCTCTTGCATTTCCATAACATTGGAGCTCCAGCTTTGGAGTGGGTCTTCACAGAGGAACACAGGCCCAGGAGAGGGTGAGCCAAGGAGCGGGAGGTTTTGACCAGAGCAAGGGAGGGTTGGAGAGAGGAGAGGCTACAACTGTGGCCACATTTGTGGAGCTCTTTGCTGCAGAAGGCTGTGGAGGCCAGGTCATTGAGTGTCTTTACGACATAGGCTCTTGATTAATAAGAGGATCAGGGGTTATGGGGGGAAAAGGCAGGATAATGGGAATGAGAAAAAAAATCAGCCACGATTGAATGGCAGAGCAGACTTGATGGGCCGAGTGGCCTAATTCTGCTCCTGAGTCTTATGGTCTTATCTCTGGGAGCAAGGAGGGCAAGGGGCAAATTCACAACTCAGAAGGGGAGGATCTGCAACAACCAGTAGGATTGGGGAGTGGAAGATGTGGGAATCTGGATCTGTGGCAAGCCAGTGGTGCTGTGAGTAGAAAGTCACATTTTTATTTTATATTTTTAAATCAATTTTATTTTATAAGTTGTTTCATTTATCAATGTAGGAATTTAACAAAGTAAAATATTTCTGCCTTAAGAGGGTATAATGTTTTAATCTTTGTTTTTTCTGAAATGGAAGATTGAGCACCTATCTGCAGTTATAACATTGGTTCCTATGTTTCACGTAAAGATTTTCAGGAACACATCTATAACATGTTCGGCACAACTTTGTGGGCCGAAGAGCCTGTATTGTGTTGTAGTTTTTCTGTGTTTCTATAACTTTTAAGTGACATTTTACTGTACTGTATGTGAGTTAGTTGCTAACATTGCTAATGGGAATTGACACTTCCCATTGAACACAATGTGGGAGTCGCCCAGTTCTTCACTATAAATCAGATCCATTGCAACACTTTAGGTAAATGAGAATGTTTGTATTGTAATTACAGTGCGGTGTTTGAGAACATTGCCAGTTACAGTAGTAAAGAGGGAGATGTTTTCCCATTGGGCACCCTGCCAATCTCCATTTATGGCAAATATGTTACAAGACATATATTCTTGTCTCCCTTGTTTTCTGTGGGTATTGTGAGTACTAATTGTATTAAGCAAAAGCGTTGCCTATATTGCAGCCAGTTACAAATTTACTTCAAAGTACTGAAAACATTCAGCAAGTCTGGCAGCATCCATGGAGAGAGAGAAATGGTTCAGAATTAAAGAATCCTACGGTGCAGAAGGAGGCCATTTGACCCATTGAGTCTGTACCGACTGCAATCCCACCCAGGTCCTATCCCCGTAACCCCATGCATTTACCCTAGCTAGTTCCCCTGACACTAAGGGGTGATTTAACATGGCCAATCAACCTAACCCGCACATCTTTGGGCCGTGGGAGGAAACCGGAGCACCCAGAGGAAATCCATGCAGAAACGGAGAGAATGTGCAAGCTCCACACAGACAGTGACCCAAACTTGGAATTGAACCTGGGTCCCTGGCGCTGTGAGGCAGTGGTGCTAACAGTGTGACACCGTGTCACCCAACAACAATGTGACTGTTCAGACTCAGAAATTGAGGAAGAAGCTCAAATTACAAGAATTTGGACAAAATGTGTGGGGGTCAGAACCACAGTGGAAGAAATTTAGTTAAGACAAAAATATAAATATTGTGCACGTGCACACAATGAACAACAGGTGACATACCAAAGAAATGGCGTTTAATCAACTAAGGATGACATTCAGAGGGATTTGAGCATCTTGATAGATTTGATGTTTGACTCTATCAGTGCAAAGTAACAATCAACAAGCTAATAAAATGTTGAACTACATAAGCAAACCTTAAATCAGAGGGATTTTATTCAAGCTGTATAGTACTGCTGGTCAAACCACAACTTGAACATTATTTTCAGTTCTGATTACTAGGACACGAGGGAGATGATTTGCAAATAGCAGCCACTGTAACTGAGCCCTAGTGTCAAAAGTCTATTACCAGGAAAGGCTGGAGAAAATTTTGTTTGAAAAGGAGATACGCAAGACGTGATTTTAAAGGTATGTAAGATAGTTACAGGAATGGGAAATCAGTAAGACTATGTGGATTTAAAAAGGGATTTAAGAATAGAAAAAAAATTACTGTTGAATCTTTTTGTCTTGCACTCATCAGGACAATCGCAAAAATAACAATTGTGCAAGAAACAATTTATACTGCATGGGAAGAGAGTGCTAATTAGTTGGCAAGTGGACTCAGATTGGTGAACTATTGCCAACCAATCCGTATTCTCTTCTCATTCAGTATATATTTGTCGTTTCCTCAGACATGGGTATTCTTGCAATTGTCATGATGAGTACAAGATGAAAAGTTTTGACAAAATGTCTTTTTTCAGCAAAACTCCAGTTCTGTACGACCAAACAACTAATTAAAAAATGGTAATTGAGCTCAAGGATGCTTTGAAATGAACAGTAATTGGCAGAACAAAAGAATGCATAAGAGAAGCTGAAGCCAGAAGAGACCAGGAGAGTATAGCAGAATGAAAATGGAATGAACTGTGAGAAAGAGAAATTAAAGGAGCCATCTGGGATCAGCTAAAATTGTAAATCATAGAACCGCTATAGAACAGTTAGGATACTGGAGAAGATGGGAAAGGAGCCAGAGATTGTGGTCTGAACAACCCGGTAAGAAATAATATAAGAGACTGAAAAAATCTCAAGAACAAGTCCCAAACTCAAAGATAAAGGGTGCAAAGTACTGTTCTCCGGCATACTTCTGGTATTGTGTTAAGGAGGGGGGAATCACTTAAGATAATTGGGGATGTAATTGAGAATAAACGGCTGTCAACTGGTGTGTTTGTGTGATAAGAATTGGCTACGTTTGTGTCTAACTGAGGAAAGACTTAGAATTAAAAAGGGCTAGTGCAGAAAAAATGGACTGTGCCTCAACCAAGAAAAACAATGATCTTGTAAGGAATTTTGATCAAATACTGAGATGCATTGAGAGATCAATGGTGGAGTTGGAGCAGAGTAAGACTGGCCATGAAACTATACTTACCATAGGGTGGAATGTAACCAACCAGCAAGAGTGAACACAAACTCAGACATTCGTGAACTAAAAATGAGAAAGCAGAGACAAGTCCAAGAAAGAAAACAAAACTGTTCCATTAAAATCTGAATGTTAAAAGTATTAAAAGTTAGATGCTTAAAATAGAGATTGTTGTGGTGGTAAGGAACTTGAATGTATGTAGGATTGTCAACAATGTGCCTGATTCTACATAATAGTTTCAAGTATAACGTTAAGGTGTATAATGGATAGGAAAGGAAGAAATGCTGCCCTGTTTAAAACTAGGAGGTGGAATACAGGACATTAGCCATTTTTAACTAGAATAATTGATGTATCGTAGAATCCCTAGAGTGCAGAAGGAGGCCATTTGGCTCATCAAGCCTGCACCGACAACAATCCCACCCTGGTCTACAACTATTCCTGTAACCCCACATATTTATTCTTCTAATCCCCTTGACAGTAAGGGGCAATTTATCATCGCCAATCAACCTAACCTGCACATCTTTGGACCGTGGGAAGAAACTGGAGCATCCGAAGGAAACCTGCACATACACAGGGAGAATGTGCAAACTCCACACACAGTGACCCAAGGCCGGAATTGAACCCGGGTCTCTGGTGCTGTGAGACAGCAGTGCCAACCACTGCCACCATATGCCATCAGCATAAGAAAGATAGGAATGGTTGGTGTGAACGGTCACTTCAAACCAATATAAATTGGGGAAACCTCAAGTGGTTTATAGCTGGGCTTGATGAATGTAATGCATTATTGCTTTATTCCTCATATCAGGAAAAGCACTAAAATGTAGCGTTCACCTTACATGACTGAGATAATTTCCAAGACACGGAAGTTGTGACACTGGCTTGGAGCTGCGCGCAGAATAATAAAATTCAAATGATTTGGGTTTCAGAAATACCAAAGATAAAAGAGCTGTGTAAGTCTAAGCCTCTCACAGTTTGAATGCTGTGTCTAATTCTGGTCGCTAAAACACAAGGAAGTTGCCCAAGAGTTGGAGGCAGTGCACAAGGCTAGTCCTGGCTGTCAAAGGTGTGAGTTATAAGAGAATATTTAAAAAAAAACATTTTCAGTCCTGAAAGGAAGTGTGTGTGTACAAGTGTAAGGTGACTTATACAGGTAATCGAAACAGTAAACTAGATGGAAAAGGCAAATCTGGAGAAGTACTTTAAGTTGTGAGAATAAGATGTGGGGAAATGCTTCAAAATCTGTAGGATTAAAAAAACACATGGGCTTTGCTTGAAAATGCAGGCATGGTGGTTAGTTTGCAGCAATGTTCAGAGTTTAAGATCATGTATCACCAAAGGAAGGTATAAAGGGTCATCTGGACTCAGCGTCAGCTCTTTTCTGTCCTTGCAGATGTTATGATGTGGATGTGCCGGCTTTGGACTGGGGTAAACACAGTAAAAAGTCTGACAACACCAATCGGTTGGACTAAAACCTGGTGTTGTCAGACTTTTTACTTGCAGATGTTGCCAGACCGCTGAGATTTTCCAGCATTTTCTCTTTTTTGGTTTCATCACCAAAAGAGTTGTTTTTGCCAGTTAATGTTGCTTTACCAAAAGATAGAATTGTTCCCCTTTACACTGTCTTGGCTTTGTTTCAGAGTAATGTCATTAATTGATTTAAAGCTTGCTATCAGTGGCTTCAAATCTGATTTCTCTGGCTGCATATGGCAGGGTGTGTCTCAGGCTATAGTCAATAACCACCCTTGAAGTGCCACAATGCCAGATAACAATTGGATTTTTCCCTTGGATGTTAACTGTTCTACCCAATGCTACTTTATCCTTGGTCATAGACTGTTTTACTCTACTAACAGTGTTCTCTATCCCTTGACAGAATATGACCTATATTTGACTTATGCCCCAGAATGTCATCCTTAGGTAATCTGTTTCTGTAGCTCCTATTTCTGCTGCAGAATGCAATTTTTTGGCTTGCAGAGCAAGTACCTTTTGATATTGAGGGAGACTGAGAATGTTGTGGCCATAATATGGTGGTGAACAATAAGTATGTAACAACTGGATAATGAGGAAACTAGTGTGTAAGGCCATAATAACCACAGCGGAAAAGGAGTTTCCTTAATTGATGGCAGAGGAAGTCTTTGTCAATCTTGTGTGTGATACATTGCTTACTCTAAACCCTGCTAGTGGTTTTGCTGCTGGTCTTTTTATGGACATGGAAGTGTTTTCAGATGTGATCTGACCACAAACCTTGCAACGGCGACAAAGTAACTTGGTGGTAACAATTTAAATAAAACCATGGCAAATTTGTTTAATCAACTTGGTGAATGAAGCTGTTATGTAATATTTTACAAAGCACAATTTGTCATCAGTGTACAACTTCAGTAAATGGCTGTAAATATTTTTCCACTCACTCCTGAAGAAAGCTCACCCTAGCATTTTGCTAATTAACTGTACAGATAGGTTGGATGCCTCTTGCTGATGGATTTGAGTGTTACACTTTATTAACTGAGCAGTTTGTATTCTTCATGTTGCCATCTGTATCTGGTTTTGATTTTGATGTTAGGGGCAGCATGGTGGTAGGTACTGCTGCCTCACAGCGCCAGGGACCTGCGTCCAGTTCTGGTCTTGGGTTGCTGTCTGTGTGAAGTTTTCACTTTTTCTCCTTATATCTGCATGGGTTTCCTCTAAGTGCTCCGCTATCCTCCCACAGTCCAAAGATGTGCAGGTTAGGTTGATTGGCCATGCTAAATTCTCCCTAGTGTCAAAGGGATTAGTTGGGTAAATGAGGGTTATGGGAAGAGGGCCTGGGTGGGATTGTGGTCAGTACAGACTTGATGGGCCGAGTGGTCTCCTGTACTGCAGGGATTGTGTGAAATTCCAATTTTGATTTGAACTTGAAAGCAAAGTCATGAAACTTACAAATATGATTTATTGTTTGCTTAAGAGATTGCATACACTTTCATGTCCCTTGAGTTAACAAAAAACTGTTTAAACTCCCCCACTGGACCTGTGTGTGCATTAAGTGTTTATTTTGGTGAGATTGCATATCTTTTTATTCGGCAATATTTCCATGTTGAAATGACTAACTGTGCAGTAAAAGGATCATAATAGTCTCCGTTAAGGTGTAATTTTGCAAAATATTTAGTTTTACTCTTCAGAGACTGTTGGTTAGATTGGTGGGTGATTTACATGAAGGACAAATGCAGAATGCAATTAGACTGAAGCCAAAATGCGAAAGATATTATTTGATCAGTTCAGCTTTTAACCTTGTCTGAATAAGCACTCCAGAAAACAGGACCACGAGGGACCTCCATAACTTGCAAAGTCATCCATTATGAGTGGCATACGTTTACTTTTATTTTCTCTCTGGGAATAACAGAGAAAATAAAATAAACAGGAATGTTTCTGGTGACTTTGTAAATCCAACAACTGAAGATTGAGCAAGTGTAACTTCGGCCAGAACTCAAAAGTTAACTCTCAATGCGGTTTCCTCTTTTTTTTTTTCTCACCTCAATACACAAAAGTATTTAAAATTGAATTACTAACCGGTCTACTGTGGCTAGAAGCATAGTTATGAGCCCTGGAGCCAAACCTGAGTGTACAGAGGGAGTGGAACAATTTGTACGGATCAGAAAAAGTGGCCACAAGGTCAGCAAATCACAAGACAAAATAAAAGCCAAGAGCAGAGAGAGTGCACTTCAGGTGACTTTGCCAGATTGCAAGATGTAGCTGGGAAAAGGAATGACTTGGGGTTGGGGAGGCAGAGGAACTGCTGAGAGTGACTGGCATAACCCAGTCTTTGTCTTTGATACTTTGTATGTACAGATGCCCTCAACTGGATAAAAGCTCTTTTCATCTCCAGGTCACTATCTGTGCAGAGCCTGCACATTCTCCCCGTGTCTGTGAGGGTTTCCTCCAGGTGCCCCGTTTTCCTCCCACAGTCTGAAAGACATGCTGGTTAGGTGGATTTCCCTCCGTGTACCCAAACAGGCACCGGAGTGTAGCGAATAGGGGATTTTCACAGTAACTTCATTGCAGTGTTAATGTAAGCCGACTTGTGACTCTTGGACGGAAGGAAGCATGTAATGTGGACTGCTAAATGCTATTTCACAGAACTGCACATCCAGCATACAGTCAGCAAGTCCGGTAATTCAAATGCGTTTTGGTGCTTAAGAATCATCTGATGAAGGGCAGCTCACTGAAAGCTAATGGCTTGTGCTACCAAATAAACTGTTGGATTTTAACCTGGTGTTGAGATTTCTTACTGTGCTGCAGTGATCCCAATTCTCAAGACTATCAAACCAGTGGAGACAACCTCTCAGCATTTACCCTGTCAAGCCCACAAAGATTTTTATGTAATACTACCTAATTCTTCCAAAACCCAAGAGCATAGGGACCACTCTACTCAATACCTCTTCGTAGCACAGCACATTTTCCCGGCCCCCCGTTCCCGGAATCAAGTGAGTGAAGCTTGTTACAGTTCCTCTGAGACACGGGTACGCTTACTTCAATTTTATTGTCTGCTGATTTCTGTACTCTCTCCTTCTCGGCCTTGCACTTTTCCATGCTTGCACAATACCAATCTTGTGATCAGTTAGAAAAATTCTACGGCCTACTTGAGATTTGAACTCATTACTGAAAAGATCAAGGTTCCTAATCCTTAAGAGTTGACCCATTTGCCTTCTGAGTGTACAATTTTTTGTTCAAGCTGCAGGTGTAAATAACAGTTTCCGTGTGGTTTTCTGAGGCAACACTTGAACGGTTTGTTAAATTGTAAAACATAGCTCTAGAGAGAGACTTATTTCTCAGTATGTTTGGGAACTATTTGGAAGAAAGGTAGTCATAAAAATCCTGTTCACAGGACCAACAACAATGAGAGAATCCTGCAGGTATATGGTAGTGAAATAGTGTACACCACACAATAATCCTTTTAGATCTCCTTCCTAATCTGTTATACATGCAAGACGCTAACAAACCGATGAGCTAAAGTCAAAATGCAAGCTTGAAGCCCAGGTATTTGGGAGAAGCTGTTCAAAACTCTCAAAAGGGCAATTCACTGGGCAGGTTTAATCATGTTATTGTAAAATGTGTTTTTTGTGTGTTTTTATTGAGCTTAAAGTCTTACATTCATAATTTCAATAACTGTGGGGTGAAAAGAAGTGGTGTGTGAAAGAAGTTCCAAAAATTTTCTTGTACTTTTTTGGGTGATTTGCTTTTCTTTGCTAGCCTTCTGCTCTTCAAACAATTTGAGAAAAGAATGAATCCAATGAATAAATTTGCATTAGTCACAGTAAAGAAGTTTCTGTGCTACCCAGATAACCAAAAGATATTTGTTTTGAGGTAAAATAAATGTTTGTCTAAACCCAAATCAACTTGGAAAAAAAAACCTGCTACAGAAATTTGCCATGATATAGAAGTGTTACAGGAATTGAGTGGCAATGTTATATGCAACTTATTTAATGTAGGTATATTTACAGGGTCAGCTGTGGCTTGGTGGTAGCACTCCTTTTGAATTTGGATTGGATTCCATTCCATTCCATTCCACGGACTTGAGAACAAAAGTCTAGGATGTGCTACAGTATTGGACGTTGGTCTTTTGAATGAGATATTAAACCAAGACTGTGTTGTCTTCACAGATGGACGTAAAGGTTCCAAGGCACTATTTTGATGAAGTTCGGGAGAGTTATATCTCCAATGTAACGGCCAAAATTTATCCCCCAGTTAATCACTAAATTATCTGGTCATTGTCACATTGCTGTCAGTGGGAGCTTGCTGTGCACAAATTGGCTCCTGGGTTTGTTTGCATTGCAACAGTGACTGTAATTCTAAGATACCTGTTTGGCTGCAAATGTGTTTTGGCACATCCTAAGCGAATGAAAGACACTATGCAAATCTTTTCTCCCGATGAACAGGCATCTCCTGCAGCAAAGGTTGACTATGTTAGGATAGATTTTGATGTCAGCTGCCTCGTGAAAATAGGTATGTGAGACCCATTCCCACTGTTGTTGCTGCAACCTGATCATCATCTACCTGTGCCCATTGAAAATACAAATCAGGGTCTTACGAAATACATAGTACCCCATTTGCTGATTGAAACTGCCTGAAATGTTCACTTGGAAGTCGGTAGGGAATTCACTAACTTGAGGGGAGGCGATGGCCTAGTGGTTTTGTCGCTAGACTTTTGGTTCAGAAACTCAGCTAATATTCTGGGGACCCAGGTTCGAATCTTGCCACGGCAGATGGTGGCATTTGAATTCAATAAAAAAAATTATGGAATTAAGAATCTACTGCTGACCATGAACCCATTGTTGATTTGTCATAAAAATCCATCTGATTCTCTAATGTCCTCTAAGAAATCTGCCATCTTTACCTGGCCTGGCCTCCATGTGCCTCCAGAGCCACAGCAATGTGGTTGACTCTCAACTGCCTTCTGAACAAAGACAACTAAGGATGTGCAATAAATGCAGGCCAACCAGCCAGCGATGCCGATGCTCCACAAATGAATTAAAATCATATGTCAGAAGAATCATATATTAGCCAGAGGTAAGGTTAAAAGAAAAAGTGATTTGGAATAAGTTTTGAGAATGATTGTAAATTTGACCAAAATTGCAAGCCACTGTTAAAGTTTTAAGGTAAAGTTAATTTATTAGTCACAAGTAAGGGTTACATTAACACTGCAATGAAGTTATTGTGAAATTCCCCAAGTTGCCACAGTCCAGTACCTGTTCGGATCAATGCACTTAGCCAACACTTTAGAATGTGGGAGGAAACCCACGCGGACACAGGGAGAATGTGCAAACTCCACACTGACAGTGATCCAAGCTGGGAATCGAACCTGGGTCCATGGTACTGTGAAGCAATAGTGCTAACCACTGTGCTACGTTTAGAAGCAATGCACACAGGCAAAGCTTTCATATATTAACAACAAATCTTCCCTGGATAACTCATGGTTAAATAGGTGTGCCGTCTTTAACACCAGTTTCAGTAAATTCTTGGAATAGGTGGTGGGTTCAGTTATAGGTCAGGCTGCAGTTCAGAGCCCTGGCTTTGTTCAAATGATCAATAAATAATAATTGTGAACATTCTGAAGTTGGCACATTCTTGAAGAGTGAGCTGAAACAGAATTTTGAACAGAAGTTGCACCCAGAAGGGAACTAACTTCGTGCAGAAGAGATAGAAAGGGTGCATTTACTTAAATTGTAAGGAACATTGTTTTTAAAAATATTCAACAGCCCTGCCTCTACACCTAGATTGGAACAGTTTGTTACTTCTCTCTAGTCTGATGTAGTTGGGAATAAGAAAGGAAGACCAATTGTGGATGCTAAAAGCAAGACATTTAATATAAGATTTATACAGCAGCTTTTACAATTGAAGGACATTCCAAAGTTGTTTACACCCCATTTTGAAGCAAAGCTAATGGAAGAAATGTGCCAATGTCAGATAATCTGTTTTAGTGATTTTCATGGCAGGATAAACATTGACCAGGACTCTGTAAAGTATTTTCCAGCTCATAGTGCCATGGGATCTCTTGCGTCAAACAATCGGGCAGAACAGGCATTTGTTTAAACACCCCTCCAAAAGAGGGCATATCGAATAATGCAGCACTCCCTCAGTCACTGCTTTGGAGTATCAGCCGGGAATTTTGTGCTCAAGTCTCTGGAGTGAGCTCACTGGCCTGGAGCTGGGACTGTTACCAGCCGAGTTCCAGCTGACTCTGATAAATAAATCATTTCTCAATCATTTGTAATAAGCAGAATGCTAATCTTCAGGCTCTTGGCGAGTGATGGACTTTATCAAGCCATTACTGGCAAATATCAGAGTACTATTTTATATTCCTACTTTGTAATTGTGCCGTCTGTTGTTGACTATAACTTGTATGTTTTAAATTACGATGAAACTATTCTAGCCGTGAATATCCTGTGATGTATGAATAAGGATTTTTCTATTTTGATATGATTTTCTACGTTCGTTTTATTTTAAATACGAGAGGGAACAACATGAATAATTTTAAAAAAAGTGTTTATTTGACTAGTTAGGTGTTAGCTGCTTATATAATCAGCAATACTTGTCTTACGATCCACCAAGATCAACTAGGATCACTTTTTTCAGTAAGATATTTATTCATTTACTGTTTGGTAACCTTTACACCCCAACAGCCTGCATATAATGTAGCACCAGTATTTCCTTTGTGTGATATTTGAATTTTTTAAAACTTCCTTTACCTGATTTCTTAATGGCACTCATAGGATTATACAATCCCTACAGTGCAGAAGGAGGCCATTGAGCCCATTGAGCCTGCACCGAAAACTATTCCACCCAGGACCTATTCCCGTAACCCATGTGTTTATCTTGTTAGTCCCCCTGACGCTAAGGGTCAATTTAGCATGGCCAATCCACCTAACTTGCACGTTTGTGGACTGTGGGAGGAAACTGGAGCATCTGGAGGAGACCCACGCTGACACGGGGAGAATGTGCAGATTCCACATAGACAGAACTGAAGCCAGGTCCGTGTTGCTGTGAGGCAGCAGTGCTCACCACTGTGCCAGCCATCTCAAAAAGGTGCAAATGGCATTCGATGTTCTGTCAATTAATTCTTTACAGCTGAGTGATAGATTTTATTTTTGCCTAACGAAGGTGTTGCTGGATATTAGGCAAAGGTGAGTAACATGGGGCTAGATCACAGATTAGATTCAGTGATCTCACTGGTGGAACAGAACTGGAGTGGGTTGAATGGCTGCTTCCCGTTTCTGTGGTATGTTTGTGCTCAGGTCAAATTGGGTGACTTTCTCTTGGAGAGGGAGTGTGCAGACTGACTTGGAAGTGGAAATTGACCAGTAACCATACTTGGCATCCTACAAGTTTATCCTCAGTGACAGCGTTTTGCCTTTCAAGTGACGTGAGGGTTCACAAGAGAATGAACTTAAAGGGGACACAAGTTTAGACGCAGCTCAGCAGCAGAATAAACACAGTGCATCAAAAGAAAAATGCACTTTCCTACCCAGTCAACGTTTTTTTTCTGCCTTATGGAGATGTGATTGAAATGTGTGTTTTAGGAGGCGGCTGTTACAACATAAACCCACAACGCCTTTAAAATACCTTAATGCAATTCCACCAGTAGCCACGGGAACAGTTACACGGTCAGATAAATTATCTCTTGGAGTTTAATGTTTGAAGTCGGGCCATTCTATTTCGAAGTCTCTCCGACTCATTTGAATGAGGCGAACTAGCTTTCTGATTCACTGCACTCAGTATATGCTCAGGGTTAAACAGGAAGTGAGTCCAGGACTTTATCCAGTCGTACACACCCCCTGATTTGGAGACTATTTAAAATGAGCTGTACCAACCACTGGGTGCTCGGACATTGGGTTCAGAATTTATTTTTGAGGGGGAAGGGGAGACGAAATAAATGCAAAACGCGGATGGAATCTGCCCTTGTTGATGTGAGGGGGAAGTTGATGGCATTGCATTGCCTGCGTGGACTCGCTTTCCCACTTGAAACAAACGCACACTCCAACAGCGCACCACAAGAAGCGATCTGCTGTGGATACAACAGCACGATCCTGTATCAGCCTCTGTCCTCCACTCCGCTTTTGCCCCTTCCCCCTTTTTTGCCCCCTCCCCCTCTTTTTTTGCCCCCTCCCCTCCCCTCTTTTTTGCCTCCCTCCCCTCCCCTTTTTTTGCCCCCTCCCCTCCCCTCTTTTTTTACCCCCCTCCCCTCCCCTCTTTTTTTTACCCCCCCTCCCCTCCCCTCTTTTTTTACCCCCCCTCCCCTCCCCTCCCCTCTTTTTTTACCCCCCCTCCCCTCCCCTCTTTTTTTACCCCCCCTCCTTTTTTACCCCCCCTCCCCTCTTTTTTTGCCTCCCCTCCCCTCCCCTCTTTTTTTGCCCTTCCTCCCCCCTTTATTTTTGCCCTCCCTGTGCTGAGCTGTGGTCTGGAGTGTGTGCGTGTGTATATATACATATATATGTTGTGCGGACGGATACAGCAATGTGTGTATGTGAGAGATTTCCTGTGGCTGCGGAGTGATACCTCTCCCCCTTCAGCCCCCACCCCCCCCTCACGGGAAGCTGCTGCTGCTTTTTGCAGAGAAGATGGCGACTTCACTTCACGAGGGTCGGAAAAACCAGCTGGATTTACTCATCCAAGCCGGTAAAGGAAAAGCTGCCTTTCCCTTCTCATCCCTTAAATACTGTACAGCCCTTGCTATGCTGAGGGTGGGGGGGAGAATGATGGATATTTTATTGTGGGGGGAGAAATCTGAGAGTGAGCTGTGCCTCAGTCCCGTTACTGTTAAAGGAAGAGAGAGAGAGGGAGGAGGGGAAAGAGAGAGAGCGAATCAGGAAGTGACCACCTTGTTAGCAACCTGCATGGAGAGCGAGGCTCTTCCGCATGATCCCTGAACAGGGGGAAGGAGGGGGATAAAGCTCGCCTTTTATTATCAATCCCTCACACCAGTCGGTGCAAACTGACAAGGGGGTGAATGACCCCGGGGAGAGGTTTGATTCCCGGGCATGTGTTTCTTCCCCCTGGTGTGAGCCGTTAGCTGATCTGAGTAGGCAGTGAACCAGGAAGTGTGTCGCGGGGATTGTTGTCTTTCCGACGTCTTGCCACGCTGTCTGGCTCTGCAAACACACACTCTTTTTAAAAAAAAAATCGCCGCCGCAGCCAGCATGGGGGGGCTTGCAATCTCACCATTTTGTGCACAAAACGTGGAGTGGGGGTGGTGTGTGTGTATTTTTTTTGTGTGTAGGTTAGGATTAATTCACGATCGCATTAATTCATTTTAATGAGTGCGGTCGGTCTCGATGGCGGAAGCGCTGCTGGAGGGGAGAACAATGTAACTAACTAACGTTCCATTGGAACGTGGCCCGGGAGAGGGAGAGAACGCGGAGCGGCCGGCGTTCCAAAATGGAACGCGGTGTATCCCCCGCCCGGGGCTTCCTTGGAGTTTGGATTTATTATTGTCCCAGGTAATAGTATACAGTGAAAAGTATGGTTTCTTGTGCTCTACAAAGCACACCCTACACGGAAAGGAAAGGAGAGAGTGCAGGATGTAGTGTGACATAGTTATAGTCATATAACTGTGACTAGTCATAGAACTAGTCATAGTTACGATGACTAACTATAATTATGACTAGTCATAGTTACGATGTAGAAAAAGATCAACTGCATACGAGGTAAGTCCTGATGGCAGCAGCAGGAAGCAGTTCTAGAGTTGGTTGGTATCTGATCTCAGACTTTTGTACCTTCTTCCCGACGGAAGAAGATGGAAGAGGGGATGTCCCTGGTGCGTGGGGTCCTTGATTCTGCATGCTGCTTTGCCGAGGAAGCCAGAAGTGTAGACAGAATCAATGGATGGGAGGCTAGTTTGCCTGATGGACTGGGCTATGTTCTCACAGCTCTTGGTCGTTTCTTGTGGTCTTGGTCAGAGCAGGAGCCACACCAAGGCGTGATACAACCAGAAAAATGCATTCTATGTTGCATCTGTAAAAGTTGGTAAGAGTTGTAGCGGACATGCCATGGTAGCACAGTGATTAGCGCTGCTGCTTCACAGCGCCAAGGACCTGGGTTCGATTCCCGGCTTGGGTCACTGTCTGTATGGAGTTTGCACGTTCTTGTTGTGTCTGCAGGGGTTTTCTCCGGGTGCCTCGATTTCCTCTTAGAGTCCATTAATGTGCAGATTAGGTTGATTGGCCATGCCAAAATTGCCCCTTAGTGTCTTGAAATGCACAGGTTAGAGGATTAGTGGGTAAATATGTAGGGATATGGGGGTAGGGCCTGGGTGGGATTGTGGTTGGTACAGACTCGTCGGGCCAAATGGCCTCTTTCTGCATTGTTGGGTTTCTATGATTTCCTTAGTCTCCTGAGAAAGTAGAGGCGTTGGTGGGCTTTCTTAACTATAATGCTGGTGTGGAGGGACCGGACAGGTTATTGGTGATCTAGCCACCTAGAAACTTAAAGCCCTCGACCATTTCTACTTCATCTGCGTTGATGTAGACAGGGGCGTGTCCTCCACCATACTTCCTGAAGTTAATGACTATCTCCTTTGTTTTGTTGACATTGAGGGAGAGATTATTGTCATCACACCAGTTCACCAGATTCTCTAATCTCTTCGCTGTACTCCGTCTCGCCATTGTATGAGATCCGACCCACAACAGTAGTGTTATCAGCAAATTTGAAAATCGAGTTGGAGGGGAATTGACCACAGGGTCAAAATGGAATGCAGAACTTTCCAGTCCCAGGGTTCCAATATGGAACCTGTTGCTGGCCAGCGAGCTCTGGTGCTTGCCAGTGGCCAAGGGATGGTGGGTGGGCGTGGGGCGGCAGTGCTCTATAAACGGGGAAGTGAGCTTGACTGTCTCTTCACTTTATCTGCTGGTGTTGCTGCTTCTCTACTATTCACCCCCTCCCTAGAAACAGGAATCCTCTTTGCAAAGATGGAAGGGAAGGAGGTGACAGCGACAAAGGGAAACCTCCCTTCAGCCATTAGACTCTTCCCCTCTGTCACCCTCTTTATTTTTGATAACTGCACTGATTACTGTTACGAATGAAGTGGGAATTGTAGAATCCTACAGCGCAGAATGCAGCTGTATGGCCCATAAACTCGCACGCACGTCAATCCCACCCAGACCCTATCTTCGTTACGCCACATATTCATCCTGCGAATCTGACAAGGGTCAATTTAGCATGGCCAACATGCTAAACCCACACATCTTTGGACTGTGGGAGGTAACTGGATCATGGGGAGGAAACCCACACACACATGGGGAGCATGTGCAAACTCTACACATGCAGTGACCCAAGCTGGGAATCGAACCCGGGTCCCTGGCGCTGTGAGGCAGCAGTGCAAACCACTGTGCCATGCTACCGCACACTTGAAACAAACAAAAGCGTGCACTTTCTCACTCATACGAAAAGAAGCACAGACACTAAATTGCTCCTCAGTGTCCCAAGCTGTGTCGGCTAAATGGATTAGCCATGGGAAAGGTGTGGGGTTAGAGGGATAGGGTAGAGCAGTGGGCCTGGGTAAGATACTGTCAGAGAGTTGGTGCACACTCGATGGCCGAATGGCCTCTTTGCAGTGAGGGATTCTGTGATTCGAATATGAAAAGAAGTGCACACACTTGAGAGCGATCTCCTATGGCACGGAGAAACAAGTAGATATTTGGGTTCATGATCTGGTGGAAGACTTTATTTTCCTTGCGCGTTATTTGGTACAATATATTTAAAATCATTTATTAACATTTTGAGCGCTGAAGAAGTGCTCATGTAAAATACATAACCGTGCGGATTGAAAAGTGTTTTAGTTTCAGGGAGTGAGGGCGGTTCCATGAATGCTGTGTGTAAAATAAGTCTTGAGGATCCCTGGCAAAATTCTGAAAGATTCATTGAAAGAGATGAATCTGACAGGGGACTTGTGATTTTTGAAACGTGTTTGTACTTCGGCAAAGCTCAGAGACTCTCCTGAACAAGTTTCTTTTCATCATAGATTCCCTACAGTGCAGAAGGAGGCTATTCAGCCCATTGAGTCTGCACTGACCACAATCACACCAAAGCCCTAAAATCGTAATCCCTCATATTTAGCCTGCTAATAGCCCCTGACACTAAGAGGCAATTTAGCATAGCCAATCAACCTAACCCGCCCATCTTTGGACTGCGGGAGGAAACTGGAGCACCCGGGGGTAACCCACGTAGCAATGGCAGAACATGCAAGGTCTGTACAGAATAGAACGTAGAATCCCTACAGTGCAAAACGACTCCATTTGGCCCATCTAGTCTGCCCTGACCCCATAACCCATGCGTTTACCCTGCTAGTCCCCCTGACACTAAGGGGTGATTTAGCACGGCCAATCCACTTAACCATCACGTCTTTGGACTGAGAGGGGAAACCGGAGCACCTGGAGGAAACCCACGCAGAAACGGGGAGAACGTGCAAACTCCACACAGTGACCCAAGCCGGGAATTGAAACGGGCTCCCTGGCTAATCACAATGCCACCGTGATGCCCTTGAGGATAAATAATGACTGAAAAAGCCATCTTCCTCCTCCACTGTAAATGAAAACCAGACAGCACCCACTCCCAGCATTGCAGGGATAAACTGATCTCGAGCAAGTCCTAACCCCAAAGGTGAATTATTGAAAGTTTATAGTTTTTAAAGTCGACTCTTTAACTGGGAGCAGTGATGTCCAACATTAGCCACAGGAGAATGAGTGAACCAGAACAGGAAAACAAAAGTCAAAAACCCGATCTGTAGGGTAAAACGGAAACTTTATTTTTATTAATGAACTGTGATGTTGAGCTGCACTTGAGCACTTCCGCACTCGGGCTGGTGTTGAATGTTGACTGTCAACCTTGGACACTTGCCAAATGGTTTTCCCTTTTAGGGAACGGCACAGATTTCTCACTGCTCGGGGCTGGGGAGGTGTGTGGTGTGTTGAATTCTGCAAGTTCCAGACGCTGCATTCAACCTGTGTAGATTTTGATTGCTTCCCTCGGGAGGAGAGTTGCAAATTCCAGTCTGTGTGCTTGCTCCTTGGAGTTTGGCCCACTCTTTTTATTTTCTCCCCTACCCCTCCCCTCCCCTCCCCTCCTGTTTTTCTGCAAGTAAAATGAAAGCTGGTGAAAATAGTTCATGTCGTGTCGGCTGGATGTGCTGTTTGCAGATGAATCGTGTAGTGGAACACGTTGCCTGAGAGGGGAGGGGCGAAGCTGTCTCTTCCCTGATTTAAAAGTTTACTCCTCCTCCTCCTCTCCTTCTGCTCCACATGGGTGGGAGAGGCAGAGCTAGGCTCACTGCTAATATAATGCTTTGCACACAATTCCCTACCCAGCAGGAACTGGCACCCAGCACATTCCCATAAATGGAAGCAAGCACAAGCAAGGGTACCTTGGCGAAAGTTGTGCTGATCTGTAACAGGTGGCATTGCTATATGAGGTCGTGTGTGTTTGGGAGCAGTCTACCTCTGATTTAATGTTCTTTGACTACTGTTTGAAATCTAAAACTGCAGCCCCCCCCCCATCCCCCCCATAGCAGAGCCCGAATTAATATCAATGACACAACTGTGTATTTATAGCTGCCCTTTAAACAAAGTTTGATCCGTCATATGAATCAGTGTTTTAATTTTCTTTTACCCTGAGCGCAGTGCAGTTTATTGGATGGATTATGTAAAATGGAGGATACTTGATTACCAGAATCCTGAAGTTTTCAATCTTGGAATTTGGCATATTTTCTCTGGTTAGAGCGTCAAGTCAAAACTTCTGACGCAGTGTTGGGAGATCCAGCAATTAGTCTGGTCAATGTTCTAGCTTCTTGCATTACTGGCAGTGAGAGTGCCAGCATTGCCAAGTTGGCATTCTGAAGATAACACAGTGTGTAGCTTCTGGTTAAGGCATTATCACGCTTAAACCTGACCTCATCCCAGGATTGCCTGCACATTTTCTAATGGAGGGGTGGAGTATCACTGAATACTGAACTGTCTGACCTCTACCAACCGCCCCCATCCCGCACCTACTCTCAGCTGCTGACAGCTCTAGTACCGTGGCTGAGATCAGATAACAGTTTTCAAGTTGACCCTGGCATTCCTGACCCCCACACTGTCTGCTGTGAGAGTGGCCCATTTGTTTTTGCAAAGAAGAGGACTTGATAAATTTGGGGTGGAATGATATTGATGTCAGCTATCTTGTAAGCAGTTACTCGTAACTGCAGCAGCTTGCTTTCTCTCTTCTCCCCACTCCCTCCCTGCACTCCCCCCACCACCAATAAACACAATGTCATGCATGTACATAGAACATGCAGAGTAGCATTGTACCTGTATCTGCTGCATTGGATCCAGTTACATCAGTGGTGAGAGGTAGTGCAGGTATGCTGCACTCTTCTGCCTTTGAACTGATCTTTAGAACCCAATGCATTAGCAGCAAGTGGTCTCGCACTTGTATTTAATTTCACATTTGACCATATGTGTCTGCTGTTCAACAGTTCCTGAAGTTTGTGCTGGCCTGGATTTTGCAAACAAAAGGTGCTAACAGCTCATTACACCCTCGTTGGGAACCCGTGATCTGGAACATCTCCGGTGAAGGGTCATCTCAATGCTAGCTCCATTCTCTCTCCACAGATCTACTTTCAGACCTATTGAGATTTTCCAGCATTTTCTGTTTTTGTTTCGGATTCCAGCATCTGCAGTATTTTGCCTTCATTCCCACAACCATCTCAGAATCCTTATTGGGAAGCATGGGTTGGGTAGGCGTAATTCTGACTCCCACAAAGAAATGGGTTAGATTCATAGAATCCTTACAGTGCAGAATGAGGCCATTTGACCCATCTAGCTTGCACCAGTAACAAACCCACCATATCTCTTTAACGCCACATATTTACTCTCTTAGTCCCCCTGACACTAAAGGACAATTTAGCATGGATGGTGGGAGGAAACCAGAGCTCCCAGAGGGAATCCATGTAGACATGAAGAGAACATGCAAACTCCATACAGGCAGTGAGGCCGGAATTGAACCTGGGTCCCTGGCGCTGTGAGGCAGCAGTGCTAACCACTGTGCCACCGTGCTGCCTGTTGGTGTTCAGTGAGTTGTGAAAGTTTTACAATCTCAATCTGCACTCCAGCCCGCTTACCTCTGGGTTTAACTCAGGTGGGGCAGAGTGAAGGCAACTGAGCTGCTCCCAGATTGAGTATTTAAATATACTATTAACCTCTCCAGTCTGAAAATGTATTGGCTTGAAAATCTCTGAAGCAGATCCAATCAACTCATGGACTCTCCACTCAACTGTTCCGGTGTTGCAGCAAATGGAGATGGTGGGTGGGAAATCCTTGGTAACACTCCAGCACCAGCTAGCATACTGGATGAAACACTGGCTCCAGAATTGGCTGCTCTCGCTGTTGAGCATCTGCTTTCCTATTTGCCCTTTTTCAATTGCTGGTGAAATCCAGCAGTATGTGGAATGACTTCTTCCCCCGATGTCATTTTGAGAGCGGAAAACTAGAGGAATACAGTATTTGGATAAGCTAACCCATTTGTATCATTATATCGTAAGAAATGGGCCAGGAGTGGGCCACCCAACCCACTGAGCCTGCTCCACCATTCTGTAAGACCAGGGCTGATCTGATTGTTTAAATTTATTTATTAGTATCGTAAGTAGGCTTACATTAACACTGCAGTGGCGTTACTGTGAAAATCCTCCAGTCGCCATGCTCCAGTGCTTGTTTGGGTACACTGAGGGAGAATTTGGCACGGCCAGTGCACCAAACCAGCACGTCTTTCGGACTGTGGGAGGAAACTGGACCACCTGGAGGAAATCCACGCAGACACGGGGAGAATGTGCAGCCTCCACGCAGACTGACCCAAGTTGGGAATCGAACCCTGGTCTCTGGTGCTGTGAGGCAGCAGTACTAACCATGTGCCCAATTGTGACCTTAACTCCACTTCCTGTCTGTTTCCGTCATAGCCTTGATTCTTTGTCAATCAAAAATCTGTCCAACTCAGCATACAACATATATTCAATGACCCAACCTCCTCTTCTGTCTATGGAAGAGAATTCCAAAGATCTTTGAATGAAGAAATTCCTCCTCATCTCCGTCTTAAATTGATGATCTCTTATTTTTAAACCGTGTGCCCCATAGTTCCAGATTCCCCTGTGAGAGGAAACGCCTTCTCAGAATCATTGATGTTTCAATAAGTTCACCTCACAGTCTTCCAAACTTCAATGAGTACAGACCCAACCTGCTCAACTGTTACTCACAAGATAACCTCTTCATCCCAGCAACCAGCCTCTTAGACCCTCTCTGAGCTGCCACCAATGCAAATACACTTATTGAAGCAAGTGCAGCAAAACTGCACACACTACTTCAGGTGTGAGCTCACCAAACTTCTGTACAACTGCAACAAGACTTACCTACCCCACATATCATCTCTCTTGTAATACAGCTAAAATTTCACCCAATCACCTGGTGGATCTGCATGCTAATTTTCTGTGATTCATATACAATGACACCCAGTACAGGTTCCTCTGTACTGCAACACTTTGCAGTGGCTCTCTCAATTTAAATAATATTCTGCTGCTCTATTGTTCCTCCCAAATGATCACCTCGCTTTTTCCTACATTATACTCCATTTACCAAACTCTTGCTCACTCACCCAACCCATCCATAACCTCATGCAGACTGACTGTGTTCTCCTCATAATTGTTTCCCTACTTCTCTTTGTATCATCAGCAAGACTCCAAAGCCCCCACTCACTCACTCCACCCCCCAGCCCCTGGTAATACAGCAGCAGGTTCTGCTTCTGGAGTGCTCCTCTTTATCAGGCTGGCTTCTGGATAGTGATCCTGTTTAAAACAAAAGGATGCGCGAACTCCCATGATATGAGGGGAAACCCTAAATCTAGCCTGATCTTCAAGATTTCCCCATTGAAAACACCTCTTCATGTTCACTGAACCTAGGCTACAGAGCCTGAACCAGGATAAGTAAGTTGGAATAGTTAATTCACTTCTAAATCGTATCCAGATAAGGAACGAAAGATGTGTTGACAAAGAGAGGAGACAGGAGGTAAAAATTCTTCATTATTGGTGAAAATTTTTTATAAAAGTTATAATCTGGGAATGAGACTCCAGATTTGTAAAATAGGTTGTTTGGTAGCAATTTGAGTTCATTGTGTATTACTAAAAATTTGCTCACACCTAAATGTGTAAGCTGTAATGTTTTAGTGTGTTTGGTAGTTAAGCGTTGCAGCTTCATGACTTGTCATGTGTTTCAATACCGAGTCTTTGGTGAGTGTTGGTGTAGTGGAGCTTCAGGAGTATCAGGATTTCAGACAGTGACATCCGGATTTCGTTGTTTAACTGCATATGGCTGGAGTCTGCAAAAGACAGCCTTTGATTTACGCATCCATTCTGGTGAGTGCTGAAAGCCTCACTCGTTATTTCTACCACAAAACCAGGGCCAGTGTTACAGGAGAACCAGCTGGGCTGAATCTTGAATGTGTTGTTAATTTTCTATTTCAGAGTTTTGTTTTCATCATTGTTACGTTGGTATTACAGCTGGTGCAAAAGCTGAGAGGACTCTTGTCAACTTCCTGACCTCGAGTGTGTCGTGTAGCCGTGTCATTCTTTTTGAAGTCAACCTCTCACCTGGTCCACTGCTGTGATTCTGCTCTTTCACCTCCTGGAACTTTGCCTCCTTGCCTGCCTATCTTCATTTAAGCAGTTACATTCCTTATTCAGACCTTTATCTTGAGGAATTAATTTATTACTGACTGCTGTACCCTTCACGTCCACTGTTGTCTTGTGGAGGGGGTCCAGTTTCTCGACAGTGTTCGTAGAACCCCAGAGTGCACAAGGAGGCCATTCAGCCCATCGAGTCTGCACCAACCACAATTCCACCAAGGCCCTATCCCCATAATCCCATGCATTTACCCTAGCTAGTCCCCCTGACGCTAAGGGACAATTTAGCATGACCAATCTGCCTAATCCAGACATCTTTGGACTGTGGGAGGAAACTGAAGCACTTGGAGGAAACCCACGCAGACATGGGGAAAATGTGCAAACTCCGCACATAAAGTGACCCAAGTCAGGATGTGAACCTGGGCCCCTGATGCTGTGAGGCAGCAGTGTTAACCACTGTGCCACCGTGCCACCAATATAGATGTTCAAAAAGGTGTGTAATTACACTTGGGAATATTGTCATGACGCAGTAAAGTGCTGCATCCCTTATTTAACCATATTTCTAAGCAGTCTACCTTTCAGTGTAGTTTCATCTCATGATTATTGAATGACACTAAAACATAATGGCATTTTTCCTTATTAAATATTATCTAGTACCCAGTTTAAATTTTAAGTTGCTGTTCTCCATAAGTTCACTCTTCCTTAACTAGTGATATGGCCTAGATATTAAAACATTTTCCATTTTTCGAGTTAAATTTCACATTATTGTTTGTAGCAGAAGTTGAACTTGCAATACAGAAAATATATTGCGTGGGGGAACCCTTTTCTGCTCCTGAATTAGACATGAGAAATGGGCCAGAAAGATGAGGTGACCGTGCACTGTCTGAAGGGTGGACAGATTTAGAACTGGATGTCTTGGGGAAACAAAATGCTTTTTGCCACTAGGTTTCTTCAGTGCCTGGCCGCAGTGTATTGGTGAAAACTGATTGTGGTTATTGCATCATTAAGACTAGGGCGAATCTTGATGCTGGCCTCCTGAGGCAGATCTTACCTTCTAACTTCCTGTTTATTTGTGTGCCATCATTTTCTCCTCACCTCGATCAAATTCTCTTGGTGTTTAGGTTCTTAAAAACAATGGTCGGGATCCTCCCAAACAAGTTCTAAATGCCGAATTTGCGTAAAAATTGGAGTAACTCTCGCCGTTTTTTGTTTCAGTGGGATTTTCGAAATGAATCTCCCGTGCTCTGTACTGCAGAGTGCCTCAGGGAGATTCAGGCTGAAAATCTGAGAGTTCCTGCTGGAAAGCATAGCGCTGAGCGAGTCATTGCACATGTCGATCTGCCAGTGTGGAGATTGGCGCATGCGCGGTAGCCTCACGCTGCCGGTCTCCTGATTGCTGGCCAGCATAGCAACCTCCCCATCGCTCCAACCTTCCCCTTCACCGCGATGGCCAGGCCCTTCCCTCACGCTGCCTGATGCCCAGTGGGCAGTGCCAAGGTGCCCCTTGGGCATTACTGTTTTGCCCCTTTGGCAGTGCCCAGAGGCACGCACCCTCTTCTGCACACCCCCCCCCCCCCCCACCCCCCCCCCCCCCCCCCCCCAACCTCCTGGGGGCCTTCCATGGGCTTTCTTCACTCCAGCGAGGTCAGGCTGCCAGCTCACTGTTAGTGGGGAGCAGTGGTAAACCCTGCTGGAATGAACCACTCCTGTTGGGAGGGGCGGGGACTGGAGGGAGCAGCTAGTGGTCCTGGAGACTTCAGTCCCGGGCCTGCTAATGGAGAGCTAATGGTAATTTTAATATTCAGATCAGCTGCACACAGATTGCCGGTATGGAGCTGACGACGCCGAAAATCTGGGCCCCGGAGACATGCTGAGGCCATAGTGCCCAACGGGAAACCTGCTAAACGGCGTCCGCTGATGTCTCCCGGCCTGTTGCTCAGCACAAAAGAATGGGAGAATTATAGAAATCCTACTGTACAGAAAGAGGCCATTCGGCCCATCGACCTGCACTGACCACAATCCCACCCAGGCCCTACCCCCATATCCCTATATATTTTACTCACTAATCCTTCTACCCTCCACATCTCAGGACACTAAGGGGCAATTTAAGCACGGCCAATCAACCTAACCCGCACATCTTTGGACTGTGGGAGGAAACCGGAGCAGCCGGAGGAAACGCACGCAGACACAAGGAGAATGTGCAAACTCTGCACAGACAGCGACCCGATCTGGGAATCGAACCCAGGTCCCTGGAGTTGTGAAACAGCAGTGCTAACCACTGTGCTACTCTGCCGCCCAATAAAGTAGGGACTACCTTCCCCCTCGCTTGCCGCTTCGCCATTTTGTGTTTTCGGCGGTGGTGGAGGCAATGGAATGGGTCTGGCATTTTGGCCTCAGCTTGGCTAGCTTTACTCGTACTCAAATGATGATCTTGGCAGCAATGTTAATCTACCTGCAGTAAATATTGTTTCAATTATCCACACTTGTTCTTAGACTTGTAGCTGGAATTGCACCACCAGTGCTGTCGCCTTTATTGAAGTGGGCCCCCGAGTTGAAGTCCATTAACAGCTGCAGTATATTTCCTTTTGGAGTTTGCGTTTTCAATTGTTTATAATTAAAACCGGTCTTGAAGATGTGTCCTGTGTGTGGATGGATGCCCCTTGAGGATGTTTGACATAGATCAAAGACAAAAGCAAAAGTCTTTTTCCTTAATGGCAGCTTTTTAAAATCTGTTTCTGAATTGTTAAATCTGCAGCTTGACTCTTGTCTGTGATTTTTCTCTGCGTTCTAACTATTGAATACTGTGATTTCCTGCGCTGTCGGTGGAAGGTCACTACTTCATTGTATGGGGCAGAACATAAATAGATTCAGTGAGATTTTGCTTCACAAACATGGATCGCTCTCTGTTTTTGTACATCTAATTTGTTTTGTGTTGCAGAATTTCAAGTGTTTCCAGTCTTCGTGTGCGTGTGTGCATATATATCGCTCGAAATTCGAGGGTCAACTTCTGTTTCATGTAATGATGAGATGCTGGCGTTGGACTGGGGTGGGCACAGTAAGAAGTCTCACGACACCAAGTTAAAGTCCAAATAAATCTGTTGGACTTTAACCTGGTGTTGTGAGACTTTTTGCTATTTAATGTAGCACTCTTTTTCAGCCGCGTAAAGATGAAACTTATTTCTACCTTTTTTTTTATTTCTCAGCTCAGCCCAGGTGAAGGATATTATTGTTGGAAAATTCCTGACTTTTCTACTTCCAGCATCCAGAAGCAGTCCATTATTTAGCACTCATTCCTCGGAAGGTCCCAAATGCCTTTTTTCTTATTTCCCAAACGGCATCAGTCATTCACGTAACTTCTTAAATGGAAGTACCAATCTTGCTGGGCATCTTTTGTACTCCCTGTGGATTATGCTCATTAGACACCGCCTAAAGACATTTGTCTAGTCTGGATTCTAACCTAGTTCCCAGAAGCGAAAGAACTGTAGTTTTTGACTGACGGTATACTGTCATATTCTACCCTTCACCAACCATCCCCAGTTGCGGAGTATGTTGAAACAAAGGTTGCAGTTTTAATGGTGTACTCCTCACAAGCTGGTCCTCTCCTTCCAAATCACTTGGATTGCACAGTAATGTATTTGCATCTGCTGTCATCCAACAGGCAGACTGTAAATCAGGACCTGGCTGTAAGTGGACAGGAACATGAAGTTGATGTTAGAGGATCGTGTGTGAGGGGAGGAGAAGGGTGAGGGATCAGTCATCACCTTGACTGATCCATTCACTCACCTACCAGCCAATGCGTTTTGCATGTTCCTTGTCTCCCACACACAGGAAACCCGATGGACAGAAAAATAATACAGATTCGACCCCTTACGTGGAAGTTTTAAGATTACTTTTACATCCGCTTGTGCTATTGAATTAGTTTTTTTTAAAAAGCAATTGCCATGAAAATGAAACCATCGTGCAAATGTAGGCACACCCACAAAAGGGAAGTAATGGATTCTTGGAGTGGCTTGGTAACACAATGGTTAGCACTGCTGCCTCACAATGCCAGAGACTTGGGTTCGATTCGCATCTTGGGTTGCTGCCTTTGTGAAGCTCACGTTCTCTCCGTGTCTGTGTGGGTTTCCTCCAGGTGCTCCGGTTTCCTCCCATAGTCCAAAAGACGTGCTGGATTAGCTGTATTGGCCATGCTAAATTCTCTCTCTCTGTACCTGAACAGGTGTCAGAGTGTGGCGACTGAGGGATTTTCACAGTAATTTCACTGCAGTGTGAATGTAAGCCAACTTGTGACAGTAATAAAAAAAACTTTAGTGTTATTAATTGTATGTCAACAATTGTATTCAATGACAAGTCAATAATAGAAATATTTCAATTTTATTGAAAATGTCAGTCTCCAGAATTTTGCTGGTTTAAGATCTCAATTGTTAATATACTGTTTATTCTAATCTCATAGTGGAAGCATCTGTCCATGGCAGTCATGTCCACTGCACAGATAAGACTATCGAGGCAGCAGAAGCGTTGCTCCATATGGATTCTCCAACCAGCCTGAGGGACGACAAGAGCAGCGGTATGTACCCAACCTTTTGAATCCATTTCCCAAGCTCGTTCTTTATTGAACACTGCTTATGATTGGTCTGCTGTGAAGGTTAACATCCTTAGAATCATAGAATCCATACAGTGGAGAAGGAGACCACCCAGCCCATTGAACCTGTACCCACAACAATCCCACTCAGGCCCTATCCTCGTGACCCCGCACATTTACCCTGCTAATCCCCCTGACACTCGGGGGCAGTTTAGCCTGGCCAATCCACCTAACCCGCACGTTTTTGGACTGGGAGGAAACCAGAGCACCTGAGGAAAACTCATGCAGACACAGGGAGAATGTGCAAACTCTGCACAGTCACCCGGGGCCAGAATTGAACCGGGATCCCTGACGCTGTGAGGCAGCAGTGCTGACTACTGTGCGACCCCCGACAAAAGGAAAATATCCTGGTGCTGAATTGTTCTCACCAGAAAGCTGTTGGTGTCACTGAAATTCTTCTCTTTATCCCCTGAATTCCCCCTGGGATGTAATTCCGGAAAGCGTTCCACAAGATCAGGGTACAGATCACAAAATTGGAACTTCACAGTACTGACTGTGAAGCTGGAGAGTGGTCTTGGTGAGGTCACGTTCAGATCTATAGCAAAGTGTGCGTTGGTTATCGGAGCCTTCTGCGGACTACCACAAGAGAGCTTCTCGTTTGCAGTACTTGTCTGACTTAAGGTATCTCTGTGTGTAAGTACTTTTGGGGCGCTTGATTTTGTTTTTGCTTTATTTTGTAATTTTTAACTTGGGTCAGAAATGACTGAAGTTTTGATCAAAATTACTTGTCAACCCCTAATAAGCATTTGGTTAGAAGATTCAATATTTTTCCACCCCTCTTGTGTTCCGAGATAGAAGTTGGAGTGCAATTGAACCAACCGGGCCCATGTTCGCTGCTCCCAACCAGAGATGCTGGGTTGAACCTGCCCTCGGTGACCTTTGGCCTCGGTGACCTTTTTAACTCAGAGGGAACACTTCATGAATTGCGAGTCAGAGACTTCAGAGATGGATTTGACAGCCAGGAACACCTGTTGTCTGAGCGAAACTAAGCTTGATGAGGCTTGAAGCGTAGTCGGTGTCCGAAGAAAGGACGGTTGGGGGGTGGTAAAGAGATCTAGAGGGTGACTGATTTCAGCCAATGTCTGGTTGACATAGAGACAGAAATACAAGCTAAGGGGCTCCTCACACAGTGGCACAGTGGTTAGCACTGCTGCCTCACAACATCAGGGACCCAGGTTCAATTCCCAGCTTGGGTCACTGTCTGTGTGGACTCTGCATGTTCTACCCTGTGTCAGCATGGGCTTCCTCTGGGTGCTCCGGTTTCCTCCCCCAGCCTGAAAGATATGCTGGTTAGGTGCATTGGCCATGCTAAATTCTCCCTCAGTGTACCCAAACAAGTGCTGGAGTGTGGCGACTAGGGGATTTTCACAGTAACTTCATTGCAGTATTAATGTAAGCCTACTTGTGACATGAATGAATAATCAAATTATTCTTGGGTGGTGGCATACCATCAAAGTATAGGTACACTGACGATGGGTCACCCAGACCCAAAGCGCTGGCTCTATTCTCACTCCACAGATGCTGTAAGACCTGTTGAGATTTTCCAGCATCTTTGTGATAGGTGCTTTTGGTTTGGTACATCTTTTAAAAGATGTAAATGTCAATAGGACTGAGGATGTAGGCAAAGATTTAAAATTGAAAGTCAGATGCCATTTTTGAAGGGAATTTATTGAAGATTCTTCCTATTTCATTTCATATTTCAGAATTCCTATGTGAGCATGGATAATACAGTTTTCACATTTTGACCTTAAATTCTTCTGTATTAAGAACATGAGGAGGCCATTTGGTCCCTCTAGTCTGCTCCTGCTTTAATGAGAACATAGCTGATCTTCTATCTCAAGCTGCACCTTCCAGTACTATTCCCATATTCCTTGATTCCCTTGGTACCAAATAATATCTGTTGAATATATCAAATGATTTGAGCATTCACAGCCCTCTAGGGTACTGGATTTAAAAGGTCCCCAACCTTTTGATTGATTAAATTTGTTCTGCTCTTGGGCATATGTGGCCGATCCCTTATTCTGGGACAGTGTCTCCGTGTCTAGCTTTTCTAGTCAAGAGACACACCCTCCCATCATTGTGTTCCAACGCGATCACTTCTCATCCCATTAAGGTCTAGATAATATGCGATTCCCTCCACCGGAAGATCTCCTTGTTCCTGGTCTAGTGAACCTTTGTTCTATTCTCTCTCTATCCTTCTTTGGCTAAAGAAACCAAAATGGTACATGGTACTCCAAATGTGGTCTCACAAAGGACCTATACAATTGCAGTAAAGCTTCTCTATTCTTATACTCCAATCCCCAGTGGCACAGTGGTTAGCACTGCTGCCTCACAGCTCCAAAGATCCAGGTTCAGTTCTGGCCTTGGGTGACTGTCTATGTGGAGTTTGCGTGTTCTCCCCTTACCTACGTGGGTTTCCTCCAGGTGCTCAGGGTTACTCCCACACTCCAAAGATGTGCAGGTTAGGTGAATTGGCCATGCTAAATTGCCCCTTAGTGTCCCGAGATATGTAGGTTTGATGGATTAGCCATGATAAAACGTGTGGCGTTACAGGGATAGGGCAGGGCAGAAGAGAGGGCCTAGGTAAGATATGGGGTCAGAAAGTCAGTGTGGACTCGATGGGCCAAATGGCCCCTTCTGCACTATAGGGATTCAATGAAGAACTACCATAAGATTTGCCTCCCTAACTACATGCTGTTTGTAAACTTTGTGATTCAGCAGAGGGGATGGGGCTGACCATCTGATTGGTGAGGGGGTAGATCGGGGCTTGCCTGGAGAGTTCTAGTTGGCACAGTACCCAGTATGAATGCCAACATTTCCCAGACACACTCTATTTAAAATAAAAATCTGCTTTATATTTTTCCAACAAAGCTGGGTAACTACATTTCTTCACGTTATATGCCAACTGCCATGCACTTGCCCATTCACTAAATCAGCTTATATTCCTTTGCAGCCCTCTGTATCCTCCTCTCAACTTACTTTCCCATTACTTTATATTGTTGGTAAATTTGGATGTATTATACTCGATCCCTCCTGGTTAGCACTGCTGCCTCACAGTGCCAGGGACCCGGGTTCGATTCCCGGCTTGGGTCATCTATCTGTGTGTCATGTCCTCCTATGTCTGTGAAATTTTCCTCCGGATGTTCTGGTTTCCTCCCCCAGTACGAAAGATGTGCCTGCTAGGTGCATTGGCCATGCTAAATTCTCCCTCAGTGTACCCGAACAGGTGCTGGAGTGTGGTGACTAGGGGATTTTCACAGTAACTTCATTACAGTGTTAATATAAGCCTACTTGTGAATAATACTTCAACTTTATAAACTTAAGTCATTGACACAGTTTTAAAAACTGTGCTTAAGCACTGATCCTGATGATACCCCACTAATCATAGCCGGTGGTGATAACAATTTCTATTCACGGTTGCAACTTAAAATCACTGTAAAGCCAACTTCTTCCATTATAATCCTCATTAGCAATGTGCTTTGCCACTGCAAATTCATCGCTTGGATTTGTGGAGCCTGACTGTTACATTCATACAAATGGTTCAAAAACACTTTTGAATTGCCATTTTATCCTAATTAACATAAATTTCTTGGGGGCAATTCTCCCAAAAAAAATCTGACATGCCAAATTCGCGTGAAAGCAGGAGTAACTCCTGCCGATTTTTTTTTTAAGTGGGATTTTCAGATTGAATCTTCCACATTTTCTGAGCGCTGCAAAGTGCCCTAGCCAGATTCACTCTGAAAATCTAGGGGCCTATTGCTGCTGGAGGGGCCTGCAACATCGCACTGAGTGGGCCACTGTGCCTACGTCTGTCAGAGTGGAGATGAGTGCACGTGCACTGGCCCCACTCTGCCAGCCTCCCGATTGCTGGCTAGCTCCGTGACCCTGCATCGCTGCCACTCCAACCACCTCTCCGGGCAAGCCCTGATTCACCCTCCTCCCCCAATCACACACACTGGATGGCCAGCCCCTTCCCACCCTCTGTCAGCAATCCTCTGGTATAGTGGCAGCGGGGGACCCCCCCCGCCTCGCCCCCTTGGCAGTGCCTGGTAGACAGTGTCAGGGTCTCCCTTGGGCATTGCCAGTTTACCCATTGGGTGGGACCAGGCTGGCATTGCCCAGGGTGCATCCTCCCCTTTTTTTTTGTTTTTACATCTGATGACTTGGAGGGGGGAGATCTCAGTGGCTTCTGTACGGGCTGGAGAAATGGGGGACTGGTGCGGCTATTGAACCCTGGAGACTTCAGTCCGTGGCCCGCTGATTGAATGCAAATGAGGATTTCAATATTTAAATTGGCTCCGTGCTGATTTCTAGCGCAGAGCTGATGATTCCAAAAAACGTAGGTGTGGAGGCCCGTGCACGCAGTGGGGAGCCCGCTAAACAGCCTCTGCTATACGCACGCGCGCGCGCGCACACACACACACACACACACACACACACACACGCACTCTAACACACAGTTCAAAGTAAAGATTTTGGGAGGAAAAAAAGTCAGAACTACATCTTTCACAACAGTAAATTTGTCGATTTGAATTGCCTTTTGTGCCTTTAATTCCTGCATTAATGGTTTTACTTAGAGATGTCAGTCTCTCTCAAATGCCAGAGGTTAAACCTGCTGTTTTTCTCAGAGCTGTGTGCTGTGAACTGAACTTTAATCGCACACCAGTCACAGCACCGAAACAAACCATGCCAGTGTTTGTGCTCCACGCAAGCTTCCGTCCACCCTAATTTCCTGAACCCTATCAGCATATCCTTTCTCTCTCATGCTGTTATCTAGTTTCCCTTACAAAACATCTATGCTCTTTACCTCAACTAATCCAATTGGTAACAAGTTCCACATTCTAACTGCGCTCTGGGCAAAGAGGTTTCTTCTGAATTAGTTACTGGATTTAATAGTGAGTAGCTTCTATTTATGACCTCACATATTGGGTCTGGTTCCCTCTCCCCGCCTTCAGAAGTGGAAAATATCTCTCTACGTCTTCTCTACCAGATTGTTTAACAGTTTTAAAGATACCTCTTCGGCCATAAAAGCTCCAGCTTGTACAGCCCTGTCCTGACGATTATAACCTGCAGTTCTTACGTAATCCTCATGAATCATTGTTGACAACACCTTTTTCAGTATCTATGTGTCCTTGCACTAAGGCAACCAGAATTGTGTACAGTATACTCAACCTGTGATTTAATTAAGGCTCTGTATTAACACAATTTCTTTTCAAGTCTGTTCCTATACTCCTTTGTTTTATTTGTACTTTACATGGCTTAGTTAAATTGTGTTGCTATTTTTAATGCTTTGCCAATCTGTGCCTTAAGATCCCTTTGCCTCTCTACCACATTTAGACTGTCATCAAGAACTAAGAATCCACTGATGACCATGAAACCGTTGTCGATTGTGGGGAAAAAACCCATCCGGTTCACTAATGCCCCTTTAGGGAAGGAAATCTGCTGTCCTTACCTGGTCTGGCCTACATGTGACTCCAGAGCCAGAGCAATGTGGTTGACTCTCAACTGCCCTCAGGCAACTAGGGATGGGCAATAAATGCTGGCCAGCTAGTGGCACTCATGTCCCACGAATGAATAAAAAGAATTCTTATTCTTCCTACTGCCTCTTGCTTGGCTACATTGAAATTTTATTTACCATCTAAACATCCATTCTCCTGACGTCTTGTATATATTGTCAAAGTAATCATTGGCGTTAATTATATGGTCCGATTTGATGTCATCTACAAATTTTATTTTCGATTCCCAAATCAAAATTGGTGATATAAATAGCATGGCTCCCTGCAGAATATCGCTGCCGAATTTCCATTGCTGCTTACCTGGTAGGGGAGAGTCAGTGATCAGGCAGTTTGGTCTTCCAGTATGAGGCTAACACTCTGGATGTGCCGACGCCTGTGATGTCCCCAAGCATACCCAAACAGGCGCTGGAGTGTGGCGACTAGGGGGTTTTCACAGTAACTTCATTGGAGTGTTAATGTAAGCCTTCTTGTGATACTAATAATATTATGTCTTATAACTACTTATAGCCACCATTCCCTATTTGTTGTTTTGTAGCCATCGCGCTATCCATTATGCTACTTGTCTTCTGATTCTGAAATTGGTCATGAGTTTACAATGCAGTGTACAGCCTAATTGTGTAGGATACCGAAATTCTCCGTGTGCACCAGTTACTGTATTGATGAAGTGATTTATTTACCTTCTAGCACTTTATGCTTTTCTTCAAAATTTGAAAATTGAGTGCTAAAATTTATTATAAAAAAATTCAAATCGATGCTTTTGGAACTTGCGTGTGTGGGTGTGTCTGGAAAAAGGGGATTTTCTGATTCTAATTATAAATCTGTGATGGCTTTTCTTTTGTATTCTGTGAATTACAAAGTGCCTTATGTAAAGAGCAGCTGAGTTGCTGAGAACTGATGTTCTGGCTGAGGTCAAGTATATTTCTGAGTCGCAATGAGGTTAGAGGCAGTGTTCCCTTGAATATGTAGTAATAGTTGTCCCTTTAGCCACAGTGCGTGGGCAGTATCTGTCACAGAGCAAGACTTGCTATGTATCCTTCTGGCAGCCACATCCGTCCACACAACCTAGCAAGAACATTGCTGTGAAGGCACTGGGGATTATTTAGTGAACAAGGCCAGGCTAGAATATTCGACGGGGAGGTAGATTAGAGATGGGAGGTAGCATTTGATGATAAAGTTATAAAGAGGAAAGAGCCTAGGCTACAAAATAGGTTGGCATGGTGGTACAGTGGTTAGCACTGCTGCATCACAGTGCCAGGGACCCAGGTTCAATTCCCAACCTGGGTCACTGTCTGTGTGGAGTCTGCACGTTCTCCCCATGTCTGTGTGGGTTTCCTCCCACAGTCTGAAAGACGTGCTGTTTAGGTGCATCGGCCATGCTAAATTCTCCCTTGGTGTACCCGAACAGCTGCCATAATGTGGTGACTAGGGGATTTTCAAAGTAACTTCATTGCAGTGTTAATGTAAGCCTATTTGTGACTAACAAATAAACTTTTAAAGATATTCCAACTCTGTAGAGGGGCTAGTGGGATGTCGCTAGGAGTCTGGCAAAATTTTAATGGGAAGTGTTTAGAAATAAGGGTTTATATTTAATTGAAAAAAAGAATTGTTCAAACCTGCATGCAAGATGCTGTCTGGGTCGGGTGGGTGGGCTGGGTGAAGTGAGCAGAGCAAATAGGGCCTGGTATCCAGATGTGAGGAGGCAGTTGTGGGCTGCAATTGCGATCGACCTCAAACTCTGACCTGGCAAAATTCTGATTTTTACAAATCAAGATAAATAATAAAAATAAAGCTTATCTTTATCCATGCAGCGAGGCTGGAGTTCTGGTTGCTTCCTGAGCTGTGAGAGGCCTATGAGCTGTGTAAATGCTGGTTGAATTACAGAAGAGTTGCATATATAACTGGTTATAGCTGCTCCCTTTACAGTGGGAAATTCCATTGCAGGGGCACCTAGTGGCCTAATGGAATAGTGATTATCAAATCTGGCCATTTAAAAATGGTAAATTTACCTCTTTGTGCTTATTGATTTTCCAGTCAGGTCCACAACAATGTTGTTCATATTAGTTGGAAGAAACTATACATCTTTTAGCCAGAGTTACTGGGCAGCATGGTGGCACAGTGATTAGCACTGCGTCTCAAAGCGCCAGGAACCCAGGTTCAGTTCTGGCCTTGGGTGACAGCCTGTGCATAGTTTGTACCTTCTCTCCGTGTCAGCATGGGTTTCCTCTGGGTGCTCCATTTCCTCTGTTCATCCAGCAGAAGGAATTCGGTTGCTAGCCATAAAATGAAACAAAAACTTACTCCAACAAATAAATCAAAGAGAAAGGTTTAATAAAGAAACTTAATTACGCCGACACATCCTGGGCCATCCAAGTTCCCCGTGATTCCCAAACTTAATTACGCCAACACGTGAGGCCATACCCTGGGCCATCCAAGTTCCCTGTGATTCTTTCTACTGAGTCAGCTGACCACCACATCATTTTGTGATTGATTACGTAGTCTACTGGGTCAGCTGACTCTCACAGCATATTACCATTGGTCACGTTATAACGAATCCAATGTTATCATTGGCTACATTCCAACATCCTCCTGCCATCCAAAGATGTGCAGGTTAGGTGGATTGGCCATTCTTAATTGCCCTTTAGTATCCCAAGGTGTTTAAATTGGAGGGATTGATGTGGTAAGTACATGGGCTTACAGAGGTGGGCTTGTATAAGATGCTCCGTTGAAGAGTCTGTGCAAACTCAACAGGCCGAATGGGCTCCTTCGGCACTGTAGGGATTCTATGATTTACTATTCAAAGCTGAAGGAATGTTCAAGTTTTACAAATGCAACAAGACCTGGACAGATGTCAGCCCAAGCCTGGATAAGTGGCAAGTAATATTCACACCACCCAATTGCCTGGCAATGACCATCCCCCACAAGGGAGAACCTAACCATTGCCCCTTGACATTCATGGCATTACCATCACTGAATTCCTTCACTATCAACATCCTGGGGGTTACCGTTGACCAGTGACTGAACTGGACAAACCATATGAATACTGTGACTACAAGAGCAGGTCAGAGGTTAGGAATTCTGGAGAGTAACTCGCCTGTCCACCATCTACAAGGCACAATTTAAGAGTACGATGGAATCCTCTCCATTTGCCGAGATGAATGAAGCTGCAACAATACTTAAGAAGTTCAACACCATCCAAAGCAAAGCAGCAGCTTAATTGGAACTCTATTCACAAACATTCACTCCCTCCACCACTGATGCTTAGTGGCAGCAGTGTGTACCATCTATAAAATATGCTGCAAGAACTCACCAAACCTCCTCCAGGCAGCCCTTTCCAAACCCACGACTGCTACCACCAAGGACAAGGACAGCAGATGCCTGGGAACACCGCCACCTGGCGTTCCCCTCCAAGTCACTCACTATCCTGACTTGGAAATATATCGCCATTACTTCACGGTTGCTTGATCAAAATCCTGGAATTCCCTCCCTAATAGCACTGTGCGTGTACCTACATCACATGGGTTGCAGTGGATCAAGAAGGCTTATGGGCAATAAATGCTGCCCTAGCCCACGATGTCCATATCCCATAAAATTAATTTAAGAAAACAAAATTAGGACATTGCATATTGAGAATAATGGTGGTTTTTGTAATTTTTTTTAGTGCAGTTAGAACCATCCTTGGAAGAAGTAAGAGAATACATCGCCTTAACTCATGATTTGAGTGTATGGGAATGATGATATTGCCAGCTCAAGAATCTTCTACTGTTGATGTATTTGATGCCGTTTGTACCCGGGAACTCAATGTCTTGGGCTATTAAAAATTACAAAAGTGAGACACAATGATGCCTCTTACGATGAGTGCTATAATCGAACATTTTGCCTCACCCTGTGGATCGTACTGTGTTTACATCATGAATAATTGGGAATGCGATTTGATAATGACATGACAATTATCAATGTCGCATCTGTGACCCTGATTGTCACGTCCAAAGATCTGTCTCATTAACCAGTAACATTTAAAAGACGCTCGAAGAAGCCAAGTGCACGATGGAGAAGGAAACTGGGTGAAATTAGAGCCAAATTAGATGCAGAAAGGGAAGGAAAGTGAGGGAAAAGGATATTGTAAGCCAGCATGTTTGGGAATTGTTATATTACTCCTTGAGGGTGGGTATGAGAAATGTGGAAACTTTTCCCAGTGAAATTTATAACAAAGGGTCTCATCCATTATAAACATGAATTGGGGGGGGGACACGATGGTTAACACTGCTGCTTCGCTGCACTGGAATCCAGGTTCAGGAAGTGGGAAGCTAACTGATACATCCTAATACTTGTTGCCCCTAGACTCAGGCAACTGCAGCTTGGCTAATTTTAAATGAGGCTTCTTCTTTCAAACAAAAAAACTGAGCCACCCATAATTTTCTTTCAGGACCTTTGCAGACAACAGGGTAGGGAGTATTTGCAGGGGGTGAAGTAGCCCAGAAAACACACACACCTTATCGAGGCAATTCTGCCCCACCAGGAGATTGATAGATGACCAATGAAGTACGTCCCACTTAACAGAGGCTGATAACGGAGGACGATTTGCCTTATATAACTGCCAAAAACCAGAGAAACTGTGATTGCCCAGATAAGGAAACCTCAAAGGGAAAAGTTGTGGGGGGGTGGGGTGAAGAGAGAGAGGCGGGGGAGGTGGCGTGGCCTACCCCTTAACTTGCCAGGTGCAGAGCCTCCGATTCCATGATGCTTATCTTATAGCCTGAAAGAAAATCTAGCTTTCACCTCAATAATAGCAGGATCAGGGACATTCAAGCCCGGAAACGAACAGCAACACATCATCCGCCCAAAATTTTATGCTGTTTACCTCCACTAGACAATCTGAAGATCGTGTCAAATGGTCTCTGCCAAATGTTCAATAACTAGTGCAAAAGAAAGTGTAGACAAGGGACTTCCCTGCCTCGCCCCTCTCTGAAGGCCAAAGTTCTCAGATCTATAACCATTTATAAGGACTGCTGCCGTAGGGTTTCTGAATCCACTTCACAAAGTCCCCTCCCAATCCAAGTTTATGCAACGTACAGAACAAATATTTCCATTCCACTCTATTGAAAGCCTTTTCAGCATCCAAAGAGATCGCTAACCCATCTAAAACACGCTTTTGGAAGATTTGGATAATATTCAGCGATCTCTAACATTATTGCATGAGTTTCGACCCTTCATAAATGATCGGTTGTTGTTATAAAGTAAAAGTCATTAGTGTCACAGGTAGGTTTATATTAACACTGCAGTGAAGTTACTGTGAAAATCCCCTGGTCGCTACACCCTGGTGTCTATTCAGGTACACAGAGGGAGCATTTAGCATGGCTATACATGTATGTAGGTATACGTGCCTGGCTCTGTAGCAGGCTTAGGGTAATAGATACTTTCTTTAAGTGCGGAGAATGGGGAAAGAACATCTGGTGGGAGCAAGATTATGCTTTACATTTGAAAGTTAAGTTTGCAACAGTTGTGTATATCACAGATCTTACGGCTGTATTCAAGTTGAGATGGACGAATATGATGGAAAAACATCATTTTTTTTATACACACATGGTTTCTAATATAGTTTTAAATGTTTAATAATAACTGTTCACCACCCTTCAGGCAAACCTCCCTGATTTACAACCACAATTTGGAAATACTGGGGTCTCTGATGTGCAATTGGAAACCTATGAACATTTTCAAAGCCCTTTTGCCAAAAAAGAATTTGATTCCTGTTAGCTTGGAACAATTGCACCGTGGAATTAAGGGGGATGGTCATCTTAAACACAGTTTAACCGTGGCAGCAGAATGATGTATTACCTGCATCTGTCGCGATCAAACCACAGGTTGTGTTAGCCATGAAATTATCACTGTCATGATTTGATGTTTCAGAACTGTAGCCAGGATCTTTTGGTGACATTTATATCAAACAGTGCTTCATGAGTACAGGATGTCAAAGGGGACACTGTATCAGTGTTCAATGGTTAATGAGTGAATAATGTTAGGGGATTAAGGGATCCCCTGTGGTATTCCTGCGAGTCAGAAACTTGTTACAGATATTGGTGTTGTACCATTTACTGAATGATGGATTCTGATTATTTCTGCCTATGATGTTGCTCACAGAAAGCACTGCCCTGTTTAAAAAAAACCTCCCACTTTCCCTCTTCTCCCACCCCTCCTCTTCCCTCCTCCCCCTCCCTCATTCCTCCACCAGCATCGTTCACACACATCCGAAGGGTGCAAGTAAGTCTTTGATTTAACATTGAAAAATACAACTCGTGACAAGTGAGACTTGAGCTTGCATATTCCTTCCTTGGAAAAGATGGTGAATGAAACTAAAGATGGAACCTTTGGAAGTGAAGGTGCAGGAGAAGGATGGGAAGCTGTTGCTGGAACTGCAATGGGCACATTCAGATTGAATTTGGTTAGAAATGGAACCAAGCAAAGACGTTGGAGGATATTGGAGGCGAGGCAGGCATTTGGTTGACCTTCACCAAAGGCCGCACGGGTCAGTTCACCCCCCCCCCCCCCCCAAACACACACACGCACACGCACCCCCCCACCCAAATCATTTCACATTTTTAGTTTCAATTGCGACCTGATCCTGTCCCTGGTATATTCTATCTGGTTAGAGTTATTTTTGAGACTTATGATGTCAGTTTGCAATTATATTTCATGTCTTTTGTCTTTTAAAAAGCATTTAGACAGTTGCATGGTTAAGATGGGTATAGAGGGATGTGGGCCAAATGCGGGCAATTGGGACTAGCTTAGTGGTTAAAAACAAAGGGGCGGCGTGAGCAAGTTATGCCGAAGGTCTTGTTTCTATGCTATAAACCTCTATGACTCTATGAAGCTTGAACCTCTCTCTGTCTAAAGAAACAAATTGTATTTGCTATGCACTTTTAGTACCTCTCTCAGGACCTGCCAAAATACTTCATGTCCAATAGTGTTGCATAGGTGAATGTGGCACATGGGAAAATCTTGGAAAAATCTAAAAGACAAGTGGCCGCTTCATGTTTTGTAGCTGAGTAAGGCAACGTTGCTTGGAAGACTGGGAGATGTCTGTTCCTTTTGAGTAATGTCATAAGCTCTTTTGAGATCATCAGAATTAATGGAAATTGGAATTCAATTCTCTGAAAAGTGAAAGCCACTGACATTGCAGCACTCCCTTAGTCTCTGGTACACGCTCATGTTCAATGAGCAATCTGAATCCATAAACCTTCTGAAGTGTTAGCAACTGGTGGCAACCTACTAAGTCATCGTAAAATCCATACAGTGCAGAAGGAGGCCATTTGGCCCATTGAGTATGCACCCGCTCTTTGACAGAGTATCTTACCCAGGCCCTCTCCGCTGTCCTATCATCTGAACCCCATTCATTTACCGTGGCTGATCATTTAATCTACACATCTTTGGACACTAAGGGGCAATTTTGCATGGCCAATCCACCAAATCCGCACTTCTTTGGGGTGTGGGAGGAAACTGGAGCACCCTGAGGAAACCCACACAGACACAGGGAGAACGTGCAAAATTATGCCTCTTTGGAACTTGTGAAGCTTGGGGGTACAGTATTGTCTCTTGGTGAGCAGAGTAACCAGAGACCTTGTACATCTAATGCTTTGCTCCTTTGGGGAAGTTTGTGATTGCTTAGTCAAGCATTTGGGGTTGTAGTGGGACCAAAGTGTCAACCATCAAAGGTTTACCTTTGTCAGAATGTATCCTAGACAGGAGAATGATCCTGACAGTGAAGTCCTTGACATAGGAGGAGCGTTTGAGGATTCTGGGTCTGTACTCAATTGAAGTTTAGATGAGGAGGGATCTCTTTGAAATTTACAGAATAGTGGAAGGCTTGGATCGAATGGACTTGGAGAAGATGCCTCCATTAGTAGGAGAGACAGGATTTGACGGCACAGCCTCAGAGTAAAGGGACAACCCTTTAGAACCAAGATGAGGAGGAATTTCTTCAGCCAGAGGGTGGTGAATCTATGGAATTCATTGCCTCAGAAGGCTGTGGAGGCCAAGTCATTGAGTGTATTTAAAATACAGATGGATAGGATTTTGATTGGTAAGGGGATCAAAGGTTACAGGAAAAAGGTGGGAGAATGGGTTGAGAAACATTTCAGCCATGATGGAATGGTGGAGCAAACTTGATGGGCTGAACAACCTGATTCTGCTCTACATTCTATGTACTTGTGGTGTTCTTGAATAATGTGTATGAAATGTGTCGTGTCTTCAAGGCGACTATCAAAGCCTTTTACTTTAGTTTGATGAGCACCACCAGTTAGATATAAATGGCAAAATCATTATTCTGTAAGGTTTGATTGTTTTTTTTTTGCTTTTTTTTCCTACGTAGTCCAGGTATTTGTGCCGCCCTGTGTGTCGACTCCAGAGTTTGTCCACGCTGCCATGAGGCCTGATGTGATTACGGAGACTGTAGTGGAAGTGTCGACAGAGGAACCTGAGCCAATGGACACGTCTCCTGTGTTACCGATACTGGAAACCCCCGAGCCAACCAAAAAGAAGAAAGGTATGAAAATATTTACTCCCCTGTTTTGCATGTTCCGAATTTTCCAGAGAATTACCGGGACTGTATCTTTAATTAGGGGGTGTCATCTTCTGCTTCTTGGGGACACTTAAATAAGGTGATTAGTTCTTCCCCTTTGAATGGGAATATTTGATGTGATAAAAGCCACTGTTTATCAGTAAGATTCCTAACCAAAATTACTTGGAATATTTGCAACGGAGTTCACACTGAGCTGCAAATCGCAGCATGAGTTATCGCCTTTAACTGGCATCTTTTGACACTGAATTAGCAATTTCTCTCGATGCTGCTGGCTGTTGCAGAGAATGGAAATGTCTGTTGACGTATTCGCGATGCTCAGATGAAGGTGCAGTTAAGTTACTGTTCGCGTTGAGCAGCCTTACCCTGCATCTGACCATGCTGCAGTAGGGCAATATATGAGACCATATGTGAAAATGGGAAAAATATTGACATTACCAATTTTGACTCCCTTAATTTTGGATGCCAAAATTTAACAAGAAGATTCCCTTGAGAAGGAGTACTTTGAAAACTTAATGCCACGAAGTACTGTTTCATTGTCAGCCATAGCAATGACTGCTGTAGCTATCCAATTAGGTTTTTTTTTGCTGACGTGTTTCTCCAGGTTGTGATGAAGTCATTTAGCTTTATTGCATATTGACCACCTGACCAATGCTCTCGCCCTTCTGATAATGTTCTCTCACTCTCCCAGTGAGTAAAGGTACTTGCCTTCTCTAGTACTGAGCCAAACGGATTGGATAATCCCTGGGGTAATGCCCAATCTGTGCTGCTCACAGCCAGGGTAAGGGTTACCTTTTGGAAGGAGAAGGGGATTTGAAATCGCCCAGTGAGTGTCCAGTTAGAAAGTATTTATGGGCCATGGGCGTCGTTGGCTGGCCTGCATTTATTGCCCACTCCTAGTTGCCCTTATTCAGAGGGCAGTTGAGAGTCAGCCACATTGCTGTGGCTCTGGTGTCAAATGTAGGCCAGACCAGGTAAGGATGGCAGATTTCCTTCCCAAAGGATATTAGAGAACCAATTGGGTTTTTCCAACAGTCAACAATGGTTTCTTGGTCATCATTAGATTCTTAATTCCAGATACTTTTTATTGAATTCATATTCCACCAGCTACCGTGGGATTCAAACCCAGGTCTCCAAAACATTCAGTTTCTGGATTAATAGTCTAGCAATGATACCACTAAGCCATTGCCTCCCCAGTGTATGTCAGGTGATACTATACTATGCTGCAATGCTCCGACTACACCCCCCTCCACCAAAAATTTCATATTGCCTGTGAACACTGTTTGGCATGGACACCATCCTATTGGGGCTACTTACTGGAGGACTTGGTGGCATAATGGTTAGCACTACTGCCTCACAGCGCCAGGGACCCTGGATCACTGTCTGTGTGAGTTTGCACATTCTCCCCGTGTCTGTGTGGGTTTCCTCCGGGTGTTCCAGTTTCCTCCCACAGTCCAAAGATGTGTCAGTTGGGTTAATTGGCCATGTTAAATTGCCCCTTAGGGCGAGATTTTTCTGGCCACCCTCACCCCAAGACCATAAAATCCCACCCGAGATCAGTGGATCTTTGCATGGTCCATGACCTGCCCGTAATGGTTCCCATGGCGGGCATGACAGGAAAGTTCTGCCCTTAATGTCAGGGGATTAGCAGGGTAAATACGTGGGGATAGTACCTGGGTGGGATTGTGGTTGGTGCAGGCTGAATGGACTGAATGGCCTCCTTCTGCTCAGTAGGGATTCTGTGACTGTTTTCACCCACACACTTGTGCCCGAACAAGAGCCCGTTTTTTTCAGGGGGAAAGGGCTAGCAAGGGTTGGGTGAAGGAAGGGCAAAAAACAAAAAAACAGCCTAGAAGTTGGGAAATACGTTTTTTAAATTCAAGACCAATGATTTCAGTCAGGTTTCAGTGAGGATTTAAGCCATTCAGGCTGAATTCAGCAACCAGTAGAGATGAGAAAAGTATTTTCCACTTTATTGATAAATAGTCAATTAAGTGAACGTCAATTCAAAGTCAACAGTGATAAAAATTCTACCGGATATTTCTTTTATCTCCCACTTTCCTGAAGCAGTTCAACTATTTAATTGAACTGGGGCTTGAGTTGCCCTTTTCACTACTTTAGTAAGATTTGTAGTAAATGAGCATTCCAATGTGTCTTACAGCTGGTCGAAAACCAAAGAACCAGCAGTCTGGGTTGCCTAATAGTCCGTCGGAACTATCTGTGAAAAAGAAGGCTAGAGAAGGGAAGGGTAAGTGTAGCGGCCAAAAGGCTAATTCCCACACTAACAAAGCCATGGGAGGGAAGAGGGTGTGGATTGGAAGGATATTGCACTTTCCAGACGATTAGTACGTTGGTGGGATGAACCTGGTCAAAAGTTCATCTCGTAACATTCAATCCAGATATTATCTTTGGAGGCAAAGCAGCTGTATCATCCATTGCCACACCAATGGGCCACTGCTCACTCCCATCGCTGGCGGCCCACCATTGAGATCAGAGGGATCATTTTTGGGAGCCTTGCCAAGTGACAGCCCCATTGTGGGGAAATGATGGGTGTACTGCCCACAATTTGTGGATGGATACTTGTGGGTGGTGTTTTCCTGTTACGCGCACCGAGGTGTTTGTGTTTAACCCTTTCGCGCTTGTACTGGTTTTCATTTTAATTTCCTGAAGGTTTTGCCATTGCAGAGAAAGACAAGGGAGTAAGTGTACATAGCTGATTGCCGAGGGCGTTTAGCCAGTGACAGTGAGCCAGGCAATTTCAGTCTGTATCTGAGCTGAGCTTGTTCCGCCCGGCTGCGCAGGTATTCGAAGCGGGTGAATGGACTCGATTGGCCCAGATATTGGGATGGGGAGAAGGGCCTACATGTTAGTGGTTTACCAACCCCCTTACTGGTCACAGGTATTTGTGGGCATTGGATTTCTCTGCAGCCAGATGGTTTGTGGCACTCACTGTTCAGACTGTCTGACAGAGAAAGGTCTTGTGCTTGGAGATGCTCAGGTACAACCACACCCTGCCCCAACACCAAAAAAAAAACTTCTTCAGTAAGCAATCTGTCTTAGGGAGAGGAAGATGAAGAATTCGTAACTCATAAAGGAGAACAATCCTTACTGTCTGAAAGCAGAATGTGCGACTGTAACCACATTCCAGCTGCTGATTTGTCAAGGCAGTGTATAAGGAAGAACATGCGGGGAAAATCATACATCAGGTTTGCTAAAACCCCCTGCAGTAAAATTGGCTGTGAGGTACTTGTGTGACCCAATGCCACCGTGCCACCCTATCAGGAGATATCAGCTATCTCAGTCCTCATTAGGAAATATAGTCCAGTTTGTTTGACTCTTTGGGAGTGGGATGGGTGCTGGGGAGGCCGTGTGCATAAGAAGAGAATAATCTCCTTTACTCAATTGAATCAAATCCTGATGTTTCTGGCAGGGAGGAAAGGAAAACATGGTAGTTTGGGTGAAATATTGCTGGGTCAGAACCCTGGAACCGCCCCCCCCCCAACAGCACTGTGGATGTACCTACACCATATGGCCTGCAGTGGCTCAAGAAGGTGGCTCACCACCACTTTGTTGAGGGCAGTTGGGAATGATTGACCTCGTCACTGATGCCCACATCCCATGAATGAATAAAAAATAGTTTCATCAGGCTTTGGTGCCCCTGGTCCTTCCAGAGTGGGAAGGTGAAAGAGGAGTAGAAACAATATAGTAAGGCTGTGAGCATGGGAACAGAGAGGTTAAAAAGATCTGATAATAATCAAAATTATAGAAGATCCGTTCCCACTAGTTGGTGAGTTGTAGGGCAGAAAAGTGAGGGAAGGAGTTTCTGGCACATATTCATAGAGTTCACTACAGTACAGAAGGTGGCCATTCAGCCCACTGAGTCTGTACTGACCACAGTCCCAGCCAGGCCCTCTCCCAAAACCCCTCGCATTTACCCTGCTAATCCCCCTGACACCAGGGTCAATATAGCATGACCAGTCAACCTAATCTGCACATTGTTGGACTGTGGGAAGAAACTGGAGCACCTGGAGGAAACCCACACAGACATGGGGAGAATGTGCAATCTCCATACAGACAGTAACCGAGGCTGGCATTGAACCCGAGTCCCTGGCGCTGTGAGGTAGTAATGCTAACTAGTGTGCCACCGTGCCGCCCTAACAATCCATTTTAAAAGTATGGATTAAATGCTTAAAAATAAAAGAAAAACATTAAAGTGATGTAAACAGGATGAACCAAATAACTCAACCGGCTAGCACAGATACAATGGGCTGAATAGTCATCTCTACTACTTGAAAATTCCTTGACCACCTAATGGATAGAGCAGCTGTGGCTGAAGGTGATGGCTAAAGTCTTCCATGACCCAATTCCTACCTCCGTCATCTTCCCAAGTTCACAAGAAGAAAGACAGAAACTCGAACCATAGCTATCCGGGCGTGATATTATTGTGTAACCACTAGCTAACATAGAGGAGACATCTTCAGGCGAGGAGAAAAGTTTTGGGGCTTGGGTCAATTGTCCAACACTTAATGTTACACGAGTCTTAAAAGTTCAAGGATTTACGTTGTCCTCACCCTCCATGTTAATGGTGACTTTAAAACAGTCAAGGAGAGGCTGCAAGGTAGCTTTTCTCTTTTGTCACTATTTAAACAAAATATAACACTTAGGAGAGAGTACTTAGACTTTCTTGTTTTTACTCAATCTTCACTCGCACCGAGAGCCCTATGCTCAACTTATTTTTTGGTCCCTCTACTCAAGTCCCGCTTTCTTGGGTATCTCCTGTAGCCAGGTGAGTCCAGATAGTGAGCTCTGAATGCTTCCTCCACTTGCACTTGTGCCAAGCAGCTAAGTGATAGCAGCCCCCGGTCGCTTCCTTTCCCTTGCTAGTGGGGGAGAGGAAAAGAGGGCGCTGAAGCTTGCATCGCACTGTTTTGGTCATGTGCTTTGCAGAAACAGTGTGGGGCACTACCTGTGAGAAACGTTGACGGAGGTGATGTGTTTTATTACCACTGAAGGGATTGCAATTGACTGTCAAACTTTACCCTCATGCTGTGTTTTGCTTTGCCAGGGAACACTACGTACCTCTGGGAATTTCTCCTGGACTTGCTACAAAACAAAAACACCTGCCCTCGATACATCAAGTGGACGCAGCGGGAGAAGGGCATCTTCAAGCTGGTTGACTCGAAGGCAGTGTCCAAGCTCTGGGGCAAGCACAAAAACAAGCCAGACATGAACTATGAGACGATGGGTAGGGCACTAAGGTAACGGTCGCTGTCAAACAATCAATAAATCTGCAACTTCTTAGCCGTCATTTAACTTGCAACCTTGTTGAATTACTGTTTTTCCAGATAAGATTGTAAAAGTGTAATAGGTTTAATTTTGCCGATTGCTTTTCCGAGCAGTTCTAAAGTGCGTTCTCTTTGAGGTGAAGCTTTGTTGGTTGAGTACAAAGTCGTGTTGAGGTTGTGAGTGAAGTACTCCCTCTCCTTTGTACAATTCCTTGTGGTGTCTGTCACGGGAGGCACAGTGGTTAGCACTGCTGCCTCGCAGTGCCAGGGGCCCCACCCCCGGTTTGATTCCTGGCTTGGGTTACTGTCTATGCAGAGTCTGCACATTCTCCCGGTGTCTGTGTGGGTTTCCTCCGGCCTCCGGTTTCCTCCCACAGTCCAAAAGGTATGCTGGTTAGGGGCATTGGCCACGCTGAATTCTCACTCGGTGTACCCGAACAGGTGCCGGAGTGTGGCGACTGGGGAAACTTTCACAGTAACTTTGTGGCAGGGCTCATCCACAACGTACTCATGACAGTAATGATAAATAATAAACCCTATTAGCTGTTTGCTGCTGGTTGGGGAAGGAGTATCTACAAGTACATGCTTGCGCATTCTCCCTGTTGTTGTGTGGGTTTCCTCCCACACCGCAAAGATGTGCTCTTAGGCTGATTGGTGTAACAAATTGTCCCTAAATTATTCTCCCCTTAATCTGGCTTCCAATGGGGGTACCATAAGCATAGACATGGGTCAAGGGTGGAGGAGGAAAAACACATTGTTAAGATGGCAGCGCGAGCTCATTGGGCCTGTTTCCCGTGCTGTGTTGTTCTTTGTTCTTGTACATAATGCATTTGCAAAATTACATGATTGACTCCTCTACACGAATGTGCCGATTATTTGCACTTGTGACTGTTTAACACTCGAGCAGTTAAAGGAAAGAAGTATCCCCAGTGTTGCACAGTTGGATTAACTAATAGTTTGGTGAGAGGTTTCACTACGTGATTTGTTGTCATTTTACCACCACAGCTAAGGGTATCGGAAAAATTATATGTGAACTTTAAGGATGTTGTGTCAAATGCATGTGCCTCTCCAAGTACATTTTGCAACATATGGAAAGTCAACTGCTCATACTGCCACGTTGAATTCATTCTTCATATCTGTATGTTACGTGCAAAGGCTTTTCGCTCTTGGCTGACTTGGAGTTCCTGGCTTGTTATATGGGGGACGAATAGAGGAATAGAAATCATGTATTCTCAGAAGTTTGGTGGGCCGAAGGGCCTGTTCCTGTGCTATATTCTTTCTGTATTGGGATATCAAGTTACTTCTAACTCATAACTTGACATTGAGAACAAATTGGGCATTGCCATCTCTTCCATGAGCTATCTTGTGCTCCATTAACTGCATTTGGGTAAGAATATAAAGTTATTTAATTGAAAAGAAGTGTAGGATGCTATCACAGTTTATAGTGGTTCATAGAATCATGTAATATAATCTCTACAGTGCACATGGAGGTTATTTGGCCCATCAAGCCTGCACTGACAATCCCACCCAGGTCCTATCCATGGAACGCCTCATATTTACCTGGCTAATCCCCTTGACACTAAGGGACAAATATAGCACGTCCAGTCAACCTACTCTGCATATCTTTGGACTGTGGGAGGAAATCGGAGCACCCGAAGGAAACCCATGCAGACGTAAGTGGGAGAAAGTGCAAACTCCACGCAGTCAAATCACCAGAGGACAGAACTGAATCTGGGTCCCTTGCACACTGTGCTAACCACAGTGCCACCCTGTAGCCTGTTCATTAAAGCGTAGAGATGGTTGGAGGATGAATCATGGTTGGCCATCTCAGTGCACAGACAGTGACCTGGGATGGGAACAGGTCTCCAGTTTAACGCCTGTATTTTTTTCTTGTGACTGATGTGGGCAGCCTGAAAAATGACGAAAGTGTAACACTCAGAAGGGAATTCTGATTTCCTTCATTAGAATTGATCAGTAACTTCCTGTCAGGTTGTGCAACTTTGAAAATTAGAATATTAAGAATGATCACAAGCTGGTGTAATGAGTATTAATGTATAGATTTCTTCGCAGCTCTGTGTCCTGCACTGAAAGTCCTCTTTTCATTGTTTAGAAAGAGAGTTCCAGGGCTTGTGTCCCAGAGAGCAGAAGGTATCCCTTCCACTATGGAGCTGAAGGAATCTTGAGACGCACAAGAAGCTAAAATTGGAGAAGGAACCCAAGTTCTCGGAGGGTTGTAGGGTTAGAGAAAGTTAGAGGTCGTGTTGGAAGTGAAGAGGGTCAGGATTGTGAAGGATTTGAACAAAAGCATTAGAATTCTAAATGATATGATTTGCCAGATGTACTGTAGGTCAAAGAGCACAGGGGGTGAACAAGTCAGGATAGGAAAACATTGAGATAGTCAAGTTTGGCGGTAATAGATGTGTAGATGAAGGCTTCAGAAGGGTTAGATAAGGCTTGATGGTTAGATAAGAGGTGGCAGTCGGCAGCCTTTCGGGTGGAGAGGATGTAGGGATTGGAAACTTGGTGCTGGCTCAGATAGCATTGTAAAGTCGTGAACTGTTTGGTTTAACCTAAAGACAGTGGCCAGAGACTAGAACCACCATCACCATCCCCAGTCCCTGTTCTTGGTCAGTGTTGGTATATGCATGGTCAAGCAGGGACACCGTGTAGCTGAGGCCAAATAAATTGCCACCTAGTTTGATCTACATACTCCGGCTCGGCACCACAATGGACAGTCCGCTGAGTCTCCGAGAAAGCCTCTGCAATTCCAGCACTGTGATAAAAGTTGTGCAATCCCTGTAATCAGGAGAAGCATTTGGCTTGTGTCTCCAGGTCTGTCAGAAATCAGAAGCCATTTTATGATGATTGACTGGTTTGTGGGATGCACTTCTAACTGGAAAACCAAAAGGCATTTTTGTAGATGAACAATGCAAATTTCTACTTTAAAATAAATCTTTGAACTTCATTTTTTTGTTCTTTCATTTGAGGCTTTTTCTTTCTTTTGCTGCTGCTTCATGAACTAATCAGTGGGCCAACCTTGGCTCAGTTGTGACATCCCCACCTCTCAGTCTGAAAGTCGTGCGTTTAACTCTCAATCCAAGGACTTCATCTGCTTAATCTAGTCCAGAGCTTCTTTGCAGCTTTGAGGGGGCACTGCAGTGTCAGAGGTACCATCCTTTGGTTGGGACGCTGAATTGAAGGCCCACCTTCAATTTGGCATCTGGGTTCCCACGACACTATTTGAAGAAAAGCGCAGGCAATATTGGGGCAGCACAGTGGTTAGCACTGCTGCCTCACAGCGCCAGGGACCTGGCTTTAATCCCTGGTTTGGGTCACTGTCTGTGGGGAGTTTGCACATTTCCCTTGTGTCTGCGTGGGTTTGCTCCGGATGCTCTTGCTTCGTCCCACAGTCCAAAGATGTGCAGGTTAGATGGATTGGCCATGCTAAATTGCCCCTTAGTGTCAGGGAGACTACGTAGGGTAACTGCATGGGGTTATGGGAAAGGGTACTGGGTGGGATTGTGGTTGGTGCGGACTCGATGGGCCGAATGGCCTCCTTCTGCACTGTAGGATTCTATGGTTCCATGAATACTCCTGGTGAACCCAGGAAAACAAGTTATAAACCCATTGCCGTTATTGTGCGCCGTTGTGTTTCCATTTCAACATTCCAACATTTAGTAGGTTGGAAGGTGCATTGGGTTGTTCTGCGGTTCTGCCAGACACTATAAATTCATAAATTAGTGCTTTTTTATCTCTGACGTGTGTGCAGCTGTAAAGTTGAGTTTTAACAGTGAAATGTCTGTGCCACTGGTGGAACATCTTTCTGCAAGGACAGAAGTTACATATTGTATTTCCAGGACTATGTGCTTTCTCTGCAAAATTCTGGTTTCTGACTTTTTGTCAATTGCCGTTTGTGCTGCTGCAAGTTCAAACCTGTTTAAGTTGATGCATTATTTTTCTCACTAGTAAACCCCTATTTATCTCATGATTGTAGATCCTTAATGCATAGGGTGTGTACTCCCAAGCAGTGGAAAGCTTGGTGGGCTAAAGAGCATCTTCCTGAAGTCATTGTTACGAGGCGGGGTGCAGTGTGAGAATCAGTAATTTGTACAGGTAGTTTTGAGTTTGCAGTCCTAGTCGGGGGGTGCCTCACAGGCCAGTAACACACACCGCTCCTCTGTTGCCTGTGATTATAAAGCAAGTGGTTGGAAATTAGTAGGTACTGAACAATGACCCAGGGTTTGAAAGCGACTTAACAGTACGTGGTTCAAGTCAATCTCCTGGTATCGAATCTCATTTTTCTCCCACGGGTCTCGCGTATTGGCGTTGGCCATTGGAATCACAAATGAAGCATAAGAATGTGTGAATTTGCTTTACTGCATCCACTTCAAGCTCTGAAAAATACCCAGTGATAATATGCTGGATTCCAGATATCATCCAGATATTTCTGGCAGAATATTGGAGCAGCCAGTGTGCAGATTGATAAATGTCATTCATGCCTTTGTAACTGGAGCTTTGGCAAAAGCAGGAGAATATGTTTGTGTCTCTTTTCAAGATTTAGTGTCGAGTTTTGATTTTGCTGGGAAGAGTTGGGGGGGAGGTTTTCCTCCAGTGTCCTGGCCTGCATTTATCCCTCCACTGAGATCACCAAAACAGGTTCTGTATAGACCTCGTTATGTTGTTGTTTGCTGTGGCTAAATTGGCCATCGCGTTTCCTACATTACTAAAGTGACTACGCTTCAGAAGTACTTCATTCGCTGTAAAGCACTTCAGGATATTCTGAGGTGTTGACAGGTGCTGTCTAAACGCAGAACCTTGTTTTTTCTTTCTTTAAGGTATTATTACCAAAGAGGGATCCTGGCCAAGGTAGAGGGGCAGCGCTTGGTCTACCAATTCAAAGAGATGCCCAAAAACCTAGTCATTATTGACGAAGACAAAACGGATTCTATTGGGGGATCGTATCCGTCTACAATACGGACAGACGCAGTTGGCAGCTTGTCTGGGATAACGTCTCCGTCTGCGCAAAACATCGCCTCTTCCATTACGCCGAAAATTATGATACCTCCACGCAACTCACGGAACACAGCACAGAGTGTGGTGAAGATTGGCAGGGCTGCGACAGCAAAGGTCTCATCGGCTGGCCAGGGTGGAGTCCTCCCTCAGGTGCCTACAACATCCATGCCAGTGGTAACCACAACGGTTCCAAGGTGAGTGGAAAAATGTTACGATTGTTGTCTGTGCGAGTACTGCAAACTTTTGTAGGTGCCAACCCGGAGACTGGGCTGTTGATGGGGTATCTTTTCACTCTTATTTAAAAAGATCCCCTCCCTTTTAATTAATCCCACCAAACAGAAATATGAGATGAACCTTGTTGAATTGTTGCTGAATTAATCACCAGTCTTCCCTCCCTTAACCCCTGCTTCCTATAATCTCTCTGACTCGTATTTCAGTTCCTCGTGCTATGTCCTGTAGCCACTCTGCCCTTGTAGCCTTTGAGCATTGACAGTACAATGACACAACAGTCCAGTTGGTATTTATCCACTGGTTTAGCTGTCAGCCACCAGATCTGACTGGGACCTCACTATCTGTTGCCAGAATCGCACTCACTGCAGTTCAGTTTATTTTATTTATTATTATCACAAGTAGGCTTACATTAAGACTGCAATGAAGTTACTGTGAAAATCCCCTAGTCATCACACTCTGGCGTCTGTTCGGGTACATTGAGGGTGAATTTAGCATGACCTAACCGGCACATCTTTTGGACTGTGGGTGGAAACTGGAGCACTCGGAGGAAACCCACGCATACATGGGGAGAATGTGGCAGACAGTGACCCAAGCCGGGTCCCTGACACTGGGAAGATCATCTCAGAGAACTAAGCCTGGCTCCTGTATCCAATACCACCAATCTCCTCAAACCTCACTCTGCTGCCCTGACCATCCTGGCCTTTAACACGTTCATTAACCACATGGACATCATTGTCATGGATTTTGGAACGATTTGTTTTGACTCCCTTTGCCACCGGCTCACACACAACCAACCACCCTCACCCTGAACTTGGAGCTCTCTCTGGTTTCTCTCTTGTCTCCATTGCCCTCTCATCAAGCTCACCTTGCAACTCCGTCAACCTGCTTTCCACCAAACCTCCCTGCTAACTGAGATTAGATATGCTTCCTCCTCATCAGCTACTCTTTCTGAAAGTATGGTTATCACATCCCCTCAAAAAGCTGCCCATGATTCTCAAACTACTGGCCACCCTGCCCTCTCCAATTCCCAAGAGGCCTTTCCCCTCTCATTGAAAGTTGACAACACAGGAGGCCATTCAGCCCGTAGTGTCCATGCTGTCTAGCTATCCAGCCTTTACAATATTTAGCCCATTACATTGTAGGTTAGGGTGGCATGGTGGCACAGTGGTTAGCACTGCTGCCTCACGGTGCCAGGGACCCAGGTTTGATTCTTGGCTTGGGTCACTGTCTGTGCAGAGTCTGTACTTTCTCCCCTTGTCTGCGTGGGTTTCCTCTAAGTGCTCCAGTTTCCTCCCACAGTCTGAAAGACGTGCAGGTTAGGTGCATTGGCTGTGCTAAATTGCCCTTCAATGTCCTGGGATGCATAGGTTAGAGGGATTAACAGGGTAAATATGTGGGGTTATGGGATAGGACCTAGGTGGGACTGTTGTCAGTACAGACTTGATGGGCCAAATGGCCTCTCTCTGCACTGTAGGTATTCTAAAAATCAAAAACTGAGTCAAGATTGGTTCCTGGTCTCCAACTTCGGCAACTGGCTGCTGGAGTTTAATGAAGTTCCTTGGGGCTGCTACTTCACTCAGTGGTTAGAATCAATCCCATCAGTTTACTGGAACATTTCTTAACTCTGCTTAGCCATAGGCCAGAACAGTTGGTGCTTGTGGATTTATATTACCTAAGTAGTATTATTTTCTTGCCCCTTTCATACATGGTGTTGCTACAGGTTAAAGTTCCTCAAAATCCTGCCATCCTTGTTGAGGTTAGGACCGATTTTCTGATTACTGGCATTCCATTTAATATCCGTGGAGCTATTGTACAGTTCTGCTCCAACTAGACTGCAGGACCGAAAGGAAACTAAAATCTTTTCATTTAGTGGCAGAAACATAATGCAGCCACCTCCTGCCCCTTGCCAAAGTTGCACTTTTGGACAAAATAGTTTTGCTTTTTTAGTAGCAGACATCTTTGCAAGAGATATTTGCCTGTGTCAAAGTTATCTCTGATACTGCCATCTAGTGTTATTATCCTCTCTCATCCCCCAGAGGTGCAGGCAAAATATTTGAGACTGAGGAACATCATAGCTCAAGAACTAGTGAATTACAGAAGAGAATTGAACAGTGATTATTTTCTTTGGAATTGAGCAGTTAACCGTGATGTATGGTGCTCATAGAATCCCTACAGTGCAGAAGGAAGCCATTTGGCCCATCGAGCCTGCACCGACCACGAGTTCATCCAGGTCCTATCCCTGTAACCCCACATATTGACCCTGCTAATCCCCTGACACTAAGGGGCAATTTTAGCATGGGCAGTCAACCTAATCTGCACATCTTTGGATTGTGGGCGGAAACCAGAGCACCCGGAGGAAACCCACGCAGGCACGGGGAGAATGTACAAACTCCACGCAGACAATGACCTGAGGCCAGAATTGAGCCTGGGCCCCTGGCGCTGTGAGGCAGCAGTGCTAACCACTGTGCTGCCCTGTTGCCTGATATTTGACCTGCGATTTAGAAGGGGGTTTCAAAAGTTTATTAAATGATGAAGTTACTGTGAAAGTCCCTGAGTCGCCACACTCTGGTGCCTGTTTGGATACACTGAGGGGCAATTTAGCATGGCCAGTTCACCTAACCAGCGCATCTTTCAGACTGTGGGAGGAAACCAGAGCACCCAGCGGAAACCCACGCAGACACGGGGAGAACGTGCAGATTCAGCACTGACAGTGACCCAAGCTGGGAATTGAACCCAGGTCCCTGAAGCCGAGAGGCAGCAGTGTTAACCACTGCGCTACCGTACCAATTGTACATGGCTCTCTCATCCAAATGAGCAGTATATGATTGCAGTCCCCATTCTCAGATGCTGCGAATAGGGCATCATTCGGGGGAGAGATTAAGACTGAGCCACAGGCCGGAGGTGTTAGAGATCGAGGGGAAGGGAAGGGAGGCAGAAGTGTGATGAGAATAATGATGTGAATGTGACTGCAGCAGGTTGATTAAAATGGAAAGCACGCACAAGGTTTGTAATGTATTTTCTGGACCAAATTTTTGACATGTGGAGCTATATATTTTGCACATTTAAATTCTCAACTATTGTTCTGAAAAGGCAGTGTCATTTGGTTTAAATCAAGGTCATTTTCAAGAGGTAATTGGCAGTGAGTTTAAATATGTCAGGTGACATGTTTTGTTAGTAAATGTCCCAGTATAAATGCAGTTCCAATAGCTTGGGAGGGCACAGGGGTTAAAGTATTAAAAGTAAGGTTTGGTAATGAGCATGGAGAAATATTTCACTTTTTTTATTAATCCATGGGATTTGGGCATTGCTGGCTGGCCAACATTTGTTACCCGAGAGCAATTGCGAGTCAATCACATTGCTGTAGTTCTGGAGTCACGTGTAGGTCAGACCAGGTAAGAATGGCACATTTCCTTCCCTGAAGGACATTAGTGAACCAGATGGTTTTTTTGACAATTGCCAATGATTTCATGGTCATCAGTAGATTCTTAACTCCAGATTTTTTTTTTATTCAATTCAAATTCAACCATCTGCTGTGGTGGGATTCGAACTCAGGTCTCCCAGAACATTAGCTGAATTTCCGATTAATAGCCTAGCAATAATACCACTAGGCCATTACCTCCCCACTTGTTTCTGGTTCTGAGTTTTCTCGGATGGGATGCATTTGACCTGTGCCATTTTTCATTGCTATGAAAAAGCTGTAATTTCAGCGCTGATCCCCTTACTCGCGGATGTTCTAACTGGGTGGGTAAGACAGGAAGGGCCGTGGTCAATGGTAATTGCAGGTGACATTGAGCTACGTGGGAAGGGCTGATGAGAACAAGTGGAGAACTGGAGAAAAAGACTGCAATTCAGGAGTATAAAGATCAGTCGACCAAAGACCCAAAATACAGACTTGAATGTGGACCCAACATATGAGCTTTGGGGTGTAAAAAGTTCCTGGTGAAGGCCTGGAGGAAGTGACTTCAAACAGCTGGGGGTCTGTGGAAGAATGGGGATGGAGATTAAGCAATGGATTAGCTCTGGTTGGAGTAGTTGGAAGAGGTGCTGCGGTGATAGAAAAGTACTGCTGAAACTCCAAGAAAAAGCCTGAAGGGATAGTTGTGAGACTGGCTTTGTTTAAGAGCAGAAACTAAGTCAACAACTGAGATGTAGTTGCTCCGCTGGATGAGGCAAAGAGAAAGGACAAAATCTGGAAAAAGCACATTGGGGTTGGGGGAGTTGTGATATATTTAAAGTGGTTTCATCTCTGTTGGTATAACTTGACTTGTAGCAGAGGGATTTGTGGGGTTTTCCATCTGGGACCTGGAATAAGCAATATCTCAATAAACCTGCATCGTGTTTAACTTTAACCCACAAGTGTGGCACCTCTTTACTTTTCTGTTTGCTAAAATGCCTGGTCTGTACTTAACAGCAGCAGTGAAGATCTTGGGAATATTGAAGAAAGTAGCTGAGAAGAGATTGAAATGGTAGGGTCATCTGTTGTGGAGTAAGCCAGGACGTGTTTTTCACTCAGAGGGTGGTTGGAATCCGGAATGCACTGCTTGGGAACGTCGTGGAGGCCGGAAAACTTAAAATCTTTAAAAAATATATATAATATTTGAGGATAGGGGACGAGTGCAGCAAAGTGGGATTAGTAGTAGACATTGTCAGTGCAGACTCAATAGGCCAAAGGGCTATTTCTGCACTGCATGATTCTGTGTGCTGAGGCGAGTGATAGAGATGGACTGTCAGGAAGAAGGAGAAAGGGAGGGCCTAAGACCAAATGGAAGGATGCAGTGGTGGAATACTTTAATGCAGTGGACTGGGTGATGGTCAGGAAGAGATGGAGAAGGATGTCAAGCCAGCTTTGTGGTGACTCGAAGTTGAAAGAAGATACTAGAGTGTCACAAGGAGGATTTGAAAGCTATTAGGTTGGATCTTACTAGTGTGAGCATGGTTATCACGCAATATTGTAATACCCCGCCACTGCGGATAGTAGAATTTGAATCCAATAAAAATCTCTGGAATTAAAAATCTACTGATCACTCTGAAACCATTGTCGATTGTTGGAAAAAGACCCATCTGGTTCACTAATGTCCGTTAGGGATGGAAATCTGCTGTCCTTACCTAGTCTGGCCTTCATGCGACTCCAGAGCCACAGCAATGTGGTTGACGCTCAACTCCAAGGGCATCTAGGGATGGACAATAAATGCTGGCCAGCCAACGACACCCGTGTCCCATGAATTAATTCTTCTAAAAAAATTTCAGGACTTCAGTAATTCATTTCCCCTTGTCCTTTTTTTTGTAGTGGCTATTTTGTGTGAGGGGTAAAGGAATAACCTGGTGATTAAAAATGTGAGCACATGTTGTGTTTGTGCTTTACTGCTTTGTGGGATGGTGGACCTGCTTTCATTGGGAATCTGCAGTGAGCATTGTAAATCAAGCTCTGCACAGAGAACTGAGCGAGCCTGATTTTCCAGCTGTACTGGATAAATTGTCCTAGCAGTACCTGGGCATAGTCCTGGAAAGTCATGTTGGATAAGGAAATGGCGGGTGGGGGGGAGAGAGAGAGAGAGAGGGGAGAAGCGAGTCATAGAATCATAGAGGTTTACAGCATGGAAACAGGCCCTTCGACTCAACTTGTCCATGCCGCCCAGTTTTTACCCCTAAGCTAGTCCTAATTGCCTGTGTTTGGTCCATCTTACCCATGTAACTGTCTAAATGCTTTTTAAAAAACAAAATTGTACCTGCCTCTTATACTACCTCTGGCAGCTTGTCCCAGACACTCACCACCTGTGTGAAAAAAATGCTCCTCTGGACCCTTTTGATTCTCTCCCCTCTCACCTTAAACCCATGCCCTCTAGTTTTAGACTCCCCTATCTTTGGGAAAATATGTTGACTATTTAGCTGATCTATGTGCCTCATTATTTTATAGACCTCTATAAGATCACCCCTTAGTTCCTTCGCTCCAGAGAAAAAGGTCCCAGCCTATCCAGCCTCTCCTTGTAACTCAATCCATCAAGTTCAAGGGAATAAGTCCCAATCTATCCAGCATCTCCTTATAACTCAAACCATCAAGTCCTGGTAGCATCCTAGTAAATCTTTTCTACACTCTTTCTAGTTTAATGATACCTTCAAGATAACGGTGACCAGAACTGTACACGGTATTCCAAGTGTGGCCTTACTAATGTCTTGTACAGCTTCAACAAGACATCCCAACTCCTGTATTCAGTGTTCTGACCAATGAAACTAAGCATGCTGAATATCTTCTTCACCACTCTGTCCATCTGTGACTGACTCCACTTTTCAGGAGCTATGAACCCATACCCATACTGATCTCTTTTTAACTCTCCCCACCGCCCTACCGTTAACTGAGTAAGTCCTGCCCTGGTTCGATGTGTCAAAATGCATTACCTCGCATTTATCTAAATTAAACGTCATCTGCCATTCATCAGCCCAATTGATCAAGATCCCATTGCAATCCTAGATAACCTTCGTCACTGTCCACTATGCCATCAATCTTGGTGTCACCTGCAAACTTACTAACCATGCGTCCTAAATTCGCATCCACGTCATTAATATAAATGACAAAGTTCAAGCCACCATATGCAGTGGCACAGTCGTTAACATTGCTGCCATTCGGCACCAGGGACCGTGGGTTCATAGCATCACAGAAACCCTACAGTACAGAAAGAGGCCATTTGGCCCATTGAGTCCGCACTGATCACAGGCCCTACCCCCATATCCCTACATATTTTACCCACTGATCCCTCTAACCTATGCATCTCAGGACACTAAGGGGCAATTTTAACATGGCCAGTCAACCTAAGCCACGCATCTTTGGACTGTGGGAGGAAATCGGAGCACCTGGAGGAAACCCACGCAGACACAAGGAGAACGTACAAACTCCACACAAACAGTGACCCAAGCCGGGAATTGAACTCGGGTCCCTGGAGCTGTGAGGCAGCAGCGCTAACCACTGTGCTACCGTGCCGCCCAATTCCATTCAATTCTGGCCTTGGTCAACTGTCTGGGTGGAATTTGCACATTCTCCCTCCATGTCTTTGATGTGTGGAAGGAAACCAGAGCACCCGGAGGAAACCCACGCAAAGATGTGCAGGTCGGATGGATTGGCCATGCTAAATTGCCCCTTGATGTGCAGGTTAGGGGAATTAGCAGGATGGATGCATGGGGTTACAGGGATAGGATAGGGGTGGGCCTGGATAAGTTGGAGAGTCAGTGCAGGCATAGTGGGCTGAATGGCCTCCTTGGGCACTGTCGGAATTTTACGGTTTTGCAGCATTGTTGATGCATTTATGAACTTGGAGAAAGGAAACTGTCATTTACAGCCCACAGTTGACATTGATATTGTAGCCATGGCGTGTAAGTATCAACACTGTCTTTAAAAAAAGAATCAGACGCTGTTGGAAGAGCAATGCAAAGTGTTAGCGAAGTCTAAAAATAGTCGGATGTTTTTAATTTGTTCTTTCCATTTCTCCAGCAGCAGCAGAACAGTTCATGTCGCAATGCAAGTGCCTGTTGTAATGTCCTCTTCAGGCCAGCAGTTTTCTACGGTGGCTGTCCAGTCAGTGAACCCAGTTTCAACAGTAATAACCAGCGCAAACACAACCATCTCTACTCCAAAGGTTCTTATCCAAACTATCCCGGCAATGGTGCCTGCCGCCACGGTAGAGAATGGGGACAAAATCACGATGCAGCCGGGGAAAATCATCACCATCCCCGCAACCCAGATCACCCAGTGTCACTTACAGACAAAGACAGGCTTGGCTACAGCCGGTAGTATTAACATCGTCGGAGCGCAGGCAGCTATTCGAGCTCTCTCTCCCATGTCCATAGCGGGAGGGACGCCGGTAATGAGACTGGCGATGCCTGCCCAGCAAGCGACCAGCCAGAGCCCAGCTCGGGTCATTACTGCCGTCATCAAAGGGGCAGAGGTCAAGCAGGATGGCGTGACTACAAAGGTGGCAGCCGATCTCCATCATCTACCTGTGATTAAGGAGGAGCGTTCGGTGGAGGGTAGCAAGACGGTGACTCGCTGGGTGGTTGTCAGCGCACCCTCAGCCATCGCCCTCCCTTTGACAGTGAAAACGGACGCAGAAGCCACAGTGACTGGTGAAAAATAATAGTGCAGCTTGTTTGAGAGACAAAAGGTTGTCAAATGAGACTTTTGATAAGGAATGTTTCCAGCAGGTATCAAAACTATTTTTCCACCCCATGCTTCACAGTGGGATTTGAGCCACATCATCAAATGCTGACAAAGATGCTCTTTGAATAGGAACAAATGAGATATCAATGAATTCATATGCAATTAAACGCATATTGACCCAACAAAAAGGGACCACGTGTTTCAATTCACTACATCTTAAAGTCTACACTAAGAATTTTGAAAACACTAATATTTCAATGACTGGGTTTGGAATGTTCCTCTGAAAGTTGCATAAGTTTTAAGGCACCAGTGCTGTCAAGAATTTGCGACCTGCTCCCGACTTCATTGTAGGTCTAAGCTACTCATGGTAGCTAAGGTCTTGAGCTAAAACGTGACCTGGTCTTTTGCTATATTACAAATGAGATCGTTCAGGGAAGAAAAAAAATTACAGCCCCTGTAATGTTTTTGACAGAAGACCATAGATCCTTCTGCCCAATCCTTCTAATTTCCCATCCGTCTCCAGGTGCTGTACCCTAAGAGGGTGTTGGTGACCATGGACTCCCATTGGATTGGTCCATGGATGACTTGCCATTGCCTTCTGCAGTGAAGTTGATCAGGAAACTCTTCCGCTCTTTACCACCTGTCATTAGATGTATGGGAAGGATTTCCAGGTTGACAATGTCCGTGTTATGCATACACCTTCCTTCCATGGATCTCATCCATGTAAAATTGAATAACCCTACATCTCGCGTACTAACTTGAATTCATCCTTTTTTTAAAAAAAAACCTGTTGTGTCCATCATTCTTCAAAACCAAATTAAAGTTTTCCCATTTTCCTTGTCTTTCCATTGATGTTTTATATTGTACCCCTACATTTTTAAATCCTTCCAATGTAAGTTTTCCACATCCGTCAATGTCCTCACCAGCTTCTCATCTTTTCTTAATACACCTTAAAATTAGGAATCCGCCTCCCAGCTCTTTACCCCGAAATGATGATAAAGATTTTTTTTTCAAATCAAACCAAAAAGCTGAAGTGCAGTTTTTATTTGTAGAATGACTCATGTAGCTGTTGCAGAATCACCACTTGTTTGGCACGTCTGATCGTCCATCAGCGTGTGACTAGCCAGGAAACTTACAATCCTGAAGTTTGTTGGACTGGTTTATTTGCAAGAAAATTGCTGATGATGCTGGCTCTCTTAAAACTAGATGCTGTCTGTTGCATTTGAAATGCGTTCCAACCTTTGCTTAAATAACACTGTGTGCACGCAGTACTTTTATTTCTACTGGTGCTAAGTGAATTCTCTTTAAACAGAAAAAGAATGGAATGCGGATTAAGATGAAATAGAAGTTGCGGCTTTTATTTGGAGCGAAGGGTATGAAGGTTTATTTTCAGGATTTGTATAATTACAGTTAGTGAGCAATGTTAAATGACAACTTGAGTTTTTTTCCATTTTTTAAAAAAAAGGAAATAAGCTATGTAAGAACTAGCTTTTTTGTTTAAAGCTCTTTTTAATCTTACACATAAAACCACAGTATTGTTATGGAGTAACCTGTTATTTTATGGTAGTTAGAGCCAGCCAGATACATGGTTTGTGGTCAAGTGACAGACCTTTGGCTATAACCTTTTTTTATATAATGCCTGTGTCACTTTGCCTTGATGTATGTATAAACATTCGCTTTTTAAAAAAAAAATTGCCACTTCAAGGTCATGTTCAGTCTAGCTTTGTGCAATGAGCTGGGTCTTTTTATCAGGTCATTCTCAACCTGCTGACTTCAGTTAAAGAGGAAGTCTCACCATTAGGACCCAATGTTTTTGAGAAGGAAACTTGTTACAAGAAATTATAATTAACATCCTTTTTGTTCCATCCATCCATTTTTTAAAAAAATTCAATTTCTGTTTACAGTGATGGTGAACTCTGTTGCATTTGACAGGGGATATTACGGTATTGGCTAGTTCAATTATTTAGCCTGGCCACGAAGACATGGCGGGTACCACACATGGTTAATTGCCAGAGCGGAGTTAGGTTAATGTTTCGCCATTGCACTTCAGTACGAACCTGGTAACAGCCCCCTTGTACCCTGGTATCATTGGATTTCATCAGTAAGCACTGTTCAATAGTATTTAAACGGGAAAGAAATGGACCAAAACAAGATGTTAAACCCTTCAGAATTCCCTGCTTTTTAAAACTGGATTCTGGTATTGGAACTCCCTCTTTAATGATTGATTAGGGAGATTACCAGTGTTCTGACTGAAAATGTTTGTACAGTTTCAACATTTGAAGTATATTCTATTTTGTTGTACTCTTGTTTCAAAGTGTATTCGAGTAGATTTTACCAAAATATAACGGTGAATCCTGTTTTGATTGTGTTTTGGTAAAGAAATACAAAGTATATCTAGTGTCTACGTTTCTTCTTTAAAGTCAACTTGCGACAGATGGAAAGAAAATGTTTTGTAACTTAAATGTCCCAAAACCAGCAAACTACAAAGGCACCCCACCCATTTTTTGTTTTTATTCCAATTCAATCCAATCAAGTCCAATTCAGAGTCTCAACAAGTTGAGACATTCCTGATCTAAGCTGACAACACCAGGTTTTAGTCCAACCGATTTATTTGATAATACTCACAAGCTTTCGAGGTTTCCCTCTTCGTCAGGTGAATGGAGGGTTCTGGCCTCAGACAGAGCATATAAAGCACAGACAGTTTAGAGATTACTGATTAGAATGCGAATCCTTACACCTAACCTGCTGTTCAAGACCTGAAGTGGCTGACAATGTGAGTGGAAGGAGCACTGATCACAGGTTACAGAGATGTGTATTGTCTCCAGACAGTACAGTAAGTGAGGTTTTGCAAACCCAGGCAAGTCACGGGGGTTACAGATAGTGCGACATGAACCCAAGATCCCTGTCACTTGCCTGGGTTTGCAAAACCTCACTTACTGTACTGTATGGAGACAATACACATCTCTGTAGCCTGTGATCAGTGCTCCTTCCACTCACATTGTCAGCCACTTCAGGTCTTGAACAGCAGGTTAGGTGTAAGGATTCGCATTCTAATCAGTAATCTCTAAACTGTCTGTGCTTTATATGCTCTGTCTGAGGCCAGAACACTCCATTCACCTGACGTAGAGGGAAACCTCGAAAGCTTGTGAGTATTATCAAATAAATCGGTTGGACTAAAACCTGGTGTTGTCAGACTTTTTACTGTGTTTACGCCAGTCCAACGCCGGCATACCCACATCATCTAAGCTGACAAGACAGGGCTCTCACCTCCTGTCTTAAAAATGGAAAACTTAAAACTTTGATTTGAACAGTTTTTTTTTCAAGCGAATGCAACAGGAATTAACTGGGAGGAGTTTTGATTACTTTTTAGAGATGGTTAAACTCCATAGTGTATCATGCTGGACAATTAATAGTTAGATTACACTTGCATCACTACACGTGGTCTTGAAGTTTGCAGGTATTGATTGTCCTGAAGGAGTCCCTAACAAAACAGCTTAAAATGGTTGCTTCTGTGAACGTTTTGCTGAAGTTACAAATCGGAAGATTTTTATTTACGAGAAAGGCACGACACTGTTAGCAAATTCAAACATTTCTTTTATTCATCATAAGTCAGTGTGTGTATATCAAAGTAGCACAGCCATTCAGTGCTCTAGAACTTTCTCTTGCCTTGCCGTATGTATTTTACTCGTTATTTGGTAATTGCACTACCGAATTTGAACTCACAGGATGCTCCACCCAACTCTATTGCATTACTTTTGAAGCCGTTCAGACTAAGAGCAGCCATTTTGCTATCTGCTTCAAATGGCCATCATCGTAAACTTGCAAGAATTTGAGCAGAAGGAATAACAATGGTGCTGTTTGGAGGAGGATTGTTGATGTTAGGGGATTGGATTTTCTTCTTACTGTGATTAGTGTTGGGCTGGGGCTTGTATCCACCACCCTGATCCCAGCAATATTTCTGGATTGGAAGTGGGGGGAGGTCTATTCATAATGAAAAATTTGAGAGAGATGGCAGAGCAACTTTGGGGCCAGAACTACTTTTGTATAAGAGATATGGGGGGGTCACGAGGCAAGAGCTCTGAAGATTGAGGCTCTCATAGGTGAGCAAAACAGAGGGAAGAGGGCCTGCCACCATTTGCAGGTGGTTTGGAAAGGGAAATGTCTAGGCAGTATTGTTTGGAGTGTTTCCCATATCACTGTCTTTTCCCGGGCTAGCTCACCTGATTAGTCAGGATGCTAAACCATCATGATTCCAGAATAAGGCCAATTAAGGTGGTTGAGATGCTTGTTGGGTTTGGGGGGGGGGGTGAATTTTCATGGGGGTGCACAGGCTCACATACTGTCTGCGGCAGACCAGGCGAATGTACGTGTGAGCAGAGTGGGGACACGGTTACAGCCGTCATTACTCCACCCGTAAAAGGGTGAATGGTGCAGAAGAGATCTTAGGAAAACAGGTGCCTCGAGCAAAGAGAGTGAGCAGGAAATGCATGTGTCAGCACCCACTAACGTGGAGGGTTGAGGGGGGCGTGGGAAAGAGTGCACGTAAGAGCAGGGAATAAAGAATGTTGAAGACAATTGGGAAGCCATCTTACTCCAAAGTAGGCAGCCAGCAGCCAGACTTCTGGACTTTGACAGGACATTGTGTAAATCCATCTCTCTCGAGTATGAATGTTCAAAAAGCAGCCACGGTAATATAGTTTCTATCAGGCCCACAGTTCAATTGGGTCCCCACTGTGCCTTCCCCCATGACCATTGATTCTGAGATGGGTCTTCAGTCAATTAATCAACTGGTTGTCCCATTAGTTAACTGCAAGGGTGGGGTTTGAGAGCCAGAAAGGTTAATCCCTTGCTATTTAAAACTGGATTCTGGTAATGAAACTCCCTCCTCAATGATTGATTAGGGAGATTGCTAGTGTTCTGACTGAAAATGTTTGTGTTAGTTTGAACATTGGAAGTATATTCTGTTTTGTATTCATGTTCCAAAGTTTGCTGATTCCCATTTCCTGCTTACATCGTGAAAATCCAGACCTGGGTGTCACATTCTGATTCTGATGAATGTCACTGACATTTAATTGAGATAGGTAAGAGGACACTTAAAAAGCTTTTTGAAGTAGAATTTATTTCACAAGTCTGTTACTTTTTGAGATTGGAACTGATGGGGTGGATAAGGGGGAACCAGTGGATGCAATATATTTGGATTTTCATGAAAAGATTGTGATAGTGTCTGATAACTTCTGTGGTGCTCTAATAGTGCTCAGAACCTAATATCAGCATGGCTTAGGGATTTTGCTTAATGGTCAAAAAAAAAGGTGTAATTGGGTAATTTTCTATAGGTTTTAACTAACGGAATACTGCAAGATCGTAGCTATTTTCTTTGCATATTTTGGTGAGAAGTTGAGTAATTTTTCCCAGGTTTGCTGCTGGTACAGACGTGTGGGTAAGAGTACTTGGGCTCTAAAGGAATATTGACAGGTGAAGCAAGTGGACAAGAATGAAGTAGTGGTAATGTAATAAGTTGGAGAGTGATCCAGAGGGACCTGTGCCCTTGTACACAAATTACAAAGTTAACAGAATCATAGATTACAGCACAGACCCATTACGTTTTGCCAGATCAACTTAGTTTGTCCCACTCCCCTGCTCTTTCTCTGGAGCTCTGCAACTTGTTTTCAAATGTTCATCCACCACCCTTTTGAAAGACCCAATTGTATCACCACACTCAGGTACTACATTCCAGACTGCTTGCTGCAAACTGTTTCGTCATCTTGCTATTTTTTGTCCATCATCCTAAATCGCTGTCCTCTGATCCATGACCTTTTCCACTAATGGAAGCACTCACTCTCTATGTACTCTGTCCAGATCCCCTTGTGGTTGTGAGTACCTCGATCAAGTTTCATCTTGACCTTCTCTTAAGTAATATGATCCTGGCCTCTCTAATCAAGCCATGTAATTGAAGTCCCTTGTCCCTGGAATCATTCTCAAATGTTTTCTGCACCTTCACAATCCTTCCAAAAGTGCAGTGCTCAACTAGATGCAATAGTCCATGTGAGGCTGAACCAGAGTTTTATAAATTTGTCATAACATCCTTGCTTTTATACTCTTTATAAAGCCCAGTTAGCCTATTTAACCACTTTCTTAACCTGTCTCAATGGTTTGTGCATAAACACCCCCAGGTCTTTGTTCTGGGGCCATTTAGAATTGTCCCTTAATTGCTGCTCCTCATCCTGCCTAAGAAGGCTTACTTCACATTTCTCTGTATTTAATTTCATCTGCCATCTCTCACCCTCTCCCTCCTGTCTATGTCTCTTCAAGTCTATCACTATCCTTTTAACAGTTAATGATACTGCCAAGTTATCTATCATGTGCAAATGTTGAAAACGTGCTTTGTGCATCCAATTGTAGGTCATTGATATATACATCATCAAGACAAAGTGATCCTAGTACTATCCCCTGGGGAATTCCACTGCACGACTTTCTGCCCAGTTCAGAAAACTGTTCATTTTTCAGTTTCCTATCACTAAACCAAGTTTGTTGCCACCATTCCTTTTATTTCAATGGCTATGTTGGCATGTTTATTATGTGACATTTCATCAAGCCTTTTGGAAGTCTACATTACCCTCATCATCCATCAGTTACCTCAAAAATAAAACTCCAAGTTAGACATAATTTGCCTCAAATCTGCATTGGTTTTCTTTGATATTTGTCTAAGTAACTGTTAATTATGTTCCAGATTATCATCTAAAAGCTTTCTTGTTATCAAGGTTAAACTACCTATGCTGTAATTGCTGGGTTTACCCGTATGCCCTTTTTGAGCAAGGGTGTAATATGTGAAACTCTCCAGTCATCTGGTCATATTCTTGAAGCGAAGGAAGACTATGGCCAGTGCCTCAAATTTCCACCCTTACTTTCCTCAGCATTTTCAAATCCTGCTGATTTATCAACTAATTGTCATCTTTCGTCTTTCTTAGCACCTGCAAAAGAGTATGTTAGCCTCTATTACAAAGGGATTGGGGTACACGAAATCTTGCTGCAAGTACATAGTACGCCAGGTGTAGTCTCACCCAGGTCCTATGTGCAGTTTTGAGTACTTCCCTTAGGAAACAAAAGATTCACTGGACTGGCAGCTGGCTTGAGGGGATTGTCACGTGTGACTGACCAGATGAGGTCAACGTTCCTGAGAGTTTAGGATAATGCTCTATGCCAGTGGGCTGCAGATGGTCAAAAAATTTGGACACCAATGACTACAAAAATTGTGCAAGAGGGTGCAGTTAGGATCAGCCAGCATATTGAATAGTAGGATAAGTCCTTGATTTTTGATTTAGGTGTAGATCAATGTCAGAGCTCAAAATGGTGAAATGATTGACAGTGCTTCAGATATGATGACCCTGTGTCAGAAGTGCAGGTGGAAGATCTGTATCTCAAACATTAAGCCATTCATCCTTTCTCAGTTGGAGTTTTTAAGCATTGGTTGATGAATTCTCAATTGTGCTAGCAATGGAAGAAATGCATGAAAGCATGGCCTTGAGTAATTTGTAACAGGGATTGCTCCCAGCAGTAACTTTCCAACTGATTCTACTGTGTTAGAAAAATGCATAAGGGCACCAAACCTGATATGAAAACAGGAATGAAATACTGCAATCTGGAGAGAAAGTTTCAGGTCATTTAGAACATTATCAATTGGAAAAAGTGAGATTGGAGACAGGCTGGTAATTATGGAGAACAAAGTCTTGTATGATGGGAGGTTAAATGACAAGAGATGATGGTACAACTAAAAAAAGCCTAGATGAAATTGAAGTGAGAAAAGCAGGATCATTACCAATAGCTTCTATCCAAAGTCACAGATCTGAAATTGTTGAACGAGATTGAGTTTGGAATGCTGTAAAGTGCTTAGAGAAATAGTGCTGTTTTAAGATTCACTGGACAGTGCAGGCAGAAAGTAGAAGCTTGGAGTGTTTTAGGTCAAGAGCAGGTCAGAGAAGAAATCTTATCCTGTTAACTTTCGGAACATAGTTCTGGTTAGCTACCACTTTCCATTTGTTGACAATTGCAAAAAGGATATTGTACTGCAGTAAATCTAGTGGCATGCATAATTTTGGCACTCCTGTGAAGGTACACCAGTAGATTTCAGTTGTAGTTTTCTGTAGGGTTCATCCCAATGTTTTTTTTAAAAAGAGTCTCTGCACAATCTACACTCATTTGTCTCGTACACTGCCATTTTTTTCTTCAACCCACACCAACCCAAAATATATTCATCTCAAATTTAGACTTAAATACTACTGAGCATCAGATTTGCACTGTTGGTTGAGATCCAAGAAAACTGAAGTCTGATTATTTTCTCAATAATTCAATATGAGCTGTATTATTCTGCATATTCTGAAGTCATCCTGACTCGAAACAAAGAACCCAGCACAGGCCCTTGCCACCCATTTTAACACAGTGCCTCATTCCAATCCTCCTTCTACCTACCACTTTTGTCTACATCTTGTGGACTCCACAATAAAGGGGTGCAAACATTGGCTCTATTCTCTCTTCACAGATCCTGTCAGACCTGAGATTTTCCAGCATTTTTTAAATTTGATTTCAGCATCTACAGTAACTTCAGTATGGTTTCTCCCTAGCAAAACTGTGGGAGGTTGGTAAGAGTCCTGCACTGCTCTGAATTGCCACCAAGAAATGATTTTCCAGATAACATTTAGCAGTAATGTTTCACTCATGGTTTCTTAATTGCCTTAAGTTTTGTAAAAGTTGGCACAGTGGCTAGCACTGCTGCCCCAGCGCTTGAGACCTGGGTTCAATTCCCAGCTTGCGTCACTGTGCGGAGTCGACATGATCTCCCTGCATCTGCTTGGACTTCCTCCAGGTGCTCTAGTTTCCTCCCAGTCCGAAAGACATGCTGGTTCGGTGCATTGGCTATGTTAAATTCTCCCTCTGTCCCCAAACAGGTACGAAGTGTGGTGACTAGGGGATTTTCAGAGTAACTTCATTGCAGTGTTAATGTAAGCATACATGTGACACTAAAAAACTAAACTTAAAGATCAAACATTGAATTGAGAGATTAATGGTGAATTTATTTACTTTAACAATTTGTAATTGCAAGCCTTTGATCAAAACTACCAACTCTAGTTCCTATTATTGAATGAACATGGGTCAGTACAACACAAATAAAGTAGTTGTTCCATGTATGGTGAATTAACAGGGAAACTAAAATTGAAATTCTTGAACTCAAACAAATGTTCATACTTAATACACAGATGGTACATTATAAAAGTCAAAAACAATAAATACCTGCATTTTAAGCTGCAGAAATAAATAAGCGTTTTTGGAATTGTTAGCAACACTTATGGCAGATTTTCAATTAGTTCATTTCATACCCAGGACACCAATTCAAAATGGAATATACATTCCAGAGTCAAAGATAAAATAATTCTATACTATAAAGACAGAACTAAATACCAGGCTCATTTATATACAACTTTCACTTTTTAAAAACTCTTCCATTAAAAATTGTTTTGAAATGTCATTACATTGGATCAATTTAGAGTAGCACGGTGGGTTTTGTTTTTAAAAAACAGCTGATTCTAGGACTTTAAGTTTTCTTTGTGCTCAGGATTTATCTTCAATTGCACCTGGAACATGCATGAAAAATAAATCTTGGAAAGAAAACTTTAACTGTTTAAATTAATGTTAGTGGCTATCATTTCATGTGAATGGATGACAAAAGTTAAGAGTAACAACAAAATATGGAAAATTAGTTACTCCTGGTACTTAGTTCAAACATTTCAAGTATTTCCAATGCATCAGCCTAACAATTACTGCTGATAGTGGTAGGTGTGACATTCCCAGATCCATTATTTCAATAGACTTATTAATTTTATTGGGGACAATATAACACCACATAGAAATGGTTTCTCTGCTAACTGACTCCCAGACTTTGGTAACATTTTGGGCCCAAAAAGTTTTAATTCAAATACTGTAAATACAAGTTTTTGAAAAGTTGCTGCACAAGTTACAATGGTTAGTACCTTCAGCGTCCAAAACGACTTCCTCAATCATATTAACTGCAATTTAACAATATCGACAAGTTTTCCCCAAAAGAACAGGATTACTGAGGCATTTAAAAAGACATGCTGGGAAGTAGTGAAAAAATTAAGTAGTGAAAAGAATTAAGAGGGGAATGTTGTGGCAAAGAATTGATCATGGCCTTTCACACCTCTTGAATCTGGATTCAAATCCAGCCATTCCTACTAGATGAAGGTGTCCTCTGGATGCTGATCATAAGAATCTTATGTAAGAGGAAGTTGAATTAATTTCAGCACAAAACGGTGCTTAATTTGGCATCTAGACCACAGGGAAATGGGAAATAAATAGGTGGGCAAGGGAGCTACAGTGGAAATTGATCCATTATGGATCAAAGACCCAAAACTTAACAGCACGATGGATGTTCCTGCACCAGCAGTGGCTCACCACCACCCTCCCAAAAGCATTTAGGGATAGTTAACAAATGCTGTCCTGGCCTGTAATGTTCCTCTCCCCTGGTGGCGTAAGAATAAAATAATTCTACCACCACCTTGATAAGCACAAAATTAGAATCAAAACGTTTACAACAAATTGCATATTTGGTTAGAGCCACTTAATAAAAGAAATTACTAACTGCTCAATGTAGTACTTTTCAACAATATTATTAACTGCAGTCTAATAATTTTGGTTAACATTTGTCTACACTTGGATAGTTCTGACAATACTTGTGCATTCATACTTAGCCCAACAATAGTTGGAGAATGGTTAGTGTAGTGGGTCTTCCTTTCTCCTTTGGTCAGTTGCAGTATGAGGGATTAAATGCAGGTTAACTAATAACTCAGCATGCAAAATCACAATTTAACAAGACTGGCCCTTGGTTTATTTCTGAAATAAAATGCAAAGCACACCATGCATTAAGGATTGATTTGAAAATAACCACACAATGAGATAAACTAATCAAAGCCCTGCCAAGAAGTGTGTGCAAATGCTTTGAAGAATCTCCTTAAATCTTTGCTGGCATTTCAATCTGGGGTTGCAAAAAAAATACTTAATTGCACATGAGCACAGTGGAGCTTTTATCAACAACCCTGGTCCAAGGGGACGCCTGCCTTCAAAATATTCATATGATGGCATCATTGGTCCAAGGGAGAGGAGGGGAGATTCAGTATCAACTAAATCTCTCTCTTTTACTAACAGTTTGAAATGAGTCAACATGCATCAAGTTGACCCAGAAAGCTAAATTCACAAACAAGTGACAAATGATCTGAAGGGTAGTGGAACGATGGCAAGCGGTTAGGGCCAATCTGTTCCTCTGTGGGCAAATTCAGCAATCTATTCACACAAAATGCATGTTGGGAATACCAAATGTAATCCAACGTATGGCAGCTCTCGCCCGAGGGCCGTATTTTCCACGTTGTGAAGGGAGGTTCCGACTGTCCATCCTCACTCAGTAACTTGTAAGCACTGTTCAGATTTAAACTGGATTTAGTAAACTGTTTGTAAACATCTTCAGTGGGCTCTGCATTGAAGTCTCCGCACACAATAAGGGGAATACCAGCACCAGTGATGTTTTCTAGATTTTGAAGCAGATCGCAGCCTTGTGATGAACGGAACCGCTCCCAACCACTACAGGCTTTCAGGTGTGTTACAGCAACGCAAAACATCCTGCTGGTTTCAATACACCGGAGGGTTTGGGCAATAGCTACTTGATTGGTCTGCAGCATACTGGCTGCTAGTCTAATTGTGGCACTATCAATCAATTCAAACCTCTCCCGCAGAAAAAACAAAGCACATCCATCTGGTCCATTGTTATGTTCCACATCCAAGCAAGGAGATGATGGCTTAGGAAAGAAGGTTGAATGATAGCCTAACCCACTGAGAATTGGCTGGAAGGTATCAAAGTAATGGTCCACTTCTTGCAGACACAAGATATCTGGGTGGTATGTCAGAATCTCCTCCAAGATAAGGTATTTACGTTCTGACCAGTTCAGAGCTTCCCTTGGACACTTTATAAAATTGTCCTTCCATTCTCCAAGAGCTGCATCAAAATGAGAGAAGAGTTGAAATCAAAATTACAAGTTAAATCTACGTTAAAAAATCAAATTACAATCTAGAGAGAAATAGCACAACACATGCAATTTACATTAAGGACAAAGCATAATTCAGATGCTATAAAATACACTGTCCTGTTACAGTTCAAAACTCCATTCACTAGTATCAGAGCCATACCAAGGGGAAGATCTCTCAATTGACCTGTGCTACCACGCTGCAGAAAAAGCAATTTGCGTGTTTAACCAAAGAGGCACCTCACCCACGTTCTGACTCCAGCACTAAGTTTAAGTGAATTGGACACCTTTATTGGGCTCATATATACATTCCCTTTCAAAGTAGAGCATGAATCCTGGCAGCAAGTCCAGGTTATTTCACTGCAACAGTGAAAAGCTCATCGGATATTTATGACTCAAGCTTAAATTGCATTGAACTACAACCCTGTGGAAAAACTGTACAGATAATTTAAGAATTGCATCTTTTTGAACATGGTAAGATTCTGTGCATGCCTCATCAAGGGATTATTTATCAATGTGAGACACACAAATTATACCATAGGATTTCCTTTATTCATTCACATGGGACGAGTGGCACTGACAAAGCCAGTGTTTGTTGTCCATTCTGAACTGCCCGCTGGGTCATTTAGGAGTATAATTAGTTAAGATCAACCACTTTACTGAGTCTGAAGTTGCACGTTGGCCAGTCTAGGTAAGGGCTACAGATTTCCTTGCCCTGAAATGAGCATTAGTGAACCAGATGGGTTTTCACAACAATAGATGACAGTTGTCACAGTCACCTTTACTGAGAATAGTTTTCAATTCAAGATTTATTAATTGAATTTAAATTCCACCACCAGTCTCCAGAGAATTAGTTTAGACTTCTGGATTACCAGTCCAATGGCATTACCATTACAGCAATATCACCTGAGGGCATTTTTACAGAGGTTTCTAGAGATCTAAAACAGCTCTGCTGTTCTGTTGAACTATATACTGTTTGTAAACAGCCACTTATACACTCCTGAACAAGATGTGAACACAGGTTTGAGCTCAGCAGTGAAACCTAAATGCTCAGATAACTTGTCGGCTACCACTTTCTGGATCCAGGGGGTTAGGGTCGGCTTCAAGAACTGGACATCTGTTCATGCTAATTTAGTTGGACAGAGTTGGGTTGTTACTGTTTACATCTGCATCTTTGAATTGAAAGAGGAAAACTAAACCTAAAATAAAATCACCATGCAGTGTCCCTGCTGGAAAACCTGAGTGTCAGGCAACAACTGGGTCAGATATGGTCTGTGGTACCCAGTGTTGGTAAATAACATTGCCTGGGTTCAAACATTTCCGTTAACCATTCAGGCAAGTGACTGGAGTGCTGAGATTGAATATGGAACAGTATTCCTACAAGACATAACATCTTCAGGTGAGTTATAATTTAACAGGCTTATCATACTAAAATTTCACTATATTTCCATTTGAATTCACCACTATAGTGCAACTGGTTTAGTACTAAAAATGACAAACCTTGTGCTAGAATGTTCCATTGCAGGACTTTGATTGGACGAGAGTCATTGGCAAGATTACTTTTCTTTAGATACAAAAAATCTCGCTGGAGTCTGGGTGGACGGTTTTCAAGGACCTTCTGGCATTCTTTAAGGAGATCTTTGGGGTCTGTTGGATCGATGGGTTCCAAGTCTGTCTCTACACCATACTCCTGTGGCTGTGGTATTCTGTTATCGGTTAAAGTTGGAGCCAGAGCACTGTACAATCTGTTGGTACTGGTTCCCATGGAACACACTAAAGGGGAAAGGAAAGGTACAGAAATTAGATACCCCAGATATCCAATGTTGGGTAAGCAGTATGGAATATGGAATGCAATTCAGTGAAAATAAAAAAAAGTGCAAATTTAACATGTTCGACTAGAGCTTTAGCACACTTTCCAGAGACCAGCAGATCACATCTTCAAACTTGCGTATCGGTATTCGTACTCTTGAAGGCACAGACTGACATTGGGATTTCCTACAGGGCAACTCACCTCTATGTTCTGGTGTCAGACAGTTATTGAAGCTTCAACTTACATTACATGTGCACTGGGTACCAGTCAGGAGGGGGTTACAGACAGATTTTCCCTTTTTTGCCCCTGGTCAATTTTAGCATCCATCATGTTGTTAAAATTTACTAACACCTAACTGCTTGCTCTGTTGCAGTTTTTCTATTATTTTCTGCTGCTTTTAATGTAGCCTGATCCTCAAAAGGAAAATTAACTTAAACAGGGTAACCACATTAAAAATAGCTTTACATTGCACTTCTCTCAATGTTTGCAGCACCACACCACTCTGCCAGTCATCTTCAACCTGTACTACTGGGCAGCACAGAATGCATTAGTGTTGAGACTTCCTCCAATGATTCATTTGAAAAATGCCACATAGTAAAGTACTGAACCATGCAGAGCACAGTAGTCCTCCATTCAATTAGAGGTCTGCAGATAGTCAACCTCACCTCGGATATTGCCATCACCAAATGTGGAACAAAGAAAAAGGAAAAGGAAAATTATAGTATAGAGAATCAGTCCTTGTTGAGGAATTAATTTTCCTGAAGGGATTAAGCTGAAGACCATCCTGTCGAGAATGACACAGCGTCACAATACATACTGCACTAATTGGCCAAGTTCCCATCTTCACCAGCCACCTCTAAATTTGAGAAGATTAAATATGGCGTTAACTCCCAGTCTAAACATGGAGATGTAAATGTTCTCTCTGCCAACTCTAAGGAACTTCATAATTAGTGCGAATACAGCATGTCAAACTGTCCATACTATTTTTCATTGGGCAGCCACAGAGAGCCTGAGAATATACCATATTGGTACTCAGTAGATTGGAGTGACAATGGAATAGAGTAAGTTTCAATCTACACCTGGCCTTGGACTGATCACAATAACAAGATGTGTAGAGCTATATCAATAACAGAATGAAGAATAGGATTTTAAAATATTCGCAAGACAATTCTTTTCATTCACACTGCCATTTCTGGTTGTCTTCAAAGCATGGAACTTGTATAGCCACTCAAAAACAAGTGTTGGTTCTGGCAGCACCAGACAATCACCACTTCAAGCTTATTCGTGTCAAGCACATGACCACACTAAGCTGATTAGATTCACAATGAAAAAAGTCACAGCGAATAATCTGGATTAAAAACAGCACAAATGAGACTAACAGCTTGGACAGCATGGAAGTGGAAGCAGCAAAAGCTCTGCACTCCATTTAACACGTCTACTGAGGACCATGATAGCAAGATGCTTCTCTTTAGGGATGTAGTGAAAGCAAGGTGTGCCCTAATACAGCTTTTCAAATTAGGCTGACCGACTACTGCAGTTGTCAAGAAGCTGTGAATAGTCCTTTACACTTTGGATAATAAGCCTTTGCATTTGATGGCAAAATAAGGAACAAAACCTTCACTAACACACACTAAGTTTGGCATTACTGTACTCAAGTGTCAACTCTCAAAATGTTTATGTAGAAACAATGAGATGGATCAAAAGCATATACTGCACCACATATAAAGTGGACAGTGGTATGAAGGGCAGCAAATCAATCCAACAGTTAGTGACATTACACTACCACTGGTTACAGTTTGATAAGATTATCCTATAGCATTCAGAAATACATGGGCATTTATCAAGGACAGCCAGTATGGATGTTAGAGTCAGAATCACACAGGAGACAGTGACTCAGTCCCTGAAGTCCATACCAGCTCCCTGGAGTGCAGTCCAGTGAACCAATCCATGGTAAAAAAGTTAAAAGTTTGTAAAGTTAACAGGATGTTTGAGATGGTCAATTCACTGGAAAACTGAAATAGAGAAGTGCATTAAATGGATTTGCAGAAAGTGCCTTACAAAGACATGAGTAAAATTCAGGTGCATAGTATTAGGAAATGTGGCAGCATAGATAGGAAGTTGGCCTGTCGGATACAAAGTTGAGGTAACTGGGTGCCACCTTGGATGAGGTTGATGTTCACAGAAGTCAGCACTGGCTGCACTTTTCTTCCTGATGTATGTAAATGATTTAGACTGGAATATAAGGGAACATAATCTCAATGTGCTGACAACACAGAGGTTTTGACAAAGACTGTAAAGACAAGCTTGCAGAATGGGCAAAAAAGACATTCAAATGAACATAAATATGAGGTTATACATTTTGACAGAATGTAAGAGTATATGCTGAATAGAGATATAAATGTACAGGCCTGCAAACTGGACTCTACTGTGCCTGACTTTCCAGTGAAGAGATAAAAAGCATTAATTTCTCAATGGGATCTTCTGTGTCCCCACATAATATGTTCCGTTTTCATATTTGGTTGCGTTAGGTTGACATTTTGCATGTGTTAATGGTAGGCCTAGGACATGTTTCAGGATCTGAACAGAACCCTGTGATGATAGGGGGTAGTTGGAGTAGTTTCAAACTGCTCAACACTCAGCTAGCAAAGACATTATGGGCTGAATAACTACCTGAGCTGTAAACATCTTTGATTCAATGGGAGTCCTGCTCACATGCTGTCTTATATAGTTTGAGTACTGTAGTTTGCAATGCCCCTTCTGTTGCACATCCAGGACGGTCAAATTCAGCATCAAACAGCAGCTAAATCTGGGATCTTCCATCTATATAGCTGATTACACCATGTGATCGGTTGAGACACCAAATCCAACAGGGAGCCACATTTTCATTTAGCTTAGAAATTTATGCATGTGCAAAACTATTTATGACCAGACTTATCTTTCTGTACGTGAATTTGGAAGAGTTCCATTTTATTTTAGTTATTCAAATTTTTGAATGTTGTAAAATTCATTGCAGAGCATAGGGTCAGTTGGGCATATTACAAATTGTATTTTCTGTAACAGTTATCTTGGTACCAGAACCTTGTGGAGATGCAAAATGTCAATATTGAAAAAAAAACATCGTGCTTTTTAACCAGCCTGTTCTTGCTTCTAATTTTTTTTTAAAATCAGATGCTGCAAGTTCCCACATCAAAGAAATCAACAGAACAGCAATCCTTTGGAGCTTCATTCTAGCACAGATGTCATTGCCTGTAACACATGGGGAACCATCCTTTTTTTTTTAAAAGCATCATTTTTATTGTGTCACATTTTTAAAGCTAACCCTAGAATCCTGCAATTTGGGAAAAGTTAGAATCTATTTAATTTGCATTTACCACTTAGTTTTTCTTTATTAAAAAACGCAAGCACAGACACTCCATCTATGTATTCTAATTAGCATTCAACTAAAGACAACAGATAGAGGTACTCCAATTCACATCAAGCAAATGCCATCTTAAATATAATAGGAGCTGTATAATTGCTTGAGCCATGTAAAAAATACTTCTGCAAGCTTCACAGACCCTTGGAGAAATAAAACTGTAGTATCTTGGGTCATACAAGAACTAGCACAATTGGTCCTTGGCCAACTGTATTAAGCGCAGTAAGAAAGAGCTAATGCAGGAAACTTGGCAATGCCAATTTGCTGACAGCAATGCCCCACAACAAGAGATTCATTGATGTTGTAGAGGGATAAACATTGATTAGGATAGTGGGCAAAACTTCCCACCTCTCCTTCACAATAATACAAGATCTTGTACGTCCACCTGACAGGACGAAAGAACCTCAGTTCAATGTCCAACAGAGCACTTCAAGCCATACATCAGTCCTTCAGTATTGTACTGAAGTGTCAACTTGGATTCGCTTGAATCAACCTTCAACTCAACCTTCTGACCCAAGAGCTGTGAACATTACCAGAGCTGAATATCAGGCTATCAGAAGGACACAACTTATGTTAAGCCAACTTTCCAAGTACAGGTGCTTCATCACTGGGAGATAAGGCCCGGAAAGCATGTGAACTAACCTAGATCAGATTATTAAACTGGGGTCTCCAAATCACCCATGGCCTGGAAGGAAAGTGATTTTCTCAGGTCAAGTTTCTATATTTGCTGAAATACGAGCAAGTTCTATCCAATGCTGTATCTACAAATTAAACATGTTTATGCTAACAGTAACATGGTTTTGATTAGGAAAGCTGACAGCGATTTTTTGCAATTTAGGACAGAGGTCACTACAGTGTGTCAATATTTGCAGTGATTCAAAACAGAAAAAATAGTTTAAGCATTGGCCTCAATCACTCAGGGACATCTTGGTGTCCACCTAGAGAGAAGAGGCCCAAATTAGGATTTCTAAATTTTCTAGAGTGTCAAAAAATTACGACAAAATTAAAATACATGTGAATGAATTGCCATGCATCACATCTTGTGACCTTCATTGAATCACTACAGAGCAGAAGAGGCCACTTGGCCCATCGAGTCTGCACTGATTCTGGGTATCTTATCCAGGCCCTCTCCCTACAACTGCACATATTTACTATGGCTAACCCATTTAATCTATACATCTTGGGACACTAAGGGGCAGTTTAGCATGGCCAATCCACCTAGCTTGCACATCTTTGGACTGTGGGAGGAAACAGGGGCACCTGGAGGAAACCCACACAGGCACAGGGAATATGTGCAAACTCCACACAATCACCCAAGGCTGGAATTGAACCAGCGCTAATCACTGTGCTGTTAGACTCTACCCATTTCTTATCAAAATGAAGATTTGTAATTGTCACAGAAAAATTTGTACAATCTCTAGTTCCATTTTCTTTCAAAATCTGAAACATCTAGCTAATTATGGCTAAATGTTGCATCTCCAATTTAGAGTGTTAAATCAGAATGAATTGTTTATTAACTTTAGCTCATTATCTATATAACTAGCAGCCTAAATGTTGCTACATAAAAGATCTGATCACGACAACAGCAAATTTCATTGCCAACTTCTACACCACATTCAACTCTAGTGCAACTCAAATTATTTGCAGCCCATTCCTCCTTCATGCATTGGAATGAAATATTAACTTCGATACAGGCAATTGTTCTGAAAAGTTACTGAAGAATGTGGCCAAACCCAAGTCCTTTTTTCAGTACATGTTTACACCAAATCAGACAAGTAACAAAAAAGTTCTTCGCCACTATCCTGATGTCAACCTTCAAGGATAGCTATTAGGCAGCAAGCAGGAAAGAAATAGGGTGCAAGTGTTAAAAAAACATCATCATACCCACCAGGCTGCATAGATCACCCAAAAAAATGAGCAAAGAACCTGAATGACTCAAGATGGAAGGCTTCTTGTCTGAAGATTCAGTTTCAAGGGCAGACAAACTGTACAAGGACATAGAGGAGCTGCTCCATCTAGAGGTGATTCATTGTACAGAAATCTAGATATGCTATATTAATCAGCTCATCTCAAACCTACCTCCTTCCATCTCCCCACAATAAAAAGCAAAGCCTATACTAGTACACATGACCTGGCACAAAATGCAAGTGGTAAGGGTGGTTTTGCACACGCCACTCAAAGTAATCCTGTTAATTCCGAAGTATAGCTGAATTTGGGCACGTATTGTAGGCAAATATCAATGCATTAACTATTCAATGCCTGCCAGATCAAATATTGCTAATCTAATGAGTGTAGGGAACAGACTTTCAGTTTAAGTGTCATCAGTTTCTTTGCCTCACCTGCCATCCTCACATTTACAAAGAACAAAACAGCACGGGAAACAGGCCCTTCGGCCCAACGAGCCCACGCCACCATTTTAACATTGTGAGTGCCCTCTTCTACCTATGACCTTTGTCTACGCCTACTGGGGAAGATTGAGGGTAGACTAATTTAGGGACAATTTGTTAACACCAATCAGCCTAAGAGCACATTTTTGGGGTGTGGGAGGAAACTGGAGCACCTGGAGAAAACCCACGCAAGCATGGGAAGAATGTGCAAATTCCCAAAGACACTGGCCCAAATCCATGCATCTGCACAGCAAACAGTGATAGTCACTGAGCTGTCATGTTGCCCGTCAGATGGTCCAGTTTGAGCGTACACTAACGACGTGAAACGCTAGGCAACTCTCGAAGCAACATCCAAGAGCAGCCCTCGCACGACCCACCACGTGTATGCCCCTTGTAGGGCAACAAGGTGGACCAAATCACCTGTGGATTAAAAGAAGACATCAATAAACATGCACAACTTATATACAGACATTTACAGAATCCCCAGAAGTTCAGAAGCAAGACAAATGAGCCATAAAATTTGCTAAGGAGAAAGTGTGTGATACAATGCAACAATTTCTTGCTATTTCCTTTGATTACTAACTCAGTAAGAATGTTGCACTACAACATGATACGACAGCACCTGGTGTGAACTTTATTACTACACTTCAGATCCTGACATGAACTTTATTACAATACTTTCAAATTCCTGTTTCTGCCTGTTTCCCCACATTCGGGACTTACGATGTCATTTCTGGTAAATACATGAATACAGCAGAGCTCAATAAGAATTAATAGAAACACACAACATTGCCCTCTCCCCTAAATTGAACTTTTCCAACAAGTTCAAAACAAGTTCAAAGTAGGAATTTGTTGACACTCGATCAGTGAACCTTATTCACTGGTTGCTCTCAAGGTACGTTTCATGGTTTGGACAAAATGTATGTTGGATACCATTTGCTTGCTAGGAACTTTTGAAAGAAATTGACATCCATTGTCACTTAGTTTTTTTTTTAGGAACTTCAAAACAACTAACTACTTCTAGTTTCTTGATAGTCTCCTCCAATGAAGTATATTTCATTACAGCAACCTCTGGCCACTTAGTGAGCACTGGCTATTACTAAGAACATACGTCCCCTTCAAAATTCACGCGCATCAGTAGCCAAGACTCTTCAGGCCATTCTCATGGATACAGCAATGTTTTTACCTTCACACAGGAAGAACATGTTCTAGTTTCTCTTCAATTTCCGCATCCAATTCAGGCCACCAGAAGTAACTTCTCATTATTTCCTGCATACATATGATTCTGCAATGGCCCTTAAGTAGTTTCTCTAAATCTGCTTTCTCAGTAGTGGTGGAATGATCACGCCAAGCCCCCAAAGTACTGACTCCAATCTGATGGACTAAGAGTTTCACATTAGGTGTTAATTCCAAAGTCTTACTTCATAAACTAAATCCGTTCCTTCTGAGAGCACATGACCTCTGACTGTATTTTCTCACTTGTCTAGAAGTGACAGATACGCTGTACTTATTTAAAGTAGAAGATGTTCCCACTTGAGTAGTCTGACAACTACCTGGCAGTGACCTAAAAATCCATCTGCATTACCATATAGACTTGACTGTCAGTACTTAATGGCATAATTATATGCAGACAAAAGCAATGCCCAGCTTTGAATTCTATTTCTGCTAATGGCTGAATTCCCGTGTGGGGTTCCAAAATGGTCATCAGTGGATAATGGTCCGTCAATGTAAACTCTCTCCCATACATGAACTAATAGAATTTCTTTACTCCAAAGATCCATAATCTTCCCTTTCAATGTGTACAGTTACTTTCAGCCTTGCTCAGGGTTCAAGAAGCAAAAGCTTTCTTACCTGATGGCATAACGTGTGAGGCAACTGCTCTAATACTAAGATGATGCATAAGTTAACTAAACGTAGAGTAAAATATGTAAGAGCTTCATGTTTCAGGGACACCACTTTGCTTTGCACAAAAGTGTTATTGCATTGATCTGACCACTTCCACTTCCTTTTGGCACAAGAGGTTAGGTAATAGTTTCAGAATAGTTGCCAAATTTGCTACAAATCTTCTATAACAGTTCAGGAAGGAATGTAACTGGTTAATATTCTGAAGTGCAGGTGCTTCTGTAATGGCCTTAAGCTTAGGAGGTTTGTGAAGGCCAGTGGCGTCAATCATGTGTCCCAAATACTCAGAGGATTGGAAGAACTTGCAATTCTTTGCAGATTTCCAGACCTTGGTTTTCCAATCTCTGAAGAGTGGCATTCAAGTTTCAAAGATGCTCGTCTTGGATTCTTCAAGTGAAGATGTCGTCATCCAGATAACACTGGACTCTTCTCAGTCCACTCAGGATCTGATCCGCTACTCTTTGAAACAATGGAGAAGCTGGTGAATCAAATGGCAATCTTTGGTACCAGAACAAGGCTTTTATCACAATTGTCAGAAGGTCCTGTGACGGCTTGCCCACATTCATCTGCAAGTAAGCCTGGGTTAGGTTAATTTTACTGAAATGTTGATCTCCTGCCAATCCTGTAAACAAGTCTTCAGTGTGGGATAATGGATACTATTCTGGAAATAACACTGGATTAACACGCTTAAGTTTCTCCTTGTAAACTGTGTTTCTGGCACCAGGAAGACTATTACTCCAGTGTCAACTTGCATCCTTACTGGCTATCCATCCAGCAGTGGAACAACATAGTATTGGTATGTAGCACCTGCCTTTCTGCCATTCATGGTGTCATGGCTGATGCGTACCTCAATTCCATTTACCCACCTTTGATCCATATTCCACCATAACCGCACTTAGTAAAAATCTACTGACAGTTCAGACCATAAATTTTAATTGAGACAGCATCAAGCATTTTAGGTGAGGGGGGAAACGAGGGAAAAAGGGAATGTGAATTCCATATTTTCATTATTCACAAGTGTAGTGTTTCCTAATTTTAGTCCTGAATGCTTGTGGGTCTTTGTTCTGAATAAAGAACAAAGAACAACCCAGCATGGGAAACAGGCCCTTTGGCCCAACAAGCCCGTGCCGCCGCATCACCCTACACCTATTCTACCCTGCATGTCTACAAATGGAACCCCTAACTTAGCCAGATTCAGGGGAGAATAGTGTCAATTTGGTAAAACCAATCAGCCTAAGAGCACATCTTTGGGGTGTGGGAGGAAACCGGAGCGCCCGGAGGAAACCCACGCAACCACAGGGAGAATGCGCAAACTCCCACAGACACAGGCCCAAATCCATGTATCTGCACAGCTAGCAGTGCTAGTCACCGAGCTGTTGCGGCGCCCGTCTACCGGTCCAGGATCAAGCACGCACACCGACACGAAGTACTAGGCCACTCCCGGAACTTCCAAGAGCAGCCCACGCACGACCCACCGTGTGCATGCCCCTCGTTTGACACGAGGTGGACCTCCACCTGCGGAATAAAAAGACAAAAACGTTAATCTTACAAGCCTGCTTTTCCGGTGTTTCCCGAGGTTCTAACCTTATTTAATAGCCCCTACCATAACCCTCCATCCTCGTTTCACTCATGTGTCTATCTAACTGAACCTTAAACGAGTCCAACGTTCCTGCCTCCACCACCCTACTCGGTAGCGCGTTCCATACCCCCACAACTCTCTGCGTAAAGAACCTTCCTCTCACTTCCAAATTATACCTCTCCCCCCTCATCCTTAAATCATGACCTCTCGTGTTTGTACCCAGTCTAGGGAGCAGTCTCTCACTATTAACTCTATCTATTCCCTTCAGTATCTTATATACCTCTATCGTGTCCCCCCTCAATCTCTGTCTTTCCAAGGAGAAAAGTCCCAGTTTCTCCAACCTTTCCTCGTAACCCAGCCCCTCCATGCCAGGCAACATCCTGGTAAACCTCCTCTGCACCCTTTCCAGAGACTCCATGTCCTTCCGGTAATAAGGTGACCAGAACTGGACGCAGTACTCCAAATGCGGTCTAACCAACGTTCTGTACAACTGAAGCATTAGACGGTAGCTTTTATACTCTATACCCCTTCCTATAAAGGCTAACATTCCATACGCCTTCCTAACAACCTTCTCCACTTGTGACGCAACCTTCATGGATTTGTGAACCTGCACTCCCAGGTCCCTCTGTATGTCTATACTCCTAATCTGTCTACCTTTTATCACATAGCTCCTCTCTGCATTATTCCTTCCAAAATGCATCACCTCGCATTTGTCAGGATTAAATTCCATCTGCCACCTATCTGCCCAATGCACCAACCTATCTATATCCTGTTGTATCACCTGACAATCCAGTTCAGTACCCGCCAACCCTGCCATCTTGGTGTCATCAGCAAACTTGCTGATCACACCACCTACGCTCTCTTCCAAGTCATTTATGTATACTACAAAGAGGAGAGGTCCCAATACTGAGCCCTGCGGCACACCACTGGTCACTGGCCTCCAGCCTGACAAGGTCCCCTCCACCACTACCCTCTGTCTCCTATTACCCAGCCAGTTCTCAATCCACCTAGCTACCTGGCCTCGTATCCCATGTGCCTTAACCTTTTCTACCAGCCTACCATGAGGGACTTTGTCAAACACCTTACTGAAATCCATATAGACGACATCAACGGCTCTCCCATCGTCAACCGTTTTTGTCACCTCCTCAAAGAATTCCACCAGATTCGTAAGGCAAGACCTCCCTCTAACAAAGCCATGTTGCGTATGCCTAATCAGATCGCAACGCTCCAAATGCTCATACATCCTACCCCGAAGTATTTTTTCTATTAATTTCCCTGCCTGATCAGAGCAATTAACTCCTCTATTCTCATCAATCCTTCTACTGTGTTGATTACAATTTGATCACTTTTCAATGTTTAAAAACTCAGTTGCATAAACTCAGCACATATTCTATTTACTTTAACACTTGCAGTCTCTGTTCAATATACTCTATCTTATTTTAAGACTAATCTTTTCTGAGATACATTGAACAGAACTGAAAGCGATATCACAGATGGGATATGACAATGGGTCTGTACTTCTGAAACGTAACTTCTATCCTAAGCATTCCAAACCTCAAGAAAAAGATCAGCTCATTAATTACAGTTCGTACCTGGTCATAGGCTTTTATGTTGCCACATTTAATATCAATTTACTTCTAAGCATACAGCACCTAAGCAGAGTGGATCCTAGACTTTTTTTTAATGCAATATTCCATCAAAATAGTGACTTACATTGACAACAGCAGGTTGCCCTACCGGTTTAAAACCTACGGCTTTAAATTTGAGTTGTTGACAATGATGGGGAAGGGAAGAATTGTAGGATTCTAAAAAAGGATCAGCTGCCACTCAGTAACTCCACGGTAGCCCTGTACATCATCTGCTCATGCTCCAATTCTAGTACATATCAGGCTTCGGCACTCATCGTCTAGGCATTTTTCAAAGGGATGGCAGTGACCCACCGGACTAGTAATCCAGAGGTCCAGCAGCACCCACCTCCCATCAACGAATAAATGAACTACTCAATACTATTTTAGGAAACAGGAGCGGAGATTTTTTAAATCCACAATCAATAGTATCAATCAATAAGTCACATTCCAATTTCACAAAGTTTCAATATATTTGACTAATTTTAGTAATTTGGCAGCTTTAAATCATAATTAATATAAATGATGGCATTACATTTGAGACCACAATGTAGTACTCCCATTTTACTTCATAAGAACCCAACCAAAATTATCCAGTCATCGTCACCTACACTACGCGAGTGTTAATCTATGATAGGCAGTAGAAATCTCGATCAAAGTACAAATGAATGATTAACATGCGTATTATGTTCTGGATTGTGCTATTGATACAACAATTTGAATTATGGGTGAACACCCATGAAATCATAGCACACACCCACACATGATACTTGTTTAAATATAAACTTTGCTGAATGGAATTTCTATTACAGATGTTGGGCAAGAGATAGGCATGGATTCAAACTTTTATATGCAAGAATGTTAAGAAGTTACAACACAGCTGACAGCATAATCTAGTCATCATTATTCTCCCATGCATAAGGAACTTATTCCCAGGAAGTATGGTAATTGCCTGAATGCAACTCATTGCCTGACAGTCACCCACCAGGACTAAATTGAGATAAAAGTTGTAGAGACTAGGTTTGAATTCCCTCTGTATAGAAGATGAAGGGGTAGTCTATTTGAAGTGTTTTAGGATGATTAAGAATTTGATGGGATAGACGGGGGAAATCAATTTCCTCTGGCGGAGAAGTCCAGGACAAGGGGTCTATGGGTGATACCATAAAGTACTTCAAATGAGGGATAGTTGAAATCTGTATCTTGTACTAAAATGCTGAGAGACTTTATCAATTAAAAATTTTGAACTTGAGATAGAGATTGTTGGGACAGGGACAAGGTTTAGGTAACCAAGGCAGGCAGACAGAAAGGGCCAGATCAACCATAATCCAACAGGACAGTGGAAAAGGTTTGAGGTTCTAAATGGCCTAATCCTGTTCCTCAAATCAGATGCCGCTTATCACAGGAACTAGTTTTAATTCTGGTTGATTTTTTTATAGGATGGGTCTTACTGCATGCTGGTTTTACAACGCTGACACAGCAACTTTGTAGAATGGCTTTCAGTAAAGCAACTGCCCTGACAGTTTGCAGCCAATTGCCACTGCACTACACAGTGTACCTTTATATTGTACCTTTTGGGACAAAATGTAACATGGCTGAGTCAAAACCTACCACACCTAAAATTGGTATTTTGTTACAGCATAGGAGAAAATGGATGAAGGGGTTGTTCTGAGGGAAGGTCGAGTAGTTATTCATTGGCGTTAAGAATAATGAAAGGTGATCTTATTGAAACAAAAGATCGAGAGGGCTTGACATGGTAAATATCTTGAGAATGTTTCCCTTGCAGGGGAACTGGAGGGCACAGTTTAAAAAAATGAGTCTCCCAATTAAGACAGATAAGGAAAAATTTCTTCTCTCAGAAGGTCACTAACCTTTGGAACACTTTCCACAGAAAGTAGTGGAAAGTCATTAAACATATTCAAGGCTGAGTTAAACATATTTTTGGTTGACAAGGGAGTTAGAGGGTTATGGGGGCAAGCAGGAAAGTAGATTCAGTCCACGAACAAATCAGCCACAATCTTACTGAAAGACAAAGTTCCAGGTGCCAAGTTTCTATTCCTATTTCTTATGATTTGATGAAGGTGTTTAAAATTATAAAAAGGGATGAGCAAGGTAAAAAGATGGACTTTCCAATGATTGAGGGATTTAAAAATAAGGTTAAAATACAAAAGAATTAGGACAAAGGGCAGAAAAATTTTACTCTGCAGAGTGCTGTGGCATTGTGAAATGAAATAAGGACCGTGTTATTATTTTCCGATCGGTTACATAAGTAATTGAAGATAAGGGACACATGATGGGATGACTACTGTGACATTCAATGACCTGCCCCTATAAGGTAATTTCTTAAGTTTATTTTAAAATGCTCTAAAGAAGTGTTTATTCCAGTGACAGTGAAATACTGATATTGAACAACTTCTGTACAACACTGTCCTTGTGCAGAGTATATGACTGACAATATCAAGGCCTCTCTATTGGGAGTACAGTACCTTGAACACATTACCAATTAGTTACACATACTGCAGAAAGGTTCTGCTTTCAACAACCAAAGGAACTCTCACATTGTTTAAAGAGACATTCAAAGTCATTGGTCTTCTTATAGGCTTGCTTTATGAAAGTGCTTAAACTGAAAACTTAACCCCCACCCCCCCCCACCCCTCAAATCAAAAAAATCTCCAAACAGGAAAGACTAAATGAAAACTGTCAGTCGATGGAAGTCTTTGCATGCTCTATACAAATTAGATTATTATTTGAGAAAATAAATTGCTGCATTTCAGAATGGCTTCACATATTAATAGTTAACAAACAAGTGGATCTTTTGGAATGAAGTACACTTCTCCTTGCTACATTCTAAGTGGGAAAAGTGGATTATAAAGCCATCTGCTTTCACTTTAAGAGAAGGGAGAAAGAAGATAATCATGACTATTTTGTTCATACATTAAAGTCCAACATTTCTCATCTCACCACCACAGGTTTCAGGTTTACAAGTCCAACCAGCTCCTCCATCAACAATACAACAAAACTGGGCTCAGTTCTGCCCTATCCTTTTTTTGATAAACACTGAAAATATCCAGAGATCATTGTAAAGTTTAGTTTGCAAACAGCTGATATGCAGAACTTTACCTTTCAATAATCTTCTCCATCAGATAATTTATCTCCTAGGAAGAAAGTATTAATTCTAAATTTTGCACTGTGCACACTGCTGGCTGGGTTGTTCATAATGTTAAACCAATGCCAAGAAACCATTTACCACACACTGATCTTCACATTCTGAATGAATTAGTTACATAATTTGCACAACATGGTTGCCATGAACTCAATGCTCTCTGCTCTCAAATTAACCTCAAGACTGCTGAAGGCATGGAGCCTCAGTGGACTATGGCCAGCAATGCTCACTGAGCTTTATGTGTAATGTTACATTCTGATAGCATCAGCACTTCATATTCTCAGTTATTAACTATTATTTCTCAGGTGGCAGAAATATTACCAGACAATTCCCAACCTTCAATGCATAATCAGTCATATTTACAATCTAATCAACAGTACCCAGGGGAAATTCATTTAATTATTTGGCTCTTGCTGATCAATGCAAAACGCATTAAAAGTAGTGAAATTCAGGGGTCCAGCAGATCAACTCACAATGAGGAGTGGTGGAAGGGTCTAATACTTCCCCAACAATTTCCACACAGCCTTACTTGGAGCAAAATTTCCACTAGCTGTAAAACAAGGACAGCAGTGAGGAAGTGACTCCTCTGTGACCTGGCAGAAGTACAGTGGACAGAGGCCAAAAGAAGCGGGACCCACCTGGAGATCCAGTCTGACCCTGGAATTCAGTCAATGTAAGAATGTGATAGCACAAATAAAAGGGCACAGGAGGATTGTAATGAACAATTCAGTAAGATAGCTAATAAAGTTAGAATAACTCAAAGCTCCAGACCAGTGAGCGCTTCCTAGAATGCTGAGGGGAGTCTAAAGGTTTTGATCAAAGTTGGGCTAAGGGCTTGATAATTAGAGTTGCAGATAAAGAGCTGGGACTTGGGCAAAGCACAACTGCTCTGTCAAAGAGGCAATACAGGCACAATTGACCAAATATCGTCCTTCAATTTCTATGATCTGCAAATTGTCAACGTAATACCACTGTTCAAAAAGAAGCCAAGGGTGGATCAATCATAAAGCTGTGACAAAACTGATATTCTCTGATAAAGACATAGGTTGGTTAACAGTAATCATCATAAATTAGTAAAAAAAAGTAATGATTGACATGCCAGGGAATGCTCAAAGAATGATTACAACACAGAAGGGGGCTAATCAGCCCATCATGTTCATGCTTATTCTTCGTAACAGCAATTCAGTTTCAAGTCCCCATAGCCTGCTGACTAACGGTTTTTCAAGTTGCTGTTGGTTCCTTTGCCAATCATTGGTGAACTCTGCTTCTTGATCTTTCCCCCAAAGGGAACATTTCTCCCTATCTACTTTGTCTGGATTTGTGATTTTGAACACTATCAAATCTCTTTTCAACTTTCTCTTTTCTAAGGCAAACAATCTTTTTCTACACTCTAGCTATCACTAACACGACATTCTGCGCCCTCTCCTTTCCTTCTTTATGTACGGTATGCTTTGTCTGTACAGCACACAAGAAACAATACTTTTCACTTTATATTAATATATGACAATAATATATCAAATCAAAACATTTCCAGCTCATCTAATCTGTCCACAGAATGGATGTTACATAAGAACATAAGAAATAAGAGCAGGAGTAGGCCATCTGGCCCTTCGAGCCTGCCCCGCCATTCAATAAGATCACGGCTGATCTGTCGTGGCTCAGTTCCACTTTCCGGCCCTCTCCCCATAACCCTTAATCCCCTCATCCTGGGAGCTATTCTCACAAATCTTTTCTGTACTCTAAAGATTTCATACATATTTCCTAAAGTGTGACATCTAGGATTGGATAAATACTTCAGCTGGGGCTGATCCAGAATTTTTTCAAGGTTGTACTCTATGCCTCTACTGATCATTCACCACTTTTGCTTCCCGGCAGTTAGCCAATTTCATATCTATGTTGCCACTTTCTCTTTTTATTCTTTTATTGCATCTTTGAGGAAATAATTGATAAAGGAAACAATATTTATCAATTTTCACAAACTATCAGAAAGAGCTATGCAAGAGATTGACAAAGTGAAGATGCATGATACATTCAAAGGAATGTGGCTGCCTGGACAGAAACAGGCGAGAGTGCTGAAAACAGAAGAGTATAGAATCCCTATAGTGCAGAAGGAAACCATTTATCCATCAAGTCTGCACCGAACCTCCAACACAGCATCTTGCCGAGGCTCAGCCGCCCCTCCCTAGATCTGCAACCCTGTGCATTTACCCTGCTACTTCCCCTTGACCTATATTCCTTGGGAACTAAGGGGCAATTTAGCATGGCCAATCCACCTAACCTGCACATCTTTGGACTGTGGAAGAAAGTTGGGCACCCAGAGGAAACCCATGCAGACATAATGAGAACTTGCAAACTCCACACAGTCATCCAAGCCAGGAATCAAACCCAAGTCCCTGGCACCGTGAGACAGCAGTGCTAGTAACCACTGTGCCACAGTGCCGTCCAGCAGTATGAGTAGTCAGTGTTCTTTATGGAGATGGAAACAAAACACTGTACATGCTGGAAATAAAAAAGAAAATGCTGGAAATACCCAGCTGGTCTGGCAGCATTGGTTTGCCACAGATGCTGCCAGACTTGCTGAATATTTCGAGCCTTTTCTGTTTTATGTCCTTTAGGGGATGTCTGTTAAAGTCATCGTTTTTTTTTCCATTGAGGTCTGGAAATAAAATTTGAGGAACGTTGCCAGAATTTGCAGATAAAATAAAAAAGGTACAAGTTGGCTAGGAAAAGGATTATGAGCAACTTCACAAAGTCAGACAGGCCAGCAGATTGGCAATATAATGCTATTAGCTGACATTTACTACAAGAGAGATACTGGAGGGAAGAAGCAGCATTGTTAAAAAGTGAAATGAAGTGTATAAAGAGCAGAGTTCTGGTGATAAATCTTTATCACCAGAGCAAAGAAATTGGGAAAACAATTAAAATAGAGAGTTTGTTAAGACACGGCATATGCTATCAGCAGACTGTTTGAATAGTTTTAAGAAAAGTGGATAAATATTTTAAAATTAGAAAAATGTGGAGGAAAGAGCAAAGAAAGACTAAGTGAATGGTTCCTTTACAGGATAACAATAACTATTATTTGTACAAAGTGCTTAAACACTAAGTGTTCCAATGGGCTTTTCAAGAGTGTAATCAAATAAAATTCAACCACATAAGGAGGTATCAGAGCAGATGACCACAGGTCTGGTGCGAGGGCTAAGTTCTGTGGCGTAATTTAAAGTGGGACAGAGATGGAGGGGTGTAACAATGGAGTTTCAGCTCATAGGGCCAAGACAGCTGATGACACAGCCAAAGGTACAGTGTTTAAAATCAGGCATCTGCAAGAAGCTAGAAATAAAGGAGTACTGATATCTTTTGGTGGTGGTGGTTGTGTTTGGCAGGGGTGGGGTGGGTTGGTGGGGGTGCTGTGGCCACTATGAAATCTGAAAACAAAATCTTAAAATTGAGACATTGCTTAACTGGGATCCAATGCAAGTCAGCAAGCAAAAATATGACAAGTGAAAGGGACTTGGTGCAACAAATGATGTGGGTAGCAAAATTTTCAATTACCTCAATGTCATGGAAGTTCACAAAGCAATGGGTTGGAATGGTCAAGTCTAGAGATAAAAAAAGCCACAGATGAGAATTTCGGCAGATGAGCTGAGACACAGCAGGGAGATGGTATACAGGGATGGCAGGGTTAAAAGCTCACCTCAGAGTCAGGCTAACTAAAGTTGTGAACAGTCTGGTTCAGCCTCAGACAGTTTGGTAGCAGGGTGAGGGAATTGAGTTTGCAGTAGGGACTGAAGACGATGGTTTTGATCCTTACAATGTTTATCTGGAAAAAAATTGTGTTCATCCAGTACTTGATGTCAGACAAGCAACCTGACAATTGAGAGAGGTTTAGTGAGGTACAGCTAAGCATCATCATTGTGGAAATTGAGTATATTGGGATGTTGCTGCTGAGGGACAGCATCTGCATGAGAAATAGGAAGGGTTGAAGAACACTACAGGTAATGGTATGAAGACAGGAAGAGAAGCAATTGAGTGATTCTTTGGTGTAATTAGATAAGAATGGAAACAGGTTGAGTTGTGCAGTAGAGGTGGTGCATTATGGAAGAATGGTGTGGCCTCCTGTCCTGGAGATTACAGATAGGTTCAAAAAGAAAAGGAAGTATATAGCTTTCCTTTGACAGTGAAACAGGATATGATTTGCGACTGATTAGAGCCTTTTCAGTATTGTGGCACAGAAAATCAACTGGCCAGATTTAAACATAGAGCTTCAGACGGGTACAGGTTTAGAAGGCATGCTGGGCTGAACCACCAGCGCTGTGTTGTAAATTTGTGAATTATAATGCCCATGTATAAAATGTTCAAGCTATTACACTCAATGTACCAACATCACAGATTTCAATGATTCAAGATGGCAGCTCACCACCACCTTGTCAGGGGCAATTAGACATGAGAAATAAATGCTGAGTGTAGCAGCGATGTTTATATCCCATGAAGTAATAAAGAACTGCACCATACGATTTAGTATAAATTCACATGCCATTTTAAAGAATAACAGATTTCCATCCCTACATACTTTTCAAGTATAACTACTAATTAATTTGAGAGAAATAGAACCAAACACATAGTAACTATACTTTTAAAATATTTGTGGGTGGGATGGGGGGGGGCCTTGAGGGTAGGAGGAAAAGAACAAATTTTCACAAGCATACAACTAGCGAGCTGAGAACTTGCACAGCAGCAATTCATTATTGTATAAACAGTTAAATCATAAAGAACAGATTGGGGCAATCACTCATTACCACACGCGTAGCCAAGTCATAAAAATTTATCGAAAGGAAATGCATACTATCAAGTGGAATCAAAAGGTAAAAAACAAATGTTATCTAATCCTCCCTATAGTTTAAGTCATATCCTGGAGTAGCCAGTATATCGTGATACTGTGATTTTAAGTTTCTCACCCATGTGACTATTTTTCCATGTGTCAACAGATTATTTCACCACAGAACGCATCACAACTTAGCTCAAAAAACCTGAACACAAGTCACATAACATGAATGAGAAAAGGGAACTTTGGTTATAATGTAATTATCTCAGTTTTCTCTAACACCGGATATTGAATCCAATCATAGTACCAATACGGCATCCAAACTGAGATTAGATGATTCAGCAGAATTCAGGAACCAAATCTGGGTCTTACTAAATAAAGTGCAAGGCTCTTGTCAGAGTCAGATGGTTGTGGGTTCAAACCCCACTCCAGGGACTTTGAGCACAAAAGCTAACACTTCCAGTGCAGCACTGAGGGAGTGCTACGCTGTCAGAGACATTGGGCTTGATTTTCATTCTGGGTGAAGGAACCTGGCTCCTAGATAATTTTCAAGCTCCCAGATCTGCATTGCAATCTGTAAGTGAGGATGCACTAACTTGGCCAGTGAACTTGACACCAATTAGTGGCACCTAGCCTTGCCAGGAAGTGGGAGCTGTCTGTACAGCATGATCCTCAAAGAGACGCAGCAGTGTGGATGGCACCTATCCTTGTCTTGCAGGAGACAGGAAGCACAATATCAGAGGGCTAGCAGTTTGCAAAGAAAGTGGCTAACTAAAAGACACTACATCCAATCTCACACAAAAAACCCTACTTAGTGACAATTTTTGCTCAAAGAACTATCTAACTGCTCCTCACATCCAACTTCACAGCTGTGCACAAATGTGCAAACTGTTTTGTTTTTGCAATTTAAATTGAAAATTGCCTTCTCGTTCTCACCAGCCTATTAGCAAGTTCCTTAAGGATCTTAACAGACAGTTAACTACAGCAAGCAAGATCCTGGCTCCACCTCCAGCCTCACTTTGAAAAAAAGTAGCATGTCCCATAGGCATCAGGATGTGGGCATCTCATTTGGGAGCTTGCCAGTTCCTGTTGCCATTCCTACAGCTCTCATCTTTCAGCCAAGACATTAAACTAAGCACCCATTCTCTCTCAGGTGATCATAAAAGATTCCCATAGCACAATTCAAAGACCGAGTGTGGGGACTCCCCAGTGCCCTATCCGATATTCAATATTCAAACAATATTACTAAAATTAATGACCTGGTCATTACAAACTGGTATTTGTACAGCTTTGCCATGTGAAAATTGGCTGTCCATCTTGCAATACATTCGTACATTGTTTCCTACCTTACAATACATTGCTTATTGATTGTAAAGTACTTTGGGATATCCTGAGGTTGTGATACATACTATATTAATGAAAGTCATCAAATACAAGTGATGAAGAAACTCTGAACTTGAAATAAAACTAGCCAGAGATATTACTTACAGATTGGAAGTGATATAACAAATAGAAAGCCAAGAAACATGCATATCAAGATTGTTTGGTAGTAAGGCAGTTTTGAAAGCTCTGGACCTCTCAAATAGATGGAATGGCCGTGCTAAAATTGCCCTTTGGTGTTCAAAGATGTGTAGGTTAGGTGGATTAGCCATGGTAAATGTGCATTAGGAAGGAGGGGGTTGGATAAGATGTTCTTTCGGAGAGTTGGCTTAGATTCAATGGGCTGAACAACTACTTCTGTGCTCTTAGGGAATCCATGGTTAACTTGAAGAATAATAGTTTGACTGGTATAGCACATGCTGTGTGGTTAGTTTAGTTTAAGTCATCGGATGGATTGTACTACTTACAACAAGATCCCAGTAACCAGTGAAGCCAAGCAGCAGCATAGATTTCCTGGTGTCTTACCCAATGCAGGTTGTGAATGTGGGATGGCATAGTAGGGTAGCACAGTGGTTAGCACTACTGCCGCACATCGCCAAGGACAGTGTTCAATTCCTGGCTTGGTCACCGCATGGAGTTTGCACATTCCGAAAGACATGCTGGTTACGTGCATTGGCCATGCTAAATTCTCCCTCAGTGTACCTGAACAGGTGCTGGAGTGTGGTGACTAGGGGATTTTCGCAGTAACTCCATTGCAGAGTTAACGTAAGCCTGCTTGTGACACTGACAAATAAACAAACTTGATTCCAGGAACACCTCACTTCTTTAATGGAAATGAACTTGAAAACTCAAAGAGGAAACAGAACTGCACTGTCACAGAGTGAACTACCACCACTGGTGAGAGTGAAACAAAGAAACACCGCAGGACTCTCAGCCAATCCTGCAATCTGAGAATCACCCAGTTGACAATGGCCATATTAAAAAATAAAGACACCTAAACAAGAAGGACTAACTTGTTGTAAATTTCTTAGGTGTCTATTTTACAGGTTCCACGTGTAGTTGAAACCTTTTTCAGAAAGGAGCATGAGCCATTTTAGAATATATCTTTGATATTGATAGGGGAATGAGAAACATTCACTTTGGCTATACAAAGAAAATTACAGCACAGGAACAGGCTCTTTGGCCCTCCATGCCTGCACCGCCCATGCTGCCTGACTTAACTAAAACCCCCTACCCTTCTGGGACCATATCCCTCTATTCCTGTCCTATTCATGTATTTGTCAAGATGCCCCTTAAGTCACTACCATATTTGCTTCCACTACCTCCCCTGGCATCAAGTGCCAGACACCCACCACCGTCTAAAAAAATCTGCCTCGTACATCTCCTTTAGATCTTGCTCCTCGCACCTTAAACCTGTGCCCCCTAGTAACTGACTCTTCTAACCTGGGAAAAAGTTTCCACCCTGTCCATGCCCCTCAATCTTATAGATTTCTATCAGGTCGCCCCTCAACCTCTGTTGTTCTAGTGAGAACAAACCAAATTTCTCCAACCTCTCCTCATATCTAATGCCCTCCATACCAGGCAACATCCTGGTAAATCTTTTCTGTACCCTCTCCAAAGCCTCCACATCCTTCTGTTAGTTGGTGACCAGAATTGAACACTATTTTCCAAATGTGGCATAAGGTTCTATAAAGCTGCAACATGACTTGCCAATTTTTAAACTCAATGCCCCAGCCGATGAAGGCAAGCATGCCGTATGCCTTCTTTGCTACCTTCTCCACTTGCATTGAGACTTTGAGTGACCTGTGCACCTGTACACACAGATCTCTTTGCCGATCAATACTCTTATATTAACACATTTTCCTTGAAGACAGAAAATGCTGTAAATGCTCAGCTGGTTAAGTATTCAGCTTTTTGGCATTTTTCTCAGTACTAATTTAAATATTTGAATTTCAATGGATATATGGAAGATTTATCTGTTGTTTTTGGCTTGATTTTAAAATGGAGGGGGCACCCACTAAAAGGAACCATAGTTATAACAATGCATGCTATGTCTGTGAAATGGGTGAAAACATTTGCATCACCCCCTTCAAAAGATTATCCTGCCAGTAACTTTGTGGTAAATAAAGCACAACAGCAGTGCACACATTAAATAATTGAAACAATTCACAGATTTAATGTACAGACTGGAAACTAGCTGGGGTGTGCTTTCTGCTCCCATTTTGCTGCCTACACAGAGTTGTCATTACTGTACTCTGCAGGTTATGTGACACAGTTGATTCATGCTGGAAAACATGTTGTAGCTAGTCATCAAGACCCCATCACGTGCTATAAATCAATGGTTTAGTAAGCCTATCATTCTCTTTCAAACTTTTTAAAAAGCATTTAAAGTTCCATTTTCATTACCCCTTTCAAAAATTAAAAAACTCTGCCCTTGAAAAACTTGAAACATTTTTCATAGCAGAACCAGACCAAAGCAATTGGTGACATTTCAGTCATTCTGCTATAGTACATTGTCTCCTTATCCATAAAGTCAAAAAAACTTGGTACAAAAACTTAAAACAGTAAAGGGAAGCATCAAAAAGAGGTTTCTAAGAGTCTGCAGCTTACAGATTTAGATTACAAAGAAAATTACAGCACAGGAACAGGCTCTTCGGTCCTCCACACCTGCACTACCCATGCTGCCAGATTTAACTAAAACTCCCTATCTTTCTGAGACCATATCCCTCTATTCACATCCTATTAATGTATTTGTCAAGACACCCCGTAAAAGTTGAACATTGCTGTTCCAGTTTATTCATCTGGGTACTCTCTTCAAATGAGGATAGACTTCCAACAATAAGTCCATTTCCCCCAACCTCAACTGTTGATATCACCAGCTATGCAGTCACGTTAAGTTTCAAAAACTAAAGTTTATTTATTAGTGTCACAATTAGGCTTACAATAACATGCAATAAAGTTATGTGAAAATCCCCTAGTCACCACATTCCGGCACCTGTTTAGGGACACCAAGGGAAAATTTAGCATGGCCACTGCACCTAACCAGCACATCATCTGGACTGTGGGAGGAAACCCACACAGACACAGGGAGAACGTGGAGACTCTGCAGAGTGACCCAAGCCAGGCACTGTGAGGCGGCAGTGCTAACCACAGTGCCACCCCAGAAATGTCTGGGGAAAAGAGTTTTCCATTAGAACCAAGAGCAAAACAGAGCAACAAGTGCAGCATCTGAGGAGACAGGACAATCTGTGAATCTCACCGAAGCGTTGGAACCACCCCCAGGGGGTTTGAAAAATTCGGGTGTAACGGTAGGCTGTCAGGGAACCTCCCCTCCCCTCTTCACCCAAACTTTCCTGAATGATGTAAAGGGTGAAGGGCAAGGTTGACTCCCAAAGATTTAAACCCATTCCAGTTAAAGAGACCATTTCCCCGATGAGGGAAAAATAATTATTCATTCAGTAGATCCCAGAGAATGATTGCCCACCCCACCACCACTCACTCTCTCTGATTCAGGCGGGGTTGTCGCCCCCATGATCGTCCCCCTCAGCCCAGCAGCCTCTATTTCCACCCCCCCCGCACTCTCTGTCCTGGGCGGCCCCTACTCACCCGCCGCCGCGCCGGCCGTTACTCCCCCGGTCCCCACCGCTCCTCCAGCCATCACCGGGGCCGCTCCCACATGTGTGTTAACCTCACAGGCGCCCGCTGCCGAGTCGGCTTTCCGGAGCGGGGCACCCCGGCGCCGGAAGGCGGGCGAAGAGCCGGACATGAGCTGCAGCAGATCCCGCTGGCGGAACGTTGCGCACAGCCGAGACGGTGCCCGAAACATTACCGGCCGCATAGACTGCTCTTACTATCCACCTTCCTTCAGCCGCTAGAAGACAGTGAGACTGAGTGAATCACTCCGCCCGCCGGCCGGCCGGCCAACTGCCGGCCCACACCTCCCCCTTCGTATTGCGCAGGCGCCACCGCCTCGCCCCTCCCATCACACGCAAGCGCTGCCACTCAACGCCACACTGTGACACACAAGCGCAACTGCCCCACCCCTACCGACACACATTGATACGCCCCCGCCCCCACACTATGACGCTCAGGAACGACAGACCCACTCCCAGCACCACCCCGTGACGCGCAGGCACAATTATTACACGCTTCCAGCATCACCCCAGTAACATGCAGGCGTGGCTGCCCTGCTCCTAGCATCACCCTGTGACGCGCAGGCGTGGCCGCCCCGCTCCCAGCACCACCCTGTGCCGCGCAGGTGCGGCCGCTTCGCTCCCAGCATCACCCTGGCTGAGACGCGCAGCCGCACCGCCACTCGATGTCGTGTAGGCGTTGTTGTCTCTATCATGCCAGGTAAACACTAATGTTTCAAGGAAAAGACACAATTTTGTGAACATTTCACCAATTAAAAATGTTATCTTGAAGTTAATAAAAGAGGGATGTGCAGGAATACCTGCTTGATATTTCAATTTAGCTGACACGAATTGTTTGCGCTCCACTACCCTGTCAAGGTGCACGTGGGATGTTTCCATGTTGAAGTTTAGCCAGTTAAAACCATCCAGTTACTGAAGTCAGTCACTGGCAGACTGGCTATGGTAGACAGTGCTAATTAGTGCTAATAGATGGAGGAGTACCCCTGAAAGGAGAGTACTAGCTAAATTTATCAGGATATTTAATCACAATTCCTACAATGTGGAAGGAGGTCATTTAGCCCATCGAGCCTGTACCGACAACAATCCCACCCGGGCCCAATCCCCTTAACCCTAGCTAATGCCCCTGACACTCAGGGTCAATTTATCATTGCCAATCCACCTAAGCTATCCATCTTTGGACTGGAGGAGGAAACCAGAGGAAACCCACACGGACACAAAGACAAAATGCAAACTCCACACAGACAGTGACCCGAGGCCAGAACTGAACCCAGGTCCCTGGTACTGTGAGGTAGCAGTGCTAACCACTGTGCTGCCCATAGTAGTCATGCTAACATTCTGGACAGAGTGACCTTTTACTGATCAATTTAATCCGTAACCTTTTTACTTTCTGTTTTTCAGGATAAGTATTTTGTAGCAAGTCCAGCAACAAGGTCATACATGGTGGCACAGTGGTTAGCACTGCTGCCTCACAGCGCCAGGGATGCGAGTTCAATTCCAGCCTCAGGCCACTGTCTGTGCGGAGTTTGTATGTTCTACCTGTGTCTGTGTTGTTTTCCTCCAGGTGCTCTGGATTCCTCCCACGGCCCAGAGATGAACAGGTTAGGTTGATTGGCCATGCTAAATTGCCCCTTAGTATCTGGGGGATTAGCAGGGTAAATATGTGGGGTTACGGGAATAGAACCTGGGTGGGATTGTGGTCAGTGCAGACTCGATGGGTTGAATGGCCCCTTTCTGCACTGTAGGGATTCTATGATACAACACAATAATATGATCACATTTTGCTTTTAAAACCAACACCTGAAGTTGAATTCTTAAATAAAAGTATCATCCATTTTATGTTGTCACCTTCTGAAACCTTATTTTAAAGGCCTTAGTTAAAAATGTTGGGATATAGGAAAGCTCAAGTGAATTGTTTGGAATAATTTTTTATAATTCCTATTGATTTGGAAGATCAGTAAAAAAATTCACTATTCCCCTCATAGCTCCCATTCAATGCTGCATCCTCCATAAAGGGAGAGAATGCCACAAAGAAAGAACACAATTAGTAAATATATTTGCATGGAGAATGGATAAGCTAAATTAAAAAAACCCAATTGTATACAATACTCAGTTCACTTTGCTGCACTTCAGGGCAGTTCCAGAAGATACTGACAAGGTGTGAAAAAAGCAGGGTAGTTGTGCTGGGTGACTTTAACTTCCTCCATATTGACTGGGACTCCCTTACAGCCAGGGGCTTGGATGGAGAGAGTTTCTGACCTAAACCATAACAGTGGAACCACAGAAAGTGAATGAGATGCTTAATGAGTACTTTGTATTGGTATTCACCAAGGAGAAGGATGAGACAGATGTTGAGGCCAGGAATAGATGTGTGAACGCTTTAGAGAATGTCACTATATCGAAGGAGGAAATGTTGAGTATCCTAAATTGTATTAAGCAGGACAAGACCCTGGGGCCAGATGGGATCTATCCTAGGTTACTGTGGGAGGCAAGGGAATAAACAGCTGGGGCCTTAACATCTTCTGTTAGATGTGACCAGGAAGACTTTTTGGTACTGTATGTTGACAGTTCAACCAGGGAGGTGGTATTGGGGAATGAACCGAGCCAGGTGATCTATGTTTCGTTGGGGGAGCATTTTGGTCTTACCAACCGTAATTCCGTAAAATTTTGGTAGCCATGAATGAGTACAAGAATGATCCTTGGGTGAGAATGCTTAATTGGGTGAGGACCAATTGTATCCAAATTAGGCAGAAAGTGGGGAACATGGATTGGAAGTGGCTATTTGAGGGCAAATCCATGTCGAGCATGTGGGAGACTTTTAAAGGCCAGTTGATTGAAGTGCACGACAGGTATGTCCCCACAGAAATAAAGGATAGAAATGGCAGGATACAGGAACCGTGGACAACAAGGGAAATTGTAAGCTTAATCAAGAGGCAAAAGGAAGCATGTGATAGGTCTAGACGTCTAAAAACTGACAAACCCTTGAGGAGTATAGTGAAATGGGAAGGAACTTAAACGTGGAATTAAGAGAGATAAAAGGGGCCATGAAATGCCTTTAGCAGACAGGGTCGAGGAGAATGTCAAGGCTTTATATGCATATATGAGGAGCAAGAGGATAGCAAGAGAAAGAGTAGATCCACTCAAGGACAATGGAGGGAAGTTATGCATGGTTTGACATTAGTGTACCTTTAAGAGTTTTTTAAAAATCATGCTCTCTGTAGCTGTCATTGTTGCCGGGCTGTCTGTAGGTTCCTTTTATTGCTCCTTCAGTGGTTTAAATGAATCATGTTTATTTTTATTCTGGGTTGTTTTATGTCTCTGCATTGTCAGAAGGAAGAATGTTTGCAGGTCAGTTGACAGGAGCTCTTTCATTTTCAGTTGTGAACTGCAGGTTTAGTTTTAGAAGGGACATCAAAAGAAGTGTTTCTGTCTCTCCCTGGTTTTGGGAAATTTTGCTGGTTAGCTGAAAGCCTTCCTGGAGTAGAAAATCTGCTGTTGATTTGACAAGAATCTCTCCTGGGTGTTTTGGGAAGCTATTCTAACTTCAAACTGTCCTGAGTGTGTCAGGAGAATTGCAGTATTCATCCAAAGGACTCAGTTCCGTATTACTTGAGCATTAGACTTTGCTGTGTTAAACCTGTGGAAAGGTTTTTGTTTACGGAATTGGTTTGTTTGAAACATCTTACAGATCTTTGTTAAGGGTTATACATTATTGTGGTTGTTCTGTTTGTCATTGATAAAAATTATTGCTAATGTTCTTAAATATACTTTGTTTGATAAAAGCTCCCTAGTGGGTCATTTGAATAATACCTGAGGTGAAACGTATTATGCTTACTCTAGCCAAATTCAAGGTACAAAACATATGATTCAGGTATGCTCCGTAAAACACTTTGGAATTTCTGACCTGAACCATAACAGTGGAACCACAGAAAGTGAATGAGATCCTTAATAAGTACTTTGTATTGGTATTCACCAAGGAGAAGGATGTGACGAATATTGAGGTCAGGAATAGATGTGTGAACGCTTTAGAGAATGTCACTATATCGAAGGAGGAAATGTTGAATATCCTAAATTGCATTAAGCTGGACAAGACCCTGGGGCCAGATGGGATCTATCCTTGGTTACTGTGGAAGACAAGGGAATAAATAGCTGGGGCCTTAACTACTGACCACAGGCGAGGTTCCAGAGGACTGGAGAATAGCCAATGTTGTTCCTTCTTTTAAGAAAAGAAGCAGGGATAATCCAGGAAATTATAGGTCAGTAAGCCTGACGTCAGTGTTGGGGATGCTTTTGGAGAAGGTACTGACGGACATATACATGCACATTTAGAAGAAAATGGACTAGTTAGCGACTGGCAGCATGGTTTTGTACAAGGAAGGTCCATTCTCACCAACTTAATTGAGTTTTTTGAAGAGGTGACAAAGATAATTGATGAGTGGATGTAGTTTATATGGAATTTAGTAAGGTGTTTGATAAGGTCCCACATGCAAACTGGTACAAAAACTAAAATCACATGGGATTCAGGGAGGGCTGGCTAGATGGATACAGGACTGACTTGGTTATAGAAGAGTAACAGTAGAAGGATGTTTTTCAGAATGGAGATCTATAGCTAGTGGTGTTCTGCAGGGATCATTGCTGGGACCTCTGTTGTTTGTAGAATATATAAATGATCCACAGGAAAATGTGGCAGTCTGATTAGTAAGTTTGCAGATGCCAAGAAGATTCAAGGAGTTGCTGATAGTGCCGGACATTGTCAGAAGATACAACAGATATAGATCGATTGGAAACTTGGGTGCAAAAATTGCAGATGGAGTTTAATTTGGACAAATGGGAAGTGATGTATTTTGGAGAATCAAATTTAGATGTGTATTATGCTGTAAATGGCAGAATTCTTAGGAACATTAACATACAGAGGGATCTGGGCATGCGGGTCCACAGTTCCTTGAAAGTGGCAATACAGGTAGCCAAGGTGATTAAGAAGGCTTATGGCAAGCTTGCCTTCATCAGCCAGGGCATTGAATACAAGAGTTGGCAAATCATGGTGCAGCTATATAAAACTTTGGATCAGCCACATTTGGAGTACGCATGCAATTCTGGTCACCGCACTACGAGAAAGATGTGAAAGCTTTGGAGAAAGTGCAAAGAAGGTTCATCAGGATGTTGCCTGGTCTCGAGGGCATTGACTATGAGGAGAGGTTGAATAAACTAAGATTGTTTTCACTGGAAAGACGGAGGCTGACGGGAGACCTGATAGAGGTTAACAAAATTATGAAAGGGATAGACAGGATGGGTAGTCAGAGGCTTCTTCCTAGGATGGAAGTGTCAATTACAAGGGTGCACAGGTTCAAGGTGAGAGGGGGAACGTTTAAGGGAGATGTGCAGGGGAAGTTTCTCATGCGGAGAGTGGTAAATGCCTGGAACACACTGTCAGAGGAGTTGTTGGTGGAAGCAGGCATATTAGCAATATTTAAGAGGCATCTGGATGGGTACATGAATAGGGAGGGAATAGAGGGATCTGGACTGTGTAAGGGCAGATTTTTTTTTAGTTTAGTTCGGGCATCATGATCGGCATAGGCCTGGAGGGCCGAGGAGCCAGTTCCTGTGCTGTACTTTGTTCTCTTTCTTTGTAAGTCCTGGAAAAAGTGTGCTTGCAAAAGTTGTATTAAACTGCGTTTGTTGTTGTTTTAAAAATGAACAGTCATGACCTGAAACAATTCTGTTTTTTTGCCTCCACAGTCGTTCTTTTACATGCTAAGTGTTTCCAGCAATTTCAGTATAAATTTGCTGAAGTTTATTGGCCCATAATCTTGGAAGCAGTCACATTAAGAAAGCATTCTCTCGTTATCAGCTAGCTCGACTAAATGGTATCTGGAAAGTCCAAGTGCTGCAATTTTTCCAAAACTCAATGGATGCAATGTCCTCAGTGACTGATGAGAGACATGGCCAAATTATTGTGGAAATAACTTTTTCATTTTATTTTGTCTTCACCACTGATCACAAAGGAAAAACAGCAACATGCAAAAATACTCATTAAATATTGAATGCAAGGCAACTTTGATTCCAATTAGGAAAAAAATCAGAATGATCAGTTTCCAGGGTAAACACTTCTGGACACGCCATGAGTTATGAGTCACAATGCGATTCCACTTTTGTCATTTTTCCCAAAGGCAGACTGGTATTCTCTTGTTCCTCCAACACAGATATTGAAAACTTTGACAGGCAAAGCATTATTCTTTCTTAAAGTTGTGCAGTTCCAAGTTCAGTCAAGAATTTGACTGGCTGGATGTGATAAGCATAAGTATTCATAAACTGCAGATGATTCTGTAGCACCTGCCCTGCATGATCCTAGAAACTTACTTACAAATTGCAGTTATATTGCAGCATAAATGTGTCTGATCCTTGAGTATCATTGGCATTATTCCAAGACTGGATACCACTGGAAACAGCATGCTAATCAGTATCTGTGAAGATGCCAGCTGAATTAACATCGTGGGTGAAGTTCATTTGGAACTGGAAGCAGAGAGATAGATGGGGTGGGTGGGTGTGTTTGCATGTGTGTGCCTGTGCACGTGTGTGTTTATGAATGATTCTGTCCTGTGACAGCGCATTCGTAGTCAACACTCTCAAGACTAGGCAATATCCTGGTGAACTGTTCTTGCACTTTAATTTTTATGTAATTTAATGTTTTATTTGTTTTTATGATTAGGCTGTTCATTGCTCGCCCCTCTATGAAAAAGGAACTTTTGTTTGAGTGTTTTGTTTGATGACATTGGGGCAGCCCAGTGTTGTACTCATTGGCCCAATTGGAAGGGTACCAATACAATACTCTTTTGAAGTCTATTCATAGTTGTAATTACAAGAGCACAACAGCTAATCTGAGCACCATGAGGCCTGTTATGAGCAGCCCTAGATGAGGTTCCCCAAACATTGTTACCTGGACAAGATCCCCTCAATTTGTCATAATTTGGCTAGGATGTCTCCAAATTGTACAAACCCAGGTGAGGAGGGATGTCAGGCTCTGTGTCTTTGCTCAACCCACCTTCTGCTGGTAGCAACAAAGGGTTAATCTAACAAGGTTCCCTTTTCCGTGGATACCTTTTCACCAATAGTTATGTTGAAAAAGGAGCCAATTTAACTAGACTTTTTGGCGCTAAGATAGAGTAAGTTAATTAAAAAAAGGACAAATGGTAACACACATGTATTTACATTCATATGGATTAGAAGTAAGAATTGAGTCTAATAATAAGTAAATATAAATATTATATGGAACAGTCCGTGATTTGAGAGGAATAGATGATGAGCCTTGCAGTTTGATTCCAGTAGTTAACTTCGACTGGCGAATAGTTAGTTCTTACGTTCAGGTGTTCTGGCTGAAAAATTTCATTTCTTTTTCCAGTTGCAATCATTCTGCTGGCTGATGACTTTCACAGTCAGAGAGAGTTTTAGATGTTCCTGCAAAAGTTGGCTATTCTTACAAGGGTCCTGTCTTAATTACTCTATCAATCAGTGTGACAAATTCCTTGCTGCTTTTCTTACTGCACACACACAGACCAACAGATAGACAGAGACCCTAATAGCATGCAGGCTTTTAATTTTTTCCTGTGTATATTCCAACTGAAGACCCAGGATACACAATCTCATCCAGGCAATTACACCCAGGGTCTAAACTGTTTTATTGATTGAAGGATAAGTATTGGCCAGGAGAGCAGGTGATTTCCCCACTTCTTCAGAATATTGCCACGATATCTGTTTATCTGTTGCATTCATCTGAGAGAGCAGATGAGCCTTCAGTCTGATGCCTTGCCTGAAAGAGACAACTTCGGATAGTGCAACATTCTCTCAGGACTGAACAGAAATATAAAGTTACTTTCTATCATCAGATCCTAGAATGAGGCTTGAACTTACAACGTTCTGGCTCAAAGATGGATTAGGGTTTGTGTTTAAACCTTGAACTGAAATACACTGAAACAACATACAAAGCCATGCATGGCCAGAGGGCTGAGAGTAAGAATGGGATTGGCAAATTAAAGCGGCAAGCTGCAGGTAGCTCAGGGTTTCGCTTAAAGATGAAGTGAGTTATTTGACAAAGTGGTAACCTAATTTGCATTTGGACTCCCCAACATAGAGGAGATTGACAAGAGTAGCATAGACTACAAAAACTTTGAAATTAACAGAACTTTATTTACTTTTATCACAACATAGCTTATAGTTTAACACACAAATGAATGTTTCAAACAATTGCTGGATGAAAATAAACCAAGGTACATCTGGAGCTGGATCTACCTGAAGGAGATGGAAAGTGGGAGTATGGAAAGTTTCCAGCTCTACAAACCTTCTCCATTAAGGAAGCCCCGGCCTGCCATATTTGCATTCCGGTGAGGTGGGGCATTTATGACTGACCGCAGCCTCTGGAGGCAGACCCAAGGCAGCAACAGAAGAAGGCATTTGTTGAAGCCAGCAGGCTGGAAGGCCCATCTCCATTTATTGGGACATTGGTCTACTGTAATCATGACTATCAGGCAATTATTTCTCATTTCCCCACCTAGCCTCTCATGTCCCTCCTGCACTTTCCATGCTCTTACTTGCCTTCATGCCTCTTCATATCTCCCCATCCCCATGCCCCCCATACATCTTCCACGTCCTTCAACCATGTATAATACCAATGAGTCTTTGGAAACTCTGTCAAGTCTTTGAGATGCTCTTGAAACTGACAATATAAGAAACACATGTTGAAAATCTCCTTTGGAAAAAACTGCTCATCTTACAACATTATAAAAATGTTGATTACAAGCAGCCATTCATATTATCAATGACAAAAAACTTCTATATCCTTCACAACTCTTAATCTTGTGTAAATAATCTCAGCCAAGCATTCAAAATGATGCCATCTGGCAATTGTATCAACAAAACAGGCTGAACAGAAGACCGCACGATGGTTCCTTGGCTGAGCTCCAAGAATGGTTAATAGACTCAGCCTTGAAGGCAATGTTGACACAGCTTTCATGGAAGTGATAGCTTTATTTAATTGACACCTGTATTATCTCATAGTGACCTGATCTTCCCTTGAAGAGTTTTCTCAATGCCTCTGTTTATTTACATAGGATTAAGGTGTGTGAAATATATAAAAATGTTTTGACATTGATTCTATGAATGTTTGCAATTGATTGGCAGCGTTATGAGACGATAACAAGGGCAATGTATTTCAAAGGAAATTTTCAATCTCTTTAAGTTGATTCCTGCCTCGGAACTAGGGCTCCCCCATGGTTAACAACACTTCCAAGGTGATATGAACTATGTCTTTTTACAAGCTATCAAAATTGTGGGGTTTTGAAATGCCCACCCTGCAATGGAGCTAGCAAGGGCAGAAATGCTGGGTGCAGGCTGCCTATTTGCACCCTTATCCCGAAATTGCTGGAAGCAGGTATATAGCAGGGATCCTGGAAGCAGGTATATAGCAGGGATCCTGAAATCAGATCCCACCCACCATTTTTAAAGGCCACCCAACTCAGCTGCTGAACCTACATAAATTAAGTATTTCAAAACTGAGCTGGATATACTCCTGTTAATCAAACATATTAAGCCATATGGAAGTGGCCAAATGGTGTTGAATACACATCATCTCCAACCTAATGGAATGGCAGAGCAGGTTTTGGTAAATAAATGGTCTTTTCCTGTTCCCATTATCCTGGAGGCAGAGGAACAGCTGAGGGGGTTGTGAAGTTCTTACAATGAAGGAAAGGGTTTGAGATTCTGTATATTAATAATTGCTACGAGAGGGTTTGGGCAGGAAGCTAAGTTAGAGGCTTCTAAATGGAGGGTTCCATGAAGCATTAATTGAGCAAATCTCTTAAGACATTGAAGAGAATGTAGATGGCCAAGGTAAGCAATTAAAAATGGGACAGATGTGCAATGCCTTGCTTGACTTGCCAACGATGTGTAATCTTTTTGTGGCACCTGATCTGCAATCTGAGCCTGAGAACATTGACACTCAGTGCCACTTCCCTACAGCTGATACAAGCGATAATTCTGGATAGCATTGTGGCATCACGACCAGGACTTCGGAATCTGTTTGCCCTGCAGTCAATGCCCTCTTGTTGGGTACACTGACACAATCAGGTTTCTGGCTTTAATTAGTTGAATTGGGTAAATGGTAGATCCCTGGGCTGTTCCTCTTTATTTCATGCTGCCTGAAGTTAATTAGAACTCCGAAAAGGATGAATGGATTCTCTGTTTGTCTTCCAATCTTCCCATACTCTCAGTGAAATTGTGTGTACTTGGTGCCAAGCTGTGCTTTCCTCTGGGCACAAGTGGTGCTGCAGTGGTAAACTTGTGCACAAAAACAATGACAAGGCCATCATGCAGTGTTACTAGAGTGAGATATAACATCTATTTGATTTGATTTATTATTGCCACCTGTATTAGCACATTGTGAAAAGTATTGTTTCTTGTGTGCTATACAGACAAAGCACACCGTTCATAGAGAAAGAAACGAGAGAGTGCAGAATGTAGTATTATAGTTATAGCTAGGGAGTAATGAAAGATCAACTTAATGCAGGGTAGGTCCATTCAAAAGCCTGATGGCAGCAAGGAAGAACTGTTAGTGTGTCAGTTGGTACGTTACCTCAGACTTTTGTATCTTTCTCCTGATGGAAGAAGTTGGAAGAGAGAATGTCTGAGGTGTGTGTGGGATCCTTAATTATGCTGGCTGCTTTTCCGAGGCAGCGGAGGCTCATTTGCGTGAGGTACTGGGCTTCATTCACGACCTTTTCTAGATCTACTATCTAAGCTCTCTTATTTGATTCTCTCCAATTAACTGCTGAAGCGCGCAGGCTAAATCATCTTTTTACAGGCTGCACATATATTTTCCAGATATTTCTGCAGCTCAGACTTGGACTGTCTGTGAACTGTCCCATGAAATGTGTATAGCCCCATCTAGAGGTTACTGGCGAATGTAAACCTTTAAAGGGGAGACCATGGTGTAATTCAATTTGAGGAAATTTTAGTCATGAATGAATTAAAAACAAAAACTGACTTGTGTTCCTGGATGATGTCACCAGCGGCAGACCATAAGTGAGAAATAGGAGACAACAAAGGATAAATCTTGGGCGACACCAGAGGAATGTCTGGGAGCAAGGAAAAGAAGCCATCTCTGGTCTTTCACTGGCTATGATTAATTTACAACCTTATTGTAAAGGTGCCTCTTGTAGCAGTTATAATATTGTTGAATTTTGCACTCAGTTCAAGGGAGAGAAGGATGGGTTTAAGACTAATGTCTTAAGTAAGGGCAATTATGAACGTGTGAAGACAGAGCTGGCAAAAGTGAATGGATGAATTAGATTAAGAAATAGATCAGTCGAGATGCCGTTGTAGACATTTAATGAGCTATTTCATAAAGCTCAACGAAGATACATTCCAGTGAGAATGAAAGACTCTGAGGGAAGGATGTACCATCAATGCCTAAGTAAGGAAATTAAGGATAGTATTTTAATTTAATTTAAAGAAAAAGTGCACATTTCCATGAAGATTAGTGGCACGTCAGAAAATTGGACAGAATATAAAAAAAGCAAAAAATGACTGAAAGAATAATGAGGAAGAAATTAGAGTGTGAGAGGAAGCTAGCTAGAAAGAGAAAAATAGAGTATCTATAGGTATTTAAAAAGGGAAGAGTAACTAAGGTGACTGTGGTCTCTGAGAGTAAGTCTGAGAAATTAATAATGGAAAGTAAGGAAATGGCAGATTAATTACCAGATATTTTGAATTTGTCTTCACTGTGGAGAAATCCCAGAACTAATTGTGAGACAAGAGGGGAATGGGCAAGAAGAACTTAAAATAATCACCAATTACAATCACCAGGCACATGTTTTTGAGAAAATTATTAAAAATAAAAGCTGACAAGTCCCCTGGTTCTGATGGACTTTATCCTAGGGTCTTAAGAGAAATGACTACTGAGATAGTAGATGCATTAGTTTCAATTTTCCAAAATCCGTCAATTCACATCACAACCTCAAATGGGCACATTGTTTTTTGTGGGGCCTTTGCTGTGTGTAAGTTCGCTGCCATGATTCCTACCCCCCCTAAAAGTGACCAGTGTTTTGGGACTTCCTGACTTCATGAATTACGTTATATAAATGCAAGTCTTTCTTTCTTCTTTCTACTGTGACCGAAATAAAGTTATTTGTTCAATAAGGAAGTTGTGAGGATAGATTGATAAACTTCGGAGGGCAGGGACACAGAATTTTCTTTCATAAGAATACAAAAGCATTGACAGTACCTGTTCTGCAGCAGTGAATTTCTACAGAATTCATGCTTTCTGAAAGAATTCTGTATGCATACCAATACATACACTCTTTCACCTTTACCCAACTCCAGTAATATTTGCATCTAATTGGTCTAATTGCAGATCCAGATTTCACTCAAACAAGACACATCATAGATCGTAGAACCCTACAGTGCAGAAAGAGGCCCTTCGGCCCATCGGGTCAGCACTGAACACAATCCCACCCAGGACCTACCCCCATACCCCTACGTATTACTCCCATTAATCCCTCTAACCTATGCACCCCTAGACACTAAGGGGCAATTTCTTAGTATGGCCAATCAACCTAACCAGCACATCTTTGGACTGTGGGAGGAAACTGGATTACCCGGAGGAAACCTACGCAGACACGAGGAGAACATGCAAACTCCACACAGACAGTGACCCGAGCCGGGAATTGAACCCAAGACCCTGGAGCTGTGAAGCAGCAGTGCTAACCACTGTGCTAAGACATATGAATGATGGCACGGTGCTCTCCAAGCGCCAGAGACCTAGGTTAGATTCCTGGTTTGGGTCACTGCCTATGCAGAGTCTGCATGTTCTCCCTGCGTCTGTGTGGGTTTTCTCTGGGCGCTTCAGTTTCATCCCACATTCTGAAAGATGTGCTAGTTAGGCGCATTGACCATGCTAATTTCTCCCGCAGTGTACCCGGACAGGCACCAGAGTGTGGAAACTAGGGGATTTTCACAGTAACTTCACTGCAGAGTTAATGTAAGCCTACTTGTAACACTTAGAAATAAACTTTAATGCTGAGCGTCCATTTTGTTGTCAAGCCTGCTCTTCTCACCAATTGACGTCAACACACATTCTTGAGGGTTTGCTGAATAGCAGTCAGAAGTGGGCAACTTGGGATGATCGATTTCCCAAACTCAGGCTCTGAGAAAGATCATCATATCCGTGCAAAAGCCCTCTGCAAAGGTGGGAATTTGAATCAAGTACAAATTTTGCGCATTAACGTGGCTCACCCATTGATTGGATGCACTTGCTGAAGCTATTGTTAAAGTTTAAACACAAGAACTTTTCACTACAGATTTGCCACAATGCTGAATGAAGAATTTATATGCAATGTTTACTTGAAAGCTTTACTTACAGGCTTTGTAAGCAACTCACACACATAATCATACATAATACACAATTTAAATTAAAAATAGGAAATCATTATAGGCAGGCTGTAAGAGGTAAGTATCCTCGCATTAAGTCAGCAAACCTGAATAAAACCTGTAATCTCTGGATTTCCACCAGCAATTAAATCTAATGCTTCCATTTTTCATTCAGCACCGTAATACTGACTTTAATAAACTATTCTTACTTCAGACTGATAGCATTAGCGTTTCATTTTCGTTATTTGGTGTATCTATAAAAGCTTTATTTTTAACGTTTTAACTTTTATCGACCATGCAGGCAAACTTTACCATATTCCTGTCATAGTGGTATTGATCCTGGCTGCAGAATAAAATCAATCTGTACTGTTGCCATTAAGATGAGGATACAGTCTGTACAAAGCAAGGAAATTAACACGGTGACGTTTTAATTTGTTGTATTGGGAAATGCATTAGCGGGAGTCAAAGTTAAAGTTACAGCTTATTTATTAATCCCAAGTAAGGCTTATATTAACACTGCAACGAAGTTACTGTGAAATTCCCCTGGTTGCCACACTACAGCGCCTGTTTGGGTCAATGCACCAAACCAGCACGTCTTTCAGAATCTGGGAGGAAACCAGAGCATGCGGAAGACATGGGGAGAACATGCAAACTCCACACAGACAGTAAGTGAGTGTAAAGAAAAACAAATTGCAGCTCATTATTTTCCTCTGGTGAACTTTCAAAGTTCAAACTTCTTACCCTTTTGTTTTAAATGCACTGATGCAGTTTAGTGGAGCAGTGATGTGATCTGTGAGGGTAGATTTTTGCTTTGGGCAGGTAGCAGAAGGAAATGCCCAAGCTATCATGATGGTCAGGCTGCATTTTTAGGTTGCAAGTGGAATTTGGGCACTCACAGGCAGCTTGAGCCGGTCGGAGTCAGGAGGGTTTTGGTGGGGGATGAATGACGCTCATCTCAACCCCATGGAAAAACCTTTAAAAAAATCAGAGACTTACCTCATTTTGGAGAGGCTTGCAGCGGACCCTTTAGCATCGTTGTTTAGGTCACTTGATATCAGGTACTAACGGGCAGAATATGTGTGGTGCACACTCCACCTATTAGTACTTCAAAATTGCACTGTGATATGACTCCAATTTACATATTGAAAGTAGACTCTGGGAATGACTATATTGTCCACGATTTCCCAGTTTTGATGATCCGGGTGAAATTCCCAGATTTCAAAATCTACGCTTAAATCATTTCAAACAATTGATTATCTCAGAATGTGTTTTCCTTGCAGTCTCGGAAATACAAAATGCAGATTTGTTCTGAACCCTTTTCAGATCTGCCACACCATCCAACAACTCCCATGGAAAGGAGCAAAGCAAAGATGCGACAGAAGCAAAAGACATTTGGAAGGAAGAAGGTGAATAGATCCAGAGTGAAGGAGAAGCGTGAGAGCACACAGACAGAAGAACAAAGAAAGACAAATGCAGAGATCGTAAGATGAGGACAGGCACAGAAACCGCACCAGGTTGATGACAAAGGCAGGCAAGCTCTCACTTACCGCGGGCAATATCATAAGAGGTAGATGGATACTTCAGACAGAGTGGGAGAGAAAATGAGAGGGAGAGAGTGAGTCAGTAAATAATAGTTGGAATTTTTCTTTGGCTGGTTTCCTTTTCTGGGCAAGATACTAAGTGGTGGCTATTTCTTCTTTGAGGAGGAACTTCTTCTCTGAGGGTGATGAATCTTTGGAATTCTGTGCCCATTGAAGCAGTGGATAGATTTCTGATCAGTAAGGGAATTAAGGGTTATGGGGAGTAGGCGGGTAAGTGGAACTGAACCACTACCAGATCAGCCATGATCTTATTGAATGGCGGGGCAGGCTCGAGGGCTAGATGGACTACTCCTGCTCCTATTTCTTATGTTCTTATGCTATGAAACATATCCTACTGAAGAGTAAACACCTTCAGGAAATGAGGGGAGGGAATAGAACTGATAATGAAAAAGTATTGAAGATGATCAATTAAATTGCCATGTTTATCGTCCTATTTCTATTCCTATCTTGTTTATTTACTGCTTTGTTTTTGCACTAAGTCCTTCAGGGTCTGTTATGCCTGATGCCTTTCTACTTCACTGGAAGTGTACTCTGATCAATAGTGACTATTAGTTACAAGTTTAAAAAAAATCCTTCTGAAATGTTTTCCATCATTGTGTATTGCTCATGCATGGAAAGTGTAGATCTATTTTTATGGTAGGAAAGGAAATTGGGTAAGAGGCCAGTACAAAACATATCCAAGGCCTACCAAGAGAGGCGCACAAAACTCCTCCTAAATGCTATAACTGTTGTAATACTTAATTATCATATTAACATTCATTCTGATTATAATTCTCACAATATTTAATTTTCACATTAAAACCATTCTAGATTTTTTAACAACTTCCACACATGTAGTTCAATATTTGTTAAAAAGTACAATGATCTATGGAAATTATTTTGTGTAGATGATTAGGGTACAAGTTACACTTCCTCTATCACACTATATGAAGGACTTTGTGTGTAGATTGACACTTAGGCCATCTCTACCCGCGAGTATAAAACCCCTTCCAGCAGCCTGCCATACACCAGTTAGGCTGCAGCAACTGCAATACAGCCCCTGCCCAGGATGACTCCTTCAGAATCATAGAATCATAGAATTGCCACAGTGCGGAAAGAGGCCATTTGGCCCATCGAGTCTGCACTGACAATAATCCTACCCAGGCCCTATTCCACATATTTATCCCTCTAATCCCTCTAACCTATGCATCCTGGGACAGCAGGAGTCAGTTCACATAGCCAGTGTACCTAACCCACACATCTTTGGACTGTGGGAGGAAACTAGAACACCCACAGAGACACAGCGCCAGGGATTCGGTTCGATCTCTGGCTTGGGTCACTGTCTGTGTGGAGTTTGCACGTTCTCCCTGTGTCTGTGTGGGTTTGCTCCAGGTGCTCTGGTGGAGCAACAGAGCTGACCACTGTGCCACCGTGCCGCCATAGAGTGTCTGAATAACCTGGTGGATCTCTTCAAAACTTTTACAACTTTGATTGGAATGCCACTGAAACTCAAATAAAGAAATTCTCCTGCCCCCATCCTCCCCTTACTAAACAGTCTGTGTTTCAGAGAGTGAGAAAAACAAACTGCTCTTAGGTTTCTGCCTATCACAATTGCACTCAAATTGTAATCATTTTCTTTCTTGCCTTAATGGAAAAATTATATTCTCTCTTTCCTTGAAGACACGTTTGAGATCAAGCATGTATTATGCAGGAAGTTATGGGTTTATCATGTTCTCCCAGGGTGTACTGGTGCATGCATAGCATCATCAATACTTTGCAGCCCAGGGCTGCCAATCTCTTGGCCAGTTTTTGGTGATTTTTATACCCATGTTTACTGTCATTGATATAGTGCTGAATAATATGGTTGCTCAGAATCAGTGTGAAGTTGACTGACTCCATGCCAAGCAATAAAATGCCGCAGGGCTCATTGACCAGGGCTGAGTGAGATTTCCACCCCTCACTGGGGCAGACGACCAATCCTCTTGAACTGTTGACCCTCCCCAATCTAATTGGCCAGCAGCCTCAGCAACACCAGGAAGACACCAGTGGCAGCTGATGGACTGCAGCTGATGCGAGAACCCCAAGGCCTATTATCCCCAGAGGAGGAAAGTGCAGGGTCTTGGACTGGATGGGTTTGGGAGCAATAGGGGCAGGGTCAATGGTGGGAAGAGTGTTGGTTTAAGAGAATGAGGCAGAATTCATTCTAAGGGGTGTTGCCACACCATTGGCAAAGGGCAGTTCCTAAAGAGCAAACCCACCCACGCCATCCTCTCCCCACCACACCTCCCCCTTCCTTCCCTCCCTTAAACCAGTAAAAATCAGCTTGCCACTCCCGCCATTCTACCCAGGCCAAATGGATGGCATGAGCAGCATATTATTAGTGTTAATAGGCTTGATGGCAGACCTAATTGACTTGTAATTCATTATTTTAATATGTTGGATGGGCTGTAGATTTCAGCACCCAGAATTATTGTGGGGATGAGTGCTGGGGTGGGCGGAATGGTGGTGAGATGGGCACCCACTCCATTTTACATGCCTGCTGGGGACACACAAAATTCAGCCCATAATCTTCCCATCACTTCATTATCCACAATTAACATAGAATGCCTCATTAATGCAAGAATACACACAAGTAAATAGCACCTCATTAATGCATAGGATTTAAGAGCAAAATCCTTCTAATCCCCTCTATATTATGTGGAATTACAGTTTGTACGAAGCTAATTGCATTGATTGAAGTCTTGTTTCATTTATTTGATAGCGATCTGTGACATTAATTGTTATGTAGTAGAGCGCTATATTAGCACCATCATGTCATACATTGCAAAACCATTTTGCCCACGATACGCATTAATCCATTGGCTATAATCAACAATGACTCTATTTTCAGTGGAATAGAAGATTTTAATTGAGCAGAAAAATAACTGAAATGGCCAAAATATATATTTAGTGAAATGAAATGAAAATAAAATACTGCAGATGCTGAAAATCTGAAATAAATGCAGAAAATGAAGGATCTGACAGCTTTTGTGGAGAGAGATTCGTCACATTCTTTAGTCCTTAATGTTACCATTAATAGTCCATTTGTCTTGTGTCCAACTTATCTCTGACCTTCCATTCTGCTCCACTTTCTTCATGCTCCTCTCCAACTAGATAATCTAAAACAATTATTCCTATGAAATTCATCCCCAAACTCCGTGGCCTGGGCCTTGGTTCCTCCATCTGCGATGGGATCCTGAACTTCCTGACCCACAGACCACAATCAGTAAGATAGGCAACAACACTTCCTCCATGATCATCCTCAACACAGGTGCCCCACAAGGTGCCCCCGATCATACTCCTTATATACCTATGACAATGTGGTCATATTCCCTTCCAACTCAATTTTCAAGTTTGCTGATGACACCACCGTAGTAGGTTGGATCTCAACCGATGAAGACACAGAGTACAGGAATGAGATAGAGAACCTGGTGAATTGGTGTGACGACAATAATCTGTCCCTCAATGTCAACAAAAAACTAAACGAAGGAGATTGTCATCAGCTTCAGGCAGCCTAGTGGGGAACATGTCCTTGTTTACATCAATGGGCACAAAATAGAAATGGTTGAAAGCTTCAATTTTTTAGGTGTCTAGATCACCAGTAACCTGTCCTGGTCCCCCCATGCCGATACTATAGTTAAGAAAACCCATTAATTCCTCTGCTTTCTCAGAAGACTAAGGAAATTTGGCATGTCAGCGACGACTCTCACCAACTTTTACAGATGCACCATAGAAAACATTTTTTCTGGTTGTGTCGCAACTTGGTATGGCTCCTGTTCTGTCCAAGACCACAAGAAACTACAAAAGATCGTGAATATAGCCCAATCCATCAAGCAAACCAGCCTCCCATCTGTTGACTCTGTCTACACTTCCTACTACCTTGGCAAAGCAGCCAGTATAATAAAGGACCCCACGCACATTCTCTCTTCCACCTTCTTCTGTCAGAAAAAAGGTACAAAAGTCTGAGGTCACTTAGCAACCGACTCGAGAACAGTTTCTTCCCTGCTGCCATCAGAATTTTGAATGAACCTACCTTGCGTTAAGTTGATCTTTCCCTATACCCTAGCTATGACTGTAACACTACATTCTGCACTCTCTCGTTTCCTTCTCTCTGAATGGAATGCTTTGTCTGTAACGTGCAAGAAACGGTACTTTTCACTGTATGCTAATATATTTGACAATAATAAATCAAATCAAAACATTTCTATCCCTCTTCAACTTTATAGAAGGGTCATATGGACTTGAAACATTAACACTGTTTCTCTCTCCACAGATGCTGTCAGACCTGCTGAGTTTATCCAGCAGTTTCCTATTTTTTATTAGTTCAATATTCAGTGAGATGTATGAAATCCACATCAAGAGCCATCAGCTGCTCCACAGGCAGGGAAAGCAGAGGCAGGGAAAGCACAGGCAGGGAAAGCACAGACAGAAAGCCGGGATGAAAAGGTAATCACAGAGAAAATGCAATCTGTGTGTGGTGTGCTGTCAGGTTAGGGGATTCAGAAGAGGAACTGAATGCTAGGCAGTAAAGCAAATAAACTAAACAACACTGGGGTCTCGTCCAATTGGGAGTTGTTGCTTATTTGAGTTATTTACTCAATTTTGGATGTCAGATTTCTTTATTAAATTATCATTTTAGTTGGGCCCAGGAGTCAGCAGACTGCAAAATTACTTGCTATGCTCTTTTACTGTGGGTAGAGAAAAATTGACAGTGATTTCCTTTGTGAGCTCAGATGTGGTGCTGTGAGAGGCAGGGAGCTGGTTACCTGTCCATACCTCAGCTAACAAATGCTGCATACAACAAGGAATGGACAATAGCTGTATGGCTACTTATATGAATAAGTAGGAAAAACACACTCCAGTTTCCTTCACCTTGTTGTTGGTGGTTTTAGCTTCAACTCCCTGGGCATGAATGTCTGAACTTCCCTTCAGAAATCTTTCTGCTTATTTACCTTTTGTTTCTCCTTTCAGGCACTCTTCATAACCTGTTTCTCTGACTAAAATTTTGGTCACCTGTCAATTAACTTTTGATGCAATTTGTTGTCAAATTTTGCCTGTTAACTTTTCTGTGAATTGTCTTGGGATGTTTTAATGCATAATGCAAATGTTAATAAATGCTTTCACCTTGGTTTACCAGTCCATTTGTCTGTAAACAATATATCTCAAAGACTATGGATATATTTCTACAAAAAATGAATGCAGAGGGTGGCATGATAGCACTGCACCAGGGACCCAGGTTTGATTCCCAGGTTGGCTTACTGCCTGTGCGGAGTGTGCATGTTCTCCCTGTGTCTACATGGGTTTCCTCTGGGTGCTTCGGTTTCTTCCCACAGTCTGAAAGACGTACTGGTTAGGTGCATTGACCTTATGGCGATGAGGGGAATTTCACAATAACTTCATTGCAGTGTTAACGTAAGCCTACTTGTGGCATTGATAAAATAGACTAATAAAGTAAGATAGGGTATGGTGCAGTGAAGAACGGCTTTTTTTTGACAAGGATTCAGGTCCGGACCTGGGAATTCTTTTGAGGACCTGCATGACTTTGGGAGATAGATCAAACTACTTTTTTTTTAGAATGATGTGAATTATCTTATGTAGAATGTTGTTGATTGTTTCAGAATGTTATGGGATATTAGCCACTGTGGTGTAATTTGTAAAAAGAATAAAAAATACAAGCAGAGTTTTCAGAGCAGGTTGTATGAAATGGATTGGCTTGAAGCCTGCTCAATGAGATGGAAGTTCGTAATGAAAATGATTTTATTTTCAACTTTGTGGTTACGGAGGATCAATAAAATATTTGAAATAGTGAACACCTGATTGTAAGTTGTTTAGGCACATTTAATAGGGTAAAAAAATCAGCTGTGATAAATGTTATAGCATAGTTTAATGTTGAGCTAATATAGCATGGCAAAAGTATGCACCGTACTACATGCCCTCTAGACTTGTTGATGTTTTGATTTTAGTTTACTCATCTTTCTTGAGACTCATCATTTTCTGTTTGAAGATGAAAAGACATTATTCAGTTAATGTTTGCCCAATATCAGTCAGAAAGCATCATCATTTCTTTGCCTGATGTAGATAAATTCTCAAAACAGTCCTGTCAGTAGTTTATAAAGCTGTCTCGTATCCTTTGTGTTCTCGCTCGTATCCTTTGTGTTCTCGAGTGGAATTTTTTGTATGGCTCAGAATACAAACTGTTTTATGTGCACTTTAATGAGATGAGGCTGTAGCAAAAGTGCAATGGTTTAAGAAGGCAGCTCACTATCAAGGGCAATTTGGGATGGACAATAAAAATGTTGGCCTAGCCAGTGATGCCCACATAAGAAATAGGAGCAGGAGTAGGCCATCCAGCCCTTCGAGCCTGCCCCGCCATTCAATAAGATCATGGCTGAACTGTCGCTGCTCAGTTCCATTTTCCCGCCCTCTCCCCATAACCCTTAATCCCCTCTCCTATCAAAAACCCATCAACCCGCGTCTTAAAAATATTTAGCGAGGCAGCCTCCACCACTTCGATGGGCAGAGAATTCCAGAGATTCACCACCCTTTGAGTGAAGAAGTTCCTCCTCAACTCCGTTCTAAACCGCCCCCCTTTTATCTTGAGGCTGTGCCCTCTAGTCCTACTGTCTTTTTTGAGCAGGAAGAGTCTTTCCACCTCTATCCTATCCATCCCATTCATCATCTTATACGTCTCAATGAGATCTCCCCTCATTCTTCTAAACTCTAACGAGTACAAGCTCAGTTTATTCAGCTTCCCCTCATAGCTCAACCCCCTCAACTCCGGTATCAGCCTAGTAAACCTCCTCTGCACTCCCTCCAAGGCCAAAATATCTTTGCGCAGGTGCGGCGCCCAAAACTGCACACAGTACTCCAGCTGCGGCCTCACCAATGCCCTATACAGCTGCAGCAAGACCTCCCTACTTTTATATTCAATCCCCCTCGCTATGAAGGCCAGCATCCCATTTGCCTTCCTGACCACCTGCTGCACCTGCAAGCTGGGTTTTTGCGACTCATGCACAAGGACCCCGAGGTCCCTCTGCACCGTCGCCTGCTGCAGTTTTTCGCCCCGTAAGTAATAGTCCTTCCTACCATTCTTCCTACCAAAGTGGACCACCTCGCACTTGCCAACATTAAATTCCATTTGCCATTTCCTGGCCCATTCGCCCAGCCTATCTAGATCCTCCTGTAGACTCTCCACACCCTCCGCACAATTTGCCGTTCCCCCAATCTTGGTGTCATCAGCAAATTTCGACACCCTACACTCGGTTCCCTCCTCCAGATCATCTATATAAATGGTAAAAAGCTGAGGCCCCAGCACCGACCCCTGGGGCACTCCACTAGTCACCATCCGCCAATCCGAATAGCACCCGTTGACCCCCACTCTCTGCCTCCTATTTGACAACCAATCCTCTATCCACACTAACACCCTACCCCCAACTCCATGTCCCTCGACCTTCTGCAATAACCTCTTGTGAGGTACTTTGTCAAACGCCTTCTGAAAATCTAGAAAGACCACATTCACCGGCTCTCCTCTATCCACTGCCCTAGACACATCCTCATAGAACTCCAGTAAATTTGTCAGACACGACTTCCCTTTAATGAAACCGTGCTGCGTCTGCTCTATCAAGCAATTCCCTTCAAGATGCCTCGCAATTTCCTCCTTAATGACAGATTCTAACATTTTACCTACCACAGACGTTAAACTAACCGGCCTATAATTCCCCGCCTCTTGCCTGGCACCCTTCTTAAACAACGGCATAACATTAGCCGTTTTCCAATCATCCGGCACTTCTCCGGAATCTAGCGACGTCTGGAAAATAACCACCAAGGCATCCACTATCACCTCCGCCATTTCTTTCAGAACCCTCGGATGCATTCCATCCAGTCCTGGGGACGTGTTCACAATTAGCCCCTCCAGTCTGTCGAGCACCGCCTCTCTAGTAACAGTAATGTAATTAAGACCCTCCAGTCCTACCACCTTTCCATCGCTAACATCCGGTAAATTATTCACGTCCTCCTCCGTGAAGACAGAAACAAAAAAGTTATTCAATACCTTAGCCATATCCCCATCCCCTACCACTAGGTGCCCTTTCTCATCCTCTAAAGGACCAACTTTCACCCTCTTCCTTTTTATATATTTATAAAAACTCTTGCTATCCTTTTTTATATTAAGCGCTAGCCCAGCTTCATAGTTTCTCCTACCCTTCTTTATCAACTTCTTTGTCAATCTTTGTTGACATTTAAACCTCTCCCAATCCTCTTCTCGCCCACTACTCTTAGCTACTCTAAATTCCTCCGCTTTTAGTTTAACACTTTCCTTCACCTCCTTCGTTATCCATGGCTTATTACCTCTCCTCCTACTATCCTTTTTGACCATCGGAATAAATTTCCGCTGAGCACCAAGAAAGATCTCCTTAAAGATCCTCCACTGCTCCTCAACAGACCCTCCCTCCAATGCGCTCCCCCAGTCCACATTCGCCAATTCTTCTCTCATCCTACCGTACTCCCCTCTATTCAAACAAAGGACGCGTGTCCGGGAACCCACTTTCTCCTCCTCCATCTGCACCAGAAACTCCACCATACAATGATCATTCTCCCCAAGAGGATCCTTCACCACAAGGTCCCTAATTCTACCCGCCTCATTACATAGCACCAGATCCAAGATAGCTCGCTCCCTCGTCGGCTCCAACACACACAGTTCGAGGAAACTATCCCGGCAGCATTCCAAGAACTCTTCCTCGAGCCCCCTGCGTCCAACATGGGTCGACCAATCAATATGCAGATTGAAATCCCCCATAACTACGGCCGTCTCATTCCTGCATGCCGCACTTATTTGCGCGTTAACAGCCCGCCCCACCTCCAGATCATTATTCGGGGGCCTATAGACGACACCCACCAGCGTCTTCCTCCCTTTGCTGTTCCCAATCTCCACCCACAATGATTCCACCCTCTGCTCCTTGGCTCCAATATCATCCCTTGCTACCACCGTGATGCTATCCTTAATCAGCAGAGCTACGCCCCCCCGCTTTTCCCTCCTGCCTATCCTTCCTAAACACTTGATAGCCCTGTACATTCAGCTCCCAGTCCCTGTCACCCTGCAGCCATGTCTCTGTAATGGCCACCAGATCGTATCCATTTGTGTCGATCTGTGCCATCAGCTCATCCACTTTATTCCGAATGCTTCGTGCATTCAGATAAAGTGCTTTCATCCCAGCCTTCACCTGGACCCTATTTGCCGCAACGCCACCAACTATACTCACGCCCCCTACTCCCTTTATTATTGGGACATCCTCGGCCTCTACCCTTACCTGTACCCTCTCCTTAACTTTAGACCTCGTAACATCACCTACCCTCGCACCCTCCCCCCACCCAATTAGTTTAAAGCCCTGTCTACAGTCCTCTTTACTCGATTCGCCAGCACTCTGGTCCCAGCACGGTTCAGACCAACCCCATCCCGCCCGAACAGGTCCCACCTACCCCAATACTGGTGCCAGTGCCCCATAAATTCAAACCCATTCCTCCTACACCAATCCCTGAGCCACCCATTCACTTCCTTAATCCTGTCAACCCTACGCCCGTCTGCACTCGGTTCAGGCAGTAGCCCAGAGATAACCACCTTGTCGGTTCTACTTTTTAATTCCATTCCCAGCTTTTCATACTCCCTCCCCAGATCCTCAGTCTGCATTTTGCTTACGTCGCTGGCACCCACATGTACCACAACGACCGGATTCTCACCCTCCCACTCCAGGTTCCTCTGCAGCCCAGCTGCAACATCCCGGACCCGAGCCCCAGGCAGACAACACACCCTTCTGTGCACTTTGTCATTGTGACAAAGGACAGTGTCAATACCCTTCACCCCACTATCCCCAATCACTACTACATTCCTTTTCCATCCCATGAAATAAAAATTAAACAGCTTCATTTCTCAGGCAGCACATGGATGCACAGAGCAACAGACTTGACTAGCTTCATTTTAATCAATAGCAACAACTTGGTTTTGCATAATAATACAAAATAATGAACAGGCTGTGCTTCCCCTACATTAGGGTTGTCTTGCTTGATATAGATAAAATTATTCTTAACTGCCTGCCTATAGAAGAACGATTTGAGTCTTGGTGTTTAAAGACCTGACAGTCATTGTGTGTTTCCTTTCTTCTTTCTTTCACAAGGTATGCGTATTACTGGCTAGCCCAGCATTTATTGTCCATCCCTAATTGCCCTTGAGAAGACGGTGGAGAGCTGCTGCCTTGAACTGTTACAGTCCATATCGTGTAGGTGGACCCACAGTGCTGTGAGGGAGGGAGTTCCAGGATTTTGACCCAGCAACAGTAAAGGAATAGCAGTGTATTTCCAAGTCAGATTAGTGTGTGCCTTGTTTAATTTGCACCCTTCCCATGATTGTGAACATAGGAAATGAATTAGAAATAGAAACCACAATTTCTATTGTGGTTAGAAGGAGGAGAACTTGCAGGTGGAGTGTTCCGATATATCTGCTGCCCTTGTTCTTCCAGTGGTTAAGGTTGGTGGTTTCTATTCCTATTTCATTTCCTATGTTCACAATCATGGAAAGGGTCTATGCCATTCCCAAGGGTGTAAATTAAACAATGCTGGAGTATTCCTTATTCAGGAAAGGAGTGACACTTTCCCACTTTTTGTTCAATCTGAGCATCCAGACTTGGCCATCAAAAATAACTATGTGCTAACTACTTCATCTAGACTATACCAAGATGTGCTTTATGCAGTTGTTCAAGAACTCTTTCATGCAAGCTAGGAGCAATGATCATTTGGATTCCTCACAATAGTCACCCACCTTGGATGGTCAACTCGAGCTTCATTGACACATGGGAGGGGGGAATTTTCCTGCGAGAAAATCTCACCCGAGGTCAGTGGGCATTTCCGTTGTTCGCTTCTCGTCCCCCTCCGATTCCATGGTGGGGCGGGGCTCTAGAACTCCAGCAATAGTTTCCAACCAGAATATGGATGATGTGTTCCAGCTGTCATTCCTTTCAATACCATACCCATCACATTCCCCATCATGGGATCATTTCTGGTATGTCTCTGAACTGGAGAAGCTGTTACAGGCAAGTGATCTACTTGTGAAAAATATAAAAGCTTTGCAAAATTAGTTGGTGGTATCTGCTCAACAGATAAGTGTGATAATGCATTAACATTAGCATGGCACTCTGACAGTACTTTATATTTGAAAATTTTGCAGATAGGATCAGTGACCACCTTTGTAATCAGTTAGCAACTAATGAAGACATTATACAGCCCAAAAATAATATTTAAGGGTTGATGATCAGTTGATAATATGAACTGGTAACCATACAAATAATGATGAAATCTTCCTACATTAAAAAATTATACTCAATGCTTCTTATTCTAGTTGAACATAATTAGATCCAGCACTAGTCAGAGTACACAAAGCAAGAGCTATGGTCATTCTTCTCCCAAAAACATGGGGTGGAATTCTCCCAAAAACACTCTAGGTGCCGATTTTGCATAAAAACAGAGTAAATTTCATTGCTTCATTCAGCTGTCTCTGCTGATGTCTTCCAGCCGCTGCACTGCTAGAACAGCACAGCGGGCTGGGAGAATCACCCTCCACAATATTTGAAATAACTGCCCATATACTCCATAAGGTGAAGCTTTGCAAGCTAGCAATAATGGTTGCTTCAGATTAAAAAGAACCAATACATCTGACTTCTGCAAAGCATCTTTGACATCCTTGTCTGCTTTCTCATATTCCATGGTAACCGTGGTTGCTCCCCATCCGTCTGCATTTGCAGTGTGAGGACCCACAGAGTTTTTTTTCTGTACTTAGGGACTTTTCTCGAAACAAAATTCTGACTCATTGCCAATTTTCTTTTTGTAATGTTCTCACTATGTTAGGGACTATGGGTTTTTAACCAAAAAAATGTTTGCACATGTAGATTCAACCTAACAACAGATATATTGTAGGAGATTTTGCCTGAACAGAGAGAAACTGAAACCAAAACAGCAGTTTGTGCAACACCCTAATGGCATCACCATCAAATCGTGACAATAATAATGCAACTACTTAAATATATAGAACAGTAGGTAAATGGGAGGCAGCATGCTGGCCATAATAGCTAAAGCCAGCCTTGTCGTCCTTTATCTATGGAATGTACTTTTCAGAGGATTGCTGGATAACTTACTAGGGTGGAAAACCTGGCTGATTTCTTTATTCTATCTACTCTGGGGATTTAGTGGTAATTGTAGTAGCCCCATTGTTACAGCAATTGAAATTCAGTAGCCCAGCACAGATCAGGGATCCAATTAATCTAAATGGGGCAGTTCCATGTTAGCCAATACACTTGCCACCACCTACCCAAGGACAACTAGAGATGGGTTATAAAAAATGGCCACCTTGCTAGTAATGCTCACATCCTAAGATTGGCCCGCTAAAAATGTTGTATTCGTGACGCAGTCATCTGATGCTCTTTGTTTTCCAGCATCTGGGTCAGAACTTTTCCTGTTTTGGATGGATATTTGCCCCTGAAACGAAAAGTTTTTAGCATTTCCAGTGGCAGCTTAACGGGACATGTTGTGATCAACCAGCATAATGGGACAAGGCCAGGTGCACAGCTGCATTGTAAGACAGTTTGTCTCTCAGGTCCAGGATGCAGGTGGCAGAATTGATTAAATTTTAATCTCTTTTCTCCTAAGGTGGAATTGTACAACCTGATATCTGAAACATAGTTGTGGAGCTGATGTCAGTTTGGTGTCTCCGCTGGGACTTCAGCATGCTGCAATACACGGTGTCTCTTTAAAAGTTGACAAATTGGATATTGTTTTGTTCTTCCTCATAAATAGTCACAATCCTAAACATTCAAGTCACCTTAGTTTCCTAGTTAGCAACCGGACCCGATTGGTGGGCAGTTAATGTGGAGCGAGTTAAATACTCAATACTCTTTGTTCCATTCCGATTTCAAAATGCCTCATTTTTCAGGCATTCAAGGTGGCGGACTAGGTCAGGGGGCAAGTAGGACCTCAATGCCATATCGTAACCTGAAAGGGAGCTTGACATGAGTACAGCAGTTTTCAGCATGCCTGAAGATCGGCCAAAGAGGCCTTTCTAGTTTAGTTTAAAACTTGTGGGGCCAGGGGAAGCAGCATTGACTGCCCTGAGACCCTTATTTTTCCTGTTGTTCCACTTTTCTGAGCAGCCATGGTTGATATCTGGATCGCCTGATATCAACCATCCAGCTGATTTCCTACTTTGGTGTTATAAGGCCCTGCCATTAAGATTAGTTGCTACCACTCGTGGGCAGATAATCTGCTTCCCCCACCTAAGAGTTAAAATTCCCACCTTGGTGATGCAGCATTAATTTTCTACAGCACTTGACACAAATAGGAAACAAGCTGATATTAGACACTGGTTTGCGGGGCCAATAATTGTGCTGGGAGGTCTTGTGGCGCAGTGAGTGCGTCCCTGTCTCTGAGCCAGAAGCTCTGGGTTCCAGTCCCACCCCATGACTTGGTGGACAAGGAAGGTGAGTTCATAGTGCAGTGAAGTATCAGTGCAAATCCTTCAGTGATGATTTATGCACTCTTGCTCTGCCCTCATCTTCTTCTCACTGCATTATCTTCTGTGCATAAATCAAATTGGCTGAAATTTTACTGCTTTGCTCGCCACGGTAGTCAGAATGGGTGAGGGGTGGACAATGGAAAGGTCCATTGACCTCGAGATTTTATAGTTTGGGACAAGTGAGGCTGTAAAATCTCGCCCATTGATGGCCTCACCATCAGCTCGTCATCAAATTATGGCCCATTGCTGTTTATAGGAGTGGCCATGTGCAAAATAGTTGCAAGCATTTGAACATAATTGAATTTCAAAGGAATTAGTTGAGTGAAGTGCTTCTGAGAGATGTGATGAATCAGGGTAGATACACAGTTAATTAAACCTTCATATTATTTGTATTTAGTATCAACTGACCCATTGTTTACGGTGCTGTGGAAGCACAGAGCTTCTTTTTCAAATTGTGTTTGAGTTTTGTTGTGTGTTCTTTTAAAAGTGATATGAGCTGGATTCTTTTCCTACCCTTACAGCATTCGTGAACTGTTTTCCAAATGGCTACTTACTCAGTCTGCTCCGGGTTGCTGTGGTAAATTGGCAGGTGAGAGCAAAGTGATATAAATCACTGTCCACACCTACATATTGCAACATATTGTGTAGGGATATGGGGGTACGGCCTGGGTGGGGTTGTGTTCGTGCAGACTCGATGGGTCAAAGGGCCTCTTTCTGCACCGTAGGGTTCTATGATTCTATGAACGCCATGACTGCAGTCCCAAGTAGATAAACTGCGGTTCATTCTGGAGAAATTGAAGCCAGTTATGTTGCACAGAAACCTACAAATATTTGGGTGGTTAAGGCAAATTCTGGAAACCTGAAGTTAAATCTGAAATGAAAATGCTCCAATTATACCAGGTCCGAGAAAGAGGTTAGCATTTCTGATGGGAGTGTGCAGATGCAGGTATAACTTGGATCTATGGTTATGTATAGGAAATTCTCTGACAGTTCCCATGATCCCGATGCATTTTGCATGATTGCAGAATGGATTAACAATAAAGAACACATATGTTTATAAGCTCTGAAGGCTGTCCTAATTTATTAATGCCTTAATGCAAGCATTTCACACTGTTAGAATAAAAACAACTGAATCTATTAGGATGTTGTCAAATGTGATGTGAAAGAAAAGGAATGGAATAAATGAAATCGTTCCAATGGCAAAGTAGCTTAAACCTCCTTAAATACTGATCTTGCATTGGTTTTGTTTGACTTATTCTGTGAAAATATTGGTTACAATTAGTTAAAAATGGAAAATTAAAATGGAAAAATGGGTCACTAGAATGCAATCATATTGTTTCTCCAATCAGCTGTTTCCATTAAAATTAGTGATGGCAGTTAATCTAGCAAGTACTGAGAATTTGGGACAATTACGAGATGCATGAAAAGATGTCACAGCTGCAGTGGATGCTGCAATACTAATCAGGATGGAAAAAGAAGCAAGGAAAAACATTAATGGTCTCATTTTGGGACAGACAGACAGTGGAAGACTGATGCAGAGGATGTCAGAGGAAGGAAGAACAATTTTAGTTTGGTGAGAGTTATGTATTTAACAATCAGGGCCCAAATCCTGATGACATTTTTACACGATTCAGAACTGACATACAAAATTTGCTCTTGTAGGTGTAAAGTTTTGTGAATCAGCAGTGAAACAGCTGAAAAAGACAAAGCAAAATAACTAACCAGTTGATAGTTCCTTTATTTTCATTCATTTATTGGACATTAGTAGCACAGTGAGTAAGACCAGCATTTAGCAATGGTAAGTTTCCTTCCCTAAAGGACATAAGTGAAACAGGTTGGTCTTTATGACAATCTGGTCATTTTATGGTTGTCATGACTGTCAGCAGTTTTTTTTTAAATTCCAGACTTATTTAACTAACAGAATTTAAAGTCCCCATCTTCGAGGGTGGGATTTGAACTCACATCCCCGGGTCATTAATCGATGCCACTGGCTTACTACTCAACAATAGTGCTAACATGCGACATTACCCCCTTATATTAGGCTTGATAAACTTTGTTAATGTCCTGATTAAAACGTGGGCCAAACAAATTGTGAAAAATATCCAAGTGAAAACTGACAGGTGGTGTGTTTTTCAGGCTTACAATGAACACAATGCCAACATCTTTAGCAGTGCGACAGCCTGCAACCAATCTGTGTGCACATTTGGGCCACTGCTAAATTTATTAGGATAATGATTTCAACAGCTGCTTTAAGCAGCTCCAAGATTCTACTCCATAGGTTCCTCAGGGCAGTATCTTAGGCCCAAACATCTTCAGCTACTTTATCAATGACTTTCTCTCCATTATAAAGTCAGAAGAGGAGATGTTCATTGGTGACTGCACCATGTTGTTCCATTTGCAACCCCTTAGGTAATGTCCACATGCAGTAAGACCGAGACAACATTCATGCTTGAGCTAATAAGTGACAAGTTAACATTCACACCACATGAGTGCCATGCAATGACCATCTACATCGAGAATCTAACTATCTCCTCTTTATATTCAATGATATTACCAATGTTAAATCTACCACCACCAACAATCTATAGCTCATCAATGATGAGAAAGCAAACTGACCAAGCCACATAAATGCTGTGGTTATGAGGTAGACACAGTAAGAAGTCTCATAACATCAAGTTAAAGTCCAACAGGTTTATGTGGTAACAAAAGCCACTAGCTTTCGGAGTGCTGCTCCTTTGTCAGGTAAGTGGGAGTCCTGTTCACAAAGAGGGCATATAAAGACACAAACTCAATTTACAGAATAATGGCTGGAATGTGAGTCTTTACAGGTAATCAAGTCTTATTAAGTCTTATTTAAGTGTTGATTACCTGTAAAGACTTGCATTCCAACCATTATTTTGCAAATTGAGTTTGTGTCTTTATACGCCTTCTTTGTGAACAGGACTCCCACTTACCTGACGAAGGAACAGCGCTCTGAAAGCTAGTGGCTTTTGCTATCAAATAAATCTGTCGGACTTTAACCTAGTGTTGTGAGATTTCTTACTATGTTTCCTCCAGTCCAATGCTGGCATCTCCATGTTATGAGAGTAGGTCAGAGATTGGGGATTCTCTGTCAAGTGGGTCATTTCCTGACTTCCCGATGTCACTCTACCATCTACAAGTCACAAGTCAGGAACACTCACCACACTCAAGAAGTTCAGCGCCATCCAGGACAAAGCTGGCTATTTGGTCATTGCTTCATCCACCATCTTAAACATTCACTTCCTCCACTATCAGCAATGCATGTACCATTTACAAGGTGCAATCCAGCAACTCACCAAAGTTCCTTTGCCAGCACCTTCCAAACTTGCAATCTCTAACACCTAACAGGTCAAGGTTAGCAGATGTATAGTAAAGCTATCATTTGGAAATGCCCCTCCAGGTTCACACTATTCAGACTTGGAAAAGCATTGCCATTCCTTCATCATCACTGGGTCAAAGTCTTGGACCTTACTACTTAACAGCATTATGGATTTCTCTTCACCACTGCAATAGTTTAAAAATATTACTATGAGCAATTGTGGACAGATAGTCTTGCTGATGATGTCAACATCTTGTGAATGAATTTTTTAAAAATTAGTCTCTTGTGTATGATGATGAAGAGCCTATAATCTGTTCATGGACTCCTCTGGAAATTTGTTTCCAATGTGGGGAGTAGGTACCAAGCCTAACCTGTTCAAATTTCTCCCGCAGTCACTGCAGCCTAAGTAATGACCTCTGATGAAAGATAAAATATAGTTAATTTAAAGAAAAATGGCACTTCTATGGAACCAGGGAGGATAGGATCATTGAAACCCTACAGTGCAGAGAGAGGCAACTGGGCCCATCGAGTCTGCACTGACCACAATCCACCCAGGCTCTACCACCATATCCCTACGTATTTACCCATAATCCCTCTAACCTACTCATTTCAAGACACTAAGGGCATTTTTTTTTATCATTGTCAATCGACCTAACCCGCACATCTTTGGAATGCTCCTCCAACTCCACCATACTCATGTTCATTTCCTTGCACAATATCCCTTCTGCTCTCCTCCTCTCAAAGTACTTATGTTTGTACCACTGCTGATGAGACAAGTTTAAAGTTTATTTATTAGTGTCACAAGTAGACTTACATTAACACTGCAATGAAGTTACTGTGAAAATCCCCAAGTCGTCACACTCCGGCGTCTATTTGGGTGCACCGAGGGAGAATTTAGCATGGCCAATGCGCCTAACCTGCACGTCTTTCGGACTGTGGGAGGAAATTGGAGCATCTGGAGGAAACCCATGCAGACCCCAGGGAAGAACGTGCAGTTTCCTCGTAGACAGTGATCCAAGCTGGGAATCGAACCTGGGTCCCTGGTGCTGTGAGGCAGCAGGGCTAACCACTGTGCCAGCGTGCCACCCAAGCACACCAGCATTAATTTTCCTCAAATGCTTGAGCTACCCTTAGGAGCAAAACAGGTGCTCTAAACTGGTGCAAAAATGCTAATGTGGACCAATCTGATCCCCTGGTTGCGGTGATCTCTGTCCAAATGCTGGTGTTCATAGACTTGAAAATGCACATTGGAACATAGGAACAGATCACTTAGCTCCTTGAGAGGCTGAGATCATGACTGATCTAACTAACTCCATATAATCTCTTTTGTCATATATCTCTCAATATCTTTGGACGACAAAAAAACTACCAATCTCAGACTTAAAAATAACAATTGATCCAACATCAATTGCAGTTTGTGAAAGAACATTCCAATCTTCTAGTGCTCTTTGTGTACAAATGTTTCCTAATTTCACTATTGAATCATAACCAATTTCTACCTTACTGTGTCAGAAAGAATAAATTCTTCAAGTCAAAATTGAATGTTGAAGAAGGGTGCTAACCGAGATATTAACCTTTACTTATGTGCATTTTCTTAATATAATTGTTTGAGAACAAATCTCTCATTATGTGGACCTTCGAGTTAAAGTCAGATCAAATACCACGAAAGCAATGCTTGGGCATCGTCTGAAGCATAAAATTACTTTATGCTGTCTTCTCTTCCCCTTAAAACTACTCTGTGGAAAGCACTAGGGTACAATTTAATGTTTATTATTGTGAGACAGTCAGTAATAAACACCAAACACCAAGCAGAGCTGATTAAATGAATTATTTCAGCTATTTGATTTTGCACTGCAATTGCTAGTCATAAAACAACTCTTAGATCACAGTGAATGTTTAATCACTGTCTTATAATTCAATAAAGTGTCATAACCATACAGAAGTCACTGGTTTTCTTCCCAATTCCTAGGAAGGAGGATTTCATAGAAATTATAGAATCATAGAAACCCTACAGTGTGGAAGGAGACTATTCGGTCCATCAAGTCTGCATTGATAACAATCCCACCCAGGAACCATCCCTGTCAGCCCACATATTCACCCCGCTAATCCCTCTAACCTACGCACCCCAGAAAAATAAGGGACAATTTAGCATAGCCAATCAACCTAACCTGCACATCATTTTTGTTACTTTGTCTGAAATGAAACACGTCAGCCCATACTTTTGCCACAGTGAAGACATTGTCCGAGGAATAGCAGAAGTGGTCTAAAATCCTAAGTTTTCCCTCCAAATGAGACATTTCCTATTTTCACAGGGCTGGGACTTGAGCTGACGTTCGCATATGCGCAGTTTACGGAAGCATCCAGAACAGTTAAATTCTTAGCTTCCCTAATGTGGCCTTTTGGTTGGCCAGGAGTGCGAAACTTAGCATAAGCAGATTAGGACATGAACTTGGTGGATTCATTTGGATAGTTCTTTAGAAAGGTAAGGTACCAGTTCTCTGGGATTGTTAAAGTTAAACATGATTGTGTTGTAGGTAAAATGTTAGAATCCGTCATCAAGGACGAAATAGTGAGGCATCTTGAGGGGAATTGCTTGATAGAGCAGACGCAGCACGGTTTCGTTAAGGGGAAGTTGTGTCTGACAAATTTATTGGAGTTCTATGAGGATGTGTCTAGGGCGGTGGATAGAGGAGAGCCGGTGGATGTGGTCTTTCTTGATTTTCAGAAGGCGTTTGACAAGGTACCTCACAAGAGATTATTGCAGAAGGTAAGGGGGCATGGAGTTGGGGGTAGGGTGTTAGCCTGGATAGAGGATTGGTTGTCAAATAGGAGGCAGAGAGTGGGGGTTAATGGGTGCTATTCGGATTGGCGGTTGGTGACTAGTGGAGTGCCCCAGGGGTCGGTGCTGGGGCCTTAGCTATTTACCATTTATATAGAACATAAGAACTAGGAGCAGGAGTAGGCCATCTAGCCCTTTGAGCCTGCCCCGCCATTCAATAAGATCATGGCTGATCTGTCGTGGCTCAGTTCCACTTTCCTGCCCTCTCCCCATAACCCTTAATCCCCTCTCTTATCAAAAACCCATCAACCTGCGTCTTAAAAATATTTAGCGAGGCAGCCTCCACCACTTCAATGAGCAGAGAATTCCAGAGATTCACCACCCTTTGAGTGAAGAAGTTCCTCCTCAACTCCGTTCTAAACCGCCCCCCCTTTATCTTGAGGCTGTGCCCCCTAGTCCTACTGTCTTTTTTGAGCGGGAAGAGTCTCTCCACCTCTATCCTATCCATCCCATTCATCATCTTATACGTCTCAATGAGATCTCCCCTCATTCTTCTAAACTCTAACGAGTACAAGCCTAGTTTATTCAGCCTCTCCTCATAGCTCAACCCCCTCAACTCCGGTATCACCTAGTAAACCTCCTCTGCACTCCCTCCAAGGCCAAAATATCTTTGCGCAGGTGCGGCGCCCAAAACTGCACACAGTACTCCAGCTGCGGCCTCACCAATGCCCTATACAGCTGCAGCAAGACCTCCCTACTTTTATATCCAATCCCCCTCGCTATGAAGGCCAGCATCCCATTTGCCTTCCTGACCACCTGATGCACCTGCAAGCTGGGTTTTTGCGACTCATGCACAAGGACCCCGAGGTCCCTCTGCACCGTCGCCTGCTGCAATTTTTCGCCAGGTAAGTAATAGTCCTTCCTAACATTATTCCTACCAAAGTGGACCACCTCGCACTTGCCAACATTAAATTCCATTTGCCAGTTCCTGGCCCATTCGCCCAGCCTATCTAGATCCTTCTGCAGACTCTCCACACCCTCCGCACAATTTGCCCCCAATCTAGGTGTCATCAGCAAATTTCGACACCCTACACTTGGTTCCCTCCTCCAGATCATCTATATAAATGGTAAAAAGCTGAGGCCCCAGCACTGACCCCTGGGGCACTCCACTAGTCACCATCCGCCAATCCGAATAGCACCCGTTGACCCCCACTCTCTGCCTCCTATTTGACAACCAATCCTCTATCCACGCTAACACCCTACCCCCAACTCCCTGTCCCCCGACCTTCTGCAATAACCTCTTGTGAGGTACTTTGTCAAACGCCTTCTGAAAATCCAGAAAGACCACATCCACCGGCTCTCCTCTATCCACTGCCCTAGACACATCCTCATAGAACTCCAGTAAATTTGTCAGACACGACTTCCCTTTAATGAAACCGTGCTGCGTCTGCTCTATCAAGCAATTCCCTTCAAGATGCCTCGCAATTTCCTCCTTAATGACGGATTCTAACATTTTACCTACCACAGACGTTAAACTAACCGGCCTATAATTCCCCGCCTTTTGCCTGGCACCCTTCTTAAACAACGGCGTAACATTAGCCGTTTTCCAATCTTCCGGCACTTCCCCGGAATCCAGCGACATCTGGAAAATAACCACCAAGGCGTCCACTATCACCTCTGCCATTTCTTTCAGAACCCTCGGATGCATTCCATCCGGTCCTGGGGACTTGTCCACAATCAGCCCCTCCAGTCTGTCGAGCACCGCCTCTCTAGTAACAGTAATGTCATTAAGACCCTCCAGTCCTACCACCTTTCCATCGCTAACACCCGGCAAATTATTCACGTCCTCCTCCGTGAAGACAGAAACAAAAAAGTTATTCAATACCTTAGCCATATCCCCATCCCCTACCACTAGTTCCCCTTATCCTCTGAAGGACCAACGTTCACCCTAGCCAGCCTCTTCCTTTTTATATATTTATAAAAACTCTTGCTATCCTTTTTTATATTAAGCGCTAGCCCAGCTTCATAGTTTCTCCTACCCTTCTTTATCAACTTCTTTGTCAATCTTTGTTGACATTTAAACCTCTCCCAATCCTCTTCTCGCCCACTACTCTTAGCTACTCTAAATTCCTCCGCTTTTAATTTAACACTTTCCTTCACCTCCTTCGTTATCCACGGCTTATTACCTCTCCTCCTACGGTCCTTTTTGACCATCGGAATAAATTTCTGCTGAGCACCAAGAAAGATCTCCTTAAAGATCCTCCACTGCTCCTCAGCAGACCCTCCCTCCAACGCGCTCCCCCAGTCAACATTTGCCAATTCTTCTCTCATTATATAGATGATCTGGAGGAGGGAACCGAGTGTATGGTGTCCAAATTTGCTGATGACACCAAGATTGGTGGAACGGCAAATTGCGCGGAGGGTGTGGAGAGTCTGCAGAAGGATCTAGATAGTCTGGGCGAATGGGCCAGGAACTGGCAAATGGAATTTAATGTTGGCAAGTGCGAGGTGGTCCACTTTGGTAGGAATAATGGTAGGAAGGACTATTACTTACGTGGCGAAAAACTGCAGCAGGCGACGGTGCAGAGGGACCTCGGGGTCCTTGTGCATGAGTCGCAAAAACCCAGCCTGCAGGTGCAGCAGGTGGTCAGGAAGGCGAATGGGATGCTGGCCTTCATAGCGAGGGGGATTGAATATAAAAGTAGGGAGGTCTTGCTGCAGCTGTATAGAGCAATGGTGAGGCCGCAGCTGGAGTACTGTGTGCAGTTTTGGTCGCCGCACTTACACAACGATATTTTGGCCTTGGAGGGAGTGCAGAGGAGGTTTACTAGGTGATACCGGAGTTGAGGGGGTTGAGCTATGAGGAGAGATAGAATAAACTAGGCTTGTACTCGTTAGAGTTTAGAAGAATGAGGGGAGATCTCATTGAGACATATAAGATGATGAATGGGATGGATAGGATAGAGGTGGAGAGACTCTTCCCGCTCAGAAAGGACAGTAGGACTAGGGGGCACAGCCTCAAGATAAAGGGGGGGTGGTTTAGAACGGAGTTGAGGAGGAACTTCTTCACTCAAAGGGTGGTGAATCTCTGGAATTCTCTGCCCGTTGAAGTGGTGGAGGCTGCCTTGCTAAATATTTTTAAGACGCAGGTTGATGGGTTTTTGATAAGAGAGGGGATTAAGGGTTATGGGGAGAGGGCGGGAATGTGGAACTGAGCCACGACAGATCAGCCATGATCTTATTGAATGGCGGGGCAGGCTCAAAGGGCTAGATGGCCTACTCCTGCTCCTATTTCTTATGTTCTTATGTTCTTATGTTCTTATAAAAAGTGCATCAACTCGTTGGAACTGTCAAAGCTGTCAAAGAACTGTCTGCTGCCTTCTTTATGCACCCAGTCTGCGTGTGAAAATCTGGGCCTGAGCATCAAATATGGAACCTTACCTGGTCATAGGTGCACAATATCATAAAATATATATTTTGGCAGGAATTGACATGTCTTTATTTTACACTAGCACAATGGGTGCACAATTCAGCTTGAAACGTAATAGCTCTGGCACAGGAATCATCCCTTGTGACCTCAAACTTAGCTTAGAGTCCAATTACTTTGGGCAATACTTTGCTGGGAAAGTGATAGTGTGTTATTGACACATGCTCTCCTCAGCAAAAATTGGCCAGCTATTTCTGGGAATTAGGTTCTGTGCATGGGTTGAAGATGTCCAGAACTTGCTGGTCTGCTCCTTTATGCTGCTCCGCATTTGTGTGAAGCAAATGGCATCTTGCCCTTAGACTCCCCGTTATTTTAAAAAACTGCACATGAACGCCCATTAAACTCACTGCAAAAAGTTAGGGCTGGCAAATAAGGGCATAAGTAACCTTGTAACAGAGTGATAATTGCTAATGCAATGCCAGATCAATCTCTGAAACTCAAACTGCTCAATCTTATTCCTGCAGACGTAAATTGTTAGAAATTTTGAAAATATCGAAGTGAAGCTACAGCAAGATGTCTAGTGGTGCATGGTGCAAAGTGTCACAATCCAGTAAGGTTTAGTCCAATGTAATCGAAGCGGTGATTTCTCACCAGATTGCTGTCCCAGTATGTCAAATAATCAGGAATAATATTCAGCCTCTCCTCAGAGGACAACCCTCTCAACCCAGGGACCAATCCAGCGAGTCTTTGTTCTGCCACGTCCAAAGACAGTCTATGCTTCCTTAAATACGGAGACCAAAACTATACACAGTACTTCAGGGGTGGTCTCACCAAAACAATTGTAGCAAGATTTATAGAATCCATAGCGTGCAGAAGGAGCCATTCAACCCATCAAATCTGTATCAACACAATCGCACCCAGGACCTGTTCCCGTAACCACGCACATTTACCCTGCTAATCCTCCTGACACTAGGGTCAATTTAGCATGGCCAATCAAAATAACCAGCACATCTTTGGACTTATCCTTATACTCCAATCCCCTTGTAATAAAAGGCAACATACCATTTGCTTTCCAAATTGCTTGCTGTATGCACGTGCTAGTTTTCTGAAGTACTGCATACAATTCTGGTCACCCTGATATAAGAAGGATGTTATTAAACTGGAAAAGTTGCAAAAAAGATTTACAAGGATGTCACCAGGACTAGAAGATTTAAATTATAAGGAGAGACCCAGGGTAATGATCTAGGCACCCGGGTTAAATTCCTACCATGGCAGATGGTGAAATTTGAATTCAATTAAAAACACATCTGGAATTAGTCATGATCATGGAAAAACATTGGCTGGAATTCTCTGGCTGTAGATGTCCAATTGCAGCTGCCAGAGCGAATGGGCGAATTTGGCACTCAGCCAAATCTCCGTTCACTGTAGTGGGACCACAGAATTCTGCTGGCGTGAATGGCCAGAGAATCCCGCCCATGGTTGTAAAAACCCATCTGGCTGACTAATGTCCTTTAGGGAAAAAAAATCTGCCATCCTTACATGTGACACCAGATCCACAGCATTTGCAAGCCATTCAGTTCAAGGGCAACTAGGGATGTGCAATAAATGCTGGCCAGTGACACCCACATCTCCTGAATGAATGTAAAAACTATATATTTAAGGCTATAATAGACAGATTATTGATTTCATAGGGAATGAAGGGATAAGGGGAGTGAGTGGGAAAGTGCTATTTCTTGTACTCTTTTGTACAAATTGAATGTGGCAGGACATGTTGAGAAGGCTTAAAAAAGCCAACAGGATCCTTGGCTTCATAAGTAGACACAGTAAAAAGTCTGACAACACCAGGTTTTAGTCCAACCTATTTATTTGATAATATACTCACAAGCTTTCGGGGTTAGCCCCTTCGTCAGGTGAATGGAGAGTTCTGGCCTCAGACAGAGCATATGAAGCACAGACAGTTTAGAGATTACTGATTAGAATGCGAATCCTTACACCTAACCTGCTGTTCAAGACCTGAAGTGGCTGATAATGTGAGTGGAAGGAGCACTGATCACAGTTTAAAGAGATGTGTATTGTCTCCAGACAGTACAGTAAGTGAGGTTTTGCAAACCCAGGCAAGTCACGGGGGTTACAGATAGTGCGACATGAACCCAAGATCCCTGTTGAGACCGTCCTCATGTGTGTGGAACTTGGCTATCAGTCTCTGTTCAGTGACTCTGCGCTGTCGTGTGTCGTGAAGGCCGCCTTGGAGAATGCTTACCCGAAGGTCAGAGGCTGAATGCCTGTGACCACTGAAGTGTTCGCCAACAGGAAGGGAACAGTCTTGCCTGGTGACTGTCGAGCGATGTTCATTCATCCGTTGTCGTAGCGTCTGCATGGTCTCCCCAGTGTACCATGCTTCGGGACATCCTTTCTTGCAACGTATCAGGTAGACAATGTTGGCCGAGTTGCAAGAGTATTTACCATGTACCTGGTGGATGGTATTCTCACGTGTGATGATGGTATCCATGTCGATGATCCGGCATGTCTTGCAGAGGTTGCTGTGGCAGGGTTGTGTGGTATTGTGGTCACTGTTCTCCTGAAGGCTGGGTAGTTTGCTGCGAACAATGGTCTGTTTGAGGTTGTGTGGTTGTCTGAAAGCAAGAAGTGGGGGTGTGGGGATAGCCCTGGCGAGATGCTCGTCTTCATCAATGATATGTTGAAGACTCCGGAGAAGATGTCGTAGCTTCTCCGCTCCGGGGAAGTACTGGACGACGAAGGGTACTCTGTCCACTGTGTCCTGTGTTTGCCTTCTGAGGAGATCGGTGCGGTTTTTCGCTGTGGCGCATCGGAACTGCCGATCTATGAGTCGAGCACCATATCCTGTTCTTATGAGGGCATCTTTCAGCGTCTGGAGGTGTCTGTCACGATCCTCCTCATCTGAGCAAATCCTGTGTATACGGAGGGCTTGTCCATAGGGAATGGCTTCTTTCACATGTTTAGGGTGGAAACTGGAGAAGTGGAGCATTGTGAGATTGTCTGTGGGCTTGCGGTACAGTGAGGTGCTGAGGTGACCGTCCTTAATGGAGATGCGTGTGTCCAAGAATGCAACTGATTCTGGGGAATAGTCCATGGTGAGTCTGATGGTGGGGTGGAATTTGTTGATATCATCATATAGTTGTTTCAGTGATTGTTCACCATGAGGCCAAAGGAAGAAAATGTCATCGATGTATCTAGTGTACAGCATCGGTTGAAGATTCTGTGCAGTGAAGAAGTCTTGTTCGAACCTGTGCATGAAGATGTTGGCATATTGAGGTGCAAATTTGGTCCCCATGGCTGTTCCATGTGTCTGGATGAAAAACTGGTTGTTGAAGGTGAAGACATTGTGGTCCAGGATAAAGCGGATGAGTTGTAAAATTGCATCTGGAAACTGGCAGTTGTCAGCATTGAGTACTGAGGCAGTCGCAGCAATGCCATTGTTGTGGGGGATGTTGGTGTAGAGGCATAGAATACAAAAGCAGGAAAGTCATGCTAAATCTTTATAAATCCCCGGCCAGGCCCCAGCAAGCGTCTAATTCTGGTCATACGCTTTAGGAAAGATATTAAGGTTTTGGACAGGGTGCAGAGGTGATGTACTGAAATAGTACCAGCGAGGCGGTTTGTGGAGAGATGAGAGAAGGGTTGTTCTTCTTGTAGCAGAAAAGGTCCAGGGGGAAATTTAACCAGAAGTGTTCAAAACCTTGAAGGGTTTCAATAAAGTAATTGCAGAGAAACTGTTTCCACTGAGCAAAGGGTCAGTAACTTGAGGGCATAGATTTCAGGTAGATAGCAAAATAACCACAGGGGAGCAGAGCTGAATATTTTCTACATCGTGAGTTGTTCTGATATGGTGGCCAATGCCTGAAAAGGTGGTGGAAGCAGATTCAACAGTAGCTTTCAAAAGGGAATTAGATATTGTAGCAGAAAATATTGCAGGGCTATTGGGAAAAGAGCATGGGATAAAGACTAATTTATTAGATCCCACAAAGAGCTAGCAGAAGTCTGATGGGGGGAATGGCCCCCTTATGTGTTGTATCATTCTGTGATTCTCTGATTCTATAAATACAGAGTAACTCCTTTTCAAATGTTTGCGGATAATAAGTCCCTGTCAACTTTATTAGCATTCTGTGTAAGTACAGCACACCTGGTATAATTGTACCCATTATCCTCACTGCACAATGGTGAGAAAAGATGAAAGAATACAATATATGTATTAGGTGCAATAATAAATCTTCAGCATTCAATTACAAGGCTGCAATTCAATCAAAATAATTGTGCTTCACTCTTGGGGATTATGACACTAGCCTCCTATAAATTACAGTCTTGCAACTCACTGGCTGCCGGCTGTCAATTGTCCTGTACATACTTCAACGAGGAAGACTGATAACCATATTATCAAAATAAATGTTACAACGCGTAATTGTGCTATTTATAGTGCACCTAGATTTCACAGTCATTATCTTGTCATGTAAGTGGTGATCCAAAATGTTTGAAATAAATATGAATAAAGTAGCTTGATGATTTTTTAATAAGTTTTTGTGTGACATGCTTGAGTACATGATGAGCTTAATTGCACCAACATTAGTTTCACTCCAGTTTGATGGTGAATTTTAATGAATGCTTTTGCTAATATCAAAGGATGCCAATGCCAGCCATGTGTGATCAACATCATCCAGATTTCCTTTTGTAATCCCGTTTATGCCGAAGGCAGGGACTTGCACTGGGACATGATTCAATGGCGTGACAGCCCTCTCTTCACTTGCCAAGTGACTGTTCTTCATTTGTGAACTTGGAGGAGAAATGCTTGTGGACTCTCTAATATGATGGGTCTCATAACTAAATCTCACCCAATATACACTTACTGGACGGCATGATTGGATTCAGGAATGCTGGTTGATTTTAGCGTCATAGCTTGGAATAGAGACTAAATGTACCCACTGTCACTGAGATCAGGGTTCACTCCAAATCAGTTGTGGCTGAGCCTGGCGTTGGAACCGAACTGAGTGTGTTTTGTTATAATTATGAAGTGTTTTCGTTGGATGAATAGAGAAAAAAAATCAATTTACGCTGCCACCCAAGCGATGACAAGGGTTCATCAATTTAATCACTAAGAGAGTAAAGAACAGGATTAGAGGAATTTATTTATGCAGAAGATTATGGGACTATAGAATGCTTTACTAAGGAGAGGAGTTGAGACAGATAACATTGGAGCTTTTAAGTGAAAAGTGGACCATCATTTGAAACAAACAGTGCAATGATATAGGGAGATGGCAGGGTACCTGAATTACATTTGGATAGTTATAGTAAAGTGCTAATGCTGCTTGGGATACAGGACGTTTCAAGGGTTCAAGGCAATCTTGGAAATCCAGATAAAGGCAAAACACTGTGAATGCTGGAATCTGAAATAAAAACAGGAAATGCTGGAAAATCTCAGCAGATCTGACAGCATCTGTGGAGAGAGAATCAAGCCAACATTTTCAACATTGGCTCTAATCTCTTTCCATTGGTGCCATCAGACCTTACAGAAGGAAGTTAAGTAACCGGTTGAGATTTTCCAACATTTCCTGTTTTTGTCTTGGAAATCTAGGATTGGTTAGAACTTCTACATCAACAAAGCATCCCCTGAATCTGGCTACATTAGGGGTTCCACTTACATACACACAGGGCGGGGTAGGTGTGGGAAGATGCGGCGGCGTGGGCTCGTTGGGCCGAAGGGCCTGTTTCCCGTGCTGGGATGTTCTTTGTTTGTTCTTTGTTTTTGTAAAGCAGTATTCAACCAATGATTTTGATGTTCTTTTGTTCAAAATGAACATTTGGAATACAGTCTGTGTGATTTGGAACACAACGTTACTGAGTTTTGAGTGTTGTGGGGCAATGTCAATATCTCTGTTAATATTATTTAACGTTTGGTGCTGACTATGTGACTTAAATGTAAATTTTAAATACACTTTCCAAGAAAATATACAAAATCAGAAAGTTCCTTATGTTTAAAGTGGTCAAAGCAGGGTAAGGCATTAAGTGGATTTTCCTTGTATCAAAAACTGGGAATCTGCAGTACATCCTTTACGTTTAATAGGATTATATACCACTCCAAAGACATGTGGTTGCTAAATGATCAAAGCAACTGGTGACATTGACAGTTAGAGTGGAACAAGTGGCATGAAGTATTTGGAACACCATTACTGGGATTTTACCAGCATGCCAGTCCTGGAATTGGGCTGAACGAGATTCGCAGAACGGCATTCTCTGTTGGCCTCAGGTAGGATCTTACCAGCCTCGGGCAGGTGAGGCAGTAAAATGCCGGCATATGTTGGAATTCAGATGTAGGTGATTCGGATGCTTAAAATGTAAAGATCAACTAAAGAGCAATGTTGGTTTAAGAATTGTCTAAACTAAGTCAAGTTTGAGTTAGCAAGACTCGTGTGAAAGGAGAAAAAACAGAGGAGTTCCAGCTAAAAGAGGAGCTAAAAGAGGATAACATCAGTGGTAGGGAAATTACTGGAAAAATTTCTGAGGGACAGCATTAATGAACACTTGGAATGGCAAGGTTTGATCAGGAATAGTCAGCAAGGATGACTATACTCAATTTAATTGAGTATTTTTTGAAAAAATAATTAAGTATATCGATGAGGGCAGCAGTTGATGTGGTTTATATGGATTCCTATAAGGCTTTTGACAAGGTCCCACATGGAGGGCTCGTCCAAAAAGTTAGAGCTCATGGGATCCAAGGCAAGTTGGCAAATTGGATCCAAAGTTGGCTTTTCAATAGGGGGCAAAGGTGATAGTGGAGGGCTGCTTTTGTGTTTGGAAGCCTGTGACCAGCAGTACACCACAAGGATTAGTGCTGGGACCTTTGGTGTTTGTTCCATACATTAACAACTTGGATATGAATGTAGAAGGCATAATTAATAAGTTTGCATATGACACAAAAATTGGTGGTATTGTTGATAGTGAGGAGGATGGTGTAAGGCTACAGACTAATATTGATCAACTGGTAATCTGGGCAGAGCAATGGCAGATGGAGTTTAATCCTGATAAATGTGAAGTGATGTATATTGGGAGGTCTAACAGATCCTGAAGATGGCAGCACAGATACATGGGGTGATGAAGAAGGCATACGGAAAGCTTGCCTTCATTAGCTGGAACATAGAGTATAGGAGCAGGCAGGTGTTGACACAACTTTATAAAACATTGGTTAGGCCACAGATGGACTATTATGTGTAGTTCTGGTCGCCACACTATTGGGAGGATACGATTACACTGGTGCAGAGGACATTCACCAAGATGTTGCCTAAGATGAAATTTTCAGCTATGAGGAGAGACTGGATAGACTGGGTTTGTTTTCCCTGGAGCAGAGGAGACTGAGGGGGGCATCAGCATTGTGAGATGCACAGATAGGGTATATCATAAGAATCTTTTCCCCATGGCAGAGGTGTCTGAGACCAGAGAGCATAGGCTTAAGATGAGGAGTTAAGTGGTTTAGAGGGGATCTGAGGAAACAATTTTTACCCAGAGGATGGTGGAAATACGGGACACACTGCCTAAGAGAGTGGTGGAGGCAGGTATTCATGCAACATTTAAGAAGCACCTGGACAGGCACTTAAATTGCCAAGCCCAAGTAGGCAATGGTCCAAGTGCTGGTTAATGGGCTCAGTATAGATTGGTATTTAATGGTTGGCATAGACATGATGGGCTGATGGCCTGTTTCTATGTTGTATGACTCTGTGAAAGTCTATGAGAGACAGTTCAACTGGAGCTTGAACAATGTCGGCAAGAAAAGCAGAAATGAGAGCAAAAATTTACAGTAAGAGAAAGGTTTGAACATAAATTCAAGGCAAGTGAAGAGGTGATTAATATCAAACATGAGGTGAACTGCAGGGAGAAAGAGCAGTGTCAGGCACATTCCGACTGGCAGAGAAAATACAACAGCATAAAGCTGGGTAAGTCGGATAGTGGAACACATGGCCCAGCATCTCATTCAATCAAATCTTCTACCAAATTTAAAGAGAGTGAATGCTTTGCACTTGACCTTATCCCCTGTCTCTCTCCTTCCAAAACAACTCTCCCTGATCGCTGCCCTGTTACAATTCTGGCTTCCTGAGCATCCTAGATTTTAATCATTCTACCGTTGAGCCTTTAGCTGCCTTAGACCCAAGCTGGGAAATATCCTTCTTAAGCCTTTCCTAAACCTCTCTACTCACTTATGACATTCCTTAATACTTACCTCTTTCACCAAACATTTGTCTTCATGTTTCCTTTCACGGCTAAATGTTAAATTTTGTTTGATATTTAACACTTCTGACAATTAAATGTCTTGGGACATTTTACCAAGTTATAGGCACTATATAAATGCAAATTGTTGTTACTGTCAGTCAACAACCACAAGTGTGGCGAACAGGAAGGCTACAAAGATAGGTTTAAGTTTATTTATTAGTGTCACAAGTAGACTTCCATTAACATTGCAATGAAGTTACTGTGAAAATCCTCTAGTTGCCACAGTCTGACACCTGTTTGAGTGCTCTGAAGGAAAATTTATCATGGCCAATGCACCTAACCAGCAAATCTTTCGGACTGTGGGATGAAACCAGAGCGCCTGGAGGGAACCCATGCAGGTATGGAGAGAATACTGAAGGGAATAGAGTCAATAGTGAGAGACTGCTCCCTAGATTGGTTACAAATACAAGAGGACATGATTTAAGGGTGAGGGGGGAGAGATATAATTTGGATATGAGAGGAAGGTTCTTTACGCAGAGAGTTGTGGGGGTATGGAACGCGCTACCGAGTAGGGTGGTGGAGGCAGGAACATTGGACTCGTTTAAGGTTCAGTTAGATAGGCACATGAGTGAAACGACGATGGAGGGTTATGGTAGGGGTTATTAAATAAGGGTTAGAACCTCGGGAGACACCGGAAAGGCAGGCTTGTGATTAACGTTTTTGTCTTTTATTCCGCAGGTGGAGGTCCACCTCGTTGTCAAACGAGGGGCATGCACACGGTGGGTCGTGCGTGGGCTACTCTTGGAGGTTCCAGGAGTGGCCTAGTACTTCCTGTCGGTGTGTGTGCTTGATCCTGGACCGGTAGATGGGCACCGCAACAGCTCGGTGACTAGCACTGCTAGCTGTGCAGATACATGAATTTGGGCCTGTGTCTGTGGGAGTTTGTGCATTCTCCCTGTGGATGCGTGGGTTTCCTCCGGGCGCTCCGGTTTCCTCCCACACCCCAAAGATGTGCTCTTAGGCTGATTGGTTTTACCAAATTGACACTATTCTCCCCTGAATCTGGCTAAGTCAGGGGTTCTATTTGTAGACACGCAGGGTAGAATAGGTGTAGGGTGATGCGGCGGCGCGGGCTTGTTGGGCCGAAGGGCCTGTTTCCCGTGCTGGGTTGTTCTTTGTTCTTAGAATGTGCAAACTCCACACGGACAGTGACCCAAGCTAGGAATCAAACCCAGCTCCCTGGCGATGTGAAGCAACAGTGCTAACTACTGTGCCTTTGTGTTTGTGAAGAAGAAAATGGTGTTTTTCTTTTGCTGAGGCAGTGGAGTTGGAAATGAATGCTTTTTATTTTGCATTATTATGGGAAGGCATGTAGTATGGATTACATTGAATTCTCCTGTGGAATAAGCAGTTTAATTATTCTTAGCTAGCATTGTCTCATCATGTTTCTGTTGTGTTCATTTTTGGAGAGATTGGAAATGCATTCATGCAAAAGACATGAACATCTAGACCGGGAAACAAAGCGATTCTGCTGCTTTATTCTCTCAGTAAGTAATCATCCAAGTAGACATCAGGCAGCAGACGTCAGCCCCACATAAAATTAAAATGGCTGTCACTGGACCAACAAGGTATCCACACTGGACTTGAATATGAATGCTGTCAATGCTATGTGAGAAAACAAAAAGAGGGATTGACGGGGTTCTCAAGAAAGGGAAAACGTTATTTATAAGAAAATACTGTATTCAGCATCTTGTCAAAGGGACAATTTTGATTTGATTTGATTTATTATTGTCACATGTATTAGCATACAGTGAAAAGTAGTGTTTCTTGCGTGCTACACAGACAAAACACACCGTTCATAGAAAAGGAAACGAGAGAATGCAGAATGTAGTGTTATAGTCATAGCTAGGGTGTAGAGAAAGATCAAGGCAAGTCCATGCAAAAGTCTGACAGCAGCAGGGAAGAAGCTGTTCTTGTGTCAGTTGGTACGTGACCTTAGACTTTCGTATCTTTTTCCCGAAGGAAGAAGGCGGAAGAGAGAATGTCTGGGGTTCGTGGGGTCCTTAATTATGCTGGCTGCTTTGCCGAGGCAGTGGGAAGTGTAGACAAAGTCAATGGATGGGATGCTGGTTGAAGCTTATTTTTTTAAAGTATACTCTGCGGTTATCCTTGACAAAGATTTTGTTATATCTGGGCAGCATGATGGCAAAGTGATGAGCACTGCTGCCTCCTGGCGCCAGGTTCCCAGGTTCAATTCCAACTTCAAGTCACTGTCTGAGTGGAGTTTGCACATTCTCCCTGTGTCCCCGTGGGTTTCCTCCAGGTGCTCTGGTTTCCTCCCACAGTCCAAAGATCTGTGGGTTAGGTTGATTGGCCATGGTAAATTGACCCTACTTTAAGGGGAATTAACAGGGTAAATGTGTGGGTTTATGGGAAAAGGGCCTGGATGGGATTGTGGTTGGTATGGACTCGATGGGCCAAATGGCCTTCTGCACTGTCAGAATTCTATGATAAATGAGCACTGTCTTGAATACTATGTAAACAATGATAGTCAATAGTAACACAACATAAACTGAAGTGCTTTGGAATCCCGTACAGTACCATTGGAATCAGAGTGCAATTAAGGTGATTTAAGAAAACAAAAATCTCTTCAACAATTTTTTGCCTCCCCTCATGCAGATATCGCCTGCTTGGACTTTGATGACTCTGGAGCACGGTGTGCACGTGAATCTTAACAATGAATGTTGATGGATTATTTGAGGGGCATGGTTTACGGATTGGGGGTGTGGATGGAAAGCGGTGTTTTGGTGGGAAGTTCCCTGCAAATAATTCTAAGTAATAATATCAGTTGTACTTTCTGGTATTAAATTGGTGATAACAAGTACTGTTTGAAGGAAATCAAAAAAGTGATCGGGCTACAGACCTAGGAACAAACTATGACAGAAGCGAATATTTTGACCAGAGTTACCTTGTACTTCCTTATTGTCTCTTTAAGTTAAATTAGTTTGAAACTCAAAATTAAAGTCACTGCTCGACTTAAAAATGAATCTTGATTTGACTTATTATTGTCACATATATTAATACACAGTGAAACATATTGTTTCTTTTACGCTATGTAGACAAAGCATACCATTCATAGAGAAGGAAACATAAAATCCTGCAGTGCAGAAGGAGGCCATTGGTCCATCGAGTCAGGACCGACCACAATCCCATCCAGGCCCTATTCCCGTAATCCCTCATATTTACCGTGCTTATCCCCTGACAGTAATGGGCAATTTACTATGGCCAATTCACCTAACCCACACATCTTTGGACTGTGGCAGGAAACTGGAGCATCCGGAGGAAATCCATGCAGACACGGGGAGAATGTGCAAACTCCACACAGACAATGACCCAAGGCAGGAATTGAACCTGGGACCCTGGCACCGTGAGACAGCAGTGCTAACCACTGTGCCACTGGACTGCCCAAGAAACGAGAGAGTGCAGAATTTAGGATTACAATCATAGCTAGGGTGTAGAGAAAGATCAATTTAATGACAAAATAGATCCATTCAAAAGTCTGATGGCAGTAGGGAAGAAGCTGTTCTTGAGTTTGTTGGTACGTGACCTCAGACTTTTGTGTCTTTTTCCCAACTGAAGAACATGGAAGAGAGAATATCCAGGGTGTGTGGAGTCCTTAATTATGCTGACTGCTTTGCCGAGGCAGTGGAAAGTGTAGACAGAGTCAATGGATGGGAGGCTGATTTGCGTGTTGGATTGGGCTGCTTGTTAGCTAAGATAATAGAATATTTTGATTTCAAATCTCAATAAAGTAAATGTACTCTTAGAAGAAACAATTTATATTTATAGAATTTGGAAGATTTGGGCATTATTGGCAAGGCTGATATTTATTGCCTTTATTTCCCAGTGTGGCACATGCATGTGCTGCTCGAGGGCGAGGAGGCACTCCTTTTGTTGCTGGCTGGTACCAGATTGGTACACAATTGACTGGATTATTTGGGTCTGTTCAGAGGATTGGTGAAAGTAAACCACATTAGTGTCAGATCCTTACCAGAAACATTTGACATTGGGTGGCATTCTCCGGTCTTGTCTGTAACAGGACCCGTTGCAAGCAAGAACGGAAAGTTTGGCGTTCCAGCTAAAATTCACCGAAGAATCCCAGCCGCGAAAGGGGACAGAAGATACCGGTCATTGATTCTGCTTTTGATTGCTTTGCAAGTAGGCAGTTCCTCATTTGACATCAAATGGTGTTATGGGAATAAGTTTTGATTGCATGAGCAGTTTTCAAATGGAAGCAGACTCAGTTAAGGACTGGAGAACATTAGTGAACCAGTTGGATTGTTAGGACTATCTACTAGCTTTTCAAGGTCACTTTTATATGGATATCGAGTGAAATCTTACCAAAAAATGGCAAGAGTGTTGGCTCTGGTGTGAAAAACCTGCTGACAGCACCAACTTGTTTTCTGGCCAAATCTTATGTCTCATTAGTGATAATTTTTATGCCCACAAGTGGCTGCTCCAGTGGCAGGTTCCCTCTGATTTGCCTGCTGCACAACGACTAAAACTGCTACAGGCATTGGATAACTCAAAATAAACAGCTGCCTGGCACTTATTCCACAACGACTGTAGGCGCTGGCAGGCAAGAAGGCAGCACTGTGCTTTTTGGAGGGGGCCCTCATCAGGATACTGGATGGAGTGGAGCAGAAACGGGACACATTCTACCCCTGCTCCAGGAGATAGCCTTCCAGCAGCATCACCACCATCCACCCACCTCCGCCACCCCATGCTCCACGTGACAGCCTAGTCAGTGCAAGCGCACTCTAGAAGAGGATGGGGCAGCAGGGTCAAAGAAAATGAATCATCTTCGCTCAGTCAGGGTTGGTGAACCACCTTCGGTCTCCCCTTTGCTCACTTCTCACAACCACTCCCCCCACCCCCCCAACCTTTTCTCTCATTCAGCCACCCTGGCCTTTGCCAACACCAGGCATCAGATTCCCCCTTTCCACCCACCCACAATCACCATGTTCCCTCTGTAGCTGCTATGCTCCTCACACTCCAGCTCCCACCCAAGCCCTGCTCCTCATCATCAGGCTAAATGTCAACACTCCCACCTATGCTTTTCCTCTCTGTGTCATTGCAGGACAAACTCAACCACAACTGGCATCAGTGGGCACAGCCAGCTGGAGACCTGCCCGAGCTGAGGACCCTCAAACATTTAGAGAAGTGAACCCTTGAGCTGGCTGGAGAGGAGGAAGAGCGTTGCCTGCACTGCTGGTGAAGTGGGGGCAGCAGAGAAACATGAGAATCCCTAGCGTATATGCTGTCATTCCTCAAGTCTCAAGTGAATAATCAACGTTCCCTCTGTATTCCTTGTAATGCACTGATGCCATGTCCCTTCTCTAGTAGGCTGAATAGGCCAGACTATCCTCACACCTCCTGGATCCACCGGACTCCAGCAGGGGGGACTTCTCCGACTCCACCATTGAAAAGGCATCACAGCTGTCACCTGCACCCAGCACCTGCGCAGATGCTCACACCTTGGTGTGTTCAATAACGTCAGGCTTCTGGAGCACTCGCTGGTGAGCACCTCACAGCTGAAGATCCACAGCAGGTGCAGGCAAGGACGCTCAAGGGAACTGGCACTCGGAGGGATGCTGGAGCCCAGGACTCTGCTGAACCCCTTCCCAATGGTGTGCTCCTGGGCCCAGATGTCCCATAGCAAAGGCAGAATCGTGAGTATCAGGAAGGGTTGACAGCAGCCTTCCTCAGAGTGCACGACTGATTGGAGGAGTCCCCAGTTCCCTTCTAGTCGAGGAGATGATGCCATCACTGTAGTGCACTGGGCCAACACTGAAATAGTGCTGTCCAGATTGGAGATCTTGGTGCAGGACTTTGACTGCATGGTCAGGCACTGGTGGGAATCCACAAGTGTCAGCACCAGAGGACAGTGGGTCTTCTGAATCCCATTCCAGCTGCTCCTCCATCTAATGGAGGAGCACAGGGGCTCTCAGGAACCCAAGGGCCTGGACTACAGCCCGGGACGCTCTAGTGAGGGGATCCTGAGTGTCTCCAGGCCATCTGTCACCACTACCCCACCTCCCTGTGAGTGACACACCTCCAGCTCCTGACACTGAGGGGGGAAGCGGTCAAACATTTGCACGCCCGAAAACAGGCCTGGATCCGTAAGGTCCCAGCCCTGTAGAAGACACCCGCCAAAGTCATCTCAGGATAAGGGGAATGGAAGTCAGCAGGCCGCCTCAACCTCCGCTGTGGATCCTGGGGAGACACCTAAATGTAGTGGGAGGGCCAGGAAGATTAAGAAGCTTAGACACTTAGTGGACACGGGTCAATATAGGCATTATTGCAGTAAGGTAACCATTTTGTTTTGAACTTTGCATGATGGCCCATGAATATCTGGAGAGGGGGGAAGTCCCAGAGAGAGTGCTCGCTAATGACATGCTAATGCATTAAAATGAGCTTTCTGGACTCCCACAGCATATTTCATGCAGCTCTGCTGGTGAGGGGCTGGTAACTTGGAAACTTACCAGCGTGAATTATGCTCTCTGGATTTTGAGCATGCCCACAGATGGAGAGTGCAGGCTCAAAATGATCCCCATCAGCTTTTCACTTCCAGACTTTTAAGCTGAATTCAACACCACAAACTTCCCTGTTGGGTTTGCACTCATTTTCTGCATTATTCGGCCAGGCACCTGTTCAGTAACAGGGTATTACCATCCCTCTGTAATTCAAATAAACAGCTTCCTCTTACTCCAATCCCGTAATGGTTGATTGAGTTTATGATGCATGAGTCAAAAAGTTCAAATCTTGTCACCCTACTTTTGTATTTATGAATTGTGAAGAACTTGGGGAATTTTCCTGTTGGTTACCTTTGTCTTATGGGCAGAGCTTCAAAGCAGGGATCAATGTTACAATTTGGGTATGAAATGAGTGATATTAGATCTGCCAAGATTTCATACTAGAATCATTGAACCCCTACAGTGCAGAAGGAGGCCATTTGGCCCATCGAGCCTGCACCAACAAAACTCCCACCCTATCCCCAGAGCCCCATGTATTTGCCCTGCTAATAACCTGACACTAAGGGGGAATTTAGCATGGCTAATCAACCTAACTAACATACCTTTGGACTATGGGAGGAAACCGGAGCACCCCGAGGAAACTTACGCAAACACGGGGAGAATGTGCAAACTCCACACAGATTGTCACCCGAGACTGAAATCGAACCCGGGTCCCTGGCACTGTGAACCAGCAGTACTAACCACCGTGCTGCCCAACATGGAAAGAAACAAAACGTGACTGGCAAATACAATTGCCCCAGAGCGAATCATTGCAATTCTACAATAGTAGCACATTACTTTTATTTCTTCCTCCAGGTTATGGACTTAACAAAAAAATGTAATTAACATGGAAATCAGAATGAGAACCTTTACTGGTTTAGACAGATGAACATTTTGATTCCAAATATTCGTGTTGAGAATTACATTTTTTATAATTATGTTTTACCTTATTTATTAATTGAGTTTTTGACCCATTTGGAAACCTTGTTGCCAAGATTTTCTTTGCAGTTCATTGCAAAGATTCAGTTTTATGTAACGTTGAAAGGCCGCCAAGATTATTTCGGCAATACATCAGAATGTATTTTTAAATGCAGAAAAGTCTGCCGCTGTCATCTTTTTTATGCAGACAATAGGTTATATATGTAAATATTTGTTCCATGATTTGCTTGTAAAATGTTTAATTTGTCAAAGCTTTTCACTTGGCTTCAGAAACAATGCCACAGTACTTTGTTTGACAGCCATGCAGAAGTAAACAACCTCAACATGAATGTAGTTTAGCACTGAGGTTTCACATTTTATTCCTGATCTGTTCCGGCAGTAATAAGTCTCACAACACCAGGTTAAAGTCCAACAGGTTTATTTGGTAGCAAAAGCCACTAGCTTGGAGAAAGCTAGTGGCTTTTGCTACCAAATAAACATGTTGGACTTTAACCTGGTATTGTGAGACTCCTTACTGTATATACCCCACTTCAATGCCAGCATCTCCACATCATGTTCTGGCATCAGCAGGAGTGCTACACATGGCTGCTGCAATCTCAGGTTGGGGAAGGGAAAGTTAGTGTTCCCACTGCTGGTTGTTTATCCAGTGACTCCAGTTGGATGGACTTGTGTGTGGATGCTAATGAGGATAGAATTGGATTGGATTTTAGTGCACAGTTGGATCTATTGCTGCCCAAATGGATTATGATCTCAAGCCATGGCCGGAATTCTCTGACGTCGGCAACCACCACCACTGCCAGTGAGAATAGAGAATTTGGCACTCAGCCAAAACTCCACTCACTCCGGCATTCGAGGTTGAAGAATTCCAGCCTGTACCTTTTTATCTTTTATACTATATGTACTCATTGCTACTTCTAAATTTTAAAACTGCACCTTGGATGAATGCAATCCTTAAAATGGCTGAACCTATTGTCGGTCTGTAACCTCAGAACAAAAGAACCCATTTTGCAGCTTCAAGAAGCTGATACCTCATTATCCCTGGTGACTGCACAACCTAACTTTATAGATAGTTGTGCAAAGGCCATTTGTATTTCATAACCCATCTCATCAGAAGGAGATGCTGGGTCTGCTAACCATTGGCTCTTCAAATATTTCTTTCAACTCACAATGGCCAGGATGTTGAGCAGTCTTTGAAACTTAGCCAAATTCCAGATGAAGGATATACGTTCTTTGTTGAAGACTTGGTGGAGAGGTGGAGGGGGAGGGGTCATGTGACTGAGGCTTCTTGGCTTGTTGAACAAATTAATATTGCCTTGGTGAACTGAATAGCTCAGTCTGCTTTTTCATATCTGACTAGCAACCACACAGAAAGGAGATCTGCCCATCTATTCTGCCCATCTACAACACTTCTGTTGGAAATTCTGTCCCATTGCCTACAAGGCTGAATCATCCCTGCCTATCTCATCAGGGCAACATGGTGGCATAACGATTAGCACTGTTGCCTCACTTCGCCAGGATCCCAAGTTCAATTCTGGTCTTGGGTGACTGTGTGGAGTTTGTACATTCTCCCCATGTCTGCTTGGGTTCCCTCCAGGTGCTCCAGTTTCCCCCCACAATCTAAAGATGTACAGGTTAGGCGGATTAGCCGTGGTAAATGCCCGTGGTTATGGGGATAGAGTGGGGCAGTGGGCCTGGGTAAGGTTGTCTTTTGGAGATTTGGTGCAGATGCAATGGGCCAAATGGTCTTCTGCTGCACTGTAGGGATTCTATGGTTCTATGAAGTTAACACTGGAAAAGTGAATTCTATCTGCAACCAATATATATTTTCTCTGCGGCCTCTGTATTGTAAAATCTTGTTCTGTCTAACTCAGTCTTTACTTTCTGGAGGTGATGTGCAAATTCTCCTTCCTGCATTTTGAGTGCATGAAAATAAACTAATCCTTTGAGTTTATCCTATCTTGAGTTTGCTGTGGGGTTCTTAATGGAAATACGAATTGCACAAAAACTGAGGGGGCCGGGGGGATACGCCACCACTCATAAAGAGGGAAACAAATCAAAGCACCCTTTGGTTAATGAATGGGTGGTGAGAAGAGAAAGTAGTGTTGTTCAAATTACCCTCATGTTACATGTCATTCACCGTCAACCCATTCATAGCAGCAGGCAAGGTTGGAGAATTACAGTCTGTACCTTTGTATTATATGTACTCACTGCTATTGCTAAATTTTAAAACTGCACCTTGGATGAGCACAGTCCTTAAAATGGCTGAACCTATATCTATCTGTAACCTTAGAACAAAGTTTCATTGGACTTTAGCCCAGGTCCACAGGTTTGAATTTAAGGTCTCGGTCTCATTCCAGAGCACATACTCTGACTTCAACACTAGACGATTGGGGGAGCGCTGTCTTTCAGTTGTGACATACTGAGGCCTTAACTGCTCTTTCAGATGGACTTAAAAGATCCTGGGACTCCATAGAAATATACAGTGCAAAAGAGGCCCTTCAGCCCATTGAATCATAGGATCCCTACAGTACAAAAGGAGGCCATTTGGCCCATCGAGTCTGCACCAGCCCCTACCCCGGTAGCCCCACGTATTTACCCTGCTAGACCCCTGACACTAAGGGGCAATTTAGCATGGCCAATCCACCTAACCTGCACATCCTTGGACTGTGAGAGGAAACCGGAGCACCCAGAAGAAACCCATGCAGACATGAGAACATGAAAACTCCACACAGTCAGTGACCCAAAGACAGCCACTGTACTGCCTTCACCACACCAGCACATTAGAAATTTTATTTATTTATTGGTCACAAGTAAGGCTTACATTAACACTGCAATGAAGTTACTGTGAAATTCCCCTAGTCAATACACTCCGGCGCCTGTTCAAGTCAATGCATCTAACCAGCACATCTTTGGACTGTGAGAGGAAATTGGAGCTCCCAGAGGAAACCCAAACCGACAGACAGTGACCCAAGCCAGGAATTGAACCCAGGTCCCTGGTGCTGTGAGGCAGCATTGCTAACCACTGTACACCATGTCACCCATAGAAAAGGACCAGAAGTCATCGGGACTCCACAAGGAAAACAGCCATACTGTTTAGGTTTGGCACCTTAGACCACACGGCCTTCCTGACAACTTAAGCACCTGAGCTCCCACCTAATTCCATCTGCCGTACCATTTGAAGAATATTGGCTAGTTCTCTATGGCCTCTTGGCGAATATTTATGCCTCAACCAACATCATTGAAAGAGGCCGTCTGGTTATTATCTTGCTGCAAAATAGAAGATGGGCTGTCAATGTAATGTCAACACGACGACTTCTTAAATGGGATGAAAGAGGACGTGGAAAATTGGCCAATGCTTTAGATTTATAGCCACAATTTGACCCTGACCTTCATTAGCATTTGAATTTTGCAGGCGTTGCAGTGAGGCAAATGTTTGACAGTTGTGCCTGGGAGTCGCTTGATAATGCATTTTTTGCATAGTTGAAGAGTAATTAACAAGAAATATAGTCAATAAACAATTAGAATAGCATTAATTATTCATTGTAATGGAATTGCTCTCCTGCACAGGGGGAGAAAAATAAACTTTCAGCTGTGTTTCACGACCTGGCCTTCGAGACAGGGAATGGTGTCCATTCAGCTCAGTAGAGGGAGCCAAAGTCCTTAGGAACAGCACTCAGATTAACACTGGGAAATGGGGAAAGGGAAGGAATTGAAAACAGTCAAAAGGACGGATGATTGGCAGGAGATCTGAAAGCTATTATATTGCATCCCTCTTAACAGCGCAATTTTGAGCAGGAATTAGGCTACAATGTTCACAGTAGTTGAATATTTAAAAGGGGGATACACTTACTGTGCTTCCCTGACTGGGTTACATTGTGAAAGTCCCACTCAGAGTCACATAAAAACATAAGAAATAGGAGCAGGAGGAGGCCATCTAGCCCCTCGAGCCTGCCCCGCCATTCAATAAGATCATGGCTGATCTGTCGTGGCTCAGTTCCACTTTCCCGCCCTCTCCCCATAACCCTTAATCCCCTCGCTTATCAAAGACCCATCAACCCGCGTCTTAAAAATATTTAGCGAGGCAGCCTCCACCACTTCAACGGGCAGAGAATTCCAGAGATTCACCACCCTTTGAGCGAAGAAGTTCTTCCTCAACTCCGTTCTAAACCACCCCCCCTTTATCTTGAGGCTGTGCCCCCTAGTCCTACTGTCCTTTCTGAGCGGGAAGAGTCTCTCTACCTCTATTCTATCCATCCCATTCATCATCTTATATGTCTCAATGAGATCTCCCCTCATTCTTCTAAACTCTAACGAGTACAAGCCTAGTTTATTCAGCCTCTCCTCGTAGCTCAACCCCCTCAACTCCGGCATCAGCCTAGTAAACCTCCTCTGCACTCCCTCCAAGGCCAAAATATCCTTGCGTAAGTGCGGCGACCAAAACTGCACACAGTACTCCAGCTGCGGCCTCACCAGTGCCCTATACAGCAGCAAGACCTCCCTACTTTTATATTCAATCCCCCTCGCTATGAAGGCCAGCATCCCATTAGCCTTCCTGACCACCTGCTGCATCTGCAGGCTGGGTTTTTGCAACTCATGCACAAGGACCCCGAGGTCCCTATGCACCGTCGCCTGCTGCAGTTTTTTGCCACGTAAGTAATAGTCCTTCCTACCATTATTCCTACCAAAGTGGACCACCTCGCACTTGCCAACATTAAATTCCATATCCTATCTAGATCCTTCTGCAGACTCTGCACGCAATTTGCCGTTCCACCAATCTTGGTGTCACCAGCAAATTTCGACACCATACACTCGGTTCCCTCCTCCAGATCATCTATATAAATGGTAAATAGCTGAGGCCCCAGCACCGACCCCTGGGGCACTCCACTAGTCACCAACCGCCAATCCGAATAGCATCCATTAACCCCCACTCTCTGCCTCCTATTTGACAGCCAATCCTCTATTCACGCTAACACCCTACCCCCAACTCCATGTCCCCTGACCTTCTGCAATAACCTCTTGTGAGGTACCTTGTCAAACGCCTTCTGAAAATCAAGAAAGACCACATCCACCGGCTCTCCTCTATCCACCGCCCTCGACACATCCTCATAGAACTCCAGTAAATTTGTCAGGCACGACTTCCCCTTAACGAAACCGTGCTGCGTCTGCTTTATCAAGCAATTCCCCTCAAGATGCCTCGCTATTTCCTCCTTGATGACGGATTCTAACATTTTACCTACAACAGACGGTTACAAATCCTCCAAATATAAACCGGATGGAATCAAGGGTGCTCATGAAAGTAATCACTGCTTGTCAATTTTACCTGGTATTGCCATGATAAGAACACACTTTATAGAAGAATAAACACACAAATGGAACTGTGGGAGAAACATGTGAGGGAGAGGGGGGTATGTTGGTAGATTCGGATGAAGAAAAACGGAAGGAGACTCGAGTGGTGCATAAGCAAAGGCCATGGGCTGCTTGGGCTGAATGGCCTACTTCTGTGCCACATGTCCTACAAATTTTATGCAATCCTATGTAAGACTTCAGCACATGGTGTACTGCAGGCAATTATCAGCAGAAGGCCAATTGCCAACAGCCAGGACATGTATTAGGAAGCAATTAAGTTTGCAATCGGCAACATGGTCACTTGTAGATTGAGATAATGCTTTGAGTTTTAACAGATAAAGCACTATTGGCTATCCTAGAGATGTTGTTTTGAAGAATATCCCTTGACCTTGCCTGGTTGAGGACAGGTTAATCTTGGCTCTGATGGCTTTCATAGGTAAAGAGCTATCAAGTGCTTTTTTTTTAGGATCACACGTGAAGCATGGTGACTTTGATGCAGTACTAGAATGCAGGCCAGATTTTGCTGAAACCCCTACCCTTTCCTTTGTCACCAACAGCCGAGGCTATTGCATTTACTCTCCTGGCTGGTCTCCCATTCTCCACACATTGTAAACTTCAGCTCATCTCATGCTCACATCCTTTTCAGCCTCAGGTCCTGCAAACCCATCACCCCTGTCCTTACCAACCTAACACACACTCCTTAGTTTCTAAAGAAATGTAAAAGTCTTATCCTTACGTTTAAAGTTTCCATTGCCTTGCCCCCTTCCTTCTCTAGCTCCAGTGCTCTTCTCCCACCCTATACACTCTGTTCATCTATCTGGCTTCTTGTATATACCACCATCGCGGACACTCCACTGCCCCCAACCCTACTTCACTCCCACATCTTTGATCAACCAATGACTGTGCTTTGAGCTGTTTAGACCCCACATTCTGTAATTCCTTCCATAAATTTCTCTATTTCTCAGCCTCCTGCTTTTTCAAGATTAGGTTGATTGGCTATGCTAAATTGACCTTTGTCAGGGAATGTGCAGAGTAAATATGTAGGCTTACAGGGATAAGGCCTGGCTGGGATTGTGGTAGATGCAGATTTGATGGGCCAAATAGCTTCCTTCCGCACTGTAGGGATTTTATGATTCTGTGATTCATTAAGATTCATCATCTGACCAAATTTCTGGTTATCGCTCCTAATACATCACTCTATACCAAAAACCAACTTTTGGTTCGGTTGTGTCTCTAAATTTGAGAGGTTCTCTATGTTAAATGCTCTCTCTATACGAATGCATGTTGCTTGTGTTATTGCTGGTATCCATGGAAACTTATCTCTGTATCAGTCAGTCTTAAGAAAGAAAAAGGTTTGAAATAATGAAATAACACACTCCCAATCATTCCCACACTATTTTCCCACAAAGATGTAAGATAATTCCGTTTAAAAATAATCCCGTGGTGGATACCTTCTGATTTTCAAGTTGCTCGAAATGTTAAGGGATAGAAAAAAGGAACTATTATTAGGAATTGGTGGGATGAGAGAATCTGATTTACAGGTGTCAGTCTGAACATTAATATGTCATTAATCCAATGGTGTGATTCTCCAGGTGGTTACGAAATGATCAAACTACATTTTGACAGCACGTAGGATAGATTTCTTCATTCAGTCTGACTCTACACGATCCTTTACTTAAACTGATGTTATTTCATCCTTGCCGACCTAACAGTGCAGTTTGCCTGCACTGTTGAATCCTGAGTCTAGTTTGAAACTGGCTTAAGTAGCTCCCTGCGAATTTTGCCCAATCCTTTTCCTGATGTTTGGTCAGAGTTAATTCCTTTTCATGTTATCATTTTCTACCAGGGCGCGGCTGCTTCACAGAATACGTCAAATAACATGCAGTAAATTGCGGGGCTCCCGTAGCTGTCATCTTATCAAAGAGCAGCTATCCATTTGTATAATAACGAAATTGCTGCAACTCTGGTTCGAAAAGTTAGAAGATAAAATCTGTGTGATGCCACGATCTGTCACATTTATCGTAATTTCCTTGAAGTCCTATAGCCTCGAAACTATTAATGATATTAGTGGACAAATGCTTATGTGTTTGTATAGCATTCCCCTGTTGGGTGCTTTTTAAAGTGGCATTGACCTTTAAATGGGTAAATGTCTCTGCTAAATTAACAAAGAATATCATGTAAATACATAAATCATTTGCCCGCACATATTGCCAACAGTGATTTCTGGGATCATATTATGTTTCTACTTCCAAATAGATGGGCATTAAACATACAGATGCAACAATTTGTTTTCTAATCAACTATAGATAATGAAATCTTAACTTCAATGCGTGTCCAGCATTGTGCTTTTGGTTTGGGTGATGTCACTTAAATGCCACTGTAAACTGCCTTGCAGATACTGTGCACATGTATAGGCATAATGTTGGGTCAACGCGACAGAAAAGCCTGTAAAGTTGAACCACAGTGTGCAGGAATATTTATATACCAATTGACGTTGGAAGTTTATTACACATTACAGTTCAATCAAATGAGGGGAGGCAATGGCCGAGTGGTATTATCACTAAACTGTTAATCCAGAAACTCAACTAATGTTCTGGGAACCCAGGTTCGAATTCCGCCACAGCAGATGGTGGAACTTGAATCCAATAAAAAATATCTGGAATTAAGAATCTACTGATGACCATGAAACCATTGTCGGAAAAACCCATCTGGTTCACCAATGCCCTTTGAGGAAGGAAATCTGCCATCCTTACCTGGTTTGGCCTAAATGTGACTCCAGAGCCACAGCGATGTGGTTGGCTCTCAACTCCCCTCCAAGAGCAAATAGGGATGGACAATAAATGCTGGCCAGCAGTGACACTCATGTCCCACAAATGAATTAAAAAAAAATAATGGCAGGCATTAGCAGAACAAGCTGGGGAAATCGAAAGTTTCAATTTGAAAAGGGGTCGCCACTGATTATTGGGAATGTTCATTTTCAAAACATCACTTGCTTTAGAGACAAAATGATGGTCTACTTGACCTTTGGTCTTCCATTTGCCTCCGTAACATCATAGAGTGACCACAGCATGCTCATTCCAGTTGATTAGAGAATCATTAAGGCAGAACAAACCAAAATTTACAGTGTTGTTTCATAATTCTAAATATAAAATTGGAAGGCATCCACGCCCTTTTCAACATATCTGACTCAACCCTGGTTCGATTGTGTTTTAGAAAAGCTTGCGAAGCTAGTTTGTGAGCAAACATTTTGTACGCAACCCTCTTCAAAACTCCACCTATTGACATTGTGAATGTAGGTGGCAGATTACGGGAAGATATCTTTTTTCTGACTCATTCATTTTCAAAATGATATGTGTGTCTCTGTATAGATTGAACAATCAATTATCCTGTCAAGTCCAAGGATCTTCATAGAGCTAAGAAAAACGGTTCTCTCTTTGAGTGAAAACGGGTGCTTAAAATAAACAAGGTGCACTGGCAGAATTTAAACAGATCTCTGAAGAGAGTTGAATTGAATGAAATGAATAAAATGCAGCAGAGAGCAAACTCAAATTAAGAACGAGAAAGGCACCAGTTAACAACGGGCGAATCTGGCCTCTGACACTGAGGATCCAAAGATATATTGGCTGCTCAAGTTCCCTTTGGGTGTGACAAGGATCATTCTCTTTATTGACATACATGAATGAATGCTGGGCACTCAGAGAGCAGCAAAGACTTAGTCAACATGATTGAATCAATACTCTGCCGAATAACTATTGCTCATGAGATAGTGCATTTGAAACATAAAACGTAAGATCAGGTCAAAGAATTCAGGATTAAAGAAGGCAGTTAATTGGTGGAATATTTAAGTCAAACATCCGTTCCCACTGGCTCCCTGGAAAATGTGGCTTGACTAGTTATAAAAATCAGTTGGTGGTTCCAAGCTCTGTGTAATACATTACTGAGAAATAACCTAACATGATGCAGATAGGAATCTGGAAGAGATTTCCAAGAAGGCTGCTGAAGATCCTTTAGAGGGGGTTATTCATTAAAATTTTGAATTTGAACACATGATGATGAGTGTTACAGAATGCCATTTTTCAGCTTAATGTCACCACTTTACTCACCTTTCCAATGAGTATAAATTCAAAATATCACATTAAGCAATTTTATTCTCCTGTCTCTTTCTTCTTCCAAGCCGGTTATTTCAGGCATTGAGTGATATGACTCAATCCAATATGACTATCCATGGTTATACATTCACACTGGGTCTGAAAATGATTACAGGTATCGCAATGAGTAATTGATCCATGCCTGCTTTGTCCAGCATGTGCTTCATGCTGTCTTCTGATAACTGCATGTGGCCACCATTAAATACTGTGCTGTGCAACTGCATGCCTCAGCAGGGGGCTCAAGTTTATGTGATGCTAGCAGCACTGAAAGCTAGCACGTTCTTCTTAAAGCCTGCACTGCTTAAAAGGAAGATGTATTCCTGGTCGGAGTAGGTGCCGGATCAAGTTGCAGAAGAAAGTGTGAGAGAGAGGTACACTAAATTATGATGCAATAGGGAAGAGAGCAGACACCGAGGTTCTCTGATGCTGCGCCTTGCTGGAGAAAGTGAACTGGAAGACAGAGGTCCTGTCCGTAGGAGACTCCCCAGACAAACTATGTGGTGGCATTGGACGCAGATAACTGTGACAGTGAATCCCAAGGATCTAACGCTGAGGACATAGATGCAGTGCCACAGGATATTCAATGATTTCAAATGAATGGTTAAAGGCAGTGGGATTAACCATCAAATACCTTATCTAACCAACTACAAATTACGTCCATATGCTTTTCAATGCACCATATCCTCAGCACTCACCTAAGCAATAAGCTCTACCAATCATGACAGGTACATCACATTCATAATTCCACTTCACTCTCTGACACTGCACGTTGCTGCAAATCTCACATCCACATCTCTGCTGACTATTTGACCATAACAGGCCCAAATGGATTGCATGACACTCACTGACACACCACCTCTGCAAGGACAAAGTGATACCTAAGCAGAGATGGCAGCACCTAAACAGTGGGAGCCAGGCACGACTGGATATCCTTACACCTGATGAAGGAACAGCATTCCAAAAGCTTGTGGCGTTTACTGTCAAATAAACCTGTTGACTTTAACTTGGTATTGTGAGACTTCTTACTATCCTTACACCCACAGAGGTAATGATGGTCACCATCATTGGAATGGCCATAACTGAGGTTGTGGCCAGCGAAGTTACTGAAACAACTGAGGACAACATTTTGATCATACCTAATCTCCTTCTCACGTCTCATCTCCCCCAAACCATGCAACCTCTCCAGATTGTCAATCTGGAGATAGTGTAAAGATACATCTCTTGCCTTCCCTTTCCCAAACCACCTCATCACACCCCTTTCAGATACTCAAGAACTGCCACTGGGCTTTGCAATGGTGGAAGAGAATGAGATGGAGGAGAAGGAAGATGGTGATGAAGAAGAAACACTGTCACTTGATCTCCCTTTTGCAGCCGCAAGTTCAGATACTGATACTATGAGTACTTTCGAGGAGAGCTGTGTGTGACAGGGCACAGGCACCTGCAGTCAGGCCAGAGAACAGGAGGAACATAGAGACAAATTTGGCAGAGGTTGAAGGTTCAGATAAGTTCTGCCGCAGAGGACTCAAAATGATGACTTTGATGGACCAGCATACTAAAGATGGCTGCTGCGCATTTGTAGCCAGGGATTTCCTCATGAGGCTATGTATTTGCTCAGACTTAAGCTAAATACAAAGACTCAAAATGCAGTGTACTGATGTTGAGGACGTGACTTTATTCAACCAATCGAATGGGAGAATGATGAGGAAGCCGTGCACTCAAGGAATGTGTGCAGTTGGATATCAATCTGAAGAACAATGCCCCTGTAAAGGCAATTATAGATTCCCAAAATCATATTGCCCATCTTTTTGGTGGGCATTATTCAGTAAACATTTATACAAATGAGTCAATAACCATCCTGTCATTAACCTCAGTCAATAACAGTACACATCCTGACCTCATAGATTTCATTTGTCATTAATTACACATATTACCTCCTTTCTGTTGCCCAGCAATATGGGACGCTGGACAATGAAATGGGAGAATGATTCCCTCCAAATTGAACCCACGTGACTCGGATCCGACCCTGAGAAATTCTTCATGTCTGCTTGCCATCTGCATTATCCTTCGGAGTTGTATAACCTTATAAGGTTAGCATTAGTAGCCATCTTGTTCCCAACCACTGCTGAGAGCACTACTGCTTTCAGTGAATCTGTTGTTCCTTCCCTCTCCCTGTATTTTGTCACTGACTGAAGTTTCACAAAATGTAACTCAAAGCAAAACACATCCCTCTGGTAATTTCACAATACATGTTTTAAATGAGAAATATTAGTTGATCATACAGAGTTGTCATCGATGGTAGCAGCCCTGGCTGGCTTATGTTCCCATAGTCCAAGATCATTCATTCTAAAGTTATTATTGTGTTAGTGTTCCTAACTCTTTGGTTGTGTGATTGCTAGTCTAATTAGACCCCCTATATCAGTATTGAAATGCTTGGCTTATTGGCAGGCCTGACAGAATACTTGTGATTATTATCAAGGAGCATGGAAGAGTCTGGCATCAACTCGACACACGGATTTGCACACATCTCCCTCTGCAGCTTGGAAGTGGTGGTGGCCAGTCCCATTAACACCATACTGCCGTGTCTGATGGCTGATGGCTCAGCTTCCAGTGCATTACCAATGGAAAGGAACCGTGTTGGTTACCTCCTCTTTCCTTCTCCTCCTCTTCCCCCTCGTCTTTCTCATTCTCCCTCTCTTCAGCTAGTCACGATACAGCTCTCATGATGACCCGGCTGTTTGGCATGCTTTGCGTGACGAGTCCTGCAGAGAGGTCCAAGTAGTGGACATATTATTTATGCAATCCAATTCTCTGCTTGGTCACATTTTATGTGGCAGCAAGACTTGCATTGTAGGCATACTGCGTATATGAACCATGTAGTCAGTGGATAGCCCTTGTTCCCCAGGAGCCCATCTCTGGTTTGGTGTAGTGGTTCAGTTGCAGATTGTCCAGTGAATTGCTGCAGAATATGGCTGAAAGAACCAAGGACAACAGTTTGCTTACAACTAATCCTTCTTTTCATATCCACCTCCCCCAATCATATCACCAATTCACATTGATGACTGCTGCCAGGATATGGGCATTGACCCGCATGATGTGATTTGGTCACCCAGTTGCTGGGTACTGAGTAAGTGGAATCCCTTGGGGTTGATATGCTGCACCAAAGAATGATCCACTTCTCTGCGTGCTATTGGGGAAGCCAGCAATCCTGGTAATGCCACGTCTTCACCATGTCTGCTTCATTTCAGTAAAGAAGAACAAAACATGTTCAGCTTTCTTTGGAATACGGATCCTCTGCAACCTCCTTTAATCAACAGTGGGTGACGAGCTAGGAGCTATTGAGAATATTGTCTGTCGTAGCCTGGGAGGAGCCTGACACACAAACGCTCAACACCACAGTCATAGTCACAGCCATCTGCATCCAACTCTGCAGCTGTCAGTGCTGCTAAAGCAGACAGCAAATATCAGTGATGTCCTCCTTAATGAAGATAGCTTTTAAAATGAAGATTTCTTTCCCACTTTTGATAGAAACATAGAAAAATAGAAGCAGGAGTAGGCCCTTTAAGCCTGCCCCACCATTCATTTTGATCATGGCTGATCATCAAATTCAATATCCTGATCCCTCCTCCCCCCATATCCCTTGACCCCTTTAGCCGCAAGAGCTATATCTAATTTCTTCTTGAAATCACATTGTTTTGTTCTCAACTACTTTCTGTGGTTGTGAATTCCACAGACTCACCACTCTCTGGGTGAAGAAATTTCTCCTCACCTCAGACCTAAAAGATTTACCCCTTATCCTCAAACTATGACCGCCAGTTCTGGACTCCCCCCATCACCAGGAACATTCTTTCTGAATTTACCATTATCCATGACCCATGTTCTCATTTCATTATATTTCCACGTGCCTCTTATCATTCCCTAGTTGTGAAGATAGGCAGCCCACTCTTGGGTTTTTTACAATGTTGTTCTTCAGTCGTTGTGAATGATTTATCTCTCTGCTGGGAACTGTTGGGAATTGTTTAATTCGGTGCAGTGTACAACTCTCCCTGCTGGCTTGACTTGAGGTACTTAATTTGCCTTCTCACACCAGCTTAAAAAGAATGAAAATGCCTACCTAGACTTCACCTTGTATATAATGTGGGACCAAGGTCTCTGACCTCAGGGTCATTGCGAAAGTATCTTAGTCAAGAGGGATTTGATATGTTGGTCTGCACTAGAAAAATTGCTCGTGATATTACTGTCGACTCTGCATTATGCTATTCCCAACCTAGCTTGGATGTAAATATGCTGTAATTGTTCTGCATTCTTGAATGTATCACCCAAGTTTCAGCTAAACATTTTGTGCAGAGAATGGTGAATTCTGCATCCTCCAACCGACTGTTAATGTGTTGTTCCACCACCTGAAAACCAAAGAGGTATTTGAGTCTCCCGACTGAAAACAGCAAACCTTCAGTACATTGTACGAGTGTCACTGGGTGAATCTACATTACTGACATGCTTTTCCCTCGCAATAGCATCTCAAATACACTGGTGTGCCTTGAGATCTTGTTTGTCCTTGTAAAAAAAAGTAAACACACTTTTGCAACTTTCTCAACTCACATGTGCATCGCTGGAGCTAAAGTCTGCCAAAATTGCTTGCAGTCTGATTTTGGGCTATAACTTACTGGCAAAATAATGCTGGGTTAAAGGCAGGAGCATACAGGTGGTTAAATTGTTCCTGGAGACCTCCTTCAATTTCCATTTTCATATACTTTTCCTCCCTTAACCCAATCTTTCTTTTCCTCTCTTTGCTTTTCTGCCTTAATTCAAATTCATCCCATCTCCTTCTCCGTTATTCTCTCAGTTTCTTTGCATTGGTTAAAGAAATAGTACAAAGGTTAATAATCACGCAAGTTTAAAAACCTCAGTCACAAAGGGAAAGCTATATGAAAACCACAAGTCTTGATTAAAGCAGACCCAGATAAGAGTCAAGGATCATTTAATTGAATGATGTGCAGCTGCAGCTCATGCTTGTCCACTAGAACAAGGAAAAATGGAGAGGAAAGTTGATATATCATTGCTCAGAGATATCGCTATCATTTCTTGATGATATAACATGTACAAGTTATAACCGGACACTATACTCTTATGTATGCATGATGTAACCTTAATCAATAACAATGAGTGGATAAAGTTAACTCCTGTACTTTTATTGGTTTCTGCTAAATACTTGTAATCAAAGATGAAACTACAATTGCTTGCGCATTTCTGAATTCTGCACTCTGACTGGTCTGAATGAGTTAGTTGGAGTGCTGCGACAATGCAGTTTGTCAATAAATCATCATGAAACTACCCTGTGATTTTTTTTCTGGCCACTTAAAGTAAAGTTTAATTATTAGTCAGTCACAAGTAAGGCTTATATTAACAACGCAATGAAGTTACTGTGAAATTCCCCTAGTTGTCACATTCTGGCACCTGTTCGGGTCAGTGCATCTAACCAGCACGTCTTTCAGACTGTGGGAGGAAACTGGAGCACCCGGAGGAAACCCACGCAGACACTGGGTAACGTGCAGACTCCACACAGACAGTGACCCATGCCGAGAATCAAACCCGGGTCCCTGGCGCTGTGAGGTAGCAGTACCAACTACTGTGTCACCGTGCCGAGTTGAGGGGAACAATAGTTCTAAATACAAGAAGAAAAACATAGTGACAGCCCCAGAACGCTTAAGCTATTGGTTCTGCCGGTTACTAGCATCCTAGATGCCCTATTGACCTGGCTCTGGCATTATCTGCTCACACTTTCAGCAATTTGTGGTGCAAAATTAATTGGAGCTGAAGGATTGGGGCGGGGGGGGGCAGAAATAAAGAAATCAAACTGTGAGATGCCTCACTCCAGCCACTGAGCCATCATGTTGGAGGTTTTTTTTGGTTTTGTTCATATTTCAGAATGTATTTGTAAGTGCGATTATATTATTATCGAGATAAATTATACATGGACTCAGATCCTGCAAAACTCAAAGGATGAGTCATGGCCTTTTTTTCCATGTGTTATGTAAATCACAGTAGTGTCTGTCCCTCGCCTGTACTTTGCTCAGTTGCAGTAACCAGATTATACCTTAGGCGGATGAAGAGCCTGTGCTATCATTAACAAAGACAAACTAATTTTTCCATCTGTTGGATGATGTACTCCCATTGACGTCATTGTATTTGGCCATTTCTCATATCAGGAACCTTTCAGTGCTGTTCGCATTCCTCTTTTGATAGTCATAGGTGAAGTTGCATGTGATCTTGATGCAGATTTTTCGTGCTAACATTCTGGATAAAAGCATATTTTATATTTTAAACATTAATAATAATAATTAAATATTTTATATTTAATAGGATGGTTGAATTGAGCACGGCATCAAAAGTCATTTTACTTAACGTGCCTAAAAGTGAAATATTAAGTAAATGTTGAATATCTAATTAAAATCATATTCTGTAGAATAAAATTGTACATCTGTCATTGTTATGTTTTTTTCCCTCAGTCATTACTTTGGGACTCTGATTAAAGAGTCATCTAATTTTCTTCTATTGGTGTTTAATTTGAGTTACATTAACTGTAATATACTGTTTAAGTGAATGAATTAATAAAAAAAGAGGCAGATGAAATTTGAAGAAAAAGAAAGAATTGCAGTTATACGTTATCTTTCATTGCCACAAGACACCTCCAAGATATTCACAGGCAATTAGGGAAAAAATGAGTGTTTTGGGGAATGTGCAGGGAAGTGTGGGTAGCTGAATTGTTCTCATAGAGAGCTGGCACATACACAGTGGACTAAATGTCCTCCTGCCTTCTGTGCTGTAATCTTTCTCTAATTCTAATGTAGTCACTGTAATGTTGTAGAAAACCCCACAGTCAATACTAGCACCCAACATATTCCCATCTGATAATGACCCAGATAATCTTGTTTTATGATGTTGATTGAGGGATTGGGTGGCACGGTGGCACAGTGTTTGGCACTGCTGTCTTCCAGCGCCAGGGACCAGATTTGATTCCGGCCTTGGATGACAGCCTGTGTGGAGTTGGCACGTTCTCCCCGTCTCTGTGCATGTTTCCTCCAGGTGCTCCAGTTTCCCCCCACAGTCCAAAGAAGTACAACTTAGATGGATCGGCCATGCTAAATTGCCCTTGGTGTACATTAGGGGGATTAATGGCGTTAATACATAGGGTTATAAGTCTTTCAGAGAGTTGGTGCAGACTTGATGGGCTGAATGGCCTCCTTCTGCACTGTAGGGATTCTGATTCAATGACAAATATTGCTGTTCTTTGAGATAGTGCTGTTGGATCTTTAAATTGGCTTTAATGTTGCATTCAAATATCAGCACTGCTGCCAATGAAACATTGTCCCATATTACACTGAAGTGTGAGCCTGGATGTTGTGCTCAAGTCTCTGAGTTTATGTGAGATATTGCAATCCATGCTCAACACAAACCCAGTAGACGCACTGCTACGCCTTTTTTTTCATTCATTTGTGCAATGTGGGTATTGCTGGCTAGGCCAACATTTATTGCCCTTGAGAAGATGGCGGTGAGCTGCTTTCTTGAACCACTGCAGTCACAGTGCTGATAGGGAGGGAATTCCAGGATTTTGACCCAGTGACAATGAAATATATTTCCAAGTCAGGATGATAAGTGACTTGGAGGGGAACTTCCCGATGGCGATGTTCCCAGGTTCTTTGTCCTTCTAGATGTTAGTGATCATGGGTTTGGAAGGTGCTGTTGAAGGAGCCTTGGTGAGTTCCTGCAATGTATCTTGTAGACACTGTTACTGTGCGTCAGTCTTGAGGGAGTGAATCTTTGTGGATGAGGTGCCAATCAAGCGGGCTGCTTTATTTTGGATGGTGTCGAGCTTCATGAGTGCTGTTGGAGCTGCATTCATTCGGGCATGGGGAGCTATTTCATTACACTCCTGACTTGTGCCTTGTAGATGGTGGATGGGCCTTAGGGAGTCAAGAAGTGAGTTACTCACGCAGGATTCCTAGCCCTTGACTTGCTCTTGTAGCCACTGTGTTTAAATAGCTAGTCCAGTTCAGTTTCTGGTCAATAGTAACCGCCAGGATGTTGTTATTTCTTTTATTTTAAATTGTATGCACATTAACTTGCAAATTTGTTTTATTCATTTTTTGGATGTGTGCATCGCTGGCTAGGGCAGTGTTTATTGTTCATCTCTGTACTTGTGTAGGTGTTAGGCATTGTGTACATATCATAGAATCCCTACAGTGCAGAAGGAGGCTGTTCAGCCCATTGAATATGCACCGAGCACAATCCCACCCAGGCCCTATCCCCATAACCTATGCATTTACCCTAGCTGGTTCCCCTGACACTACGGGGCAATTTAGCATGGCCAATCCACACATTGGATTGGATGTGTAACCCGCACATCTTTGGCCTGTGGGAGGAAACCAGAAGAAGCCCATGCAGACACGGGGAGAATGTGCAAGTTCCACATAGACAGTGACCCAAGCTGGGAATTGAACCCAGGTCCCTGGCGTTGTGAAGCAGCAGTGCTAACCACTGTGCCATCGTGCTGCAATGTTAGAAAGGCTGCATTTATTACCCTTCCTTAGTTTCACTGAGAAGGTGGATGGCATCCTTCTTGAATTCATCACTATAAAATGCAATAATAAATCATTTCAGCAGCAGCACCCCAATCTATTCTTTTCAAGTGGTATCAAGGATTAGTGAATCTTGAACTGTCCAAAATGAATTGAAGTGTGTATAAGCCACCAGTGAATATATCAGCTTGCAAGCGCAGCAGTTTCTTGAAAGAAATTAATAATCTTTTCTTTCTCCTTTTTTTAATCAAAGGAAGAGAGATTATTTCCTAAACTTGCCCTGTCATGAACTGCTCTGGGTCCCCTGTATGCCTCTGTGCAAACAGAATTGAAGACAGCTTTGCCAGAGGCTTTCGATCGCACCGCACAGCATTCAAGTATTTATCAACAGCAGTGAAGCTTCTGCAGACAAAGGCTGTTTTTGTAATTTCAAATGTAGATTATCATTTATCAAAACGCACTCTGTTTGTCATAACTATTCAGTGTTGGCAGAAATGAAGCAGGGTCCTCATTACACCGCAGAGCAGCAGGGCAAATCTCAGAAAGGAAGGACAGAACTCCAGTGTTATAAAATTAAACTGTAATTATAAAACAGCCAGAGGAAAAGCTGACGTAGGTGGTCAGGTTCTCTGGTGTATGGTCGCTAATGAATTCACTTGGTTCCACATGGAGAACAAAATCCTGCATTCTCAAGATTAAACAGGCAACCCTGAAGAGGACTGCATTTCCAATATTTCAACACTTTGCCCCTCTTCCTTTCCTTTCACTGAAGCTGTATTTTTCTTTAATATATCCATAACTGCCAACTCTTGTTGCCTTCCAAGAAGTGTCGCCACATGACCGCTTGCCTTCAACCACTCCTGTGATTTGTCGCCTGCTACTTCCGTCCTCACAGCATGCGATCTTCCACAGCCAATTGGAAAGGAAATAAGCTTCTTGTTACCTAATTGGACGAAACTTGGCTGTCACTCAGCCTTTATTCTCAACTTCTTTTGTAGCAATTAAACAACATACGTAACAAAGAACGTTAAACTAAAAACATTAATTTCAATGAATCTTCTGAATTCTGGGCTGCTCGCAACACCGTCCAAGAGATTAACCTTTCAATTCTTGGAGGTTCCGGGAGAATCCCAAAGGGTTTTGGCAACCCTATCTGTGACACATCTTCCTATTCAAAGGTTGTGTGAGAAATGATCCTTGCTGGATATGTACCCTGGACATGCATTGCCACATCAATGCTGCTACATGTATGTGCGATCCTTGGACATCTCGCAGTTTGCAATCTGAACAACATGTCCTGCTTTATGATGAATGTATTACCTGTACAAAACAGTATTTGGAAGCAAAATTTAACTCTTGCCATCTGATTGGTCAAGCAGAGTGGGTGAATGCGGCAAATGAAGATTGGTGCTGAGGCATACAAATCGAAAGGTTCTGAGTTTGAACACCGAGTCTCTACTGAAATATTTGGGCTCAGGTGAGGCAGTGGTTGACAGGCTATAGTTGGCTTAATACCCTTTGTCTAAGGAGGGACAAAATAAAAACATAGCTCAGATTCTTGCTCTTGATAGCTTTGTTGGAACGAACATATATATGACATAAAAAAAAGTACAATCCAGAAACAGGCCCTTTGGCCCTCCAAGCAAATGTTGTGTGTGAATGGGATTCAACTAAATTGTGATGTCCTCCTTAAGTAAAATAACCCACAAAAGAATACTCAATATCAGGGTAACAAATGCATAATGGCTTGTTGGACAAGGTATCAGAAGGTAATGTACGGAGCTGGGCCCCCCCCAGGAATCAGCATGTTCAAGAGAGGAAAATTATATATTGTGCTGAAAAACCTGTTTAAATGGAAGCTTTCTATTGTATAAATAAAAATGTAACAGGATTAACAGCAGAAAAGTTCAATTCAGAACATGAAGACGATAGGATTAGTCTTCGATTCTTTCAATCTTTTGAATATTTTATCACATTCACTTGAAATCTACTTGGCAAATTGGCTTTTGCGAATGTTTTTGCACATTGTGGGAGCTGCAATGGTCTATTTTGATATTGAAACAAGCTTGGTCCTTGCTGCGCCTATCCAGAGGCATTATCTCCCCTTTCTTTCATGTGTGTTCCGAGTATCTCTAGCGTTGTCAATCACTTAGTGCTCTCTGATTCCCGTTTCCACTGGAGATTTAGACTGATGATTCGATTTCAGATGTGTGAGGGCTAAAGTAATGATGGCATATTCCCATCTGTCCACCCACCGCTGTACCTAATAGCTGGCAAACATTTTATCAAAGTTCCAGGGAGGAACGCTACGCCAGGTGTTCCAGGATTCGAAGAATAAAACAGGGTAGAGCAATCGTGACAGAATCAGAACACTACAAAAAAAACCCACATGGCTTACCACAAGATAAATTCTATTCTTTTAACTTTTAAACTGAGAGTTATATATTTTGTGGCCATTAAGGTGAATCAAGTGGGGAACGTGTCTCAGCCCCAGTCTTTGATGTTCCTCCCAGACTCCGTTGTGTAACATGTTCTGTTTCTCATAGCAACCGACCTGTGGCTTTTCTGAGTGAAATTGCCAATTTAGTGCCCAATTAGGAATGGTTTTGTGCCATGGGTCCATAACTACTGGGAATTAAGTTTTGAATTTAATTCACATTTGACTCTTATAGCCAGTAGTGGGTTGCTTTCATTTCAACAGTCTGGATTGTCGAGTTATTACTTTTTACTGATGGTTGGTGAAGTTTTCTTTGTGTACAAGGGAAATATAAATGTATTTAAAAGTCTCGGTTTAGTATGGAGCATGCCCTAGGCAGGCCAGATTCTCAGTGAAGTTTGCACTAACTGTAGCCTGGGGAGAGAGAAAACAGAATTAACATTTCAGGTTGATAAGCTCTCTTCACAGATGTTGCCTAACCTCCTGAGAGTTTCCGGCATTTTCTGATTTTAGTTAAGGTTCCCGCAGTGTATTGTTTTTGTTCTAAAGTAAAGGGGATACCTGGTCAATTTGGCTTTGAGAGATTGAGTTTATATTTCTTCAAACATGTTGTGGAGTAGCCTAGCAAAATGAAGATGCCGCACAGCGAAATCCAGAGAGAGAATCGATTCATAAGAACATAAGAAATAGGAGCAGGGGTAGGCCATCTAGCCCTTCGAGCCTGCCCCGCCATTCAATAAGATCATGGCTGATCTGTCGTGGCTCAGTTCCACATTCCCGCCCTCTCCCCATAACCCTTAATCCCCTCTCTTATCAAAAACCCATCAACCCGTGTCTTAAAAATATTTAGCGAGGTAGTCTCCACCACTTCAACGGGCAGAGAATTCCAGAGATTCACCACCCTTTGAGTGAAGAAGTTCTTCCTCAACTCCGTTCTAAACCGCCCCCCCTTTATCTTGAGGCTGTGCCCCCTAGTCCTACTGTCCTTTCTGAGCGGGAAGAGTCTCTCCACCTCTATCCTATCCATCCCATTCATCATCTTATATGTCTCAATGAGATCTCCCCTCATTCTTCTAAACTCTAACGAGTACAAGCCTAGTTTATTCAGCCTCTCCTCATAGCTCAACCCCTTCAATTCCGGCATCAGCCTAGTAAACCTCCTCTGCACCCCCTCCAAGGCCAAAATATCCTTGCGTAAGTACGGCGCCCAAAACTGCACACAGTACTCCAGCTGCGGCCTCACCAATGCCCTATACAGCTGCAGCAAGACCTCCCTACTTTTATATTCAATCCCCCTCGCTATGAAGGCCAGCATCCCATTTGCCTTCCTGACCACCTGCTGCACCTGCAGGCTGGGTTTTTGCGACTCATGCACAAGGACCCCGAGGTCCCTCTGCACCGTCGCCTGCTGCAGTTTTTTGCCACTTAAGTAATAATCCTTCCTACCATTATTCCTACCAAAGTGGACCACCTCGCACTTGCCAACATTAAATTCCATTTGCCAGTTCCTGGCCCATTCGCCCAGCCTATCTAGATCCTTCTGTAGACTCTCCACATCCTCCGCGCAATTTGCCGTTCCACCAATCTTGGTGTCATCAGCAAATTTCGACACCATACACTCGGTTCCTTCCTCCAGATCATCTATATAAATGGTAAATAGCTGAGGCCCCAGCACCGACCCCTGGGGCACTCCACTGGTCACCATCCGCCAATCCGAATAGCACCCATTGACCCCCACTCTCTGCCTCCTATTTGACAACCAATCCTCTATCCACGCTAACACCCTACCCCCAACTCCATGTCCCCTGACCTTCTGCAATAACCTCTTGTGAGGTACCTTGTCAAACGCCTTCTGAAAATCAAGAAAGACCACATCCACTGGCTCTCCTCTATCCACCGCCCTAGACACATCCTCATAGAACTCCAGTAAATTTGTCAGGCACGACTTCCCCTTAACGAAACCGTGCTGCGTCTGCTCTATCAAGCAATTCCCCTCAAGGTTCCTGAGCACTAAATACATTTTTTCTGTTTTCTCCCCTTCTCTCTCTCCCAAAAGTAGAGATCCTAAGCTTACCCTCTTTCACATCACCTCAGTACCAATTTGAGAGACATTTCCAAGGTCATTGGCAGCCATCTTGTATCTCACTAAGCGGCTATTTTTCATGGGCAAGACTACCAAAGAACGAATCCCGACTGGATGTCTGGAACAAGCTGCCAGAGGTAGTTGTACAGGTGGGTACAATTTTGTCTTTTGAAAAGAATTTAGTCAGTTACAAGGGTAAGATGGGTATAGAGGGATATGGGCCAAACGTGGGCAATTGGGACTAGTTTAGTGGTTAAAAAAAAGGGCGGCATTGACAAATTGGGCTGAAGGACGTGTTTCCATGCTGTAAACCTCTGTGACTAATAACTGGCAAAACAAGTCTCATTGAGACTGACCCCGTCCTCATCAGATGCCCACGCATTCACACAGCCTCTAGAAGCTTATTGACGATAAGTGGTGAAACTCTGGCTAGAGTTAGCTCTTTGCAAGGCCAGCGTTGATGAGACCATTGAAACGTGCTTGCAGTCACCTTGGTTCAAATTAACCAAACTCAGCAAAGACCAGGGAACTCCAGCTCAGTATCCCACCACACATTGGAGTAGATCACCTCCACACTCTCCCCAGTGCAGATTCTGGAGGAGCACTCGGGCTAGTGGTGTGATGGGGCCAGGCTGGAAGTTCAACTAGTTATGAGGGCCAGGACGGGCATTTGGTCGGTGAGCTGCAATTGGAAAACAACCACCCAGAGAAGCCTGGAAGAAGATAATCCATGGGCAGGGGCCAGCTTGATTTCTTGGTGTTTGGGATTTCCAGCTTCACACAGATACGATTCCTCCCTGACTGGACTGCCAACTGATACTGGGCACTGATCCCTCTTATGATCTTGGAACAGTATTAGATGTGTGCAGTGCAAATCCTGCTCTGTGCTGTCCTAAAATGATAAAAGGGATTCTGTGTATTTCATTGGGCCCTTTTCTGCATGTTATGAGAACCTAGAATCATAGCATATAATCATAGCATCCCTACAGTGCAAAAGAAGCCATTCAACCCATCGACTCTTTGACAGAATATCTTATCCATGCCCTCTCCCCCACCCTATCTGTGAAACCCCACACATTTACTATGGCTAACCCATCTAATCTACACAACTTGGGACACTAAGGAGCAATTTAGCATGGCCAATCCACCTACCATCTTTGGAGTGTGGGAGGAAACTGGAGCACCTGGAGGAAACCCACACAGATGCGGAGAGAATGTGCAAACTCCACACAGACAGTGACCCAAGGCTGGAATTGAACCCGGTCCCTGGTGCTGTGAGGCAGCAGTGCTAACCACTGTGCCACCATGCTGCCCTAGCGCTGGTCACTGGTTCTCTTGCCAACCAGCTGTAGATCTGCTGGGGAAGTTTTGGCGTTCAGAGCAATGGGGGACAAGGGTGTGGAACAATCCTCCGCCATTTCTGGGATGCTACATCCTGTTTCCAATGGATGGGAAACTCAAAATTCTCACCATTGTGGTCACCAACTGGGCCGCTGAGAAAAGCATGAGACAATGCAAATCAGCAGTCTTTAGCCGAGGACCATTAGTCGAGATAATCGATATGACCAAGCTGATGACCGTCAAGAATTTCTGCAAAAAGATTTTTAAAACAAAAGAGAAGATTTTCTGAAAACAGATTCCTGGAACTTGCAGCCAGGAGCACACATTAAAAAAATTGATCCTGAGGTTATTATTCCTTTTTTAAACAAATGCACTCCGTGGGTTAATCATGCTTGACCTCTCCAAATTTCAGAAATTATAGACTGAAATGAAAACAGAGTTATACAACAGCATTGTGGCATAGTGATTAGCACAGATGCCTCACAATGCCTGGGACCCGGGTTCATTTCCCAGCTTGGGTCACTGTCTGTGTAGAGTCTGCACATTCTCCCCATGTCCGTGTGGATTTCCTCCAGGTGGTCTGGTTTCCCCCTACAGTCCGATAGACGTGCTGGTTCGGTGCATTGGCCACGCTAAATTCTCCCTCAGTGTGCCGAAACAGGCATCGGAGTGTGGCAACTAGGAGATTTTCACGGTAACTCCATTGCAGTGTTAATGGAAGCCTACTTGCAACTAATAAATATGCTTTAATGATTTTATTTATTCACGGAACGTGGGAATCACTAGCAAGGCTAGCAATATTGCCCAACCCTTGGTGCCCTCTAGAAGATGGTGGTAAGTACTATCACAGATCTGTTTGGTCAGGACTTCCAGGACTTTAAAGTAACAGTGATCAAGGAATGGCCAAAGTAGGGTGATGAAAAGAATTGGGCAGAATTTTGGAGCAGGTAGTGCTCCCATGTCACTCTGATCCTACTAACTGTTGCGGGTTGTAGATTTTATTTATCCCTTTATCAGATGTGGGCATTGCTGGCAAGGCCAGCACTTATTGCTCATCCTTAATTGCCATTGAAGCTTACTAGGAGAGGGCAGTTAAGAGTCAACCACACTGCTGTGGATCTGAAGTCACATGTTGGCTAAGCCAAGTAAGGATGGCAGATTTCCTTCCCTAAAGGGCACTTGTCAGCCAGATGGGTTTTTATGACAATTGATGATAGTTTCATGGTCACAATTACAGAAACTAGCTTTCAATTCCAGATTTTTTATTAATTAAATTTAAATTCCACCAGCTGCTGCGGTGGGAATTGGACCCATAAAATTTTGGAAATGCATTCATGGGATTGTGCATCACTGCTGGGCCAGCATTAATTGCCCATCCAACATTTCCCTTGAGAAAGTTCCCAGAACATTAGCCTGTGCCTCGAGATTATTCATCCAGCTCTATTCCAACAACGCTGTAATCTCTCCCAGTCTAGCAATTAGGAAGGAGGATAGGTGACAACAATTTGTTTGTGTACCCTTTCCTCATGCCAGCTTATAGACTGATATTTGTGACATAACTTGCAATCATATACAGAGGAAATGCATATAGAGTTTGCACCTTCTCCTCGTGTCTGCATGTGTTTCCTCTGGGTACTCCAGTTTCCTCCCACATCCAAAAATGTGTGGGTTAGGTTGATTGGGCCATGCTAAATTTCCCCTAGTGTTAGGGGATTAGCAGGGTACTTATGTGAAATCATGGGAATAGGGCCTGGATGAGATTGTGGTTGGTACAGACTCAATGGGCCGAATGGCCACCTTCTGCAGGGATTCTATGTTCTATGCTCAGATACCTTCAGTTGGAAGTTCATATGTGCATTATTTTATAGTCACTGTTTGCATTCCCCATTTTGGAACTGAACCGATAGAGAAAGACATTTTTGTTCTTGTACAAATGGCAGGAAGGCAAGGAGGCATGGTGGTGTTAGAATTCTTTCAGTACCAGCAATCCTAAGGCACATTCAGTCAACTCTTAACGCAAACAGCACTGGACACCATGCATTCATTGCAAGGTCTTTAATTACTTTTACACAAGGAGAACATCCCTCTGTCCATTGAAATGGTTGGAGCAGTTCTTAAATTACAGAGAAACAGCATTACTGCCACACAGTGCCAGGGACCCAGGTTCAATTGCCTACTTGGGTCACTATCTTTGCAGAGTCTGCATGTTCTCCCTGTGTCTGCGTGGGTTTCCTCCAGCTGCTCCGGTTTCCTCCCATAGCCCAAAGATCTTTGGACTTTGGGAGTGGATTGGCCATGCTAAATTGTCCTTTAGTGCTCAAGATGTGTAGATTAGTGGGGTAAATGCATGGGTTACAGGAATAGGGCCTGGGTCAGATGCTGTTTCAAAAAATCAGTGCAGACCTTCTGCAATGTCAGGATTCTATGAGAATGTTCCAACTCCCCAAATCCCATTTCTACCACATCCATATTCATATCCCCATTTCATTAACAACTCACAGTTCATTGCAATGTGATGACAAATGGACTAACTAAAATACAGACATTTATAAACAAGGAAAAGATGATTTCTCACCAGAGCGGTAAGGTCTGGTATCTGTGAGTAAAAAATATTCAAGGTAGCCTAATGTTACATATTTCAAAATCTACAGCAAACCCATATTACCTCTTTTATTAGCCCGATGCATCAGTTTAGACGAAGATAATTTCACAGAGCAGGTAACCTTATAAAGTGTTCATTGAAATGTAGCATTGTATTACATTATAGTTTTCATATTTGTTATAGATCCAAAGGAGAAATTAAATTGCTGCTGTGCCTGTTTTCTGTTGGAAAAAAAAATCAGCCTTGGTGGATTGAATTTTGAATCGCTGCCCTGATTTCCCCCCAGAAATGTACTGGTTGCCAAATTGGAGGTCAGTGACTTCCATGTGTGCAGAAGGCCCTGTGCCTTCCGTAAGTCAGAGCCTGATGCAGTCAGCCCAATGTGTGGAGCGCAGTTGTTCTTAAAAAGGTCAGAACAATTTTTCATTGTTTAATTTTGGAGGACATGAAAGGCAGGTGTGCCCCTGCTGGCCCCTGGAAAAGTACTTGGGGTCCAGACAGCCCGAGACCCATCCCCTCTGCCTCACCTCACTAAACATGTCTCCTCTCCACCACACTGTGTGGGGCGGCATGGTGACACAGTGGTTAGCACTGCTGCCTCACAGCGCCAGTGACCCAGGTTTGACTTTCTGTGTGGAGTCTGCATGTTCTCCCTGTGTCTGTGTGGGTTTCCTCCAAACGCTCCGATTTCTGGAACACGTGCTGGTTAGGTGCATTGGCCATACTAAATTCTCCCTCAGTGTACCCGAACAGGCGCCGGAGTGTGGCGACTAGGGCATTTTCACACTAACTTCATTGCAGCGTTAATGTAAATCTACCTGTGACACTAATAAAAAAAAACTTTAAAACCATCAGGTCTCAGCTTTGGGATGGGCTCTGACAAAATTCCAAAGGACACAAAAATAGAAGATGCTGGAAAATCTCAGCAGATCTGACAGCATCTGTGGAGAGAGAACTGAGCCAATGTTGCGAGTCTGGATGACCCTTCATCAAAGGTCTGTCAGATGTTGTCAGAGTTGTTGAGATGTTCCAACATTTTCAGATATAGGTAGATAACGAGGTTCAGTTGGCATCCTTACCGGCCAGCCCTCTGCCCCCTTCTCCATGCCCTTTCCTCCTCTGCAGCACGAAGTACAGATTGGCTCTGTTGGTCAACCACAGCGCGTTGGCCAGCAGCACTTCTGTGGGATTGACCCACATCCCCAGTAGTGGTGAGAGATAGAGAGACAGGTGGGCGCATGATACTTAAAATCCCTTTTTTTTTATAGTGTCAAACTTTAATCTTTAATCTTTGATGAAGGATCACCCTGACTTGAAACGTTGGCTCAATTTTCTCTCCACAGATGCTGTCAGACCCGCTGAGATTTTCCAGCATTTTCTGTTTTCGTTTCAGATTCCAGCATCCACCGCTTTTTTTTTGCTTTTATCTTAAAATTCCTGAGGATTTGACCATGAGCTGCGCTGGCATCTTCACCTGGTCAGTTAGACAGTTGGATGATGCTGAGTTTGGTTTGGAGATCTCTCCAACTTTCTCAGGCGCACGTTTGGATCGTGCTGCTGATTTGGCGCTGAGAATTGGCACCTCTTGAATCTTTGCCTCTCCCTCTTGCTCTCTACCTGAGCAGACTTGTGCCTGAACAGTGGCCAGTAGATGGCAGGGAAGACCTGCCTGAAACTTTGCCGCAACATTTTATGATGTATGCGAAATTAGTGCACGCCGAAGAGGCTTTAGACGGGCAGCTCGTCATTTTTTTGCAAACATGACTGATTACAGCTATTAATATGCAGGTGATGTTGGGTAATTTATACTAAAATTCAGCTTCATTTTAAAGTTGTTGGCACAGCTCGTGCTGCCTGCGTTTATTCAGAATTGAGTATAAAAAGAAACGGTGCCTGTTACATGGTGGGAATTGCTTTCTGCAATGATGGATTGAAGAAAAGGGTCATTACAAAATTTTTTGTCATTTTCGCCGCCCCAGAAAAATATTAAACCGCTATAATAGGTAATCATTTTTAAAAAAAATGCAGTCTGTGGCTGGGAAATTTTCTGGACTGTTCCACTAATATACCTAATTCCTGTTTTGAAGAATGAGATAGTGTGATCTATCTGTCTGAAGCCACTAATGTGTACTCTTGGGTCTCCTGGGGAGCCTTGTAATAGTTCCTGAAGAGGGAAAACACACACAAAAAAAGAGCTTTAGTTTATGGCTCAGCTCACGTAGAATAACCTGATTTCGAAACGAGGTAGTGTTGCCTGGAAGTGGAGTCTTGTTAGGTTTTCACAGTCATCTGAAGCAGGGTGGATTAATTACAAAGTTTGCACATCAGCAGAAGGTAATGTTGACACAAATATAAATCAAATGATCAGATAGACAAACATTATTACACTATACGCTGCTGATAGAGCAGCAGGGGTTTACTAACTGCATTTATTTGCTCAAAGCAACACACCGATCTCCGCGTGGAGGCAAGGGCAGATGAATCTGGTAAATTGGCTTCAGAGTACAGGCCTAGTGTGGCTGGAGTCTTGACTCCAGTAGGTCCTGTGCTCTAATAGGCTAGGGGAGATGCTCAGAATGTTCATAATCACTTCATATATTTCTCAGCTTGAGATCCGCTATTCTAGTGCAGGATCCGCCAAAGATCACACAGTCAGCATGAGTGTATGGACAGTGCTTTTCCATCATAGCACCCCATACAAATTGGAACAGCTTTTAAAATCTAAGCTTGGCTGCTCCTACTCCTTAATGTAACTTGTTTATTCTTTTCAACTTTAGCGGTGTCCTGTACAATAGGTTTTGTTCTTTCACATACGCTTCCCAGTAAAAATACTTTCTTATACAGTGCGCTTTTCAGGGATGAAGGGGGCAAATCTCCCAAAGATTAGTTAAAGGCGGCGTGATTAGCACTGCTGCCTCTCAGCACCAGGGACTCAGGTTCGATTCCTGGCTTGGGTCGCTGTCTGTATGGCGTTTGCACATTCTCCCCGTGTCTGCGTGGGTTTCCTCTGCACGCCCCAATTTTCTCCCATAGTTCAATGATGTGTGGGTTAGGTGGATTGGCCATTTGCTAAATGGCCTCTTAGTGTCCATAGATATGGGGTTAAATACGAGAGGTAACAAGGATAGAGCCTGGATGGGATTGTTGTCGGAGAGTCAATGCAGACCCGATGGGTCGAATGGCTTCCTTCTGCCCTGTAGAGGTTCTATGATTCATTGTCAAATTGCCAGTACTCCCTTAGTTACTTACCTGGGACTGGAGCTCTACAATTCTCACCTGGACTTCTGATCTGGACCTGCTAAGAAATGTGGATCTGCTCCTGGAGACTTTCCCTCATAGCGTAGGAACGCCAGAGGAAACTAAAGTATTCAATCCCTCCTTATATATTATGTTTAAATATTCCAAAATCAAATTGACAAGCAGCAGAGAGAAGGTAAGAGGTAGGAAAGAAGGCAAGTGAGTGAAGAGGTGTAGTGTGTCAGGAGAGGGGTCAGGAGATAGCCAGGTGATTTCTTTTTTTATTCATTCATGGGACATGGGTGTCACTGGCTGACCAGCATTTACTGCTCATTCCTAGTTGCCCATGGCATTATTGTGGCTCTGGAGTCACATGTAGGCTAGATCAGGTAAGAATGACAAATTTCCTTCCCTAAAGAACATTAGATGGGCAATGATTTCATGGTCATTTTTAATTCCAGATATTTTTAATCAAATTCAGATTCCACCAACTGCCATGGCAGGATTTGAAACTGGGTGCCCAGAACATTAGCCGAGTTTCTGGATTAATAGTCTAGCAATAACACCACTGGGCCATCACCTCTCCTAGATGGGTAGTTGGGGGGAGGGGGAAGGGGAGGTGGGAATGTCGTTGGAGTACTGGGGGGATATTTGGGGTTGCAGGGGTATAGTCGGGCGGGGGGGGGTGGTGTTGGGAAGGCAGTTGGGAGTCGGGGGTTACTTGGGCTGTGGGGCAGTCATCAGATGGTGGAGAGATGTTGATGGGGCGCCTGAGGTGACCAGTACTGCCCAAACTTCAGACAATCCAAGATTCACAAAGCCAGTGTCTCTGTATTAAAGACATAACTTCATTTAAACCAGCAACTGCCAGGAATTCATCAAAGGGTTAAGTAGCTCCGATATAGAGCAGCAAAATGATTCTGAAGAATTTAACATATACAATCAAAAACAGATCAATAATAGTTTTTTTTAGTCAATCATTCTGACCCTTCAGTTACTTTAAATCAATCATCTTCAAGATACCCAAATCAACACTAATACATGACAAGTACCTTAGCCAATTGTGTTCCACCTCTCAGCATAGTGGTATTTTATTAATCCATGCAATCCAGAAACTAACTCCTGTCTTGGCTGACCCCACACCCCGGTTGCCTAGGTAACCTAAGACGCTCAGTCCAGAGTTCAAATGAACATTCTCATGGGTTCCCTTAAAGGTCACAGACTAACCAAACTAACTCATGATGCCAAGGGCCCAATTTTACCATTGTGTTGTGCCTGTTTTCGGGCGCAAAAACTTGGTAAAGTCGGGTGTGAAGAATGCTGCCTCCGCACCGATTCCCTCTTTGCTGAGACCCGAGAAAGGACGCGATTGGGACCACGCCCGAAACAAGTGCGATGTCAATTTAATTGCATGCAAATACATTTAAATTGATTTAATGGGTTGCACGCCCAAACTTACCGGCATTTTCCCCTTTGCCACGGCGTTCGTCTGTCCAGATTCGGCGCAAAACAGACATGCTCGGCAAAGGTCTGTTTGGGGTGCTCCAGCTTCTGAAGAGGTAAGTTCAGAGCTTCTAGCAGTTCTCTAACTCAGATCAGTGATGGGGGTGGAGGGAGATGGGCCAGATCATTCTCTGGTGGGAGGGGGAGGTGGGTGGGTGGGTGGGGGGTGGTGGTGAGGTGAAGTGGGTCAGATGGTTCTCTGGTAGGGAGAGAAGGAGGGAGGCCAGATTATTTTCTGGTAGGGGGAGGAGAAGGTGGGTCAAATCATTCTCTGGTGGGGGGGTGCAGGGGCAGAAGGGTCCACTGCCACTCTGTAGGCAATCGGTGGGAGGGAAGTGAGAGAGGGGGTCGCGATCGGTCTGTGTAGTGGGAGGATGGACAAGGGGGACAGTTATGCTGTGGGGGCAGGGCAATGTCTGTGGGGGCCATTGCTGCCGGGCCGCTTTACCCACTTTTTGCAGCCCAGGACAATGTGACAGGGGAGCATTTTTCAAAATTTTTTTTACTGCGCATGCGCAGTTGAAGGGTCCAATTGGAGCAGCAGTGTTTTGGGCGCGATAAGCCCCACCTATAGCACGATTCAGATTCGCCACTCTTTTTTCAGGCTGAGTGTGTATGGAGGCGCCTGAGGACATGTTTACAAGTCGGATCTGAATCATTCCCAGATTCAGCATTTAGAATCAAAATGGTAAAATCGCCCCCGTGTCTGGACACCAGACCATCTCATCAGGATAGTGAATAAACCATATTCATGAAATATGAATAAGTGTTCTATATATTTCTTCCATCCGAAACTTTGCTGATAAAACTTGCATATTTCCAAGGCCCAAATATTCTCTCGAAATATGGCTTTGCCCTAATGACTTTTACCATGATGCTTTGTGGTGCAATGCTTTTTGACTAAAGTGAACAATACTCTTTAAAATCAAAAATACATTCAAAATATCAGCATATGTGTTTTATAATCATAATCACTCATTTGAATCAATTACTGCATCTGTGAAAATTGCTTCTTATTAGCTAATAAACTTATTTTAAAAGTCATTTAACTGAAAACTGCTAGCTTTGCCAGTGCCTTTAATGTCTACTGGTTTAAAAATCTTGCCACCCATTAGGGGTTCCACTTACAGTGGAGAATCGGGGGTGGAGGGAATAGTTGAAGGTTGGGGGCAGTTGCAGTGTTGGGAGCTAGTGACAGGATCAGTGGTAGATTGGGAGGGTTATGGAGGGTAGTTAATGCTGGGGGTAGTTGAGGAGTCTGGGATGTAGTGAAGTGATTCACTAGGGAATTGGGAGCATCAGTAGAATAGTTACCCAGGCATTGGGATAGGCTTTAAATATTCTAACTTTTTTCTGGATAATCATTCTGTGAAAAAGTTGGAACCATTGGAAATCTCTGACTCTTACTCAGAGCTTAGGAGTGTTGGCTAATTGCTCAACAGAAGTTGAAACTTCCTAGCCAATTCCTGTGAAGTTCTTACTTTGGGAATTCTCAGGAGTCCCTCAGTGCATCTTCCCGGGAACCTCTGGAGATGACCATCTCTGGAGGTTCTGAGCCTCTGTCTTTTTGTCAGCTATTCTTGTTATAGGCCTGTAAAGGCTGCACGTGTGAAAAAGCAGTCTATTTGTTTGAAGATAAGAAAGTGAACATATGCTAATAATCATTTGCTGGCCCTAGTCTTTGTTCCTGCAACACAGCTCTTCCACGTTTTTTACCTGCAGTATTCAATTTCTGTCATACCATCTTCTCTGCTCATGTGTGGATTCAGTTAGATGCAGCGCTTCTGTGGTCCCCAGATTTGCATAGAAGAGGATTTCACTGTAATTTGAATTTATAAATGAAAGGATTATACTTCCTGAGCTCACCGAGGCAAATAATAAGAGCTTTGGGAAAGGAACAGTTTTCACTCTGTGTCTAGTGATGCACTTTGACCTACTGCCTCAGACGAGTACATTCCAGCTCTGTGATTGCTGAATTAAGCACTAACATATGGGTCGGCTTCATACACTGGTGATTCGTACCCATTGGGAACATGCCAACTAACCAATGACAAAATACTTGCCCAAAATATTTGTAATTATAGCAGCGGTTAATTTTCTAATGGTAATTTTGTCATTCTCCCAGTTTCGCATCAGCAACTCCCAATTCCCAGCATATTTTCTCCAACAATCTGCCATATTATAATGCGTCCCATGGCAATGATATATTACCACATTGAGGTTGTTTCTTTGACACGGGTAAACAAATTGTGTGCTTTCATGCAGACTGTTGGTACTTTAGCCCTGTCAAGGTTTCACAAGCAAGATCAACCTTTCTCAGTGGGGAACCAATCAGATCTTTTGGAGTGCGGAGCTGATGGTTGTTGGATCTAGGCTTGTATTCGTTCACACATGAAAGATCAAAAGATGGTCTGATTGAGGCATTTAAGAGGATCGACAGGGTAGATAAAGGGAAATCATTTCCTCTGCTGAAAGGGTTTAGAATAAGGAGACGTCACCTTAAACTTAGAGCAACAGACTCTTCAGGGGTGATGTTAGGAAGCAATTAGTGGTACTGACAATGGATTAGTCATCCAGAGACCCTGGGCAAGATCTGGGGACCCAGGTTCCAATCCCACCATTACAGATGTTGAGATTTGAATTCAATAAATATCTGGAATTAAAAAGTCCATTGATGGCCATGAAACCATTGTCAATTGTTGTAAAAACCTACCTGGTTCACGAATGTTCTTTAGAGAAGGAAATTTTTATATCAGAGATAAATAGGTATAGGGATCAAGAGTTCTGGGAGAAAAATGGAGAGTGGGGTTGAGAAGCTTGTCAGCCATGATTGAATGCAGAACACATTCAACGGGCCGAATGGCCTAATTCTGCTCCTGCATCTAATGGTCTTATGGAAATATGCCATCCTTACTTTGTCTGACAAACATGTGACTTCAGACCTACAGTAATGTGGTTGATTCTCAAATGTCCTCTGAAATGGAAATTAGTTTAGTTTATTTATGAGTGTCACAAAGGCAGTTAGGCAATAACTGGTGGGTCAGCCAGTGATGACCACTCCCTGTAAGTGAATGAAGAAAACTCTTCATATGGAAGATTGTAGCTATTTGGAAGTCTGTCTCCACAATAAGCTGTCACGAATAGGCCAAGTTAAATTTGCAAACTAGGATCGGCAACTATTTGTTAGGTAAGTGATATGGAACCAAGATAGGTGACCAGGGTTAGGTTAACAGGCCAGCCCAGATCTGATTGAATGGCAGCAGAAGTTCAAGGTCCTAGTCCTGCATTCATTTGCAACATTTTTCTTTACCCATCGTTTGTGCATAAGCATGAAGCAGAAAGATTTTATGATGAGCTGATGGTTTCTGAGAGTTACGGGTGTGTTCATCCCTAAATCTTCCCATTGTCCTCAAAGGAATCTTTCAGTGCCAAGTCTAGCTATTTGATTAGATTTGTGGACGACACAGTGGCACAGTGGTTAGCACTGCTGCCTCACAATGCTAGGGATCCAGGTTCGATTCCTGGCTTGGGTCACTAGCTGTGCATGTTCTCTCCGTGACTGCGTGTGTTTCTTCCCACAGTCCGAAAGATGTGCTGGCTGGATGCACTGACCCAAACAGGCGCCGGAATGTGGCGTCTAGGGGAATTTGACAGTTACTTCATTGCAGCCTTAATGTAAGCCTAACAAATTAACTTTAACTTAACTTGAGAAAGTTCATTTTCCTCAAGACCCTTTGCTGCCAATCTTTTCAGATAAGGAGGATGCTCCCTTGGCATTAACTGGCTATGGTTAAGCATCACCATCATCACAATTAAGGGTCATCCAGATTCAAAACATGGGCTGTCTTCTCTCCCCACAGATACTGTCAGACCTGCTGAGGTTTTCCGGCGTTTTCTGTTTTTGTTTCAGATTCCAGCATCTGCAATATTTTGCCTTTATGAAATTACCAGGATTTGGTAATAAATAGAGAGTGGAATTTTGCCCAAATTTGTTCCCTCTGAATCTTCTTGCCTGACAGATTGCCTCAGGTTGTCCGAATAAATGGCTGTTGTCATACTTGGTTTCTGTCAGGTGGCCATCACATCTTGTTTCTGTTACCTACACAAAGAGTCACTGATGGTGTGAGCATTGACAGGTAATAGTATTTGCATCTCCTTGTGATGGAATGGGCTCCTTCCCACTCATATTCTGCAGAATTCTGACAAGAGGTCTGTAAATTAACTTATATAGGCATTTGGACAATAGCAGCAATTAAATTTGTTGTATTTTAATGCGTTCTCAATGGAATGCCCCAAAGATCATTTGCATTTTAATATCCTGCCTGGACGAGCAGGCTCCAGAATTGTGCTGTTCTAGGTATATTGGCAGACAAGAAAGAAGCTCACCTGACTTCTCAACTCCATTTTGTTTCAACGCAGACTGCTAATTATCCATTTTGTTGTCAAAGTGGTGCCCACTTTCCCTAAATCTGTGAATATAACTCTGTGGGTATGACAGTGTTTTGTGCCAAGCTTCATGGAAATAAATAATTCAGCTCAGAAACACAAATTTGGAAATCCTGACCCAGGCGATGCTTTGTTATTCTACCTGAGGAGGTTGATGATTTACTCCCACCTCTGTAACATCACTCAGCTCCCCACCTACCTCAGGCAATCTGCCACTGAAACCCTCAATCATGTCTGTGGTGCCACCACACGTAATGAATTTTAACACTTTCCTGGCCAAGCTACCATTTTCCACACTCATTAAACCTTAGCTGATCCGTACCCCTGCTGCTTATATTATGACATACTCACCCATTATATTCTCCCCCCTCACTGATATACAATATCTCCCATCCCCAGTTCACAACAAAACTTTGGGCAGGATTCTCCAACCTTGCCAGTGGCTGAGATTCTTCAGACCCTCTGCTGTGAACATAGAAGCATGGAACAGTGCAGAAGAATGCCATTCGGTCCATCAAGTCTGCACCTAACCAGAATCCCATCCAGGCACTATCCCCATAACCCTATGCATTTACCCTATCTAGTCCCACCACTCTAGGGTCAATTTAGCATGGCCAATCCGCCTAACCTGCTCATCTTTGGACTGTGGGAGGAAATCGGAGCACCCGAAGGAAACCCACACAGACACAGGGAGAACGTGCAGACTCCACACAGATAGTGACCCAGGTCCCTGGTGCTGTGAGGCAACAGTGCTGACCACAGTGCCACCGTGCCGGCCTTAGATTTGGCTAAGCGATGAATTCTCCGTCCTCTCTGGCAGTGGGAGGGGGTGTGCGAGATGGAGAAATCCAGCAATTGTGTTTAAAACTCTCTTATAGCCTGTACTCTCCTCATCTCTTTCAGTATTTGTTCCCAGTCTTCCCGTTTTTTTAACCAGTTACAAAATATAATTAGTTTTTACATTGATATGTCTTTTACAGGACTGGCATGAATTGATGGCACAATATTAGTTTCAGCTGAATTTCCAAAATTGCTTTTGCATTACTTGCTCTGATGACTCACTCATAGTGACAAAAATGTTTTGCCAAATGTTTCTCGCACTCATTATTATGTTCAACTGGCCAGAGAAATGTATGGTAAATCCAATAGTTGCTGTAGGGCTTTGTTCCATTATTTTGTGCAGGCTATTCTTGACCTGCTAAACATGATGCCAAGTGGCAGTGGATCAAAATATAATGTCCACTTTATCTTCCCTTCTGCTGCCCACACTCTGGAAACAACAGAAACATTGGAAATTTTTCCATAGCCCTAAACCCACTGCTGAAACATTGAAACACATTTCATTATTCCACCTTCTGGCTTCGAAATTGTGATTTATAATTCTTTTAACTTGCATAAAACTTTGGTCAGGCTGTATTTGGAATATTGCATGCAGCTCTGGGTGCCACATTAGTAGAAGGACTTGGATGCTTTGGAGAGCGTTCAAAGAAGGTTTATCAGGATGTTGCCTGGGGGGCGCGGGGGTGGGGATGGGGGTGGGGGTGTTGATGGTTTTTAGGTATGAGGAGAGGTTGGATAAACTTGGATTGTTTCCAGTGAAAAAGACAAAAGCTGAGGGGGCGATCTGATAAAGATCTACAAAATTACGAGTGGCATAGATAGGGTGGATAGTCAGAGGCTTTTTCCCAAGGTGGAAGGGTTGACTACAAGACGGCACAGGTTTAAGGTGCGAGGGGAGTTTAGGAGAGACATGTGGGGAAAGCTTTTCACACTGAGAATGCGCTGCCAGTGGAGGTAGTGGAAGCAGGCATATTAGTAAGGTGTATCTTGATAGACTAATGAACAGGAAGTGAACAGAGGTATAGAAACTCTGTATCAGGGCAGGCTTTGTGTGCCAAAGGGCCTGTTCCTGTTCTGTATTGTTCTTTGTTCTCTCAAGGTAAATTGCCACTTTGATATTATTAGAATTACTTCTCTGCTCAACTCAAATTTTCCCCTTCATCCAGTTCTGGCTGGGACACTTCTATCAAATGCTACAAGTTTTAAATGTCAGAAAAGTCTGTGACTGTAGTGCATGTAAATTATGTCTGTATGCTCTACAGGACAGGTGAGGGATAATGAACAGCTCATGTCTTGCTTTTGTTGACTGTTCCCAGGTATGGTCTTGTCCCAGAAGTGAAAAAGCAGTGACTGCGACTAATGCCGCAGCCATCTCACGGGACTGCCTCCTAATGTCACCTGAGAACGCGGTCACCTCCAATGCTGTGTCCTGTGGAGTCTCGCAGTGCCGGGGAAAATCTACAGTTGTTGCCACCAGTGCTATAAAAAACACATCAATAAGACTGATGTCTCATTGTAAGCAAGAACGGCAGGTGGGCCAAGCCCAGTCACATGAACAAACCGGCTCTGGATGAAGCTTTCATTTCCACCCTCTCTCTCCCCACAAGGTAAGTAAGGAATTGTTGGAACAGTCTGGAGTCTATGAAGCATTATTCTCAATCTAACTTCCACTTCAGTTAAAATGTAAAGTTGCTTCATCTCCTTGCACCATACTTGCCCTCAGCCTTCCCTACTGCCTCCCCTCTCGCTAGTAACTGAAATAAAAATCGAAGGGAAACTAGTGATGGACCATGCATATAAGCACCTCAGTTTGTGTCACTCAGTAAATTAAGTGTTGTTATACCATTTTAGATTAACAAGATATAACATGCAGTAATTGGCTTTAGAATGGATTGTACTCTTTAATTAGCCTTTTGATTTGATTTGATTTATGATTGTCACATTTATTGGTATACAGTGAAAAGTATTGTTTCTTGCATGCTATACAGGCAAAGCATACCGTACATTGAGTACATAGGGGAGAAGGAAAGGAGAGAGTGCAGAATGTAGTGTTACAGTCATAGCTAGGGTGTAAAGAAAGATCAACATAATATAAGGTCGGTCCATTCAAAAGTCTGATGGCAGCAGGGAAGAAACTGCTCTTGTGTCAGTTGGTATGTAATCTCAGATTTTTGTATCTTTTTCCTGATGGAAGGACATGGAAGAGAGCATGTCCAGGATGCGTGGCGTTCCTGATTATACTGGCTGCTTTTCCGAGGCAGCGGGAAGTGTAGACAGAGTCAATGTATGGGAGGCTGGTCTGTGTGATGGACTGGGCTACGTCCATAATCCTTTGTAGTTTTTTGCAGTCTTGGGCAGAGCAGGACCCATCCCAAGCTATGATACATCCAGAAAGCTCTGGCACTATTCCATCTCCAGAAAATTTCCCTCCTGCCCCTTTGGCTGTCCTGAGCCAACATTGAATTCTCAACCACATGAAGCTAAGATTCTCAGCTGAGGATCTGTAGTAAAGTACAAATAAAAGAACCTAGATGCTTCATGTTAAGGGCAGCATGGTGGCACAGAGGTTAGCGCTGCTACTTCACAGTGTCAGGGACCCTGGTTCAATTCCAGCTTTGGGTGACTCTCTGTGTGGAGTATGTACGTTCTCCCCGCGTCTGCGTGAGTTCCTTCTGGGTGCTCCGCTTTCCTCCCACATTGTAAAGGTGTGCAAGTTAGGTGGATTGACTTTGCTAAATTGTCCCTTAGTGTCCCAAGATATGTAGATTAGGGGGATTAGCCATGGTAAATGAGTGGGGTTATTGGGATAGTGCAGGTTGTGGGCCTGGGTAAGATATTCTGTTGGAGAGTTGTACAGACTCGATGGGCCAAACGACCTCTTTCTGCACTGTCGGGATTCTACGGTTCATAAACACTGCTATATTTTACAGACAGAGGCCAGAATTCTCCAATGTTGCACAGAAGACGAGAAGTCATCATTTAAGGGTGAGGGGGGAGAGGTTTAATTTGGAGGTGAGAAGAAGGTTCTTTATGCAGAGAGTTGTGGGGGTCTGGAACGCGCTACCGAGTAGGGTGGTGGAGGCAGGAACGTTGGACTCGTTTAAGATGCAGTTAGATAGGCACATGAGTGAAACGAGAATGGAGGGATATGGTAGGGGCTATTAAATAGGGTTAAACCTCGGGAGACACCGGAAAGGCAGGCTGTAAGATTAATATTTTTGTCTTTATTCCACAGGTGGAGGTCCACCTCGTGTCAAACGAGGGGCATGCACACGGCGGGTCGTGCGTGGGCTGCTCTTGGAAGTTCCAGGAGTGGCCTAGTACTTCATGTCGGTGCGTGTGCTTGATCCTGGACCGGTAGACGGGCGCCGCAACAGCTCAGTGACTAGCACTGCTGGCTGTGCAGACACATGGATTTGGGCCTGTGTCTGTGGGAGTTTGCGCATTCTCCCTGTGGTTGCGTGGGTTTCCTCCGGGCGCTCCGGTTTCCTCCCACACCCCAAAGATGTGCTCTTAGGCTAATCGGTTTTTACCAAATTGACACTATTTCTTCCCTGAATCTGACTGAGTAGGGTTCCATTCGTAGACATGCAGGGTAGAATAGGTGTAGGGTGATGCGGCGGCGCGGGCTCGTTGGGCCGAAGGGCCTGTTTCCCGTGCTGGGTTGTTCTTTGTTCTTTGTTCTTTGTAGCTGCCGGTAAGAACGGAGAATTTGGCGCTCAGCTACAACTCCATTTACAGCTCATCTCCCTGACATTGAGGAGCAATTTAGCAATTTTCAGGAACCCAATGCACCTTTCCACTATTGAGCGGGTGGCTACAGGGGCCTCATTATACCAGGTCTCCACCTCAGTCACGGGCCTCCCCCGCACAGGCGTCACCAGCCATGTCCGAATTGGATAACCCATGTCAACCATGAGCCAACCCTGCATTTTTGGCTCCTTCTCATAGGCTTCCGGAACGTCAGAGCTCCTCAGAATGAAGCTGTCATGCACGCTGCCAGCACGTCTCATGCAGACGTGCATAATGTTCATATTGAGGTCACAAACCATTGGACATTTAGGGAGTGTAACACTTTTCTGTTACCGAATCTTCGTGGATTCTGCAGCGGGGCCTTGAGGGTGACCTGGGTGCAGTCGATGGCCCTCTGCACATTGGGCATCACTCAAAATGGCTGTGAACCTTGCAGCCCCGGCTTCCTAATGGGCCTAGTCCAGGTGAAACTTGAGGTACTTCCCAGCCCGGGCATACAGGGCTTCCCTGACCTGCTTGACACAGCTGTGCGCTGTGAAATGTTGCATACATCTCCGCTGAGGGTCTGGAAGGAGCCAGTGGCATAAAAGTTCAGAGCGGCTGTCAATTTGACAGTCACCGAGAGTGGGTGCCACCGCCTCCCCCCCCCCCCCCCCCCCCCCCCACCCCGGCACCAAGGTTCCAGGTCCTGCAACAGGTGGACAGGTGTTGCACTGTGTCCTTTCAGACACAGAGACATTGGTGGCACACTACGTCTGACACTCATGCACAGAATTGCTGGGGTCTCTGCTCCCTCTTTCTCCTGCGCCCTCCCCCGGGTGAATGGCAGCCACTTCCTGCCTCTGCTGGCCATCTCCCTCTACTCCTGCGAGTGATAAGGCCTGGCCTCTTCTGCCTACAATTCTTCCTCCAGCTACTCCTCCTCCTCAACTTCAGCAGCAACCAAAAGAACAGCAAGATCAATTGGTTGCATCGCAAAAGCAATCTCATTACTCTGAAGGGAGGGGGAATTGGAGAAGCAGAGAAGCACATGGAGAAGTTAAGGAATGCTGCTTGCCCTTAGCCCAGCAACACACACTGTCCATACTGCCCATTCCCCCACCCACATGCCCCACAGAATCACAGACCCCCATTCCCCACCTACATGTCCCCCAGCAACACAGCTCCTTGAAAAGCTCTGAGGCTGCAGCAGTGTAATTTCTAAGGGTTTTGTGAACATCCTTCAGCAGGAAGAGTGCTGAGTGCACTAGGATCCAGCAGCATCCACCAGACCTGAGGTCAGTGCTGAGATCTATGTCTGTGCTGCAAATCTGACTTCAGATACCCTGCTGAGCATCGCCCCAACCCCCGCCACCCCCGCCCTACACACTTACAGAGCCTCTCCGACCCAATAAAAATGGCCACCACAAAAGGACCTGCGTAAGCAGCAGAGAACTGTTGGACACTAGGCACTTAGCTCCTCACTAACTCTCGCAGACGGAGCACCCAAATCAGACTTTTATGGAGTATGTCTGTTGCAGGCCGATTCTGGATTGGCGAATGTGATGGTAAAGACGGACTTGCCGGTAAAGTTGTCGTGTAACCCGTTAAGTGGATTGAAATCCATGCAAATATATTTAAATGGCCACCACACCCGTTTTGGGTGGGATCCTGATCATGGCCACTTGGTAAAGTAGAAACTGGCACGGAAGTGGGTGTGGATCACAGTACTCGTCTCACTCCCGACTTTACCAAGTTTTGTCCTGAAAACGGGCACAACGCAATGGTAAAATCACCCCCAATTCTTATTCATTTGAAAGTGGAAGTTGCCAGTGAGACCTGTGTTGGATTTGAACAAGTAGAGATTGGTGGGCAGGATCAGGTAGACGCTGGGTTTAGCTGGTGCTGCGAGTGAGAATCAGGACAAGACATTTTGGGTAACGGGATCTACAAGATCCTTGAGGTTTGCTTTGGAATATGCAGAATCCTTGCTGGGTCTTTCAAATAAGCTTTAAACATTCTACAGCTAAATTCTTGGGCTATTTGCTTTTTATGCTGCTTTAGCTATTTGAAGAATATGAAATGTAGAATATTACAAACATATATTGATTGGCTTGATTCCTGTCATTCTCATATGAATGGCATGGTGGCACAGTGATTAGCACTGCTGCCTCACAGTGCCACGGACCCAGGTTCGATTCCTGGCTTGGGTCACTGTCTGTGGGGAGTCTGCACGTTCTCCCTCGTGTCTGCATGGGTTTCCTCCAGGTGCTCCGATTTTTCTCCCACAGTCTGAAAGATGTGCTGGTTAAGTGCATTGGCAATGCTAAATTCTCCCTCAGTGTACCCGACCAGGTGCCAGAGTGTGGTGACTAGGGGATTTTCACAATAATTCCATTGCAGTGTGAATGTAAGCCTGCTTGTGACACTAATGAAATAAACTTTAAAATTTTCAAATTCGGAGTTTGGCTGCAGGTAGGATTTTAACTGATGAAGTACCATTGTGATTTGTGACCATTAATTATAATTAATTAATTAGAACAATGAACTCTTTTGAGCAGAAGAAGTAAGTATATCACTAAATTATATTCTGTGAGCAAATTGCATGTTTTACCAATCTGGCAGCCTTAAAGGATTTTGACAATTGCACATAACTTATTAGTAACCAGAGGTCATCAACTTAATGACACCTTGCTGACCCTTTTTAATTTTCGGCATAATTCTTATCTGCTTGAAGACCGTCCATTATCAACTAAGACCTGAGCATAGCAAGGTTATATTTCACAAATGCAGAACAGTTGGGATCAATTTGTGTTCTGTTGCTGTAGTCTTCCAATAGCCCAAAGTGAAGCAGGGAGGAGAGGTGGGGCACTTCTCCCAGAGGTAGGGAAAGGAGGTTAGAGGATGAAGGGGACTGCGTTATTTTTGGTTTAAAGGCAAAATATGCAGCATGCGAGGGAAATGATCTGTCTTTCCCCTTCCATCATGAATGCTGCGCCGCACACAGGAATTTTCATGCAAAGGAAAACAATTATGTTGAAAGACATTATACATAATACAGTCAAATAAAATAAATGTTGCTTGCTATTCTGCTTGGAATGACTCTGAATCAAGAATCTGAGCTCACTTCATTAAAGAAAGTAAATATATATTTAGTGCCATGAATAATTCAGAGCATGATTTCTTAGTCCTTTCTTGCTCTGGTTCAAAAATAGAAGAAATTGTAATTTTTCTCAGTCAGAACAATGTGAACAGCATATCGAGCAGGGTAATGCTATTCAAGTTCCCACTCCCCCACTGTGGCCTGTGTGTGCGAAGATGAGGATGCATTCTTGCTTCCAGTGAAGAGACAGGACTGATTTAGACCATTCACTTCCTGATCCCCTCTTCAATGTATAGAAATAAGGAAGGGAAGCATGGTACCACAACTCTTGTTGCACTCATGATGGTTTCCTCAGGGAGGGAGAAATTCAACTCTATCTTGACCATTTAATGCGAGGAAAATTGAGGCTGGGTGATGAAATGTCTCGTTCTTCAACTCCCTTGAAGTGGCAAATCAAAAAGAGAGTGATTTCAAAGTGCAGTGGTGCCCAGGGCGTCACAATGGCACAGTGGTTTGCACTGTTGCCTCATAGCGCTAGGGACCCGGGTTCGATTCAGGCTTGGGTCACCATTTATGTGGAGCTTGCATGTTCTCCCCGTGTATGCTTGGGTTTCCTCCAGGTGGTCTGGTTTCCTCCCACAATCTGAAAGATGTGCTGGTTAAATGCATTGACCCGAACAGGTGCCTGAGTATGGTGACTAGGGGAATTTCATAGTAACTTCATTGCAATGATAATGTAAGCCTTACTTGTGACTAATAAATAAACTTTACGTGAAACAAATCATGCAACTGCTGGTCCCGATGATGATGGTATTTGTAGGATGTTGATTGAGTGACCCACGTAATAGTTTTGGGTTTTCAGGGGTCCTTTGAGGAACAATGGGGAGTGTAATAAAAAACGGTCAGAACATTTTTTTTTGCCCTTTCATTCTCGTGAAGCAGGAGGAGCGAGATGTTGCATTGCAACAGGATGGCTGATCGGTGACTACAGCTCACCAGTTTCCTGAGGATGAGATTCCAGGCTCAGTTTTAATCACACCTTCACATTGTGGCGGCTATTTCAAATTGGAAACTGTTAAAGCTTTAAGTCTTGCTTTTAAGGATCCTGGATAATAAATCAAAATGAATTATGTGAATCATTTTTCATTTGTGAATGAATATCATAGGATCCATAGAAAACCCATAGAATCCTGACATACAGAAATAGTCCATCGGGCCCATTGAGTTTGGTTTTAGTTCAGTCAGGTAGCATGGTCAGTGCAGGCTTGGAGGGCCTGTGTTGTACTTTTCTTTGTTCTTTGAGTCTGCACCGACTCTCCAAAAGAGCATCCAGGCCCACTTCTTCATCCTTTCCCCATAACCTCATGCATCTACCCTGGCTAATCCATCTAAACTGGACACTGAGAACATTTTCCTGTCCTGCCTGCCATGGGAATCATAGAGGGCAAGGGTGGACCATGGAAAGGTACATGGACCTCGGGCTGGATTTTGGACAAGTGCGGCCGGAAAATCCTGCCCTAGGGGGCAATTTAGCATGACCAACCCACCTAACCTGCATGTATTCTATTGTAGAATCACAGCATTGTGAATATAAACCTTTATGGAACTTTTGAGAACTTCCTCATTAAGCAAAAGAATTGAAATTAAGTTAATTAATTAGATCTGATTTGAAGGTGTAATCTGGGTCAATTGGAAAAAAAGATGAAATCCCATATGTACCCAGTGCGTAGGCTAAGTGCTGCTATCCTTATGTGGTTTGTTACAAAGCCATTGAGATGTGCTTTTCCGAGTACATTCCATTGTTCAAAATTGTTCCATGGATCTTTTAAATTGAATTTTGAACTGCAAGTCATGCCTCTTAAAATGTCCACGAGCTCCATCTGAATTCTGATATCTCATATTTCCAGACTGTGGGAAGAAATCTTGCAAATAGATCATCAAAAAAGAATTACAAATTCCCAGCAGACTGTCGAAATGCTTGTGGTCGGTCTGAGGGTACATCACTCGAAACATGACCCGATACGCTGTTCCGTCAGAGTATGCTTCCTGACATTTTAATTGCAAAGTAAAATTGTTCACGGATGAACTGGAGAGGTGGAAGCCCGTGGAGGAAATAGGGATAGATATGATTTACTGCACCCATAACAGACTTAAAGAAAAAAAATAAAGAGTTAAAGGCAGAACATGAAATGAGAAGTTCATAAGCATTTGTGTAATGAACGGTAACTCCAACCTTTTTTGTCTTTTACCAATGATTAATTAAGAACTGAAATGTCTTGAGTCTGAAGACCCAGAATTTAAAAAAAAATTATTTCACGCTATGTGGGTATTGCTTCTAGACTTGCCTTTGTTGTCATCCTAATTGCCCTTGGGAAGATGGTGGGGGGCCGCTTTCTTGAACTGCTGCAGCCGATCTCCTTTTTCATTCCTTCATGTGTGCGGGCATTGCAGGCTAGGCCAGCAATAATAGGCCATCCCTGTTATTGTCCGTCTGCTGTAAGTATTATACTCACAGTGCTATGAGGAAAGGAGTTCCAGGATTTTGCCCCAGTGATAGTGAAGGAGCGGCGATATGTTTCCAAATTAGGATGGTGTGTGGTTTGGAGGGGAACTTGCAGGTTATAGTATCGCTAAGTGTGTGCTGCCCTTGAACTTCTAGATGATAGAGGTTGCAGGTTTCAGAAGGTACAGTCCAAGGAGCTGTGGCGACTGCATGTTTTATGTAGTACACACTGCTGCAACCCTTGGTGGTGGGGGGAATGAATTTTTAAGGTTGTGGACAGGATGCCTGATGATCAAGTGGATTGCTTCGACCTGGATGGTGTCATGTTTCTTGAGTTTTGTAGATGGTTAAGATCTGAATTTGTTAGACAATGGAGATAAATATCAGTGAGTGTTGCAGAATAAGTGGGAAGGGACTATATTTAAGTCAGAATGTAAATGTTAAGATGTGTCCATTAGGAACATCTGCTGCTAACCCTGGTGAATTCCCTGAGATAAAGTGAAGGTTTCTTATTTTCAATCACTGCTACAGACATATCTTGGGCACTTACTGGCTGAAGGCTCTATATACTGCATTGTATAATGCTGGATGAAGGAGAGATATTGAGACCCAAACTCCAGCAAGGTGAAAGATCAGTAATTTCAGTGTCATTTTGAAGGGGTCCAATCTTTCACAGTGGCACTCTTTTCACACTCTCACTCTTCTCTCTCACAACCTCCTCATTTTCATCCTGCTGTCATTCTCCTCTTCCAACACTGTTAAGTTGGTACAATGTGGTTGACTCATAACTGTCCTCTGAGCAAGCCATTCGGATCAATGGCATTTGGGGATGAGCAACAAATGCTGGCTTTGCAAGCAATTTCCACATACCATTGGAAGAATAAATAAAAATGATCTTGTCTGCTTTGACATTCGAATGGTCAAGTTCTTGGTCTGGCCAAACCTATTTGGGTATCTGCAGTAACGTAGGCCTAAAACTTCTGATCTCGCCCAGCGTGGGAATCGTCTCATGTGGGATGGAGAATTTGATGGACAAGCTAAAGGTCTGCTGACTTTGGGTGGGAATTTTTGGTTCTGGGTTGGATGGGACTGGAAAATCCCAATTTCCAAATCTGAGGGAGGTGGTGACAGCATCCTTCCTACATGAACATATGGCTACAATCCAGGAACATGGAAGGCAGGGAAAAAAAAACACTACTCACACATAGTCAAGGGATTTGTTCCCATGAAAAGAAAATCATGAAAACTTCAGCCGATAATACTGATCTTTTGCCAGAAAACACACAAAACAAACAAAACTGAATTAATTACTAAATTACTTGGTACCAAATCGCAGCCAAAGATTCTTCCAAAATATTTATTGTTTAGGTTTTCCCAAGCATTTTTGCTGAAGGGAAAATATACTGGCAGTATTTCAGAACTGTGAACCCAGCAAAAATGATCCCTGAAGTCCAGTCAACATTCCTCAACCCGACATTAAAGTGATTCTTATATCTGTGAATGTGATAATTCCTTTGGGGGCTGTAGTTTGTGTCGCTTTCAATGCGGCTTTTACATGACAATGTAAAATTCTCACTGAATTCCATTAGAAGTCTAATGTGATCCAGAGTTGCACCATTGTTATATTGTCTCCATGTATTGTTGTGAATTAGATCAGTTGACTGTTGAAAAATTGCACTCCCCGTTTTGATGCTGATTACAGATAAAGCTACATCTTCTTGATAAAGTAAAATCAGATCCTGTTTTACAGAAAGCACTCTCTGGATCTCAATTCTTTCATTGCTCTGAAATTATGGGCTCACAGGAGACAGAAGTTGTTAGTCATAATTTTCCAGACATTTGACCTTGGGGCTCATTTCAGTCACCTCATCATCATTTGCAAAGTGCCAGCTCCGTCTTCGGCTAACTGAGGATGAAAATTATTGAGGAGCAGGATCTCAAACTGAAGACTAAGGTCTTGTTTACCAGGCAGCAGTGACCACTGCACTCCTACAGGGAGGACTGACAGCGTGCGCTGCAAACTATCACAAGCGGTACCTTTGCAAAGTCTTCCAAATCCGGTGGCAAGAAGGGTTGTCCAACAGCAGTATCTTCTCCTAAGCTAGGGTTTCCCAAACTTCCCCAGCCGCTGAACCCTTCTTACCTCTCGGCCTCACCCATTCTCACCCTCACCCTCATCCTCACTCTTGCCCTCGCCCTCACCTTCGCTCTCACTCTTGCCATAACCCTCGCCCTCTCTCTCACATTCCTCATGCTCGCCCTTGCCCTCCCCCTCACCCTCTCACTCCTCACCTTCGCCTTCAGCCTTGCCCTCTCTCAACTTACCCTTACCCTTGCCCTTACCCCTCGCCCTCACCCATCATCCTCGTCCTCACACCCTCACCCTCATCCTCATCCTCACCTCCACCCTCACCTCCACCCCTCGCCCTCACCCTTGCCCTCTCTCTCTCTCAATCCTTACGCTTACCCTTGCCCTCACCTCCACCCTCACCTTCATCCTCAAGCTCGTCCTCACCCTCACCCACCCTCACTCTCACGCCCCATCCTCACCCTCACACACCCTCAACCTCACCCTCACCGTCACCATCCCCATCTTCACCCCCCACCCTCACCCCCACCCCACCCTCACTCGCACCTCCAACTCACCCCAACGCCACCCCCTCACTCTTACTCTCACCCTAATGCCCATCCTCACCCTCACCTTCAGCCCCACCCCCACCCTCACCCTCACCCTCATCCTCACCCCCCTCGCCCTCACCCTCACCCCCACCCTCACCGTCACCCTCACCTACCCTCATCCTCACTCCCCTCTTCACTCTCACCCCCACCATGGAAGAATAAATAAAAATGATCTCGTCTGCTTTGACATTCAAATGGTCAAGTTCTTGATCTGGCCAAACCTATTTGGGTATCTGCAGTAACGTAGGCCTAAAACTTCTGATCTTGCCCAGCGTGGGAATCATCACGGGTGGGATGGAGAATTTGATGGACAAGCTAAAGGTCCGCTGACTTTGGGTGGGAATTTTTGGTTCCGGGTTGGATGGGATTGGAAAATCCCAATTTCCAAATCTGTGGGAGGCGGTGACAGCATCCTTCCTACATGAACATATGGCTACACCCTCGCCTGCACTCCCACCCTCACCCTCAACCCCACCCTCACCCTCACCCTCATCCCCACCCTCACCCACTCTCAACCCCACCCTTGCTCTCACCCACTCTCACCCTCACCCACTCTCACCCTCACCCTTGCTTATCCTCACCCACTCTCACCCATTGTCACCCACTCACATGCACACTTTCATACAATCACTCTCCTCTCTGGTCTCTCTCCCAGCCTTGGCTTCAGCTCTGGCTCTTCTCAGCACCCCTGCTGGCCTTGGCCTCGGCTCCTCTTGGATCTCCACATCCCTGGCTCTTATATCTCCCCTACTACTCATACTGCCCTTTCCAGACCCAGCTCCCAGCTCTTCTCACTGACCCCTCCACATCCCTATAGCTCTTCTCAGGCTCTCCCTGCATCTTCTCATTATAACTACCCCCCTCCCATCAACCCCTGTCACTCCTGGCCTTGGCTCTTCTCGGGCCCACTTGGCTAGATCGACTGTGGAATCCCTGCAGAATGCTGCAAAACCCTAGGGGTCTGAGATATCCAGGTTGGGAATGCCTGCTCTAAGCCAAATTGCCCAGCATCAAGACAATAACCGCTCAGAACCAGCTCTACTAGGTGGGACATGGCATATGTATGCCTGACACCATGCTTGAAGCAATTACTCTGCTCAGTTGCAGCAGCAGGTTTCCAGGAGGACACTGGAAGTGCCTTAGGGCTGCCTTGAAGCATCCATGAAGAAGTCAGACATACCCATCAGCTCATCCCAGGCTTGTAACTGACCAAATGGGAACTGGACACATCAAACACTTACCAAGAAAGGTGAAGCTTCCCACAATGTCCTGGGATACACTTCATCAGGTCCTGGGGATTTATGTACCTTGATGAGTTTTAAGACTCCCGGCATCTCTTTCTCTGTAATATGTACACTGCTCAAGACAGTACTATTTATTTTTCCAAGTACCCTAACATCCACGCTTTTCTCAACAGTAAATACTGATGAGAAATATTCATTTAGGATCTCGCCCATCTCTTGTAGCTCTGCACATAGATGACCTTGTTGATCCTTAAGAGGCCCTACTCTCCCCCTTGTTACTCTTTTGCCCTTTATTTATGTATTTATAGAAGCTGTTTGGATACTTCTTTACCTTATCTGCCAAAACAATTTCATGTCCCCTTTTTGCCTTCCTGATTTCTTTTTAACTCTACTCCTATACCCCCTATACTCTTAAGCGATTCACTTGATCCCAGCTGCCTATGCATGTAATGTGCCTCTTTCTTCTTCTTGACCAGGGCCTCAATATCCTGAGTCACCCAGGTTCCCTACTTCTGCCAGCCTTGCCCTTCACTCTAAGAGGAATGTGTTTACCCTGAACCCTGGGTTACACACTTTTGAAAGCCTGCCACTTACCAGACATCCCTTTGCCTTCCCATAGACTCTCCGAATTAACTTGGAGTAGTTAATTTCAGTGCCAGAGAGATTGACTTCTTTTATGTATTTGTGGGACATGGCCGTGGCTGGCTGGCCTATATTTATTGCCCTTCCCTAGTTGCATAAAGACAGTTGAGAGTCAACCACATTGCTGTGGCTCTGGAGTCACATGTAGGCCAGATCAGGTAAGGATGGCAGATTTCCTTCCCTAAAGGACATTGGTGAGCCAGATGGGTTTTTCCAACAATTGACATTGATCATCGATTAATTTCAGATTTAAATTCCACCATCTGCCGTGGTGGGATTAGAACCCTGGTTTCTAGAACATTAGCTGAGTTTCTGAATTCATAGCCTAATGATAATACGGCCATTGCCTCTCCTAAACTGACAACAATTAAAAGTTATCCTATTGTTAATAGGGTACAAAGACTTGAAATGTTTTGATTTAATTTTCTGTGGTGAGTCTACATGGTATCTACTCAGCAAGAATAGGAACTTTAAGCCGCTCAGTAAGTTTGAATGGGGAGTCAATGAGATACCATTTTCACAAAGCCAGTGGTGGATCAGGACAATCCCTGGCAGCAATAATCCCTGTGTTTGACTTTGCAGTCACCCTTGCCTGAAGTTGCTGTGCTGTTTGGGCATAAGTAATGGTGATGGCTATTACCCTGACCATTATTCAGCTGCAGATTTTGAATGTGTATGATTTGGGAAACAGTAAAGTGAACACAACATTTAAGAGGAATATTTCTTTTCAAACTTCAAACAAGAAAATGTGATAAAAATCATGCGATTGACCATATAGATCTGTGGCTGAGAGACAGATAGCTGCATTTATGCACAAACATTTCCAATGCTAATGCAAATACTCGATCAACTTTGATCCCAAAAAACCAGGCATAATGCAACCAATGCAGCTGAAGGTACTAACTCGAACAATTCATGCTTGCAATGTTGGAATTTCCAGAAATGAAATGCAATCATGTAATTGATTATTTTGCATCAGGCTGCAACATTCTTCTCTCATCCTGTATCCAACAAAATATGTTCATTTGTTTAATGCCAGGAAACATATAGGCTGGGATTTTCCCAAAATAGTTCTAAGTGCTGAATTGACATCAAAACTGGACTAAATCCAGCTGTTCTTTTCAGCGGGATTTTCAATATGAATCTCCCACACTCTGTGCATCACAGAGTGAATCTCATTAAAAATCTGTGGGTGGGGCCTATTCCCGCTGGAGTGGCCATCAGCATAGCGCTGAGCAGGTCACTGCACATGCACTGATCTCTGCACCGACAGATTGGCACTTACGCTGCAGCCCCGTGCTGCCATCCTCCCGATTGCTGGCCAGTTTGATCACTGGCCAACCCCGCACCGCTGCCTCTTTGATCCCTTCACGCCCCAATCATTGGCTTCCCAGACGTGCCTGGGCCAGCCATGCCTCTCAGAGGGCATTTGAGAGTCAACGACATTACTATGGCTCTGGAGTCGCATATAGGCCTGACCAGGTAAGGAAAACAGATTTCCTTCCCTGAAGGACAATAGTGAACCAGATAGTTTTTTTTAACTGACAATCAACAGTGGTTTCATGATCATCAGTAGATTCCTAATTTCAGATTTTTTTAAATCGGATTCAAATTCCACCATCTACTGTGGCAGGATTCAAACTCAGGTTCCCAGAACATCAGCTGAGTTTCTGGATTAATAGTCTAGCGATAATACCACTAGGTCATTGCTCCCTCCCAGTAACTATAAAGGCTGTGAGCCTAGCATGTGGAGAATGCCAGGAGTATCCCATCCCTCCTCTCCAAGTACTGTGAATGCACTAATGTACCGTAAAGGCGTTCTTTCCCCAACTTTTGGAGGGTAATTTAATGCCAAAAGATCACACTAAACTTTACATTACAGCAGTGACTACATTTCAGCTGCAACCAGCTTTATGATAGACTCAGGTTCAGGAAGGAGCTGAGTAAATGTAATTCCTTCCTTCTATTCGTTTTGGAAGAACATAAGAACATAAGAAATAGGAGCAGGAGTAGGCCAACTAGCCCTTGGAGCCTGCCCCGCCATTCAATAAGATCATGGCTGATCTGTCGTGGCTTAGTTCCACATTCCCGCCTCTCCCCATAACCCTTAATCCCCTCTCTTATCAAAAACCCATCAACCCGCGTCTTAAAAGTATCAAATCTGAGAAACATGGGCATTGGCTGGACTGTGAAAAGAAGCTGAGAAAATGTGCATCTAACTAGGACGTGTACTCTGGATTACTTACTCCAGTTTATCCAGAGTCCTGGGAGAGTCATCGGCATTTACCAGTTAAGAACTACTCAAAACCTGATACTGTTGTGAAATAAAACAGATTGATCAATTACTCTTTCCAAAAATCTCTCATTTTTATTTGGCTCATGCTTCGCATATATACTTTGCAGCTATTGATTATCTGCTGAGTTGAATGAGTCAGATTTGAATCATCAGGGAGCTTAACTTTATGATTGCGTGGACGGAAAATGATGAAACTGCCCCCTGAGTGTAAATCAGATAAACTCAGGAGTATACTGGCACTGGGATTCCAAGGAAAACCTGCCAACAGACACAAATTTTCCTTTTAATAGGGGGTCAAGGAATCTCACTGAGAACAATTTCAAACCCCGATGGTAAACATTTTTTCAGGTACCTTGTCAAGTTACATGTTATGATACCACATTTTTATTTATAAAAGCTAAAAAGATACAAAACGTTTTGCGATTTAAGGAAGTTTATTTGGTGGGGCACGGTGAGGTTAAAGTCTGGAATTTCCTGCACTTACATACCTGAACTTGGGGTGGTGCAGACATTATCTGGCAAGAAAGAGAGAATTGGGAAGCCTTCTGCAAATGCTTTGCTCTATTAAATGCCTAGGTTATTTTACTGGGGTGGTGATGTTGTAGCCTCCCTAAGCCTTGCCTCCCTCTGTGGCGGGTACTGTTCGATTGCCGATTTCCAAGTTTCCCAACAGTCTCTTTGTCATATCTTATTGCTATTGCTTATCACTACTTCTATCCCCTTCTGCCTAGAACTCTTTTCACATCTGAACACAATCTCTGGGCTGGTCCGTGACACTGGCCGGCATTCCCTGACCTTGCACGTCCTGCCACTGCTGCCAGTGAGGATGGAGAATTTTGTGCTCAGCTGAAACTCCATTCACTGCAGCGGGGCTGGAGAAGATCAGCCGCGGGCGAGGTCAGAGAATTCTGGCCACTGCCTCCATTTCAGAAATTACTGAGATTGGAGGGAGGGATTGAGATGGTGGGCGGGATTTTACAATCTCGCTCGGGCGAGGCTCCTAAAATCCCGCCAGAGGCCAATGGAGAATTCTGTTCTGTGAGCCTCACCTGCCCCAGAATAGGTAAAATACCAGCCGGTGGGGCTTTAATGCATTCAGTGACCTCCCGTGTTGGCCTGTGCTGGCACCAAAAACCACTTTACATGCGGACAATCTGTAGCTCTTTCTAGCAGCCCAGGCTAAGCACAGGCTGAACAGAGTACTGACTTCAATAGCATGAATACTTGAGCTGGTCGTGGCCACCACTCAACAATTGCTCTTGGAATTTCCGTCTAGTGTCCTATTACCAGAGAGATCTGGACTATCACATCATGATGGTGTCCTATGTGATTCGATGTATGGCGTGCAAAGTGAGTTGGGATCTTCTTCAACTTATTCACCATTCCCAAATATGAGAGAAGACTGGCTCCACTGCATGTCCATGAGGATTAACCTTGTGAATCAAAGTTGTTTCGAAGTCTGGGATCCCGGGCTTGTCAGTGGAGGGCCGGTTATTTCTGTCACCCCTCTTCCTATTGATGAAGTTCTTTATTTCTGTGATCATAGAATCCCTACAGTGCAGAAGGAGGCCATTCAGCCCATCGAGTGTGCATTGACTTTCTCTCAGCGTAGCCCATCTCCCCTGCCCTATCCCCATAACCCCACGGCTAATCCCTCCTCACCTACACATCCTGGGACATTAAGGGGGAATTTAGCATGGCCAACCCACCTAACCTGCACATCTTTAAACTGTGGGAGGAAACCGGGGCACCTGCAGGAAATCCATCAGACACAGGGAGAATGTGCAAACTCCATACAGTCATCCAAGGCTGGAATCGAACCCGGTTCCCTGGTGCTGTGAGATAGCAGCATCAACCACTGTGCTGCCCTCTCTCATTAGTTACACATTTCAGTGGGTGTGAAACATCTGATGATAAAGTTGGTGCATGAGGTACGGGAATAGCTGCTCTGGAGCTGTCAGGCTGATCCCAATTTCTTTTTTCTTTAAACATACAGCAGCCATAAGGCATCCAGAGATTAATCACTTCAGGAGGATGCACCCTTACTTATGATGTGGCAGAAGTGTGATTGAGCAATGATAGGATGTCTCTTAATGAGTCAGAGTATCGGAGACTACAACCACACACAGCACCATGGGTAGCCTAGTATCAACCTGAATCTGCCATCTCTCCGTCAATACCTTTATCTCTCACCAGCCAGAATCACATGAGTTCCTGTTGTATTTCCTCACTTACTCAAAGTTGAGGAGACAGAGATGAATCCAGAAACCACAGGCCCAACAGTTAAATTTAGGAAAATTTCTAAAGGTAATAATGCTAGGCAACTTTGCATTTGGAAAAATATGGGTTAATACATGAAAACCGGCGCAGATTCATTAAAGGCAAATCTTTATTGATTGAGCTCCTTGGTGAAGTAGTGGAGAAAATTGATGAGAGTAATTTGGTTGATGTTATGTAGATGGGTTTTCAAAAGCTACAATACCACATAATGGACTCGTTAGCAAAATTGCAATCCATGGGATCGAAGAAGTTGTGGCTGCATGGACACAGGACTGGCTACGGGACAGAAAGCTGGAGGTCTGTAGGGGAAGAGCAGGAGATTAGCAACAGGATTTTCTGACTGTTCCTGGGCAGGGAATTCTGATCCCATCGACAGCGACCCCTCCCGCCACAGGTTCTCCGGGGGCAGTGGGTGTGAGCAACATGAAATGCCAGTGATAGTGGCAGGATTGGTAGATCCTGACACTGGCCAATGGTGAGGTGCCTCTCATGCCACAAAACATGTCGCAAGGGGGGAGTAGGGGATGGCCTGGGGGAGGACGGTTTCTCATCTTGAATCTGTGCTGAATATGAAATGAAAGCATTTTCTGGCAATCACAACTGATTTTTAACAGCATCGGGTGAGCAGGTAGAAATCCACTCCACTATATTGCCTCTGAATCAAGGCAACTCCAAACTGAAGTGCCAAAAAAGGCCCATAGACAAATCCCATTAATTGCCTTTTTATACTGATACATTAGTGACAAATCCTAAAATATGTTATTTTCTTTTGTTCTTTAACCTGAGGGCAATTCTGAACTGTTTTTCTTAAAAATGAGGATTCAGCCATTGCAACAAAAGCAGAAATAACAGCAACTTGATTGCATATAATGTTGAGAAAATCTTGTTGATGGTTCACATTAATATTTTGATATTTTGGAGATAATGATTTGTTAGAATCATACAATCATAGAAAGCCTACAATGCAGAAGGAACTATTCAGCCCGTCGGGTCTGCACTGACAACAATCCACTTAAGCCTATCCCCATAACCTCACATATTTATACCACTAATCGCTCTCACCTACACATCCAGGGATACTAAGGGGCAATTTAGCACGGCCTTTGCATCTAACCCGCACATCTTTGCACTGTGGGAGGAAAGCGGAGCACCTGAAGAAAATCCACACAGACACGAGGTGAACGTGCAAACTCCACACAAAGCTGGGAGTCAAACCTAGGTCTCTGAAGCTGAGAGGCAGCAGTGCTAACCACTGTGCCACCATGCCACCCTGGATGGATTATTGTCGTATAGGTGAGGTAATCAGAATGCTGGGTTTTAATAATTTATTGATTTAAAATTGAAGATGCAGAGCTACAAGACAGCAGGTTGTAGCTGGGCCATCATAAATGAGTGGTACTTAGCTCAAGATCAGTTAGTGGACAGCCCAGTGCAGCCTACATCATCATGGAGATGGTGGAGGAAAGCCTCTTGTTTTAATTTATCTGGGTGTTCGTTGGGAGAGATTTTTAATTGCAGTTTGGACCTCCTGTGGTTTGCAGTTCACTGAGAGAAGTTACCCATAATGAATGACAGTTAGACAGAACTGCAATGTAAGCAGGAACATTAACTTCTGGGGAGGGGAAGAGTGTGAGGCTTAATCTCAGGTTGCATTTTTCTTGTTTTCTCAGCCTGCATTTATTGCCCATCCCTAATTGCTCTTAAAAGAAGGTGGTAAGCTTCCTTCTTGGCAGAAAATCAACCTTGTGAGGAACAGAAGCTAGTGGGAGAAATTACTGTGGGCCTCACAGTGTCTTATTGTAAAAGAAAGTAACCAGCAGATTAGCTTGGAAGTATTTGATTAATAGCCAGAAGAAGGGACAGCAGCCTTCACAGTCAAGAAATGGTAAATGAAAGTTTTACCTCTGTGAATAGTTGGAGACGAGGAGAATTTTCCAGGAGATTGTGGAATGGCCCCTACAGAAGAAAATAAAAAGATTGATGTATCTGATAAGAGAATTCTTGAGTGAAGTAGGACGTTTTAGTTTAGCCTGTGCAGTAATCACCAATGTGGAGATGCTGGCGTTGGACTGAGATAAACACAGTAAGAAGTCAGACAACACCAGGTTTTGGTTGGACTTGGTTGGACTTAAACCTGGTGTTGTCAGATTTCTTACAGTAATCACCAAGCCAGGCAATAGTTTCTGTAGTGGCTAAGTGGAGTCCTCTGAGCTTTCTGCTGAGTTTTGGCAGAGGGTGGTCTTCAATGGTGTGAGTTATTGATTGGGGTACGCCATAGCTGCAGTCCTGGTTCTCTGCAAGGCCCCATTTGTGTCAATGTGCTGCAGAAAGGCCTTGGCCAGTGTGGAAATGGTTGAGGGATGCCCGATATTGGCATCGCAAGTAGACGAGCTGCAGGATCTGTGATGAGGGATTTGTTTCTAATGGTGACATTTTAGTTCTATTTAAGTCGTCATAGGCCTTTCCTAATATGTATTCTCATGGTGGTCTTAGCCATACAGGCTGGCGTGATGGGAGGTGAGCAGCAAGTGGATTGATGAGGTCCCTGTGTAGTGGCAGGCTTGGGTTGACGCAAATTTTCTCCAGGAGCTTTCTTGCTGAAATCTCTCTCGTTATATGAGTGGATGTGATATTGCTCAGGACTGGGATCCAGGGGAGTTGAGTTGATTGGAGAGTACCCCAAGATGTTATATTGAGCTGGGTATCTGCAAGACTGATATGGGATGAGTTGCGCCATCCTGGCGCACAGTACTCTGCAGTTAAGACAATGGCAAGAGCTGAGGTTCTTAAGGCTTGGGCATCTGCACTCCATGAAGATACAGCACGTTTGCTGAATGAGGCCATTTGGCCCATCAAGTCTGCACTGGCAACAATCCCACCTAGGCCTTATCACTGTAACCCCACGTATTTACCCTGCTAATCCTCCTGACACTAAGAGGCAATTGAGCATAGCCAATCAACCTAACCTGTACACTTTTGGACTGTGGAAGGAAATCGGAGCACCTGAAGAAAACCCATGCAGACGCAGGGAGACCGTGCAAACTCCACACAGTCACCCAAAGCCGACTGGCTCTTGTTGTGTCTATTTTAGAAAATATTCAAGCCTGAGAATCACAGCAGATATTGCCAGCATAGATACGCCTCCAAGACAGGATTGTAGGCAAATCATTGATGACGACATTGAGAAGAATTGGAGCTAGAACAGGTCCCAGGAGAAGCTCGTTGGACTGTTTCCTCCAAGTGCTTGGAATAATAAGTAAACCCCACTGGAGTGAAATACCCCAGGCAGGGTGGGAGATGCTTTCGGGCCTGAGAATTCAGTGCCGGGCCTGATAATGATATTTAAATTACATTAAAAACAGATTAATATCACTTACCTAGTGTTTCTGCCGGTTTCCTGCGTGGTCTCAACTGCGCCTGCTCTCCTGCAGTGGGAGACACGCATGCTTCAGGAACGGATGTGCAAGTCCTGCGAAATGGTCGACTTGCCCATCTCCCAACTCAACGCACCAAAAAATTGGCGCATCACGATGGGTGAACCAGACCCCTCCAGTTTTTCATTATCTAGGTATTTTTCTTTAAAGTGAGAAAGAAAACGACAAACTTTGGAGATATCATACTCAATTTGGCCTGACCATGTTTACTTCTTCATTTTTTGACCTTGCCTCTTCCACAATATCAAGACTGGAATTGTTTGCAGGAATCGTTTGCTGACTATTGCACAAATGTTCAGTTCCATTTGCAACTCCCCCAATAATGAAGCAGTCCATGCCAGAAATATCAGGATAATATCCAGGGTTGGCCTGACAAGTGGCAGTCAGTATTTATGCCATGTAAATAATGACTATCTTGATCAAGGAGAAGGTTAGCCATCTTCCTTTGACCCTTCCATAGCAGCACCATAACCAAATCCCCTTTCATCAGCACCTTATGAGAGACTTTTGACCAGAAGCTGTACTATACCAACAATACAAATACTGTGGCTTCAAAAGCAGGGCAGAGATTCTGTACTCTGTGATGAATGTCTTACTTCATAACCTCTCAAAGCCACTCCATCATCAAGTAGCAGTATGATGGAATACTTACTACATGCTTGGATTGATGCAGCTACCACAACACTTAAGAAGTTTGATGTTATTAAAGCCAGAACAGTTCACTCTATCAAGTGTCACTACCTGTGTGCTATGGTAGCACAATGATTATGTTACTGGATGAGTAATCTTGAGATCTGGGCTAATGATCTGGGAAACATGAGTGCAGAGGCTGCCTCGCTAAATATTTTTAAGACGCGGGTTGATGGGTTTTTGATAAGCGAGGGGATTAAGGGTTATGGGGAGAGGGCAGGAATGTGGAACTGAGCCACGACAGATCAGCCATGATCTTATTGAATGGCGGGGCAGGCTCGAAGGGCTAGATGGCCTACTCCTGCTCCTATTTCTTATGTTCTTATGTTCTTATGTTCTTATATGCGCTGTGGGCATAACTGCCAGAAAGAAAGGGACCCCCATTTGATCTTTAAATCCATGGGAAAGTTCAACCCACTGTTTTGTTGGCATGTTTTCAGAGATATACTGCAACCACAGAGTTCCATTTCGCAATGTCTAACTGGAGAGTAACCAAACTCAGTGTTCCATACAGGTCAGTGTCCCACATCTTTGCAGCAATCATGGTGCCTTTATTCTGTGCCAGGTAGCTGCATTTGAGCCACTTTGGAAAACCAGAGGGCGGCTACTGAGTGACAAGAGTGCTTTGGTCCCTTTGCTGTTATAATTGGACAGGAAAATCCCAGAATAGAACATTGGCTCAGAAGACTGTAATTTTTACTTCTGTTTTAGAGAACTTTGAAGAACAGAGTCACAGGGACTGCTAATCTGTTTTAACAACAAGAAAAAAAATCATTTATTACACACAAAAGGTTTGATTATGATACATTACCCCTCTACCTTGGATTTACAGATGTGTAGTTTGTAAAGATAACACTCCACTCTGAAACCAGATGGCTGATGCCACTCAGCTGATCTTCCATGGATTTCTCTTACAATCGCCCAGATAATAGGTATGTGAGTGTTTCCATACTCCACTCCCAAAAAGACATGTTTTAAGATCTTCTTTCAGACAACACTTTGCATCAGCTGTTTATATTACAAATCCGTTCCAGGTTTTCCAATTATCCTTTCAAACAGTGTAATTCAATATTTCTGGAAACTTCTCTTCATTTCTCTAATTTTGTTAATTAGTTGTTCTTTAAGTTTCCAGCACTTGTTTTCTTAACCATTACTCAATGATATGGCTTTTATTCTAGCAAAGCTGAGAGAGATTTTTCTTTCTGTCTGGCCTTCTAAAACCAACTGCCATGAAATCAGTTGAAACTAAACTCTAAAAGCATTTCTATTCTAAAGATGCCTCTGGTTGCTAAGCAACAACTTCTACTTCTCTACAGCTTGTTTAAATTTCACATTGTAACCTCCAAACACAGTTTTATCTGAAACAAAACCTCTAGAGACAGATACCTTTGTCTAGCATGAACCTGACTATAGGTTTACACTTCCTTATACAGAAACACTAAATTAAACACACTTAAATCTCTACCTTATTTCTAATTTTTCACAACACAAATATAAGTCACTTAAAACTACATCTGTTTTTCTGAGAAGAGCTATCCACTGACCCTCTAGCTCATGGCTCTGGTGTGTTTTCCATGTACACAGAGGCAGCACAACCCTGCCACAGCAACCTCTGCAAGACATGCCGGATCATTGACATGGATGACATCATCACACGTGAGAACACCATCCACCAGGCACACGGCACATACTCTTGCAACTCAGCCAACGTTGTCTACCAAATACGCTGCAGGAAGGATGTCCCGAAGCATGGTACATTGGGGAGACCATGCAGACGCTACGACAACGGATGAATGAACATCGCTCGACAATCACCAGGCAAGTGTTCCCTTCCTGTTGGCGAACACTTCAGCGGTCACGGGCATTCAGCCTCTGACCTTCGGGTAAGCATTCTCCAAGGCAGCCTTCACGACACACGACAGTGCAGAGTCGCTGAACAGAGACTGATAGCCAAGTTCCGCACACCTGAGGACGGTCTCAACAGGGATCTTGGGTTCATGTCGCACTATCTGTAACCCCCGTGACTTGCCTAGGTTTGCAAAACCTCACTTACTGTACAGTCTGGAGACAATATACATCTCTTTAACCTATGCATAATGCTCTTTCCACTCACATTGTCGGCATCTTTAAGACTTGAATAGCAGGTTATTTGTAAAGACTCGCATTCTAATCAGTAATCTGTAAACTGTCTGTGCTGTTATATGCTCTGTCTGAGGCCAGAACTCTCCGTTCACCTGACGAAGGGAGAAACCCCGAAAGCTTGTGAATTTACTATCAAATAAATCAGTTGGACTTAACCCTGGTGTTGTCAGACTTCTTACTAAGATGTATAGGCCAGCTTTGAGGGGCTTGGGTCCCCTGCTGAGGCATGCAGCCACTCAACAGCACAATTAATGCTGGCTGGATGTGGCAGTCATGGTAAAGAATAGGCAGTGTAATGTTTGTGTGATGTCTTTTTTTCCCTTCATTCATGGGGCATTGCCCATCCCTAGTTACCCTTGGAGGGCAGTTGTGGGTCAACCACATTGCTGTGGCACTGAAGTCACATGTAGGCCAGACCAGATAAGGACGGCAGATTTCCCTCCCCAAAAAACATTATAGAATCAGATGGGCTTTTTTGACAATCAACAATGGTTTCATGGTCATCAGTAGATTCTTAAGTCAAGATAATTTTTATTGAATTCGAATTCCACCATCTGCCATAGCAGGATTCGACCCAGGTTCCCAGAGCCATTAGCTGAGTTTCTGGATTAATAGTCTAGTGATAATACCAGTGGGTCATCACATCTCCATATTGAATTGAAAGCTAATCTCAGTAATAGTGATCATGAGACAAATATTGATTATAATTAGTAATGCCATCCATCAAGGAAACCTGTCATGCATACCTGGGGTCTGGTGTATACGGAATGGTGGCTCAATGTTTAGCACTGCTGCCTCACAGTGCCAGGGGGCCGGATTCAATTCCAGCCTCGGGTCACTGTCTGTATATAGAGTTTGAACATTCTCCCGTATCTGTGTGGGTTTCCTCCGGGTGCTCCGATTTCCTCCCAAACTCCAAAATGTGTGGGTTAGGTTGATTGGCCATGTTAAATTGCTCCTTAGTGTCAGGAGGATTAGTAGGGTGGAGTTATGGGGATAGGGCCTGGGTGAGATTGTCATCGGTGCACTCTCAATGGGCCAGATGGCCACCTTCTGCACTGTAGGGATTCTATGTTCCTACATGTGACTCCAGATCCTCAGCAAAGTGATTGACTCCTAACTGCCTTCTGAAAAAGCCCAGTTGATTCGGTTCAAAGGCAATTAGGGATGGATAATAAATGTTGACCTTGTCAGTGACACCCAAATCCATCAAAGAATAAAAATATATTCTCCCGTCACTGTTGGATGGATTGCTGTAAGAATGCCTATGCAGCTCCTTCCCAAACCTCTTCCAAAATTATGCTGGTGCTGGCAGACAGGAGGAATACAAGGGCTGTGCCGTATGTCCACCCTTTTATTTTTGTTCCCCTCTGGTTATTGAGTCTCTCTTCCATCCTTCTGGAGCACCCGGAGAAAATCCGCGCGCAAAGGGGAGGAACTTGCTTCCTCTGGGGTAATCGCAGTGCTGCTGTGTGGCTCAGCACGACATGGCACCGTGCCATTTCAATTCATATTTTCACAATTTTATCTGAATTTTGAGAAGACAATTAGTAGATTCTGCAGTCCTTGTGTTCCAATTGTTTAATTCCATGTGCTAATTGAACAGCTGCTGACTAACATTTCTTGTTCCTCTGAGAAGTGGATGTTATTATTCTGTCATGAAAGCAGCCATTCACTGCCTTCTATAATACGGGTCCTGACACATCAGGTGTACCACTTAACTCAAAACAATTCCTCCTTTCAGTCTCCTAGCACTTTATCAGTAATAACAGTAATAGTTCATTAAGACCGTGTGTAAAACCATCACTTCCAAGTATGTTTTCTTCTCGGAGGTGAGCTCAATGTACTACGTGTTACCGATGAATAATTTAAAAAGAAATTGGCTTGAACCTCCCATCCCACAGCTCAAAACAAGTAATTACGATACTTGTCATTACCCGGGGTATCTCCTTCAAAGACGATTAGGCGCCAATGCCACAGAATAGCACAAATCACAGGGCTGCAGTGTTAACTGCAGTGACTTAACCATCTTGTTTCTGTTTTAGAAATACCGAGATGTTTTCACTTAATCTTCAGAGGTACAGCACAGTGCCATCTGGCATGTGGACAAGTAAAAGTGATTACAGTTCAGGAATGGGAGTAGATTTCCTGTGGTGGATTCTTGGATTAAAACCTTTTGGAGTAGCAACATTAACATTCCACGTATCATAGTTGTGTAGTGTGTAGATACTGCTTTCAGAATTTTACCATGACTATAGGAGTAGATTTTTGGGGGGCTCTTTTGGCCCTGGTTCTAATTGTGACGGCAAATCATGTAGTTATCAGAGGTTTCGGAATGTAAAGTTAACCCATCATATAATTGTCCTTGATCTCGTGCTGGCCATAGTAAATCAATTGTTTTGAAAGGGAGAGGCAATGTGGGACTTGAACTGATGTGAAGAAAGCATGTGTTGGAAGATGTGTTGGGCGGCACAATGTAGAGTTTGCACATTCCCCCCGTGTCTACCTGGGTTTCCTCCAGGTGCTCTGGTTTCCTCCCACAGCCCAAAGATGTGTGGGTTAGGTGGATTGACTGTGCTAAATTGACACTAGTGTCAGGGGGATTAGCAGGGTAAATATGAGGGGTTAGGGGAATAGGGCCTGGGTGGGATTGTAGTTGGTGCAGACTCGATGGGCCGAATGGAATCTTTCTGCGCTGCAGGGATCCTATGACTCTATGATACTGCAGTCTGGCCCAATTAAGACCATCCGTTTTCCCTAGCCTAAATTAGACTCAATGTTGGGGTTTGGGAGCGGGCGAGGAGATAGATCGATCCAGCAATTGTGTTATCAGTTTGTTCCGAGATTGGTACAGCATGCTGGTGCAATTCTTTTGCTAAGTCATCTTCAAGCTAACCTCAAAACAAAAGGAAGTAGCAATTGGATGAATCGGAGGGCTTGCAAGGTAAATGACTGGTTATTTGGGAGTAGCAGGTATTGCACTTGAACTCGCAGTCTCATAGATAGCAGCTACATTTGACATATGATAATATTTTCAGGTTAGTAAGGAGGTGGTCACTCACTATGTTCATACTCCATAGCGTAGGAATGGGGTATTTTAACACTGATTCATGAGAACAACTCAGTATATAGTACATCACAGTGATTGTATTTCTTTTTTTCTGTAATTGTGAGCACTATGGTGGGTTCATAGATACATAGATTCCCTAAAGTATAGAAGGAGGCCATTCAGCCCATCAAGTCTATGCTGACAACAATCCCATCTGGCCCTATCACGTTGTATTTATGTATCCTCATCTTGATATTAAGGGACAATTTAGAAGCAAAGGCCTATGTACATTGGAGTGACAGACAAGTATCTGGGAGGTAGATATTCCACTCAGAATTGCACCATGGCCATATTTGTTTGAACTGTACTGCTGATACTATTGGGTGGAATTTTACCTCCTTCTCCTTCCCTCCCCCACCTTCAGGTCTGAGCGGGGTTGGGGGGGACGGTGGGTAGGGGATGGGGAGGAAATCTGATTTCATGGTGCCTGTCGCCTACCCAACTTCACTGGTACTTTAGATGGCCAATTAGTGGCCAGTTAAGGGCCTTCTCCCTCCTGGCACTTTAACAGCAATAGAGGAGAGCTCATACCAATTGAGGGGTCATCAGGAAAACACTGGGGGTGGTTGGTTTTGGTCTCGGGGGAAGGGTTCCTCTTTTGTTGTCCCCTCTGCCTTATCCTTCCATCCCGTGGACTTGTGGCCAGTTTTCCACTCCAACCTCCCCGGGGTCTCCAAACTTGGCCTCATTGGACATCCCCATCCTGCCCCCATGCACTTTCTAAACCTGCACCTGATTATCGTTGTTGGGGATTGCATGTAGTCCCAGCAGTGGCCACCATTCCTGATGGCACTGCTGATCCTAACTAGAGACTGTCAGCCATTTGATTAGCTGGAATCTATCAGTTGTGAGCCTACTTCACAGGTGGGGGAGGACATCTCACCCTGCACAAGTGGCCTGACAGCTGGCAGATCCTCTAGAAGATTCCAGAAGACCACGCAGACGGGGGCTAGTCCCTGATTTTTAAGCTGGGTTACAGGGCCAATGCCTCCCTGCTGTGTGTTGGGATGATGGCTGGAATCAGATCAAAATGTTTAAAATCTACAAACAATAAGCAGCTTGAAAAAGTTTGAAATTATATCTAGAAACCTCTGATAGCAATCAAAGGCTCCATTTCCATCCCCTTTGCTTAAATCTTCAGGCCGAAATTCCCGGGAGGCACACCCACATGTACGTGTCTGCCTGAATTTGATTGGAACCGCTGGAGCCCAGTGGGAATTTGCACTGAATCCCCCAATGCTGGGCTCATTAATTATGCAGATAGGGGTTTTCCCAACTACAGTATTGGAATGCCATGAGTAGCAAATATCATCCTCAAATTGTCAATGGTTGATGTGTCTGTCATGGACTTCATCATCTGCACATGTAACCACTTGGAATGTGCATCTCCTAATATAAGAAACATATGACTCAAAAATAACCCAGCAAAACCAATATATAGCCTTGCCCATGGACAGCCTGGCCGCTCCCATGGATACAAATTTGCCGGTGGTGGTAAAGCATGTTGAGCTTCGCAAATAGGGCCTTGACTAACCATCTTTTCTATTTCCTTGTCAACACCCAGCCACCACAATACCTGACCATCACACATAACTCCTGGCTAGGGCCTTCATTGTATTTTGACCTGGATAGAGTCATTCACTTCTTATAATAGGACTTGTCTCCTCTGGAATGGGTCTATAACTCTAGTCCACCACAGTACCACCCCACCTTCATAGGTTATTACTGACCTTCTACTTTGGTAGGGTTTTGACAATTCTGACTTCTCTTTCCACCACCCTTGCATGACCATCTATTTTTACTTTCACCATTGTAGGGTCTTTCTATCCAAATCTTTATGTGATTTGCCGAGACCGACAGATGCAGAACCAGTACCGTTACTGTTTGTGGCAAAGGCAAGTGGCTCAGTGTGCCTTCATGTGATATCTGTGTTCCTGGGCGATGCTGAAATGTATAATTATATGTTGCTAACAGAAGAGCCCATCTTTGCACTCTTGCAGAAGTAATTGATGAAACCGACTTATCTTCTCTGAATAGATCTAACAATGGCTTGTGGACTGAGACTATTGTAAAATGTCAGCCATAATTGTATTGATGGAATTACTGACTATATAGATGACAGACCAAGCTTTCTTTATACGTTTGGGACTGTTTCTTCTCTATGTCAGACAACGTTCTTGAAGCAAAGGCCTTTCTGCACCATCAGGCATCCCATGGGACAAAACAGCTCCCAGTCCTCACGGTGAAACATCACAGGTTATTATCACGGGTTTGCTTGGGTTGAAATGCACCAACAAGGCAGATGACTGCAGAGCCTGTTTAACTTTTATGAAAGCTTCCTTTTGTTCTTTTGTTTAGGGGCGGCATGGTGGCACAGTGGTAGCACTGCTGCTTCACACCTCCAGGGATCTGGGTTCGAATCCCAGCTTGGGTCACTGCCTGTGTGCAGGAAGAATGAGCCTGCATATTCTCCCTGTGTCTGTGTGGGTTTCCTCCCACAGTCCAAAGATGTGTGGGCTAATTTGATTGGCCGTTCTAAATTGCCCTTTAGTGTCCTGGGATGCACAGGTTAGCGGGATTAGTGGGTAAATATATGGGGATAGGCCTGGGTGAGATTGTGGCTGGTGCAAACTCGATGGGCAGAATGGCCTGTTTCTGCACTGTAGGGCTCTAGGATTCTTCTTCCAATTTCCATGACTGGTGTTTTTTCAACAGTTGGGGAAATGAGGCAAAGATAGTCAGTGCTACGTGCTGGGGGTCCCTTTCAGGTATCCAGTTGAACGGATCTGCCACTCTGCCACCCCCCGATGACCCAACTCCAGTGCAGAATCTCGAGGTCACCGGCTCAAAGTTTTGGATAGTTGCTCGTAGCCAAGATGTGTGTGTCTTTTCAGATAGAGTCCAACAGCTTTCAGACTCGCCCTGTGACCAACACTCTCCCCAGTAACCATTGAGCCTTCTGGTGTGACCTTTGACCTCTCCATAGTCACCCAATATACCCTCCCCCATCCTCTTCCCCTCCGTTCCATACAGGTGAATATCCATGTCCCCTATCTTCCCGAGGAGTCCATCCTGATGACAATAGACATCCCCTTAGCCTGCTGATCTCCAGGATCCAGGTTTACCTCTTTGTATCTTCCAACAACCCTAAACATCGCTTCACCCATCATCACCGGACCTCCCCCTCCCACCCTACCGACTCCCACTGCCCCCATTGCACTCACCATTCCTTCATATCAGCATGCCCCCAGCTTTTATCAATTTACACCATCAACCCTTCCCTCCTAACCCCTTACCACTTTTCCTCCTCATTCCCATCTGCACCACCCCTCCTATGCCTGCACTCCACCACAGCCCTTCCCACTCTCTCACTCCATAAACCACCTCGCCCATTCCATGACACCTGCAGCATCTCTCTCATTCCCCGACCACTTTCAACCTCCCTCTCTAGGCCTCCAGACCTGCCTGAGTGCTTTCATTCCTCTTCTCTCTATCTAATCCAAACCCATCAACACAAGGATGATCACTGCCCAACATGCAGTCGACTATTTGCGGGGTGAAGATCCACATCCTGGAAACTCCTGCAGTGTGAAGATCCGCGTGTTTGATGCTCCACCCACCCACTGCTGCATGTGATGTTCCAGTGTCCACAGTCACTGGAGGTTTCCATCTTCCCTTCTTCTCAAGCTGCCCCAGGCCTTCATCCAGCTGAGCCTTGAAACGTCTATGCTATGCTGGTCCAGATGTGATCTGGCTGGGGCATTATTCCACTGGCAGGGTGCATAATTGAACAGGGGGGAGAATTCTGGGTGGGCCTTAACTTACATCCCATTAACAGAATACAAAATGGCTTCATGCCAGTCTCTGGTGTGAATAATAACCCCACCCCCCCCCCCATAATGGGTGGGAATGAATATTGCTGTTATTTGACTTTGGCAGGAATACAATTTTCCAGTTCTTGCTGCTTTATCTCCTCCTTTGAAATTATTTAGCTTTCTTTTGATTTAGTCCTGCTCCAAATTCAGCTGCCAGCCAGGCAAGTCACCTCTTAGTGTTTAGTCATTGTTGCTTTTGAGATATTTACTTGGAAGTGGAGGAAAGTGATCGAGGTCTTCACGAGATCCAGAAGTAGATGGGAACGTGTTGGAAGTAAGGCCATGATGTGATCATAACTTGAATTCTGCTATTTGCTCTGCTGCTGTTGGAAATCACTGCCAAACTTTAATTATTTGCTGCCAAGCATAAGACACAGAGTCAGGGAAGGGAGAGGTGGAATTGGTACCCAGTTTGTGTTTTTAAAATGTACACAAGGCACACCATCCAGTCCGAGGCTGGTACCGGGGTGAAGCATCTTCTGTCTGTAGTGTTGGAACAGCCTGCCCTAGTCTGCATCGCCCTCACACTGTCCCCCCAGCAGACTGCTTGTGACCAGGAGTTCACACTCGACTGATCCATGAGTGAAAACTCAAAGGTTTGGTGCCTTTGAGAGAGTAAAGGTCATTCTCTGACATTATGCTCCCCCCTGTGGGAAGTCTCATACACATGAAGTGTTTATTGCAATGTCTGGCCAGGTTTGAGAAACTGTACACAGCATGTGCCAGGACTGGAATATGTACCCTTCGTGGTAGCACAGAATCCGAAAATTAGCTAATTTTGTCACATCAAATCTTTTTTTGATGCATTCTGAGTGCCTTTTGACTTCTTGTGAAAGAACATTAATGTAATCAGGTGTCATTTGCTAACTTAGTCCATACAAGGCCAGACTTCTATGAAAACTGCCATGACCTTTCATTTGAATAACTGCAGTTCTAACACTGTGAAACCAGACCATCGGTTAACACTTTCTAGATTGTCAAGTGTGAAGATAAATGTGGTTAAAAACAGCTTGAACAGTTCATATCGATATGTGTGGTTATTTAAAGTTTAGTTTCTGTTTTTATTAGTGCCTCAAGTTGGCTTACATCAACAGTGCAATGAAGTTACTGTGAAAATTCCCAAGGTGCCCCACTCAGGCACCTGTTTGTGTACACTGAGGGAGAATTTAGCATGGCCAATGCACCTAACTGGCATGTCTTTCTTGATTTGAATTGACTTGATTTGATTTATTATTGTCATGTATTGTTATACAGTGAAAGGTATAACACTATGCAGAAAAAGCATGTTGTTCATAGAGAAGGAAAGGAGAGAGTGTAGAATGTACAGTTACAGTCATACCTAGGGCGTAGAGAAAGATCAACTTGGTGTGAGTTAGGTCCATTCAAAAGCCTGATGGCAGCAGGAAGGAAGCTGTTCTTGAGTCGGTTGTACATGACCTCAGACTTTTTATCTTTTTCCCAAAGGAAGAAAGTGGAAGAGAGAATGTCTAGTGTGCATGGGGTTCTTAATTATGCTGGCTGATTTCCCATGGCAGCTTGAAGTATAGACAGTGTCAATGGATAGGAGGCTGATTTGAGTGATGCGCTGGGCTTCATTCACGACCTTTTGTAGTTTGTTGTGGTCTTGGACAAAGCAAGAGCCATTCCAAGCCGTGTTACAACCAGAAAGAATGCTTTCTGTGGTGCACCTATAAAAGTTGGTGAGAGTCGTAGCGAACATGCTAAATTTCCTTAGTCTCCTGAGAAAGTAGAGGCGTTGGTGGGCTTTCTTAACGATACTGTCTTTTGGACTGTGGGAAGAAACTGGAGCACTCAGAGGAAACGCACACAGACACGGGGTGAACGGGCAGATTCCACGCAGACAATGATCCAAGCCGGGAATCGAACCCGGTCCCTGGGCGATTTATAATGACTAATTCTCAATAAATGAACAAGTTCAATTTATCATATATAGTGTCCAGTTTACTCTGTTATGAAGCAATCCGGCTGGATATTGTTGCAGTTTTTACCTCATCAGGATATATACTTTGCCTGTCAATGTCTCACACTGTCCAATTTTCTCTCTGGGTGTGGGAGTGGCAACCTTCTCTCAGGATTCTGCGCAGTAACTGAGAATTGGTAAGTTTGCTTATCCTATGAGGGACTGATCTTTTTTCAATTCTTTCATGGGATGTGGACATCACTGGCTGGGCCAGCATTTATCGCCTATCCCTAATTGCCTTTGAGTTGAGTTGCTTGCTTGGCCATTTCAGAGGGAGTTTAGAGTTGCCCACATTGCTGTGGATCTGGAGTCACATGTAGACCAGAGCAGGGAAGGACAGCAGAGTTCCTTCCCTAAAGGATATCGGTGAACCAGATGGGATTTTAATACATTTGACATTGACATCATTAGACTATGAATTTGAGATTTTTATTGAACTCAGATTTCACCATGGGTTTCACCTGGGACCCCAGAGCATTAAACTGGGTCTCCTTTAAGTGAGTGGAGACCAGACCCTCCTCTACTGAGTGGAAAGGAAATGGAGGGCAATGACACTGAGGCTGCTCCCTTGTTCCTCCAAGCAGTCAGTGATATGTACGGAGGTTTAGGATCAGGCTTTCAGTCCCCACCACTTTCATTGTGGACTAGCTGCCACCAAGAAAATGGCAGTATTGATTGTAGCTGATTTCAAAAATAGACCGCATGAATCAGGTTTAAGAGGAATTATGAGCCTCACTCATCTTTGTCAAACTCCAGATGCAGAACTTATTACTTTGTGTCCCCAGTCCAGCTGTCTGTGGTTTCTGGAATGTTCTGGAATAGCGTATGTTATTTCCAAGTAATATCCCCTCCAACATGAATTTAACATTATGCAGGAATATAAGCCAATATGGGTTGGGGGTGGGGAGGGGGGGGGGAGTGGGGGTTAATAGCCGCATGGCATTCTGCCACCAGACTGCTACTCTGCCCATTATATTTCACCTAAAAATTCATATCTGTCAAAAAACTAATATTTCCTCTCCCAAAAAGAATGAAGTAAGGAAGTTAAGGATCAGTGAGGATCTTAGAACAAGGCTCCCAACATTGAGAGCACTGATTTATTTTATGAATAGGTATGTCAGCAGCTGCCTTTGCAGTGTTCATCACTGTCAGGCCTGGCGGGTTAACAGATAAGCAGACTGATCCAAGGCCACCCAGGGAAAATATCCTGGGAAGCCCTCATCAATCACTCCTCTTTTGGAAAACCTCCATTGGAAGAGCCCACATCGGCGATCAAGAAAAGGGAAATAAACCTTGCAGGACCTTGCGGACACTTTTGGGGGGAAAAAGTCTGAAATGTGAGAAAGGGCCACGTTGCACATCAAGCCAAATCTGGTAATAATCCTGCTGCTAAGAAGAAGAAAAAAATCAGTTACAAAAACCAGGCCTCCCCCTGGTTTTGAAGCCTAAAAATCATCAACAAATATCACTGACCTGTCATTTGGATTCCGGAGGCAATCCTCCACGCAGCAAAGTTTAGCAGTTGGTGAGATGATAATGTCAGAATGGATGTGCTGACACGGCTGTGCATCACTGAGCTTTTACATTTACAGCCTTCAATTCACAATGAAACAGTACATCTGGAATGAAAGGCATTTTTCTTCTGTTGTGAAGAAGCTTTATAGCACACGCTGCCACTGGATACTCGAGATATTCAACTTTGTTGGGTGTTCTAGTTATCATTGGTTTATGCTGGTGAAACTGTCAGATTAATACTAATTGATTGATTTTATTGTGGGCTACAAGGCTTGACGGCCATTTTGATTCCGTTCAGCTGAAGCCACACAAGACTCTCTTAATATTTCAAAATAGCATTGTGATTTTCGCTGAATATGATATTTTACATTTAATTAAAGCCCCAGTGCCCAATCTGTCTATATATTTGATCTGATTATCTTAAATGCAGTTGGCGGGTTGTGTGTGTCAGTGTACAAACACACAGCATCTTTCATGCAACCTGACTTGTCTTCCTCTGTGATCATCTTCTTCCTCCTATCGTTTCATAGAAAATGATTCCCATTGGGAAACCGAATTCTGAAACCTTTTTTGGTAGCAGTGCAATGGGGAGAAAAGGCAAAACAAAACCTAACAATTCAGGCAAACTCATGAAAAGTGTAGGTGTAGAAATTTGTTGCCAGCTGGATTTGGGCATGAGGTATGGTAGGGGATGGGAAGCGTAAGGGACAGTGCTGGCGTCTGGATGGTGAGGCCTGGCCTGCTTGTTCCTCACTGCTATTGAGCTGGCGAACTACAGTCACAAAAGTAGACATCTCACTGGTGAAGTGAGATGCAAGGATAGGTTGTTCCAATGCCAAGCAATGGACAACGAAAGGGGACAAGGAAAGGTGATATTTGAGTTGGAAAATGGGGCAATCAGGTTGGGATGTAACAATGATAGCAACAGTGATTGCTGTGGGGAGGAGGGTGCTGATTAGGAGGAACTGGCGGCCACCAGTTGCCATGTTCTTTGAATAGGGGAAAGTTCATAGTTCATAAAATATAGGAGCAGAGTTAGGATATTTGGCCCATCAAGTCTGGTCCGCCATTCAATCACGGCTGATATGCTCCTCATCCCCATTTTCCTGCCTTCTCCTCATAACCCTTCAACCCATTACCAATTAAAAATCTATCTAACTGCTCTTTAAATTTACTCACTGTCTCAGAATCCACCGCACTTTGGGGTAGCGAATTCCACGGATTCACAACGCTTTGGGAGAAGTAGTTTCTCCTCAGCTCTGTTTTAAAATTGCTACCCCTTATCCGATGACTTTAACATCTTGTCCTAGAATGCCTCACAAGAGGAAGCACCTACTCCATGTCCAGTTTACTGCCCCCAGCTCCACATTCAGGTAAGTATACTTCAAAACCTTACTGGGTTGGAGCATAGCAAATGGTTCTGACGCATGTAAATCTAACCTTTCAGAGCTTAGTTGGCAAACTAATCCCACAGCAGGGACCACCAACAGATTTTAAATCCTTTACTTGCACAGTTAGAGGGCTGATGCTTGCTTGCACCTGCAGGCCAGTTTTATGGTTTTTAATAACATGCAACACCTTGTAATATCCATGTATTTCTTACCTGGCAAATCGGAGACTTATGAGATCATTCAACAGATGGTGCGCGGGAGATTTTCTTGATCTAAGCAACAGGAAAAAAATGATTCAAAAGGGCCGGGAATTGGCTAAAACATTTATTATATGGTTTCAATGAAAATGCATATCGGGGGAGGTAAAAATTGGGTGCTGATTCATAACCAACCACTCCGCACTCACGTACAAAGTTTAAAATGACCCCATTTGTCTTATTCTCTATTTTTGGAGCAAGGGTACAGGGTGGGGCCTATTTATATGGGTGGCATAGCGGCACAGTGGTTAGCACTGCTGCCTCACAGTGCCAGGGACCCGGGTTCAATTCCAGCCTCGGGTCTGTGTGGAATTTGCATATTCTCCCCACATCTGTATGAGTTTCTTCCGGGCGCTCCAGTTTCCTCTCTCAGTCCAAAAATGTGCAGGTTAGGTTGATTGGCTATGCTAAATTGACCCTAGTGTCAGGGGATTAACAGAGTAAATATGTGAGATTACAGGAAAAGGGCCTGGGTGGGATGGTAGTCGGTGCAGAATTGATGGGCCAAATGGCCTCCTTCTGCGCTGTAGGGATTCTATGATTCTGTACTTGAGTCCAATATTTCATTATCATTAGTAAATAGCGGAAGGTATCACCCCTAAAGACTGGTTAAAATAAAATAGGTTCAGCATAGGAACAGCTGGCAAATTACAAAGTTGTAAAAGAGTTGTTGCAAAAGCAGCTGGCGTTTGTTAATCAAACATATAAAATCCACTCACACTCATGCTGCTGAAAGGAAATGACCTTATTTCAACAGGTTGGTTTAAGAATGTGGCTGAATGCTGGAAGCTTCAATTATTGTCCTTTTGCCAGCTTGGAAAGAAAAAAATATGTAATTGGAATAAGATGTTCTGAGGGTGTTATGTGAACTGCAAAAATAGTGGTGTTAATTGTACTTCAAAATATGGGGGACGCTGTGGGGGGAGGCAGGGGGGGAGTTTCAATGTACTGCTCAATATTGGTGCTCCCTGTTTTAAGTTTGCTTTAAAGAGAGAAATGAAAACCATTCCATTTATATAATGGGTAGCCAGTTCAGAATGCCAGTGTTATGTCCAGGTGATATGTTAAAAATCTGCTTGTAGTCTAGGAAGAAAAGGTTCAGATTGCCAGGCCATGGGCTACAGCCTTGGTTGGCTCTCTTAATCTCCACTGACAGTGCAACCTGTAGATTGTTGAGCCTCTCAGTTGCAGTCCAATAATAAAAGATGATGCAAGTCACATTTTTTCACAAACTCACTTCTCTTTTACAACCCCACGTACACACACCCAACACTCAGTGCCACATGTAACCCCTTTATACATCCCGGTGAGTACCATTAAACCATTAAAATACAAATTAGGTCTGAAGTGGGAGGTTGCAGTTAACCCATTCCTAACACAAATGAACAGGGTTTGGCCAAATGTCCTTCAAGAGACATTAGCTCGAAATATGGCAGAAAGGAGGAAAAAGCTGGTCCATGACTTAAGCATCGTGGGCTGGGAAACATAGAAACTGGAAGCAGGAGTAGACCATTCGGCCCTTCTCGCCTTCTTCGCCATTCATTTTGATCATGGCTGATCATCAAATTCAATATCCTGATTCCCTCCTCCCCCTCCCGCCTATCTCTTGATTCCTTTAGCCCAGTAAGCCCTCTGTGTAAATGTACTCGGCAAGTAGAAAGATTGGAAAAGGTTAAATGAAATAATGTACAGAAAAAGAAAATAATAGGGTACAGGTAAAATAGAGATTGCTATATATATTAATACATTAATGCCAAAAGCATTAGACACAAAATTGGGAAACTAGCATCATTGATTATAATTTTAAAAATCATGACATAATTATGGCAACTGAAACATAGGTCAGCACTTGCAATTAAATATTTCCAGTTTATAAAACGTTCAGGAAGGATGGGGAGGAAGAGAAAGATAAGGTATGGCAATATTAATTTGAAATACTAGCATAGCACTACAACATTGGAATTTAAATAGTGAAATTATTGAAACAGAATTCCTTTTGACTGAGCAGAGGAATAGGAAGAGATTAATTAGATTACACAAGAACACATGAAACAGAAACAAAAGTAGGCCCTTCAAGTCTGCCTTACCATTCAATACAATCATGAGTGATCAATGCTGGCTTCAGTTCCTTTTCTGTGCCTTTCCCCTATAGCCCTCTATTCCTTGGTCTATCAAATATTTATTCCCCCCCCACATTAAATACTTCTAATGATTCAGCCCCCACCACCCTTTGGAGTACAGAATTCCAGAGGTTCACCACCCTCTGCAAGAAGAAATTTCTGTGCACCTCAGTTTTAAATGACTGGCCCTTTATCTTGTAGCTATGTCTGTTTGTTCGAGACTCTCCCATTAGTGAAAACATCTCACCATCTACCCAGTAAAGCCCCACAGGATCTTACACATCTGAATAAGATCACCCCTAACTCTTCTAAACTCCAAAGAATACAGTCTCTGTATTTAGTCTCTCTTGATATGACAACCCTCTCATTCCAGGAATTAGCCTGGTGAATCTCCGTTGGACTGCCTCCAATGTTAACTATATGCTTTTTTAGGTAAGGGGACCAAAACTGTTTGCTGTATTCCAAGTGAAGCCTCCCTAGCATCCTGTAAAATGGTAACAAAAACCTCCCTTTTTTAAAACTCCAACCTCTTTGCAATAAAAGCCAAAATGCCATTTCCGTTCTTAACTACTTGTTGGACCTGCCTGCTAGCTTTTTGTGATTCATGCACTATATCACCTAGATCCCTCAGTACTTCCACTCACCTGCACTCTCTCTCCATTTAAATGATAATCTGCCTTTTGACTCTTCCTACTGAAGTGCTTGACCTTACACTTCTCTCCATTAAACTCGATTTGCCAGGTTTTTGCCCAGTCACCCAATCTATGTATCTCCCATTGCAGAAACAGAATATCCTCATCAAAAGATGCCCTTCCCCCCACCTACCTTCATATCATCAGCAAATTTAGAAGCCTTACATTCTCTTCAACCCTCCAAGTCATTAATATAAGAACAATTGCAGGCTAAGAAATGATCCTTGTGGTGCTCCACTAGTTACATCTTTCTGATCGGGGCCCCATCTGTGGTGTTCCTGCTGACACTCTGCATTCGGGATCATTGGCAAAGGGAGGGAGGACGGCATTCGGGGCTGGCCTTCCAGGTTGGTGGGGGAGGGGGGAGTCAGGGCTGTGAGGGGGTGTTCGGGACTGTCAGCAGGTGGTGGGGGTAGTCGGGGCTGGCTGGATGCGGGGGGCCGAGGAAATCAGGATTATTGGAAGGAGGGAGGGGAGAACACAGCGGGGAAGTCTTGGAGGTCAGCAATGGGGGTTGCAGGGCTGGCCAGCGATTGAGCCGTGGCAGGATTCAAATCCGAATCCCCACAAGGGTAACTGAATTTCTGGATTAATAATCTAGTGATAGTTTAGTGACCTCTAGGCTACTGCTTCCCATTGTTGGTAAGACTCAGTGGACACACAACCAGACACACACATAAGAAGGCAATTAGGGATGGGAAATAACTGCTGGCCTAGCCAGCAATGATAACATTTCTTTAAAACTGAATGGAAAAAAATAGACCACACACACTTAGACATAATCATCCAAACAGTTGCACACACAGACAGCATGAATTCAGAATAAAATATTGGCATTTGACTTGTTTGTATGAAAATAGTTTTTTAAAAAGTTATGGAAAAAGTCTGGTTGAAAAGAAAGGCATGTTGCTGAAGTTTTTTATCTTGCAGTCATCAGAACAAAGGTAAGAATGCCAAATGATCACAACAATTTATACTAGAGGAGAGAAAGGGTGCCAATTAGTTGGTAAGTCAATTCTGATTGGCCAAGGAATTACCATGGAGAAAACAACAGGGAGAGAAAACAATAGGTCCCCCAACCTCCTTGATAGTTCAAAAAAGGTGCAAGACTTGAACAGATTCCTTTTGTTTACAGAGAACCCATCCCTGCAACATGTGCATGTCTCTTCTAGCAAGTTTAAATGAGGCACATTATGAACTTGGCTGATTGTCTTAAATTGATTTTCAATGTAGCTATGAGCACACTCAGGATTGTTCAGCAAATGCTGCTCAACCATGGATTCACATCTAACAAAAGATGTTTTGTTTTGGGCTTTGCTAGTGTAGGTTGGTTGAGTTCAGTCTGCACTCTGCCTACTCTCAAAGTTTAAGTTTATTAATGTCGCAAGTAGGCTTACATTAACACTGCAATGAAGTTACTGTGAAGATTTCCTTGTTGCCACACTCTGGCGCCTGTTCAGTTACACTGAGGGAGAATTTAGCATGGCCAATGCATCTGACCAGCACGTCTTTCGGACTGTGGGAGGAAACCAGAGCACCCAGAGGAAACTTATGCAGACACGGGGAGAACATGCAGACTCCTCATACACAGTGGCCCAAGCCGGGAATTGAACACGTATCCCTGGCACTGTGAGGCAGTAGTGCTAATAACCATTGTGTCACTGTGCCACCCCACTCTGAACAACCAAAAAAAATGTTATTTGATTCGATCAGCCAGTCATTGGGATGTATGGCTTATGAACTTGGCATTTCACCACATTGAAATTCATACACGACCATGCTCAATTGTGCGGCAGAATGTCTTTTTGGATAGCTGGCAGCATCTTGTTAGTGGAAAATGTGAATTGTGTAACCATTGTATAGTGGCAGAATGGACCAGCTTGCTTAAGGTTTGTTGTTCAAAGAAACTTTGCCTTTCTGGGGTAATTTAAGATAGACTAAGTCCTTTTTGGTTCTGAAAGTGGCAGACTTTAATCATTCACAACTTTGTGAAGAATGATCTAATTATGATATCCATAATCAGGCAGGATAGCTCTGATGTTCTCTATTTCTGCATCAAGCTTGCTATATGATCAAATGAAAAAGGCTCTATTTACCAGATTGCATATTTGACCTTCACATTATATATTAATGATTTGGAAGAGGGAACTGAATGTATTATCTCCAAATTTATAGATGATACAAAATTGGGTGGGTGGATGGGCTGTGAGGAGGATGCAGCGATGCTTCAGTGTGATTTGGACAGGCTGAGTGTGTGGGCATCTGCATGGCAGATGCAGTATAATATGGATAAATGTGATGCTATCCACTTTGGTAGCAATAAAGGAAGACAGATTACTACTTAAGAACATAAGAAATAGGAGCAGGAGTAGGCCATCTGGCCCTTCGAGCCTGCCCCGCCATTCAATAAGATCATGGCTGATCTGTCGTGGCTCAGTTCCACTTTCCCGCCCTCTCCCCATAACCCTTAATCCCCTCTCTTATCAAAAACCCATCAACCCGCTTCTTAAAAATATTTAGCGAGGCAGCCTCCACCACTTCAACGGGCAGAGAATTCCAGAGATTCACCACCCTTTGAGTGAAGAAGTTCCTCCTCAACTCCGTTCTGAACTGCCCCCCCTTTATCTTGAGGCTGTGCCCCCTAGTCCTACTGTCTTTTTTGAGCGGGAAGAGTCTTTCCACCTCTATCCTATCCATCCCATTCATCATCTTATACGTCTCAATGAGATCTCCCCTCATTCTTCTAAACTCTAACGAGTACAAGCCTAGTTTATTCAGCCTCTCCTCATAGCTCAACCCCCTCAACTCCGGTATCAGCCTAGTAAACCTCCTCTGCACTCCCTCCAAGGCCAAAATATCCTTGCGCAGGTGCGGCGCCCAAAACTGCACACAGTACTCCAGCTGCGGCCTCACCAATGCCCTATACAGCTGCAGCAAGACCTCCCTACTTTTATATTCAATCCCCCTCGCTATGAAGGCCAGCATCCCATTCGCCTTCCTGACCACCTGCTGCACCTGCAGGCTGGGTTTTTGCGACTCATGCACAAGGACCCCGAGGTCCCTCTGCACCGTCGCCTGCTGCAGTTTTTCGCCACGTAAGTAATAGTCCTTCCTACCATTCTTCCTACCAAAGTGGACCACCTCACACTTGCCAACATTAAATTCCATTTGCCATTTCCTGGCCCATTCACCCAGCCTATCTAGATCCTTCTGCAGACTCTCCACACCCTCCGCACAATTTGCCTTTCCCCCAAGCTTGGTGTCATCAGCAAATTTCGACACCCTACACTCGGTTCCCTCCTCCAGATCATCTATATAAATGGTAAATAGCTGAGGCCCCAGCACCGACCCCTGGGGCACCCCACTAGTCACCAACCGCCAATCCGAATAGCACCCATTGACCCCCACTCTCTGCCTCCTATTTGACAACCAATCCTCTATCCACGCTAACACCCTACCCCCAACTCCATGTCCTCTGACCTTCTGCAGTAACCTCTTGTGAGGTACCTTATCAAACGCCTTCTGAAAATCCAGAAAGACCACATCCACCGGCTCTCCTCTATCCACCGCCCTAGACACATCCTCATAGAACTCCAGTAAATTTGTCAGACACGACTTCCCTTTAATGAAACCGTGTTGCGTCTGCCCTATCAAGCAATTCCCTTCAAGATGCCTCGCAATTTCCTCCTTAATGACGGATTCTAACATTTTACCTACCACAGACGTTAAACTAACCGGCCTGTAATTCCCCGCCTTTTGCCTGGCACCCTTCTTAAACAACGGCGTAACATTAGCCGTTTTCCAATCCTCCGGCACTTCCCCGGAATCCAGCGACGTCTGGAAAATAACCACCAAGGCATCCACTATCACCTCCGCCATTTCTTTCAGAACCCTCGGATGCATTCCATCCGGTCCTGGGGACTTGTCCACAATCAGCCCCTCCAGTCTGTCGCGCACCACCTCTCTAGTAACAGTAATGTCATTAAGACCCTCCAGTCCTACCACCTTTCCATCGCTAACACCCGGCAAATTATTCACGTCCTCCTCCGTGAAGACAGAAACAAAAAAGTTATTCAAGACCTTAGCCATATCCCCATCCCCTACCACTAGGTCCCCTTTCTCATCCGCTAAGGGACCAACGTTCACCCTAGCCAGCCTCTTCCTTTTTATATATTTATAAAAACTCTTGCTATCCTTTTTTATATTAAGTGCTAGCCCAGCTTCATAGCTTCTTCTACCCTCCTTTATCAACTTTTTTGTCAATCTTTGTTGACATTTAAACCTTTCCCAATCCTCTTCTCGCCCACTGCTCTTAGCTACTCTAAATTCCTCCGCTTTTAATTTAACACTTTCCTTCACCTCCTTCGTTATCCACGGCTTATTACCTCTCTTCCTACTGTCCTTTTTAACCATCGGAATAAATTTCTGCTGAGCACCAAGAAAGATCTCCTTAAAGATCCTCCACTGCTCCTCAGCAGACCTACCTTCCAACGCGCTCCCCCAGTCCACATTCGCCAATTCTTCTCTCATCCTACCATACTCCCCTCTATTCAAACAAAGGACACGTGTCCGGGAACCCACTTTCTCCTCCTCCATCTGCAACAGAAACTCCACCATACAATGATCACTCTCTCCAAGAGGATCCTTCACCTCAAGGTCCCTAATTCTACCCGCCTCATTACATAGCACCAGATCCAAGATAGCTCGCTCCCTCGTCGGCTCCAACACACACTGTTCCAGGAAACTATCCCGGCAGCATTCCAAGAACTCCTCCTCGAGCCCACCTCGTCCAACATGGGTCGACCAATCAATATGCAGATTGAAATCCCCCATAACGACTGCCGTCCCATTCCTGCACGCCGCACTTATTTGCGCGTTAACAGCCCGCCCCACCTCCAGATCATTATTCGGGGGCCTATAGACGACACCCACCAGCGTCTTCCTCCCTTTGCTGTTCCTAATCTCCACCCACAACGATTCCACTTTCTGCTCTTTGGCTCCGATATCATCCCTTGCTACCACCTTGATGCTGTCCTTAATCAGCAGAGCTACGCCACCCCCTCTTTCCTCCTGCCTATCCTTCCTAAACACTTGATAGCCCTGTACATTCATCTCCCAGTCCCTGTCACCTTGCAGCCACGTCTCTGTAATGGCCACCAGATCGTATCCATTTGTGTCGATCTGCGCCACCAGCTCATCCACTTTATTCCGAATGCTTCGTGCATTCAGATAAAGCGCTTTCATCCCAGCCTTCTTCTGGACCCTATTTGCCGTAACGCCACCACTTGGGACATCCTCAGCCTCTTCCCTTACCTGTACCCTATCCTTAACTGTAGACCTCCTAACATCACCTACCCTCGCACCCTCCCCCCCCCTAATTAGTTTAAAGCCCTGTCTACAGTTCTCTTTACTCGATTCGCCAGCACTCTGGTCCCAGCACGATTCAGACCAACCCCATCCCGCCCGAACAAGTCCCACCTACCCCAATACTGGTGCCAATGCCCCATAAATTCGATCCCATTCCTCCCACACCAATCTCTGAGCCACCCATTCACTTCCTTTATCCTGTCAACCCTACGCCCGTCTGCACTCAGTTCAGGCAGTAGCCCAGAGAAGACCACCTTGTCGGTTCTACTTTTTAATTCCATTCCCAGCTTCTCATACTCCCTCCCCAGATCCTCAGTCCGCACTTTGCCTACGTCGCTGGCACCCACATGTACCACCACAACTGGGTTCTCACCCTCCCACTCCAGATTCCTCTGCAGCCCAGCTGCGACATCCTGTACCCGAGCACCAGGCAGACAACACACCCTTCTGTGCACTTTGTCATTGTGACAAAGGACAGTGTCAATACCCTTCACCCCACTATCTCCAATCACTACTACGTTCCTTTTCCCCTTCTCTTTGCCTATGTCCTGCTGCATCACTGTACCGTGTGCAGTTTGCTCACCAACCTCACCTGCCTCGTCCTCTTCCAGACTGGAAGCAAGAACCTCAAACCTGTTATGCAGATTAAGAGGCTGAGGCCTCCGCTCCTCACCCCCCTTCCTCCTCCCAGCAGCCCCCTTTTGTTCCTGACCCTTAGATTTAGACAGTCTAGGGGGGGTGGATGTCACTTGCACCCCATTGACAATGACACCCTCTCTCCCCCTGGTGAGCCTCAGTGTCTGTAGCTCAGAGGCCAGCTCATCTACCTTGAGCTGGAGCTCCTCCAGCAACCTGCACTTACTACAGACATGGCCACTGGGAAGGACCCTGGGGTCCACCAGTTCCCACATCATACAGGAACCGCACATCACATGCCCCTCCATTATTCAATATAATTTGTTGTGGGAAAAAATATTTTCCTTGTTTTTTTGCTGTAGTAGTTTTGAAAAAAAAATTTTTTTTTTTTTCCTTGTTCTTTCCACCTGGCCTTTTTACCTTCCAGCCCTTTTTGATATTAAGCCCTAATAGCTCACTCTGCTTCCCTCTCACTCCGCTGCCCGCTCCGACGCTGCCCGCTATCTACACCAGGCCTCCTTTTAAACTTGGCGCTGATTTAAAGCTGATGGGCCACAACTGCCTGATAATCACTTGAATGAGTGTAAATTGAGAGAGGTGGATACTCAACGAGACCTTGGAGTCTTCGTGCACCAGTCGCTGAAAGTAAATGCACAGGTACAGTAGGCAGTAAAGAAGCCTTTGTAGCGACAGGATTTGAGTATTGGGGTAGGGATATTTTGCTGCATTTGGAGAAGCCACGCCTGGAGTATTGTGTGCAGTTTTGGTGTCCTTATCTGAGGAGGGATGTCCCTGATACAGAGGAAGTACAGCGAAGGTTTACCAGGCTGATTCCTGGAATGGCAGGTCTGTCATATGAGGAGAGACTAAATAGGTTAGGAATATATTACTGGAGTTTAGAAGAATGAGAGGGGATCTCATTGAAACATAAAATTCCAACAGAGTTAGACAGGATAGATTCAGAAAGAATGTTCCCAATGATGGGGGATCCAGAACTAGGGATCATAGTTTGAGGATAAGGGCTAAACTTTTTAGAACTAAGGTGAGGAGAAACTTCTTCACCCAGAGGGTGGAGAATGTGTGGAATTCACTACCACAGAATGCAGTTGAGGCCAAAATGTTGTCTGATTTCAAGAAGAAATTAGATATAGCTCTTGGGGCTAAAGGGATCAAGGGATATGGGAGGAAGGGGATCAGAAGATTGCATTTGATGATCTGCCATGATCACAATAAATGGCGGAGCAGGCTCGAAGGGCTGAATGGCCTACACCTGCTTCTAGTTTCTATTGTTGACCTTGATGTCAAGGGCAGCTACTTTCACCTCCTCTTGAGTTTAGCCCTTCTGTCCATGTTTGGACCAAGGCTTTAATGAAGTCAGGAGGTAAATGGCCCTAACAGTGGGACCTACACTGAGCATTGCAGAGCAAGTTATTGCAGTGTGAATGCCACTTGATGGCAATGACAATCACACCTTCCATCCCAGAGAAATGGCCGAGGACCAGAAACAGCTGCTTGCAGTATTCTCTTTGTGGTTCCACTGAGATATTGTTTTGAACCATCTACAACACACTTTGATTTGATTTGATTTATTATTGTCACATGTATTAGTGTACAGTGAAAACTATTGTTTCTTGCACGCTATACAGACAAAGTATACAGTTCATAGAGAAGGAAACAAGAGAGTGCAGAATGTAGTGTTACAGTCATAGCTAGAATACAGGGAAAAATCAACTTAATGCAAGGTAAGTCCATTCAAAAGTCTGATGACAGCAGGGAAGAAGCTGTTCTTGAGTCAGTTGGTATGTGTCCTCGGACTTCTGTATCTTTTTCCTGATGGAAGAAGATGGAAGAGAGTATGTCCAGGATGTGTAGGATTCTTAAAATATTCTGGCTGCTTTTCCAAAGCAGCAGGAAGTGTAGACAGTGTCAATGGGTGGAAGGCTGGTTTGAATGATGGACTGGGCTTCGTTCATGACACTTTGTAGTTTCTTGTGGTCTTGGTCGGAGCAAGAGCCATACTAAGCTGTGATACAACCAGAAAGAATGCTTTCTCTGGTGCATCTGTAAGAGTTGGTGAAAATTGTAGCTGACATGCCAAATTTCCTTAGTTTTCTGAAAAAGTAGAGGCTTTGGTTGGCTTTCTCAACTATAGTGTTGGCATGGAGGGGGGGGAAACCAGGACAGTTGCTCGTGATCTGGACACCTAAAAACTTGAAGCTCTCGACTCTTTCTACTTCATCCCCATTGATGTAGACAGGGACATGTTCTCCTCTATGCTTCCTGAAGTCGATGACAATCTCCTTTATTTTGTTGACATTGAGGGAGGGGACACACACTTGATGTGGTTCAAGATGAGTCAGGTAGATACAATGGTGGCAACACCAATGAAAACTTGTCAGGAAACAGATGGAATTTAGGTCAGCTCTCCCTTTCACACCTAGCCCAATTCTGCTTCCCATGAATGGCAATGAAAATCTCAATATGGCATGGTGGATAACAATTAGCTGACTCATCACCTCAGTCTTGCACTTGGCTGATTTGGTTAAAATTAATACACATCACAAGCTAACACAATGAAAAAAAAAGCGGTATTAAAGTTTGGAATGCTTCATTTTTCTCTTAACTATCATTGTTGCAAATGCGATGATTATATTTCAGATTATATGAAAAGAGTCAAAGGAAAACTGTGAAGAGGCAAAGCCAATTCTCACCTACTGTTTAAAAATAGAATAGAATACAATGACATGCACAAGATATGTCAAGGACGGGACTCTCCTTATGAGAGAGATCATATCAACTGACTGACCTCCGATCCTCAGAACAAAGGATTGAGGCCACCCCTCAGCTGTTCTATTACAGGGTAGGGCCACAGGCTTAGGCATACTGTACTTCTACATGTCAATGAAACAACATATGGCACGTACACAACTTCAGACGGGAAATAGCAAAGCCAATTATTCAAAATGCTAACCCAGCGATCTCGATGATAGCCTTTTGTTGTGAGAATACAGGTTTCTCAGCTGATAACGTGAAGCTATAGTGTGTTTGGAACAAGAGAGGACAGTAATGAGACAGTGAAACTGAAGAAGAAAGCACAAGTTGCATTGGTATCTTACATTGTTGTTATATATCTCAACTTTTGTGCCCAATTTATTTATGTACATATCATAGAGAAAGCTTGTTGGGGGATCAGATTTTATAGTAAAACCTACCTTATAATATGAATTCAAGGACATGGGAGGCATGTCATTCAGCCCATTTTGCCTATTCTACCATTCAATAAGCTGATGGCTGACCTGATTGTGACCTTACTCCACTTTCCTGTCTCTCACGGCCCTTGACTCCTTGTCAGTCAAAATCTGTCTAACTCCACCTTGAATATATTCAGTGACCCAGCCTCCCTTGCTCTCTGTGGAAGAGACTTCCAAACACTAACTACGATCTGAGAGAATTAACTTCTCCCCAACTCCACCTGTTACGGGAGACCCCTTATTTTAAAACTGTGTCCCCTAATTCTAGATTCCCCCCATGAATGGAAATACCCTCGAAGTATCTGTCAAGCCTTCTCAGAATCTTACATGCTTCAATAAGATCACCTCTCATTCTTCCACACTCTAATAAGTATGCACCCAACCTGCTCAACCTTTCCGCATAAAACTAATTCCTCATCCCAGGAATCAGCCAAGTGAACCTTCTCTGAGCTGATTCCAATGCAAATATGTCTCTCCCTAAGTAAGGTTACCAAAACTGTACACAGTACTCTCGGTGTGGTCTCATCAATGCCCTGTACAGCTACAGCAAGACTTCTCTATTTTTATAGTCCAACTCCTTTGCAATAAATTCAACATTCAATTTGTCTTCCTAATTCTTTGCTGTAGCTGTGCATGCTGACTTTTTAAATTCATGTTCAAGAACATCCAGACTCCTCTGAGTTGCAGTATTGCATAAACCTTCCATTTAAATAATATTCTACCTTTCTATTCTCCCTGCCAAAGTGTACAACCCCACATGGTCCCACATTATACCCCATTTCCAAATGTTTGGCCATTCATTTAACCTTTCTATATCCCTTTGCAGACTTGTTCTCCTCACAACTTAATTCCCTACCTCTCTGTATCATCAGGAAATTTGATGACAATACGGTCGGTCGGTCCCTTCATCCGAGTCATTAATGTAGATTGTAACTATTTGAGGCCCTAGCTTTGATCCCCATGTCACTTCACTAGTTTCACTTTGACAGTCTGAAAATTACCCATTTATCCCAACTCTCTGCTTCCTGGTGGTTACCATGATGTGGAGATGCTGGCGTTGGACTGGGGTAAACAGTAACTTCTTACTGTACTGTTACGTAAACAATAACTTCTTATTATATTGTCCTGATGGTTAGCCAGTCCACTGTCCATACTTATATAAGACCACCCAATACCATAAACTCTTGTTTTGTGCCTTTTTATGTCACCTTATTAAATGATTTTTAGTGATCCAAATATACTACATCTTCAGGATCCCCTTTATCCACCCTGCTTATTACATCTTTACAGAGCTCTAATAAGTTTGTCAAATATTATTTTCTTTTCATAATACCACATTGATTCTGCCTGATAGTGGCAGGATATTTAATACTATCTCTTTAATAATAGATTTTAGCATTTTCCAATGATAAGAGTTAGGGTAACATGCCTGTAGTTTTCCTTCTTTCTGTGTCTTTCTTTCACGAACATTTGTGGCTGGAGCCATTCTAGAAACTGTGGGAGTTTGGAAGATTGCAAACAATGCATCCACTATTTCTGTAGCAGCTTCTTTTAAGGCTCTAGGATGTAGGTTATATGTCTAGAGGACTTATCAGTCTTTGGTTCCATCAGTTTTCCCATTAATTTTTCTTGAGCGGTAGTTATTGTTTTAAGTCCTTCCTCTTGTTTGCTTCATGATTTCCTACCATCCTTGGGATGCTTTTTGTGGCTAAAAAATGCATGTTCAAAACCTCTGCCATTTCCTTGTTTCCCTTATTAATTCCCAGTCTCACCCTCTAAGCGATCAACCAAGCATTTTGAAGTGTAACAGCCTCAAGATAAAGGGGAGGCGGTTTAGAACGGAGTTGAGGAGGAACTTCTTCACTCAAAGGGTGGTGAATCTCTGGAATTCTCTGCCCGTTGAAGTGGTGGAGGCTGCCTCGCTAAATATTTTTAAGAAGCGGGTTGATGGGTTTTTGATAAGAGAAGGGATTAAGGGTTATGGGGAGAGGGCGGGAAAGTGGAACTGAGCCACGACAGATCAGCCATGATCTTATTGAATGGCGGGGCAGGCTCGAAGGGCTAGATGGCCTACTCCTGCTCCTATTTCTTATGTTCTTATGTTCTTATATGTTCTTGTCTTTTAGTTTCCAGATGTTGGTAATAATTACACTTTCAGCTTGGACAGGTGAGAGCTCTTTGTCTTTATACTGGCCATGCTGTCTTGTACTGGTCTGACTTGGTTCTGTTACATATCACTTGACTGTTTTGCGCAGCTATGAAATGTGGCTCCCTGGAGCGCTTACATGTATCACTTAGCTCCCTGCAATTAGTTCCTAGCTCTTTACAGTTAAAACAACAATATATAATGCCCCTTTTTCTTTAAAATGTAATGCCCTATCAATGTAATCATGCCAGTCATTATTTTTTCTGAATGAAAGAAGATTATCAATTGATTAGCACTGGACAACATGGGTATTGTGGAAAAAGAGACATGCTGCCAAATCTTTCTGTCTTGCACTCATTAGAACAGATACACCAGAATACCACTAGTAAAGTTAATTCTTCCTTGCTGCAATCTCCATGGCAACATTTCTACCAATCAGATCCACTAGCCAACCAATCAGCTGTCTCTTCTCATGCAGTGTAAATTGTTGTTTCCTTCACAATTGGCATTCTGGCGAATCTGTCCTGATGAGTGCAACATGAAAAGCTTTGGCAGCATGTCTCTTTTCTCAGTAATATCAAGAGACTTCTGGGAATAAATGGAATCCTTTGTAGAGTCTTCTACAGTGTGTATTTGTTGCTAAGAATGTTATTCCTGGTATTGCTTGGGTGGTAAGATGTTGTGCCTCAAATCTTGTCACATTGGCATTTGTTGCTCTTGTTGGTGAGTTGGCTTGCTGCACAGGTGATGCTGTGTATGTTGTCTCTGGTATTGCAGGAGTCGTGCTCGTTGTAGTTAATGTTATGTCATGTGTTGATGATATTTTTAATATTGCCTCTCTGGATATTGATACTTTCAGTATTGTGATGGTCTTTTTTGTTCTTCCAGCTTTGGTGTAGGTCTGTTATGGATTTGGGTTTTCTTTTGCTTACCAGTTTTAGTCTCAGTTATGCACAACCTTGGTGTCATGGTTCCAGCAACAACATTTGCTGGGCTCCAGGTTTTCATGTCTGGACCCTCCACATGTACACTTGGTCAGGTAGGGATTTAAAATAAATAAAAGCAAAATACTGCGGATGCTGGATAACTGAAATAAAATTAAATGCAGGAAAATCTCAAAGCTAAAAGTTTATTTATTAGTCACAAGTAAGCTTACACTAACACTGCAATGAAACTACTGTGAAATTCCCCCAGTCGCCACAGTCCAGCACCTGTTCAGGTCAATGCATCTAACCAGCACGCCTTTCAGAATGTGGGAGGAAACCAGAGCGCCCGAAGGAAACCCCCACAGACACGGGGACAATATGCAAACTCTACACAGGCAACGACCCGGGTCCCTGGCACTGTGAGGCAGCAGTGCTAGCCACTGTGCCATCCCCAACGCCTGTGGAGAAAAATAGAATTAACGTTTTTGAGTCTAAATGACCCGTTGCTAGATTTGCCATGTTTGTTGGTGTGTTGACCTTCTTTCCTATGTTTCTTTGAGTTATTGGGTGGGATTTTACAGCCTCACTCATCCCAAAACCGTAAAATCCCATCCGAGGTCAATGGACCTTCCCATGGCCCACCTCTCACCCACTCCGATTCTTCCCGCTCATTTGGAGGATATGTTTTGCTTGTCATTTTTCCATTCACAGATAATGGTAAAGTTGCCACAGTCCCAAATGACCATTGGCTACTCTCCCCTTTTGAGTGGGAGAACTGACTTGTAGTGATTTTAACCTGAGGAGCACCACATCTCAGATGAAGGGCAAGTTTGAGAAGGCGGGACCTTCATGAATAACCTCACCTGGTACAGGAGTTGAACCCACACTGCTAGCATCACTCTGCATCACAACCCAGCCATCCAGCCAACTGAGCTAACTCACTCCCAGCTCCATTCAACAACTCTGTGGGTGATTTGATGTCAGTCTTGAGAGGTGGAGATTGGTGTGACAATAAGACAAGGATTGGTTCTTCCTTTGTCTCTTTGCATTTGGCAAGGGTTCTTTAGACTGTTTGGACGTGTTTTTCTATGAACCCATGTCCTGGGGGATGCTATGGTGATGAGGGGATGATGTTAGAATAACACTGTTCAACAAATTCCTTAACTTTCTTGTATGTAAACTGGGTGCCATTGTCACATATTATTGTTGTAAGAATCCCTTGCTCAGCAAACAGGACTCGTACTGCTGAAATGATCATTATGGGGCTCTCAAGTCTTTTAGCTTCCAGATAAAAAGTGATAGTGGGATACCATTCTTGATTGTGTATGAATAAGTTGGCTCCCACACTGTGCCATGGTCTGGATGGCACTTCAGTTGCTATCATTTCCTCTGTCTGCTGTGCCTTTCTGTACGTCAGTCTGTGCAAAACCCCAAATTAATTGATCCATCAGCCTTTCATTTTCATTTTCTGGCTGTACTTTTTCATCTTGCTACAAAGTTATCAATAGGTTCACCTAATTCCTGCCTGAGGCCTTGAAGTTCATACCAGTGAATCTGATTCGATTTTGGCTGGAGATGGGTGCTATACCTTTCAAAAATGTTTATCTTTGTTTTTGTTGTCCTCTTCAGTAAACTTCCAGCTCTTAAATAAATCTAATCCTGTATCTCCTGTGCACAGAAGGATATAGCTGACGCGCTCTCCATTGCTGGCGTCTTTCAGGAAAGTACCGAACGCCAATCTGTTTAAACTTCATAAATGCCTCTACGACATCATTAGTTTTCCAATTCATTTTGGGCTGTAGCTATGTTGGTTGACATTTCTTTTTTGCAAAATTTACTCAGCTTTTCATCTCACGCTTGCAGGTCAGTTTTCCAAATCAGCACTGAAACTAATTTTAAATGCTTTAGGTTTCCTTACAGACTCTCGCTGCCACCATGCTATGTGTTCTTGTTTTCTGATCCCCAGCTGTTCATAATAATCACACTTTAAGCTTAGAAAGGCGAGACCTCTTTATATTTAATATTGGCCATGTGACCTTGGAAAGGCCGGTTTAAGCTGGTTTTGTTACCTGTCATGTGATGCTCATGACATGTGACAGCCTGGAATACTTACACATAACATAAGAACATAAGAACATAAGAAATAGGAGCAGGAGTAGGCCATCTGGCCCCTCGAGCCTGCCCCGCCATTCAATAAGATCATGGCTGATCTGTCGTGGCTCAGCTCCACATTCCCGCCCTCTCCCCATAACCCTTAATCCCCTCTCTTATCAAAAACCCATCAACCCGCGTCTTAAAAATACGAGTGTATGGTGTCGAAATTTGCTGATGACACCAAGATTGGTGGAACGGCAAATTGTGCGGAGGGTGTGGAGAGTCTGCAGAAGGATCTAGGTAGGCTGGGCGAATGGGCCAGGAACTGGCAAATGGAATTTAATGTTGGCAAGTGCGAGGTGGTCCACTTTGGTAGGAATAATGGTAGGAAGGATTATTACTTACGTGGAGAAAAACTGCAGCAGGCAACGGTGCAGAGGGACCTTGGGGTCCTTGTGCATGAGTCGCAAAAACCCAGCTTGCAGGTGCAGCAGGTGGTCAGGAAAGCTAATGGGATGCTGGCCTTCATAGCGAGGGGGATTGAATATAAAAGTAGGGAGGTCTTGCTGCAGCTGTATAGGGCATTGGTGAGGCTGCAGCTGGAGTACTGTGTGCAGTTTTGGGCGCCGTACTTACGCAAGGATATTTTGGCCTTGGAGGGAGTGCAGAGGAGGTTTACTAGGCTGATGCCGGATTGAGGGGGTTGAGCTATGAGGAGAGGCTGAATAAACTAGGCTTGTACTCGTTAGAGTTTAGAAGAATGAGGGGAGATCTCATTGAGACGTATAAGATGATGAATGGGATGGATAGGATAGAGGTGGAGAGACTCTTCCCACTCAGAAAGGACAGTAGGACTAGGGGGCACAGCCTCAAGATAAAGGGGGGGTGGTTTAGAACAGAGTTGAGGAAGAACTTCTTCACTCAAAGGGTGGTGAATCTCTGGAATTCTCTGCCCGTTGAAGTGGTGGAGGCTACCTCGCTAGTTCCTAGCTCTTTACAAATAATACGAAAATATAAAACATGTAGTCAATGTAATAATGGAGCTTAAGTTATTAAAACTTTGAACATCTTTTTCAAGTACAAGTCCTAAATTTCCATAGCTACTATCCCAATTTCCTGCTCTAACCTGGTGAAACCGCTATGGAATTTAAGGTCATCAATTTAAAATGTGTACTTGCATGCACAGAATGGTTCAGTTTGCAGGGAACCTTTGCATTTTCGTGCTTGAGTTTATTATCAGCCACTTTGTTACTTGGTGCACCTTGACGCACTGGTCCAACCAGTTTAAAATAGTGTTGCACTTTTGAATATTTTCTCAAGGAATGGAACTTATATCAAAGTGCTGATGTTAAGTTAAACTTTGCTCTTGGGGGAGAAGACCCATACCACATACCAGTGACAGAGAAAGCACTGTATGTTGGTTAATGATATCCCCCAAATGTTAATAAGACAACAACTGAGACAATTTAGGCCTAGAAGTGGCTGTGTGTTGTGTTTCAGGCACTCTTGATAGCTAATAACAGTTTGGATAATGGAAGGAGTTGAATGTTGGATTCACAGCAGGAGGTAGGTGGGGGGTGTCTCCAGCAATGGGCAATTTAAATTGGAGGCTCTACTGGCTAACCGTTAGACAGAGAAGAAGCTAATAGTCAAGGCCTCAATATCCTATGGGGCAGTACGGTGGAACACTGGTTAGCACTGCTGCCTCACAGTGCTAGAGATCCGGGTTCAATTCTGGCCTCGGGTCACTGTCTGTGCGGAGTTTGCATATTCTCCCCATGTCTGTGTGGGTTTCCTCCGGGTGCTCCAGTCCAAATAGGTGTGGGTTAAGTTGATTGGCCGTGCAAAATTGCCCCTTATAATGAGGGGGATTAGCAGGGTAAATGTGTGGGGTTATGGGAATAGGGCCTGGGTGGGATTGCTGTTGGTGCAGACTCGAATGGGTTGAATAGTCTCAATCTGTGCTGTAGGGATTCTATGAAAAGACAGTGCTCGCTAGGTAACAGAAGAGAGAAACAGATATTTGGGAAGCGAGAAGGCTTGGATCTTACCTGAAGTAACTATCACAGCTGGTCTGATGTTAGCTAAGCCTGACCAGAAAGAATAGAAGTGAGTTTTTCTCCCACTAACCAAACGAAGTAATGTGTAACAGAGGGACAGTGACAAAAAATAAAAGGTCCAGTTTATCGTCATCATTATTTCCCTCCCTCTTCTCTGTTTCATAACACTTTGAAGAAGTTGTTAGATTCGAATCGATGTTCACCACTCAAACAAACTTGGAGGAAGAATTAGATGGAAATAGTTGGACTTCAATCAAAATGAAAATTGGGAGAGATGCAAGAACTATGGACTTGCTATACTATACTATTGTACAGAGTCAAACCTAAACTTGATAAAGCCACCAAATTAAATGGGGTGAGCATTTATGAGTCTAATGGCCTTTTCTCATCCTTGGTACTGCACAAGATCATTGATTTACTTCAAGAATTGATGATGCATTCTGAAGGTTCAGTCACTGCCACTCTCCGCCCTGTGGTTCCCACCACTCCATTTAATTCTTCTCTGTTACTTTCCAGATGGGCTGACAGAAGACCAGAGGGCACTGAGCAGGGGATGTGCAGCAGGTGGGGAGGCGTTTGGAGCTGGAGTCAGACTATGCCAGCCCAACCTGCTGGACATGATCCTGAGCCTAAAAGAAGCTGTATGTGATTAAAGTTCCCATTTTTATTTAGAGTAGTAATAGTACTCAGTTACTTTCCATCAAACCTTTCTCTTCAGTCACAGTGGCAGCTTTTTTTTCCAGAGAAATTTAAGAGTCGGTGCCTGGATGCAGTCCTTGGTATGGATTTGCCTGGTGTTCTTGGCATTGACAGGAAGGGCTGCCGCAAACACTTCAAATCTTTGGGCATCTGGAAATGTTGTTGCTGCTCCTGTGTGTCTAGAATAGACAAATGGTAAATAGTCAATGGGATTGAGCATGTTGACAGCTGTACTAACAATACTGACTCACTGCTTTTCCTCTGTGGAGCAGATGCCACTTTAAGTTACTACAGGCTTTTAAAGGCTCCAGCGACACATTTATTCTCCCCTGGGAACACAGTTCCATATCCCGCTCCGACTTCCAGCTCGGAGATGTCTCTCTCCCACCTGTCCATGATCATTCGCTGGCCTAGCGACTTCCAGCAGAGCCAACCGCGCATATCACCAGCAAAGTGAAAGTCCCGCCTGACCCTGCTGTCAGCCTGACCTTCCTTCAAGCCCTGAGTGCCACCATCATCGGTGCCCCTTGAGGAACGTCTTATCCACAACTAGACTGTGTACTTAAGGAATACCTTGTTGTTGTCTTTAGACACATTACACTGAAACAAACAGTGGGAGGCATATTAAAATTTAAAATAAACAACTGATCACTAGCTGTCCAGGGCCTGCCTGACTAAATTGTCAATGGGGCCCTGAATTGGGAGACTAGCATTCCAATGAAAAGAGGCAGAGAAAAGCTTTGCAAGACAATATTCAAGTAACTCTGTGGATCAAGTGACAAAAGAAATCGCTCTTGAGGAACAATTAGAGATTGGTTTAGTCGTGTGGCAGGTAAGTTGTGAAAATAAATGTGGTGGGGCTTCATCTGCTCTTAAAGATTTTCTGACTGACACCCCTTAGGGATTGTGTTCCACTCCCGTTAAGAGACTACTTCTGTTTAATTGAAACAGTGGTGGAACCAATGGATTTCCTACCATCACTTCACCCCTATCTATCCTTGCCTTAAAAACATTCAACGAGGTAGCCTCAACTACTTCACTGGGCAGGGAGTTCCACGGATTCACAACTCTTTGGGTGAAGAAGTTCCTCCTCAAATCAGTCTTAAATCTGCTCCCCCTTATTTTGTGGCCACGCCCCTGACTCTGGAGGCCGGACCAAGTAAAGATGGCCCCCAGTGGCAGTCTCCAGTCTCCTTTTAATTAGTTCATGAGACATGGAGTTGTTGACTGGCCAGCATTTATTGCCCATCCCTAGTTGTCCTTGAGAGTCAACCACATTGCGATGGCTCTGGAGTCATGTGTAGGCCAGACCAGGTAAGATTGGCAGACCTCCTTCTCTAAAGGACATTAGTGAACCAGATGGGTTTTTCCACTAATGATTTTCATTAGTTTCTTAATTTGAGAGATTATTTATTGAATTCAAATTCCACCATCTATGTGGCGGGATTCAAACCCAGATCCCCAGAACATTAGCTGTGTTTCTGGATGAATAGTCTCATGACAATAGCACCAGGGCATCACCCTCCCATGCCCGTGTTTCTTGAACATTAGCAGCTCAATGACCAGTTTCAAATGGATGCAACACTGTTCAGGCCCTGCAGTTTATGAGTGGTGTTCTCACTCTGTGTTGGCACCAGAATGCTCAGAGCATTGTGTGACCGGGGGCGTTGGGGGGTGGGGAGGGGGGGAGCAGGAAGTGGTGGCTGAAAATACTCTGAGCAAGACCTACGTGTAAATTTGATTAACGGGGGGAGGGATGCAGGCTGAGGGGCTTTTTCCTCTTCTCTGAAGTTTTCGTAGTGACCTTTAACTCAAACTTTAAATGTGGAGGTCATTTCAAATAGAGAACAATCTGTTCCAATTAAAGCCTTAAGTACTGAATGTCTTTATTTTGCATGAATTTGAAGCAGAGTGAATAAAATCTTAGGCAAAACCTGCCAAAAAAATGGGTTGGCATATCGCGGCATAGCAGCAAAACTGCTCAGCAGTGGCGAAAGATGTGTTGCTCAACTTGACATGATGAATTAACAACAGCTTTCTGATGACACAAGTTAAACACCTTCCCTCTTTGGAAAAAAAAAGCACGCGTGATTCACTAATTCCTGGCTCGGAGATTTGCTTTTCAACTTTAATGAAACCTTTGTGCAATTGCTGCTTTTTTTTATTAGCTGTTTCTTAATTCAAGGTTGCACATACTTAACGATTTCCCTTAAGTGTGTAGAATGGAGATGATGGAGTGCTCAGAGACTGAGCCCTGGATTAATTGACAATGCCTCGTTGTCCACAAGAATTTTTTTTCTTCACCCGACATCTTTTTTGCTCATATAATCACTTTAATTTCTGGTTTGTTGCTATCCAACTAGCTCCCACTGGTAATTTGCAGATGTTTGTAATTAGTATCTGTCGTGAGAAATTATTTATGTTAGCAGATGAGTGACCAAGGATTGTAATTATAAATTAACCCTAAAATTATCAACAGCCAGCCTTGTCATGTCATTTCCTGTCTTACAGTTGCCTGTTTTGACTTTAACAGCAAACCTGATTGTGTGTAATAATTGCCAAAGCTACGCTAAACGCAGATCTGTTTTTGCCAATACATATATATTCTGGCAAAGAAGTACTCTGTTAGGGTTGGTGTCTGCATTCTGCTTCTGAAACAACACAGATGATGCAAGCACAAAATGCCTTAAACCATCTGCTAAGCAAACGTTGGGCATCCATTATAGTGAATTCCAGTGGGGAAGCAATGGCCTAGTGGTATTATTGCTAGACTATTAATCCAGAAACTCAGCTATTGTTCTGGGGTTCGAATCCTGCCACAGCAGATGATGGAATTTGAATTCAATAAAAACAATTTGAAATTATGATGACCATGAAGCCAATTGTCAAACCCATCATTAATGTTCCTTTCGGAAGGAAATCTGCCATCCTTACTTGGTCTGGCCTACATATGACTCCAGATCCAGGGGCGTGACCTCAGAATAAGGGGGAGCAGATTTAAGACTGATTTGAGGAGGAACTTCTTCACCCAAAGGGTTGCGAATCCATGGAACTTCCTGCCCAGTGAAGTAGTTGAGGCTACCTCGTTGAATGTTTTTAAGGCAAGGATAGATACATTTTTGATCAGTAAAGGAATTATGGTGAGCAGGCAGGTGGGTGGCGCTGAGTCCACGAAAAGATCAGCCATGATCTTATTGAATAGCGGACCAGGCCTAACAGATGGCCTACTCCTGCTCTTAGTTCTTGTGTTCTTGTAAGCCACAGCTATGTGGTTGATTCTCAACTGAATATAGTTTAGAATAGAATCCCTACAGTGCAGAAGGAGCCATTTGGCCCATCGAGTCTGCACCAACCACAATTCTACCCAGGCCCAATTCCCGTAACCCCACATTTTTATCCTGAAAATCTCCCTGACACTAGGGTCAATTTAGCATGGCTAATCCACCTAACCCACACATTTCTGGACTGTGGAAGAAAATCCACGCATAGATGGGAAGAATGTGCAAATTACACACTGACAGTGACCTGAGGCCAGAATTGATCCTGGGTCCCTGGCATTGTGGGGCAGCAGTGCTAACCACTGTGCCACCATGCCTACCCTCGGGCAACTAGGGATGGGCAATAAACGCTGGTCAGCCAGCGATGCCCATATCCCCAGGAATGAATAAAACAAAAGATCAATGATTCTGTTTTCTAACTTAGAGCATCGCTTCCTTCTTGAGTGGAAAAGAAACCCTGGCAAACCTTATGTGAGGGATTCCCAGAATGTTCCAATAGGAACCTGTGTTACTGTGTGAGCCATAGAGACCAAAAGACTGGATCAATCTGTGATCTGTGTTGAAACAAAAAGCAAAATATTGTGGCAGCTGGAAATCTGGTAACTAAGCTGAAAATCCTGGAAATACTCAGCAGGTAGAGTAGCATCTGTGAAGAGAGAAATGCTTACAACTCAGGCCTGTAAACAGGAAAATGTTATAAAAGGATAAAAGACTGCGGATGTTGGAAGTCTGAAATAAAAAAATGAAAATGCTGCCAGTACCTGGGGAGAGAGAAACAGAGTTAAAAGGTGGAATTTAATGCCCCCTGGGGCAGGTTGAGAAGTAAGGGGCCTGTTTAATCGCATGGGAAGTTACAGGTTGAAAAGCCTATCACCTTCCTGACATCCACTGATTCATTCAGGGATGGAGAAGGCTAAGATTGGCCTTCCCACCCCTAGATCAGCTGAGGCTCTTAGATAACCAAGTTGTTGATATTTTACCATCAGCCATGTGTGGGGGTGGGGTGGGGGTGAGGTGGTGAGCGAGGGTGGAAGTCGGGGGAGTGTTCATGCTCTGGCTTCTTTGCCTTGGACTATTGGGGGCACTTCTGTAAGGGTAGTATCAACAGATGGCTCCACTGGAGGCAAAGGCCACCGCTCTAGGAAGGGAGGCTGGGGAAACCGTCAGGAGGCTGTTGATTGGGAGGCCGGCAATCAGGAAGCCAGTGACGGGCAGACCAGTATCCATTCGCCGATCTCTCTACTGACAGACCGGCACGTGCACTGATTCTGGCCACTCGAGAGGGATTAGGGCCCAGCCCCCAATACCACCATGAATCTCCCAGCGGACTCCGTGATACACGCAGCGCTGGAAATTCACTGACTTCCAGTGAAATTCACCTAAAAAATGGGTGGGAAATTCTCCCATCCGTTGGAGACCACCCTCCCCCCCCGACCCCGCCCAACCCCAGAAACCATGGTGAATGCTCCTCCTCTTTGGATGACCTATAAGTGCTTTAATTGCCATGTGAATGCAGGCAAGGCCTCACTGCTCCTGTGGGAAACTAACCAGAGCCACAAACCTGAGGGCTTACTCCTTCTGGCTGCCATCAACGCTAGCAAAATTGACATAATAAATGGTCCTGCCAAACAAGCCACCACTCAACCGTCTTTTGCATTTCTTTGTTGCTGACTGTGACACCCTGAAAATGTTTCCACTAAACCCATAAAATTTCCAAAGGCAAAGAAATGTTGAGGACGGTGACGATTCTGATAGACACTCCGTGGCCGCAAGATTGAGCTAGCAACAGGCCTTATATCAGCAAACTGCAAATGTCTGCCAGCACCTCATTGATAACTTGAGCCTCCTGAGATATTCATGTTCAGATGCGTTGAAAGGGTTTATCATAGAGAAACAGCCTGAAACCAGGCCCTTTGGCCCAACTCATCCATGCTGGCCAGGTTTCCAACACTGAATAGTCCCATTTGCCAGCATTTGGCCCATATCCGTCTAAACCTTTCCCATCCACGTACCTGTCCAAATGTATTTTATATGATATAATTGTACCGGCCTCTGCCATCTCTTTTGGCAGCTCGGTCTATACATGCACCACTCTCTGTGTGAAAATGTTGCCCTTTTAAATCTTTCCTCTCTAACCTTGAACAAATGGGTAGGGGAGTCCAAAACCTTGAGTTTTGGACTACCCTACTCTGGGGAAAGACCTCCTCGGCCCATAGACCCTTTGTGCTGGGTGCGACCTCCTATGAACTACCCCTTAGTGCAATATGACTCAATGCATGTGGGGGCTACAAGTCCGTGATCAGCAAACGCTTGCTGCTGATCCTGTTTCTGGTCATCTTGATCCTCACCCTATATCTAATCAATGGGGGTTTACGATACAACCATGCTGCTCTGATAAATCAGAGTTCCAAACTACTGAGTGGACCTCCAAAGCCCCCAAACATAAATTCTAAAAAACTGAAGAAATCTCCAAAGTGTACAAGGTGGTTCCTTAAGACAAGTGCGGTGAACAGAACCTTTTCCCAAAAGTCAGCAAAGGAAGCAGCTAGTCATGAGCACTTATTAACAATGTTCCCTGGATGGATTCGGCTGCTTTAATGACCACAGCGTACTCACCTTTTCTTCACTGGCAAGTTTCAGGCAGTTGCAAATAGAAAGATGGGTCTGATTTTAACTTAACGATTGGTGGTTGAGATGCATGGATAAGAAAGTGAGACAGTGTAAATTGGTGACAGATCCAGATTCTCAGCAGGTGTATGAATTAAAATTCAACCCTGTGGGCCCGATTTTACCATTTTCATTCTAAGTGCTGAATCTGGGAATGTTTCAGATCCAACTTTTACACCTGTTCTCTGGTGCCCCCGTACGTACTCTGTCTGAAAAAATATCAGTGATTCTGAATCACGCTGTGGAAGCCTGTGGGTGAGGCTTAACGCACCCGAAATCCCACAGCTTTATTGACGCCTCCAACTGCGCATGTGCAGTAAAAATAAAGAAAAACGTTCTATTGCCGCATCGCATCCAAGTTTAAGTCCAACCGATTTATTTGATAGTAAACTCACAAGCTTTCGAGGTTAACCTCTTCGTCAGGTGAATGGAGAGAACTCGGCATCTCCACAACATCGCATCCAAGCCCGATAATGCCTCCCCTCCCACGCTTCACAGACATTGCCCCACCCCCACAACATAAATACCCCCCTTATCCCCCCATCCCCGCATTCCTCGCTACCCAGACCAATCGCGGCCCCCTGCCTCCCTTACCCTGTACTGATCGCACACAGAGTGGCAGCGGACTGCCCCCCCTCCCCCCCCCGCACCAGAGAGCCACGTGACCTGCCACCCTCCCCGAGCCACCTGACCCACCTCAGCCATCTGACCTGCCTCCCTTGCCTCCCCCCAACCAGAGAGCCACTTGACCTGCCTCCCTCCCCTGCCACCAGAGAGCCGTCTGACCTGCCTCCCCCCTCACCACACACCACCACCGCTCTGAGTCAGAGAGCCGGCCTGAAGCTCTGAACTTATCACCTCAGAAGCTGGAATGCTCGAATTGGACCTTTGCGGACCATGTCTGTTTCGCACCGAATCTGGATGGGTGAACGCGATGGCAAAGAGGGAAATGCAGGTAAGTTTGGGTGTCCAGCCCATTAAATCAATTTAAATGCATGCAAATGCATTTAAATTGTCGTCTGTGGTCCTGATTGTGGCCATCTTAGGCACTTGGTAAAGGGGGATCGGGGTGGAGGTGGTCACGGATCATACTACACGCCTCATGCCCAACCTCACCAAGTTTTCGTGCCTGAATATGTGTTTTGGGCATTAACACGCACCCCAATTGCATCCATGCACAAAAAATGTCTTCACTGTTGCATCCACGAACTCTGCATCTTTTCAAAAAAAATTTATTTGTTCATGGGACATGGGCATCACTGGCTGGCCAGCATTTATTGCCCATCCTTAGTTGCGCGAGGGCACTTGAGTCAACCACATTGCTGTGGCTCTGGAGTAACATGTAGGCCAGACCAGGTAAGGACGGTGGATTTCCTGCCCTAAAGGACATTAGTGAATCAGATGGGTTTTTCCGACAATTGACAATGATCACAATCATCAGTAGATTCTTAATTCCAGATATTTTTTATTGAATTCAAATTCCGCTATCTGTCGTGGCGGGATTCGAACTCAGATCCCCAGAATAATAGCTGAGTTTCTGGATTAATAGTCTAGTGATAATGCGACTGGGCTATCGCCTCACTGAACTCATCTACTGGAGTACAACGTCTTTTTATAAGCTTTTCCGCAAGACTTTTTTTTGTACAGTGGAACAAGCTACTACTGTCAGTAATGAGTTTCAAAATAACCGAACGTGCCACTTTCCCAGAGGGATGAGGCAGATGCCATCACACGCACGTTGAAAGTAAATGAGAATCTGTTCAGACTAACGCTCAATCCACCTTAATTCAAAGGCAGTGCCATGGACGTTGCAGCGAGAGGCTTAATAGGGATCAGATTGATTATAACCAGAGAGAATTGCAATCCTTGGATGGCAACTAGTAGCTAGGTGATATCTGCTCCTGGAGCACGCTCAGTTCATTTGCTCAGCAGAATGTAACATTACACAGCTTTGCGTCTGTGAATATAACTGCACCTGGACAGCAAAGCACCAGAGCAAGTATGAAAGTAATGTAGCAACGCGTCTTAAGTCCTATAATGATATTGTGCATGTAGTAAGTAGCTGCTTATCCTGTACTGAAGTGGTTTCACGTATAAAATGGAAACCGCACAATATATTGGCATGTTTGCGGGCAGCAGGAGACTTGTACATGACAACCTCCTGCTTCCCTACAGTTTTCAATTTTAACCCGCTCTTCTGAAAAGCTGGAAAGAACATCAGCTGATAACTGGCAGAATCCATCTTTAAATATCTGGTTCAGGTTTTGACTGCTATTTTAGCCATGAGTCTGGGTGGGGAAGACATTGTGCCTTGCCAACTGGAACCAGCAAACAGGAAGAGGAGTTGGAGCTGGAAGAAGCCCAGGCACAGGTCTTTAAAACATTTTCTCTTTACGGTCTAAAGGGTACTTGGTACAAATCAAAATGATTGTGTTTCTTACACGGGAAAAGAGGAGCATAGGAGCATTAGTTATTTGGCCACTTGTGCCTGCTCTGCCATTTAGCTAGATCATGGCTGATCTTCTAACTCAACGCCATCTTGCCACACCATCTCTGTCTCCATTGATGTCATTGGTATCCAGAAATCTATGGACCTCTGTTTAGAACATACTCAATGACTGAGCCTACACAGCTCTCTGGGCTAGAGAATTCCAAAGATTCACCATTCTCAATCACTAGGAATTCCTCCTCACCCCTATTCTACTTGGCCTTCCTCTCACTCTGAGTTTCTGCTGACAATTTTCTGGCCTCGCCGTGCCTGGTGAAGATCGTGCCGATCCTGGAAAATTGCGTGGGGACCTAAAAAGGGTTTTGCGCCAGGCGCCAGATGGATTACAATCGTCCCAATCTCTTTCTAATGCAAACTGAATCGTACCCAGAAAGGGCATGAGGCCAATTAGCATATTTAAATTAGTGTTTAAATCTGCTTAGCCTATTCAACACCAGATTCTCCTAGCTCCCGGGATCCTCCAACCCTGAGGGCATGGTGTGGTCCCAGCAAGAATACCCACTGGTCTCCACTAGCGGACACTAGACACGATGCTCGTGATGGGGGGGGCTCGGACGGGATATGGCTGGGCAGTGCCCATCAGGCAGTGCCCACCTGACACCCTGACAGTGCCAGTTGGGCACTGCCACTGTGCCGGGACCAGTGCAAGTTGGGGAGCCTGAGTGGGGCCTTGGCCTGGGTGGGGGCCTCTAATGGGGGCGAGGAGAGCTATGTAGGAGTGTGGCATGAAGGGGTGGGGCATGAAGGAGGGCATGTTAGGGTCCTGGAATGGGGTCAGGTTGGGGGACATGAAGTGTTGGGATCATGAAGGGGACCCATTGGGAGGGTCCCAATGCTGACAATCTATGGCAGGGAGGGGGTGGGAAAACATGCTGCTGATGAGGGGGTGGGTGCTGTCCTGATGTCTGTGGGGGATAAAGAGAGTCTGTCAGTGCATGGTGAGATCATAGAGCCCTTTCAAAATGGCGCCTGATTGCTTTATAGCCGAGTTCACGGGTATGTTTAGGCCCCGCCTTTCCCAGAAGCAGTGCACAACTCACCACTCTCCCAAAAAATGGGTAAGTGTGGGACGATTGCGGTCTCATCTGCACCAAACAGACTGGCGTGGATTTCTCCAGTTTTCTCACCGTTATGGCACTTAGTCATTCTTTGGGAACATCATGGCCTGTGTCCCCTGAAATTAGATTCCTCTGTCTTTTGCAAGTGAAACCATTCTTTCTGCATCCACCCTGTTGAGCCCCTCAAGTATGTTGTACATTTCAGTGAAATCACCTCTCGTTCTTCTAAACAGGAGGGAATATCAGCCCAGTCTCCTCAATCTTCCTTCATTACGGTATCGAACACACATTCCAAATATCACATTGGCACCTTCCTCCTGTGTCGTTCTCACCACTCCATTTGCTGGTTCTCTGTCCCACTTCTTCAGTCCTCATCCGGTCCCACTAACACCCAGATCTGTATGGGTGAACATCCCAGGAGCAGTAGTGTTACAGTCTAGGTCTCTGCTGCCCTGGGCTACCCCTACCCAACCCTATCTTTCTCCCACTAATCCCCCTACCAGGGGTGTGAGTGAGAGGTGGGGGTTACCTGGACCACTTGTTTGGGCTGTGGTTGTGGCTTCTTGCTGCCCAGTGTTGCTGGTGGCTGCTTCCTGCTGGTGTTAGATGAGAGCTCAATGGGGCCGAATGAGATCTACACCATTGCCATGCTCTGTCCCATGCGGCTACTTTCCTGAGGCTATGGCAGGCTGATTATTTCAGTAAGGATTTATTTTGTGAGGTTTATTGCTGTTGATATTCATATGCATTGAATGACTCCCTACAGCCTCACTCTTTACAAATAGTGCAGGACACTGAGCAAGGACTAAGAGGTGTTACAGTACATTACACACATCTTCAGAAATTGATGAATAAAGAATGCTAACCAGCGGCTCTTTGTGCTCACCTCTTTTGCATGACTGAACATAATCTAAGCACTGTTTTTTAAGACAGCTATTATTTTTGCAAAACAAAAGAAATCACTTGATCTAAAGACAATTTCCCTTTTCCGTGTCATTTCTCATTTGTTCGAGCAATGGGCATGACACTTTTACGTCCATTGTTTCCTGACAATTCCATCGAAGCCCTGCATTTAATCACAAACTGTTGCGCTGGTATTTTGTACACAATTTGCAATCTGAATACAAGGCAAGTTGGAGCTTTGTCAAAAGCATTAAGCTACATTAGGGAAAAAAAAGTAATTGTGTGGCAGATTGTTCAGACGTTAACGCAACATTTTGTAACCTCAGTGAATGCACAGCCATTCAAGCACATTTCTCCAGTGGGCAAATAGGCCCCACATTACTTCAGTAAGATTTGTTTTTCATTGGACAGAATCAGAAGTTTCTGCTGCCTGATTCAGTCTGTTATGGCATCATGCTGCCTGATGCATAGAGATGAAATCCCAGACCTGAACATGCCCATTACAAACAAGAGTAAGATTCTTAATGCTACGATTAAAGCAGCATGATATCTGTACCAAAAATGATACTGCTGCTTGCAATGTGTTAATTTATTCAGGAGTGAATTATTTCTGGTTCTGTATATTTCTGCAATTCTCCTTTATAACATCTGCAGAAAGTTGGCCTTATATCAAAGAAAACTATTGCGTTTTGAAAGCTGATAGTATTCAGTATCCGGAACAAACTATCTTATTCAGAAGTAAGCTAGAGAATTTATTGGTCTTCTTTCCTCTAAGTTCAAAAGTAATAGACTGCCTTAGATGAAAAATATCTAGATAACATCAAGAGGAACTTGTTTTGCTGTCACTTTACTAATTTTGCTTGCTTATTGGTATTTTCCGGCTTGTGGCCTTGGCAAGATACCTTCAGATCATTGGACAAAAACATGCTTGTGGTGTCCTGAGAAATCTCTAATTGCTTTCATGATGAGCCAGATACTTTAAAATGGGCGTAGACTTGAAAACAAAATCTTCCTTATATGTATTACAACAAAGAACTCTTGTGGGATTCTGGTTTTATTCTGGAATCACCTCAGGAGTTCTAATGCGTAGCATTCTGGAATCATAGAATCCTCAGTGCAGAAGGAGGCCATTTGGCTCAATGAGTCTGCATCGACGACAATCCCACCCAGACCATATCCTCGTAACCACTACATATTTACCTTCCTAATCCCCTGACACTAAGGGGCAATTTCGCATGGCCAATCAACCTAACCTACGCAACTTTGGAGCGTGGGAGGAAACCAGAGAGCTTGGAGGAAACCCACGCAGACAGGGGAGAAGATGCAAACACCACACAGGCAGTTACCCAAGGCTGGAATCAAACTCAGGTCCCTGATGCCGTAAGGCAGCAGTGTGAAACATTGTGCCACCATACCGTCCCATTCTCATTGATCTTCTTCTCAAATTGAGAACTCTGGATCCTAGTGAATTCACAAGGGGATCCTAAATAGTCCATGAAGTAATTCGATTTCTGTCTACCTATCATTAGATTTCTGAAGTCTTCTGTATAACTCCTCTTGCTATTAAATTATCCCTTTTGCTTTGTACAAAGATAAACCTGTTAATATTGGGTAGCTGACTCTGTCTTTTGCAAGTGAGGAAAGCGTGACAAAGTTTGTGGGAACTAAGATTGCTGCCTATATGAAAGCAACTTTAGAGGTTGAATTTCCAGTTGCTCCAACAGAGATCTGAAGGGATCCAGTGCAGGGGCTCAGAACTTACTCGAGAATTGGGAATTTTGACTTGGCCTCGGAATTCCTCTTTACAAAACACTGATGCACAGGGTTCATGAATGGATGGGGCATTCCTACACACTCCCAGCATTTGTGCGGATGTTTGCTAGTTTACAGCCAAATGAAACTGCTAGCTTCCAGGAGAGTGCAAATGAATCCCAGTAGGAAGTCTGGACTGGTTAACATGCAGTGAGAACATTTCCATGTGGGTGCGGTAACACCTGGACAACCTCTGCCTGTCACTTGTAGCAGTCTGGCACGTGGATTTCAGGCAGTATGGGCTAAAGGGTGCTTTGGGTGGTGCAGCATCTCACCAACTAATTGCAAATGAAGTGACGTCCTACTGACCTCATATACTCCAGTCAGGTCAATGCTGGCGAGGATAACCCTGGTATATATAACAACCAGGATTGTGGTCCATTGATTGTCATTTCCCTCTACTTTTAAATCTTTCCACAGTTGGAATCCTTGTAAGTCTGCTATTTGGACTATTATGTGCAGGAAGTTTATAATTGTGGACAGTTGGCCTGATGCTAGTAGTGAGCAAAATTTTAGAGTCAATTATAAAAGACTTTATAGCACAGCACTTGGAAACCAGTGATAGGATTGCATAGAGTTAGCATGGACTTAAGAAAGGAAAATTATGCCTGATAAATCTAATGTAATTCTTCTTCGATGTAAGCAATAGATTTCATGAAAGGGAGCCTGTGGTTGTGGTTTATTTACCAGCCTCCCACCCATTGACTCTGTCTACACTTGCCACTGCCTCAGTAAAGCAGCCAGCATAATTAAGGGCCCCACGCACCCGAACATTCTCCCTTCCACCTTCTTCCATTGGGAAAAAATATCAAAAATCTGAGGATATGTACCAACTGACTCAAGAACAGTTTCTTCCCTGCTGCCATCAGACTTTTTGCATTAAATTGATCTTTCTGGCTATGACTGTAACATTACATTCTGCACCCTCTCCTTTCATTTTCTATGAACGGTATGCTTTGTCTACATAGCGTGCAAGAAGCAACACTTTTCACTGTATACTAATGCATGTGACAATAATAAATCAAATCAAATCAAATCACTTTCAGGAGGCTTTTGACAAAGTCCCACATAAGAGATTAGCATGTAAAATTAAAGCACGTGGGATTGGGTGTAAAATGTATTCAGATAGATGGAAAATTGGTTGGCAGACAGGAAATAAAGAATAGGAATAAATGGGTCTTTTTCTGAATGGCAGGCAGTGTCTAATGGTGTAGCATAGGGATCAGTGTTAGGATGCCAGTTATTCGTTACATATATTAATGATTTAGATGAGGGAACTAAATGTAATTTTTCCAAATTTGCAGATAACATAAAGCTGGATGGGAGGGTGAGCTGTGAGGAAGATGCAAAGATGCTTCTGTGTGATTTGGACAAGTTGAGTGAGTGGGAAAATGCACGGCAGGTACAATACAGATAAATGTGAGGTAACCACTTTGGTAGCAAAAACTAGAAGGCAGATTATCATCTGAATGGCCATAATTTTATAGGAATGCGCAACGAGACCTGGGTGTCCTTGTACACCAATCATTGAAAGTAAGCATGAGGTGCACATGTAGCAAAGAAGGCAAATGGTATATTGGCCCTCATAATGGGAGTGTTTGAGTACAGGAACAGGGATGTCTTGCTGCAATAGGACAGGGCCTTGGTAAGGCCACGCCTAGAGTACTGTGCGCAGTTTTGGTCTCCTGATCCAAAGAAGGATGTTCTTCCTATTGAGGGAGTTCAGCAAAGGCTTACCAGACTAATTCCTGGGATGGTGGGACTGACGTATGAGGAGAGATTGAGTCTTTTAGGATTATGTTCACTGGAGTTCAGAAGAATGATGGGGATCTCATAGAAACCTATAAAATTCTAACAGGACTAACCTGGGTCAATGCAGGAAGGATGTTCCTGATGGCGGGGAAGTCCAGAACCAGGGGTTATCATCTAAGGATAAGGGATAAACCTTTTAAGATTGAGATTAGGCGAAATTTCTTCACCCAGAGAGTGGTGATCCTGTGGAATTTGCTACCACAGAAAGCAATTGAGGCTAAAACATTGTATGTTTTAAAGAAGGAGTTAGATGTAGCTCCATTGGTGAAGGGGATCAAAGGATATGGGAGGGGGAAGACTGGATCAGGCTATTGTGTTGGATGGTCAGCCATGATTATAATGAATGGCAGAGCAGGCTTGAAGGGTGGAATGGCTGACTCCTGCTTCTATTTTCTATGTTTCTATATTCTTGTGTGGAATGATTGGTGCGTCTTAGAAAAGAAATCATTCATGGAAGGTTGTTATCAATGGCCAAGTAAGGATTTATTGTCCATCTCTAATTGCTGGAAGCGTCAACACCTTCAGGAAACAATTAATTGGGAGTGACTAACTAATAGTTCAAAGCACATTCTTGCTGAAACAAAGATTGAGGATTAAATGATCATGGAGCAATTTATCTTGGGGAATGGACCAGATGGACATTTTTATCTACTGGTGGCTGCGCACAGAATATCATTGAAAGCAAGTTTTAAGATATCCACGCAGCAGAACATTTCAGCTTATTGTTTAAAGAAAGCATGTGCATTTGATCTAATGGGACAATTATTGAATGCCTTCAAAGTGCTGAAGTTTATCAAACATGTTATTGTCCAGAAGTTGATTGTGTTGAATAGGATTTAGCTTTCCCACTAGCTTAGCAGGTGAATTAACAGAAGAAACCATGAGTTGCAGAATCAGCGCTACAGTGTAACTCGAATGTACTGAATGTATTCCCTCTGGAATGTAGATCTTCACCAGGAATGCAAGATTACAGAATTCACCGCATATTTGTGGATGGGCAGGGTTATGGACAGCTGTGATACTATCATAGCAAATAACTTATCAACAATTAATGACCAAAATTGCACATAAATGATTGGGTGAAGTATTGCATGAAACCCATCCTGTGGGATAGTACACTTGGAAAATCAGTGTCTTTAGGAGAGATGCAGAGGGAAAAAGAATTAGAGTGAAGAATTTGTAGAAAAGAGTCTATGAGCAAATATTGCAGCTGCCCCAACTGTTGTAATGTGCTAAGTGTATCAGGCCTTTGGGGAATTCTACCTTTTCTCTCAAAATCACTACATTGTTAAGAGAAATAAGAGGCAGTAAGCCCTGGAAAAAGTCTATAATTCTCATGGCAGCATTACAGAGACATTTAAAATGTCGATTGGATGAGACAATAAAAATTTCTAAGTGCTGAGTGAGCGTGAAAATGAGAGAATCGCACTGTTTTTCGAGCAAGTTAAAAATCAAATCTTACCTCGCTTTGAAAGAAAGTCGAAACACGATCTGTTTCCCACATACAAAAGGAGTGGATTCACCAGAAGCTTGAGCAGAGAGCACTGTTAGGCACAGAACACAGAGGTCTGTCACTGCCTTCCCCCAGCTAGAGCTGGTCTCTGCGGCTGATTGCTCTCCATTCCTGCCTTCCTGGGGCTCCACGGCCAATCCTCCCGGCACAGATCGATTGATCGCCCACCTAACCACCCCACCTCTGGCATGGACAGATTGCCTTCCCCCACCTGCAATGGACTGATCAGTCACCAGTTGCAGGGTTCACAGCGTTCCCCTGGTTGTCAGTTGCAGTATGTGCAACATCCTCCACTCACATCTGCCTTAGGCCCCACTCCCTTCACAGTAGGTCACGACCCCTCAGGCCCCACCCACTTGGCACTGTCCAGTGCACAATGGGCACTGCCAGTGTGCCAGGTTGGAAATGCCAAGGTCTCCAGTGGACAGTGCCAGGGTGCCCAGTGGGCAGTGTCAGGGTGCCATGTTGGCATTGCCCAAGGGCCACCCCACTGTCCCCAACCAACTGCAGGTTCCTCAATGACCTTCAGTTCTACCAGCAAGTCCATCATGTCAGGTCTTTGTTGCTGGGAATCGTACGTGATCCTTCCTGGCCACGGAGGCAAGTAAGCCCAGCGATTATGTCCTGGGATCACTTGTAATATTTAAATACTATTTTAAATAGAATTTAAATATTGGGAACAACCTCATGTCTGTTTTGAGTGCCAGGCTGATCTCACCAGATATCCATTGCTGGTAAGACCGAAAGAGGCAATAAATATTTCTCAGCTCTCTCATGATCTTACTGGCTAATCCTGCCCATTAGCCAGCAGGGAGAGATGGTAAGATGACTCCGTACATGAATGACAACATACATTGGAAAACAAGCTCACCCAACAGCATTCATTTTTGTCTTTTGTTATTCTATGCCTTTGACCTAATCATCAATAGCAAGTCAACAAGATCAATTTGGATGTTATAAACTATTGATTGCTGTGCTTATTGACAGATATCAAAGCTTGATTTGTCATTAAGTGGATTCCTCAACACTATTTAAGATCATACATCAGGTCATATTTCATTTCCATCTTTGGGTTTGTAAGTTATAGAAACCAGAGCCAGATTGAAGATCATGTGCAACAGACATGAATATTCAGCTCAGATCACATGCGAGCACAATTGTTACGTCCCGGAGTCACATAAGAAGGTACTAGAAAGTGGAAATGGAGGCTAAGGAAATTCGGCATGTCTGCTATGACTCTCACCGAATATTATGGAGGCACCATAGAAAACATCCTTTTTGGATGTACCACAGCTTGGTATGACTCCTGCTCTGACCAAGACTGCAAGAAACTATAAAGGGTCACCAACAAATCCCAGTCCATCATGTAAATCAGCCTCCCATCCAAGGACTCCACATACCCTGGAAGTACTCTCTTCCACAATCTTCCGTCAAGAAAAAGATACAAGAGTCTAAGGTCACATATCAATCAACTCAAGAACAGCTTCTTCACTGCTGCCATCAGACATTTGAATGGACCTGCCTTATATAAACTTGATCTTTTTCTACACCCTAGCTATGACTGTAACACTACATTCTGCACTCTCTCCTTTCCTTCACTATGAACGGTATGCTTTGTCTGTATAGCATGCAAGAAACAATATTTCTCACTGTAATCTAATACACATGACAATAATAAATCAAATCAAATCAAATCAAAATGTCCTCTGGCATTTCTGATGGTTTTTCATTAATATATTCTTTATGCCTGTGCATCACATTAGCCAGGTGGAGTATAGATGGGAAAATCTACCATGGTGGCTTGCAAAATAGCAAATTACTGTGGATGCTGGAATCTGAAACAGTTTTTATGGATTGCCATTAGCAGCTTTACCTTAGTTTTTGTGGCCATGACTCATCTTTCCTTCCCTAACCCTGCAGTATAAATAACTCTCACTTTTTATGCCTTCTAGCTTTGACAAAGGGTCATCTGGACTTGGAATGTCAGCTCTTTTCTCTCCTTACAGATGCTGCCAGACCTGCTGAGATTTTCCAGCATTTTCTGTTAGAGTGGCTTGCATGATCCTTTCTGAACTTTTCAAGGGAAGTTATCCAGCTGGACTCCATTACTGTTGTGTGGTCCTCCATATTGTACTGTGCTCCATCCTGTCTGATTCTTGATAAACATGTACTGAAGACAGAATCCACTGTCTTTGAATTTCAGAAGTTAAGACATGTAACTATGGCTTTCTGAAAAGAAAGCACATCAAATCTTTCACTCTGTTTATAGAACCCCACTGTTTTGCTTAATTAATATCCTTTATCTTTGTTATAAGAAATTATTAAAATGCAAAAGAAGGTGCAGTGTCAGTGCAGATGCTGCCAATGGCAAACTCAATTCCAAATTCGAGAGCAGTCAGTGAAATACAAGAAAGGTCAGGAAGTATGCTTCAAGCGTGAGTCACTTTTCAAATGGCACTTGTTAAAAAAAGAACAGAAGAGTGAACCGGGATACAAAACACAAGGCAGGGTAATATAGGGTGAGAGGAAAGGTGAGGGAGCAAATGAGATGATGTGTGAAGTAGGATGAATAATGAGGTATCAAGGGGATACAGGACACAGCTGAGGTGACAATGTCAGTCAAGGTGATAACAGAGGACGTGAAAACTACAGACAGTGGAGGTGACAGCAATAGGCAGAGGAGGCGGCAAGTAGACAGAGGTGATGAAAGGCAAAACTCAGAAAGTAGCAATGAGAATATGAAAGAGATTAGGGGTGGAAGAAAACCAAATGATATACATTTACAGTATAAAAGGGAGAACTGGAAGAATTATATAAAAGATAACAGGATTATTTAGTGTGGCGCATTGATGAATGTTCAAATGGGACATAACAGAAATCAGAAATGGCTCCTATTGAAGTCTTTTCTTTCAATCTAGTTTCTGATAGAATGGGCAGGGTTTTACAGCCTCGTTTGACCCAAGACCGGAAAATTCTGTGCGGACTCAACATTATCCGCCCCTCGCCTGCTCCGATTCCGTGGCGGATGGGGTGGTAGAATTCCGGTGAATATCTTGCACTAACATCGGACTTTGCATTTTTACTTCCTCATTAATTAGGGATAAATTTGTTTCCTTCTTAAAAGATCCCACAAATAGCACACACGTCGCAATTTATGCTTATGTGTATGACTCGTGGCTCAGAGCATCTGACTGATTGCGTCATAGAAATATATGGGCATAGGAAGAGGCCAATCACCTCATCATCTCTCTGCTGGCTGGAAAAAGTTATTCAGCCTAACCCCACTTTCCAGCTCTTGATCCACCGCTCTGTAGGTTACATAAGGTTATAAGATTTCACGAAATAGAAGTGTAGGTTGTTGACCATATTGAGCCTACTCCACCATTTGATAAGCACGTGGCTGTTCTGATTATGGCCTAAACTCCACTTTCCTGCCCAACCCCTGCCCCGCTAACTTTTAACTTCCTTGCCGATTGAGAGCTGTCTAACGCAGTCTTGGGGGAATTAAATACTCCTCAAATCTTTTATCCTACTGCCATTTAATTAAATCACTTTCCCCTGGTTCTTGCCATTTCTGCTAAGGGAAAGAGATAATTCTCTCTCTAAGCCCTTCATTGTGTACACCTCTAAGAAATTTATCCTCAGCCTCCTCTGTTCCAATGACACCACCCCCCATCCCCCCACTCCCCCTCCCAGGCTCTCGCATCTGTCCCCACAGCTAAAATTATCCAGCAATGCTCACATAAATCTCCTTGTACTCTCTCTAGTGTGATAACTGGAACTATATGCAGTAAGCTAGCTGTGGCCTATCTAATGTTAGTGTATTCTCCGTTCTCTTACATTCTATGGCTCAGCTAATAAGGGAAAGTATTCTCTATGCTTTCATAACCACCTTATCGAACTGACCTGCTAGCTTCAGAGACCTATGGAGTTGCAGTTCAATGTCCCTCCATTCCTTTATATTTCTCAGTATCATACCATTTATTGTGTACTCCCAGAGCTAGTTTGCCCTTTCCAAATGCACTCCCTCACTATTCCGCTAGCTGCTCAGTGATGTTGCCTGCACTGTTGAGGCATCAATCCAAAATTCAAATCACAAGCTGTATGTATTTATTTATTTATTAGTGTCATAAGTAGGCTTACATTAACACTGCAATGAAGTTACTGGGAAAATCCCCAAGTCGCCACACTCCGGCCCCTGTCCAGGCACACTGAGGGAGAATTTAGCATGGCCAATGCACCTAACCACAACGTCTTTTGGACTGTGGGAGGAAACTGGAGCATCCGGAGGGACTCACGCAGACACGGGAAGAACATTCAGACTCTGCACAGACAGTGACCCAAGTTGGGAATCGAACTTGGGTCCCTGGTACTTTGAGGCAGCAGTACTAACCGCTGTGCCAACCTTGGCGTTTGAGTTCCTTTGAAATGAATGGGCATTGGAGACAGACGCACATCATGATCCCTCATGCCCACTTTCAAGGGTGAAGCAATTCAGTCCCTTTTTATTTTTATTTGCTCCACATCACTAACTTCAGAAACATAGGGTGGGATTTCTGATCCCTGGTGACATGGTCAGCAAGCAACGCTAATGGTCATTGACTTCACTGGGGCTGGAAGATTCTGTCGGCAGCCAGTGGCGAGTGCGCTCCGCCTTCGGTCAACCTGCTGTGGTGAGGGCAGATATCCCTGCCATTGAGCAGTGAGATACTAGGTGAAGATTTGATTAGAATTGCTGATAAAAGATCATCGACCTGAAAGGTTCACTGAGTATCTCCCTCCACAGCTGCAGCCAGAGCTGCTGAGTATTTACATATTTACAGAATTTATTAAAGAAAATCAAAGCTTTGGTCTTGACTCTCCACATGCGTCACGCTGGGAGACAGACTGATTTTATAATTCTCTTTTTGTCTGAACTTTTATTGGTTAGTACTGCTGCCTCACAGCTACAACTTAAATCATATTGATAATTATTAATTTTATTTGACTCGGGAGTACAGGGAGTCAGGAACGAGGCAAGTTTATTTAAATCCATTATTTAATTTATTTATTGCTTGTACAATTCATAAAACAGTCCACTTACTTGTCCTTCGAGTTGCGATCTGTGCTCGGCTGATGGTTTGGGCTCTCTATAATTCTCACCGGCCATCAAGCACCTCTTGTCCAGTGACAGCGATTTCACGAATTCTCGGCAGCTTTCACTATCGTTCACGAGTAACAATTCTCTCCTCTCAGTCAGAGGGCTATGTGGATGCATTCCCAAACTCAGAGACTTGGGCACACAATCCGGAGCTGGCACTCCAGTTCACTGCCAAGGGAGTGCTGCATTGTTGGTGGTACCCTCTTTTGGATGAAAGGTTGTACAGAGGCATTAGAAGTGGATGTAAAAGATTCAGTGGCTGGGGAGTTCTTCCTGCTGTCTTGGCTAACATTCATCTCTAACCAAAACAGGTAATCTTGTCATTTTTATTGTAATTTTGTGGTTTTTGGGGGTTTGTTGGGCACAAATGTGTCCCATACATTTCCCTTCCTACATCATTAAGAAGTCTCACAACACCAGGTTAAAAGTCCAACAGGTTTATTTGGAATTACGAGCTTTGGGAACGCTGCTTCTTCATCAGGTGCGTGGAGGTTAATTCACAAACACGGCATATATAGGCAAAAACCAGTGAACTAACCTCCACTCAACTGATGAAGAAGCAGTGCTCCCAAAGCTCGTGATTCCAAATAAACCTGTTGGGCTTTAACCTGGTGTTGTGAGACTTCTTACCGTGCCCACTTCAGTCCAACACCAGCATCTCCACCTCATTCCTACATCATAACAGTACGTGCACTTCAAAAGCAGTTTATTCACTGCAAAGTGAAGTGATGACAAGTTCCATATCAATCCAAGTCTTTCTGAATTTTCTTTCTCATAATCCATTTATTGGGACTAGTTCCCATGGTTTTCTTATCACCTTTGGACCATAATGTCAAACAAGTGACGTCTGTTATTCTTCCTTATCTCTGCTTCTCTGCTTGTTGGCAGCCTTTTGTTATTCCTCAGCAATATCATATCAGCACAATCTTTGCTTGCATTCTTAACCCCGTACACATCTTCATATAAGTGACAGGCCGTCCCTTACTTGTCTGAATTTAGCTTTCTCTGTCTGCAATGATCTTGTTGCAAGTTTTTTGAAGCCTGCAATAGTGTACTTGTTTTACAGGGGTGTAGACTCTATCTGATGCTTTCCTCATATCATTCAATTTTTGCTGAATTTAATTTTAGTTATCACAACATAATGATGAATACACATATACTGTATACACAATGTGTACAACCCTGGTATCTTAAAAGCTATATTTTATATGGTGCATTCTTAGCTTGGGACAAGACCAAGCTAAGGGGTGACTGAGATCTGTACAGCTATGGCCAGATTATGGAGTATATTTTCCACCTCTGGTGATACCCTGCAAAAAGCCAGTAGAAACTTACAGCATGATGTCCACATTTTTTTTACATATTGATTCAAATAAATGGCCAATAGACCTGAAATTTTACAACAGGCACTGACTGAATGCAAGGTCATGATCACAGTATTGAGTCTTACAAAATGTATCCTCAGATATCCATTACAGTAGTGGACAATGGCACGTTTTACTTGGTAGTAATGTCAGGCTGAGTGGGGAGTGGGTGGTGTGGGAAATTGGTGTTTATGATGTTGTGGACAGGGCCAAGCTCAGTAAGTTAAGTTGATTTTATTTATTCGTCACAAGTAGGCTTACATTCATACTGCAGTGAAGTTATTGTGAAAATCCCTAGCCGCTACACTCCGTCACCTGCTCAGGTACACTGACTGAGAATTTAGAATGGCCAGTGCATCTCACCAGCACACTCTTTGGACTATGGGAGGAAACCACAGTAAAAAGCCAGACAACACCAGGTTTAAGTCCAACCGATTTATTTGATAGTACACTCACTAGCTTTCGGGGTTAGTCCCTTCGTCAGGTGAATGGAACACCGCTTTTGGAGCACCACTTCTTCATCAGGTGAGTCCTTGAGTTGTGAGGCTACTTACTTTGCCTACCCCAGTCCAACGCCGGCAACTCCACATCACAGTTTGATGGTAAGTTGAGCGATAGGCTGTTTGCCTGGAGTTACTGGATAAAAACAAATTACTGCGGATGCTGGAATCTGAAACCAAAAGAGAAAATGCTGGAAAATCTCAGCAGGTCTGGCAGTATGCATATGAAGAGAAAAGAGCTGACGTTTCGAGTCCAAATGACCCTTTGTCAAAGCTAAAAGGTATAGAAAGTGAGTCACTTGATGGAGGAGCAGTAATCCAAAAGTTCGTGATTTCAAATAATCCTGTTGAACTTTAACCTGGTGTTGTGAGACTTCTTGCTGTGCCCACCCCAGTCTAATGCCGACATCTCTACATCATGACAAAAACAAGGAGAAAGGCTGATTTTCCTCAGCAACATTAGTACCTTTTAGCCTTTCCCCTTGTTTTTGTGGCTATGACTTGTGTTTCATTCCCTCACACTACTGTATAAATATCTTCCACTTTCTATACCTTTTAGCTTTGGCAAAACGTTACCTGAACTCGAAACATCAGCTCTTCTCTCTCCTTACAGAAGCTGCCAGACCTGCTGAGATTTTCCAGCATTTTCTCTTTTGCCTGGAGTTACTGATCTCTCTGGAGGTCAAACAGAAAACTAAACTTCCAGCAGCTTATTAATGAAAGGAATTTAGACAGCTCAGGCTTCAGTCATCTGACAACGTAGGGTTGGATAACTAATGAGGCCCCCTGTTTGAAACCCATTGGCCGGACTTTTACATCCTGCTCGCCACGAGTGAGGGGCAGACCATGGAAAAGTCTGTTAACCTCGGGCAGGATTTTCCAGTTTTGGGGCGAGTGAGGCTGGAAAATCCCAGCCATTGTGCCTGGGATGAGGCAACAGCTGGGCCTTTAAACCATATTGAGACATTAGGAGTCACAAATAGCTGCCTTTGTCCATAGCTGGCTGGGAATGACTTACTGTTTCTGGGGCTGGAGCTCTGCGTTAGAAAAGCATTGATGTATTTCTCTGGAATTCCATTGTTGGCCGTCACAGAGGCACAAGCACCTCTTTTAAAAATAATGAGCTCCCTACTCTTCCTCTGAAGGTTAGAAATTCCTCTGGTATGAATCATGGCTAGTCATGGAAAGTCTTGTCGATTTTAAAAATAGAAATGATTTTTTTTACAGAAAATTCCGGTTGACGTAGATTTGTATTTATTTTCCTTCCTGCCTCAACTGGGACAATGCTTTCTGGCATTATGGAAGCCTTCGCATAACAATGTGGCATTGAAGCTGGGGTTAACTGATTTATAACTGAGTCCTTTTATATGAAGAGAACATGGAAAAATTTACTGCTGCATTGAAAGTCAGGCTGCACTTTCTTATTCAAAGTCAGAGTGTCAAAAACTCTCATTATGAATTGAAGAGAAGCAGCAGGAGAACATGAGAATATTTTGTAAAGCACCTGTAGGTGATTTTACCTCTTAATTATTAATTAATTAAGTTTGGAGAATAAAAATGGTAATTGACACAATCTCACATTAAATCCAGTACATTTATTGAGAATTTTAAATAAAATAGTTTCAATTAAATCATACGGTTTATCCCTTCAGGTGGTTAACCTGCAGGTCGGTGGTGGGCCCAGGGTCACTTGTGGCCAATCAGCGTTCTGAGTGTGGCTCATGAGACCTTCTGTTAACTGTTGCTCACATGCAGGGTCGCCACATTCTGCTGGTTTCCATCGATGTAGCTTTTTTTCCGATATGATTGAAGAGATAAGCACATAAAGCAAGGATAAGTGCAGTGAGGTGCATGCTGATTGCACGCAGCATTGACTGTGAGAGCTGTGCGCTCCCTCAGCAGCCAATCAAGCCTAAATACTTCTTTTGTTATTACCGCTTGAAGTTGATGACAACTCTCGTAACATATGAATGCTTAAACATTTCATATCTCTTTTGAAATATTTGGCATAAATGCATCCAATCTTATTCAAGGGTCATTCATTTATAACTATGCCAGATTTCAATCTTGAGGCCCACTAAGGTGGAGGAGTGCTCCCTAGCCTAGGTTGCCCATCATTGCTAAAGCTCATTTAGGAGAGATCTGTGACTGGAATCTTACTGTTTGGTTCATAGAACATAGAACATTACAGCGCAGAACAGGCCCTTCGGCCCACGATGTTGCGCCGACCAGTTAAAAAAAAAACAATGACCCACTAATCTAAACCAATCCCTTTTCGTCCATAAACCTATCCACGGATCTCTTAAACGCCCCCAAACTAGGCACATTTACAACCGCAGCAGGCAGGGCATTCCAATCCCTCACCACCCTCTGGGTAAAGAACCTACCCCTGACATCCGTCCTATAACTACCCCCCCTTAATTTAAAGCCATGCCCCCTCATGCTAGCTTTCTCCATCCGAGGAAAAAGGCTATCACTATCCACCCTATCTAAACCTCTAATCATCTTATATGTTTCAATAAGATCCCCTCTTAGCTGCCTTCTTTCTAGCGAAAACAACCCCAAATCCCTCAGTCTCTCCTCATAGGACCGCCCCTCCATACCAGGCAACATCCTGGTAAACCTCCTCTGCACCCTCTCCAAAGCCTCCACATCCTTCCTGTAATGTGGGGACCAGAACTGCACACAGTACTCCAAGTGCGGCCGCACCAGAGTTGTGTACAGTTGGAACATGACGCTGCGACTCCTAAATTCAATCCCCCTACCAATAAACGCCAAGACACCGTATGCCTTCTTAACAACCTTATCTACTTGATTCCCAACTTTCAGGGATCTATGTACACATAAACCTAGATCCATCTGTTCATCCACACTATTCAAAGTCCTCCCGTTAGCCCTATACTCAACACATCTGTTATTCCTACCAAAGTGAATCACCTCACACTTCTCCGCATTAAACTCCATCCGCCACCTCTCGGCCCAGCTCTGCAACCTGTCTAAGTCTCCCTGCAAACTATGACACCCTTCCTCACAATCTACCACACCTCCGACTTTGGTGTCATCAGCAAATTTACTAATCCACCCAACTATACCCTCATCCAGATCATTAATAAAAATTACAAACAGCAATGGCCCCAAAACAGATCCCTGAGGCACACCACTCGTAACCGAACTCCATGACGAATATTTACCATCAAGCACCACCTTCTGTCTCCTATCTGCTAGCCAATTCCTGATCCAATTTCCTAGACTACCCTCAATCCCATACATCTGCATTGTCTGCAGAAGCCTACCATGGTGAACCTTATCAAACGCCTTACTAAAATCCATATATACCACGTCAACTGCCTTACCCCCATCCACCTCTTTGGTCACTTTCTCAAAAAACTCAATAAGGTTAGTAAGGCACGACCTACCTGCTACAAAACCATGCTGACTATCTCCGATCAATTCATTACTCTCCAAATAACTATAAATCCTATCCCTAATAATTTTTTCTAAAACCTTGCCCACAACAGAAGTAAGACTCACCGGTCTATAATTCCCGGGGAAGTCTCTGTTCCCCTTCTTAAACAATGGGACAACATTCGCTATCCTCCAGGTTCACCTGGACTCTTCCCATCGGTGTACATCTTTTATCTACTTTCTTCGAACTCTCCTGTTGAATCATATGATTGTAGAATCCCTAGAGCGCAGAAAGAGGCCATTCAGCCCATCAAGCCTGCACCGACCACAATCCCACCCAGGCCCTATTCCTGTAACTCCACATATTTATCCTGCTAATCCCCTGACACTAAGGTCAATTTAGCCTGGCCAATCAACCTAACCCGCATATCTTTTGGATTGTGGGAGGAAACCAGAGCACTTGGAGGAAATCCACGCAGACGTGGGGAGAATGTGAAAACTCCACATAGACACTGTCCCGAGTCGGAATTGAATCCAGATCCCTGGTGCTAACCACTGTGCCACTGTGCCTTCTTTCTTGAGCGCTCTCTTGTGGGACTTTTCAGTGGTTTACCTACAGAACACAGTTTTTGAAACAGTTTATGCACAATCCTCTTCTGGATTAGTTAGCTGGTGCATATGTGGCTCTTGCTTATGTAGTGTAACCCAAGTTCCATTGGCTTAGCCACATACAGACGTACTTTTAGCTCTGCTGTAACTACCTGTCTGGTTTCAATCAGCCGCCACTGATTTCAATCAGTTTGTTGTGGTTAACAATTCTATTCCATTCAAATTGTTCAATCAGCAATTGCCGTATCTCTACAGTTAACAAATATTGACACAAGGATATTACCGAACCAGATGGGTTTTTACAACAACCGACAATGGATCATGATCATCATTCAACTTTTAATTCCAAATTCTTATTAAATTCAAATTTTAACATCTGCCATGGTGGGATTCAAACCTGGGTCCCCCCGAACATTACAGGCTCTTTGGATTACTAGGTCAGTGACAATACCACTGTGCGATTGCCTCCCAGTTTGTTTCACTCCTCTTGTGGCGGTGAAAGGAGGCTCTCAAATGTATGCTGGCCAGGAGTCATCATCAGCTGTGCTGTGACATGGAGGCTACAGCTGAGTGATGGATTGTGTGCTAGATAGGCATCTTTGGTTGTGTACTGTCAAGTTGTATAAGATTGGATGCAATTGTGCCAGATATTTCAGAAGAGATATGCAATGTTTAAGCATTCATATGTTAAGAGAGCTGTCATCAACTTCAAACAGTAAAAACAAAATAAGTATTTAGGCTTGATTGGTTGCTGAGGGAGCGCACAGCTCTCACAGCCAGTGCTGCGTGCAATCAGCATGCACCTCATTGCACTAATTTTTAAAATTTTTTTTTTAAACTTTATTCCAATCCAATCAGATCAAATCCAATTCATAGTCCCAACAAGTTGGGACATTCCCGATCCAAGCTGACAATACAGGGCTCTCACCTCCTGTCTTGGGCTTGATCTACATGATCCAAGCTGATTGGAGTAGGTATAGCTCCTCCTCCAAGGCTTGATCTCATTTGCATCTTAGCCAAAAGGCCGAGATGCTGCTTTAAAAAATTGCTTCAAATGAAGCTGAAATGTAACCTAATGACTTCAACCAAGCACAGCATGTCAATACTACACTTGATCTTAGCCAAAAGGCCGAGAAGCGACACCTCACTGCGCTAATTAGCAAGTCTCGCACCCATCCAGTTTCCACATAACAAACACTGCCCTGAACTTATAGCCAGCCTGTTTACCCTTTCCATACACGTCAAACTGCAACTGGGTGAGCTGCATAAAAAATTCCATAAAAAAATGGTACTCATTGAAGAAGGCCAGCCAAGTATCTTCCCTCTCCTATACACAACCACTTTTGCAGCCAGTCTCATCTCTCCATCATGTTAATGGTGCAATCTCTCCATCATGCAGAAAGTGCTGCTTTTCTCCCCATTGCTAGTTTCATCTGTCCAAACAATTGATGCCCCACCATCATACAGTCAGTAGTTTATTACACAGTCAATGACAACTTGACAGTACACAACCAAAGATGCCTATCTAGCACACAATCCATCACTCAGCTATAGCCTCCATGTCACAGCACAGCTGATGATGACTCCTGGCCAGTGTGCATTTGAGAGCTTCCTTTCACCGCCGCACAGGAGTGAAACAAACTGGGAGGCAATCGCACAGTGGTATTGTCACTGAACTAGTAATCCGAAGAGCCTGGGTAATGTTTGGGGGGACCCGGGTTTGAATCCCTCCATGGCAGATGTTAAAATTTGAATTTAATAAGAATCTGGAATTAAAAGTTGAATGATGATCATGATCCATTGTTGGTTGATGTAAAAGCCCATCTGGTTCACTAATGTCCTTTAGGGAAGGAAATCTGCCACCCTTACTTGTTCTGGCCTACATGTGACTCCAGTGCCACAGCAATGTGTTTGACTTTTAAACACCCTCTGAAATGGTCTAGCAAGCCACTCAATTCAAGGAATGGAGAATAAATATTGGCTCAGCGAATGATGCCCATATCCTATGAAGAATAGAATAAAAATCCCTGCCGAGCATGTTACCATAATGCGGACAGAATGGGGGTAATATTGACATTAGCAATACTGGATCGGTTTTATGCATTATACGTACCCCCACCCCCCCAAGTATTTTACATCTCTTTCAGACAATCAGAATAATTTTAAACAGTTGACAAAGTAAAATTGTGTGATTATATTGTTTGTACATTAATATCACTCACTGGGACTTGCAGCTCTTTATTAAATAGAATACATCAATCGGGTAATATTTCAACTTTGCATTCCTGGCAGGAAGTCTCACACACCAGGAATATGTACAGGACTTGTGTGTCCTCTCTGTCTGATTATCTGATTTTTCATTCAAATGGTCAAAAGATCACATATGTGTCACATGTGTGTTCGAGAATGATCCATTTATGGAAAGTTTTATCAGAGACAATTTCATTTTTAATTTCTGCAGCATAAAATAACTCAAAGGAAGTTCAAAGGAGGGATTGACTCATAAAGACAACAAGATCATTCGATAAATTCTGTCAACCATTGTGTTTATTTTCATTAAAGAGAATAGCTGAGGAAAGCAGCTCGTCTTTTGAGTTACTTATTATCTAACAATCTACCTCATTACAAGAAACTCAAAGTCAATTAAAGTCATTCATTCCAATGTACAAGTCAATTATGTGCTTAATTTAATATTGCAACTGAGCCAACACTCCTTATTTTAACTTTGATTTAGCTTTAACATAGTAGTAATTTAGAAAAGACAGGAAGAAAGCCCATCTGACTGGGTAAATTTAATGTACACAACTTTTTCAAGTGTTATTAATTAAAATTAACACTTAAGGTTCAAAACAAGAAGGGGCCATTCAGCTTTAGTATCCAGATTGTTTATTTTCCTTTGTTCTTTTTATTGACCTGTATTCTAGTTAAGCTAATTGTTCCTGCTGCGGGAAAGTGTCAGACCAAGAGTAGAATTAGACCATTCAGCCCATCGAGTCTGCTCCGCCACTCAATCATGGCTGAATATATTTCTCAACCCCGTTCTCCCACCTTTTCCCTGGACCCTTTGATCCCCTTACCAATCAAGAGCTTATCTACCTCAGTCTTAAATACACTCAATGTCCTGGCATCCACAGCCTTGCATAGATTCACCACCCTCTGGCTGAAGAAATTTCTCCTCATTTCGGTTCTAAAGGGTTGTCCCTTTACCCTGAGCATGTGCCCTCGGATCCTAGTCTCCTATTAATGGAAACATCTTTCCCACGTTCACTCTATCCAGGCTTTTCAATATTCTGTAAGTTTCACTGAGGTTCTCCCTCATCCTTCTAAACTCCACCCAGTTCAGACCCAGAGTCCTCAAATGCTCCTCATACATCAAGCTTTTAATTCTCGGGATCATTCTCGAGCTTGCTTAATAACCAATATTTTCTTACCTCTAACCTTCATATTCCTACCCTTCATCATAAACCTTTCATTGTCTGGGATTTTCCGCTTCTGTTCCCGGGCAGGTCCGGTGATAGGAGAGGAGAATATTTCAGAAGGAAAAGGTCATGCTTTCCATTGGTGTGAAAGCTTGCCATGATTGTCCCCTGCCGGCGGTGGGCCGCATTTCCAGCCATTCAATATGAGAGCATCATTATGATGTATTTATCATACATCAGCACGGTAGCACAGTGGTTAGCACTGCTGCCTCTCAGTGCCAGGGACCTGGGTTCAATTCCTGGCTTGGATCACTGTCTGTGTGGAATCTGCACATGCTCCCCATGTCTATGTGGGTTTCCCCCGGATGCTCTGGTTTCCTCCCACAGTCTGAAAGATGTGCTGGTTAGCTGCATTGACCCGAACAGGTGCCAGAGTGTGGCGACTAGGGGAATTTCACAGTAACTTCATTGCAGTGTTAATGTAAACTTTACTTGTAACTAATTAATAAACTTTAACTTCTTTGTCTCTTATTATCAGACCATGAATCATATTCCTCCTTAAAAAATCCATCCATGGCAGCGTGATGCCCGAATGGCGCAAATCATGACTGGTTTCAGAGAGTGTGCACCTGGCAGGAACCCCTCCGAGGGGAGCTCAGAGGTGAGTGCAGTGCCCGAGGAGTGGAAGAGGATTAACTTGGGACTACTTGGTCTGACTCGGGTGGTAACCTAAAAAGTTAAAAGTTTATTTATTAGTCACAAGTAGGCTTACATGAACACCGCAATGAAGTAACTATGAAAATCCCCTAGTCGCCACACTCCAGCACCTGTTCGGGCACACTGGGGGAGAACTTAGCACGGCCAATGCACCCAACCAGCATTTTTTGGACTGTGGGAGGAAACCAGAGCACCCGGAGGAATCCCATGCAGACATGGGGAGAATGTGCAAACTCCACACAGACAGTGATCGGAGCTGGTAATCGAACTCGGATCCCTGGTGCTGTGAGGCAGCAGTGCTAACTACTGTGCCACTGTGATAACCTTGCCTTTGACATGGGCTCACTAGCTTTCCACTCAGGAGTGGGGGCTCTGACCTGGGTCGGGTGGGGGGGTGGGGGGGGGGGGGGGGGGCATTGTTGGCTCTGACTCGGGAGGGTGGGGGCTCTCACCTAGGAATGGGGGCTCTGACCTGGGGGTATGGGGGGGGGGGTTGGTGGCTCTGACTCAGGGGGTGGGGGCTCTCACCCTGGGGGTGGGAGCTCTGACCCAGGGGATGGGAGCTCTGATCCTGGAGGTGGGGGCTCTGACCCCGGGTCAGGGCTCTGACTTGGGGATACCTGCTCTGACTTGGCATTAGCAGTTCTGATTCAGGGGGTTCCTGGCTCTGACTAGGAGGTGACCAGTCTTTGACTCAGGGACCACTGGGTTTGACTTGGGGTTAACCAGGGAAGGGAACATGGGAGGCGGAGGTGGTGTTGACTCTAGGGTACTGGGGCGGAGGACTCCAAAGTACTGGGGGCCTAATTGGGGGAGACCAGGGCAGGGGGAAGACTCCAGATTATCAGAGATGGTAGTAAACTCGAATGGGGTACTGGGGGAGGGGGGGCGGAGTATGAAAAGCACTGTTCCTCAGGATGCCTTCTACTGCTGAGCCGCAGTCTTGGAAGGGCCTCACAGAGGGAAGGGAAGCCTGGGGCAGTGTGGTGGTTGGATGGGGAATTATCACAAACTGACATTTCCACTCAAATCTGGGGTGGGGGTCTTCTGGAAGTGAGATGTTGGCATAGGCAAGACTAATGGAAAGACATTTCAATCCTGTTGTAGCTCAGGTCATTCAGCTGTTACTCACCCGGAGTCAGAATAGGCGCACAACTATGCCCACTCAAGCACCATGTAGTGCCACTGATTCATGTGAGTGCCACTGATTGTTGCTCAACATTTATCTCTTGGCGCATTGACTTCCAAAATCACTGACTGCCATGACGTGCTTGTACCATTGGCCAACCGGGCAAGCAATTACATTCCCTTAGTGAGATGGCATACTGCCCAAGGAGAGTGCTGCTAATCCTTGGCTGTGTGCTGAAGTGCATACTGACAAGTGCCCCCCCCCTCCATAGACCAGGTTGAGTGCAAGGTCCTGCAACAAAGCTTTGAATAATTCCTGTGCATGAGGTAAACTTTCAGATGCAGTAGAGTGGCCAAAGCTGTGGCCATTCGGTTATGTGACATGCGGCAAGGGGATGTGGACATCAATGTGGTGGCCATGACATGAGGTTTGTGAGTCTGCTTTAGGTGATGAATGGGCAAAGTGTGGTCTCTAGGAGACAGATGTTGACTGCCAAGCCCCTCTCTTTGCTTCTGCAGTGAGGGACCGTATGAAACATGGAGCATGGTGATCTCACTGTCATTCCCCTCGCTTATAGGCAGGAGAGAGGAAGGTGTCAACACAGGATCCTGGCTCACCAAAGGCAGGAGTGGAACCACAAAGAAGAAAGGGTGACAGTGCCTGCTTGGCACGCAGAGCGTGAACCCCAAAGTGCTGTCACTCGAAGTTACCTCGCCAGACTCAGATTCTACAAATTGCACCTACCATATCCGCAGATGTTACAGAACTAGTGTTGCCAAAGGCTAGTCATGCCCAGGGAACTGGCTGATCACATCTTCCACCCTCTGCGGGAGTTGGTGACACAGAGACTTGGGGAGTATCCACTGCCAATGTCGTTGAAAGCAAAAGCAGTGTTCAATTTTTACACAAGTGATTCCTTCCATGGCTCCTCTGCAGGATATTACAAACCTCTGCACACAAGTGCATCCAATAGGTGACTGATGCCACCTTCACGAGGGTATTTGCCCATTTTGACTTGGGTTAAGCAAACCAGGATGCAAGAACAATGGACTTTGCACCAAAGCTATCTCTTTTCAGAGGTTTATTTATTCGTGTCACATGTAGGCTTTCATTAACGCTGTAATGAAGCTAATGTGAAAATCCCCTAGTTGCCTCACTTTGGCACCTATTCGAATACACTAAGGGAGATTTTACTATGACCAATGCACCCTATCAGCACATCATTCAGACTGTGGGAGGAAACTGGAGCACCTGGATGAAACCCATGCAGACATGGGAGGACGTGCAGACTCTGCACAGATGGTGACCCAAGCTGGGAATTGAACCCCGGGTCCCTGCCACTGTGAGGCAGCAGTGCTAACCACTGTGCTGCCTTTAAAAGAGGCATCTGCTAATAAAGCTCACATGGTATAAGTGGATTTAAGAATATATTTGATAAGAAGTCTTACTGTGTATTCATTATAAAGACAAGCGTGCAAAGTAAGAGGCAATTTAGCAGTATGTGTGGAAAATTGTTTGATGAAAAGGATACAAAGGTTAGGATTAACGGAGTAATGTTGAATGTGGTTTACCACATGGGACACTGTTGGGCCAACCTTTGGTTATGAGGGAGCAAAATATTGAAGTTTACTGATAACACAAAAACAATGGATTTAGCAAACAGTAAGAGCAATAAAAAAACTGAGATAGGTTAAATAAATGGGAAGATACACGGCAACTACAAATTCATTTATAAATTGTCAAGGAATATATTTTGGGAAGGAAAGGAAGAATCTAGAAATTTGAGTGTGCCAAGGGGTGTGGTTGAGTGATTGGGCAGGATAGGAAGGGAATATTAGTGACAGTGGGCGGGGGGGGGGGGGGGAGGGGTGGGGGCGTGCGCAGTTTGAGATTGTTAGAAATTATGTTTTGGAGGGGCTCGGAGGTTTGGGATGGGGAGGGATCTCATGTTCAAATCAATGATAATCTACTGACCCCACTCTTGAAAGTTTTAATTGAACCAATATCTACAACATTTTGGGAGAAAATTCTGGATTTTCAGGACCTTTTATTTAAGGAAGTGCTTTCCTGATTTCCTGCCTAATTAGCCTGAGGTTTGATTTGAAGATAGTGCCTCTTACTCTGGAGTACCCCACCAGAGGAAATAATTTATTTGCATTCACGCAATCAAAGAATATCCCTTCAGCATTTTATTATCATGTTACAGCTCTTAATGCTAACAGTGGGCACATGGATTCTAATACAATTTGTCCACCATTAGTGGTGTATGACGTGACCACACACTTTTCTAAGAAGAATAGTTGCCTCCTTCTAAAAGCAAATCAGACGCAAAAGCTAAAATCCATTTGCTGTGGTTTCCAATATCCTCTGCTTGCTCCTTAAATGTAACTATACTAACTGTGCGAGGGCTAATTGGCAATGGGTAACAGGAAATAACAGATCATTCCCTGTCACCTGCAGCTTACCACCTTCTGTGGTGGTGAGGAATCCAGCAAGCTGCTGGATGATGCCACTGTAGCTCCCGGCGATGCTCTACCCAACATCCAGCCTGTGCTCCTGTTCTAACCTGGCACAAGGCCACTCACTGGCAGTGGAGAGTCAATCAGGAGGAAGGGTTTGCAGCAGGTGCCGGGGTGGGGGGGTTTGGAACTGATTCAAGTTGCCTAAATCATGAAGGGACAGGAGGAATTGAAGGCAATTTACATATAGACACATCGTTAAGGTAATCGCACTTTAACGAGGTAAGAATGGCTCAGTGAAACTGTTTAAAGACCAGACTCTTGCCTGAAATCAGCAGAGCTTTAAAAATCTTTTACCTTGGTTCACCTTCATTGCTGCCTTTCTTGTCTTTTGTTCAATATTTACCTCTTTATCAACGCTGCCTGCGCTGATGTGTACTTCCAGAATGTTCTTATGTTAATGCTTTGATTTAAATGGCTAAAGCAGCTGACAACCCATGAATAATGGGGGTATAATATGGACAATTATAAACAAGGAAGTGGAGTATTTGCCAGGAGCATAAGCACAGGATGAGCCCTGGCCCGGGATGAGACGGATGTTGTGTCTAAGCTGAGACACTTCTGAATTTATCATTATTATGTTATTAAAATGGGGATGTGTATGTGTTTTAAAGAACTATTTAATGTGAATTTATAGATACTGTTTGTAATTCTGCAGGAAAAATTGAACGGTCTAACCGAAGAAAGAGTGGCCAGAATTGTACGTGTTTTGAGTGGGTGCTTGCTCAGAACTGAGTGAGGGTCAAATCGCACAAGAGGATATTGCTATCCCGAATCATCGCGCACTCATGCGATATTTCCCTCGCTGGGCACCCCCAGGAGTCCAAAGTGCACCCGCTGACAAGTGGGCAATTAAGCCCATTAATGAGTCAAATAAAATCAATTATATGTGACCAAGCCACTTTTACAGTGGTGGGCGGGTCAATTGGCCAGACGGACTTTACCTTTTCGCTTCAACATCAGTGAAATGTCTGGGATAAAATTTAATTTTAAAATATGCCTAGGAACTGAATACTGCTATCAGGTGTTTGATTGTGTTGCATGGACACAGTTTGTTGCATTTCCTTCATCACTTTCAATGCGTACCGTCCACAGCTCCCTGACCCAGTTCCACATTTTCCCGACACAGTTCCACATCGCCCTGAGCCAGTTCCACATCTTCCTGACAGAGTTTCACATCTCCCTGAGACAGTTTTGTGGCCCCTGAGACAGTTCCACATCTTCTTGCCAGAGTTCCACATCTCCCTGAACCAGTTCCACAGCTCCCTGAGACAGTTTCATGGCTCCTGAGGCAATTCCACATCTCTCTGCCACAGTTCCACATCTCCCTGAACCAGTTCCACAGCTCCCTGAGATAGTTTTGTGGCTGCTGAAACAGCTCCGTGGCAATAGTCCACCTTGAGGGAGCCCAATAGAAGTCACAGCCTTCAGCCTCCCTTTTCTTGGGGCCTGCCCTCCTCGGCTATGCTTAGCCTTTCTCAACGCATGTTTCACTCATTAATTGGCTGGCCAGAACAAAATCGCATCCCAGGGTTGATCGTGGCTGGAAGCATATTTTGTGCCTGCACCTGGGCCCACCCACATGAGCGTGTACCCAATTGGGTACAAAATTCAGTCCAGTGTTCATTTCGGGGCAGGATCACAAACACACACTAACAAAGGAATGGTTAGAAAAGACAATTACCGTTACCCGGCGACTGGTTTTGTGCAAAGTCTGACTTAAAGTGCAGATAAGTTAATTACTGTTTCAAAGATAAGTGGAACCTGCAATTTTGTGTCCAAGTGACTAGCATGTATGTCATGATGTGGAGATTCCGGCGTTGGACTGGGGTAAACACAGTAAGAAGTCTCACAACAGCAGGTTAAAGTCCAACAGGTTTATTTGGTAGCAAAAGCCACTAACTTTCGGAGCGCTGCTCCTTCATCAGGTGAGTGGGATTTCAGTTCGTTTTCCAAGGCGGCCTTCATGACACACGATAGCGCAGAGTCGCTGAGCAGAAACTGATAGCCAGGTTCCACACACATGAGGACGGCTTCAACCGGGATCTTGGGTTCATGTCACACTATCTGTAACCCCCATGACTTGCCTGGGCTTGCAAAATCTCACTAACTGTCCTGTCTTGGAGACAATACACATCTCTTTAACTTGTGCTTAATCCCCTCTTCATTCACATTGTCTGTACTTTTCAGACTTGATTACCTGTAAAGACTCACATTCCAACCATTATCTTGTAAATTGAGTTTGTATCTTTATATGCCCTGTTTGTGAACTGAAATCCCACTCACCTGATGAAGGAGCAGCGCTCTGAAAGCTAGTGGCTTTTGCTACCAAATAAACCTGTTGGACTTTAACCCGGTGTTGTGGAACTTCTTACAGCATGTGTGCCATTAAAGGAAAAACAATCCTAATAATGAGACTGAGGCTGGTAAACCCATTCTTACTGGAGTGGGGAGAGAGCTGCAAAGATGTGCAACCTATCAGTATGGTCTGACTTTAAATGCAAGCTCAAGAGGTGAAGAAACATGAGCCAACCAACTGCACTATTTACAGTCCAAAGACAGAATCTAACAGAAACCCCTGGTTCTAGAAAATTTTGAGATTTCACACACATATTTGACATAATGATTTATACTAAACAAGACCACAAGAACTTCTGAAATTGGAGTGTTGAAGTAGCTGGACCAAAAGAAGGTCATGGCCCATCTTCTGCACCTTCTACCAGCCCGGTTTTCACAAGCTGCTGTGATATGGGGTGGCACGGTGGCACAATTGTTAGCACTGCTGCCTCACAGTGCCAGGGACCTGGGTTCAATTTCAGCCTCTGCCTGTGTGCAGGTTAGTAAGCAGTCTCACAACACCAGGTTAAAGTCCATCATGGACTTTAACCTGCTGTTGTGAAACTTCTTACTGTGTTTACCCCAGTCCAACGCCGGCATCTCCACACCATGTGTGCAGTTTACACATTCTCTCTGTGTCTGCGTGGGTTTCCTCTGGGTGCTCTGGTTTCCTCCCATAGTCCAAAGATGTACAGGTTAGGTGAATTGGCCGTGCTAAATTGCCCTTTAGTTTCGGGGGTTTGGCAGGGTAAATATGTGAGTGTTATGGGGATAGGGCCTGGGTGAGATTGTTGCTGGTGCAGACTCAGTGAGCCAAATGGGACTGTAGGGATTCTATGTTTCACTTTGGCATCCTGTGGTGATTGTCCCTTTAAGGATCAATCTGCAAAGTAAGGGTCATATGACCTGGGGAACCAATTGGGGAGCAGGGTGAGGGGATCATCCTGGTAAGTACTCAGAGTCAACTTGGGAGCTGATTGCAGCCATAAGGCTGTAAGCCTCTGTATAGCCCTAACCTGTAAATAAGTGAGTGTGTTTTCCCCTAACTGGTGAACGAGCATCTTTTATGGGGTGGCACAGTGGTACTGTGGTTAACACTGCTGCCTCACAGCGCCACGGACACAGGTTCAGTTTCTGGCTTGGGTCACTGTCTGTGCAGAGTCTCCATGTTCTTCCTGTATCTGTGTGGATTTCCTCTGGGTGCTCTGATTTCCTCCCACAGTCCAAAGATGTGCTGGTTAGGTTCCTTGCTCAATTCTCCCTCAATGTATCCAAACAGATGCTGGAGCGTGGCGACTAGGGGATTTTCACAGTGACTCCATTGCAGTGTTAATGTAAGCCAACTTGGGTCATTAATAAATAAACTTTTTAATTGCTTGCTCTGAAATGGAAGCTCTACCATATAAGGCTGAAAGAGGATTTGAGAAGGAAAGAAATGCACATTAAGTGGAGAGTGTATTGCAATAGCCATGCATTGAGTGGAATCCCTTTCAGTTCATTGGATAACTGAGTTATAGAGGTAAACCCACCCACCCGCCACCACGTTGAAAAACCCAGTTCTGAACTTAACAAGAACTAGTTCATTTGCAACAACTGACTTTAAAAAAGGCAGCCACTCTGCGATAATATGCTGCGGGTGGCCTTAACAAGCTTGGCATGGGACTTCCGCACTTCATTAGAAGGCGGTGCTACCCGCTGAGAGCAGCTGACAATCTGTTTGGACAACAAATCTTGTGTTCCTAGCAACGCCATAATTCAGTTGTGGTTGCTGCCGGGGCTGCAAGCTGCCCCACAAGGAAAACAGCATGGTAGTGGTTAGTCTGGGATTTTTGGACAGGGTGGGGTGGGCCTTAGGGATGGGTGGCTGGGGGTGAGGGATTGGATTTTTGAGGCTGGAAGAAGACAAAAATTGGGGTTACCATCTTGTGGGGTGATACCCACCCATCCCCTCAGGGCACCCCTCAAAAATAGGCACTTCCCCTTCCTGCTTTTTCACCAAAAAAATGGCCTGTCCACTCGCGTTCCTCTTTCCACACCAACCACATTATGATGGTAGACGGGAATTAAGTTGCTGGTTAACTGGGGTAGTTAAGGACTTCAATAGGTCGAAGTGTGAGTAGGCCAGTGGGCACCTTATCCACTCACTGTGTTATGGGGAACAGGTCTGGGGTGTGTGGGAAGGTGGTGGGCTAGCCACTGTCATGTTTTATGTCCCCCCTTTGCCAAAATTGTACCTGGCCAGGGAAGGTGTAAAGTTCAGCTTGTGCTTCTATACAGATGACCCATACAAAGTCAACAGATCTGAGTTGGTGCAAAACACCCTACTGAATGTGAACTCTTTGTAGTTTTGGCAAAGAGACCACAACTGAAGGCCAACTTGTCTGTTCTCTTCACAGGTGCTACCTGACCTGCTGGGTGTTTCCAGCACTTCATGTTTTGAGTTCCAAGTTTACCAAAATTGTATCTGCCATGGTTCCTGATTCTAACCACAGTCAGGTAAATCCTGCCAGAAAAGGTCAGTTTGGATAGTCGGACAAATGAAGGATTGAGAATGGTTGTGATGCAAACTTTGGTTGAATAGTCTGCAGATGGTTTCAGAGTTCAGAGAATGCTCCTTAGGAACTCAAGTTTAACGGAGTCATTTTTAAAAAGTGTTTATTTCGTTCGGCTGACTCAAATTTGAGAAAGAAACATTTAGCACACTGTTAGAAGGTGTTTGTGTCAAGGCATTAGCTTGTAAAGCTGGATGGTGTGGAATCTGAGCTGCTGTTAACTTGGTTTTAGATTGGACACTCTGATTTTTGATTTGTCACTTCTGTCACTTTGAAAGAATCCACTTTCTAAATCAATATTTCATCTGTACCTTCTGAAGCATTGGTGTTGAGTTTTATGGTGAGTTTTCAGACAATTTTAGTCTACTCGTCCTGTCCTGATGGGTTGTATTTGCTAATAGGCAACTTGGTCAGAGCTTAACTTCTCTGTGAATTTGTAGTGCGAATATTCAGCAGTTGTCAGAAGTCAGTTATTTAAATAGACCCTGGAAGGGTCAAGGTTTTTACTTGCCCAAGGCAGAATGCTGCGCTTACTGGTGCTCCATCTACCAATTCAACCATGAGTGAACAAAGATCACCCAACTGAGGTAGCTAAGGTCCACGCACAAAATCGGCCCGGGATTAAACCTTCTGGCCTCTTCCTTGGGTGTTGGGCACTCAACTGTTCAAGTTACCGAACCAGCTAATGTTGTTGGTTTTTATTTAGTTTGCTTTGTACGATTATGAAAGTCAGAACACTGCTTCAGTTGGTAGCACTGCTGGAAACTGGAAGCAGGAGTAGGCCATTCAGCCCTTTGAGCCTGCTCCGCCATTCAATTTGATCATGGCTGATCATTAGATTCAATTTTGTGATCCCACCTCCAACCCCTTGACTCCATATTCCTCAATCCCTTTGATCAGCAACTCACAAAACTGTCAAAAAGTGCTACCATACAGGGAACTGGAGGAGATAGAAACAGAAAGGAAGTTGGCGGGTTGGGGGGGGGCACGGTTGGTGGGGTCGCGTGATGTAAGTACCGGAACAGCTGTGTTTTTGTAAGCTCTGGGGCTACTCATCTTTTAACTCATTTTTTTTATCTTCATGCACAACCCATGAGTATTTAATTTTGGAAAATATAGTCTGTGCTTTCTTCCTGGAAAACCCCGGTGATGGTCAGCCGAGCAAAGACGAAAAATCCTTATCTGATCAAGGTGGTCAGAGGCGGCCCAGATGGGGACTTGTTCGCAGTGGCCGTTTAGCTGGCGAACAGGGCTCACGCTCTGACAATGCCGAAGACATTGAGATGTTGGCTGCCATTGTGAATAAGGTTGTGGAAAACAGCCACAGCCCCCATTCCCACAAATCACTGGCGCCCACATTGATGAACTGCAAAATATCTGAGAGAGAATAAATGAAGCAAAGGAAAGAATCCCGTCAGTCGAGCGGGAAATTTCATTGGTGGAAGCTTCAGTTCTTGGAAATCCTACTGCACCGGGGTTTTCCAGGAAGAAAGCACCCTGGTTAATTCAGGGACAGGAGGCTGGAGAAAAAGTGTCCCTGCTTATTATTATTATTTATTATTAGTGTCACAAGTAGGCTAACATTAACATGGCAATCAAGTTACTGTGACACTCTAGTGCCTGTTTGGGAGAATTTAGCATGTGGGAGAATTTAGCATGGCCAATGCACCTAACCCCTACGTCTTTCGGACTGTGGGAGGAAACTGGAGCATCCTGGCAAAACCCATGCAGACATTGGGAGAATGTGCAGACTCCACACAGATGGTGACCCAAGCCGAGAATTGAACCCAGATCCCTGGTGTTGTGAGGAAGCAATGCCAACCACTGTGCCACCGTGCCGCCCACATCTCCCGAGGGGAACTGAGGATAAATTCCTGACTGAATTTGAGAAGTGGCTGCCACACTTTCACAATCTCACTTTGAACCTTGATTCAAATTCCATGAGGCATGTTTCATCCGTCCTTCAAGGCCTGGTGTCAGTCAACGATCCTGATTGTCGTTCTTACGTTTTGTTTTAACCTTGGTGTTCATCAAGAAAGGCTGGAGGAGGTCGGACGCGATGGGACCTCGCCACCTGCCGGGGCCTAGGTCTCTCTGCATTGAGACTTCTGGGCGACATCACGATGGAGGTGAAGAGGCTTTGGTGAATTTTTGGATGGTTGATGTTGCTCAAAAATCCGCTCATGGCTTTGGCCTCTCCAAGTTCTATGGATGACTATATTATCCTGCAGTTCATCATTAATCCTGCACTTTTATCCCTTTTGCTTATATCCTGATTTTTATGATGTTGTCTTTTATCCTGACAATGGTGTATGATAAATGAGAACTGAGACGTATATTGCTTTGTTATCCTCTTATCCTTTGAAAATCAGACATACATTCATTTATTTATGTTGGAATTTATCCACCAGTACAGCCTCGCAGTGAAGTGAGGGAGACATTAGTTTAGAGCATGAAACTGTTTGCATTTAGTTTTGGTCTGGATGTATGGGAAGGGGGAACGGGGTGGATAAGGGGGTCTGTCTGCCTTGTTTCTGTCCCTGTATCAAATTCAAATCCTTGGGATTCACTGTTTGCAGTGCGGAGATGTTTTCTTGTTTGTAGACTGATAATGGGTCTCCTTTGTTCGATTGGGGAGCATGTTAGATTGGTTGTATGACATTAGAGTTTAATTTTATGATATTTAATTTTATGTTCTTTTTGTGCCGTAATCCTTACATTTACAGTAAAGGAGTACACTTTTTGATACCTTTTACCTTACTTATGGATAAGATGAGTGGCACCACAACGGGGAGGTGGGAAGTGATAAGATATGGAGGAGGTGGGTAAGACAATATAAGTCCTCAGAGTGGGTGAGGAAAAGCCCCCATTAGAACTTATGGTATCTTTTGTACTTTTGTCATTTTGGAGTTAAAGAATCCTTATTGGTCTCCTGTTAAGATGCAGACAGATTATGTATCTTAGTAAAGATTGGGTTTTATTGTAGTTGGTGCCATTGGTGCAGCTGGAGTTGGGAGAAATAGTTACTTGTGCATGCTCGAACCTTCTCAGTGAATCCTTGGTTATCTTGCTTTATTGGGTTGGTTTCCTATATTTTCTTAGCTGTACGAATAGTGACAGTTGTTACCTGGTAATGTGGCTTTTGGAATGTATGTTAGTAAATTATCCTGTTGTTAAGGTTTCTTTGATGAGAGGGAATGAGTTGTATCCTGTTGAAGGTAAGGCTAAGCAGCATCCAATTTGGGCCTAAAGATGGGGAAGTTTGTTCTGTTTGAAGTCCAAGAGTGGTGTGAATATTCCTGACCTGTCGGTCCTTCTCTTATTGTGTTCTGGGTCCATGCTTAGTGTTGGTGGATAAGTTAGGGCAGTTGTAACTGTGATTAGCTGGATCAGTGGAATACACTGGATGGGGGAAGAGGTTGCCTTCTCCCGTGATGTTGAAGTGGGGACTTCTGGACAATTCTACTCTCTGAGGTTAAAGTTCCTCTGGGGGAGGCAGCGTCATATCTTGTTGTCTGTGAGCCTAACTGCTTGAGTTCTACATTTTTATTAAAGTATCTCTTCAAGGGGAGGCAGTGGTATAGTGGTATTGTTGCTGGACTAGTAATCTAAGGACCCAGGGTAATGCTCTGGAAACCCAGGTTCGAATCCCACCATGAAATTTGAGTTCAATTTGAATTCGATAAAAATCTGGAATTAAAAGTTTAATGAAAACTGTGAAACCATTGTCGATTATCATAAAAACCCATCTGGTTCATTAATGTTCTTTAGGGACGGAAATCTGCCATCCTTACCTGGTCTGGCCTACATGTGACTCCAGACCACAGCAGTGTGATTGATTCTTTAATGCCCTCAAGGATGGGCAATAAAATCTAAACCAGCCAGTGACACCAACAAAAAGAAAGGAAAATGAAGTGGAGGATGTGCTGGCTGGAGGAAGTATCTATGAGTTTGTCCTCGTGTTCCTCTGTCTCCAGGATCTCTTCTCTTTATTTGGGTAAGTAGGGCACGGATGCAAACTCCAACTTGTTATAATTAATCCTATAGGGTCTTCCTTATCTTGTTGGGAGGAGTAGGACTGTACCTTTCCCTGAGATATCCCATTTGTGGATGTCTTGATGATTCTTCTTCTGCCTGTTGGTAGTGTCTTTTTTGTAGAAAACAGGTTAATTTTTTCCAACTGATGGTGGGGTTTGAACACTGCCCCCAGTTTTGGAAGGTGAATGAGGTTTGTTTTGCTGTGAGCCCAAGTGTGGTGTGAGTGAGAATCCTTTGGTTGTTCCGTTATCTACGTTAACATCCCTTACTGCCTTTGGCGCTGTAGGTAGGAGCAACAGCTCATTTGAAAATCCGTAGCTGGGAATGTGGAGACTATATTATGTTATAAAGGGGATAGTCTGCCTCCCCCCACCCCCCCAACCTTCTGCAGGGCATCTGACAGATCCTCTTCATGAGGTGGAAGGTCTGCCGTTACGTGCAAGAATGTTCTGATGCAACAGACACCTCCTGACGCTGAACGATGCCCTCATAAGAACAGGATATGACACTCGACTCATCGATCGACAGTTCCAACGCGCCACAGCCAAAAACTGCGCCGACCTCCTCAGAATTCAAACACGGGACACGGTGGCCACAGTACCCTTCATCATTCAGTACTTCCCCGGAGTGGAGAGGCTACAACATCTTCTCCGGAGCCTTCAACATGTCATTAATGAAGACGAACATCTTGCCAAGGCCATCCCCACACCCCCACTTCTTGCCTTCAAACAACTGCACAACCTCAAATAGACCATTGTCTGCAGCAAACTACCCAGCTTTCAGGAGAACAGTGACCACTACACCACACAACCCTGCCACAGCAACCTCTGCAAGATGTGCCGGATCATCAAAACAGATGTCATCATCTCCTGTGAGAACACCATCCACCAGGTATACAGTACATACTCTTGCAACTTGGCCAATGTTGTCTACCTGATACGCTGCAGGAAAGGATGTCCCGAGGCGTGGTACATTGGGGAGACCATGCAGATGCTACGACAACAGATGAATGAACATCGCTCAACAATCACCAGGCAAGACTGTTCTCTTCCTGTTGGGGAACACTTCAGCAGTCATGGGCATTCGGCCTTTGATCTTCGGGTAAGCGTTCTCTAAGGTGTCCTTCATGACACACAACAGTTCAGTTGCTGAGCAGAGACTCTTAGCCAGGTTCCGCACACATGAGGACAGCCTCAATTGGGATCTTGGGTTCATGTCACACTATCTGTAACCCCCACAACTTGCCTAGACTTGCAAAATCTTACTAACTGTCCTGGCTGGAAACAATACACATCTTTTTAACCAGCGCTTAATGCTCTCTCCACTAACATTGTCTGTACCTTTAAGACTTGATTAGCTGTAAATACTCACATTCCAATTATTGATATAAATTGAGTTTGTGTATTTATATGCCCCGTTTGTGATCAGAGCTCCCACCCACCAGACGACGGAACAGCCAGTTCCAAAAGGTAGTTGTGTTTGCTACAAATAAGCCTATTGGACTTTAACCTGGTGTTGTGAGATTTCTTACTGTGTTAAGTGTGAGACCCAGAGGTGAGTTTAGATATCTAGGCTATGTAGCTCTGCTTCTGTTATCCTGTATATATGAGAGTGCACTGTCAAGCCATGTTTTGTGCCTGTGGTCAGATCCCGACATCCCCCTTTCTCTGGGGTATCATTTTACAGTTTGAAGGTCTTAAGATGCTGCTGGCTTAGGTCTTGTGTGGTTGTATCTGACAACCATAAGAGATCCTGTATGTTCTGGAACTCTGTCTTGCTATTTGTGGGTGAAGATGTGTACCACTGTGTCACGTGCGCATGGCTTTATCCTGCTATCTCCCACTCTTTGTAATATCCGTTCAATATCCTTGTGAAAGAAGGCACCAAGTACAGCAACGAATGGTGATTGATAATTTGAACCAATTGCATTAGTGGTTGCTGGTCTGTTCCATCACACAATAAACCAAAAATAAAAATAGAAATACAGTGAGTTTGGTTATGGGCAGCATGGTGGCACAGTGGTTAGCACTGCTGCCTCACAGCGCCAGGGACCTGAGTTCAATTTCAGCCTTGAGTGGAGCAATAATTATTCTATACTGTACTGGGTTTTGGAGGTTTGTTGACATGCAGTAAATTGCAAAGGGGAAAGCCTACAATATAAACATTTGAAAAAAAAGAAACACTCGGAACAGGTTAAAATTAAGAGAAAAGAAACGTGATTAGGAAATTATTTTCTTATTGTGAAGACTCCTTCTAGCAGAACCTAAGAACAAAAGATAAAGCAAGCTGTGATATGGAGCAGAGGGTGTTTATACAGGAGAAGGTAGGAGAATGAGCTCGAATTCAAAATATATGCTGTGTGAAACAGGATGAATAATGAAGTACTTAAGGGTGTGAAAGTGACAGAAGTCTGAGAGGAGGTGACAGTGACAAGGCGGTGAAAATAAATATGAGGCGCATTGAGGACTTGCTTATAAGCATAAGGAAGTAAAGAAGGAACTTGAATTTATAAAGCACCTCACCCTTTGCCCCAAGTGTTTTATTGGTACAGACAGCCTTCAGACTTATGACACAAATAGTTCCTGAAAAACCATGACTTAAATCAAAATGTCAGAACTCAGAACTGATTTTCCACAAGAACAATGTTAAAAATGGGGGATTGGTTCCTGAACAAAGGCCCAATATCCTATTTTCACCATAATAGCCCAGAACTTTTATAAAAAGAATAATAGAACAACATTAACGTATTCACGTTGCAAGTAAAATCATATTGAAATTCAAAATCTCACAGTAAATTTAAACTACAAATAGAAATAAGGTGAATTTGGGTATAGACGGCATGGTGACACAGTGGTTAGTTCTGCTGGCTCACAGTCCAGGGACCTGAGTTCAATTCCAGCCTTGGGTGACAGTCAGTGTGGAGTTTGCATGTTCTCCCTGTGTCTGCACTGATTTCTTCCAGGTGCTCTGGTTTCCTCCCACAATCCAAATAAGTAGGGTAGGGGGATTGGCCATGCTAAATTGTCCCTCGGTGTCTCAACATGGGCAGGTTAGGGGGATTTATGAACAGGTGGTGGCCTCGTGGTATTATCACTGGACTAATAATCCAGAAGCTCAGCTAACATTCTGGGGACTTTGGTTCGAATCCCATCATAGCAGATGGTGAAATTTGAAGTCAATAAAAAATGGCCGGAGTTAAGGATCTGCTGATGATCATGAAACCAATGTTGATTGTCAAAAAAAACCCGATCTGGTTCACTAATGTCTTTTAGGGGAGGAACTCTACTGTCCTTACCTGGTCTGGCTGATAAGTGACTCTGGAGCCACAGCAATGTGGTTGACTCTCAACTGCCCTCTGAAATGGCTTAGTTAGCCATTCAGTACAAGGGTGACTAGGAATGGGCAATCAATGCTGGCCAGCCAGCGACGCCCATGTCCCACAAATGAATTTGGCCATGGGAAATGTGTGGGGTTACAGGGGATAGGAGAGGGGGCGCTGGGTAAGATACTCTGTCAGAGAGTCAGTGCAAACCCGATGGGCTGAATAGCCTCTTTTGCACGCTATGAATTCTATGAGAATATCATCCAACTATTTGAATAGCTTGACTGAGTGCTAATGGAAAACAGGAGCATGCAAAATCAGAAGCTAAGAACCCAGCAATGGGCAGAAAGAGAATCTGTTGCTAACTGAAGTAGATGAAGGTTGACCCAGGGAAAGCCAAGATGATGTGGAATGAGACAAAGGTTGGCAACCCACAGCAAATATTCCTATCCAGGTCTTCAGGGATGTCACACTGGCAGAGATATAGTGATCCCGATCATTATTAAGCTGTTTAACATGCTGATTCCAAGGAAAACAATCAAAATTGACCCCAATGTTTATTTTCACACATCAACCTCCAAAGAGGGATTGCAGAGCTCGATCGCATTGGTATTTTTCTGCAGGTTCATTTCTGTACAATGGGATATGTAGCTCTTCAACTTGTCCTGCTACTCTTGGGTGTCTGCCTTTTTTTAGCCTTGACAAAGGCTGCAAATTTGTTGAGATACTTTTGTGTATTAATGCAGTTAATTCGCTTGTACAGCAAAGAGAAAAGGATGGAAAGTGGATACACAGTGGGTTAATTAACCAGTCTATGGAACTTTATCAGGTGTTGCTTGCTTAGCATCCAGGATAGAAGAGCGGGAAAATTTTGCAAATGCCTCTGATTATATCACCATGTAATCATGTGATACACCACACAAAGGTATATTGGTTTACAATACGTAACAGATACCTTTGTGAGGCTCTTTAGAAATGTTCTGAATTTTTGTCCAGTCCTAATACTGGCCCTGTGTAATTAGCCCCACTCCTTTAACTTTGACCCCCACACCATTTCCTTTTCCAGTGTCAGCTGAGTTTATATTTTTGCGAATGATGATAGAAATAACCTTGTGCTCTGTATGAAGGATTGTTGGCCTGAGTGGGATTGTTGCTGGTACAGGCTCGATGGGCCAAATGGTCTCCTTTTGTACTGTAGGGATTCAATGATTCAATAATCATCATGGTAAGGACAGTTCAAATAACCAAAACTAAACATTTCTGAGACACCATGGTCTTAGCAATAACAGAATCATGTCTGTAATCTAATGGTCTGGCACATACCTCACTACTTGATTATCCATAAGCTAGGAAAGACTTCCCGGTTCAACTGAGAATGTAGAAGGTCATGTGAGAAATAGCAGTAGGATATGTTAGAATGAAGCACCAGGCTAGTAAAGAAACAGGATAGGCCCAGCTGTGTACTAAACATCTAAAGCAGCTGTCTATAGACATGGTTAAGTGTTCCCACAGCCACAGTCCAAAGTTCCATAGCCTTACTACATCCATTTAAGCATGTTTGTGTACAACAAGGGACAGCAGGCTCCATGAAAATAGAAACATAGAAACTAGAAGCAGGAATAGGCCATTTGGCCCTTCAAACCTGCTCCACCATTCATCTTGATCATGGCTGATCATTGAATTCAATATTCTGATCCCTCCCTTCTTCCCATATTCCTTGATCTCTTTAGCCCCAGGAGGTATATTGAATTTCTTCTTGAAATTCGATGGTGGTGAATTCCACACATTCACCACTCTCTGGGTGAAGAAAGTTCTCCTCATCTCAGTTCTAAAAGGATTACCCATTATCCTCAAACTGTGACCCCTAGTTCTGGACTCTAGTGTCCTCTAGATGGTCTCACTATTGACAATGACAGTGCCCAACCAATATGTCACTGGAGACAGCATTACACTCAAATGATTAATCACAGTAACTTCACTGCAGTGTTAATATATGTTTACTTGTGACATTAATAAATAAACTTAAAACTTAAACATCCAGGATGGGAGAGTTCTCTTGCTGGTAGCCTTGCCACTGAATTGACAAAAATAATTTCCCCCTCCGATCTCTACCATCAGGAAAAAAACAAGGGCAGTACTGTTGTAGGAACGTTATGGCCTTTAAGTTCCTGTTCACGCAACTCACAATCCTAACTTGGACATAGAAAGCCCAACCTTCAGTATTGCTGGGTTGATTCCTGGACTTTCCGACCTAACACCCTTTTGGGAGCACCAGAATCACAAGGGCAGCAGCAATTCAAAGAGAAGACCCATTTCACTTTCTCTGAGCAATGAGGTGTGGGCAATAAACATGGCTTTGTCAATTTCATTCACATCCTTGAAATAACTTTTCTTTTAAATGAATGCTGTATGCACTTGAGTTTCAGACAAATTATGAAGCAAGTGTAGATTAGCACTATGATTAGCGCTGCTGCCTCACAGTGCCAGGGGCCCAGGTTCGATTCCCAGCTTGGGTCACTGTCTGTATGAAGTTTCAATGTTCTTCCCGTGTCTGCGTAGGTTACCTTTGGGTGCTCCGGTTTCCTCCCACAGTCTGAAAGACATGCTGGTTTGGGTGCATTGACCTGAACAGGCAACTGGGGGAATTTCACAGTAACTCCATTGCAGTGATAATGTAAGCCTTACTTGTGACTAATAAGTTAACTTTAATTAAAATTGAGATGTTCACTGATACTGCAGCTCTTCAGCTACAGAAGCAATCCGTAGCCCATGCAGCAAGACCTGGACAACTTTCAGGCTTGGGTTGATAATTGGCAGACCAAGCATGTGTCAGACAAGTGCCCAGGTCCTCTGCAGACAGTGAAAATCCAGCTATCTCCCCTTGACAGCCAATGGCATCACCATCACTGAGTTCTCTAACTGTCAGCATCCCAAGCAATAACCATTGATCAGAAACTGAACTGGACTAGTCAATTGATTGACAATTCATCTGCGAGTAACTTGCCTCCTCACTCCCAAAAGCCTGTTCACTATTTACAGGGCCCAAGTCAGGTGTGTGATAGAAAGTGCTCCACTTCCCTGGATGAGAGCAGATCCTACAACATTCAAGAAGCTCAACACCATTCAGTACATAGCAGCTCGCTTGAAGGGCAACCCATCCACCACCTTAAACATTCACTTCCTTTATTACCAGCACACAGTATGAGCACTATGCTCTATGTATGAGATGCATTGCAGCAATTCACCAAAGCTCCTTCCACAGCACCTTTTCAAACCAATGATCTTTAATACTTAGGACAAGGGCAGCAGGCTCATGGGAACACCACCACTTTCAAGTCACCCTCCAAGCCATACACAAATGCTGACATGGAGCTATATCACCGTTCCCAGACTGCCCCTGGGTTAAAATCCTGGAACTCCCTCCCTAACAAAACTGTGGGTGTACCTATGCCACATGGACCACAGCAGTTCAAGAAGGCAGCTCACCACCATCTTCTGAAGGGCAATTCAGAAGGGGCGGCACGGTGGCACCGTAGTTAGCACTGCTGCCTCACAGCACCAGGAACCCGGGTTCGATTCCTGGCTTGGGTGACTGTCTGTGTGGAGATTGCAAGCTCTCCCTGTGTCTAGGTGGGTTTCCTCTGGGTACTCCAGTTTCCTCCCACAGTTGAAAGATGTATGGGTTAAGTGGATTGGCTATGCTAAATTGCCCCATAGTGTCAGGGAGAATAGCTCGGGTAAATGCATGGGGTTACAGGGATAGGGCCTGGGTGGGATTGTGGTCGGTGCGGACTCGATAGACCGAATGACTTCTTTCTGCAGTATAGAGATTCTATGATTCTGTTCTACTCAATGAATTAGGGATGGGCAATAAATGATGGCCTAAACAGTGATGCTCACAGCCCTAGGATTAATAAAACAAAATGAGCTGATAATCTGACAATGAGAATTAGCCCCAAGATTTCTAAAATAATTTCACAATAGCGTGATTAAACTTACCTACGTCATCGTATTGTGTTCATTTAAGGGGCTTAATGAGTGATTTGACAGTATATCCTCAACCCTCTTTCCCCCAGCAAGGATTTTGCCAGCTGAAAGAAATTTCCAATTACCTTGGCGGGGGGGGGCCATAATTTGAAATGTCACAGTCTGAGCATGTGCAACATGGAGGATATCCCAGCATGCACGAGTGGACAATTCTCAATTGTAAGCATCGCCTTTCAGAGTTAATACTCAACCCTTTATTTATTCCTCTGAAGAATTAGAAGATCTAGATAGAGGATATATTTTGGAAACTTTTTTCAAGATAAGAATAACACAGCCGAATAGATCTTGTAAGTGAAGGCTGCGTATTTGAAAACTGCAAACGTGTGACATGAAATTTTTCATCTAATGTGGTAATTGGCTAAAGAGTCAAAGGTAAGGTGAAGAGAATTCCTTTTTAATGCAGCGAGTTATTTTGATCTGGAATGCACTGCCAGAAAGGATGGTGGAAGCAGATTCAATAGTAATTTTCAAAAAGACATTGAATAAATACTTGAAGGGAAGTAAATTGCAGCACTATGCAGAAAGAGCAGGAGAGTAGGTCTAGTTAGCTTAATGTCGGTGCTCAGAAAGGCATTAAAGTCCTGATTCAAAGACGTCATAGAAAAGCGTCAAACATCTTTTTTATTATTCATCTGGCTGGAGAAGCAATTTATGTCAAGGTTAACAATCTATTCAGCTGATACAGTGTGACTGGTTGCATTGTGGATCTTTCAGGGCAAGAGCTCAGTATATGAGCAATTGTTGGATGGCCACAGTCACAATTTGAGCTGTTCCTCATGTTCCACTTGTGGGAAAAATGGCCACCACTTCCCTGGCCTGTCCTCAAGTGACTGTGTGTCGTCTAAATTTTCTGCGTCGAGAGGTAGGGCTTTTGCCAGTTTGGAAGGGATGAAATGTGTTCCCGTAGCGGCTATCAAATTTTAGACGGGTGCTTGGGTTTTCTTCCTGAGGTCCTGTGTGAATGGGGGACCTCTGTTAGGTGTCAGCCGCTTGTGGTATTCGAGAAGGACGTTTCCCTTGTGAACATTAGGAGGTTCAATCTTTTTTAATATTCATTTGTGGGACATAGACATTGCTGGCTGACCAGCATTTATTGCCCATCTCTGGTTGCCCTTGGAAAGTCAATCACATTGCTGTGGCTCTGGAGTCACATGTAGGCCAGACCAGGTAAGGACGGCAGATTTCCTTGCCTAAAGGGAACCAGTTGTGTTTTTCCTGACAATTGACAGTGGATTCTTAATTCCAGATCTTTTACTGAATTCAAATTCAATTATCTGTCATGGTGGGATTCAAACTTGCGTTTCTAGAACATTAGCTGAGTTTCTGGATTAATAGTCTAACGATAATACCACTCGGCCATCACTTCTCCTTAGCACAGGAAGCTAAAATGAGGAAGGGAGGTAGCAACCTTTCATGACATCCTCCATTTGAAGTAAGTTGTTCAACCTGTGAAAGAATGATATTAAAAAGGTAACCGAACCCTGGCAACCAAATTCTCAGTCCAAGCAGTAAAAACCTCTGGGAAAATGGATTTAACAACTCAAATATAATGAAGAATAGTCAGCATGGACTTGAAAAGTGAAACAAGTTCGTGATCAGCCTCGTCGAATACTTCGAAGAAGTAACAGAAAGCCTAGACAGGGATAATACAGTGACTGTAATCTACATGACCTTTCGAAAGCCCTTTGATAAAGTACTGCATAGTAGACTCACGACAAAGGTCAGAGCTTGTGGAGTCAAATAGCAGAATAGATAGAAAACTGCCAATTAACCAGAGGTGAAAAATAGTTACTCAGGCTGGTGGAAGCTGGGAAGAGGATTGTTTCACAGGGCTTGGTACTGGGACCATTTATTGTCACCATTGTTCACCATTTATATAAGCGATTTGAAATCAGGATTGGAAGTACAATATCAAAGTTTGTGGGTGACATGGAATTGGCAGTTAGAGCTAATACTGTGGAAGATTGCAATAAAATATAAGAAGGCATTAACACTTGTGCAATATGAGTGTCAACATGGCAACTTTCTTTCAGTATAGATTACAGTGAGATACTGACTGGAATTCTCCGGCCAGTCATGCTGGTGGGATTCTCTGTTCCTGCTGGTGGCGCACCCCCTGCCAAGGGTTTCCCGGGAAATCTCATGGACAGTGGCATGACCAACTTCATTGAGGTGTTAATGTAAGCCTACTTTTCGTACTAATAAATAAACTTAAACTCCACAGAAAAGAATTGTGACCTAATAGAGATCATTAAAATGATGAAGGATTTAATAGCTTAGATGTACAGAAGACGTTTTCCACTTCTGGGGAAAGCCAAAACTGAGTCTTAAATATAAGATTATAAATTCAATAGGAAGTTCAGGAAAAGAGCTTATTTATTCACAGAGGGGTGAAAATTTGGAACTACCACATGAAATAGTTGAGGCGATTAGCATATAGTGTTTAAGTGGATGCTTGATAATTGCATGACGTAAAAGAGTAGAAGGATATGTTAATAGGACGAGATGAAGTAAGGTAGGAGAGAGCTTGGGTGGAGCATAAATACCTACATAGATTTCTGGGGCTGAGTAGTGTGCAGTAAATCTATGCAGATCTGTGTAAGTCTGTGTAATGATTATACATCATGCTGGCCTTTTATTGATCCAGCTGCAGTGGGTAAAGGAAATGAAGGGATGGTAATCTGAATTATTGAAGCATACTGATGCAAAAATATTTCACATGTGAAATATTATGTCCTCTGTTGCAGTGCAATTAAACTTTAAGACATTACCTAAATTTTGACCAAACATTAAAGCAAAGCTTCCCGATGCATCAGGCCATTCTTCCCCTGAACTCCAGGCTATCCATGATGGCACAGTGGTTAGCACTGCTACCTCACAGTGCCAGGGACCCAGGTTCAATTCCAGCCTTAGGTGACGGTGTGTGTGTGTGAAGTATGTATGTTCTCCCCGTGTGCTTCAGTTTTCTCCTGCAATCCAAAGATGTGCAGGTTGGTTGGATTGGGCATGCTAAATTGTCTCTTTGTGTCCCAAGATGTGTCGGTTAAGTAGATTAGTGGGGTAAATACAGGGGGTTATGAGGATAGGACCTGGGTAAGATCCTCTGTTGGAGGGTCGATGCAGACTCAGTGGGCTGAATAGCCTCCTTCTGCACTGTAAGGATTCTATGATTTCCTCCTCTACATGCCAGTACCAGCAAATGTCAGTTATGAATCAATGTTGCTTATCGTCTTGCCGCACTTGTTAAAAGTGAAGAGATAAAAGGTAACAATGACAAGGGCCCTGAAATTCTGCAGGAACATTCCTGGCTTCCACCTGGCTCAAGAGCTGGTCTAGCAAAGTCCTTGGAGCTGCTCCTGATCTGTCACAATAGCTTTCACAGTAGAGACCTCCATGATGCATAAAAACCTGCATGATACAGCACTTCTGGCAAAGTTGTCTTGGTGGAGCACATAATTCACAAAGGTTTGGACTTTTCAGTCTATAGTGAAGGAATGACATTCACTATTTACCACACTGACTGCAGCCCACAAATGTTTCTCAGGCATTTGAGCACACACTTGCTCAAATCTGGTACCTAATCCTGTGCAGTGTCGCTACATCTATGGTGTCCGTGAACAGAACAGGAAGCAGAGGCTCTTGAACTGCCCAGATCAAAGATCCCTAACCAAGCCAAGCAAAGTTTAAACCAGAAATTACAAAGTATATATCAGAGTTAAATGGGCACAAAAAATGGGAAAGTCAAATGGGATTAAAGGAAATAAAATATGGCCAGAAAAAGAGAAAGAAATTCTTTTAAATTTTTTAAATCCAAAATTCCAACATCTGAAGGAATGAGAGTCCACACTTATAAAATCAACATTTCTGAGCAAGAATGAAGTTTGGCAGAAAAAAAATTACTTATCATATTGTTAAAATTCACTTACTCTTGAAGCCAGGCAGCCCTAATATTTTCTGGTGTCTTTAATGAGGAACTAATGAGCAAATAAGTACCCCATGTTAATGTGATTGATTTCAGCACTGAGCCTATCATCAAGGACTGTTATAGTGCATTCTACTTAGATAGAAGGAATGTCTGACATCAAATTCCGGCCTTTTTCAGCTTAACTGCATATCTACAGATGTCATAAGCTACTACCTGTTATAGTGGCTGTTAGCCTCACTTTATTTTCCTGTGTAAAATTCAGGTAAACATATTATAAATGTCTCCAGCAGTTGCAGTCCTTTCATGAATGTCCATATGATCATGGTTAACGTTGTTAAGCTCTTGAGTATAAACAGTTGGACAGCTTTATCATTAATCAGTTTTTTTTGAGAGGAAGGCAACTAAATGTTTTATTCAATTTATTTTGGTAATTTTAAGGCCTGTTATGGAAATATTTTGTAAAGAAGGAAATGGAGATCCCATTAATCTTTACTTGACCTGCATTCTAAACAGTTGGACAGTAAAAGCAATGTGCCTTTATTTATTTAAGTATCGGTGGGAACACAATTATTTATCTGCCTGCAGCAGTAAAGGAAAATGAACAACTCATTTCCCCAGAACCAATCAAAAATCCTTTGCATTACTGTCACTGGTGAAATCTGTCACAAATCACTTTCCAGACTGCTTCAGAGCCAGTATATACCCTTCCCCCACTTCCATGTTATTGGACTCCCGTTCAGCAGTTATTAATGAGGCTAATGAGACTTATTACTGAATGAGTTAAAATTGCCCTATTTATCTCTGAAAGTTTGGGGCCAGAAAAAGGAAAAAGAATGTGTCTGATACTCCTTTTTAAAGTTTATTTGGGGAGGAAATGGCCTAGTGGTACTATCGCTAGACTACTAACGCAGAAACTCAGCAAATGTTCTGGACACCCTGATTCAAATCCCACCATGGAATTAGAATTCAACAAACAAAAAATCTGGAATTAAGAACCTATTGATGACAGTGAAATCATTGTCAATTGTCAGGAAAAACTCATCATTTAGGGAAGGAAATCTGCCATCCTTACCTGGTCTGGCCTATATGAGACTCCAGAGCCACAGCAGTGTGGTTGACTCTCAACTGACCTCTGAACAAGTGCAATTAGGGATGGGCAATACATGCTGGCCAGTCAATGACACCCATGTGCGTTCCATGAATGAATTAAAAAAAACTCATGTCTGCTGGAAAGTTTGCAGTTGTCCTTGTCAATCTAGTTGTACATCTTTCACTTCTGGTGGGCTGGTGGAATGATGGTAGAAAAATACATCAATTGTACTTGTCAATCTAGTAATAAGCTTATCGTCATTTTCATGCAATTTAGTGATAATGATGTCACTGGCTGACGGCGATCTAACAACTTTGATGAATTTTGTGTACACAGATGACCAGTTGAAGTTTGTGCTTCCAATTAGTCATAGAATCCATACAGTGCAGAAGGAGGCCATTCAGCCTACTGAAGCTGCACTGACTCTCCGAAACAGCATCTTACCCAGGCCAACTCCCTCACTCAATCCACTCACACACATCCCTGGACACTCTGAGGCAATTTATCATGGCCAGACAGCCTAACCTGCACATTGTTGGACTGTGGGAGGAAACCAGAACACCAGGAGGAAACCCACACAGACACCATAGAACCAAAGAAAATTTACAGCTCAGAAACAGGCCTTTTGGCCCTTCTTGTCTGTGCCGAACCATTTTTTGCCTAGTCCCACTGACCTGTACTTGGACCATATCCCTCCACACCCCTCTCATCCATGTACCCGTCCAAGTCTTTCTTAAATGTTAAAAGTGACCCCGCATTTACCACTTTATCTGGCAGCTCATTCCACACTCCCACAACTCTCTGCGTGAAGAAGCCCCCCCACAATATTCCCTTTAAACTTTTCTCCTTTCACCCTTAACGCATGCCCCCTGGTTTTTTTCTCCCCTAGCCTCAGTGGAAAAAGCCTGCTTGCATTCACTCTATCTATACCCATCAAAATCTTATACACCTCGGGGACACGGGGAGAATGTGCAAACTCTGCGCAGACAGTGACCCAAGGCTGGAATTGAACATGGGTCCCTGGCGTTTGGAGACAGCGTGCTAACCACTGTACTACCAGTAAGTGAGTCCAGTGGAGTTTGTGCATCTCCTTGGCCCACTGAGGTTGGTGGGTCTTTCTTTTGGTTGAGGTATTAAACTGATTTCTTGTGGTGCAGTGGATATCATCCTACCTCTGAGCCAAAAACTTCAGGTTCGGGCTCCAAGACTTGATGGCCAAGGCAAGTGCATTCATCCACTTGTCTGTTTTCCTCTCTACAGATGCTGACAGTTGAGTATTTATGACAGTTTTTAATTTCTGACTTCTGCAGTATTATGCTTTTGAATTTTAATGTTCCATTTTCACAAAGAAAATTGCTCAAGTTTAAAAGTTAGCAAAACACCACTGGTTTTGTATCATTGGTAAATGTAATAATCATGCGAGCAATGTTTTGAAACTGTGTTAAAAATCCTTTTTATTGCTGAATGCCTTTGGGATATCCTAGGGGGGACATTTGTGTTTTTTTTTAGTAGAAAGCTTTTAAGTTTTCAATGCAAAGATGCCAATTGCAGAGTTCAGATGTTCAGTTGTTTCTTCAGTGTGAGACAGATTTCTTCTATTACTACGTCCCAGATTCCTGGAAGTTATCACTGGAGAATGCCAGCTACCTACTGGCTGTGGAGAAACAGTTCTCTGATATTGTTTAGGTGACAATGCCTGCATGTCCTAATTTCAGATGGTTAACGTTTAATGCATAGGCATTGTTTTCAAGTTATCGATGAACTAGAGTTTTCTCTAATTAAATACTGGGGAGATTAAAGTTGTCTTACTCAGCATCTGCAATAACTCGTGCTTCGATGCTGATTCCACTCCCTGTTTATGGCTGAAATGGAGTTTAATGACAAAATCTCTTGTGTGCTGTTTGATCTTGGGCAAACTAAGACTGCCTTTATAATATGTTGCCATTACAGCGCCTATCCATGCTTTTGTTAGCTGTAAGCTCTGTTTTTCCAGTGCCGCCTTCATTAGTCTCCTGAACTCCATCCTTCATGAACTGCAAAACTGCTGTCTGCATTGTAGTCTAAACTTGACTGTCACTCCCACTGACATCCTGTTCTTCAACATTTGAATTTGAAATCCTTGTGCTCTGTTATGTCTCTGACTTACCCAGAGCTCCATCCTAACACACTTCAATTTACTAATTCTGGCTTCCTTCTACCATTAGTGAAATGACCATCAGCTACCTGAGTCCTCTTTGGAACTACAGGTCTCATTAACTACCTTTGCTTTGCTACTTTTCTGCACCTTAAAATTTTTGACTTGATAATCTAACAATTGTTCCTTGTAAAATACCCTCTTGGATCCCTATGTTGAAGGCACTTTATAATTACAAATTGTTTACCATTGGTGAGGCCGCAGCTGGAGTACTGTCTGCAGTTTTGGTCGCCGCACTTACGCAAGGATATTTTGGCCTTGGAGGGAGTGCAGAGGAGGTTTACTAGGCTGATACCGGAGTTGAGGGGGTTGAGCTATGAGGAGAGGCTGAATAAACTAGGCTTGTACTTGTTAGAGTTTAGAAGAATGAGGGGAGATCTTATTGAGACATATAAGATGATGAATGGGATGGATAGGATAGAGGTGGAGAGACTCTTCCCGCTCAGAAAGGACAGTAGGACTAGGGGGCACAGCTTCAAGATAAAGGGGGGGCGGTTTAGAACGGAGTTGAGGAGGAACTTCTTCACTCAAAGGGTGGTGAATCTCTGGAATTCTCTGTGGTGGAGGCTGCCTTGCTAAATATTTTTAAGGCGCGGGTTGATGGGTTTTTGATAAGCGAGGGGATTAAGGGTTATGGGGAGAGGGCGGGAAAGTGGAACTGAGCCACGACAGATCAGCCATGATCTTATTGAATGGCGGGGCAGGCTCGAAGGGCTAGATGACCTACTCCTGCTCCTATTTCTTATGTTCTTATGTTCAAACAGATGGAGTGTCAACCTGCAAATCTTCCCAATATGCCAGTGGTGTGGCATATGGTCAGTCTGTGGTAGAAATAATTTTGGATCCTCAGCCATCACTATCCATAGCTCCAGACCTCATTATGAATGTAGACAGTGCACGTTGCCACAGCAGTTCTGATTCCCTGAGCGAACTGTAACACATACAAACATGCACGCACACACTCCAAGTTGAATTCAGCAGAAATAAAAGATCCCTGTGGGATCCTCTGTATGGTTTGCCAAGCTTCATTTTAAAGTATTTCTGCCTGATGTAACTTATTGTGCTCTACCTTAAGCTAACTTAAGCTAATTTGGCCACATCAGCTTGGAATTCTGGGTTCAGCCTAGAAACTTAGCTACGTTCTCTGAAAGTACAACGTAAGGGAAACAAGCTTGCCCATAGGTAAACAGGAGCTTCGATGGCCACAGAGGCCAGTTGTTGATGCAGCTGGAGACGACTTCTGCCCAGCTTTTTAATAATACAAGATAAGTATTCAGTTATATTATAGACACAGATCGATGTTCAGTTGGTTCGATCCAGTCTATGTTAGAGTTGTTCGATCCAGACTATGTTTTGGGTTTTTGACCAGCACACAGCTAGCTAGCTTTTGCTGCTTTCTTTCTCTCTCTTCCTCTCTCCTAAGTATTTTGCTTTCTGTAAGGTGCTTGTAAAAGATGTTTAAATAAAGGAGTATTTACTTTGAACCAGTCGTGCTCAAGTTTTGTCTGAAGAAGAAGATAACAGACCCTGCAATCCCACAGAGCAATTAAAAGTATAAGTGAAGACATTCTCCCAACCCTAATCAACATTGGTCCCTTAATCAAACAGAATGGGAGTCTGTGTCTGATACTGATGTATATTGAAAAGGCTCCAATTTCCTATTCATGGTGCAGAAGAATTCCATCAGCACGGGAGTCTGTGCCAGGAGCAGCGAAGAGGATTAATGCAAAATCCACGCCGCCTTTTCACGGCACCAGCTGCCGCAACGTAAGCTCAAACAGAATGTTAGTGAATGGGTCATGGGTGGGTGAATGTTGGTGAATGGGTGGGGTGGTGTGGTAAGTTGATGAGGTAAGTGGATAGGATGGCAGGTGGGTGATGTAATAGGTAGCTAGGATTGGCAGGGTAGCAGGTGAATAGGGTGGTGGGCAGGTGGCAGATGAGTGAAGTGGTAAGGTATCAGGTGGGTAGGATGGTATGTAGTAATGTAGTAGGTGGGCAACGTTGGCAGGGTGAAAGAGTGATTAAGCGGACAGGGCGGAAGATGAGTGCCAAGAAGGTCAGGGGAATTGGTGAGGTCAAGGAGTGGGTGGGTCTTAGACGAGTCGGTGGAATCAGTTGTATAGTTACCCAGCTATTAGACCTGGGAAACTATCCAGGTAAGAAAGTTGGAATTGCCCAAAGTTAGACTTGGAGATTTTTTTTGGAGGGACCCAGGTAGCAGGGGAATTGTTGATCGGAAGTTTAAACATTCTGAGAAATTCCCACAGACGTCAGTGAGTCATGAGTTTGGTGGGTTACAACATGCATTTTGGGTTGCACGTTCAGTTTCCAACAATCCAGTGGCCAGAAGATCCGGGCCATTATCTCCTCATTTATCACATTGCAATTTAGAGGACATTGAGGGGCACTGAGTAACTGCAGTGATTCCCTGATATAAATGCTTTAGTAGAATATAGTTGGACTTGTAGAGCATTGAGATGCCCTGAGATGATGACTTGTTCTATATTAATGCAAGCTTGTTTACATGTACTTTTTACCAGTGTGTTTTGTATTATTTGATGGTTCAATGAGACTAATTTTGCTTGCTAATCCATTAAGGTTGGCAGCACGGTAGTACAGTGGTTAACCTCACAGCACCAGGGATCTGCTTGGGTCACTGTCTGTGTGCAGTTTGCACATTCTCCCTGTGTCTGCGTGGGTTTTCTCTGGGTGCTCCAGTTTCCTTCCACAATCCAGAGATGTGCGGGCTGGGTGGATTGGCCGTGCTAAATTGCCTCTTAACGTTAGGGGGACTAGCTAGGGTAAAAGCATGGGGTTATGTGGATAGGGCTTAGGTGGGATTGTAGTTAGTGCAGACTCAATGGGCTGAATGGCCCCTTTCTGCACTGTAGAATTCTGTGATTCTAAGACTTAATTTGCACAGAGATCCAATGTGGTTAATTTATTCCTGATGATTCAGTGTGAGGCGAGCACACTAATATTGGGTTATTTCCATAAATATGTCAATAAATTATAACCTACACACAAAGAGAATAATATTGATCAGGGGACATATTGTATAGACTATAGTGTGATCCTACCCTGATGGTAATGCAATCTCTGGTTTTCACTCTCTATTGCATTGCCAAGCTACCCCCCAGTCACAGTAATCTCCTCAGCTCTGTGGAAGACATGATGGACTGCTCAGCATCATGCAGAGCTGCCAGGCTGTACTGATGGAGTGTTATTCTTGGAAAAGTGTTGAACTGGAAAGGGATCCTTAGGGAATTTCTAATTATGTGGAAATGGAATGTGGAAAAACACAGTCTCAGTTCTAGAGGACATAGGCTGAACACTTCCAAAAACTTTACCAATAACCCGAAATCTCTACTGAGGTGAGGGGGGGAGGTGGTATTGGACACTTGGCTGATGATCGAAAGCTCTTTAGACTCAGGGACATCTTGTCGGATTGCAATTAATTTGAGGTTCTGTCTGGGGTTTGGCAGAGCTTGAGGCTTTGTTTAATCCAACAATCGCTTGGCCAAAAGGCAACAGAGCTACTTCCGCACCAGATCTCTTTATTCTTTCTGCCTCATACTTGCAAAAGGTTAAGCCATCGAAGAATCGGGAACGATGCTTTGCTGCTAATCATACGGCTGTATCTATGCTGCAGAAACAGAAAAACGTAAGATGCAATTCACCGAGGTAATAGAAATACCTCACTGCAAATGTCAAAGGACCAGTTTTCAAATTACAGTAATGAGTAGCAGTGGGAAACTTCATAAATTCACAAAAATTATAGACTTGTGAAACACTTTAATGGTGGTTTGTGTCTGCGGCTTTTCAGGTTCAGCATGATATGCAAGTCTTTGCTCACATTACCCTGAGTTTCCTTTACAAGCTTAATAACTAGGTAATTTGTAACAATGCTAAGGATTGCCTAGAGAGCACCGTTCACTGGATTTTTGGACTCCTGATTCTATTATGTGCCCTCATGTGATCTTCCGCAGTCATTGAATCAATGAATCCCCAAGGTGCAGAAGGAGGCCATTCAGCTCATCGGGCCTGCACTGACAACAATCACCTCATCCCCCTGCCCCCCCACCCCACTCTGCCACCCCCTAGTCCCCCTCACACTAAGGGGCAATTTAACACAGCCAAACAAGCTAACCCGCACATCTTTGGAGTGTAGGAGGAAACCAGAGAACCCGGAGGAAACCCACACAGACACAAGGAGAACATGCAAACTCCACACAGACAGAGAACTGAGGCTGGAATTGAACCCTGGTCCCTGGCGCTGTGAGGCAGCAGTCCCACACTGCGCCACCATGCAACCCACCAGTCGTTGAGTAGTATGGGGACTGTAGCATAAAGTAAAGTCGCCATAGTCCCAGATGACTATAGGCTGCCCTCCCCTTTGAAGGGAAGAGCTGACTGGTGGTGGTTTTAACCTGAGGATCACCACACGTCAAGTGAGGGACAAGCTGAGGAAGTGGGCCCTTCGTGAATAATTTTAGCTGGTACAGGAATTGAACCCACACTGTTGGTGTTACTCTGCATCACTAACCAGCTGTCTACCCAGCTGAGCTAAACTGATCCCCACAGTGGCATAGTGGTTATGCTACTGGACTCCAGAGACTTGGACTGATAATCCACAGATATATGTTCAAATCTCATCATGGTAGCTTAGGAATTGAAATTCAATTTAAACAAAAAGCTATCTGGAAATAATAATAAAAAGCTAGTATGAGTAAAAATAATTAAAAGGAGTAATGAAATGCTAACTGAGGTGTTTAAGGTGATTAAAATAATTGTTTGGGTAGATAAAAAGAAGTCTAGATCAAAAGAGGTCTAGAGAAAAGAAGTCTAGATCAAACCTTAAAGTTAGAAGTAAGCTGTTCAGGGGAGATATCAGAAAACATTTTTTCACATTAAGGGTAGACACAATCTGAAACTCTTACCCCAAAATTGCTATTGAGGCAAGACCAATGTCAAAACTGAGATTTTTTTTATACATGGGTATTAAGGATTACAGGTATTAAGGAACCAAGACCAGTGAATAAAGTTAAGATACAAATCAGCCATAATCAATCGAATGATTGATTATGAAGAGGATCAAGGGGCAGAGGGAACTACCTTTGTTCATACTATTCCAAAACAACCTTATAAATATTGGATTCTCATGAAAACTCAACTGGTTCACTGAAGATTGTTTCAATGAGGCCTTGCTTATAAACGAGTGACTCAAGATAGTCAGTATATTTGTTTCCCTTGAAACTATTAATAGCTATTTATAAAGACTTCATGGCAAGCACATGATTCTAAGGGCACCTATAGTTCTGTCTTGGAGTTTCTTAGTCATCTGACTCCTGATGTGATGTTTGTATCATCACTAACATCATTGTTTCGTTGACATAATCATCAACCCTTTACGAAGGTTTAAGTTTATTAGTGTCACAAGTAGGCTTATATTAACACTGTGATGAAGTTACTGTGAAAATTCCCTAGTCATCGCACTCCAGCACATGTTCGGGTATACTGAGGGAGAATTTAACATGGACAATCCATCTAACTAGCACATCTTTTGGACTGAGGGAGGAAAGCAGAGCACCTGGAGGAAACCCATGCAGACATGGGGAAAACGTGCAGACTCTGCACAGACAGTGACCCAAGCCAGGAATCAAACCTGTGTACCTTGTGCTGTGAGGCAACAATGCTAACCACCATGTGTAACTTGCAGTCTGTTGTAATGTGCCTTTAAGCATTGCCTCTTTAGCATAACCATTAACCCTTTACTCTACAAATTAAGATTAAGTGCTTTCCTTGCCTAATCCAGCCAAAATATGCCTGTAGTTCCACATTAGCATGGTTAATACCTAGCTGCCCCTGAAATGACCTAGCAAATCTTTCAAGGGCAATTAAGAATGGGCAATAAATGGTGGCCTTGCCAGCAACAGCAGTATTTAAACCATTAAAACAGACTAGGCTGGATTTTATGCTTCCGAGCTGGCAGGAATGAAGACAAAAGGCAAGTAAAATCCAGCAGGATTTTACTTAGCTGTCTGAATGAGAGGTAAGGAACTTCAGTTACACAGAAAGATTGGAGAAGTTAGGGCTGTTCTCCTTGAAGGAGAGAAGGTTGTGTGGAGATTTGATAGAAGGATTCAAAATCACAAGGTGTCTGGAAAGTGTAGATAGGGAGAAACTGCCCCTGTTGGTGGAAGAATTGAGAACCAGAGGCACAGATTTAAGGTAACTGCTTAAAGAATGAACAGCAAAATGAAGGAAAGCTTTTCCACACAGCGAGTGGTCAGGATCTGGAATGTTCCAGTTGAGAGTACAGTGGAGGCGGGTCAAGTGAAGCTTTAAAGAGGTTGTTATCTGACTAGGAAGGATTTGCAGGCTCACAGAGAAAAGGCAGGGGAGTAGCAGTAAGTGAATTGCTCCTTCAGAAGAGGGCCAGCACAGATATGACAGGCTGAATGGCCTCTCTCTGTGCTGTATAGAAGCATAGAAAATAGAAGCAGGGCTAGGCCATTTGGTCCTTCGAGCCTGCGCAGCCAATTCATTTTAATCATGGCTGATCATCAAACTCAGTGTCCATTCTATGATTCTGTCAACTTGATTTTCTTAACCATGCAGGAAGAAACCGATGCCATGATATTTAATAAATAAAAATACTTAATTTGAACCAAAATTGGGTGGTACAAATTAAGTGATCAGAATCAGAAAGAAAGATCCGTATTTTTAATTGATCCTTTCCACTTTTCTCTTTCCATTCCTTTCTCACTGGCATCCATTCTCATCCAACAGTAGAAACATAGAAACATTGAAGATAGGAGCAGGAGGAGGCTATTTGGCCCTTCGAGCCTGCTCCGCCATTCATTACAATCATGACTAATCATCCAACTCAATAGCCTGATCCTGCTTTCTCCCCATAACCTTTGATCCCATTCACTCCAAGTGCTACATCCAGCCACCTCTTGAATACATTCAATGTCTTGGCATCAACTACTTCCTGTGGTAATGAATTCCACAGCCTCACCACTCTTTGGGTAAAGAAACGTCTTCTCATCTCCATCCTAAATGGTCTACCCCGGATCCTCAGACTGTGACTCCTGGTTCTGGACACCCTCACCATTGGAAATATCATTCCTGCATCTATTCTGTCTAGTCCTGTTAGAATTTTGTAAGTCTCTATGTGATCTCCTCTCAGTCATCTGAATTCCAGTGAAAACAACCCTAACCTAGTCAATCTCTCCTCATACGTCAGTCTCGCTACCCCCCTGGAATCAGCCTGATAAACCTTCGCTGCAATCCTTCAAGAACAAGAACATCCTTCCTCAGAAAAGGAGACCAAAACTGCATACAGTAATCTAAGTGTGGCCTCACCAAGACTCCATACAATTGCAACAGCACATCCCCGCCCCAGTACTTGAAATCCCTTGCAATGAAGGCCAACATGCCATTTGCCTTCTTTAGGTAGGTGACAAATGGTGAACTTGGTATGAATGTTACTTGGTGCAGTGGAGATATAGCCCACTGTACCTTTTTTTTGGACACTGAGTGCCAAAGTTTTCATCGGAGGAGTGGGAAGTTGGATTTGAAGGATGGCTGTAACTTATATTCACAGAGGTGTAAAGTAACTTTCCACATGGCTGTGTTATTGTTCTACACATCTGGTTCTTCCTTCTCCAATATTGACTTTTACTGGGTGAAACGCTTTCTCTGACTTTTTTTTAATCAGGAGGTAAAACAAATCAAATCAAAGAAAAACAGGGGGGAATATCAGTTTTTGTTTTCTTTGGCAGAACGTTACAACATTTAGAGGTTTGCTGAAAAGTAATTAAACCAGAAGCGGATGAGATTATTTGCCATTTCTGATCAACAATTGAAGCATTTTATGAACTTTACTGTCTCCTTTTTACACGCTGGGGAGATTTTAACCCCAATTAAGGCCGGATTGAGTTCAGCTGGAAAGATGAAACCGTAGGTTTCTCAAATCTGGTTCCAACTTGCATCTAACGAGCCCCTTGTGCGTTTAAAAGAGGTGTGTTTGGTTGTGTGCAAGTAACCTGTACGTTCAGGGGGTTTAGGAGGGCTAGCAGGGTAAATAAGTGGGCTACGGGGATAGGGGTCGGGTGGGACTGTGGTTGGTGCAGACTTGATGGGCCAAATGGCCTCCTTCTGCACCGTAGGGTTTCCATAGTTTCAATGGGGATGAGATTTTGACAGCGTCGTTCAGTGAATTGGAAGTGAGATTGAGTAGCACTTCACAGGGATGCTAAAGTTATGATTGGTTAACATGAATAAAAGATCATCGCTTGCAACTACTTTCTCAGTTCCCGCTAGAAATTGATTTGCAGCGAGTTCTTATGATCATGGAGGGTTTCAGAGCTTTCAACTGGATAAGGTCCAGGATTAGGGCACCAGGGATGTTTCTTTTTGGGCAAGACATCAGACAAGAACATCAGGCATCCACGACAGCAACAACAGCTGCGGTGGGATCTGCAGCTAATGTAAACTAAATTGAAATTGTCCAGTCTGTTCCCACCTTCATCAATCCCACCCTTTTCACAAAACAACCCAATCACACACCTTAGCGCCACCCTCCCCACCATATTCCTGTCATGCTTCTGTATTCATCATGGGGCAACTCAAAGGGTGGATTTTTTTCACTCACCCCACAGCATATATTGCGGTGGCGAACGTGGCCTGCCATTGGATGGTGGTGGGTTCTTCCGGCCTCACCACTGTCAATGTGGTTTCCCATTGTTCGCACCCTCCGTTGCCGGGGGAACCACTGGTGGAAGGGTGGGGGTCGCCGTTGGCGGAACTGTAAAATTCCGCTGTTGGGAATGGTTGGAAAATCCCAAACTGTGAGTTGAAATTGGGAGCGTAATAATGGGCAAAGGGGGCAAATCACGAAACCTTCTATGCTATTGTCGGAAAGAAAGCTGATGTCATTACAGAACATGTTGTTAAACACTTGTGCACTTTGGCTGAATTATAACAGCTTTCTCTTTGACTTCCTATCACTTTTACAGAATGCATTCCCTATGGTTTCAGCAGAGCTATTGGTAAGCTACTCAGATCCTCGCTCTGCCCGCTGAGATACTTTTGGTCTCTACCCTCTGGAGTTTGGAGCTTCTGAATGCCTAGGGTTGCTAACGGTGATTGAGTCTGTTCCTGGAGCTTTCATTACATCACTCGCCCCTAGGCTTCTGCCATTAGTTGGCCAACACATCCATCCATGTGGCGCCCTGCCTTCCTGTGCCAATTGGAAAGCAAACAAAGACTCATTACCCATTTGGATGATGTCAGCCAAACAGCCTCTGCACCCCCACCATTCTCCCCCTCCCCATCTCCCCAACCCACACACTCTCCCCACCCCATTTTCAATATGTTAATAGCTGCTAAAGAGAAATATTTTCAGAAAATGGACAACAGTATCGATATTTTTCAATGCCCCGATGATTTTGTTTCTCCAGGCAATGTCCTGGGAGATTGGTCTTCAATTCCTGAAGACTCCAATCTAATCCCGGAGGCTCAGCAGCCATAAGCCCCACCAAAGACTGTGGCGCCATTTCTTTCTGTTTATTCATGGGATGTGGGCATTGCTGGGTGGTCACCAGTCAACCACATTGCTGTGGATCTGGAGTCACATGTAGGCCAGACCAGGTAAGGATGACAGATTTCCTTCCCTGAAGGGAACCAGATGGGTTTTTACAAAAATTAGCAATGGTTTCATGGTCAGCATTGGACTTTTAATTCCAAATTTTGATTGAATTCAAATTTCTCTATCTGATGGATGACAGCGTGACTATCAGACTGATGGATCTGCTGGCAGAGTTAGATGAATAAATGGGGTGGTGAAGAATGGCGTAGACAGTGAAAGAATAGTGATGTCCACACTTAAATGAGTGTGAGGAGTAATGTGGTGAGTAATGTGCATTAGTGAGGTGGAGGGTGTTGCATACTGCAATATGTTGGTAAATCTGTCATTGCCCCAGGCAATTATTGAGAAAATTATCTCCCTCCTGCCAATGACAGCACCCAGCAGTAAGTCAAGGGAAGCATTGTTAAATTTGGGAGCTGACCTTGCTTGTCCTGAATCCATACTTTCTCGCTCTCACTGCCTCCTTACAAAATCTCCTAGCTACTCCAAGTATAATTTTTTCCTTGTCCCTTTAAATAATGGAATTAAGATCAGTTCACATGGGTTTACAGCACACTTGCCATGGTGAGAGATGCAAAAGACAGGGGAAACATGGACTTAGGCAATCTATTTGAAATCAAACATTAGAAACAACTAAATTCTCTTCCGGGTTTCACACAAGCAATTCTCCTCCCTCTCTTTCTCTGGGAAGCTGCCTTTGCATGATCGCATGCACAATTGATTCAGTCTTCCTTGGTGCCAGGGTACCTTATGTAAGCTACTGGAGAGTATCAGGACAGTGAGAGGGTTAGGGCTGCTGCTGTAAGTAATTGAGGCACAGAGTGGCTTAGAGAGGCGGCAGGTAATCATCACAGATATGGAGGGACGACAGATTGTCTTTGCTGGGGTCTGCCACCCCCTTTCCATTTACAGATAGCATTACTGAACTCCTTCACTGACCAGTAACTGGTCACTGTACAGAAAGCAAATGGTACTCCATCAAGAGGACCAGCCTGGAGAGATGGTGGCATAATGGTAATGTAACTGGACTAGTAACCTAGAGACTCACACTATTGCTCTTGAGATATGGGTTTAAATCCTACCATGATTTTAAATCTGGGAATACCCAGTAAGCCCCTTTAGGTGGGGGGGGAGGGGGGGTAACACCCTTGCCTGGTCTAGTCCTCATGTGACTTCAGACCCACACCAACGTGGTTGACTCTTAACTACCCTCTGAAGTGGCCTAGCAAGCCACCCAGTTCAAGGGTAATTAGGGAAGGTTAGGAATTAGGGCAATTTGGGAAGGCAGTGTAGGAAAGTGACTCCCATATCTCATAAAAGGATTTTAAGAAAATCTCAGCTTTGTGGGTCCAAAGCTGGCAACAGGTTTTAAAAATAATTATTGAATGCGACATGGACATTGCTGACAAAGCCAGTTTTTGTTGCCCATCCCTTGAACTGAATGGTTCGCTAGACCATTTCAGAGGGCAATTATGAGTCAACCACATTGCAGTGGGTCTGGAGTCCCATGTCGACCGGATGGAACCTTCTCTAAAGGACATTAGTGAACCAGATTGGTTTTCTTTAATGACAATCAAAAGTTTCATGGTCACCTTTATTGACACCAGTTTCCAAACGCAGATTTCATTAATTGAATTTTAAATTCTACCAGCCACCAGGTGGGATTTGAACCCTTGTGTCCAGAGCATTAGTCTGGGCCTCTAGATTGCTATTCTGGTACCATCATCACTGCACCATCATCTCCCCCAAATATTGAAGTTTCCAATGCCACCTCAACGGACAAAGAAACTCTGAGCTGTCAACTGAAAATGTGCAAGAGAAACAAAATAATGGCCGTATTATTTTTATAGTGGTTCTTCATACACATTTTTCCCTCTCTGGGGAATAGTGGGGAAAGGATTCCTGAGCTGATTGTCAGCTGGTGATCCGCATTGTGAGCACTCCTTCCGTGGCCGACAAGTCCTGGTGTTGGACTTGGAGTGGCCCAGAGGTGGAGGCAGTGGCAGTATTGGGTAATACACAGGGATCACTATGCTTGCCTTTCCTCCAAATGTCTGTCAGCAATGTTGTAGGTGATCAAACCTTACCGCTAAAAATGTCACCACTTCTGTGCATCTCTCAGGCACAGAGACAAGACACTTCTTCTTAGATAGGAAGAAATTAACCTGTTGAAAATGTGATATTATTGTACCTTTCAGAATTTTTTAAAAAATCACCTGTAGCTCTCAGCTGTCATTGTTGCCGGGTTGTCTGTAGGAATTTGTCTGTAGGAATCCTTTTATTGCTCCTTCAATATTTTAACTGGCAGTTGTTTATTTTTACTCTGGCTCTGCATTGTTAGGAGGAAGGTCGTGGGTTCTGGTCAGGGTTTTTTTTCCTTCCTGAGGAATTCAAAGTTTCATTTTCTGCTTTTGGCTGGCAGCTGTGTCTATTTTAGAAGGGAGTGGACATCAGACTGAAAGAAGTCTCTCTTTCTCCCCCTGGGTTTTGGAAGTTCTGCTGGTTAGCTGAAAGCAAGGCTTCTTGCCTTCCTGCAGTTGAAAGTGTGCTGTTGGTTGCTTGACCAGAGTCTTTCCCTGGTGTTCTGACTTCAAACTGTTCCGAGTGTATGCGGAGCACTGCTAGAATTACAAACTGAGAAGTCAGGATTTTCAACTCTTCAACCAAAGGACTTAATTCCAATATCACGAGAGCTTTGGTCTTTGCTGTGATAAGCCAGTGGAAGAGTTTTGCTTATGGGATTGGTTTGATTGGGACCTCTTAGATATATTTGTTAAGGGGTATACATTATTGTGGTTTCTTTGTTATGTTTGTAATTTGTAAATGTTATTACTAATGTTCTTACTACACATGTTAACTATATTCTTAAATAAACTTTGTTTGATAAAAGCTCCCTGATGCATCATTTGAATCATACCCGAGGTGAAACCTATCATGCTTACCCTAACCAACCTCAAGGTGCAAATCTTATGACCCAGAGCGGGCTCCGTAGAACGCGTTGGAATTTCTGGCCTGAACCATAACAAAAACCACTATAAGGTGGAGTTGTGAACAGACAGTCCACCTGCTCTCTCAGGCTGGGAAGAATGCATGCAACAGGGGAAGCATGGAATATGGAACAGGGCAAAGCTAAGGAGGACAGATAAAACTGAACAGTGAGAAAATCAAGAGACCAATCCTATCTCAGATCCACTAGATGGCATTGTTGTAATTTCTCTGAATCCGAGTCTGTCTTTGGCGCACGGCTAAATGAAGCAAAAACTCTGCAAGCACCTCAGGGTTTGGACATTGATGTTTGCAATCACTAGAAACAATATGCATTTTTGATTAATTGTCATTTTACAAATAAGGAATTACTTGACAAGTGCAATCTGAAGGTGGCTTCTTTTTTGAGGATAAGGATTTCAACTTACAGCCAGTAAATTTAAAATGAAGCTAATCAGAAAAGATAAATATATTGAGAAAAACTCATACTCGGTGGAGCAAAGACTTAATATCCTAGGTGGGTTGAGGAAAAGTACAGCGTCTGGGAGATGTTAACAGTTCAAAGATGTGCGAATTAGGTGGCCTGGCCATGCTAAATTGAATTTTAGTGTCAGAGGGTTTAGCAGGGTAAATACAGGGGAGGGTTATGAGGATAGGGCCTGGGTGGGATTGTTGCCAGTGCAGACTCAATGGGCCAAATGGCCTCCTTCTGCACTGTAGGGATTCTATGAATCTATGAATAACATAAACCAGATTGACAAGGTGTATCAGTAAGGATTGCTAATTTATTGCATTGAGGGGTGTCATAGAATTCATAGAGTTATAGAATTTCCACAATACAGAAAGAGGCCATTTGGCCCATCAAGTCTGCACTGACTACAATCCCACCCAAGCCTTTACTTGTGTTGTCCCACACAAGTCTTTACTCAGAGGATAGTAAGGGCATAGAATGCCCTGCCTGCAGCAGTTGTGGACTCGCCAACTTTAAGGGTGTTCAAATGGTCAGTGGATAGGCATATGGATAACATTGGAATAGTTTAGGTTGGAGGGTCATTAGATTTGTTCCACTGGTCAGCGCAACATCGAGGGCCGAAGGGCCTGTACTGTGCTGTTATGTTCTATGTTCTAAGCTCTATTCCTGTAACCCCGTATATTTGTCCTGCTAATCCCCCTGACAGTAAGGGGCAATTTAGCATGGTCAATCCACCTAATCTGCACAGCTTTGGACTGTGAGAGGAAGCCGGAGGGAACCCATGCAGACACAGGGAGAATGTGCAAATTCCACATAGACAGCAACCTGAGGTCAGGATTGAACCCGGGTGTCTGGCACTGTGAAGCAGCAGTGCTAACCACTGTGCCACCGTGGGATTATTGGGAAGATAGCCTATGGCGTATATACAAGTGCTGGAATAGAGTCTCAAAGTTTACTGGTATGTTGATAGGATCCTGGGGTCTGGGAGTACTCAGAGAGTGCCAGCATGGAGCATTTGATAGTTCTCTGGAGCTACGTGGGCTGATTGGGTGACGGCTGAGAGATTTGTGAATATTAGGCGTGATTTTCTCGCTGCGTTTGCCCCAAAACTGGAAAATCCCACCCGAGGTTAACACATCTTTGCATTGTCTGCCCCCCTCCACCGCCCACTACAATTCCCATGTCACATGGGACGGGAAAATTTCCCCCATTGTGTCGCATTGCTAGCATCTCACCATGCGATGGCACAGTGGTTAGCACTGCTGCCTCACAGCGCCAGGTTCAGTTCCCGGCTTGGGTCACTGTTTGTGCGGAGTCTGCCCCTTCTCTCAGTGTCTGCGTGGGTTTCCTCCCACACTGAAAGACGTGATGGTTAGGTGCATTAGTCATACTAAATTCTCCTTCAGTGTACCCGAACAGAGACCAGTGTGTGGCGAAAGGGAATTTTCACAGTAACTTCATTGAAGTGTTAATGTAAGCCTACTTGTGGCACTAATAAATAAACTGAAAACTTAAGCAATGTCAGGGAATCTTCTGGAGCTGTAATACAGGAGCTCAGGAGATTGGGATCCAAGCTGCCCTTGGCCCCTTTCTTTAACTGTCCGGTAGCATGCACTTGAATTCCCTACTGGAAACCTTTTCTATGAAGCTCCATGGCACACTTTGGGTCTAAACTTTGAGGTCTTTGGATCTGCATTATCAGCCAGGTTCATTCTTCATTTTCCTGCAGTAAAGTGCATATGATAAAACAACTTCTTGTCTCTGATTTATTTTTAATTTGTATAGTCACAGTTCTACAAAACAGCGCACATTGGGTTAATAGTGGAGTCTTTTGGTAAACTAGATTCTGCAAAGGTCAATTTATATGCATTGGGATGATGGTCTGTTAAACAAATATATCCTCATACATTAATGCAGGCCGAATGCAGAGACATATATTCCCAGTTACTGCAGACAGATCGAATGAAGGGCCAGACAGCTTTGTCACTGTCAAAGATCGACAATCTATTTAATTTTGATAGCGAAACAGCCATTTGTTTAAGTATAACTTCAAAAATGGTCCCTTCCAACTTGACACTGATCAAAGACTCAGGCGGCGAGATTTAGGGGATTTCACTGACAGTTGCGCCTGAGATTGTTGAAACGGAAGTGGGGTGGGGGAGTCAGTGAACCTTGTGTCTGGTGAAGGCCACCCTTTAGATATTGGGTTTTAGACTGATGAACTTTCCTGCTGGTGAGACGTAAGATTGAGAGGCCTGGCAGGCAGCTGTGTTAATGAGCATTCATGAGGTGCAAATGAATGCAAATGGAATTCCCGGCAGGAAGACCGACTCACCATTAACCCGCCAGTGAGAGAATTGCAATGAGATTTTGCGCCACGTGGTTCCTGACTTGAGGCTCCTGCTCGATTCTCCGCTCCCACCTGCTACCAAACCCGCTATGGCCGGGCTGAGAGATTACCACCCAGCATTTCAGGTTGATTTTCTACTTTCCCTCCACAAGGTTGTGTGAAGGCATAGTGTTATTTTTCATTATACGCTGATGACAGCCACTTCAACCTCACTGCTGCCTCTCTCGACTTCTCCATTGTTGTTCAGACTGTCCTCCAACAAAATGACCAGGATGTTTGGAACCACACCACCCGCACCACCACCCCCACCCCCCGGCCCCACCGCCCCCTCCTGCTGCAAACTCCATTCCCTAGCTACTGATTCCAATGCTTTCTGAGATTAAGCCAGTCTGTTTGCAACCTTGGTGTCACATTTGATCCTGAGATGAGTTGCTGAATTCATATTCATGCCAACACTGAGACTTCTTCCATTATTTCCATCTCTAAAACATTGCCTGATTTAACTCCTGCCTCAGCTTCATCTTTTGCTGGAACCCTCATCCACGCCTTTTCTTACCTCGAGACTCAACTATTCCAACATTCTCCCAGTTGGTCTGTCACTCTACTTGCCATAAAACTGAGGTAATTCCATGCTTTGTTGTCCGTGTGTCCCCTTGCAGCGTGACCTGTCCTTCTTTCGCTCCTGTGCTCAGCTACATATGGCACAGTGGCACAATGGTTAGCACTGCTGCCTGATAGCACTCGGGACCCAGGTTCGATTCCTGACTGAGATCACTGTCTCTGTAGGATCTGCATGTTCTCCTCGTGTCTGCGTGCGTTTCCTCCCACAGCCTGAAAGATGTTTTGATTAGGTGCGTTGGCCGTGCTAAATTCTCCCTCAGTGAACCCAAACAGGCATCGGAGTGTGGCGACTAGGAGATTTTCACAGTAACTTCATTGCAGTGTTAATGTAAGCCTACTTGTGATACTAATAAATGAACGTAAACTATATTGGATCACAATCAAGCAAAATCTTGATTTTAATATGTTCACTCTTTTCTTCAAATCCCTCCATGGTCTTACTCCTCCCTATCTTTGTAACCCCTCCAGATGTCCAACTGTCTGTGTTGTTTGCGCTCCTCCAATCCTGGCCTTGTTGGCATTCACAGTTCTAATTTCCCAAATATTTATTGTCCTGCCTTCAGTTGCCTACACTCTTGAACACCCTCTCAGTCTCTGTACTTGACTTCCCAACTTGAAGACACTTCTGAAAACTACACCTTTGACCAAGCTTTTGGTCATCCTACCTAATATCTCCTTCTGTTACTCCATGTACTTGGTTTTATAATGCTCCTGCGAAGCACTTTGGGATGTTTCATTACATTAAAGGTGCTCTATAAACATAATTCGTTGTTGTTAAAGGATCTTTGAGCTGAAATATTAAGTCTCTTTCTCTCCCCACAGATCGTAGGGCAGCACAATGGCACAGTGGTTAGTACTGCTGCCTCATAGCGGCAGGGACCCGAGTTCAATTTCGGTTTTGGGTGACTGTGCGGAGTTTACACATTCTTCCTGTGTCTGCATGGGTTTCCTCCAGGTGTTCCGGTTTCCTCCCGCACTACAAAGATATGCGCATTAGGTTGTTTGGGCCATGCTAAATTGCTCCTTGGTGTCAGGGTGACTAGCAGCGTAAATATGTGGGGTTGAGGCAATATGGCCTGAGTAGGATTGTTGTCACTGCAGGCTCAATGGGCCGAATGACCTCAAAGAACAAAGAAAATTACAGCGCAGAAACAGGCCCTTCGGCCCTCCAAGCCTGCACCGACCATGCTGCTCGACTGAACTAAAACCCCCTACCCCCTCCGGGGACCATATCCCTCCATTCCTATTCTATTCATATATCTACACTTCTACACTCTTGTGATTCTATGATTCACTTTGGAAAATTAATGCAGTTGGCATCCTGTGATGATTTTCTAAAAAAATAACTCTTGGGACATGGGCGTCACTGACTGGCCAGCGTATACTGCTCATCCCTGGTTGTCTGAGGGCAGTTGAGAATTAGGTGGATTGGTGATGCTAAATTGCCCCTTAATGTCAGGGAGGTTAGCAGGTTAATTTGGGGCAGCACAGTGGCAGCAGTTATTACTGCTGCCTGACAGCGCCAGGGAGCTGGGTTCAATTCCGGCTGCGGGTCACTGTCTGTGTGGAGTTCGCACATTCTCCCCGTGTCTGCGTGTGGGTTTCCTCCGGGTGCTCCGGTTTCCTCCCACAGTCCAAAGATGTGTAGGTTAGGATGGTTGGCCATGCTAAATTGATCCCAGAGTCAGGGTATTAGCAGGGTAAATATATGGGGTTATGGGGATAGGAACTGGGTGGGATTGTGGTTGGTGCAAACTCAGTGGGCCGAATGGTCTCATTCTGCACTGTATGGATTCTGTGGTTCCATGTTTCAATGATTCTATGATTCTAAATGTATGAGGTTACAGGGATAGGGCCTGGGTGGGATCGTTGTCAGTGCAGATTTGATGGCCTGAAAGGCCTCTTCCTGCACTAAGGGACTCTGTGATTCTATGCTGCCAGTCCAGCTGATTATTCCTAGCCACTTTTGGTTCTTATTTCTGTGCATGTGGTGCTATAATCATAATTAACCTTTATTTTTACAAATCCCTGGATTTGGAAGTATCTCGTTTTTAGCTACAGGCATTTGCTTCATGTTGGATTTTAACATAAGTATACACGCAACTTAAAATCACTGACAAGTAATTAATTTGCAGCTCCAGTAGATGTGGGAAGGTGGTTGATTAGTGAATTATTCTGTGTTTGTTTTTTTTCCTATCGGGTGACTGTTTGTGCACTGACCAGTGGAATTATATTTGGTATTTATAAATTGGTCAGTCGGCATCGTCTGGAGACAGCAGGGTGGATTATCTGTCCGGCCACGCGTTTTGTTTTCTGTTTGGGGTTATGTATTGTGCAAGTAAAACAGTTCTGTACGTAACAGTAATAAAAATGTTGAGATTTGTCGTGCTCAGTTTAATTATTATCTGATGTGGAGGTGGAGTGCTTGCATTTCCCCCCGTTGATTTGATAATTTGCATCAATGTAATTGAGTTGTGAAGCTAAAGATGTGACTGTCTACACAGTTTGCGATGTTCTTTGTGAGACTTCAGCGTACAGCTTTGCTGCTGCAGGGTGGAATTGATTTTTTTTGCAGTTACTCTTTTTTTTCCTCTGTCTGATGCCCTGGCACATAATACATAATTTTAGTAATGAAATTGCAGAACCATACATGAGTGTCGCTTGAAGGAATAATATGATTATAATGTTTTAAGCAATTTACAACAGCAGATGACAGATATTCTAAACCAATGCAATAGTTGACACCCACATATAAAGCCTTGTAATATCAACTAATTTTATATATATATATGTATGTATGCAAAGTAAAGCTACAGGATATCCAATTTGTGCATAGATATGTAAAGGCATATACAGATGTGTATGTACAAACATCTGTATGTGTGTGTACATATCTAAGCAAAGAGATCTCATCAAAGATACACACTATTCGTATCCTGTAGCTTTATTCTGCAAGGTTTCTGTAAGGATCATGACATTCACAGTGTTTAATTCTGCTATCAAGTCCTTTCAAGAACGGAGACCATGTCCACAGGCTCCTGATTCAGTTTTTTTCTGTCTTGTTATTTACTGTACATAAAAAAGCAACCATGTCAAGTAAATAAATTCTATAAGGATGTCGAGATGAATTGGAGACAATTTGGATGATTCAGAGAAAGGGAGGCGGACAGAATCTGACAATCCCAGACAGCCCAACAGCTGCAGGGCAAAACACAACTGGGACAAAAGATTGGAAAGTTGTCACATCAGTTAGGATCCCTCATAGAACCATCTGGCAGAAGACTGCAATTATCCCCAGGCAACGACATGAAAGGGATACATCAGCCACCACCATCAGAGGAGAGGTTGCTCGAACCCCTCACCACACCAGGTCCTGAGACAGCAGGAGATAGAGAGTGTCCTAAGGAGACAGAATACATCAGTAATGCTACAAAGTCTACCACATACCAGTAACGACTTAATACTTGAGATATCGGGGCAATTTTAACCCTCACAGTTGGGAAGTAAATGGCGGAAGGAATTGACTGCCTGTAATAGAATCCATTCAGTTTTCATTCCATCAGTGGCAAATAAGCAGAACAGAAAGGACTATTTGGAATCAATCATGCAACAGATTGCACATGGGTGTGAAAGTAACAGAATTGATGGAATGCAGGGACTAACCTCACTCCTGTTTTCTATTTATTGTCAGCACTGGGGCACAGTAGTTAACACTGCTGCCTCACAGTGGCATGGACCGGGGTTCGATTCCCGGCTTGGGTCACTGTCTGTGCGGAATCTGCATGTTCTCCCTGTGTCTGCATGGGTTTTCTCCGGGTGTTCGGATTTCCTCCCACAATCAGAAAGATGTGCTGGTTAAGTGCATTGGTCATGTTAAATTCTCCCTCAGTGTACCTGAATAGGCGCCAGAGTGTAGTGACTAGGGAATTTTCACAGTAACCTCATTGCAGTGTTAATGGAAGTTACTTGTGACCAGTAAACCTTATTTATTTTGTTTTTGATTTTGGTACAGTTCAGTAACAGTCCTAGAGAATAGAAACTGGAGAATTGATGTAATTGATAGGAGATCAATGCTATGAGTCTATCTCAGAATCTTAAGCTAAGCGTCAATAAATTGAAGAAAAAGTGAACAACGACCCCCTCCATGCCTCCGCAGGCAAAAATGCAGAAGCCCAATGAATCTCAGAGAAAAGTGCAGTTGAATCAGAGCAACCAAAAAGGAAAAATAATGTCAGAATAGCCCAGTTAAAGTGAACATAACCGGCTCACAATGGAAAATGGCATTCAACATGAAACTCACAGTTGATGGAGTATCTCAGCTTTGCTGGGAATGTCTCTAAATCCATGACAATCTCAAGGCAGGCAACATTATGAATTTTCCAATGAATGGATGAGCTAACTTCCTAGCAGTTAATCTACAAGGTGCTCCGTGTGTATGTTGCCAGCCTTGTACAGCGATGGGGCCTTAGCCACTCACTGGGGCGGTTCCAAGACATCCTAAACCAAGTGAAGTTGCGTGAATTAAGTCAGTGGCCTGAATTTTACTGTCCCACCCATCATGGGAATGGGAGTGAGGGAGGGGATGGACAATGGAAAGGTCCATTGACCTCAGGTGGGATTTTATGGTTTCGGGATGAGTGAGGCCATAAAATCCCACCAAGTGTATTTTTTCTGTTCAATTGTGTTGCATAGCATTGAACCCATTTGTCTTGAAGCAACGCAATCAGGCAAGATTTGCTCTAAAACATATTTTTTGATGTATTTAAGGGTGATAACTTGGTGAAGCTTGATCAATACAGCTGAAAGTGGGGTTATTGCAAAAAAATTGTACATTCCAAATCGCAGTGGTAAAATACCACCCTGATTTTAAATGATTGCAAATGACTTCTAAAGAAACACACAAAACTATTTCCTAGTTACATGGGAGGGGACAGTACTCAGTTGTCCCATACATGAGGAAGCAGTCATTACAAGAGGAAATAATTCAGAGCCTACCCAGTCATGTCCTTGCACTCAAAGTGATATCTAGCTTAATTTTATTGTAGATTATTGTAGATGTTGGTTCCATGTCCTGTTTTCTGAGTTTCTGGAATAATGTTTTTAAAACCACATAAAAGACTGTGGAAACTCGTGTTGCACTGAATGTAAATCATGCTTCAAGTTACACCAATATTTAGGGAGCTATGTTGAACAATGTAGTGTGATCAAACAGAAACTCTAGGCCCGAGTCTTGACAAATTAACCAGGTTGTTTAAGGAATAGAAGACAGGATTTTGCATTGGAGCAAGTCAGCAGACACTCCTTAGTGCAAGAAACATGGGCAGTGTGGCAAGCCTGGATAAGAGGAATAAGGCACTGAGTACATTATTGACTAGTCATTAAAAGTATTCAGCTATCAATAGAGTTAATGAAGTACTGGACTGGAATGTCACAACAGATAATTTGATTATCAGTTGAAAGATGTGGCTTTCATTGGTAAAGTCAGAGATAGGAATCCAAACTATGTTCCTCGGCCTGATGCTCTATAGAGTCCCCACAACCACAGGGCAGCACGATGGTACTGTGGTTGGCACTGCTGTCTCATAATGCCAGAACTCAGATTCAATTCTGACCTTAGGAGTGCATGGAGTTTGCACATTCTCCCCATGTCTGTGTGTGTCCCTCTGGGTGCTCCGGTTTCCTCCCACAGTCCAAAGATCTGCAGGTTAGGTTGATTTGCCATGCTAAATTGACTCTAGTGTTAGGGGGATTATCAGTGTAATAGAGGGATATGGGAATAGGGCCTGAGTGGGATTGTGGTCGATATAGACTCAACGGGTCGAATGGCCTCCTTCTGTACTATAGGGATTTCACTATGAAAGAGGTTCACTCCACTTTCTTCTCTGCAAATCTGCCTCCAGAGTCTTCTGAAAGGCTAGTCTTTTAGTGCCCCTGCCTTCAATCTTGTCCCTACCCATTCCAGTGGCTTTGCTTGGTGCAGGCCCAGCCCCTCAGCAATAATCCCATTAATAAGGCTAAGACCTATGTCCCAATCCTTCCACCAGGTTCCCAGGTTAACTCCACTGGGAGTGCACTGAAAAGCCAGCAGAATTTCAACCCTCTGAAGATATCAGAAGTAAGCTTAAAGGCAAAATACTGTGGATGCTGGAATCTGAAATAAAAACAGAAAATGCTGGAAAGCCTCTGTGAGTCTATAACACCTGTGGAGAGAGAATAGAGCCAATGTTTCAAGTTTGGGTGACCCTTAAGCTTCTTCTCTTTGCGAAAATGATTTAACCATAGAATCACAGAATCCTACAGAGCAGAAGGAGGCCACTTAGCCCATCTCGTCTGCACCGACCACAATTGCACCCAAGTCCTATCCCCATAATCCCATGCATTTAACTTAGCCAGTGCCCCTGACATTAAGGGGCAATTTAGCATGGCCAATCCACCTAGCCCGTACATCTTTTGGACTGTGGGAGGAAACTGGAGCACGCAGGGGAACCCCACACAGACACGGACAGAATGTGGAGACTCCGCACAGACAGTGCCCCAAGTCGGGAATCGAACCTGGGTCACTGGTGCTGTGAAGCACTGAGAAAGGGCCTGATCCCGAAGAGGTCGCTTAGCCCAGAACTGCTGTAAGTGGAATCGTATCACAAATAAAGACGTCATTGCAACTTTAATTAATTGCTGGATTCCTGGATGTTGGCTCTGGCTATTAATGGTTTTAAACTCTGAGTTTAAGGACCGGTTACTGACAGATGGAAGGGAGTTCAAACCAAGAAACTGCTTTCCCTGGAGGAATTAGGTTTTACCATTTCATGGCAAGTTGCCAAGCAGAATGGAACTGATTTGTGGGTGGTTGTTCTCAGCAGGAGACAGGAACACATGCGCAGATTCTAAAGGCTGCAGCTGCCATCTAAAGCAGCAGCTTCTGCTGTCAGGAAATTAAAAAGAAAAAGCCAGGGGGCATTTAAACAGGTGAGTGTGGAGCAAGAGGTAAGTAGTCAAACGGAATAGACTCATAGATTTCCAACACGGCAGAAGCAGACCATTTGCCTCATCGAATCTGCACTGGCTCTCCGATAGAACATCTTAGCCAGGCTCATCCTCTCCCCTATCCCTGTGACCCTACACATTTACCCACTAATCTCCCTGACTCACACATCTTTGGACACTAAGACACAATTTCGAATGGCCAATCCACCTAACCTACACATCTTTAAACTGTGGGAAGAAACCGAAGCACCCAAAGGAAACCCACTCGGCGTGCAAATTCCACACAGTCACCCAAAGATGGAATTGAACTCAGGTCCCTGGCGCTGTGAGGCAGAAGTGCTATCCACTATGCCACTGTGAGTAGGCAGTAATGATGAGTAATAATCATGCAAAATGTCTTCAGTGGGTATAGTTTTGTGCATCCAAAGCAGTCCTAAGGGGGGCATTGTCTTTTCAAATATTTTAATGAGGCATATTTTGTTTTCCTTGTTGCAGCTTTAAAACTGGGCAATCCCAGGTCTCAAGGAATGCTACAGCTAAAGAGAGAAGCTAAAGAGAGACGACGACTTTGCATGTGATAGGTGAGTGTCTGTTTGTGGGCCAGGAGTATGTGATTTACCCCTGTTCACGAAGAAAACCTATGAACGTAAACCTCTGAAAGAAAAACCCCATTGTGTGACGTGAAGTTCTCCATGTCCAGTGATCTCCTCCTGATACCATCCCACCATATCCTCCACGGGATCCAGTGATCATCTCCTCACCTTGTCCAACCTGTCTGGATCTCTGCCCTTTGCTTCATCAATGTCCTCTCTCCCTCTATTCTCTCTGCTGACTGAAGGTCCATCTGCCTGAGAACCACTCAATCTATCTGGCTGCAGTAATGGTAATCGAGTCCTGAGGGATACCCATCAGGTTCCCAGACTGCAAGTTTATTTTCCACCCCCACAACCAGAACTCACTTGTTTCCCCTCCACCTTCTCTCCCCAGTTCTCTGTCCATAGGCACAAATCACCTGAAATATTCAGGGACACTTTGTAGAGGGAGTTTGTTGCAGGCTTAGGCATCAAATGGATCGAACAGATGAGCAGAAATGTTGGGACAGACTTGATGGGACCATTTTTCTTGCTATGATTTTGCCGCTATTTATCCATGTTTAGGATTGTACCATTCAGAACTTAATCATTCTTGAGCTTTTCATTGAGTCAATCGCTGAAAAGCCTTCCTTGGCAAACACCTTTAGTCTATTGAATTACATGCTCTTTCTTGCCAATAATCTTGGCAGTGTTGTTATGAGGCCTAGTGTGGGAGCAGGGTAGGGATTGCATTAGTCCAAATATAAGCTAAGCATAAATAATTACCTCCGGTTTCAAACCATCGGCTTCCTCAAATATAATGTACAGCCAAAAAGCGGAATCCTACAGATTCCTACTGTGGGAGTCTAGCCAAACCCAAAAAATAGCAACTGAACTCAGAAACTTTCTTATATAATTGTTCTATTATTAACAGTTCATAAAAGCATTCACAGATGGAGATAGGTAACTTCCCTGAGCAATGGAAAAAGGACTTCAATTTAAATAGCTGTTCTTCAATCAGTAAAACAATAGCGATCAAACCCACACTGTTTTTCTATGTTGGACATAAATACAAGCAACCAAGGGGTAAGCATTGTATTTTACAAGAAGAGGCTGGATGACTGTGGATAATTGCACATTATATTTAAGCCTCAAACAATATCCTGTCAGGAGACAAAAGTTCTTGGCCATCATAACTTTGTTCTGTCATTTTCAGTCACACCTCCAAGAGATGCCGTTAGTTAACAATAACAGGTTCTGTCCCATTATTATCCTTTGTAAGGAGCTTCAGAATCAGTTCCGACAGATGGGCAAGTAGTATTTTTGGAAAGCAGTGTTTGGCATCCACCAATAGTGCAAAAGCAGTAACAAAATGTTTAGATGATAGTAAGGTGGTACAGAGAGGAATTTTTCCATGAATTTTCTAAGTTTTCCCAGAATTGGCTGCTGGTTCCATTGAATCCATAGATTCGTCCAGAGGAAGCCATTCGGCCCATCTAGTCTGCACCGATTGTAATCCCACCCAGGCCTTATCCCCTTAACCCCACACATCTAAGCTAGCTAGTCCCCCTGACAGTAAGGGGCAATTTAGCATGGGCGATCCACCTAACCTGCACATCTTTGGACTGTGAGAGAAAACTGGAGCACCTGGAAGACACAGGGAGAATGTGCAGACTTCACACTGATAGTGAGCCAAGCTGGGAATCGAACTGGCGCTGTGAGTAGCCAACCATTGAGCCACCATTTGCAGCTGCCCAGGAGGTAATGGATGGATCAGGGGTGTATTTCTTTGGGGAAGGCTTGTTGGGCCAGCTGGCCATTTTAATCCTATCTTTTCATATGTGACTGCTAGCAAAGTTTGGTTTTATGGATCAGTAATAACAATCTAGAGATGTGCAATAACCATTTAAGGCTGGAATGTTACAGCCTTTCACGCTGATGAGATTTTCCCATCCCACTTCCGTGAGAGATTTGGCTGGGTGCCAAATTCTCTGACTTTGCTGCAGCAGCTCTGTGGCATGAATGACTGGTAAGATCACGCCCTTGGAGACTCAGCCAGACTTTTGGCTAAATTATTGGCCAGGATCTTTAGGGTGGAGGGGTTTCACCACCGCCATCTGTAGAGTCGGTGGGGAGCACATTCCCGCTGTTATTGCCTGCCCTGCAGTCTTTTAACGCACCGATGAACATTCATTGGCTGGAGACGGGATTCTTTTCCTCACTCAGGAGGAAGACCCGCCTCAGAGAGTTGCAGCTAGTCTGACTGGCCGGCAATTCTCTAATCCCTGCAGTGCCAGAAGATGCAGTGGACAGGACTGGGGCCGAAAACAGTCCCCTTAGGCTAAATCCTGGTAGTCCAGGACTAGGTAAGTTTAGGAAGTTTTATCAAGGAGGGTAGGTAAGGCCTTGAAGGGGAGTGGACAGCGGGGTGTAGGGGTGTCAGCAGAGAGACCAGTGGGAGGACTTGTAAGAACCAGACCTTTTGTTAAAAGGGGGCTGCTGATGGAGGTGACCCTTCCCACCCCACCTCCTACCTAAGAGTTGAACACTGTTTATTTTTGGGCTCCCCCTGCCCTGCAACTCCTCCAATCAGCCTGAAAATTGAGGTTAGGAAGGAAATGGCCTCAAAGGTCTCAACTGAGGCAAGGCGGAGCTGATGGACCTTGATCTTGCCCATTCCAGTATAAAATTGTGGAGAGATTGGGGTGGACAGTAACCCAGCAGGAAACCCATCCGAGGAATTCTACACCCACTGCCGACCCCCAATCCCACCCCCCCCCCCCACCCCACCCCATTCCTCCCCCAAACCTACAAATCCTCCAGCAGGAGAGTGTAAAATTCCACCCTTGTACCAAAGATGGAATCAATTCCAATCTATAAAAACCTCAACACTGCCATTCAGAAGATACTTAAGTGGAAAATAATCAATGAGTTTCTGCAGTGCATCTTGTAGATGGTACACACTGCTAACAATGTTCATTGGTGGTGGTGGGGGGGTGGTGAATGTTTGTGGGTGGGGTCAGGGCTGCTTTGCTCTGTCAAGCTTCTTGAGTGTTGCTGGAGCTCCACCTATCCGGGCAACACCTGCACCGAACACCCAATTCACCGAACCCAGGGACTGTATACCTGTCCAGCCCAGGGTTGGCAGGGACAAATCAAGGATAAAGCATGCCAAGGTGGTTCACAGCTTGCAATAAATATATTGGAAGGATAAAGCGCCGAGGGTTATATATAGGCATTTATATTGGCTGACTGAAAGAATATAAGATTCATCAACCAACAAATCTGCTCAGAGACTGAAGGAGCATTGTTCATGAATATACTTAAGTTTTGTTAAGACTGTCTCCACATTTCAAGAACATGCAGCTTAACTTGTCAATAATTGTACTACAGATTTATCAATGCTATCTCTGATAACCGCAGCTACTCCATTTCAACACTGTGCTATGACACCCAGATTTAGTGGAATAAGTCATGTTTACAAAAATAGCAATTAAAAGCAGGTATTAAGGAGCAATCCAGTGCTGCCTTTCTGTTTGATTTTCTTCTCTAGCACTAATTATTGTCTTTTTAAGTCAAATTAAAAATAGTATTTAATACAATTCACTGATTTACGCCATTACCTGATCAAGTTTCTATCTGTAAGTATTCATTTGCCTCTTGATGTACATTAATGCCCTTGATAATCATATAATACTGAATGTATTTTAATTACTTCTAGCATTTTGCATTGGTAGAATTGTTTTTTCGATTGTGAGGGCATGTAGAGGAACTGGAATGGTGCTATGATAATTCTGTGTTCACTGCAGACTGTAATTGCTTGCTTAATCAATTGGTAACAGTTCAGAAACCATCTAACTGCAAAAAATAGATTAAACTGACCTCAGAAGAGGACAACATACAACAGATGTGGAGATGCCGGCATTGGACTGGGGTGGGCACTGTAAGAAGCCTCACAACACCAGGTTAAAGCCCAACAGGTTTATTTGGAATCATGAGCTTTTGGAGCGCTGCTTCACAGCACTGAACTGATGAAGGAGCAGCACTCCAAAAGCTCGTGATTGCAAATAAACCTGTTGGACTTTGATCTGGCAACATACAACAGACCAGCTCAGGAGCTGATACTGCTTCATGGAATGGGAAGGGAGCTAGCCTTTAGATTATTCATTTGGAAATCATAATTGGTTATCCTTAACATTGGACAAGGAATGGAAATGGTAAAATTTACCAAGCAATTTTAACTTTGCCCATAGGTGAAAGATGTTAAAATACCCAGGTGACTAACTTGCTGATCTCCCAGGCGTTCTATGCTAATCCTGATCTTAACCAGCTAATTCTGAGTAAGGAATCAGCCTGAAAACAAAAGGGTCTCATTCTAAGGAGATCTGGATTCAATGATATCACCAGGCTCTGGCAGTGATCTTAACCCTGGCTTGAACGAACAAAGAACAAAGAACAACACAGCACGGGAAATAGGCCCTTCGGCCTAACGAGCCCACGCCGCCATTTTAACATTATGAGTGCCCTCCTCTGCCTATGACTTTTGTCTACACCTATTGAGGAAGACTGAGGGAAGACTAATTTAGGGACAATTTGTTACACCAATCAGCCTAAGAGCACGTTTTTGGGGTGTGGGAGGAAACCGGAGCACCCGGAGAAAACCCACGCAATCACAGGGAGAACGTGCAAACTCCCACACACACTGGCCCAAATCCATGTATCTGCACAGCAAACAGTGATAGTCACTGAGCTGTCATGTTGACTAGAGAAATAGCTGCGTTTTTCCTGCCAAGGATGTTTTGCCACATTAATTCCCCTCCAAAGCACTCACCATCCTGATTTGGAAATATATCGCCGTTCCTTGGCAGTTGCTGGGTCAAAATCCTGGAATTCCCTCCTTCATGGCATTGTGGGTCAACCCACAGCATGTGGACTGCAGTGATTTGAGAGGGTAGCTCACTACCACCTTCTCAAGGGCAACTAGGGATGGGCAATAAATAGTGGCCAGCCAGCGACGCCCAAATCCCACAAATGAATGAAAAAAATTAATGTTGCTATACTAGGGTGGCACGGTGGTACAGTGGTTAGCACTGCTACCTCACAGCACCAGGGACCCAGGTTCAATTCGGCTTGGGTGACTGTTTGTACGTTCTCCCCGTGTCTGGGTGGGTTTCCTCTGGGTTGTCTGTTTCCCTCCACGGTCCAAAGATGTGCGGGTTAGGTCGATTGACCATGCTAAATTGCCCCTTAGCATCAGGGGGATTAGCAGGGTAAATAGGTGGGGTTACAGGGATAGGGCCTGGCTCAGTGGGCCAAGTGGTCTCCTCCTGCACTGTAGAGCTTCTATATGAATGCAAGTTGCTACTGGTTGACTTCTTAAGTTAGTCACTTGGCTGGAATTTTCTTGCCCCTCCCGCCAGTGGGGTCTTCCAGTTCCACTGAGGCCAAAAGACGTTTGAATGGTTTGCTGCATCTGCAGTGGGGCTGGAATTTGTGTGGAATCTAATGACACCAGTGTCAACTTTGGTGATGAGGTGTATTTAACCTTGCAGGAGCATGCAGTTTGATGAGCCCTCTGCTTTCCTAAATAAGTCTGAGGCATGAAGGCTTGTCAATGGCCTTCTCATCCAAGCACTAATGAAGGACCTCATTCCATTGCCACTGGTATTTACCCAGAGGTGGGCAGGACAGTTGCCATGAGGGTAGTCTGGAAATGGACTTTGAGTGGGGGAGGTCACTCATTCAAAGGAACTTAGTGCCTGTTTGAGAGACCTAGCATCAAGAGTGGGGCGGTTGGGGGCAACTGCTCAGAGCACCACCCCCCCTAGTGTCCTTTCCTCTATCACACCCCCAGCTAGCTACCCCTATCCTGTCTTCAGTCACCTGTGGCCAGGGTCCCTCACCTAGGCCTCTGGTTTTGCTGCGGACAACGGTCTGTTTGAGGTTGTGCAATTTTACAACTCATGCGCTTCACGCTGGACCACAATGTCTTCACCTTCAACAATCAGTTCTTCATCCAGACACACATACGCACCTCAATATGCCAACATCTTCATGCACAGGTTCAAACAAGACCTCTTCACCGCACAGGATCTTCAACTGATACTATACACTAGATACAACGATGACATTTTCATCCTTTGGACTCATGGTGAACAATCACTGGAACAATTATATGATGATATCAACAAGTTCCATCCCACATCAGACTCACCATGGACTACTCTCTGGAATCGGTTGCATTCTTGCAATTCCATCAAGGACAGTCACCTCAGCACTTCGCTGTACCGCAAGCCCATGGATAACGTCACGATGCTGCACTTCTCCAGCTTCCACCCTAAACATGTTAAAGAAGACATCCCTGACAGACAAGCCTTCTCTGGATCTGCTCAGATGAGGAGGATCACAACAGACACCTCCAGACACTGAAAGATGCCCTCATAAGAACAGGATATGGCGCTTGACTCATTGATCGACAGTTCCAATGTGCCACAGCGGAAAACCACACCGACCTCCTCAGAAGACAAACACGGAACACAGTGGACAGAGTACCCTCCGTTGTCCAGTGCTTCCCCAAAGCAGAGAAGCTACAACATCTTCTTCGGAGCCTTCAACATGTCATTGATAAAGTCGAACATCTCACCAAGGCCATCCCCACATCCCCACTTCTTGCCTTCAAACAACCGCACAACCTCAAACAGACCATTGTCTGCAGCAAACTACACAGCATTCAGGAGAACAGTGACTCCAACACCACACAACCCTGCCACAGCAACCTCTCAAGACATGCCAGATTATCGACATGAATGCCATCTTCTCACGTGAAAACACCATCCACCAGGTACATGGTACATACTCTTGCAACTGGGCCAAAGTTGTCTACCTAATACACTGCAGGAAAGGATGTCCCGAGGCATGATACATTGGGGAGACCATGCAGACACTATGACAATGGATGAATGAACACCACTCAACAATCACCAGGTAAGAGTGTTCTCTTCCTGTTGGGGAACTCTTCAGCAGTCATTGGCATTCGGCCTCTGATCTTCGGGTAAGCATTCTCCAAGGTGGCTTTCACGACACACAACAGCGCGGAGTCACTGAGAAGAGACGGATAGCCAAGTTCCACACATAGGAGGACGGCCTCAACTGGGATTTTGGGTTCATGTCACACTGTCTGTAACCCCGACAACTTGCGTGGGCTTGCAAAGTCTCACTAACTGTCCTGGCTGGATACCATACACATCTCTTTAACCCCCAAAACGAGTTTGTTTTTTTTTAGTGAGGCTAATGGTGGAACATATCTTCCAGCAATTTCTGTGCTTAATCCTCTCTCCACTCACATTGTCTGTACCTTTAAGACTTGATTACCTGTAAAGACTCACCTTCCAACCATTATTTTGTAAATTGAGTTTGTGTCTTTGTATGCCCTGTTTGTGAACTGAAATCCCACTCATCTGATGAAGGAGCAGCGCTTCGAAAGCTAGTAGCTTTTGCTACCAAATAAGCCTGTTGGACTTTAACCTGGTGTTGTGAACTTCTTTGTGTGCATTACCAGCATCAGCCACTGTTGTCGTTGGCACTAATGGGCAATGGAGAACTGTTGGCCTCTGGCTGACAGCTCTTGACAGATGGGATTTCTGTCCACTGGGATCCTAAATCCCGGGGAATGCCGGATACTGGCCAGTCAGGCACTTAATTCCAGCAGGCTTTCCTCAACAGAAGCAAATAGGACTCCCACCAGTTCTACATCCAGTGGGCAAGAGCCCCAATGCCAACATTAAGTTGCGCCAATGATTCCGTGAACAGGAATGTCGATGGCAAGAAGGCACAAAATACTGTCAAGACAGATGACAAGATTGAAGATAAATCTCTTGGAGCAATTCACTGCTTGCTGGAATGAGACTCCACAGATTAATTGTTCTTTTTATGGGCTACCATGACGTCTCAAGTATAGGTGCAGAAGCAGGCCATTCAGCCCATTGAGTCTGCCAATCAATGAGACCAATCTGAGATGATAATTCTGAATTACACTTTTATGACAAGACCATATCGCCCAGAACCATAAACCATTGCATTAACAGAATTCTCACAAGTTACTGGTCCTAAACGTTTCCAGTGAAATTAATTCTCATTAATGGCATAAATTTAGTCGTTTGCTGACACATAATTCATTTCAATAGGAAGACTGACAAAACGAGGTTGTAATTTTTTTTAGTGAGGCTAATGGCAGAACTTATCATCCAGCAATTTCCGTACCAATTGTGAAATTGTTTTTAAAATATTAAGTATGCCATCATTCATTTGTAACATGTCACCATCATTTACAGGCACTCATAGTACTCATTTTACATATATATATCTTATATATCCACTTGAATTACCATTCTTCAACATGTCATTGATGAAGATGAACATCTCACCAAGGCCATCCCCACATCCCCACTTCTTGCCTTCAAACAACTGCACAACCTCAAACAGACCATTGTCTGCTGCAAACTACCCAGCCTCCAAGAGAACAGTGACCATGACACCACACAACCGTGCCACAGCAACCTCTCAAGACGTGCCGGATTATTGAAACGAATGCCATCATCTCACGTGAGAACACTATCCACCAGGTACACAGTACATAAACTTGCAACTCAGCCAACGTGGTCTACCTGATACGTTGCAGGAAAGGATGTCCTGAGGCATGATACATTGGGGAGACCATGCAGACGCCACGACAACGATGAATGAACATCGCTTGACAATCACCAGGTAAGAGTGTTCTCTTCCTGTTGGGGAACTCTTCAACGATCACGGGCATTTGGCCTCTGATCTTTGGGTAAGCGTTTTCCAAGGCGACTTTAACGACACACGACAGAGCGGAGTCGCTGAGCAGAGAGTGATAGCCAAATTCCACACACATAAGGATGGCTTCAACCGGGATCTTGGGTCGATGTCACACTATCTGTAACCCCACAGTGCCTCACAGTGCCAGGGTCCCAAGTTCAATCCTGGCCTTGGGTCACTGTCTGTGTGGAGTTTGCGCTTTCTCTCCATGTCTGAATGGGTTTCCTCCAGGCGTTCTGGTTTCCTCCCACAGTTTGAAGATGTGCAGGTTAGGTTGATTGGCTATGTTAAAATTGACTCTAGTGTCAGGGGATTAGCAGGGTAAATGTGTTGGGTTACAGGAATAGGACTTGGGTGGGATTGTGGTTGGTAAAGCCTTGATGGGCTGAATGGCCTCCTTCTGAACTGTAGTGATTCTATGATTCTAAGCTCCTTAATGCATCATTGTGATAATAATTTGCTTCAAACCCAATTCAAGGATTTCCACAGAACGAGTTTTAGAGGAAAGTATTATATTCATCTCAAAGGTGTCTATGGTTTTGCCTGCTCACTTCTACAAGACTGAACATTTGAGGATTCTTATCAAGTAGGAGCCCTAAACTGGCACCATCTTTGAATTGGGTAGAAGAGGATAGTTATTCATAAAATTCTCAATCCAATTCCCAAAATAGATAATTATCCAGCTTTGCAGAGAATGAGTACAACATCAAGGCGGAGGATTTTCCTCTGATACAATAGAAAGCAATAGCAATAGAAGATAGCAATAGAAAGAATAGGAAAATGGATTACTGGGGCTTACCGTTCTGCCCTGACTGGGAAAGTCAGTGACTCTAGGAAGCAGACAAGTTTGTGAGGGTGGTAGGATGGTGTTGTGAAGGCAGCTGCAGGTGGTGGACAGATGCTCCTTATAGGACCTTCTGCTACTGATAGGAGAGGGCCTAGCAGTAGGTGTGCTGCTGTTTTGTCATGTAAAGTAAGAGCAAATCTAACAGCAAAATACTCCTCTAATCTTTGCAGACCATGCCCATTTAAGCTAATTTCTGCTTTTTTGGATGCTGATTGTGGATGCACAAACAGCATCCGACTTTGTATGCATTATCCTTCCTCATTTTTCTCAAACCGTTTGCAGTCTTTGACATGTAGTTAACTATGGTCTCCTCCTCCGTCAGTTTTTATCCTTTAGTCAATTGAGTAGAACTGCTCCTGCTTGGTAATGGCTTCTATTCCCTCTCTGTTACTTTTAGTGTCACTGTAACCAAACTGATAACACTTTTGCCTGTCAATCAGAAGGTTGGACAAATTCTCGGCTAACACACAGTGCAGTACTGAGAACCTGCTGCACTGTCGCAGGTGTCATCTGTCAGGTGAACTGCTTAAAACTGATTTAAGCTCCCTCTCAGACCAGTATGAAAAATCCCTCAACACTATTTTGAAGAAGAACAAAAGTTGTCCACGATATCTTGGATAATAATTATTCCTCAGCCAATAAGCCAATGTAATAATGATCAGATTATCTGATCATTATTACATTACTTTTTGTGTGATCTTGATCTATGTAGGTTGGCTGCTGTGTTTCTTTTAAAGTTCATTTATTAGTGTCATAAGTAGGCTTATATTAACAGTGTAGTGAAGTTACTGTGAAATTCTCCTAGTCGGCACACTCCGGTGCCTGTTCGGGTACACTGAGGGAGAATTTAGCATGGCCAATGCACCTAACATCTTTGGACTGTGGGAGGAGACCGGCGCACCTGGTGGAAACCCATGCAGACACTGGGAGAATGTACAAACTCTACACAGATAGTGACCCAAGCCGGGAATTGAACCCGGGTCCCTGACGCTGTGAGGCATCAGTACTAACCACTGTGCCACCGTGCTGCCCTGTTTCCAATACCCTCCTGTATTTCTTCGGTTGTAATGCACTTGAGGACACCTACAATAGTGAAAGGCACTATGTAAGTGCTAGTCCCTTCTTATTTAATGTTCAGAAAAGATCTATCTTGTCCAACCCCCCCTCCTCCCCCCACCTCTTCTCCCCCCCACCCCTTCTCCCCCCACTCCCTCCTCCCCAGCCCCACCACCCCAAACCTCCCCGCATTTTTCTCACCTATATGCTGGTCCTCAGTGATATAATCCATAAACACATCGGGCTCCCTAGTTAAGACTATGACACCCATTTTTAACTGCCTCTGATGTCTGGTTAGTTGCCTGACATCCAGCACTGGATAAGCAGAGGATCAGTAAACTCAAGCCAAGAATGAACCCAATGGCACAGGTTCAAATGGAGAGCTCTCAAGTGATGAGAACAAAGATTCCTCATACAGATGATAAATGGAATAGATTCAAAGTAAAAATATTGAGCTAGATTTTTTGATTTCCTGTCCAATACAAGTCAGGCAGGATTTCCGCTCACCACGGGAATTGTAGCAGGCAGGACATGGACTATGCAAAGGCCCATTGACCTTGGGTGGGTTTTTCCAGACTTGGGACAAATGTGGCCAGAAAATCCCACCAAGTGTCTTTGATCCTACCACAAACTTCCTAAGCCACCAATCCTTTCCCCTCGCTGGATACTGTCTGAGGCTGTTCACAACCTCCATATCTCACTTGATCCTGAGCCGAGTGTCCAACCCCATATCTTCTCTATCACTAAGACTGCCTACTTTTACCTCAAAGCATTGGCATCTGTCCCCTGTCCCCCAGCTTCAGACTATCTGCTGCATCCAAGCCTCCAGACTTGACTCTTTCAGTGTTTACCTGGCTGACCTCTCATCTTCTGACTTGCATAAATTTGGGTTTATCTAAAATTCTGTATTTGAATATATACCGAGGCCTACCCACCATCACTCCAGTGCCACTGACCTATGCCAGTTCCTTCTCTCACAATGTCTCAAATTAAAATAAAAATTAACCCTGTGTTCAGATGTTTCCAAGGCCTCATCCCTTTCCATCTCTGTAACCACCTCAATCCATATGTGAGATGGGCCCTCCTCCAATTCTGGTTTCTTGTATATCCTTGGCTGTCTTTACCTCACTAACGGCAGTCCTATCCAAGTTCTAAACTCTAGAATTCTGTCCCTAAACCTCTCTATTTCTCTCTCTTTCCTTAAGAGTCTCCTTTAACACCTGCCTATTTAACCAAGCTTTTGTTCAGCTGTCCTGATGTCACCTTCTTTGATTATGCACCACTGAAGAGCTTCAAGACATTTGTGTGACATTAAAATTATGAGTGCAGGTTGTGGTTGTTGATGTACTTGTCTTGCTGCACACCTACACACAATTCCTGAACTGGCCGTGATTGATTCCTTCTTCTCTTGGAGATTCTTCCTCCATACACAATGACCTCTAAATCTGGGCTGGAGTTGGGGAAATGGGTAGAAATCCTGTCTGACTTGTATTGGACAAGAAATCAAAAAATCTAGCTCAGTATTTTTGCTTTGAGTCTATTCCATTTACCATCTGTTTGAGGAGCATTTGTTTTCATTGCTTGAGAGCTTTTCATTTGAACCTGTGCCATTGGGTTCATTCTTGGCTTGGGTTTACCGAGCTTCTGCCTGGGCTGCACCAAAGAAAGTTATTAAATAGCTTTGATCACACTCAAATTTTGTACAACCACCCCCCCCCCAAAATGGGGAATCCAGTCAAAGAACCCAAAATGCTATTGCTTCTACGCTCAATTTCATTTCTAGGGAGAGCTGAATTTCTGTGTGAGTTCTCCTGAGCATCACAATTTATATTGTCCAAAATTTTCCAGTCCTTCATGCAGGTGGGATCTTCCAGTTTCGCTGATGGTGACCTCACACCCCACTCCCACCCCACCGCTCCCCTCTGTTCCTCGGCAGCGGACGTTGCAAGCGACAGAAAAGGCTGTTGACATTGGCGGGACTGGAAGATCCCAGTGGTGGGCCACCTTGGTCAAGCATGCTGTGGGTGGAGCATGGAAAGCTCCACCTATTGTTTCTGCTGAGTTTGTACAGTGACTATGACAGACATCTTGGGAAGCCTTCAAGGAAATTCCGACCCGACTCACCGAGGACAAACAGTACATTCTTAAATGTCTATCATGACGTTTTTTTTTTAAAAATTGTGGTTATGAAACTATAGGGGCACAGTTTTGGCCTTAACTTCCTTGTGGTTTTGTCAGTATCCTCTGTAACTTTGGTGGGAGACCAGTGTTATTCTCCCTGCCAATTCTCTTATGTGAGATCTCTGCCGATTTGGAGATAGTTACAATAACATACAAGGCTTGTATCCACACTGTGCAAGGAAAATGATCACCCTGGGTCTCCCCTTAGGAGTCTCCCTAAAGTTAGCAATCCCTAGCCGTGGGACGGAATGGTTGTGGGCCAGTAAACTGATGATATTGTCCTCAAAAAGACTACAGGTGGATCTCAATGGGTATAGGCCAGGCCTGGCAAGCAGCCCCTAAAGAGGAACAAATGTCATTAAAAATATAAGATAAACACAGAAAATGCTGGATAAATTCAGCAGGTCTGGCAGCAACTGTGGACAGAGAAACAAAGTTAACGCTTTGCATCCACATGACTTCTTCAGAAGTGCGGTCTTCTCTGATGCCTTCACAAGAACCTTTTTCTCTACCTTTCAGCTGTTAAGAACGCAATCTCTGACACCTCTTTAAACATACATTGGTTCAATCTCTTTTCTTGGTGGATATCTAGAGCTGGTCTAGAATTGGATTGGGGTGCTGGATGACCAACCCCTCTGCAGGAGGATGGGTGAAGCAGTTGCTGAAGATACACCAGAAGTGATGCTTGCTCCCATTCAACCCATGCCATTAAGGTGCCTGTTCACTGATCTCACAGCAGAGTCAATGGTACAGGGCACCGCTGGGCATGACCTCAACACAACTTCAGAGAGACTGCTACCTGTAGAATCTAGATGCTTAAACTTCCACATTATGACACAATGTGAATTTACATCTATGAATCCCCATGTGGCGAAGCCTCATTCCCATCTATTTCATGAGGGGATGTGCATAACAGAGGACAAGTTGTTCTCCACAGACAAGGAAGGGAACATAGAGATGGAGTCACCTTGGACTGTTCTCATGCACCACCTTATAGTTGATTATAGAGTGGAATTGGCAGAGCCCTGGGAATAGGTCGCTATCACTTGCTCTTAGCCAGATTATGATGCATTGCACAGTGTTCTTCATAGAAAATGAACCAGGAAATCTAAAAATATTCACCTACATCTTTAAAAAAGTGTCATTGGTACTGTACTAATTGCATCTGACAGTATTGCCAGTGCTAGTCTTTACACATCTGTACTATCAGCTTACTTAGCTTAATCTGCAGCTTCTGTTTTATTTCATTTGACTGATGGCACTATTAATATTAAAGCATTTAGTATTTTAACACGAGTGAAGATAGAAGCTACATGCATCACGTTAAGCATCAAATTGTTCTAGCTAAAGTAGATTCATTAGCATAGCATAATGTCTTTAGCTTCTGTAAGGTCAATAAACCCACTGCCTGATACAGAACCACTGTATCCAGCAATCTGTGATGCCACTAAATACATTAATTTCTCTTATTATCGTTCTCCTTTTGTGGGGAACTGAATGATCAGTTTTCAGATTTATGTTGGTCGTGCAAAAGAAAAACACATTCAGCTGTTTTATCAGCTGCCATACAGGAAAATATAGCCAGCACACAGAGAAGGCACATTATTATTCTTCATCAGTTCTTCAGCTTTTGAATTATTCATCATCAGCAATCCTTTATAACTTCAATTTGAAAGAGATTTTGCCCAATTAACTCTTGAATTGCCAATCTTTTTCGGGCCAGCCTCTCGGGGATTCTAGTCAAAAATCTCAGTGTGAATTGTAAAGAAGGAATATGTCAAAGCTTTTCCTGATTTTTAAAGTAGCGAGGACAAGTGGCGGGATTTTTTGACCCACTCGCCCCCCCTCCACCTCCTCTAGTGGCGAAGTGGGCTTGCCATTGGCTATTGATGGGATCTTCCGGTCCTGTTGAAGACCACAAAGTCACCCGTCCCGCTGCTGCGGAACTGAGGTTTCACATAGCTGACTAGAGTGTCTGGAATATGCTGCCAGAGGTAGTAGTAGAGGCGGGTACAATTTTATCTTTCAAAAAGCATTTAAGTAGTTACATGGGTACGATGGGTATAGAGGGATATGGGCCAAATGTGGGCAATTGGGATTCGTTTAGGGGATTAAAAAAAAGGGCGGCATGGACAAGTTGGACCGAAGGGCCTGTTTCCATGATGTAAACTTCTATAACCCGCCACATGGTTGTGGGGTGGGGGTGTGGGGAAGTGCTGGGGTGTGGGTCACCTTCAGCAAGACTCAAGACTGCAAGATCCCACTGGCAGGAAGGACTGGAAAAACCCACCTAGAAGTTCAGACCCCACGACACGTTGTGAGGGAACCATTGCAATAGTGATCACTGCACTCAATGAACGCATTAAGAAATGTGACCGGCTAGGTGAAAAGATCAGTAGAATGCTTCTGAATTAATACAGTGCCTGAATAAACTAATGTTCTTTCCTTGCTCTGCTTTAATTCTTATGAAAATGTGCCCCAAAAGGGTTAAGTGTATGAAAGTCTTATAGTCCACCAGGTCTGATGATGGATGGCTAAGCTAGTCGCAAACCTGATATATTCAAGTCTGCATCTTTGGAATTGAGAGAGTGAGGATGGAGTCCAGACCATTAGGAAGGAACAGGATAGAAGGCTAATTGGTTTAAAGGCATCAGAGGTAAAGGTGAGCAGGCAGATGGGCAGCACCTTGGCACAGTGGTTAGCATGAATGCCTTATAGCGCCAGAGACCAGGGTTCGATTCCAACCTTGGGTTGCTGCCTATGTGGAGTTTGCACATTCTCACCACTTCTGTGTGGGTTTCCTCCAGGTACGCTGGTTTCCTCCCACACTCCAAAGATGTACGTTTTAGATGGATTAGCCGTGTTAAATTGCCCTGTGGTGTCCCAAGATGTGTAGATTAGGTGGATTAGCCGTGGTAAACGTGTGGTGTTACAGGGATAGAGCAGGGGAGGGCCTGGATAAGATACTCTGTCAGAGAGTCAGTGCCAATCTGATGGGCTGAATGGCCTCTTTTGCACTGTAGGAATTCTACAATTCAGATCAACATCTGTAGACTTTTCAGGGTGAAAGGAAGGCTAAGTTTGAAAGTGCCACTCCAAGACAGATGAAAAGAGACCAGGATAGGATAATGGGATGTGGAATCATGACTGATGTAAGACTGAGATCAAGGGGGTAGAAAGGTGAGGAGTGCCTGTGAAAATTGGTATGAGAGTCTGTTTGGAGGAAAAGGTACTAGAAGGCTCAAAAGGGAAGGTGAGATTTTCAATAGTAAGAGTCATTGTAAATGCTGAATATCTGACAAAAATGTAAAATTCTGATAGATTATATTTGCTATTCTAAATGTTACTGTAAAAGCAGTGATATGCAAGGGTCAGTTCTAAAATATTCCAAACATTTCTTGTAATCTTTTTGACATTGATGAGTAAGTAAAGGTTTGCTGCAGGAACAGATAATTTTGTGAGTATTGGCTGTTGACAGAGAACATCATCCATCACTAGTACCTGTTGGGAAATCACATTTATATAGTCTATGATCTCCCAGTACTGTATACCTTGGCAGCAGGTGAGAATCCAAACCGTCAGCACGTACTTGCATAGTTTTTCACCTACGAGACAGGTAGTGAGCAGGTAGTTCTTTACACAAGATTCTGGGTGCGATCTTACTGGCTCACTGCACTGGTCAATCAGTGTGGTGAGCCGGTAAGATAGGGAGAGAGCTGAAGGTTCAGGTTTTGGCCTGGATTCTTGCCTCTTGCGATCTGTCGTCAATGTTTCACGCGGGAATTGTAGAAAATATAGCAGACTATTAAATGTCTGTTGATTTTGGGGCGAATTTCCAGTCATGGGGCACATGTGGCCGAAACATTCTGTCCCAGCTTTCCAGCACCCACAGTCTTTTGTTTTATTTAGGAGACCATTGTTTGTATGTCAAAATTATCGCAATAATTTGTGATTGAAGGGATATACAGAAGAGGGTATACTGACTAAACCAAAAATACAACAGTAAGCAATGAAAATCATTGTTTTTGTGTTAAATGTTGTGAGAAACACAGCTCACAGTTAAACAATTTAGTCAAGTCAAGTTCTGAAGGAGCAAGATTTTATTTGTCGTTCTTGCAAGACCGGGTGTCTAGTCAAAATAGGCACACCTTACATAGATTTGCAGCACATTTTATACTGTTTTTCAAACATTGTGATGGCTTGTATTGTGTTATTCCCCCTTATTTGGCTGTTAACCTTGTTAACTTTAAACACTGTAAATGGCTTGTATTGTGTCATTCCTTCAATTAACACTCTCTCAACTCCCATTTTGCGCTTAATCTCATCACTGTGGTTATCTGTTTCGTGTAACCTAGTTAACTGTCTGTCATGTGCCTCCCCCTTTCTGTATGCTGCTGAACTCGTCCATCACTGCTGATTGTACTGTTAGCTCTTGCAGCCTTAAAAATTACACTACTTCTCACAATCCCCCCTTTTCTTTTTTACTGTCTGTAATTTTTCACTAGCATCCCTTTTCCCAGGTTTAGTCCAGATATGCGCGAGTAGGTTGTTCCAGTTTGGCTAACATACTATTCACTTGCTCGTCCCAATCTTATATAATTTATCCAATCTACGTTCTTATTTATTGTTACCCACCAAAACAAGGATTCAAACCCAGCTGTAATCTGATTTCGAGCTTTAAATTCATCTGGAACTCCCCGAGGCACTCCTATGGGATCTAGATATATCTTTTCATCAAAAGAAATTCCTATCACTGATCTCTTGTTTTTCCTGATCCTTTTGATTTTTCAAATGCCAGGGTAAATGGTATAGCCAATTGGACAATTGCACATGTACCTTTCCACTGAGGGGGTAGAGTTGGCCTCAGTACCCTTCCTCCACAATACCACCATATATCTGCTCTGGGGATTTTCAATGATGAATAGTTCCCTCCCATTCCGTTCTCTGTAATGCTCCTGACCTCTGAGCATGATTCTAACTCCCCCATATTATGAGTTAACTCTGCCCTTTGTCGGTTCACACATGAAGTGTGATTCACAACGGCAGTGAGAAACTGAGGGGGAGTTTTTAAGTTCTTTGCTTCCACAGGAGGGAACATCAGGGATAGGGATGTGCAGTTCGGGTTGCCCCATGCTTCCTTTTCTTGATACAGGGCTAACATGCACTCCATACCTCTTCTGTCGCGTTTCCATCCCAGAGGGAAGGGTACTATTTGGGCCACTGGCTTCCCAGACGCACAGGCATAGCAATTGCTTTTATTTAAGCTTTTTACAGTGTATTTGACCCATTCTACCCAGGCATTAGTCTCCTCATACCCAGTCTCTATTTCAAGGATTTGTTTTAGGTTGTTTACTTCGACCACTCTTACTGCCCTTGGGTCGTTTTGGGGAACCTTATCATTCTAGTCAGGTGTTTTCAAATTTTTATCTACATAGATTCGGAAACAACATTTCAATTTGCTATCTTTTCCTCCCTCCTTTACCCTAATTCCAAATACTGCCTGGTGCAATTGTTGGTCCCTGGTCCAGTTACCTGTAAAGAAGGGCCCACCAGCTATGGAGTACCGGGAGAGGTTCTTAGGATCTAAGACTGGACTGCTTATTTTTTTTTCAGTCCATTTGGTCCCTATAAGATTGTATTCCTTATCTAGGCATTCTGATCTTGGCTGCATATGTTTCTGATGAAGGGATATTATGGAAGGGAGTTTACCCCAAGGATACTTTCCGTCGGCATAAAATTGTAAGGATTCTACCGAATATTTTTGCTGGCTCACCAGATCCCCACATATTACCAAAGAACACAGGTCTGTCTCTACTACCTGTGTTGTAGTGAGATCCAGAACCGTAACTGAGCTCATAGTGTTTCCCTTGTCCTCTTCTAACTTATCTGAATTATATCCCATACTTGTAAGTACTCTCTTGGACAAGAGGAAGGAAAGCATTATCCAGGTTACCCCTTCCATTCTATCCCTTTCTCGTTACCTTTTAGGAGAGAACTTAATTCAAAACAGTTCCTTTCCCGCGCTCACGCCGCAACTAAAAATTGATTATTTAGAGTCTTTTAAATTTCAGCTTCAAAGGTTCTTCAGTCAGTTTGACCATCCACGTGTTGGAATTATCTGGAGGTTTTACCAGTCCCTTGATTATAGTATGATGTGTCCACCCCTTTTCAGCAGTCCTGATTACTGTCTCAGTTGTTAGGAGTGCTTCATATGGTTCCTCCCATTCCGGTTGCAGCTTAGTTTCTTTCCATGACTTTACCAGGACCCGATCTCCTGGTTGAATTGTATGTACCGTGAAGTCGAGGGCTGGAGTCTGCGACAATAATCCTTGTTTCCTAAGGGAAGATATCGAGGAGGACAGGCCCAGTATATATTTCTTTACAAATTGATCATTCATTTCAGGAACCGGTAACTCCCCGACTGCCCCCATATAAGGTAGTTCAAATAGCATTTCATAGGGGGATAAACCCAAATCCTTTCGAGGAGCTGTACAAATACGCAAAAAGTGCTTTTGGTAAGCACTTAGTCCAAGGGAGTTTCGTTTCTATTATCAGCTTAGATCCTCTGTCCACTTTAAAACATTAGGTTCTTCTTCTAACAGCTTCAAATATAGTTGTTTAGTTTTCTGTGCGTACCCTTTGATCCACAATCTACAGTATCCTACTAATCCCAAGAACCTCCTAAGTTCCTTTTTAGTCCATAGTATATTTAGATCTAGGATTCCTTGTATTCTTTCTGGATCTATTCTTCTCCTTCCCTCACTGATTAGGTGTCCAAGGTATTTAACTTCCTTCTCTACGTACTGCAGCTTTTTCTTTGACACCCTGAATCCCTGTTGTCCCAGATAATTCAATAAGCTATTTGTGGCTTCTATTACCTTTTCCTTTCCTCCTCCTGTTACTAGTAGGTCATCTACATATTGTAGTAACGTGATTTCATCAGGCTTTTTAAATCTTTCTAACACCTGCTGTAAGACTTGACCGAAAAGATTTGGTGACTCTGTGAACCCCTGTGGGAGCACTGTCCACCTGAACTGCTGTTTCCGTCCTGTGATAGGATTTTCCCACTCAAGAGCAAATAAGTCTCGACTTTCTTCCACCAGTGGGCATGTCCAAAATGCATCTTTTAGGTCCACTACACTGAACCATCCGTGATCAGGAGGAATCTTGCTTAATAAAATATAAGGATTAGGGACAATGGGGTGTCGCATCGTCACTATCTGGTTCAGGGCCCTTAGGTCCTGTACCAGGCGGTACGTTCCCTCAGGCTTCTTTACAGGCAATATAGGGGTATTATAAGGGGACATGCAGGGTTCTAACAGTCCATCTCTAACCAATCCTTCAATTACTGGCTGTAATCCTTTTTTTCCTTGCAAAGGTATAGGGTATTGCTTAACACACACCGTCTCTCCTTTTTTTTTAAATTTATTTGCAGAGGAGGAGCGTCTAATCCCCCTCGGTTTCCTTCCCCTGCCCAGACTATCGGGTCTATTTGGTCATACTGCCGGGGTAGGGAGGTGATGTCCCTCTGCAGTAGTCTTCTAACACTTGGTTTTGTTTCTCCAGTTCCCTTACTCTGAATTCTAATTCCTTAATCTTTTTTATCCCCACTCCACTTCTTAGTGGAAGTGACTACTTGTTCAATTAGTCCAGCTAACTGATGTATGAACAATACTGCTATTTTCTTTGTTTGGTTTCTCTTTTCTAACTCTCTAATCTGTGATTCTGACGTTTTAATTTTCTCCTTGTCGTCAGCCCAATATTTTTTTTACCCAAGACTGAGATGTGTTCAATTAATCTGGTTTAAACCTGTTCAATTAATTCAAACTAAGAGAATTCCAATTTTCTTAGTTCTGTCCTTTTTTTTTTCCAATCATTTCCATTGTTGATCTAGTGGGTGAAATGGATCCCACCCCTAGGTCGCTCTTATCACAGTCCGGTGATACCTATCAGGGGTGATCAGTCCCCTCCGTACCACCGCTTACACTCGTGAGCTTACACCTTTAAGCTCACACTATTAAGCCGGCTTTCTTTCTTACTCACGTCTGAACATCACATCCCAGGCATCCTTCTCTAGCCTTTACACCCACTTCAAACTCCTGAGCTTTGCGTAGGGGGCTACCCCTCTTAACAACTGGTCTAGGGCTAGGTGTAAAGACAGATGCCTCCTTGTCTGTACGTGCTCAGCTCAGACCTCTCACACACACTCACACTTTTTCATCACAGATGAGCACCTACTGTACTTTGATTCACTCCCTTAAATTTGGTAATCTGTTCCGGAGCTCCAGTTGTGGCCATTCAACCGGACCCGTAAACAGATCCCAGGTTTCAGCACCAATCCTTGTAGGTAAAGATACCTCTGAGACTAATTGTGAGTCAAAGTACAGCAGTTTAATTAACTAAAGCCTGATTCAGAAAATCCAAAATAAGATTTATTTTTATCACCATTAAATATCCTCACTAAATCAAGACCCTTGCACCTTCTTACAATTCTGGTACAATAAAACAAAACATCACTTGGAGCACAGATGCACGAAGAAATACTGAAAGCATTCTAATGTGCAATCTACATGTTTAATTATTTCTACAGCTCTGCCTTTGTAACCAACACAGGCAAGTACAAAATCAAATCTACTGTGTGCCTAAATGGTTATCTCTCCTCACAACTTTAAGATGCAATATAATGCCACCTTTCCCACTTGGCAGAATTCAAATTTCTGTCCGATCCCTACATAATTTAGTAAACTTAAAAACTTAAAGCAATTCACTTTGATTGGCTATATCTATTACATCACATGAGGGTCTCAATTACACAGTTACACCCTCTCTCTCTCTCTCTCTCTGTACCATACAGAGTCAGCCTGCTTGTCTCTTTTTAACCCTTTACTGATGGGAGCTCACTGGCCTCTAATAAATTTGACCATGTTTGATTCGGGTGCCTCATGTCATGACAAATCCCTTTCTCAAACAGTCATATAGTCATGCACAATTCCAAATACATAACCACTATTAGCGTTCTCCCCGCACCTCAGTAAAAGCCCATGTCAGGGTTCCCAGTTCCACTGACATACTTCTCTCTACCTCTTTCTGCTCAGACCAATTGTAGGTCCATCCCATTCATGCTGATCCATCTATATACTTCGTGACCCATCCACAAACTCCAGTGCCTCTAGGGGCACCTCCCTTATTCGACTTTCCTCTGCTCCCTCATCACATAACCTCCCCCGCAGCCCCTAAATTAACATTATCCAGCAACTTGCATGATCAATTCCTTCCTGGGACGCCGGCTGCTTCTGTCTCACATATTTATTAAGAATCTGACAAACCCAATCCTCAACCGAACCGTACTTTGGCCAGAAGACGGACGGACTCCTGATTGGTTCCTTCACCCAAACAAAACACAATATTTCATCATTGTCGTCTTGTTTTTATCCCTAGTACTAGTGCCCAAACCTTCCAACATCCTTCCCAACGGACTTTCTGGAGGGATGTTCCCTGGGGCCCCACCCTTCTTCCAACATCCGTCCCAAAGGACTTTCTGGAGGGATGTTCCCTGGGGCCCCACCCTTTCTCCGCGGATTCCCAGCACCTTTCCCGGGGGACTTTGTCCTACTACCCCCACTTCCCATGGTTTACCTACCACGACCCGGTCGCCAAGGCAATACTTAAAAGTCACTTTTCTTACCTTGGTCTGTGCACAGCGTTGCCCGACCACACGACGGTGCCTATCGTTTCCCACTTACTCGTTCAGAACAACTTTCCTAGGATTCTCAACAGTCAGTGGCAGAGAGGCCCACCGATGAACACCTGGGACCATTCAATTTGGAACGGGACGCGTCTTCCCAGTTGTCACTGGCAACCTCCCTACCAGGGATGTTAGGATCCCGGACGAGCCCCCAATTGTGAGAAACACAGCTCACAGTTAAACAATTTAGTCAAGTCAAGTTCTGAAGGAGCAAGATTTTATTTGTCGTTCTTGCAAGACCGGGTGTCTAGTCAAAATAGGCACACCTTACATAGATTTGCAGCACATTTTATACTGTTTTTCAAACATTGTGATGGCTTGTATTGTGTTATTCCCCCTTATTTGGCTGTTAACCTTGTTAACTTTAAACACTGTAAATGGCTTGTATTGTGTCATTCCTTCAATTAACACTCTCTCAACTCCCATTTTGCGCTTAATCTCATCACTGTGGTTATCTGTTTCGTGTAACCTAGTTAACTGTCTGTCATGTGCCTCCCCCTTTCTGTATGCTGCTGAACTCGTCCATCACTGCTGATTGTACTGTTAGCTCTTGCAGCCTTAAAAATTACACTACTTCTCACAATGTTGATATGATTATCAAATACTTAATATTGCATTATGTAAACATGAAATTGTCAGGAATTTCTAGATGGGGGTATTACATATACAGCTATATTCACCTGTATGATAATACTACCATCCGCAACTTCCCTTCCAAGCCACTCACCATCCTGACTTGGAAATACATTGGCATTCCTTCTCAGTCGCCCGGTCAAAATCCTGGAATCCCTCCCTAAAGGCATTGTGGGTCAACCCACAGGACGTGGAGTGTAGTGATTTAAGAAGGCAGCTCACCATCACCTTCCCAAAGGCAACTAGGGATGGGCAATAAATGCTGGCCAGCCAGCGATGCCCATGGCCCAAGAATAAATAAAATGTGGTTCATCCAAGCCTATTATTAGGCAAAATTTACCTCGGACATTTGTCAATAATTAGGGAATCAAATCTTGGTAATAAATACATGCTGGAAGCGTTACAATAGGTGTAAGGAGCTGAGAAAGATTGTTAATTAACTGTATGTATTGTATGTTGTAACTATACTGTATGTTTCATTTTATTACACCCAGCAATTTATTTATATTGTATATATATAAATGTATAAGGGGAGATTTGGTAGTATTTATACAAGATAATGAAGGTTTACATGAAGTAGCAAACAAAACTGTTCCCATTAACGAATGGTACAAGGACTAGGATGCATAGAATTAGGCAAGAGAGATACTTGGGGATATGAGGGATATGAGGGATATGAGGGAGAGATATGAGGATGAGAAAGGGGACCTAGTGGTAGGGGATGGGGATATGGCTAAGGTATTGAATAACTTTTTTGTTTCTGTCTTCACGGAGGAGGACGTGAATAATTTGCCAGGTGTTAGCGATGGAAAGGTGGTAGGACTGGAGGGTCTTAATGACATTACTGTTACTAGAGAGGCGGTGCTCGACAGACTGGAGGGGCTGATTGTGGACAAGTCCCCAGGACCGGATGGAATGCATCCGAGGGTTCTGAAAGAAATGGCGGAAGTGATAGTGGATGCCTTGGTGGTTATTTTCCAGACGTCGCTGGATTCCGGGGAAGTGCTGGATGATTGGAAAACGGCTAATGTTACGCCGTTGTTTAAGAAGGGTGCCAGGCAAAAGGCGGAGAATTATAGGCCGGTTAGTTTAACATCTGTGGTAGGTAAAATGTTAGAATCTGTCATTAAGGAGGAAATTGCGAGGCATCTTGAAGGGAATTGCTTGATAGAGCAGACGCAGCACGGTTTCATTAAAGGGAAGTCGTGTCTGACAAATTTACTGGAGTTCTATGAGGATGTGTCTAGGGCGGTAGATAGAGGAGAGCCGGTGGATGTGGTCTTTCTAGATTTTCAGAAGGCGTTTGACAAAGTACCTCACAAGAGGTTATTGCAGAAGGTAAGGGGGCATGGAGTTGGGGTAGGGTGTTAGCGTGGATAGAGGATTGGTTGTCAAATAGGAGGCAGAGAGTGGGGGTCAATGGGTGCTATTCGGATTGGCGGATGGTGACTAGTGGAGTGCCCCAGGGGTCAGTGCTGGGGCCTCAGCTTTTTACCATTTATATAGATGATCTGGAGGAGGGAACCGAGTGTAGAGTGTCGAAATTTGCTGATGACACCAAGATTGGGGGAACGGCAAATTGTGCGGAGGGTGTGGAGAGTCTGCAGAAGGATCTAGATAGGCTGGGCGAATGGGCCAGGAAATGGTAAATGGAATTTAATGTTGGCAAGTGTGAGGTGGTCCACTTTGGTAGGAAGAATGGTAGGAAGGACTATTACTTACGGGGCGAAAAACTGCAGCAGGCGACGGTGCAGAGGGACCTCGGGGTCCTTGTGCATGAGTCGCAAAAACCCAGCTTGCAGGTGCAGCAGGTGGTCAGGAAGGCGAATGGGATGCTGGCCTTCATAACCAAGGGGATTGAATATAAAAGTAGGGAGGTCTTGCTGCAGCTGTATAGGGCATTGGTGAGGCCGCAGCTGGAGTACTGTGTGCAGTTTTGGGTGCCGCACCTGCGCAAAGATATTTTGGCCTTGGAGGGAGTGCAGAGGAGGTTTACTAGGCTGATACCGGAGTTGAGGGGGTTGAGCTATGAGGAGAGGCTGAATAAACTGGGCTTGTACTCATTAGAGTTTAGAAGAATGAGGGGAGATCTCATTGAGACGTTTAAGATGATGAATGGGATGGATAGGATAGAGGTGGAAAGACTCTTCCCGCTCAAAAAAGACAGTAGGACTAGGGGGCACAGCCTCAAGATAAAAGGGGAGGCGGTTTAGAACGGAGTTGAGGAGGAACTTCTTCACTCAAAGGGTGGTGAATCTCTGGAATTCTCTGCCCGTTGAAGTGGTGGAGGCTGCCTCGCTAAATATTTTTAAGACGCGGGTTGATGGGTTTTTGATAGGAGAGGGGATTAAGGGTTATGGGGAGAGGGCGGGAAAGTGGAACTGAGCCACGACAGATGAGCCATGATCTTATTGAATGGCGGGGCAGTCTCGAAGGGCTAGATGGCCTACTCCTGCTCCTATTTCTTATGTTCTTATTTGTTCTTATGCATGTTTATACAGTAAATGGCATTGACCTGAAACTTACAGCTTATGAAGGTGGTTAAAGCAGAATTGATGAACGATTAGAGTAAAGAAAAATGGATGGGCACTTGTGGGAAACTAATTTACAATACCTCAGGGATAAAGTAGGGGAATGGGAATGATTGACTTGCTCCACGGAGAGTTAGCATGGGCTGAATGGGCTGACTGGCCTCCTTCCAAGATGTAATGGTTTGATGACACTCACACCGACAGTTTTACATATAATAAATAAACAAATGTTAATATGGCTGTTGCTTTGTGTTGCAAAATTACACCTCAGGCAAAACATACTTCCTTTAAAGAAAAGAATCTTCAAGTGAGACCATTTTCAATTGGTTCTGACATGTGACAGATAAAAATTCTTTAGTCTCTCAGAGGAGGCTGTTGTGGAGATTGCAGGCTAGAAAACTAACCAATGTTTAGGGGACTTGCGAGTTTGTGGAAATGACTGTGAACTTGGTTTGAAAAGATAATCTCGTGTTCACTGTGACAGAGCACCATGTGCACCTCTGTGATGAAATCAACTGTCTGTGTCTAACTATCTTCCTCAGGGTGCAATCCTCGCACTGATCTTCTTCAGCATATAGACCAGCCACCATAGAACTGATACAGCACAGAAAGGGCCACTCAGCCCATCACATCCATGCCAGGTTGCAATTCCACAGGCAACCCTCAATCGCCTGATAATGGGCCAGGTAAGATGTGGCCACTTGCTCCACAAGTGGAACATGAGGGACAGCTCAACTTGTGATGATGGCCATCTTAGTCACATCATCACCGATATACTGATCTCCTGCCATGAGAGATCCGTTCTTGTTGGCATCGCAACCATTCACAATGCACAAGCTGAAGCCATTGAATGGATTGTTCCCTTCAACATCGAGATATAACTGCTTCCCCAGCCATAGAAAAACAAAATCATGACAAATGACTTTCACTTTTATCATATTCCAAGGATTTTTGGTCTCTGGTCTCAAATCCACTGAATTATTTCTCCTGGTACTTCTGTTCCCCTTCTCCCAAACCATCAAGCACTGGTGGACTTCTTGCGCCACTTATATCTGCAGAGTTTAGTGAAAGATTTCAGCTTCTCCAACGTCTTCCGCTCATTCAAAATCTGAAAAGCAGCTGCCTTTGTCCAGTGTTTTAAAACTAACTTTAAATAGGATAAATTAAAGCTATGTGCCACTTAAGGAGTGATTCTGAGTAAATCTTCATGCTGCGCATGTTTAAGAATAAGTTACCAAGTAAATGAGTGTTAACACCAGAGTCTAGATGCTAAAAATATTGTCAGAATTATTTACTGACAGAGGCAGGTTTTGAACTGTAAGGAAAGCGTCATGGCCACTACTCCATTAACGCCCAAATCCCAAAGTAACTACTCTTTAATGTACAATAAGACCATGCACTAGCTCTAATGCACAGAGCAAATTAAACCACATGATGGGTTTTTGATTTCAATCATGTCACAGAGGCCAATTGCCGATTGAGGTACGAGTACTTTCTTTCAGGAAGAAAAGAATAATAGAGTTGATAGCCCTTTCACTTGCTCGCTGGCTGCTAGTTTCCTAATAGTATTCCTTTGATTGTTGAGTGGCAAGTCTGCCAAGGGACATAGCTGAAGGGCAGGTGACCAGCAAAACTTAACATCAATGCCACTGCCATAAGCAGCAACACAACTGGCCCTTGCTTTATTCAGACTTGCAACCCTCACCCCCGTCCAAAACCCCATTTCTCTGCTGTGTGCATACACAGTTCACAACAAAATTGGAACAAATGTTATTTGAAATAATCAAATGCAAAAAAAACACATCCTATGATGTATTTTGTATCTAGCATGAGGATTGAAACTGTTGCTCTGACATTGTGTTCAAACAGAATTGTGCATCACACTGCACCATGAATTTCTACATAATTTCTATCCTAGGTTAAAAGTAACACTGTGTCATTTCTCTTTAATATTCCTGTCAGGGTAATACTGATTCTTCCTGCTAAGTTCATGATTCTTCCATGCTGTGAATAGTAATGACATTTTCTTCTTTCAAAGAATATAGGAATGACCATTCACAAATCATGCCAAACAGTAAGATAAGATCAAGAATTTGAGAATGATAGTTCAGACTTTTTCCCAGTATCTGTCTCTTGTATTCACTAACACTGTAGTCTCCATAAGCAATTCAATTACTTTTATCCAAGGTGTGTTTATTAGATGGAGTACCTAATTGTGCAATGCTGCTGATGGATATGCCCATCACGTTTCACTCTTCATAGAAGGGGGCCATTTGGCCCATCGAATTTACACCAACCACAATTCCACCCAGGCCCTATCCATGTAATCCCACGTATTTCCCCTGCTAGTCCCCCTGACACTAAGGGGCAAATAAGCATGGCCAATCCACCTAACCGCATTATCTTTAGGACATAGGAGGAAACCGGAGCACCCGCAGGAAACCCACGCAGACACAGGGAGAATGTGAAAACTCCACACAGACAGTGACCCGAAGCTGGAATTGAACCTGGGTCCCTGGTGGTTTGAGGCAGCAGTGTTAACCACTGTGCCACCATGTCACCTGTAACATCCAGAGATGCTAAATGAAGTGGTATCATATCAATATGTACATTATTTGTTTGAATTAATTAACTAATACAACACTTGCTCCAAAATCAGGATGATAATATGAATTCAAATGTAAGATTTTAGTAATTAATTTCCTGTACCAGTAAGTTATCAATGACTGTCTGTGTGGAGTTTACACGTCCTCCCGATTTCTGCGTGGTTTTCCTCTGGGTGCTGCAGTTTCCTCCCACAGTCTGAAGACGTGGGTGTGGTTGTATTGGCCGTGCTAAATTGACCCTTAGTGTCCCAAGACGTGTTGGTTTGACAGATTAGCCATGGGAAATGTGTGGGGGGAAAGTGCCTTAGTAAGTTGCTCTGCCGGAGAGTCAGTGCAGATGCAATGGGCTGAATGGCTTCTTCTGCACAATCGGGATCTGTGATTTTATGACCCTCCCAGCCAATAATTTATAAAATACCATACCAGACGCTAAGAGATGGATTTTGCCAGTATTTATCAGGGGTTAACATCATGAAATTGAGAACCTTATTTTTTGACCGTCAGTAGCACTTATTCTAACACAATAATAGGCTGAAAATAGTACTTTTTCCTTTAAGCACAGATGACAGCTGTAATACCATTTCCTTCTTAAATATGGATCTAACAGCAGTATTCTTAATGCTAGTGGACTAAATGCCAATTGAACCCATTTTGGGGGCTTGATCCCAACTAATTAAACGCACTGTGATCTCTTATAACAAATCCCTTGTGCGCTATAAGTAACTCTTGGAGTGGGCTTTATTGCCACTGACACAGGAGATAAAATTCATTAATGATACTGCTTCTCAGTTTAGGACAGAATTTGTTATTTAGAATAAGTGTGAAATTTTACTGATACATTGTGATGGATTAGAAAACAATCCTAATGATTTTGAGGGACCATACTCGATCTTGCTCTAATTCTTAACAAACCCATGTGCATTTCATTGCTGTTATGTATTGCATTAAACTCATACATATTGCATATGCAATGTTGGTGCACAATAAATACAGTTAATTTATCAATTGGCAAAAGCCAAGGATAACTTCCCCATGAAGGTCATAAAAACATTAGGACTGAAAGGATCCACAGGACAGAAGCAAAAGTCTTGAGCAGAATAGTTTAGAACTGGCAAGATCTGCACTCTTGAGGCTGAAGGGGTAATATCCTGCAGAAGTTTAGTTTTCAGAAGTAAGAAAGTTACAGTACAAAATGAAGGTTAAAAGGATATACGAGTAAGACCTTGCTTGTCCATGAGGTGGAGATTGTGGAACACTGCAGCCGTTTGAATTTAGGTGGCTTCCAATAGAAGTCCGGCATTTGATTTGCTGAAGGCACCCTGGCATCGGAGAGACAGAAAGATCTTTCCTGTTCTTTACTAGCAAGGCTTCAGATGACTGTCATGCTTTTTTCTCTTCCTGCTTGTCCTATCTCTGCTTGCCAGAGCTAGTTTTAAACTCATTTTCGTATATTCCCGGAAGGCAGCTTCATTAGCATGTCTTGTATCTACTGTAGTAGTGATCTCAGTTTTTAATCTTTCATTTCAGAGAGATTTTGACACATTTCTGAGATACAAATCAACAGGAGATGGGGTTATTTCATCGTCCACAGGGGGATTCTGAGCAACTGGTGGGGCGCAACTAGCTGGATAGCAGTTTCCATTGCCTTCATGGTGTCTTCAATTGCTTGGGTGGCACAGTGGTTAGCACTGTTGCCTCACAGCGCCAGACCCGGGTTCGATTCCCGGCTTGGGTCAGTGTGTGGAGTTTGCACATTCTCCGGGTGCTCCAGTTTCTTCCCATTGCCTGAAAGATGTGCTGGTTAGGTGCATTGACTTGATCAGCACCGGAGCCTAGTGACTAGGAGAATTTCACAGTAACTTCATTGCAGTATTAATGCAAGCCTACTTGTGACTAATAAATAAACTTAAACTTTTTGCAGCATTACAATGGATTAAAAGTCTAGCACTTTGCACTATTAATGCCTTTCCTTCAAGATTCCCTGCTTGATGAGGATGCTGACAGTCCCCAAGTATGAGAATGTATGCAACATCTGAGAGCAGATCTACGGTACAAGCCATTCAGGAACTTTCCAGAAAAGTGGTCACTTCCAACACCAAACATCAGGTGACTGTTAGTATCCATCCGGAACATTCCAGCTGTTCACATTGACGGTCCCGCCAATGGCGCAGTCCTCCAGGGATTTCCCAGTGGCATAGGGTGCAGTTTAGAACATCCTGCCACCAGCAAATGGCACATTGCTTCCAATATGAGAAACATGTCATAGAGAGGCCAGAGAATCCCCCCAGTATATTTTCTCTTTTTTTAAAAAAAACTTCTTTATAAAGTTCAATATGTCTGTGGTTAGCTGGTGAAGTTGTAGATGGTAGATTTCACTCAGTCCCAATTTCCTGTTGCCGTGACAACATTGGCCATTTAAATGCAAAGGGTGCCCAGTTTCAAGGGTTACACATTGTACGTAAGGCATGTCGCCAACTTTCATATAGCGCTGATTTTGCGGCAGGCAGGTCATGTGAACTGACCGCTGAACAATAGCATGTATTACTTTGTTTGCTGCGTTACAGGACTACATGCTCCATTACTGCTGTAACTGGCTGCAAGGACCAACAAGAGAGCAGGAAAAATGTAGTCCTAAGGTGTTTGGGGCTGAGAGGATTGATGTGTGAGATGGGAGAAACAGTACGGCCCACATGAAGAGACAGGAGGGAGCCACGTGACTAGGACTTGAGAAAGGGAAAACTAATAGCTTAGTCTGAGCAACACCTCTCAGAGGCAAACTTACAATGAAACATGTCATTCCTAGGTACAGAGAATCCTAGGGCCCCAATTAAAGTGGAAGCCCCATGCTAGCTGTTGGCTTTGGGGCATCACTCAGAGCCTGAGAGGTCTGAATTTGCTGATGGGCTCAAAAAAATACAAATGAGCCTATCAGCAACCAATGCTGCGACTGAGGATGTCAATGGGCAGAATTTTACAGCTCCCTTGGCAGAAGAGGTGGGACTATAAAATGCAGCAAGCCATTCACGAGTCCTTGACTTTGGTGGGAGCATAAAATCCTGCTGGTGTAAAATTCCACCTTCCCATAGAGTCATGGTGTCTTGTTGATGGCGATTTCTTGAGTCACAGTTGATGCCAGTGGCTGTCCAAAGCAAATCCTTCATTTCTTGCACATCAGGCCATAAAATCATAGAATGCCTACAGTGCAGTAGGAGACCATTTGACCCATCAAGCCTGCACCGACCACAGTCCCACCCAGGCCCTATCCCCATAACCCCATGTATTTACCCTAGCTAGTCCCCCTGACAGTAAGGGGCAATTTAACATGTCCAATCAACCTAAGCCGCGCATCTTTGGCTTGTGGGAGGAAACCGGAGCACCTGGAGGAAACCCATGCAGACACAGGGAGAATATGCAAACTCCACACAGACAGTGATCCAAGTCAGGAATTGAACCTGGCGCTGTGAGGCAGCAGTGCTAACCACTGTGCTGCCGTGCTGCCGTGCTGCCCTTTGAGTACATTTGATTTGTTATATCCACAGATACCCCAAGGATCTTTTAGGAAAATTATAGATGCTTTGTTCAGCATGACCAATGACTTTGCCATTTTCACCAATTGACAAGATGACACATTTCTGTAATGCAGTTACCTCTCCAAAAATTGCCTCTTTAGCTCCTACATGTAACGCTGTGTCCTAAATGAAGCAGAAGAAATGTTATCTTATCAAAATTTCCTGTAACTCTTGGAGCAAAATAATTGCAATGGATGCCTGCTGCCGTTGGAATTCCTGCAGTTACATTTGGCACAATGCTACCATCCCCTTCTGCTGGGTTTGCAGGTGGGGAGCTGTGTAAAATTCTCCCAGTGGCCTTCCAACCAACCTGCTGCTGACCCTGGCCTGTCCACAATTTTACAGTAGGGCAGCCCATCTGCACTTGCCTCAGTTAAGGTCCTTAAGGAGGCAATTAATGAGCACATAAGGGGTATTACCCACCTGGATTCATTCTTTAGGCTGGCGGATAGAGTTCTGAGGCATGTGGGGAATCCAACAGATCACCCAAGCCTTGGGGGGGTGGGTGGAGGGGAGCTTCACTCAACAGCTTCCTTTCTATATTAGGCACCACCCTACAAAGTTTCCTCCCCTGACACCGCTTGCTGCAGCTCATTTCCCCAGTCCCTGGCCTCTCCATCTAGGCTCTGATCCCTTGCTCTCAAACCTCACCTCTTTACCCTGTCATGAGACCTACCACAGTAACCTGATCCTGGATTCTAGGACATTGAACTTGGGAGCTGCTGTGGTCCCAGTCTAGGGCCACTGTGGCTACTAGTATTGCTGGGACTCCATATTGGTCAGCAACCCAGTAAGGCATGACTTCCTCATGAACTCACTCAATGGTTGCTGGGCAGCCCATGTGAATGTGGGTTGCCTTTCCCGCTACCTCTTCCAGTGATAGAGTGGGGAACTGTGCCATCCGAAACATTTGTGCTGTGGATAGTTTCAAGAGTTGCCCAGTGTTCCATGGTGGAATGCAGAGCAGACAACTGCATGTCCAAAATTGTACTCTATTACAACATATAGTATGGATGCTTTCTTCATTGTGAGGGCCTCACCAGATACTACTTAATGTTTGTGCCAAAGATCAGTCTGCCATGAGCATGCTCTCATTCCCTACGAAGAGAAGTGAAACCTTTTGTGCACATTGTGCGTGGCCCAAGTGTCAGAATTAATATACTGTACATCGACTGTACACTCAAATGAACCTTCTCTTGTTCTTGTCTTTGAATGAAAACAAACAGAAGGTTCTACCAGACTCTGCAGATTAGAGTATAAATTGAAAAACCTCTCTATTAAAAGTTAAGGCAGTGGAGGAAAATTAATTTAACAGATTTCACCTGAATACGCTTCCCATGTAGTTCACAAATAACAAAGGCAAGATTTTTTAGTGATCGTAATCCATGCAGTGAAACTTATATTTAACAATTGTCTGACCATCTCTCTACCTTGCCGAAATCAGAAGCTAGGGCATGCTGCTTCAGGCATGTCTCTCACACTATTCAACCTGGGACACAAGGCAGTCAAAAGGTGCCTGCTGCAGTTGAGCAAAATGTATCAGATTACCTTGTGATTAAATCGTTCTAATCACATTTACTCACCTCATCCCCTTTAACCCTTTTCTGCTTCATCCACCTTTTCAATCTAACAGAAAATAAAAACATAGAAATCAGAAGCAGCAGGAGGCCATTCAGCCTGTGAGATTCTATGAGAAACTTCCTCACTCTTTTAAACTCCAGTGAATATAATCCTAACCAACTTGGTCTCTCTTTAACATTGAAGTGATTTTTGCATCAACCACTATCCCTGTGTATAAACTTCACAGCCTCAAAATTGTGTAAAACAGCTTCTCTTATGTTCACTTGCAGCTAATCTCATCATTTAACATCTCCGATCTTTACTATTCAACAAATGGGAAAGTTTTCTTCTATATATTCTGTTGTCACATTGTCACATCTTTTCATAAGTTTCATAAACATTTCCATCACAGCTCTCCGCAGTCTGTGCCTTTCCAATGAAAAATGAGCCTTCGTTTCACATTTTCCTTCATATTTGTATTTTTCATACAGGCAGTCCCCTCGTCAATCTGCATTGTACACCCTCCAAAGCCTCAATATCTTTCCTATAATCTAAAGTATAATTTTGATTTGATTTGATTAATTATTCATTGCAGAAAAATCATAGGATCCCTACAGTGCAGAAGGAGTCCATTTGGCCCATCAAGGCTGAACTGACACCAATCCCAGTAACCCCATGTATTTACCCTACTAATTCCCCTGACACTAAGGGGCAATTTAGCATGGCCAATCAACCTAACCTGTGCATCTTTGGACTGAGGGAGGAAACCAGAGCACCTGAAGGAAACCCAAGCAGGCATGGGGAGAATGTGCAAATTCCACACAGTCACCTGAGGCTGGAATTGTACCCAAGTCCCTGGCCCTGTGAAACAACAGTGCGAACAACTGTGCCTCCATGTCACTCCCACATTGTCACATGCATTGGGATACAGTGAGAAGTATTGTTTCTGTGCGCTATACAGACAAAACATACTGTTCATAGGAGGGAAGGAAAGGAGAGGGTGTAGAGAGGTTGCAGTCACAGATAGGGTGTAGAGTAAGATCAGCTTAATATATGATAGGTTCATTCAAAAATCTGATGGCAGCAGGGAAGAAGCTGTTCTTGAGTCGGTTCTCAGACTTTTGTATCTTTTTCCCAACCATAATACTCTAACTGAGGTCTTACTGAGATTTTATATAGGCTTACCTCTTGGCTTTTATATGGTATATCTCTTGAGATAAATGCTAGAATTCCATTAGCTTTTTGTTACAGCTTTATCTGCCCGAAGTGCTGTATTTTAATGCCCTATTAACCTGTGTTCCCGAATCCCTTTGCTCTTCGGCAGCACTGAGCTCCATCCATACAGAGTATAATTACTGCTGTTATTTCTTCTTACAAAATGCATCGATTTGCACACACTGACATTGAATTCCATCTGCCACTTTTTAGCCCATTTTCCTCTCTCACCAATATAATTTTACAGCTTCCCTTTGATCTTCCAAGAAATTAAAAGTCTCTTGTACTTTGGTATGATCTGCAACTGCAGAGGCTAGGAATCCTGCAGTGAGTTAACTTACCTCCTGACTCCCCAAATCTTGTCCACCATCTACAAGGCAGAAGTTCAGGTTTTTGATGGAATTATCTCCACTTGCCTGGCTAGATGCAAATCTAACTGCACTCAAAAAGCTCAACACCATTCAGGTCAAAGAAGCTTGCTTGATTTGCATCCCATCCGCAAACGTTCACTCGCTCCACCATTGATACACAGCAACAGCAGTGTGTGCCACATACAAGGTGCACTACAGGAACTCACCAAGTCTCCTTAGACAGCACCTTCCAAATCCACAATCACTGCGATCTAGAAGGACATGGGCAACAGGCAAATGGGTTCACAACCACTTAGGAATTTCCCCTCCAAGCTATTCACCATCCTGACTTGTAAATATATTGCTGTTCCTTCAGTGTCGCTAGGTCAAAATCCTGGAAATCCCTCCCTATCAGCTCTGTAGGTGAGATTCCTAGCCTCTGACTGCTCTATTGGTCACAGTAATTTATATGGCTAGTCCAGCTCAGTTTCTGGTCTAGCAGTCTGTAGCAGTCCAGGATAGTAGGGGATTCAGTGATGGTAATGCAATTGAATGTCAAGGGGCAATGGTTAGATTCATTCTTTTTGGAGATTGTCATTGCCTGCCACTTGTGTGGCACAAATGTTACTTGCCACTTTGTCAGCCCAAGGCTGGATACTGGATACATTTGGACATGAATTGCTTGAGTATCTGAGGAGTTGCCAATGGTACTGAACATTGTGCAGTCATCAACAAACATTCCCACCTTTGACCTTATGACGGAGAGAAGGTCATTGATGAAGCAGTTGAAGATGGTTAGGCCTAAGACGCTACCCTGAGGGATTCCTGCAGAGATGTTCTGGAGCTGAGATGATTGACCTCCAATAACTAAAACCATCTCCCTTTATACCAGGCATGATTCCAACTAACAGATGGTTTTGCTCCTGATTCCTTTTGACTCTAGTTTTGCTAGGGCTTCTTGATGCCACACTCGGTCAAATACTGCCTTGCTGTCAAGGACAGTGACTCTTTGAAGTTCATCTCCTTTGTCCATGTTTGAATCAAGACTGTAATGAGGTCAGGATCTGAGTGACCCTGACAGAGTATCAGTGAGCAGATTGTATTTTTTTATTATTCATTTGTGGGATGTGGGCATCACTGGCTAGGCCAGGACATATTGCCTCTCCCTAATTGCCCTTAGGAAGGTGGTGGTGAGCTGCTAAACAAGTGCTGCGTGATAACATAATGGGCCATCGCTTTCTTGGAGTGGCAGACTGCTACACTGTACTGAATTCTAAAGTGCCTGTCTCATCCAACCATCCTGACTCAGGCCCAGTGAGGTTCAGACAGTGCAGCGCATTCTCAGCTATAGCAACCGAGTGTAAATGAAATGGAGTGAAAGAGATACTAGTTGCTGTAAAGCAGATGAGTTTCAATGTCCCATTCAAACATGACAGGCCAGAGAGAAGCCAGGTGTCTAAGGTAAATGAATAGGATGTAGTGGATGGGAGCTTAGGCATGGGTGGGAGTGGTCAGACAATGGTGGAATGGGTTTGACATCAGGATGGGGTGGGGGATCAGATATCGATGGGGTGTTGACTTTGGTGGGATCAGAGTTGGATATCTGGGGGGGTGATTGGACACTGGGGAAGGATTGGACTTCAAGGGGGTCAGATATCGGGGGGGGCTTGAACATCTTGGGTATGATTGGTGGACAGCAGGGTGATGGGACATCTGGGTGGTGGAGTCAGACATCGACAGGTGGGGTGGTTGGACATGGTGGTTGTGGGGTAGGGTCGGGCAGGCGAGGGTTGGGTTGGGCAGGGAGGATGTTAAAGTCTGGCTCAGGATTGGGGGAATTGTATTGGGTTGTGTTGGGTGTGAGGGGTTTGGGAACTACATTGAGCCATGGGGACTGGGGCCACGTCAGGCTGAGGAAGGGGTTGGGGAGGTGGTCAGAGCAGGGGGCAATGGAGAAATCTGTGCATGTGTTGGGTGTGGGGGATATCTTGTGAGATTGGGTGCTTAGATGTGGTGAGGTCTCCTGGGGGTTACCCCTTGTGGGGCTCTATCTGGGTGTTTAAAATAATATGCTGGAGTTAGAAGTTTGAGAGGGTTGGCTTAGTAGACTGAGTAGACTGGGACTATGCTCGTTGGAAATTAGAAGAATGAGGGGGGGATCTTGTAGAAACATATGAAATTATGAAGGGAATAGATAAGATAGAAGCAGTGAGATTGTTTCCACTGGGGGGTGAAACTAGAAGTAGGGGGCATGGCCTCAAAATAAGAGGGAGGAGATTTAGGACTGCGTTGAGGAGGAACTTCTTCACACAAAGGGTTGTGAATCTGTGGAATTCACCATGATAACCACTGTGCCAATGTGCTGCTCTAATGACCTTCACGCCAATAAGTTAGTAATGGCCCAATAAGGAAGCGATTGGGGATTGGGTGAATCAAGTGCGTGTGGCAGGATTTTACGGCCTCGCTTGTCCCAACACTGTAAAGTCCTGCTCAAGATCAACAGACATTTCCACGGTTCGCCCCTCGCCCGCTCCGATTCCTATGGCAGGAGGGATGGTAAAATTCTAGCCCATGTTACTGCAGACCTCGGTTCGCCTCCCCCACACGCTAAATATTATTGAATGTCTCCAAGTACAATATACAATGTCATTCTATCGAACATTTGAGCATTAAATTGTCAACATTAATGGTGATGAACCAAAAATACGCTGATGCTGTTTATTCTGTGTTCTCTCTGGTGATAACATCACCAACAGTAACTTTTTCCATCCAATCAATTATAAGTTGTAATAATCCAAATTAATCAGTTCAATGAGCCCAAAATTAGCCACTTGATCTTTATAAATGAGTCTGCTGATATTAACACTGGCAAGTAATGTTAGCAAAATATAAAGCTCCAGAAAAACTCCTGGAAACAGTGAATTCTGAAGTCAAGTTACCTGCTAATGTCACAATGACACATTAAAGTGCTATCTTTGGGCAGAAGCCAAATATTTGAAACCCAAGTGCTAGAAAGGCTACCTCAGAATAAATCAATCAATTTGGTAAATGCAGTTTCTCATTAAAAAGAACTGGGATGATGGTGAGAAATATTTTAACAGGCTTTATTGATCTAACAGTCCCCACGGAAGACTTTAAGCTGCAAAAGTTAGAGGACATAGATTTTTCAATTTAGGACTGTGCAATCCCATGCAAATTAACTGGAGCAGAATCTTCAAAGTAATGCATGTGATGATATGGCCGATGTTTGTGATTGAACACTGTTTAATCTGGCAGCTAAGATACCAAATTAGGGGACATGGGGAACTGTGGGGAAAACTGCAGGAGGATATAGATTGATAGAGTGTGCAGATGGAATTCTTGCATAGATAAATAGTTTGTTGGTGGAATAAAGAACAGAAATCAAAACAGAAGTGACATTCTCAGTGGAATGAGGAAAACAGAAAGGGCTTCATAAAGGAGCATTATAGCTAAAAATGAAAGAGAAAAATCACAAGTAGGCTTACATTAACACTGCACTGAAGTTACTGTGAAAATCCCCTAGTCGCCATACTCCAGTTCCTGCTTGGATACATGGAGGGAGAATTTAGCCTGGCCAGTGCACCTAATCAGCATGTCTTTCGGACTCTGGGAGGTAACTGGAGCACCTAGAGGAAACCCACACTAGACATAAGGAGAATGTGCAGACTCCGCACAAACTGTGACATAAGAACATAAGAAATAGGAGCAGGAGTAGGCCATCTAGCCCTTCAAGCCTGCCCTGCCATTCAATAAGATCATGGCTGATCTGAAGTAGATCAGTTCCACTTCCCTGCTTTCTCCCCATAACCCTTAATTCCCTTGTCTATCAGGAACCTATCTACCTGTGACTTAAATATATAAATATAGATGGGTGACCCAACCTGAGAATTGAACCCGGGTCTTTGGCACCGTGAAGCAGCAGTGCTAACCACTGTGCCGCCCCTAGTGGGATGAAGTGGGGTGATGGAATTTCTGCACCATTGAAGTGGTTACAAAAGCAAAGGGGCGGTGATGAATCTTCACAAGTGGATTGCAGTTGGGAGTACTGAGACTGATTTTGAAATATCTGCGTGGGTTTCCTCCTGGTGCTCCAGTTTCCCCCCACAGTCTGAAAGATATATGGGTTAAGTTTATTAGCTATGCTAACTTGCCCCTTAGTGTCCAAAGATGTGCAGGTTAGGTTGATTGGCCATGCTAAATTGCCCCTTACTGTCAGGGAGATTAGCAAGGTAAATACGTAGAGTTACTAGGAGAGAGCCTGGATGGGATTGTTGTTGGTGCAAGTTTGATGGGCTGAATTTCTGCACTCCAGAGATGATATGATTCTATGATCTATGAAAAGACTGCCAGATAGACAAGCTTAGCTTCCGGTGGGGTTGGGAGGAATCCAGAACAGGCCACAGGACCAGGTAGGTTCAGTCCCCTGCCCAGAGAGGGGGTGGACAGGAAAATCCCAAGGGGATTCTGATCCCCAACCTCCAGGCTTTATGTGAGGGATGTTTGGTAAGGAGGTTGGAGGAGGGTGATTCTGATTACCAGGAAGAAGTACCATGTTTCTCCTGATTCTCAAGCGGTGAAATAAAAGCCCATACTACTCCCCGAAGGTGTCATCAGCTCCCCTTCAGCTGTAGTTAAACTTGCAAAACAGGTTAAATCAGAGGAGGACGAGAAAATGCTGGAAAATTCCAGCTGGTCTGGCTGCCAGACCTGTTGAGATTTTCCAATGTTTTCTCTTTTGGTTTCAGATTCCAGCATCCGCAGTAGTTTGCTTTTATCCAGGTTAAATCAGAGGCTGATTAGGCTAGTCTAATTAAAATATTGAAGTTGATAACCCACCCCTAGGTCCATCTTTATGCATAGTAAGAAGTCTGACAACACCAGGTTAAAGGCCAGCAGGTTTATTTGGAATCATGAACTTTCGGAGCACTGCTCCTTCAACATCCGAAAGCTCCTGATTCCGAATAAACCTGTTGGACTTTAACCTGATGTTGCGAGACTTCTTACAGTGCCCACCCCAATCCAACGCCGGCATTTCCACGTCATCTTTATGTAGGAATGTGTGGGAGAGATGGGGTTCAGATAGAGTTTGGGATTTTTCTAAATTTTAATTTCTGATGTGGTCCCAACCTACCCGTTTTTGGGTGCCAAATTCTAGCCCAACTTTTCAGGTTCCCCTCTGTTTTTCTGTTTACAAATCCATAGATTTCGAGCTCTTGTATCCATACTTACCTTATTAACCTTGCATCAGCATCATCACTCATGCCTCCACCCTTGTTTGTAGACCCTCTCCCTTTTGATGGTTCTCTGTTCCCCTCTCCCCTGTCTGTGCATTTGTTTAAAAGCTAGTTCAACTCCTGTAACTTCCAGTTAAGACCCTAAGACAAAGGAGCAGAATTAGGCCACTTGACCTATCAAGCCTGCTCCGTCATTCAATCTTGGCTGATTTTTTTTCTCATCCCCATTCTCCTGCCTTTTCCCCAGAACCCCTAATCCCCTTATCAATCAAAAACCTATCTATCTCTGTCTTAAAGACACCCAAGGGCCTGGCCTCCACAGCCTTCTGTGGCAAAGAGTCCCACAAACTCACCACTCTGCAGCTGAAGAAATTCCCCTCATCTCTGTTTTAAAGGATCATCCTTTCATCCTGAGGTTGTGCCCTCAGGTTTTAGTTTTTCCTACTAGTGGAAACATCCTCTCCAGATCCACTCTATCCAGGCCACACAGAATCTTGTAAGCTTCAATAAAATCCACCCTCATCCTTCCAAACTCCAACGAGCGCAGACCCAGAGTCTTCAACTGTTCCCCATACGACAGTTCCGATGAAAGGTCCTTGACCTGAATTATATTTTTTTCTCCGTAAATGCTATCTGATTTGCTGACTGTTTCCAGCATTTCCTGTGTTTTTTTTTACCTTTCCAGTGCTCCGAAAGTTCATGATTCCAAATAAACCTGCTGGCCTTTAACCTGATGTTGCCAGACCTTGTACTATGCATAAAGATGGACCTAGGGGTGGGTTATCAACTTCAATATTTTAATTAGACTAGCCTAATCAGCCTCTGATTTAACCTGGATAAAAGCAAACTACTGCGGATGCTGGAATCTGAAACCAAAAGAGAAAACATTGGAAAATCTCAACAGGTTATTATGAAGACTTGTATGGTTTATAATTGAGCTGCAATCTAGATTGTCAGGTTTAATAATATTATTGCCTTACCTCAGGATCTTTACACTGTCGAGATCGAAGGCTATAATTTCAGCAGTGACCTCAACGAGGTCCATGAAGTTGGCCGCTTGGAGTATGAGCTCCCTGATTGAGGTAATGATTGCCTGCCCAATCAGAGGGTCTCACTTGTATATATGTTGAGGAGTATCAGGGCAACTGACACTCTGGATTCTGACTTTTTACCTGAAACACTCTTAGGAGTGGAATTCAGTTTGTAAGTAAAGGGAACGTGGTGAAGGGACACTAGCCTCTGAGGAATTTTTTCAGTTACAAATAAAAATTATTTATTTTACGCAAGTCTTCACCAGCTTTGGCACCACATTCTCATGTAACAACCAGTATTTTAGCATTATATGCAACTACACATTCTTGTCTGTGGGGCAGCACGGTGGCACAGTGGTTAGCACAGTTGCCTCACAGCGCCAGGGACCCAGGTTCAATTCCTGGCTTAGGTCACTGTGTAGAATCTGCATGTTCTCCCGGTGTCTGTGTGGGTTTCCTCCGGGTGCTCTGGTTTCCTCCCACAGTAGGAAAGGTGTGCTGGGGATGCCATACTAAATTCTCCCTCAGTGTAGCCGAACAGGCGCCGGAGTGTGGAGGCTAGGGAATTTTCACAGTATTGTAGTTTTCATGTAAGCCTACTTGTGACAATAATAAATAAACTTTACTTCTAGGAATCTACAGTCCTGGTGATGGGATTCCCAGAAAGGGCTTGGTGACTGATCTCATGGCAGCCACCTAGGGGAAGGGACGTGTGGGGGCTGTTCAATTATGTAACAGGGTTAGGAGTCCATATGGTAATACTGGCATTAGCATGGTCAACAGTCCTGGATTTGTCGGGATTTTGTTTCCCATCCCACGTCCCTTGCAGCATGGGCTTCCTGGATGCCATTTGCCCCGGATTCCCCCAGACAGTGACACTCAGAGTCTTCCGTTGCTGCTGAGATACAAGCCCATTCAGCCATGAGCTGACCAGCACTCCCTTCCAGGACAGCTGTTGAACTTATGCACTTGGGGCTAGGAGATCCAGGTTATGCATGGTGGACCCTAACTTAGCGTGGGAGAGTGGGAAGAGTCCAGGGTCAGTTCTGGTGGTAGTGACGCCACACAGATCTTAAGTAGAGGATGTCCGGGAAGGCCTAAGGGTAAGGGTAAGGGGTGTCTGGACAGATTAAATGGGGAGAGGTGGTCTCCGTAAAGTCTGAGTGGTGTTGGGGCATCTGCAGGCTTGAGGGAGAATCGGGATCCAGTAGGCACTAATGGGATGGTCCAGCAGCCTAGTGGAGACTGGGTTCCAGCAGGCACAAAGGGATAGAGCACTGGCAGGTCTGGGGGAAAGAGGAGATTCTGAGTGAAGGGGAGAGTGGGCATTGGGGAAAGGGAATTCTGAGTATGTCTGTCCAGGGAGGGGTGTTGGGCTGAGGTGTATATGTTTGTGTTGGGGGGCAGCAAGGAGTATCTGGGGGCAGCACTGTCCATTGAGGGAGCAGTGTGCATTGTATCATTGGATTGGTGAGGCAGACTATAAATAATACTGTGCGCATGTTTCCCTTGAGCTCCTGCCCCAGTGTCTATTAGAATCATACAGTCATAGAGCCATAGTGGTTTATAGCATGGAAATAGGCCTTTCAGCCCAACTTGTCCATGCCGCCCTTTTACTTTTTAACCACTAGTCCCAATAGCCCATGTTTGGCCATCTACCATCCTCTACACTTTCCGGCCTCATCTTCTTCCCTCAACCTCCCGCCTTGTCAGCACCCAGCTCCCAACTTGCTGGTCTCATCAGCACCCCCCTCCCACTCCTCCGGTCTCCACCATAGGCCCCCACTCCCCCGTGGTCCTCCGGGGAAGTGACCCTCATTACTCTTTTTCTCAGGGTTGGTCACTCAGGCTTGTATCAAGTGACAGAGATTGCAAGAGCTGGTGCCATGATTAAATGGCAGCCTGTCCTGCCCTCAGAATTTCATTTCTGCTGCAGTGTTTGCCTGAAAGTCAAAGAGAGTGAGTCAGAGGAGTAGCTCACAGCAGCAACATACAGGTGCAAACTGAAGTAGTTTCTCAATGAGGAATTGAACATTTTGGCACTAATTTATCCATCCTGCACCCCACAGAGAGAGAGAAGTATTGATGAGAGAAATGTGGGAGTGCCAAAGTGGAGGGCTGGTGCAGATTACCCAGAGAGTAGCCACACAGTTTAGTAAAGTCTCCCTGTGTGAACTCCTGTAGAGAATCCAGGATCAGTAACATGTATTACTCCCGGCTGATGTAAGGCAGAGAATTTAGCTTTAGTTTTGACAAAGGGTCATCTGGACTCAAAGCATCAGCTCTTTTCTCCCCTTACAGATGCTACCAGACCTGCTGAGATTTTCCAGCATTTTCTCTTTTGGTTTCAGATTCCAGCGTCCGCAGTAATTTGTTTTTGTTAAGACAGAGATTATCCTGGTTAACTGAGGAAAAGTTTAAAGTTTACTTATTATTGTCACAAGTGGGCTTACATTAACACTGTCAATGAAGTTATTGTGAAAATCCCCTAGTCGCCACACTCCGGCACCTGATCGGATACACTGGAGGAAAATTTAGCATGGCCAATGCACCTAACCAGCAGGTCATTCGGACTTTGGCCGGGATAGGGGTCACAGTGGAGGTGAACGGTCATGGAATTCAGCAATGAGACTGGGTCCAGTGTAAGAAGAGGGTGCATGACCCACTCTGCACTGCAAGGCTGAGTCTGAATGGTTGGTCGCAGGTGAAAGGTATGTTGGAACGAAGGGTCGCTCTTACTCTGAGAGGCCAGTGTTACAGCTGGGCACACTCCTTCCGAGCGCATTTCATGTTTTCTTGACTAGAATGCAGTTTTCATCATCAGTTCCTTGTAAACCGAGTGTGCCTCTGTTCTCTGACATGCTCAGAATAGAGTGCCTAGGTTTAACAATTAACCTCTAATCACAGTAAGCCACTTACTTGAGAATGAACGAGATACCCATTAAATTCTGTCACCTTAGAAAGCAGAGAATAATTCAATGCCAGACAATGGCTACAGGCTAAACTGGTCAGTCTAATTTATTTAGGAATGTCAAATGGATGCAATGATGACCAATTTGGGGCACCTTATAATGGATTGGCCAATTTGTCAGACATCCCAGGCAGCTGATTAAAACAAGTTGTCTGCCCTTGACGCGTAAAGGATGAATTTGGGGGAGGGGAGAAGGAGGAAGCTAACACTTGTTTTCACCCCCCTCTAGGAAATTTGACATTGCAGATCCAAGCATTAGCCGAGCCTGCTCTTCAAATTCTTCAGTGACTGCTACAGCCTAAGCAGTGGGCAGCCACTGAGAAAGGACATCTTTTTAAATGTAACAGAGCAAGGTCAGATTTTGAAATTAAAAAAATAAACAAGTTACTATGGAATCAGGGGTGGTCTTCAGACTTGACGCTGTGAAAACCACCCTGACATGTGCCCATGTCACCCCACCCCCACCCACACTGGTATTTATGACTGGGTAACTATAGGGGAGAATAAGATGCTGAATTTTGGGCCATTAAGTTATTTGTACTCCCTGTCATGACGCCAACAACTCACTCAGATGATGTTATTGAAGCCCAAGCTCCAATTCTGGGCCAGCTTCAGGCCTCTTGGTTACAGCACGTACTTGCTGAGTGTGTGGTCTAGATAACTGAAGGCACGGCAACTGTTGGCGAAAGCTTATGCACCTGAGAATGAGTCAAATCCATTATCAAGAACTTCTGACAATGCACAGCTTCAGGTAGGTATATCTTGTGTGTTGAACAGATGCATAGGTCCAGAATTTCTCCCTGGGGTCTGGAAACAGGGACTAGGCTGTCTCTAGGATCAACTTTTCCCCCACTGCAGGGGAATGGGGGCTGGGCTTACTTGTGTGGAAACCTGCAGGTTCAAAGCTCCAGTTAACCTCTTTTGATTGGCCTCGATTAGACTTCTAATAAGTTTGATCCGTGGACAGATTGCCAACACGCTCTGATCCCATCTTTGCAAAAATGGCCTAGGGGTGTGATGGACCCTAGGAACCAGCTTGCAGGCTGGTGGGACTAATCGTTACTCTGTCACCTCTGAGTCCAGCCAAACATGTAGCTCATGGCTGACCTCTACAATGTGCTGTTGAATACAATGTGAATCTTAAGATGGAATTGAATTGAATTAACAATATGTTAATAAAATGAAGCCAAGGCTGTGAACTTTCCGTAAGATACTCCCACTCACCTGCTGTAGCTCTGGCAGAGGAGTTGTTGAATCTTTGGAAAAGTAGTCTAGATGCATGCACAATCTTTTGCCAGGGTTTATATTAATCCTTGGCCTCCAGCAGATTAGCAGGAGAGTGCCAAGAGAAGGTCACTACCTATTTTTATAACACAGGCCGGGGTTTTCCATGCTTAATCAGTGTGCGCGTTGATATCTGAAGCTCCTCGTAGCTAGACTGAGTGGGTGTTTTATGGCCTCATCAGCCACCTCCTGAGTGGGTACTCTTTGCTCCCGAAGAGCCATCCCTCCAGCCACTGCTCACCCTCAGGAATAGCTGGGTTCTGTGAGCACTGCAAGATGTAACTATCATGGCTGCCCCCCCCCCCAAGGAACTGGGCACTGTATGATGACCACATGCTGCCATGAAGAATGCAGAGCCACATGGGTGCAGCTGACGACACTCTGCACCTGGGGGCATGCGTGGTGTGTGGCAAAAGCCCATGGCCTTGGTGTCCTAGGTTGCCTGGTCCCAGTCCAAGTTGATGTACGTATGGGCCCTCACAAATTGTACATCTGTGACCTCCCTTATGCACTTGCGTACTGCTGACTGGAATATGCTACACAGGTCACTCATGCAGGCCTGAAATGAACCACTTATATAGAAGTTCAGAGCAGCAGTAATTTTAAGGGTCACAGGCAATGGAGGACCTCCCAGGTCCATGTCTCTTGCATCACCTGGTACAGGTGGTCCACTGTCTCCCCCACAGCTTTCTCTGGCACTGCAGCTCTGACATTGGAGGTAGGCACGTTGACTTCACTGCTACTGATTGATTGCAGTCAATAGAATAGGCAACTTGACTGTCCCCATGATCCTTTAGGATCATAAACTGAGAGAAAGAGAACATCAAAGTGAGTGATGAGAATACCTGATGCCCAGCCCACTCAGTTCTCATGACCTCAGTGATTTCAATTGATTGATCTGGGCGGTTAACACTGCTGCCTCACAGTGCCAAGGACCTAGGTTCGATTCCCGGCTTGTCTGTGCAGAGTCTGCATGTTCTCCCTGTGTCTGGGTGGGTTTCCTCCGGGTGCTCCGGTTTCCTCCCACAGTCGGAAAGATGTGCTGGTTAGGTGCATTGGCCACGCTAAATTCTCCCTCAGTGTACCCAAACAATCACCGGAGTGTGGCGACTAGGGGATTTTCACAGTAACTTCATTGCAGTGTTAAAATAAGCTTACTTGTGACAATAATAAATGAACCTAAACTTACCACTCCTGGGGCTCTTCAACTGAGCACCCTCTGGAGAAGGGGACTCGCTGAAAGTAACTTCTGGATTCCCACATTTAATTGTGTTTGTGCTGACGGGTGTTGCTGTCAGTTTAATCATGATGGTGAATGCTGACAGTTTCGCTACCATTAGGCAGGATTTTCCAGTCCCCAACATAGCGTGTTTTCTGGTAGCGAAGGCAGTTCGCCACTGGCTGCCAGCGAGATCTTCCAGTTCTACCAGTGCTTTGTGTGACTCGCCCATCCCGCTGCTGGGGAACCGGAAGATCCTTTGGTGAGACTCAAATATCCTTCTGTCGGGAAAATCTGGAAAATCTCATGCATTGAGTGCAAGTAATCTTTATTTTCGAATTACATAGGACAGAAGGTAAGACATTTGGCTCATTATGCCTGTACTGGGTCAGAGTTGTCCAATTAGTTTCACCCCCCACTTCTCGATCCACAGCCCCTCAATTCCCGGTAACCTTCCAGTCATCTTGACGTTGCCTCATCAAAGTTACTGAAAGTTTATTTATTAGTGTCACAAGTAGGCTTATGTTAACATTGCAATGTGAAAATCCTCTCATTGTCACATTCTGTAATCTGTTCGGATAACTGAGGGAGAATTTAGCATGGTCAGCGTTCCCTAACCAGCACATCTTTCAGGTCAAGGGAAGAAACCGGAGCACCCGGAGGAAATGCACGCAGACACGGGGAGAACGTGCAGACTCCACACAGACAGTGACCCAAATTGGGAATCGAACCTGGGTCCCGGGCACTGTAAGGCAGCCGTGCTAACCATACCGTGCCACCATGCCTTCTGAATCTGCAAGCACCAACCCCATTATTTTGAGGCTTGGGAAGAATATGTTTAAAAGCCTAGTTCACAAAAGAACTTTTAGCTTAAAAATGTGGCTGGATATGTTAATCTACGCAATCTTCCGTTTAACTTTATTGACTCGCAAAGAATAAGATTACGCAGAAGCATCTGCTGCCTGCCAAAGATGATTGAAGCTACTTCTCTGTAGGTGACCATATGGAAGAGAAAAAGCCCCGGGGTAGCTGAGGGAAGAATTATCTAGATTGCAACCATTTTTAGTGAGACTCGGAAAAAATTGACTCCTGCTGTGCCAGCGTCAGTCTTAAGTGAGTGTGTGATTCAGATTGATAGCACTGCTGTAAATCAGGATTGAAAAGTAACCCTAGTGGGATACAGAGTGGATGCTAAAAGCTGACATCTAAGCTCTTATAAATGTGTCCCTATGTTCAAAAGAAATCTTATTTCAAGTCAATAATCTCCATCTGAATGAACAGCGGTGCCTCTCTCAATGGATCTGATGGGTGGGAGGTGTGTGGAGACTGGCCACTATTCCTGTATTATTTTCTCCGAGGACAGGCACACCACTGATGTCAGTGAGAATTCATAATATGCCCCAGGCACTGTTACGAAACTTAGTATATTTAGTGAAAGAGCTGTTTAGAAATGGAAGGACACAATTCTCCGAGAGTTTCCAGCATTAAGTCACAGGGGGCTGAAGCAGCTTGGGACATGTCCCACCCATTTCGCTTGCACTGACATCCACAAATACTTTCTAACATTCACTTCTATTGCTCGCGATAAATCCTTCTGCATCTGCGATCGACTTGCCAAGGAATGTTATGATTGGATCAGCATTATGCTTAACTCGGGGTTTTGTCAGATTCCAGATGAAACAATTTGCTTCCAAATCTTCGTACTTCAGCGTGTTTAATCATTAACTCAGCGATTCAATCTAAAATGAAAACAGGGAGAGGTTCAGCAAACTGATTTGGCATCTAAATTGTGTTGCTGTACCATCTTGCAACTCGGCAGCATGCTAACGCTGGAATTTCACACGCGCTTGCCCAGTGGGTTTTTAGATGGGGGTGAGCTGAGGTGGGGTTGGGAGAGCATGAAATAGAATGAATGGACTTCCTGCCTGATCTCACATCTCAGTGAATTTAATCTCAGATAGGTGAAACCTCAGATGGCCCACCCACCATTGTTCCAGTTGAGGGCCTTAAATGGCCATTTATTCCCTGTGCTCTGCCTGGCATCAATTTTTAGACTGGTGAGTGGATTTCTTATTTATGGAAACGGTGGGGGGGGGGGGGGGGGTGGGTGGGTGGGGAGGGAGCCTCCTTCTAACTTCAGGCACTCCCCCTGGAAGATCTGGTGGCTGCTGCACATGATGTGGAGATGCCAGTGTTGGACTGAAGTAAACACAGTAAGAAATCTCACAACACCAAATTAAAGTCCAACAGATTTATTTGGTAGCAAAATCCACTAGCTTTCGGAGCGCTGCTCCTTCATCAGGTAAGTGGGAGTTCTGCTCCCATACAGGGCATGTAAGGACACAAACTCAATTTGCAAAACAATGATTGGAATGCGAGTCTTTACAAGTAATCAAATCTTAAAGGTACAGAGAGTGTGAGTGGAGAGAGGGTTAAGCACGGGTTAAAGAGATGTGTACTGTCCCCAGACAGGACAGTCAGTGAGATTTTGCAAGCCCCGGCAAGTTTTGGCTGCTGGACATGACAGCTCCGCCCACTCCCAACCTCTCCATTGACACCCCAGTCCCCCAGAATCCAACCAGCCCCCTTCCCCCCGCACCTTCCCCCACACCCTGAGACCCCAAAAACTCACGCTCCCCCATGTCTTAGGCTCTATCAGCCTCATGAATTTCTATTTCTGTCCACTGCAGCTTCTGCCACTGCGGGGAACTGGAGAACAGATGACCAATCCTAGGGCGGGACTTCCTCCCAGTGAATCAGAATTCTTACAGTGCAGAAGAAGGCCATCTGCACCCAAACCCTATCCCTGTAACCCCACATAATCTTGCTGACACTTAAGGGGAAATATAGTATAGCCAATCTGTGCTGTCGTCTGCACATCTTTTGCACTGAGGGAGGAAACCGGAGCGCCCGAAGGAAACTCACACAGACGTGGAGAGAACATGCAAACACCACATAGTCACCCAAGGCTGGAATTGAACCCTAGTCCCTGGCGCTGTGAGGCAGTGCTAACTGTGTCACTGCGCCACCCTAAGTAAGGAGTTGAAATAAAGATTCAACATGTTCACCTATTCCTGACTTCCGTGACAATATTAGCAATTATCAGTTGTCAAAAAGCCCACATTCCTCCTGACTGTGCTCTTTTCACTCGTATAATAGTAAACCATTTTTGAAATAATTTTGGTGTCTCTTGCAAGTTTCTTTTCCCATTTTCTTTTTGTAACTCTTACTCTGTCTTTTCTGCCTTTTATATCTCTCCCAGTCATCAGGGCCTGCACTATGTTTTGCTTTTTTCCTTTCTTTTTTACTGGCACTGGAGGTGGTGCAGAGGAGATTCACTAGGTTGATTCGGGAATTGAGAGGGTGGGCTTATGAGGAAAGACTAAGTAGATTGAAACTATACTCATTGGAATTTAGAAGAGTGATGGGGTATCTCATAGGAACATATAAACTTATGAAGGGAATAGATAAGATAGAAGAAGGGAGATTGTTTCCACTGATAGGTGAAACCAGAACTTGGGAGCATGGCCTCAAAGTAAGGGGGAGCAGATTTCAGACTGAGTTAAGGAGGAACTTCTTCACCCAAAGAGTTGCGAATCAGTGGAATTCCCTGCCCAGTGAAGCAGTTAAGGCTATCTCATTGGATGTTTTTAAGGCAAACATAGATAGGTTTTTGAACAGTAAAGGAATTAAGGGTGAGTGGGAAGATAAGTGGAACGGAGTCCAGAAAAGGTTAACCATGATTTTATTGAATTGAGGAGCAGGCTTGAGGAGTCAAATGGTCTATTCCTGCTCCTAATCCTTATGTTCTTATGTTCTTTCCTGTTGAGGGTAAGTGAGGAAAGATTTGGGAGGCGTTCACCATGCACTTGCTTGATTAATTTAGAGACTTGGTGTATTTTAAGTTGCAAACCCCAGCTGCCTACCCCAAGTCAGCTGCCCACCTAAAATAGGTGCAAAATGGCACCTGGCTGGCAGCCTGGAAAGGGCTGCGGGCAGATGGGTAATGACCAGGATGAGGAGTTTGTGAGGATCCTGTGGGAGGGAAGTGGGAATCCGTGGGAAGGGAGGCTGCGATTTCCTTGTGTGCCCCAGACGAGCACTTCGCCTCTTTGCAACAGTGAGTGAAGGTGGGAAAGAAGGGAGAAAGGAAATCGAATTGATGGTTGGCCAGGGAGAAGTGGAGATATAGGTTACTTATGCTTTCCAGGATGATTTGGGAGTAGAAAGACCTGTTCGCTGAGGAGAACAAAGGTATGTAGATAGAGGCAAGAAAACAGTCAACCAGATCAGTAGTGATGTTGGTGAACTAGTCGGTGGAGCTGTCGGGAACAAATAAATGGGAATCTGAGGGTCAATTAAGTGAGAGAGCTGGGAAGTTTTTTCCTCCAGCAAACAGTGAGAGTTATAGTGGGAAGTGAAAAGATGTGGACACTCAGAAAGATGGGGAAGTGGCCAGAGCTAAGCTTATTATTGATCAGGACAAGGGGAAAGAAGTGGAGCCAAAACGTATTGAAGCTATGGCTCCACTTGTGAGTGGGAGACTTCATGTGAAGTGTGTGATTAAGGGCAAATTTGGTCTTCCAGCCAATGGAGTTTTGGAGGAATCACCAAGGCTGAATTATTATTCTGAGCAGAGATCAGGGGGAGAGATCTCAGCAGGCTAAGGAGCACTTTAATGGAAACTAAAAATGTATTAAGTAATACACTGGGTATGATCAATCCTCAAAAAGTTGTCTTATCTTGTATTTTTAGTGGATTCAACCCATGTTGGAAAACACAGTTGGCGTTAACTCTGCATAAATGGAAAAAAGTTCTAAGTCTATTATTTTCTGATTGGTAAGCGTAGACATAACTCATGCTTCGAAAGGCACAAATACAGACTTGTTTTATTTGTGGGCCATAGGCGTCGCTGGCTGGCCAGCATTTATTGCCCATCTCTCGTTGCCCTTGAGAAGGTGGTGTTGAGCTGCCTTCTTGAATCACTGCATTCCTTATTCTGTGGATTGAGTCATTAGGGAGGGAATTCCAGGATTTTGACCCAGCGACTGCGAAGAACGACTGTGCCATTTTGTGCCACTGAGGTCACTTACATCTGAGACAGAAATAATGGATTGGGAAGGGTGGGACTGGGTGGTGATGGGCAGTGGTCATTATCCGAAAAAGAATTCTTCATACTTCTTGATGTAATGGGATGAAGACATCCTAGTGTTCAGGAGTTTACAGGACTGCATGTTGAGGAGGGGATTCAGCTGTGGAGGAGTGAAAAAGGTGTTGGCACAAGCAGATTGCACCATTCAAACTGTTGTGACATATAAAGGACTGTGTGGCACTCAGAATCAGCTAGCATAGAGAAAGGACATTCAGCACATCTTGCTAGCTAGCTCTCTGACAGAACTGCCATCACTAGCACTTGGCTGCTCTTTCTGCATCACCTTGACATTAGAATCATAGAAATTATAGAATCCCTACAGTGCAGAATGAGGCCATCCAGCCCATCGAGCCTGCACTGATAACAGTCCCATCCAGGACCTGTCCCCTTAACCCCACAGTAATCCCCCTGACACTAAGGAGAAATTTAGCATTGCCTAACTGCACATCTTTGGACTGTGAGAGGAAACTGGAGCAGCCGGAGGAAACCCACGCAGACATAGGGAGAAAGTGCAAACTCCACGCAGGCAGTGATCGAAGGCCGGAATTGAATGCGGGTCCCTGGCACTGTGAGGCAGCAGTGCTGACCACTGTGCCACCATGCTGTCCTTCCCAAGGAGAGGTCCACTTCCTCTCGAGTAAGGAGGGCCATAGAGTCATAGAGGTTTACAGCATGGAAACAGGCCCTTCGGCCCAACTTGTCCATGCCGCCCTTCTATTTACCACTAAGTTAGTCCCAGTTGCTGGTGTTTGGTCCATATCCCGCTATACCCATCTTATCCATGTAACTGTCTAAATGCTTTTTAAAAGACAAAATTTTACCTGCCTCTACTACTACCTCTGGCAGCTTATTCCAGACACTCACCACCCTCTGTATGGAACAATTACCCCTCTGAACCCTTTTGTAACTCTCCCCTCTCACCTTAAGCTTATGCTGCCTAGTTTTAGACTCCCCTATCTTTGGGAAAGGTTATTGACTATCCAGCTGATCAATGCCCCTCATTATTTTATAGACCTTTATAAGATCACCCCTCAGCCTTCTACGTTCCAGAGAAAAAAGTCCCAGTCTATCAAGTCTCTCCTTATAACTCAAACCACCAAGTCCTGGTAGCATTCAAGTAAATCTTTTCTGCACTCTTTCTAGTTTAATGATATCTTTTCTGTAATAGGGTGACCCTATTACAGTATTCCAAGTGTGGCCTTACCAATGTCTTGTACAACTTCTTGGAAAAAAAAGCATCTTTAAAATAGGGAAGATTTATTTGCAGTGAAAATCCAAACATATACAGTGGGGTTGGTGGGGTGGAGGGGGAAAGGGCAGTATTTTTTCTGGATATTGTGAGCACTGAAGAGCCTCTGAGGTAGTCAGGATGGGTCTTAATCTGATCCAGGATGGCCCACGTTTATTGTAAGAACTCATCCGGGTAAAGCAACTGAAGCCTGCAGAAGAGACAACCACCTGCATCCTCCTTAATGGGCTGATTGCCACTAAAGTGCCTTAAGCGGCTGCATGGCATTTTGGTAACTGGCACTTGAACTAAAAAAAAACACACTCTTTCTGAACAGCGACCAGCTGATTGGGAGTAAACAAGCCATTGCAGTGAATTTTGAATGCTATTAAAAGATGTATCAAATTTTACTCTTCACTTTTACTGTTCAAATTTGAAGAGGAATTTCTGGGAAACTTTGTCAAGACTTCACCCACACACCCAATCAACATTTATTCTGGAATTCTCTGACGACTTCGCCAAAAATAGAGTTAAGTGCTGCGCTATCCATTGGAGACTCGTCCTGACTCCGGGAGCCACAATCAAATGGCCAGCGACTCTCTCATCCCAGCAGTGCCACTGGGAGTATTGGTCACTGCTGGTACTGCAGCAGTTCTGAAGTATACTTTGATGGAATTGGACTTTAAAGTTAAGTCTGGGTCTCACCGGGCCCTGCCTTTGGGACTTGGTGAGCAGGCTGGAGTGGGCAGGGGGAGAAGAATGGTGGGTGGCTCTCCAATGGGCATAGGGCACCCACAAAGGAGATCCCTGCCCTTGATAGGCCTGCAGTCTGTCCAATGAAATATGGCAGGCTGGACACATAGCGTTAGCCTCCTGCCGCAGATAAAATCTCAGCGGTAGTCCTTAAGTGAACATTAATTAGCTACGTAAGGGTCGCAATTGCCCCCCCCCCCCTTCCCCCCCAAGATAAGCAGGTCACCTGCAACTTATCTGCTGCTGGTAAATTTGCCGTGGGGGCAGGCGGGGAGGTGTTGGGAATCGGGCACTGATATGGTGCCGAATTTTACAGGCTTCCCCTCACCTGCCATCCTGCCCCGGGGAGCTGCAAAATTCCAGCTCTCATTTTCTGATTTTGCTGCAAACGGCATGAAGGAGTTGCCTACTTCATAACTTCTTGATTGCCAGAGATTTAAAATAGGTTTTGGTCCCCTGGAATCTCCTGGGTTTCAATTGTAATGACACAGGCAAGAGTTAAAACGGTTCAATAAAACTGTTGAATGCTCCGCTACATATCCAGTGACCTACAGTTTCCTTGTAGTTGAATCTACCACTGAGCTCTTTGTCTACACTAGAAGCGCTTGAATAGGCCACCACTGTGCTTTGTATATGACAAGTAGAAGAATAGAAATTTAATATGCTGCACTTGTATGTTGGAAAAAAAATGGGCTGCAGGGATCCTGTAGTCTGTTGTCTTCAGAGGATTGAAACCAGTGCCTAGGCTGAGTTTCACCTTCATAACAGCCGATATCATTAATCACTCACTCTATACTGTATCTTCAAACAATAGCACATGATGGGGAATACTGCTACATTGATTAATCACTACTAATTGAATATTCCTTTGCAATCAACTCATATTTTCTCCTAAATCTGTTTATAACATTTTTAATCATTTCACGAAGTAATGCTGTTGAATTATTGTCGGTCTCTGATTATATTGTTCTTACAGTGCTCCATAAATACACTTAGGTTTAAGACAGATGGGGCCTTGGTTTAATGGAAACTTAAATTCAATCCCTTTGAATAGCTGTACACAAGCACACCCATAGATTGAGGCTGGTTTGATTGTTAAACTCAGGAATACATAAATTGTTTTGTGAAACTTATGATTTTACGGCCTCACTCGCCCCAAAACTGCAAAATCTCGCCTGAGGATCATAAGTTCATAAGGTACAGGAGCAGAATTAGGCCACTCGGCCCATTGAATCTGCTCTGCCATTCAATCATGGTTGATATGGTCTTCATCCCCATGTTCCTGCCTTCTCCCCATGACTCTTCAACCGATTACCAATTAAAAACCAGATTAATGATCTGGTTAATGGAGCTTTTCATGTTCCACCCCTTGCTCGCTCTGATTCCCATGGTGGGCGGGGCGGTAAAATTCCACCCACTATGTAAGCTGATATAATGTTATTTTTTGAAGGCGTATTTTCACACCCACATCTTTTATTTATACTCTTGTGGCATCAGTGGGGGAAGGATTCCTGAGCTGATTATTGGCCTGTTGAATGCTCCTTCCGTGGCCAACAAGTCCTGACTTTGGACTTGAACCTGGAGTGCTTGGTCCAGCGGTAGGGATGCTACCACAAGATCTTTGATAAAATCTATTAAGAACCACTAAATATTCTACTGATTCCAAATAAAGGGTCCAATTGGTTGATAGTTATTTTCTTCCCAATTTCCTTTTGCACTTTTGGAAGGCCTGAATTCAGTCATTATTGTTTATAAATCCTCATGGATATATATTGCAGTTCTTCTAAGTATGGATGAAGAGGGCATTTTAACTATATAACCAGGTGTAATGTTCTTTACAGATACATGTTACAGCCACTGACCTTCTGTCAATCAATCCAATTTCTATTTGCTGAATTCGTACAGAAAATATATTAGTTCTCAGCAACAAAATGTGTGTCTCATACAAGATGTGCATGACTTGACAAGTGCATTTGTCATTATCTATGCCGTTCAAAAATTTGCACTTTAGCTTGATCCTCTTCATGGGTTTGAACACTCAATGTTAAGATACTTCTATTATAAGGCTGACCTTTCGAGTATCTCCCCTTTTCTCTCAGTCATACATACAAATATATAAACCCATCTTCTTCAGCCTCATTCTTCCGGACTTAAGAAAGTGATAAAACTCATCCACAATGAACACCAGCTTCTCAATGACAGAAAGCAAATGGATTATCATGAGACCCTAAACCGCTTAAACGACCCTGACATTCCAGGCATTAAAGATTTCCCTGTGCTGACATGCAAATCTGCTCCAAAGAAATATAAGCTGAAGCCATGTAGAAACAAAATGACTGTTTGGGGATTGAGCTGGATTGCTCACATGGTATGCAGAGGAGTGAAAGAAAAATGATCCCTTGCACAGAAAGAGTCATCTGGTAATGGGGTCACCCGCGGGATTAATATATTGTGCATTATGTCACATGTGCTTAACGCTTGTTATTGGTTACTGATACAATGCTCCAGAAGTAATTGAAATGATAACTCATACTTCACTATAGAAACCGACACACAAAAATGACAATCGACGGGATTTTCCGGCCACGCTCGCCCCGAAACTGGAAAATCCCACCCGAGCTCAATGGATCTTTGCATGGTCTGCCCCCTCTGTCCACTACGATTTCTGTGGCAGGCGGGATTGGAAAATTCCCCCAGTATCTTACCATTGATGTAAATTCTGCATTGTTATTCTGGTGGAAATTCACTATTACCTAAGAGTTAATTTCTATTTAAATATATATTGTACATTTCAATTCAGTTTTTAGATGAGATTATGTCTGGCTACACTTTGCACAGACCAGTATTGGTAGAGCAAACTCATTGATAGGCGCCACATGGAAACTTTTGGAAATGGAAATATCACGGTCATTTTATTTATTCATTCATTGGACATGGGTGTCGCTGGCTGGTCAGTATTTATTGCCCATCGTCAGCTGTCCTTGAAACTGAATGCCATTTCAGAAGGCAGGTGAGAGTCAATTTCACTGCTGTGAATCTGGAGTAACATGTAGGCCAGGCCAGGTAAGGACGACAGATTTCCCTCCCTAAAAGACATTAGTGAACCAGATGAGTTTTTCTGACACTCGACAAGTGCTAACCACTGCGCCACTGTGCCACCACTTGAGTTTCAGTTTGATGATCTTTCATCAGGACCGGGAGACATTAGAGGTGCCACAGGCTTTGAACAATGGGTGAATGGGGCAAGGACAAAAGGAAGGTCTGTGATAGATGGAAGACAGGACAGGTTGAATGACAGGGAAGATTAATTACTCTCGGGCCAAGGGAAATGGAGCTGGGGGCAGGGAAAGAAACACTTAGCAATTGAGCAAAAATAAGAGAAATCCAGAAAGAGAAAGAAACAAAATAGGACATCAAAGCTTATGGTCTGAAATTGTTGAACTCAATATTAAGTCTAATCAAAAGATTAGATGCTGTTGGTCGAGCTTGTGTTGAGCTTCACTGGAACAGTGCAGCAGGCCAGGGCCACAGATCAATGTGAGAGTAAGACTGGTGACAGGTCGCTAACTTGAAAAGTTAGCTCTGTTTCTCTCGTCAGTGATGCTCCAGCGTTCTCTGTTTTTATTGCAGAATTCCAGTGTCTGCAGTATTCTGCTTTTAACATGTGCCCACTGATGTCCTTACCCCCCCCCCCCAACCAACCCCCCAAAGTTTCAATTTTTAGAGTCTCCTCGAAGCAATTGTGATGAGTACAGTTATAGCGAGGGTCTCCCAGTGATGGTTAATTTACTCTGTGGGTATGGACAGCTTTGTGGGTGGCTACTAGCACAATGTGTATTAAACTAGCAGAAAAATTGCAAAATCCCAAATTATTCTGAGTGCAATTTATACTTAAAATTCTCAAAATAAGTGTATTGGTAATGCCAAAGTGACATGAATTGCACCAAGAAAACCAACGCAATCGAGTGGAAATTTAAAGCCAAAACCTTTGAATATATTTGGAAGCTCCATAATTGTTTGGCATGTTTTTGAATAGACTGAACACTATTTAAAGTCTCCAACACGATGGAGAAATAAACCAGCTTTGAATTTGTTCCAGACATCAACAGGAGGACATGTACCCACCAAATGTGTATAGTTAACTGCTATTTTATAGGCTTGCACAAGAACGGCATTCTTCCACAGGGTGGCACGGTGGCACAGTGGTTAACACTGCTGCCTCACAGTGCCAAGGAACTGGTTTCAATTCCAGTCTCGGGTGACAGTCTGTGCGATGTTTGCACATTCTCCCCATGTCTGCGTGGGTTTCCTCAAGGTGCTCCAGTTTCTGCCCACAGTCCAAAGATGTGTAGGTTAGGTGGATTGTCCATGCTAAAATTGTCCCTTAGTGTCAGGAGGACTAGCAGGGTAAATACATGGGGTTATGAGGATAGGGCCTGGGATGGGATTGTTGTTGGTCAATGCAGGCTCGATGGTCCAAATGCCTCCTTCTGTACTGTAGAGATTCTATGATTCTATAACTTCATTACATTTTTAGATTACGTTTTCCATTTCAGTGTTGGCGAGGGGTCATTTGGCTCATCCGGTTAGATGGCTAGCATGTGAATCATTGAAGAATCCCTGCAATGCAAAAAGAAGTCATTCAGCCCATTGAGGCTGCACCAACAACAATCCCTTCATGGCTTTACTCCACTACGTCACACATTTACCCCATTAATCCCTCTAACCTACACATCCTTGGACACTAAGGATCAATTTTGCATGGCCAATCAACCTAACCTGCACATTTTTGGACTGTGGGAGGAAACTTACACAGACACACGGAGATTGTGCAAATTCCACACAGACAGCGACCCAAGCCGGGATTCAAACCCAGGCCCTTGGAGCTGTGAAGCAGCAGTGCTAACCACTGTGTCACCGTGCTGCCCATATGTGGCATAGAGTGATTCCACAGGCATGGGTTCAATACTCGTACTGGCTGTGATAATTCATGAAGGGCTGTCTCCTTGCCTCACCCCATGCTTGAGAGACATGCCTAGGATCCCTTATGAACTATGGCTAGGATTCATGCTTATTACTCTGAAAAATGTTGCTCTAATATAATTTGTTGCTTTCTGTAAATTCTGGTCCGTAATATCTGGCTTTATGTTCTTTCGTTCCACTGGAATTACTTCCCATGACACATATTGCTCTGTTTGTTAATCTCTAATCCTTTATAGAATATTTGACGTGGTCAAAATAACAGCTATTGGTTACAATGCTTTATTGGGAATGGTGAAAACCAGTACTCAGAAAGTACTTGCAATGAAAATATATAAAAGACTTGAAAACATATATGGATGGCCTATGAGCAGCCTTCCACCTGCCATTGATTGATACCCACTTAATGATCTCATCGCGCCTCCCATGTCACCCCTAAAAGAGAAGACATGCACGTTTCACCCGCTCTCCAGCAGTTGGCTGAGAACACCGTCGCCTCCACAAGATTCCACCCTCAGTACCAATCATTGACAGAGCAGCTTTAAAATAGGGTAGTGATGGTTTAGCATAGATAAGGGTCTACTGGTATGGTAACACACTGCCAATGTCATTGATGGATTTATGCATGCTGTCAACAAAGTGCATTAATCGCTAAAGAGCACCTCCTACTTCATGCCCTGGGAGGGCAATGGCCAAGTGGTATTATCGCTAGACTATTAATCCAGAAACTCAGCCTGGGAACCCAGCTTCAAATTCCGTCACGGCAGCTGGTGGAATTTGAATTTAATAAAAAAAATCTCTGGAATCAAGAGTCTGCTGATGACCTGGGTTCGATTCCCGGTTTGGGTTACTGTCTGTGTGGAGTTTGCATGTTCTTCACGTATCTGCATGGGTTACCTGCGGGTGCTCCGGTTTCCTCCCACAGTCCAACGATGGGCAGATTAGGTGGATCGGCCATGCTAAATTGACCCTGGTGTCGGGGGATTAGCCGGGTGAATTACAGGAGTAGGGTCTTGGTGGGATTGTGGTCGGTACAGACTCGATGGACCGAATGATCTCATTCTGTACTGTAAGGATTCTATGACACTACACTGGAAGAATTTAGCATGGCCAATGCAACTAACCGGCATGCCTTTCGGACTGTGGGAGGAAACCGGAGCACTTAGAGGACATGGGGAGAATGTGTAGACTCCACACTGACAGTGACTCAAGTTGGGAAGCGAACCAGAGTCCATGGCACGATGAGGCAGTAATGCTCACCAATTTGAATGAGACAAAATTTAGATGATCTCTCCAATTTTTAAACTTAAACATTCATATATTTTAGTACATTTGGGTCACAAAAACAAGTTGCATTTGTATAGCACTGTTAGCCAAGTAAATCATCTCAAGATGCTTCATAGGAGGATGAAAATATGACACCAAAGCCACCTAAGGAGGTAATAGGGCAGATGACAAAACCTGGGTCAAAGAAGTAGATTGTAAGGGTGGTCTTAAAGAAGGAAAGTTGAGGTCAAAAAGGAAAGAGGTTTATGGAGGGAATTCCAGAGCTTAGGGCCTTGGTAGTTGTAAACATAGTGCATAAACAATGGTAGCACAATTAAAAATCGGGGATGTTCAAGTGGCCAGAATTGGAGCAGTGTAGTTATCTCAATGGCTTGTATGACTGGAGGAAGTTGCAGAGACAGGGAGGAGCGAGGCCCTCATGAAGTGTGAAATCAAGATATGAGAATCAAGGTGCTACCCAACTGGCATATTATTGACCCAGTTTAATTGATTGGCAGATGCCTACAAACAGGATAATTAGCAAAAGGAGGCTTTCAATTGACACGGCTAAATCTTATGGATCCTTTGGGATTGTGGGTTCCCAAACTACTTATTGGTTTATTTTAGGCACTCTCATATTAGACTGAAGGCATGTCCATCCTAAATATATCTACTGTGTATTAAATGTTGCACACTGCAAATTCCTTGGGTGGGTTTCCAAGACTGGGGAGTCTGGAATTGGTTGAATTCCTGTCCGCTTTCAGAATCTTATATTGAGGCAGGTGATAATTTTAATTTTCATTGCAAATATTTGAAGATCTACTTTCAGTTCCATTTGGCAATTTTTATATGTTTTAAGTCTTATTTTATATTTGTTTATGGATGAGATGGAAGTGTTTGAGCTATTAATGATACAAAATAGCAGGTTACGTTGTTCCACACAAAGGTTGAGATGTTGGCACGATGTTAAGATTGCAAAAGAAAACCAGCATAAGATATCAGTTAACCTCTCTATCTATTTGTTTTACAACATGTTAAGTGGCTGACCTCTTAAGTTCAAAGAAACCTAGACTGGAGTTGCAAACAGGATCCATGTCCAGTTTAACACGGCCATGCAGAGAATTGTGAAGGGCTCAAATTGCTTTTGTTCTACATTTTGCTGCACCGTTAATCGCCCATAGGAACCGCTCACAACATATCTGCAAATTGAACTGAGTTTCGTCCCATTAAACTGTGGTAACATTATAGCAACATGCCCAGAATTCACCACCGTAAATATTGCCTCTTGCGGATCCCCTTGGGCCCAAGGAATCCAGTTTGAAAGCTGATGCTATATTCTCATGTTTGATATATTGCAATGTAACAGGTTTCTGTGTCTCCGTTGCCTGACTCTCGCAGGGCAGAGCTAGTCCACGTTTTCATCGCAAAATTCAGTGAAGTGCTGTGAATGGTTGAATAAAATAAAAGCAGGTTGCTTTGGCACAGAGAAAAAAGCCAGCATCACCACTCAGGCTAGAAAGACTCTCCGCAAAGCTGAAGCAAAACCAATTTTAATATGCTCCCCTCTGCAAGGTTTAAATCAAATACATGTGCATTCCATAGACAGTAACACTAGGAGCAACCTCATTATTAAAGACTAACTCCATATCCCGTCGCCTGTCTTACAACTACAGTGAAAAAAAATTGAGGAGAGGAATAGATGGAGCTGCGGATCTGAATCACAAATGATGGAGTCTGTTAGAAGTGGCATTCATATATATTCATTACAAAGTGCTGAAGCTGTCAGTCAGATTTTACCATCATTGCTTACACAATGGAGTCCCTCCTGCAGACATTGTAAAATCATTTACAACAGCATTTTAATTGGTTTCTTTGTGGACTGTAGGTATTCCACACCATCTGTGAATTCTGCTAACAAGCCGACGTCACAAGTTGCTCTGAGCTTTCAGACAGGGACTAATCAATACACTATTCTTAAAATTTCTCTTTCAAAGAGTTTGATTGCTTATTATCTGCTCTTGATAGTATGTTATAACATTTTGTTCTATACAGATCATTTAACATGTAGCTATCTGGAAGATTATTACGACAACATCAGAGCTCAATGTAAATAGTGACATTGGCCCAGACTTTTGCCATAATGGAGAGCCTCTGGTGAAGATGGCAGATGAACGTGGAGACATCAAGTCTTGCTCCAGAACTTCCTATTTCCACAGTTGCAGGACTCGAGTCTGATTGGGCTTCATGCATGCATGGACTATGGAGGCAACTGGCAACTTATATCACTAACTGCCTCCACTGAAGTGGGGAATTTTGGTGGGCCAGGAATGTATCACCTAGAATGTGCAGATTATGCCAGGCAAGAGCCGGTCCGAATTCGGTGGATTCATTTGGATTGCCAGGGTACCCTTACAGAGAGGTAGTTACCCATTTGGATATGATTCTGAGATACCTTTTGGAAAGGTAAGGCACCTTTTGGGATAGGAGTGGCAGCCCTTGGGATTATTAAAAGCAAACATGATTGTGCATGAAAAGTCAAAACTCATTGGAATTATCAAAGCTGTCAAAGAACTGTCAAGCTGCTAAAACATCATCAAAGCTGTCAAAGAATTGTCAAAGAATATTAAGTGATTTGGCATGGAGGGACTAAAGACAAAGGGTAGAGGGTGGACGCATGGGGTTGGCATGAATTGGCACTAAGCTGGCATGGACCTATGGAAGGAAACATGGGGTGCACATTGTATATGAGAGTCAAGGAATGGGTAGACGGGCATGGATTAGCATATGGGGTATAAGGGGCCATTAGTGAATGGGTGGGGGCCATGAGGTGACATAGGATGTCAGGGATGGGCCGGTGAGTCTGTGTGGTGGAGCGAGCAGGTAAAGGTTGATGGTTATTTCAGGCTCCAATCTTGTTAAAATTTAATTCAACAAAGTATCAGAGCAGAGAGACAGGCCCTCTACCCAGCCTGTCTCCAAACCCAGCAGTATTTGTACTCCTTCCAGATGCAGTGGCCCAATTTCTAATTCAGCCCATACCACCCCCTCCTGGAACAAAAATCAGAACTGTGGGTGACCAGAGAGCATGTGGACAGAAGCCTCCATCTCCAACGCCACTCTACTGAGGGCCTCTGACTCCTCTGATTGATGCTCCGATATGCCTCTCTGAATGTGCAACATATTTTTTATGGCCGCTTTCAGAGGCTCATCATCAGACTTGGAGTTAGCAGATCCTGGTCTCTAGCAGCCCTCTGAGTACCAGAGACTTTGAGTGTCACTGCTTCTGCTTGCTGTGGACATGCATGAGTGAAATGTGACCCCGAGCCTAAACTAGATCTTCGTCCCACCAAAGTGTGTATCTCTGGGCTGCTGGAAGGTGCAGCTGGATGCTGTGACGGCTCTATAGGTATGAAGGCATGATTTTCTTACTCTGTGGAGGCTGTTTGCTGGAGCTGTCTTCAGAGTGGGACTCTTCCTCTTCCTGCTGGCACCTGCCATAGTGAAAAGAGAGAATGAGTGATTGCCCGGGCTGGCTCAAACACCGCATGCATCGATCATTTTCCAAAGTTCTCGGAATAATGGGTGCCTCCTCACTGAAGTTGGGAAAGGCAGACCTCATCTTTGGCTTGGGCATGGCCTTGATCCTCCCCAGCCAGCTCTGCAATCCCTTCTTGAATTCAATAAGTGTGGGGGGGCGCATCTGTGACACCCCACCTCCCGTCTTCTCTCTTTCCTTCCTCTTGTGGATGGTCTTCTCCTGAAAGGCAGATGGATGGATTGTGAGCAGGGTTTGATGATAGAGTAGGTCATAGGCTGCTAATTCTATGGCTGCTAACTGACCTTCTGACTCCCCAAAGCCTGACCACTATCTATGAGGCACAGGTCAGGAGTGTGATGGAGTACTCTCCATTGCCTACATGAATGCAATTCCAGAAAGAGTTAACAAGATAAACAGTATCCGGGGCAAAACAGCCTGCTTGATTTGCGCCCCATTCACCATCTTCAACATTCACTCCGTCCACCACCAATGCAGCCTGGCAGCAGTGTGCACTGCAGTAACTCAGCAAGGCCCCTTTGATTTTTTTTTCCAAACTGTGAGCTCTATTAGCTAAATGGGCAAGGACAGCCGGCGCACAGGAAGAGGGGCATCTGAAAGTTGCCCTCCACTCCACCCCTCTTCACCGTCCCCTCACTGTGGCTGGGTCAAAATGGCCTAGACAGCAACACCTACAACAGAATCACAAAATGAGTGGTGACGTGAGTTTAGAGTGAGTGGAAAGTTCACTTGCCTTCGTAGTGCGGGTTAGATTATTGATTCGTTTCCTGCACTGTAGGGCAGTCTCCCTTTGGACTGCATGGGCACCGGCCACCCCGGTGACCTCCTCCCAGGCTGCCATGGTCAGTCAGGGGAATGTCCTGTTGCAATCCTTTGGAAAGAGGAGATCCTGCTTTTCCTCAATGGCCTGGAGGAGAACCTGAAGGAGGCGTTGTGAAATGGTGGGCCCCAAGTGGCTGCTTTCTGCTGCAAATCTTCCTACAATGGTCCTGGCATTGCGCGGCTGATCTTCTGTCCATCCTGCCGTAAGACCTGATGTGAATCGTGTGCATGCATAAATTATGACAATGGGAGTGCACAATTGTATGTAATAACCCACCCCGTTCAGCAGCGCAAGTCACTCCGACTCCGTGTAGCTGCCGCGGGACTTGTCCCGGAGAGGAAAATTCCATCCCGAATCTCATCCAACCAGAGTTGGCCCCCTAATACAAGTAAGGAAAAGATTCCATTCAACTGAATACCTGGACATGTATATATATATAAGGCAGAAACCTTTTTATGGCATTCAGATAGTTTACTTAATGAATAATAGATATCTAGATTATTATTATATAAGGATATGCCGTATTCCATTTAATGCCTTTTTAAAAACTATATGAAATTTATTCCATTGCTGAGGTACATTCACATTGATGCCTGGAAAGATTTACACGGCAATTTGTCTTTCTAGCTGGATAAATCCTAAAAATTGATAACTACTATTTTAGTCTTGAGATTGAATTCAATAACGTAATTTTTACGTGAAAACAACGGATTTTACTCCAGTATTTCTTCCTTTTATTCATTCGTGGGACATGGGCGTCGCTAGCTGGCCATCATTTATTGCCCACCCCTAGTTGCCCCTGAGAAGGTGGTGGTGAGCTGCCTTCTTGAATCGCTGCAGTCCATGTGCCGTGGGTTGACCCACAATGCCGTTAGGAAGGGAATTCCAGGGTTTTGACCCAGTGACTGCGAAGGAACAGTGATATATTTCCAAGTCAGCATGGTGAGTGGCTTGGAAGGGAACTTGCAGGTGGTGGTGTTCCCATGTATCTGCTGCCCTTGTCTTTCTAGATGGAAGTGGTTGTGGGTTTGTAAAGTGCTGTCCAAGAATCTTTGGTGAATTGCTGCATTCTGTGAAAGCTAATGCAACTTCTGTTGCACGGAAAGCATTAATGGTCACTGCCAGTTGTCAATATGTATGCCATAAGGAAAGATAAACAGTGACGATATTCACTGAAAAATATTTAATGCTAATAAAGAAAGAAGAATCATATGCAGGATGAAATTGCGGACTGTTATGAGAATTAGGATCATAGAATCCCTACAGTGCAGAAGGAGGCCATTCAGCCTATCCAGTTTGCACTGACCATAATCCCACCCTGGCCCTTTCCCCATAACCCCACCTATTTACCTTAGCTAATCGTCCTGGCACTAAGGAGCAATTTTAGCATGGCCAACCCACCTAACCTGCACATCTTTGGACTGTGGGGGAAACCAGAACACCCAGAGGAAACCCATGTGGACACGAGGAAGACGTGCAAACTCCACACGGACACTCATCCAAAGCCAGAATCGAATCTGGGTTCCTGTTAGGCTGCAGCACTAATCACTGTGCCACCATGCTGCCCAGTAGAGGTGGCCTTAATAGCAAAATTAAAGCAATGTCCATTAAAGCAAAACAAGGGGAATCTTCCTTTATAATGGATCTAGATGGATGAGTACATCATAAGGCAAGAATCCAGTAGAGGATAATGACACATTTAATCTTTAGACAGTGGACCAGTGGGACCAAGCTCATTTCAAAGACCCTTGTGAGTTTGAGCAGATAAGTCTTTGGAATCCAAGCAGATGTCTTGATGCAAAACATTAGTTTGAGGCTTCTAGTCTGACTGAGGCAAACTACCAGTGAGCATGGGGGTAGGAGTTGGGGGGGAAGGTAGGCAGTGGTTGATGGTTATGACTGGAAAACACTTCAGGGGCTCCACAAACAGTTGCTTATGGCAGGCCCATCCTATTCCATGTGGAACTGCTCGGAACATGTGGCACACAGGTCCCAACCAAAACTTCAATTGAAGTCCTATTTGCTTCACAGGGTGCCAATTTCTAATTTCAAATCTTTGGAAATATTCAGGAGCCTTTGAACACCAGGATTCTTTGGCCCTCCTACCTGGTGGGATATTACGGTCCCACTGGAGTAAGCGGTTAATTGACTGGCTTGCCGCATCTTCCAGGGTTGCTGTTGAGGGGGTGGTGCAGGTGGGGAAGGAGGAGGAGACATAACAGTGGGCCATAAAATTCTGGCCTTAGTGATAGGCCTCTTTCAAAATGGAGGTTATCAAATCATTGGAGCTAATCGGACAATAAGGGTACAGTGAATAAAAACAGAAAATGCTGTTTTTGTTTCAGATTTTTGCAGTATTTTGCTTTTAAAGTTTATTTATTAGTGTCACAGGTAGGCTTACATTAACAACACGATGAAGTAATTGTGAAAATCCCCGAGTCGCCACGCTCCAGCGCCTGTTCAGGTACACTGAGGGAGAATTTAGCATGATCAATGCACCTAACCAGCTCGTCTTTCAGACTGTGGAAGGAAGCCGGAGCACCCGGAGGAAACCCACACACACACACACACACACACACACACACGAGAAGACTCTACACAGACAGTGAACCAAGCCAGGAATCAAACCCGGGTCCCTCTTGAGACTGCTGTGAGACAGCAGCGCTAACCACCGTGCCTTATATTAATAAGGGAAACAGCCTGTAAACACCGAGATGCAGATCATGAAAATTGACACTAAAGTCTTTGAAATATTCCTCATTTACTGGGTATCTAGCTGTGATCTTCTAGTGGACAGTCTGCCTTTAATACTTACATCAGGAATGATGTAAAAAAAATTATAATCAATGCTTTTATTTGTCAATAGTGAGAGACATGATGCAAGGCCACAGGACATATCAGGTTGAAGGACCTTTTGTAATCCTAGGGTTGTTAGCATGGATCAACATTTGATGTCCTATTTCACAGAATAAAGGTGAATTAGAGAATTGGCCAACTTTATAAATATGTACTTTGCACTAAGTAAAACAGATCACATTACTGGTTAAGGCAACCTATTCAGTTACTTGTAACACCGATAAATTGATGGTACTGGTATTATTTGATATCGTGGATGTGACTTTAGTGTACCTTTAAGAGATTGTTTTTAAATCATACTCTCTGCAGCTCACAGCCCGAGCTGATGTCATTGCTGCTGAGCTGTCTAGTAGATGTCCTTTCATTGCTCCTTAAGTGGCTTAAATGGGGTCCTCAGGTACTTTCTGAGATTAATTTTATGGCCCTGCATTATTCAGAGGAAAACTAGTTGGCAGATAAGTTGACAGGAGTTCTTTCATTTTCAGTTCTGAGCTGCAGGTTAGTTTTTAGAAGGGACAGCAAGCTGAAAAGAAGTGTTTTCTCCTTGAATTCTGCTGGTTATCTGAAAACAAGGACTTGCCTTCCTGGAGTAGAACATCTGCTTGACCAGAGTCTACTTAGGGTTCTGAGAAGCTATTCTGACTTCAAACTGTTCTGGATGTGTCAAGAGCACTACTAGAACTTACAAGACTGAGAGTTTTCAATTCTCCAACCAAAAGACTCAATTCCAGTATCATGTGAACATTAGACTCTGCTCTGTTGAACTTGCTTAAACAGCTTTGTATATGAAAGATTTTGGTTTCATTGGAACACTGTAAATATATTTGTTGAAGGTTATACATCATTGTGATTGCTTTGTTTTTGTTTGTAATTGTTAAAAGTTATTGCTAATTTTTTCCATGCGTATTAACTATATTCTTAAATAAACTTTGTTTGATAAAAGCTCCCTAGTGAGTTATTTGAATCATACCCGAGGTGAGCCATATAATGCTTATCCTAGCCAAAGCATAAGATCTAGGTGGGCTCCATAAAACGCTTTGGAGTTTTTTGACCTGAACCATAACATAGAAATAACCTGCTTATGTAATCTGCATATAAAGGAGATATACGGTGAAGCAAAATCCAAGTCCTTGTGCTCAGGTCTCCTGTCCTGTACCTGCCGCTCAATATGCATCAGTCAATATCTTTGGTGCTTTTGCCTATTATATGTTTCAGCTCCAGATGTTTCATTCATTTAATGTAGGACTCATGAGGAACTATGCTAATAAAAGTATAAATTCACCCAAATTAATGACAAACAAGTATAATAATGACATTTTACAGAGCTGTAATTTCTGATGAAGATTGTGTCAATCTCACTGAGATCACAATGCAGACAATTCCAATTCAATAAAAATATAAATATTTGCCACCACTTTGAAAAATATTAACACAAAATCAAATTAAAAAGACTTGGCATATGTTGCATTTTATTTATTGCATGTGTACGCATCTTAGCTATTTCAATCTTCACTGTGCAAATGTACCTGTCTTTTCACAAGATAAGTGGACAGCATGGTGGTACAATGGTTAGCACTGCTGCCTCACAGCACCAGGGATCTGGGTTCAAATCTGGCCTTGGGTCACTATGTGTGGAGTTTGCACATTCCCCCCATGTTTGCATGGGTTTCCTCCAGGTGCTCTGGTTTCCTTCCATGGTCCAAAAATGTGTGTGTTTGTTTGATTGGCCATCCTAAATTGCCCCTTAGTGTCAGGGTAAATAAGTGGGATTATGGTGATAGGGCCTGGGAGGGATTGTGGTCTGTGGAGACTTGATGGGCCAAGCCAAGCCTCCTTCTGCACTGTGGGGATTCTAAATAATTTATTTTCTAGAAACCATTCTTATCGAGAAAGGGTGGAAGTGAATCGGGGAGGTGAAAACTATGCGTAGTATTAAAAAGGAGGAAACAGGGGTCACCCCCATTGGCTGGAGAGCTGATGAGAAGCCTATTGATGTTGCTTGTGGGACTTCCAGGAGGAGTCCCTTGTTCAAAGGCATTCAGTATCTCACTTCCAGGAGGAGGCAACAGGAAAAGAGGGTCCTTGGAGAGCCACCCACTCTGCACTTACTGCTGATCCCCCCATCCCCGATCCCCCTTTCTCCCACCATCCCCCCATCTTGCCATAACTCACCTGCAACCTGTGTCCTTCAGCAATCCTGGGTCTTTGTATCTTTTTCCCATCGGAATAAGGTGGAAGAGAGAATGTCCAGGGTGCAAAAGTCTGAGGATACGTACCAATTGACTCAAGAACAGCTTCTTCCCTGCTGCCATCAGACATTTGAATGGATCTACCTCACATTAAGCTGATCTTTCTCTACACCCCACTATGACTGTAACACTACATTCTGCACTCTCTCCTTTCCTACTCTGTGAACAGTATCCTTTGGGGTGCAAGAAACAATGCTTTTCACTGTATACCAATACATCTGACAATAATAAATTAAATTAAATTTGGTGGGTGCCTTGCTGGCAGCAGCCACCTCTCCTGCTGCCGTTGCCGAGTTAGGCATAATTGCTAGCCTCCAATTGGGAATACTAGCTTCGGGAGACCTTCATCCCAGCGAAGGCTCACTGCTTCCCAGTTAAGTGCATGGTTGGCAGTTAATTTGACAGCCCTTCCCAAAAGGAGGCAATACAGGTTCTCACTGGCTCTCCAACCAACGAGCAAAACTCCATTGCTGTCGTTTAATATTGCCCTATGTGTGGGTAGGAGAGGGAGATTTTAATGGGTGGCGTTTATGATGAGGTATTGGCCTGATGTGAGAAGTGCAGATTGGACAAGCACAGAAAGTAATTTCCTGATGTACACTCGAGGTGCCTGCTGAGGGTGAAGTCGTCCCTCAAAGGTGTTTCAGGACCAGATCCAAAGGGGTATCTTACCAATCCAGGAGCAAACTGGCTATCCAATCATATTCACAAAGTTCAAACCTGCTCTTACCAGGTGTAATGTGCACACTTTACATTTCACACTCAAAGGCTATCAAGATCCTACTCAAGTGAAGCCGGCTTATGATTTAAACAGCCAGCAGCATCTGTCACATGGGGGTGTGTGAAACATGTCCTAGTCTCACACAAAAGGGAATCTCCGTGTTTGAGGCTGGATTTAAGGGGTGAGATTCTCTGGCCTCCCAGCTGCTTGTTTCCCTCCAACAGTGAGGTGGTGTGCTGTTTGCTAGCGATGGGACCAGCGACTCCCACTGCAGTCAATGGGAATTCCCACTGATTTCACCTCACGTTGGTGGGAAATCCATGCCCTGGTGGGACCGGAAACTCCACTGATGTGAATGGCCAGAGAATTCCGGCCATGATTTTTGGTCAATTCCGCCATTTTCACGACCACAAAGAAGATCTCCATCCTTGTGAACATCTGAGCCCACTTCACATTCCTCTTGCCCCATTCTACTCGATCTCTCCTCCGTGGGCAATCCTCTCCTCCCAGGTGATCAATGTAGTGAAAAATGTTGCATCAACTCCTCTCAGGCAATGTGTCCTTCCTTGGCTTAAGAGACCAAAACCGTACACAGCGCTCCTGATGTGGTCTTATTGAAGACCTATAAAATTGCAGCAAGACATCCTTAATCTTAGGCATGGTTTTTCTCTCCTAGGTTGGCTGCGCAGAGATGGAAAAGTACCTGGCCCTGTGAACACAATCTTTAAAAACGGCAGTCCAAATTTCTGTTTTTCCATCTGGGGAGGCAGGCTAGAACAGGAGTTGGAGCAGGCAACCCTGGAAGTAGTAAGAGATTGGAGTCAAGATTGGCAAGGATTGGGCAACTCAGGTGCAGATATAAAGTGGTCACTTAGAAAGACCCATTTGAAAGATAGGTCATCAATGGTGACATTCTGTGCCGAGGAGGAAGTCATTGCCTTGTCAGGTAAGTGTCAAATTTGTAAATTTTGTTCAAATGTTAGCTGATCCTGTGCAAAAAACAGAAGCTAATTACCATCTCAGCAGAAACCATCTCATGTGAGTTATATCCCAGATATGTTCATGTTTTCTCCTGCCAGAAATACACAAGGGGTTGGTTCCCTCCAGATGTTCTGGTTTCCTCCCATAGTCCAAAAGATATGCTGGTTAGATGCATTAGTTGTATTAAATTCTCCCTCAGTGTATCCGAACAGGTGCCAGCATGTGGCGATTCGGGGATTTTCACAGTAACTTCATTGCAGTCTTAATTTAAGCCGACTTGTGACAATAGTAAATAAACTTAAAAACTTAAACAATTGTTTGTGGTATAGAAAGATAATAGTTAATAAATCTTTTACTTCAAACAATTTAGTAATAGTTACATTAGCAAGTCTTGTTTAAGGCAAGAAGCTTTGGAATAAGTAACTACAACCATTTATATAAAGGCCATTTTTCAAAGGGTTTGGGAATAGAAACATCATGAAGTCTTATCTATGGCATGCAACTTTGACAGAGGTAAAATATGGTGTATAATGGAACATGATTTTCAACTGTTCATGAGAGGGCTCCAAAGACTGTACTTTGTCAAGCAGCTTCCAACCCATCCTAGGTGTCAATGAAATCTGTTCCATACGTTACACTTATCAAGCGCCACATGCTCACTAGAAATGGGTTATAATCAGAGGGAGGATGGGTGTTGAATGCTATCAGACCTCAACATTAAAGGATTACTGTCTGTCTGGGCTGAGGCATACCCTGTTGCATAGTGGGGCTGATAATTTGGCTTTCGTACAATGACTGGGGACTACTGCTCTTTAAGGGCTACGTGTGCCTCACTGCATTGAGCTGATCTTGCACCATAACACAAGGTCAATTCATTCACATAATGTCATGGCATTCCCAGGACACAGCACTTTGCTGTAATCTTGCTGCTGTAGCACATAGGGGGGATATGTAGCAAATGTTATGTATTTTCCAAGTGCACAGGGAGGCCTGAGTATTAAAGCAACACGTTGCATTGTGACTGTGACAGTGCTTTTCCCCCTTGTACTCTATTAAATGTGACAAGCATCAAACATAAAGCATATTGGCAGCACGAGGTACTGGCAGGCAGCACATTCTGCTCTGTGGTTACTGACCGGGTTATATATTGTCAGATTCCTTACTCCAATGTCTTTTCCTTTCTATTTTCTTGGAAGAGAAATACACACAACCAATGTCTTACCAGCAGAGAGAAGGGCTAGGGGAGGTGGGCAGAATTATGCTGTGACTCCTGATTCTTTTTATGGAGAAAGACCTGGTATAAGGATAATGAAGTGGAGAAAAGATCAGCTCAAGAGGATTTACCCAAGGTTGTGGCTGGTATCATCCTACGCATTACATTTCCTACTAACTGGCATGTACTGTCACTGCAATATACTAAAATACCTTGCTTATTCAATTCTCTTTCAACGTGGGTTGTGTAGGAAGATGTACATAATTAGGACAAAGAATTGGAGGAAGATCTGAAGGAAGATGTATATAATTGGGATAAAGACTTATGGGAAACATAGACTGAAGAATTAACAATGGAAATACCGAATACTGATGTGAATTTTTTTATATTTGTTCATGAGAGATGGATATCGCTGGCTGGACCAGCACTTATTGCTCATTCCTAGTTGCTCTTGGGAAGATGGTGGTGAGCTGTCTTCTTGAACCGCTGCAATCCACTGGTGAAGGTATAGCCACAGCGCTTTTAGGAATGGAGTTCCAGGATTTTGACCCAGCGAAGGAGTGGCGATATATTTCTGAGTCAGGATGGGAAGTTCCAGGTGATATGTTCCCGTGTGTCTGTTGCCCTTGTCCTTCCAAGTGGAAATGGCCACGGGTTTGGAAGGTGCTGCCTAAGGAGGCATGGTTTGATGCTGCAGTGCATCTTGTAGATGGCATACACTGCTGCCACTGTGTCTCGGTGGTGGAGGCAGCGGATGTTTTTGGATGTGGTGCCAATCAAGTGGGCTGCTTTGTCCGGGATGGTGTCAAGCTTCCTGAGTGTTGTTAGAACTGCACACATCCAGGCAAGTGGACAGTATTCCATTACACCTCTGCTTTGTGCCTTGTAAGTGGTGGACAGGCCTTGGGAAGTCAGGAGGTGAGATACTCACTGCAGGATTCCTAGCTTCTGACCTGCTCTTGTAGTCATAGTATTTATGTGAATAACACAGATCAGTTTCTGGTCAATGCCCTACCAATCTGAAACACAAGTAGTTAACAAAGAAGAAGAAAAAATAATAAGGCCAACCAAAAACAAGAAGTAGAAGAAAAAGAAACAAATTATCTTCCAATGGGAAGTTAGTGAAACAGGAAATCATTATCGGAGCACTAAAGTAGAAATGGATGGAAAACAGGCACAGATGTTTCAGTCTTATCTGATGAAGAAAAATAGCTTAAGTATATCATGCTGCAGCCATCATTTATCTAGTTACAATGTCCAAGAGGGACTACACTGAAAGATTAAGGTGCAAGGATAAAGAACTCACTGAATCATTGTACATCATACAGATCCAAGAATCTCCATTATTAAGTAAGAAGCATGCTCAGAGTTGAATCTGATCCACAAGATTGATGGAATTGCTGATGAACAATCCAATAATATATACTGGAATGAATTCCAAACATTATTTTCAGGATTCCAAAAGCTGAAGACAGAACACCATGCAACACTAGGAACGGATTCTCAGCCAATTCAGCTTAGCCAAAGCAAGCCAAGGGAAGTCCCTCACCAACTCGGACATTAGCAAGATTGAGCATCTGTTACAGCAGGGGGTTATCTCTAATTAAGTGGCCTCTATGCCTAATGCCAGTCCATTCTTGAGCGGAAAAGTGTTTCTCTCATCCAATTTACATGAGACCTGTTATCACAGAATCCTAACGATGAATGTGAAAATATGCTGCATTGGTTGTTCCCAGGAAACATTTAAAGCAATCCATATTTTCTCTGCTATTCCCCTGTTTATGTTAAGGCTTGTTTATTAGTGTCACAAGTAGGCTTACATTAATACTGCAATGAAGTTACTGTGAAATTCCCCTAGTCGCCACACTCCAGCACCTGTTCGAGTACACTATGGGAGAATTTAACATGGCCAATGCACCTAACCAGCATGTCTTTTCTGTGGGAGGAAACTGGAGCACCTGGAGGAAACCCATGCAGACACGGGGAGAACTGTAGACTCTGCAGAGACAGTGACTGAAGCTGGGAATCGAACCCTGGTCCCTGGCATTGTGTAGAAATGCCAGCGTTTGACTGGGGCAAACACAGTAAGAAGTCTCACAATACCAGGTTAGAGTCCAACCAGTTTATTTGATAGTAAACCCACAAGCTTTCGGAAACGGTGTTCTTACATCAGGTGTGTGCAAGGTTCTGATCAGAGAAGAGCAAATAAAGTCACACACAGTTTACAGAATACTGAATAGAGGCAGCAATGCTAACCACTGTGCCACCATGCTGCTCTTGCTGATAGGTACTCAATAAAGAATAAGGAAATAAAGAATGGTGACCCACCCACAAGAACAGCCACCCCCAGGTGGCAGCAGCTCAGAAGCCTCAGCGATGCAGTCCCGAGAAATGGCCATTGCTGGGGCTGCACCTACTGGTGCATTGATGGCCCCATGTACTGGAATACAAATAGGGTCTGGGGATGCCATGGTCAGTCAGAAAGCCCCCGTGAAGGTGGGGCTGGGGGTTATTGAGGGCAGAAAGGGAAGTGTCATTACAGTTGAGGAGCCATTGCTTCCAGCGGCCTCTCTCTAAACAATGGAGTTCCCAAAAAGAAAAAAGGGCCGCCCCACAGGAACACATAAATAAATCTAAGATTCACTGGGTGAATATCTCGTGGTAGATAGACAGCCTTGCTGCAATTGAAATGTCTGGAATCAGGAAGAGGCCCTTAATTTTGTGTGAAGATCATGGAATTTTCCCCTATTAGCACTGTGTACCTACACCACATGGATACCAGAGGCTTAAGAAGGTAGTTCACCTTCTCAAGGGCAATTCGGAATGGGCAACAAATGCCAATGAATGAAGGTCCACATCCCATGAATGAATTTAAAAAAAATGACCACTTCACTGGTTCATTTGGTCTCCCAGCTGATGGCTTGTCTCCTATCTCCTCTACCCGTGGAAAAATGTCATTGCATTGGGAAGCTGTCAGGTACAACTCTCCCAGTACCTTGCTGCAACATGTGGCCAGCCTCCTGCCTCCCAACCCATCAGCAAGAGGCGGGCAAAGTTCCAGCAACCTCTGATGGTCTACTGTTGCACCAAAGGAGCACATACTTAAAGAAGCATTGGGTAGTTAATAAGTTGCAGGAAAGTAGATGCGATGAATCACAGGGTCAGAGAGAGAAGAGAAAGAGCAGCAACCTGCTGGGCAAGTGCTCGCTTAGCTGTCAGGAGGAGGATCTGAACCTCACAGGACCTGCCAACAAGCACAGTTTGGTAGCTTAGCATCAGCATTTTAAGCAGCCCTTTGAACATTTTCCAAGCAGCCTGTGCAATTTAAACAGCCCATAGAGGACTCCATAGCCACATCCCTCGTTCTGTTTGACTGTCTAACCAAATTGCAGGTTGTGCTAAGGGGAGTGTAACCATCTCAGAGCCCATGCAGCAGAGATCCCTCTACTAATTAGTTCAGCTTCCTTAATAAGCACCAGAACTCGGGATCCACAGGTTGGCCAGTGATCTAAAGTTGTCTCTGTATTCACCACATTGAAATGATAACTGAGCTTCATTATTGCCCAGTGTACCTGTCCCTTTACCTGCACCAGCAGGCTAATAGCAGTGGGAACATGGATTGCTGTAAACATGTATCCTGGTAACAGCTAGTGCAGTGCACATTAACATTTATTATGATGGATTTCTGTGATAATAGACCTGATGCATATTGATGGAGTCAAAACTCTTTCTGCCCATTAATGAAGGGCATTAAGAGTATGATCCTGCCTTTGATAATTAGGGAGTCCAGCTAGACTGCAAAATTTATTCTCATAGAGTCATAGAGGTTTGCAGCATGGAAACAGGCCCTTCTGCCCAACTTGTCCATGCTGCCCTTTTTTTAAAACCCCTAAACTAATTCCAGTTGTCTGCATTTGGCCCACATCCCTCTATACCCATCTTACCCATGTAACTATCTAAACGCTTTTTAAAAGATAAAATTGTACCCGCCTCTACTACTACCTCTGGCAGATCATTCTAGACACTCACCACCCTCTGTGTGAAAATATTCCCCCTCTGGACACGTTTGTATCTCTCCCCTCTCACCTTAAACCTATGCCTTCTAGTTTTAGACTCCCCTATCTTTGGGAAAAAATATTGACTATCTACCTTGTCTATACCCCTCATTATTTTATAGACTTCTATAAGATTACCCCTCGGCCTCCTACGCTCCAGAGAAAGAAGTCCCAGTCTATTCAGCCTCTCCTTATAACACAATCCATCAAATCCCAGTAGCATCCTAATGCTAACTTTCTAATGAAAGGTTAATGAAACCTGAAAGGTTAATGAAACCTGAAAAGTTAACTCTGCGGAGGTGACTTTTTTAATATTCATCTGTGGGATATGGGAATTGCTAGCTTGCCAGCATTTATTGCCCATCCTAGTTGCCCTTGGAGGGCAGTTGGGAGTCAACCAAATTGCTGTGTAGCTCTGGAGCCACATGTCGGCCAGACCAGGTAAGGACGGCAGATTTTCTCCCCTAAAAGGCGTTAGTGAACCAGATGGGTTTCTCCAAAGAAAGATTAGGTGCATTGGCTATGCTAAATTGCCCCTTAGTGTCCCTGGATGCGTAGGTTAGAGGGATTAGTGGAGTAAATGTGCAGGGTTACGGGGCTAGGGCCTAGGTGGGATTGTTGTCGGTACAGACTCGATGGACTGAATGGCCTCCTCTTCCACTGTAAGGTTTCTATGATTATGACAATTGACAATGGCTTCATTGCCCTTCAGTAGATTCTTAATTCTAAATAATTTTTATTGAATTCAAATTCCACCAACTGCCGTGGTGGGATTTGAACACTGGATTCCCAGAACATTAGTTGAGTTTGTGGATTAATAGGCTAGCAATAATACCACTATGCTAACACTTCTGGGCCTGCACTCTCTGTGGGAATAGCAGCAAATGCTTGAAATCCAAACAGCGTGATTCCCGCCAGTGAGTTTCCAAATTCTGATCTTACTGGCCCCTGGCTGGTGAAGTGGTATGAAGCATTGCAGGACTGCAGAAAATTTTAATACACTAGCATGTCATTAGCAAGCACGCTCTCCAGTTCTTCCCCCTTCACCTGATATTCAGTGCATGCTGCAGGGATGCAGGGATGGAGGGTTATATAAGAAGGTTTTAAAAAGGGTCAGAGCCTCGGGTTGATACTGGAAATGTAATACTACATGTTAATGTTTTGTCTCTTTTAATCCACAGGTGTCGGTCCACCTTGTTGTCAAACGAGGGGCATGCACACGGTGGGTCGTGCATGGGCTGCTCTTGGATGTTTCGAGAGTGGCCTAGTACTTTGTGTCGTTGTGTGTGCTTAAACCTGGACCAGCAGATGGGCACCACAACAGCTCAGTGACTATCACTGCTAGCTGTGCAGATACATGGATTTGGGCCAGTGTCTGTGGGAGTTTGCGCATTCTCCCTGTGGTTGCGTGGGTTTCCTCTGGGTGCTCCGGTTTCCTCCCACACCCCAAAGATGTGCTCTTAGGCTGATTGGTGTACCAAATTGACCCTACACTATTCTCCCCTGAATCTGGCTACAACAGGGCTACCATTTGCATACACACAGGGCAAGGTAGGTGTAGAAAAATGCTTTGTTAAAATGGCGGCGTGGGCTCGTTGGGCCAAAGGGCCTGATTCCTGTGCCGGGTTGTTCTTTGTTCTTTGCTCGCACCATTTATAATAAGCCTACATAAGCAAGAACCTAGCGCCTTTGCCTTGGAGGGGGATTTTAAGGGTGAGTGCTCAGACTGCAAGCACCCTCATGCTCAGGGGCATTGGAGAGGACTTGGGAAGATGGATAGATTCAATTCAGGGCTTGGGTCCATTTTAGCCTTTGCTACCCTTCACACAGGGGTGCCCCTTGCTTTAAAGGGGTTGTGAAGGCTGGTGTACAGGTAATGCTTCCCTCGTCCTCCTTCCTGTGCTCCTGCCCATACCGCAGCTGAGAGAATGCCCTTCCTTAATGGGGTCCTGCAAGAGGCAGTGGCATGGCCAGAGGGGGAGCAGGGGGAACGACTGCTCCCCCGAGCACATTCTTCAAAAGTGGTGCCTTTTCAACAAGGTGTTCCTCACGGGCCCCTCAAATCTCTTCCTGAGATCTGAAGCCCTCAATCCGTGTACTGCAATCGCGGGATACGATACGGATGCAGGGACTCCAGGCAGCGAGGAAGGCATGCAATCTCCCGAGACGGCAATGCAATCACAAGGATAATTGCAGAGACTGCGAAGGACATAAATACGCAGCCACCGCGATGAATGGGCAGTCAAGTCCAAGCATCCCTCGCCGACGGACATCACCAGCCTTCATTGTACAATGAGTGAAGCCAGATTGCCTGGGTTAGCTTTGGTCTCCATTGAAAGACAGTTGGTTACTGAGGTAGATTATAATAAAGTAACAGATAACTCTGCTAGAATGAAGCCTAGACAAAAGAGACTGTTGTAGTTGCTTCATACCTTTTTCATATTGCTTCATTTTATGTTTAAAATATAAAATAATTAAATAGCATGCGTGTTTTTATTATGTTTTGATTTTAAATACAAAATAAAAATGCATAATGAATTTAAAATTATTTGGTATGTGTCATGGCGCCTTTTTATGTGCTAGCTCCCCCTAACTTTAGAACCTGGCTACACACCTGGCAAGAGGATGGGAGGGACATAGCTCTGCTATGCTCACACTCCATAAGGATGAGACACTGGGTGAGCATAGTGGTTCCCCCAAGCTTGGTGGCATGAACAGACAGGGTGGAGGCTCTGTGGGTGAACAAAATGAAATTTATTGCCAAACATTCAAAACAAAATGGTAACCTCTCTACATAGTGCCTATGTTCGCTGTGCCCACTAAGTGCATACAGTTTCTCAACATTCCTGACCCGCTCACTACACAGAGGTGGCTCCCCAGGATTCACAGCAGATCTGCTGACTTCCATGGCCCTTTTACCCAGGATGACATTGGTGGGCAGCCCCTGTGGGACTGGGTGTTTGAGGGTTTTTTCACTCCAGAATGAACTTTCAGCACATTGTTGGTAAGATTTTGCCCTGTTTCTTTTTCCAGCTATGCTGCCAGACCAGTGTTGGGTGTTTCCAGCCATTACTTTTTCTATTTAACTAAAGTTGCGGTGCCTGTTTCACATTACTGTATGCTTTCCATGATGAAGTCTTTGACTGCAAGATGTAACTGTGTGTTTGATTGTGCAAGTCTGTTATTCTTGATGCCCTGATGTGGAGATGCCGGCATTGGACTGGGGTGGGCACAGTAAGAAGCCTCACAACCCAGGTTTAAGCTTAACAGATTTATTTGGAGTCATGAGCTTTCGGAGCACTGCTCCTTCCTCAGGTGAGTGGAGATAGGTTCATAAACACGGTATATGGACAAAGACAAGATAATTGCAGATTCTTGATGCTCACTGTATAGCATTGCTTAAGTCTGTGTGTGACTCCGTGAAATGTAAACAAAGTAAAGCAAAAACTAGGAACCAGAGCTACAAGGATGGAGTAGACTTTTTAAAGCATTGTAAATATAAATTCTTGTTACACACAAGGAAGTTGGTGTGTCCTCTCTGCAAGAATCCAAAAAGTAAAATGTGTGACAAATTGATGACTGTTCATCCGGCAGCAGGGATCCTTTAGTTACAAGTAAACTAACTTCTGAACTAACTTCAGAAAGTAAATTGAAGAAAAATGTTTAATAAAGAAATTTCATTACTCCAACACTTGGGGCCACATCCTGGACCATACAAGCTCCCCACAATTCCCATCTGCTCTTCATTTATACTAGGTCAGCTGACCACCACATCATTTTCCCATTGGCTACATTGTCTACCGGGTCAGTTGGTCAGCTGACCCTCCCAGCATGTTACATTATAACGGATCCAATCTTATCATTGTTTACATTATGACAATGATGAGGATGTTGGGAGAAAAGGTTAAATCTGCTGGCATCTCCACTTTCCCTTTTTTTGATGGGAGATTCACACATGCTGTAGGATCAATGGATTTCAGAGTTTCAAGACCTACTTCCTCATCATAGGAAGCACTGTACGGATGTAGCAGCAATCCGCAAGAAGGCAATACTCATACATTGTGAGATGCTCAGTCTTGCGTGCCTCATGCATATTCTGTCTACCTCCTTCTCCAGAACCTGTGAATAGAAACTTGCTGAGATGAACAGTCACAGTTTACTTCAAAGCAATACACAGTGATTTTTTTTTCACTCTCGGTGAACAGTTTGAGGCCGCAGATGCTTGCATCTTTATCAGTGTTCAAGGATATTGGTAGTGAGATCGTGCTATTCAATGTCACAAAGAAACTGCAGGTGCTGTCCACGGAGACAAATGTATGTTGTTTTGATCCCTACGTGGAGAACAGATTGCTGGATATTGTAGCGCTCACTGGAAATAAATCTCGTCATACCAATTGAGAACGGCGCTGGCCTTGACAACCACTCAGGGATGTTGCCCCAAAAGTTGCAAGCTGTCATTGCCACAGATAGCAAAGCATTGCCCTGCTGACCTCGAGCAATCTAAGTGAGTTGTCCTCAGCTATTGGCAGGTAAATGCGTCAGGGTCTGCTGAATTAGAATACAGAGCAGTTCAGAAATAGGAGGAATTAGACAGGTGGTGGGGAGGGGGGAGGGGGTGGGGAAGGTGTGGCAAAAGAAGATAGGGTTGGAGTGCAAGCATAATTAAGGTTAGTGAAGTGCAGGCACATGGGATTCATGACAATAAAAGAATGCTGTTGCACATTTGGCATCTGTCTCTTTAAAATTTATACGTGATAGCCAAGATTTACACGCATGTGGATGGCCTCAACCGGGATCTTGGGTTCATGTCACACTACCTGTAACCCACACCATTTGGCCTGGGCTTGCAAAATCTTACTAACCATCCTGGCTTGAGACAATTCACACCTCTTTAACCTGTGATTATCCCTCTCTCCACTCGCACTGTCTGTACCTGTAAAGACTTGATTAGCTATAAAGACTCACATTCCAACCATTATCTTGCAACTATGCCTTTGTCTATTTGTGCCGTATTTGTGAAACCTATCTCTCCACTCACCTGATGGGGGAGCAAGGCGCCAAAAGCTCATGATACCAAATAAACCTGTTGGATTTCAACTTGCTGTTTGTGGAAGTTCTTAATGTTTTTAAGACAGTACAACAGAGGTGGGTAATCTGACTTGAGGGAGCAAAGGGAACTGAGTGTGAGTGATCACCCCATAGAGTGGAGTCCTCTCTCAGTTAGAATACATCTGGCAGCCATGTAGTGGACATGTAAAGGTGGGAGCGCTGCTCCAAGCAGCCTAGGGCCGCAACCTCCTGTACATTGTTCCTCGTTATCAATAAAAATACCTTTTGTTCCAAACAAAGTCTGAAATCTCTCAGCGCCACCTGAAGTACGCCACACCATTACAGGGACAATCTCCAACAAGGAGGGAATTGGGAATTTAGTATGTCTGGCTCCTGTTGCAGTCCCCATTTAAAAAGAAAGGAATTGCCATGATGCTGGACAAGATTTCACTTTTTAAAGCTTTACTGTAATAAACCAACAAAAATGAACATGACTCAAGCATTAATCAACTAACAAGAGATATTTTATATGAAGAGGTACATTTCACTTTAAATAATAAAGATTCCTTTAGTTACAAGCGCTTGTGTAGACTTCATGTACACATATAGGGTCATGTGCAATCTTACAATCTTTGCAAGGTGGCTTCCACTATGTAGGATCTCTCACTTCCAGTGTAATCACTCCAGCCCTTGAATTACATTTTCCAGCAGATATATCCCATTTAAAGTCCCTGAACAGGGTTAACATCGACAAGGTGCATGCCTTTGAACTGTTTCTCACTTATGTCATGACAGTCTTGATGGCTCAGAATCCCAGACAATCGCTTCTCTGGCCCCTTCAACTGATATGGTGGGCTCTGACAACATTAGAATAGCTGCAATTGGCCTTGCCCAATTCAGGGACCCTCAGCCTCCTATCTCCAGTGCTCTGTTCTTTTTAACTGTATAACACACAGAGTAACACAGCCTCTGCTTTTTTTCTCAGAGTCCTTTAACACTGGGCTCTGTTCTGTAACTGCCAAACAGAAAACTGTACCATTTGGAGTGAATCTTGTTTTTTCCCTCTTCACACAAATACTCTGTGTTCTGGATTGCCAAACAAAAAAAAACAAAGGCTAACCCAACCAGACTGCAAACCTTCTATTTATCCATTGCTCCTTAGCTGTTTACTCCCAAGGCACCTTCAGGTCATATGGATATTCCTTTGAATGTAATGATATCATAATCACAAAACCAATTAACTGTCTTTCAGAATATTCCCAGCCCACTCTAATCTTAAACAGACATCAGACAAAGAGAAAATACGTGTTTCTGAAAGCAAATGGGTGATCACCCTGCAAAGTATTCAAGAAAGTTAAGGAAGGGGAAATAGAGTAGCAGGATTGATCATTGAGCACTGTTAGAGCACTACAAATGGATGATGTGCTTGAGGGTTCAAAGACAGAATCCATTTGGTTAGAATTACGGTAGAATATAAGTGTTACTGTGCTACTTAACCACCAATAGCAGGAAGAAGATAAAGGAGCACAGAAGGAAATTTCAGAAAAGTGCACGAACTAGATAGTTTTGATAATGGAGGACTTCAATTATTCTGAGAAAAGCTGGGAAAATAACAGTCAGAAGGGCAAGAAAGGAGAGTTACTGAAATGAGTACAAGAGAACTTTCGCAAATAGTGTGATTTCAGCCCAGAGAATGTTGGATCCGGTGCTGGGGAAGAATGTGGGGAAAGTGACAGTGTTCTTTCTGGACAATTTGGGAACATGGTTGAAATATTAGATTTAGAGTACTTATGAACAAGTGTGGTCTGAGTGTGAAAACACAACACTGGAGGAGGGCTAATTTAAAGTTACTGAAAGGCGGGAATAATTGATAAGAAAATTGATTTGTTTTGAATTGTGTATGTCAGATTTCATTGAAGAGGTCTGGCAGCTTTATCCCAGAGCTGTCCTGACCTATTGATGGTCTTCTAGCAGGTGCTGGTTTAAATAAAGTTACATCTTCATACAGTGATATCTGCCTCGTAAGTCTTGTATTGTCCAATCTTTAGGCAGAAGAGATCACCTTGGTTACCCCATTAACAGCAGGATTTCAACTTGGATCACCAAAACATTAGCTAAGTTTCTGGATTAATACTCTAACAGTAATACCACCAGGCCATCGCCTCCCCTGGTTTTTGCTTGGTCTGCCCCTGCCGGCTATGATTCCTGTGGCAGGAGGGACAGGAAAATTGCATCCAGTACGTGAGCAAATACTGAAAAGTTGAAAAAGGTGGATTTGCACGTTGGAAAATAACAAATGGAGGGCCTAGTGCTCCAATCTAATGTCCCTACTCTCCTGACATACAAGACTGTTGAGTTGTCCCTTCACTGGAGTTTCCAGTTACTCTGCTGTGGTGATGTCTCCATTGCATGAGTAACCATTATGTTATAATCATTGCGGATTCTTCAAGAAATAATTTGCATTTGATTAACAGGAAATAATGGAAACATTTACTGCAGGGTTTGATATTTTGTGAATGTTCAGCAAAGACTGTAGCTGTGTGACTGATGAAACTAGCCAGTGCTAGTTAAGTATTTCTTAAAAATAATAACCCTGCGCTTAAATAATAACAAACGGTTTCCTTGTTGATATGAATCCCTTCAGAACTGTGATAAGTTAAATTGACCTGAACCCTTAGATACATTCTGTTTCTGCAGAACTTCCTGCCAGTGCCACTCCAACAAGAAAGATTGTTTTGTGTGTGTTAAAGTCCACTACATTTTGGCATGTAGTTAGATTGCTGAAGCAAATATTTAGGCCCCCACTACGCACAGACAAACTGTGTTGACATTAAACATAGCTCCTGATGAAAACATGCTTGTATTCTTTGCAATGGGGTGTGTAATTTACCAGAACCTTATGAATTTTCAGGTCTTGAAATTGCTTGTGTTGAAAAACATACAGATCGCATTTACACTGGGATAGGGAGAAGGTACAGGGTTAAAGGCTAATCCCCAGCTGTCTCTTTAGAATATACCTTGAAATCGTGGGTGACAATAGACCACGCTCTTCCATACTCATCGAAAATGCAAGACTTCCCTTTGGAAAAATCTTCCTTTAAACTCTTGAGAAAGCTCTGCAGAACTCATGAAAGTTCAAAGCTGGCATCCTTTATGTGGTTCCTACATACTCCGAGTCTTCATGTTCTATTCAATTCCACTGAGAGCTGCAGAGTTGGAAATAAAAATATTGTTTTGTGGGGAATTTAATCGCCCAGAGGACTTTATGAGAATGGGTTGAGCTGGTGTTGAGTGGGCTGGCTGCCCTTCGAGGTTCTTGAAATTGACCCATTCCTGGAATTTGGTCATGTTTATTAATGACTAGGATTAAATTAAAAGTACATCCAAGTTTGCAGGTGACACCATGCTAAGCTAGGGGGCACAGTGAGATGTGTGGATAGGAGGAAGAAGAAGCTACTAAGGGACACCAACAAAGTGGATAAAGCTATACAGGTGGAGTTCTTTGCAGGGAATCGTGATGTTAGCCATCTTGGATCCAAGAATGACAATCAGACTATTCTTATAATGATGAGAAACTGTGAGCTGGGGAGGAGGAAAGGATTTTGCAGGGAGAATTTTCCCATCCCGCCTGCCACAAGAATTGTAGCAGGCAAGGGGTAGACCATGCACAGGTCCGTTGACCTCGGGTGAGATTTTCCAGTTTTGGGATGAGCTGGAAAATCCCACCCTGGGTGTCAATGTGCACAATTTCCTAAGGTATCCATAAGGGGTAATGAAATGTTAGCCTTTGTCTGAAGGAGGTTGGAATTCAAAAGTGAGGCAAGTATGTTTCAGAGAGCTCTGGTCAGGCTCCTTCCTTCTTGTGTAAAAGATTGAGGGGTGACCTAATCAAAACGTTCAAAACAGTGCTATTCAAAAGGTAGATGCAGAAGCCGGGGTTTTATGGCCCTATTTGTTGCAGGAATCGCTGTGGTTGGGATGGAAAATTTGATGGACCAGCAGAAGGTCTTTTGAATTCAGGCAGGAATTTCCTGTCCTGCGATGGGTGGAACTGGAACATCCCGACCAGAGAAGCCATTTTCTTTGGTGGGGAATCCAGAGCATATTCTAAGGATGAAAGTGTGATATATGCGTGTTGGGGGTTTGGGATGCCCCTTTAAGAGTTTGGGTCATGTGACCCCTTGGGTTGGGATAGCTCCTCTCAGGGTGGAACGTGGTTAAGCAGCCCAGTTTGTGAGATAATGCACACGTATGATAAAGTGTTCCCCTGTGTTTAAGTTAAGAAGCCTACTTTGTGGTTCTTCCGCACCTTATTTTGATACGTACATCCATAATAGAAAGCTCAGGCCATTTAGAATTGAAATAAATAGCACTTCTACACACTAAGCACTGTGGAAATATAAATTTCACTTTCCCAAAGGGAGCATATGCTGGGTCAAATGAAGTTTAAGATTAAGATGGATTTTTGTTAAGTAAGGGCTTAAGGGATGTGGATCAAAGGCAAGTAAATGGAACCGAGGTATGAATAAGGCCGAAAAACTGGTTGAAGAAATTGTCATGGCTGGGTAGGCCCTGGCAATTGTAAGCACAGAGCTTCATTAACATATAATTGGAATATCCCTCGCATTCCTATTAACTGGCCAAATAGGCAACCTGAACAAAGGGCGGGATGCCATTTCTGCACTGCGAGATCATTGTCAGGCACTGCAGGAATAGAAGGAGATTTGAGATTAGGAGGGCCTGTGAGGAGGGTGGCGGTGTGGTATGGGGAAGGTGTGGATACAACGTGGGTAAGGCTGGAGATCAGTACTGGGGAGGCTGAAGGTTTTACTTGTGGGTCCTTGGCAGCACTCATCTGCTGAGTTGCTAACCTCAGATAGCCTCAGGCCAGCTGCTGGGAATCCCATCGAGGTAATCCCCTCAAGTGCCATTAAACTTATGATGTGGCACTGATCATGTTACCACGCCATGACTTTGGTACATTAATTAGACCAACCCCACTTTCCCAGGAATCATATGAATGGCCTGATTTCAGCATTTTAAAATTGAAAGAGATGAGAATGGATGCAGGTTGCATTCAGGTTGTGTCGCCCTGATATAAGGACATGGGACTTTGGAGCAGGATAGGACATTAGGCCCTTTGAGCCTCTTCATCGTTCAAAAAGATCATGGCTGATCTGTTTGTAGTCTCAGCTCCACTTTCTTGTCTGTTCTCAATAACCATTGACTGCCCCTCGTCCATTAAAAGCCTGTCTAACTCTGCTTTGAATAAATTCAACGGCCCAACATCCACTGCTGTCTGGGGAAGAGAATTCCACACCTTAACAACCCCCCCGAGAGCTAGAGAAAAACATTTCCTCACCTCCCTTAAAGGGAAAACCTCTTATTTTTAAACTGCGGCCTATGGTTCCATTCTCTTCCTGTGGTAGCATGGCCCTTTAAGAAGGGGTTACCTGAGGGCCACGTGATTGGGCAAGACCCTGTAGATTGTCAAAGCTGGAAACTGAGTGGATCAGGAATGAGGGCGCACATTCCAGGTCCAGAAAAACTCACAGTTGGAGTTTGGGAGAAGAGTTCAGCCATGTAGCTAATTCAGTTTGTATATTTAATTATTTATTATTGGCAATAAAGCCTTGGTTAATTTGAACCACATTGAGTAGCCCTCAATGTACTACACTTCCATTAGCAGAAACACCCTCCTCCCGGTATCCACCACCTTGTCAAGTCCTCTCATGATCTTAAACATTTCTAAACAAAATCACCTCCCCTTGTAAACTCCGGTGGATAAAGGCCCAAACTGTTCAACATTTCTTCATGATATAGGTCCTTCCCCTGAGAAATGAGTTGAGCAATATTTTAGTCCACACCCCAACCCCGGTCCTCTTCCTCCCCACCCACCATTGTGGGTTAAAATTTGAGATCGAGGGGTAGAATTGAAGACAAAGTCATAGCTTTCTTCAAATGCTGTGCTCATCTTAGTTGGATTGTAGGAAATTATTGTCTATGAGTCAGCTCCCCGCATTTAGATTACAAAATCCCATTTTCACACCAGATGGCAGATTTTCTGCTTCTACTGTTCTGCTGTCAGTGTACAGTTCGTTGAATTTTAACACTGGGACGCTTATTCTCTGAGAATCTGACCATAGTATGCCCTATCTTCAAACTGGTTTTTGAGGCAACTTTGATGGGGTCAAGTCCAAATTCCATCCTTGCATCTTAAAAAAACTTAACAGAACAGAAAATCACAGGCCGGCAGTGTGCAAGTTTCTGATATTTGATTTGATTTGATTTGATTTGATTTATTATTGTCACACGCATTAGCATGCAGTGAAAAGTATTGTTTCTTGCGCGCTATACGGACAAAGCACACCATACATTGAGAGGGAAAGGGGAGAATGCAGAATGTTACAGTCATAGCTAGGATGTAGAGAAAGATCAACTCAATGTGAGGTAGGGCCATTCAAAAGTCTGATGGCAGCAGGGAAGAAACTGTTCTTGAGTCGTTGGTGTGTGATCTCAGATTTTTGTATCTTTTTCCTGAAGGAAGAAATGTGGAAGAGAGAATATCCAGGGTGTGTGGAGTTCTGAGGCAGCAGGAAGTATAGACAGAGTCAATGGAAGCAGGCTGGTTTGCGTGAAGGATTGGGCTACATTCACAACCTTTTGTAGTTTCTTGATATGTGCATGGAAGCAGAATCTTCCACCCACTGGATGCTGTACCAATGCAAGGAAATTGTTTCAAAGGCTTCCTTAACTTAAGCCTATATTGTGATTCAAGAATACATTTCATGGCTGTCAGAGCCCATTCTGCTTTGCATACCAGGCAGCTGGCAAAATATGTGAAAAGCCTTTTGTTTTGCTGGATCCTGGCATTGTTTACCAATGCAAACATTTTCCCTGTGGAAAACTGGTAGCAGAACGTGGGTGTGATGTAACTGTTTCACTTCACGATTTCCTCCAAAGTTTAGAACTGGCGACATGCTATCTATTGCCACTCCAATGCAAGATGGCTCTGCACTATTTTAATGTCAGATGCAGTTCCAATGAGAACACCAGCTATTCTTCACGTTCTTCGGTCAGTAATTTGACAAGGCCCAATTAAGGATGTGAGATCGCTCTATGTAACCAATTCGAGGTGACCCTAGAAAGGTTCGGAGGGGTGGTTGACCCAATATCAATTAAGCACAAACCCTGCAGTGCATTGGTCTTGTACCCTGGCATCAGGGCCAGGAATTGTATCGTCTTGTGACTTAAACAGTATAACTGACAGTGAAACCTTGTAGGCAGAATTTTCTATTTCATGGGGGTGCTGAAAGTCTGTTGGGTCCGCAGAAGGCTTTACACTGGGGACTTAAAAATTGGGAGCATGATTGCAGAGTTCAAGAGTTAAAACCTTCACCAGTCGCAATCTAAAGAAGTAAGCTGGGTGTTTTTCAGTTGCCACAATCCAGTACTTTTCTCCCTGCCTTTTGTCTGGCAGTGCAGACCTCATGTTAAGGCATTTTGTTAATAAAACGTGAAAAAAGATTTGAATCTCTAAAAGATTGTTTTGCAAAAATTTAATTAAAGTCAAAATTCTCCACAACGCCTAATCAACATGATCAGTCACATAAGTGATAGCGATGTGGAACCCCATTACGTTACAGTTGTAAATTGAGCAATTGATTTGGATTAACAGCTCCCTGCTGGAATGGATAGAAGCCATTCCAAATCACCATAAATATTCATGATTTTTTTCCTCGATGAACGTTCATTTTAGCTTATCATGTATTTCTCATATGTTTAAGAGTGATCACCATTAAAGCAGCAATAACCCACGATAAATGCAATTTGAAGTTCAGTGCTTTAAGTGCAAAGTAGTTCTTTAAAAATAAATTGATTTGATTGACCTTTCCCTTGCCGATGTCAGAATTGCCTCATGAGAACCTTTAGGCTAACCCCTGGTGTATTTGTCTAGCATTGGAATGGAGGTCTGTCTGAAGATGTAACATTTTTGTTTCTTGTTCCTCACAGTCGCTCTTGCCTTGCTTGGACCATATACTGACTACAAACCAAGCAGGTAATCCACACTAGTGCCTGAGGTTAGCCATGAAGAGGGAAGTGAAAATAATTCCTTCAGATTTTCTTTTTCACCCTTCTTCAGAAGCACAATGTCACTCATAGAATCATATAATCCCTACAGTGCAGAAGGAGGCCACGAGTCTGCGCTGACTCTCTGACAGAGTATCTTACCCAGGTCCTCTTCCCTGCCCAAATAAAGGCAAATTACTGCGGATGCTGGGATCTGAAACCAAAAGCGAAAACGCTGGAAAATCTCAAAAGATTTGGCAGCGTCTGTAAGGAGACAAGAAAGCTAATGTTTTGAGTCCAGATTACCTTTTGCCAAAGCTGACAAAGCTTTGAAAAGGGTCATCTCGACTCAAAATGCCAGCTCTTTTCTCTCCTTACAGCTGCTGCCAGACCTGCTGAGATTTTCCAGCATTTTCTCTTTTGGTTCCCGTCCCCTGCCCTATCCATGTAACCCCATGTATTTTATCATGTCTAATCCATCTAACCTGCACATCTTGGGACACTAAGGGGCAGTTTAGTATTACCTAGCCCCTTTTCCCTGCCCTATCCCTGTAACCCCACAGATTTTATCATGGCTAATCCATCTAATCTACACATTTTGGGACACTAGGGAACAATTTAGCATGACCAGTTAACCTAACGTACACATCCTGGGACACTAAGAGGCAATTGATCATGGCTAATCCACCTAACCTGTGTGTGAGGAAATCGGAGCACCCAGAGGAAACTTCACGCAGGCACTGGGATAACATATAGACTTCATACAGATAGTCAATCAAGCCGAAATTGAACCCGGGTCCCTGGCGCTCTGAGACAGCAGTGCTAAGCACTGTGTCATCACCCACACCCAAACATAAGACAGATAATTCTGCAGCACCAGGAATCTAAAACTCGATTCTAGAATATCAAACCACCAAGAGCATCTCACCATTAATTTTGTGAATTTGAGCATTGCAGTTGGAAAATGGTACCTGCAAGTATCACAGCTAAACTCTGTCAGCTGAGAAACAGTACAATGATCCTTTCTGGCTAAGTTTGTGCTTAATTGTGCCAGTGAGACTTGGTTCTCTGCACCCTTCTTTGCAGTAGTGAGACATAGAGCCATAGACATAGAGTTGGCCTGACTTGTCCATGCTGCACAGCTTTTATCACTAAGTTAGTCCAAATTGGTCCATATCTTTCTATACCCATCTTGCCCATGTAACTGTCTAAATGCTTTTTAAAAGACAAAATTGTATCCATCTCTACTACTGCTTCTGGCAGCTCGTTTTAAGCCAAGAAAAGCTGTTGAGTAGATTTCACCTCCACGGCTTCAGACTAATATTAGGCACCTCGTGACGGGGTGTCAAATATGGAAGTTCACCAGCGTGCAGGGCTCCCCAGCATGCTTGCCCTCTAGAATCTGGAGTTACTCCAGTGGCTGGGTGACGAAAGTTGAATCAATGATGGCTACATCCTCAAAGAGATGCTCTAAGCCAAGCTTGCTAATAGCACAAGACCAACAAGTTGCCTATGCCTATGACACAAAGGTGGCTGTAAGCAAAATCTCAAGTTGCCTGGGATAGGAATCGAAGCTTGGGAAGCCTTCGCTGCCGTGAGGAATGCTTGGAGACAAACAGTCATGGAGGGCTTGGAAAAAGCAGAGGACAAAAGATATGACCCATGGCAGAATAGAAAGCTCACCAGAAGGACAAAAGCAACAGTCAACCTTGAACCAATGCTATTCATGTGCGCCAGCTGTGCAAGGGATTGGGCGGCCCGATGGGTTAGCGCTGCTGCCTCACAGCACCAGGGACCCAGGTTCAATTCCGGCCTTGGGTGACTGTCTGTGTGCAGTTTTCACGTTCTCCCCGTGTCCGTGTGGGTTTCCTCCGGGTGCTCCAGTTTCCTCCCACAGTCCAGAGATGTGCAGGTTAGGTTGATTGGCCATACTAAATTTCTCCATAATGTAAGGGGAATTAGTAGGGTAAATTTGGGATTATGGGGATAGGACCTGGGTGGGATTGTTGTCAGTGCCGGCTCGATGGGTTGAATGGTCTCCTTTGGCACTGTAGGGATTCTATGATTCATTAGTTGGCCTCTACAGCCACAACAGACAATTTTACCTCCACAAATAACATACAATCTGGGCCCACCCAGTGAATGTGCCCATACCACTTGGCCTGCAGTGGTTCGAGAAGGCACTGACTACCACCTTCTCAAGGGCAATAAATGCTGGCCTAGCCAGTGACACCCATGAAGGAATAAATTTAAAAATGGTCCATTGTCTCTTAAGGTCGATGAATGTCAGTGGAGGCCAGGAAAGAAAAGAAGTCTAGCTTTTAATATGCATTAGCAGGATTCAAATAACTACATTTCTGAATCTATAATCAATATTAACGCTGAAGATGGGAGATTGGATAATTTTGTGTTTTTCGTGTCACATACTCCAAAGTGTGGTAAAAAGTCTGGATAAACCCTTCTCCAACAAACCCAAAGCCTTTATTCCCTTTATGATGGAAAAGAATAACAAAAGAAGTTCAGACGCAGAAGATGGTGAGGAACTGTGATATTGTTAATTTCCCTTTGAAAAATATTTTAACATTGATTTTCTTTCTCGGCAAGAACGCTGATACAGACACAAAAGCAGCTTTAACAAATCAGGGTAAGGGCTTTATTTTTAGCTTCTTGTTAATGTCTAGAATGTACGTGTTCAACCTTCACAATTCCTTCAACTTGGAAGCAATTCAAATCAGACCTGCTCTTAACTTAGGAATGAAGGTGTTTAAGTCTCAGTGGGCCCAGTGTACCTGATGCAGGAAGCTCCATTCCGAGAGGGTACTGATGATCATCCTGTTATCACTTCTGAACTGACCATTACTCTTACACTGAGCTCCCTCTGTCAGACATGACCTCTATAACTGAACCCCCACCTCTAGTTCCTTGCCAGTAAAGTTCTTTGGATGCCAAAAGGTCATGAACTGCTTCCCCTTTCTTTTAGTGTTTTTTGCAACTGGAGCTCACTCGGAAAAACACGAGATGCCTTTGCTGATTCTTTACTGGAAAGAAATCACCCTTGGCAAAGCAAGACATATTTTTGGCAAACTCCACCTGGAACTCACAGAAGGTCAAACACTATGCTGGTCGAGTCAATTTTGTTGCTTTATTTCACAAGGTCAGGCCAAAGGCACTTAAGATCTTAAGATCATGCCAGCAAGGTAGGACGATGATACTGAGCTAATGGCTCTGTCAGAGAATGGACTAAATGTTCTTTTCCTGCTACATGTCTGAGTTTAACGAGCAAGATCGTGTAATTGGTAATTTTCCAACTTCATGCAGGGGTGGATAATAGAAACTCACGTGTCTCATGTACAATTTCCGAATCATTTAAATTAATAGTCAGAAAGTGCATGCCCAAATTCCTGGTATGTACTCTGCTGGGTATGCCTTTCCCACTGGGAGTATGAAATTGAAAAATTAAGTGTGGAACGTAATCATTCATTATATCCCAACTGCTCACTTGCCACTCAATTTATGCCTTCCTGCCAAGCTTTTAACTGCTTTAAAGAGAAATACACCAAGCTGTTCAATGCACTGAATATGACTGCTGCAAATGAGTAGAGTGACTTTTGCTGACACACAATTCAAGCTGACAGTTCAGTCACTTTGTCGATTTCGATGTCTATCCCCACAGGATATTGCTTGTGGGTCTTCCCTCAAGAGACTGGTTTATCTGTCAGAGATCAGGCAAGCATGTCTCCTGCAGGTTCCCTTGAATGATATCAGATATCTTTCTTTGACAGCTTCCATGTTCAGAGGATCTGTGATGGCATTCAGTTTCATACTTTGCTAGGACCTCAACAATAAAAAGGTTCAATGTCATGCAGCCTAGGTGCAACCTTCCTAAAAGATGGAATCAAAGACTGCTCCACGGGACTATGGGAGAAAGATTTCCTCTATGCATCAAAGAACAAAGAACAAGACAGCACAGGGACAGGCCCTTCGGCCCATAAGTCTGCATTGATACATGGGGGAGGGGCGTTTCTATGTCTGTTCGCCTCCCGTTCATGTGTCTATTCAAGATACACTTGAATGTTGCTAATGTGCTTGCTTCTACCACCTCTACTGACAGTGCATTCCAGACACCCACCATCCTCTGTGTGAAAAACTTTTTCTGCATGTCTCCCCTAAACTTACCACCTTTTACCTTAAACTTGAAGTCAATCCTTCCACCGTGGCAAAAAGCCTCTGACTATCCACCCTTTCTATGCCCCTCATAATTTTGTAGATCTCTATCAGGTCAATAGCAACATTTTAAAAACGGGTATATGATTTCACAAAAAGCAACACCAAGGAAATCTTTGCCTATGTGTTCTATCAGTCTCTTCTAAAATCCAAGAAGATGAAGCATTCTTCCCAAAGGATACCAAGTGAAAAAATTGGTCAGCAAGTGTAAAAAGGACTCGGGTGTATATCCACTGACCATCAAAACTCTAGTTAAGCTCATGGAAAGGACAATGGAGTGAAATTTTACATTGCCCATGTAATGTATCCATTCAATTTTCTGTAGGTTTTACTTGCCCTTGCCTTCAAGGTGTTTTACTGTGGCACTTAACTCCAATACATGAAAACTCGCTTCTAGTAAGGTTAGGATTAACACTTCCCAAACAGGATTGTTGATCTGAAGTTACTCCTGACATCGCTTAATATCCAAATCAATATATTTTAAGGCCCCACAACCTGGCTCCCCATTTTAATGTCTACTTTTAAAAAATTCTTTTGTGGGATGTGTGCATCACTGGCTGGGCCAGCACTTATTGCCGATCCCTTGAACTGAGTGGTTTACTGGGCTATTTCAGAGGACATTTACAAGTCAACCACATCTCTGTGGGTCAAACAAGTAAGGTCCCACACACAATATCCTCCATCTATCTGGGGCAAATTCTTTTTATGGATCAACCATGCAATGGCAGTTGTCAATTTACAGTCTGATTGATTGACTAAAACGTTATGTGTCATTTATCAATCACAAAATGACTCCTTTCACAAAGAGCATTATAAAATGTTACTCTGCTGCTGTATCCATGACTATAAATGACTATATCCATGACTATATTTGCACATATGTCTCTGGACCCCAGTCATTAGCAAATTCCCATTTCATTATCGGTCAGAAACTTTGCTAGTGTCCCAAGTCCAGCCCTTAACTATTTTTCCATAATTTTACCTTTAATAACCCTATTCCCCTGACTATATATCAGTTAACTACGCTAAATCTGGTAGCAAGGCCAGCACAAGATGAAAATATTTCTGCCTTTATCACAAATGTTTAGTTCCCGTGCAACTACCTCATTAAAGTCACATGCTAATGGAAGGCTTACAACAGGATATCCTTCAATACTTTACAGAGATTTCCCACTTCTCATTACTCTTTTCTGTCCACCTCACATACTCTTCATCATGCTGCATCTTTTAGCAGGAGTTTTAATAAATAGTGTGATCAAATTTAAGGCAATTTGTGCTTTTTTTAACATAGAACATAGAAAACTACAGCACAAACAGGCCCTTCAGCCCACAAGTTGCACTGATCATATCCCTACCTACTTTTTTTCTCCCTCATATTTTTATCATCTGATATCATTAGCATTTGTCGAAGACCCCAACAAGAAAATGGATACAATAATGTCCTGATTGGGTAAACTGATTTTCAACACCTCAGCATAACCCATTAATTTAAATTTACTGATCCAGGGATCTCCAGTTCTGACTTTGCCACTCTGGAGTTGAGAAAAGTGAGAAGGGATCTCATAGAAACTTTTAAAATTCTAGTGGGATTAGACAGGTTGGATTCAGAAAGAATGTTTCCATGGCGGGGGAGTGTTGAACGGCGGGCGGGTCATAGTTTGAAGATAAGGGGTAAATCTTTTAGAACTGGGGTGAGGAGAAATTTCTTTACCCAGAGAGTGGTGAGTGTGTGGAATTTACGACCACAGAAAGTAGTTGAGGCCAAAACATTGTCTGATTTCAAGAAGATATAGCTCTTGGTGCTAAAAGGATATGGGGGGAAGGCAGGAGCTGGGTATTGCATTTGATGATCAGCCATGATCAAAATGAATGGACAGAGTAGGCTCGAAGGACCAAATGGCCTACCCCTGCATCTATTTTCTTTGTTTCTATGTAAATTTTTATACAATCTGTTATATTCTGCCATGGGATGACCACCTGTTTTTCAAAATCTATCTATTTCTGTCCATGTCTTATAATCATTTTACAGATTATCTCTCTTGTAGATTTCATCCAGGAACTCTGTTGGAAGGTCCAAACCTTCATCACTGTCCAACTAATAGAGATCATTTCACAAAATACTCCATTTCTGTTTTAACCTTTAGGGAGAGTGACAACATCAAGGCCATCCTTTGTTTCCACTTGGGTGGGGGATGTAACCAGTGAGAACATAGCCACTTCATTCTCCCACTGGTTTGGACTCTGTGAGCAGTGGCGGGTAACTGTACCTAAACAATTCAATCACGCTTTCTTCCATTTTCCACAATTGCCCAGGAGGGTTTTTGTTTAATGTCTGCAAAATGTTTTCTCAGGTGACAACCTTCACTTTCAGGTGACTATTCTCTGTTACCATCTTTTATCCCAGAGGTCCAGGGACAGGATTTTCGAGCCTCTCTCACAGGTGGGATCTTTGCTTCCCACTGAATTCAATGGAGATTTAAGTGGATCATCGCAATCATCGTGGGAATACGCACCGCGGAGGAGCCAGAAAGTCTCGGTGCAGATGGTGAAGAATAGCCTTGGGTCACTGCCTGTGTGGAGTTTGGATGTTTGTCCCGTGTCTGTCTGGGTTTCCTCTGAGTGCTCCTCCTTCCTCCCACTGTCCCAAAATGTATAGGTTAGATGGATTGGCCATGCTCCTTAATGTTGAAAGGTGTGCACGTTAGGGGGGGTTAGTGGGGTAAATGTGCAGGGTTATGGGAAAGGGTGGGGGGAGGGAAACCTGGGTAAGATGCTCTGTCGGAGAGTTGGTGCAGATTTAATGGGCTGGTCTCTTTTTGCACTGTAGTGTTTCTATGAATAAAACTGCAGCCTAACATTTACATAGTTGATAAGAGTTTTTTCCCCAGAGATACATATTCTCTTAATCTCCCTCATCACGATGCTATGCAACACCCAGCACTCCCCCATATCCTGAGGTACTGGACTGATACCCAGTTTTACGGTATCTGGTGATGCTGAGTATCCTGGTCTACAGTGCTAATCCCTGGTTCTTGTATTGTCTCCAATAAAGTTAGCTGAATGTACCTTCATGTGAGTATATTTCTATACTCCACCAATTGACTATTCTCATTCAAAGTAATGATGTAGAAAATTGCTGCTCTACTAAGATGTTCATATTATCTGCCTCATAAATCAGAAGTTAATATGAATTTGGAACATATCACTTGGCGTGCGTCTCTCTCTTCTGCTTCCACAGGTCAGGTGTATTTTATTACCTTCATGTCAATTTGGCTGGCGTCACTTATTCAAAGCTTTTCTGCAACTTTTATTCTGTTGCCATTCTTTCATGTTCCATAGTAGATTGTACTATCACACAATTACTCTCTGGGGTGGGTGTGTGGGAGGTGAAGGGTGTTGGGGGAAGGGAGTTATTTTGGCTAAAGAGTGAAAACAAATTCCAAATGGGTTTTGTAACAAATCGAAGACAACGTGAAGAGGCTCAAGTAACAAAAAGCTTTCTTGCTAAAGAATGAATAAGTATTTATACTAATAGGGTCAGACAGAATAATTATGTGTCTGTACAACCTCCCTAATGTCAGGAGGATTTGCAGGGTTAATGCGTGGGGTTATAGCAGTGCGGCCTGGGTGGGATTGTTGTTGGTGCAGGTTCGATGGGCTGAATGACCTCCTTCTGCACTGTGGGGATTCTATGATTCTATGATTCCATGGCTCCAACTGGGGATCTTCTTTGGCCCGGGATACACACCCTTGCACTCAATTGGCTCAGCTCTCTGTCTCGACACTCCATAGGGTTTGGCCTGATCACATGTCCGTCAGCGAACACTCCCCTAAAAGTGGCCATAGACTGTGAAAAGAATAACCTTTTGCCTTTCTTCAGCTGTTACTTCATTTGCTACAAAGAAGTGATGAAGTCTTTCAATATTCTGTCCCCAGTTTTCTATTTTGGGGTCAAATGGTTCTATTTTCCCAATCAATAGCATTTTAATATGTGCCTGTACCTTGCTTCTTCACATTGTCAATGCTCCAGTCTATTTCCCCACCAGCTGTGCACTGCGATCCCCAAGAAACTCAAAAGTTTTTCCTCGTCACCAGTGTAATAAATCGAGGGCAATACGATAAGGCTTAAGAAGCCAATGGATAAGTAAGTATTTACACTAATAGGGTCAGACAGAATAACTATGTGACTATACAACACTCTTCCCTGGCTCCAACTGGCGATCCTCCCCATCCTGGGATACGTGCCCTTGCATTCGATTGGCTTAGATTTCTGCCTCAACGCTCCATAGGGTCCAGCCCAATCATGTGGCTGTCGGGAAACACCCCCTTAAAGGTTCCAAGCAATCACAGGTGTAGTGCTAATAATATTTGGCTGTTTGAAAGTCTAAATGTGGTGTGCAATTTTCATCTTTAATGCTGGTTTTTATAATGTGAAGTTGCCTGGAAAAGCTAAAATAGACACCTGCAGGTTAAGCACTCCAATGTTGATTAGATGTGACTTTCGTGAAGCAGTACGTGTGGTCTCCTCACACCCACTTCCACTGTGGCTGGCAGACAATGGCACATTGCAGAGTGGCTCAACCATAGCAGGAGAGGGCTCCCAGGTTCTCAAAAGTGGCACTGGAATTCCTGGCAGAGGAGGCCCAGGTGACGAAGGATGTCCTGTATCTGCAGTGAAGGAAAGGAAACCACAAGGGGAATCCTATCAGGCTTATGGGGCTCCCACTGAGGCCCAGCCCTTGGTATAGGTCACCACTGTCAAATTGGCACTGCCAGGTTGGCATTGGCATTGTGCTATCCTGGCAGTGCCAACCTGTGCCCAGAGGCAGTGCTAGGTGGCACCGCCAGGCCACTGTCCCCCTTCCTCAGGGGGGCTATACTTACTTTTATGCTCCAGGGAGAGACCCCACAACAGATTCACATCTCGGTGAACGAACGTGACAATATACGACAGGGTCTGTGTGTGTGTGTGTGTGTGTGTGTGTGTGTGTGTGTGTGGGGTGGGGGGCAGGGGGAATCAGTATACAATGGGGTGAGGGGGAGGGAAGGTTAATCAGATTCAAATATATTAAAATGTATTTAAATCAAGTTCATGCCCATTATCTGCATCTTGCCTCTTTTGTTGAATATTGAGCCCCCGGAACTGATCTTGCAGACAGTGAACACGGACTCAAGATCCCGTCTCACTTCACTCTCCTTGCGTTTTCCTCTCTCCTGCAGCACCTGCTGCTGCATTACCTGGCCTCATGTTCTCATCCCAATCCTCACCCAGACAAGAGAGGCACCCAGCAAGTTGCCCGTGATCAAACATTTCCTTTTCCCTAGTGTTTTGTAGGTTCTTCTTCCCCTGTACCGATAAATGTTAAATTATCAGTGTTCATCAAGTGGCGCCTGAGGTCAAACATCAGCTCTGTGTTCACTCTCAAGCAGCTGTCAGATGCTAATAGAAAGCATTAGGACAAGTATTACCCACCAAAATACTGTGCAGTCTCTTTAATGAGCACTGGGAGGCCTATTAAGTGACGATTAGCTGTTTAACTGCCTCCAGGCAGCCATTCTGAGCACAGATTTCAATCCCTTTCTGGAAGGTGTTTGTGATAAATTCCGTCTAAACTGGCTTTTCAGCTTCAGATCCCACTTTGGCCATCTTGGAATATACTTAACAGTGTCATATCTCAAGGGATTGACGATCACTAAAAGTTTCGGAACTAACCAAACTATTTATTATAGCAAATGAACTATGTACAGGCAATGGCACATTGCAGAGTGGCTCAACCACAGCAGGAGAGGGCTCCCAGTTTCTCAAAAGTGGCACTGGAATTCCAGCTACTCGGATTCTAGTGTCACACTGACTGGGGAAGCCTGTGCTCAGCCCCAGGATCTGCATTCTTTACTTCCCTCCACCCGAAAACTTCATCCATAAAAGGGACTCACCATTACAAGAAGCCAAATTTTTCAGCGAAAATTGCAGTCCCTCCTACACTTTCTGTGAAAATGACATGAATTATTTGCAGCTTCTGCTCACAAAGCATTACCAAATATGGAATGGAACATACATCACAATTTTTTTTTTAAAGTTTATTTATTAGTGTCACAATTAGGCTTACATTAACACTGCAATTACTGTGAAAATCCCCTAGACGCCGCACTTCAGTGCCTGTTCGCATATACTAAGGGGCAATTTAGCATGGCCAATGCTCCTAACCAGCACATCTTTCGGACTGTGGGAAGAAACCGAGCACCCGGAGAAAACCCACACAGACACGGGGAGAATGTGCAGACTCCGCACAGACAGTGACCCCAGCTGGGAATCAAACCCGGGTCCCTTGCACTGTGAAGCAGCAGTGTTAACCACTGTGTCACCATGCCGTGCCCATCCATTTTTAACATCCATTTTAAAAAAATACACCTTTAATCTGATGTTTTCCCAAATTATATTCATCAGTTCAAAGTTAAATATAACTTTGAAGGCAGCTAGCGTACAATGTATGTCAATGACCACTGTATCCTAGTCAGCATGGTGATTATCTTGGAGCAGAACTTTGAATTGATGATGGTCTTGTCCTCAGCGAAGTACACTTGGCAAAGTTGCTGCAGTCTGTAGATTTCACAAACTGCAATCTCAGAATATCAGCCATGGTTATTAAGTTCACTTATATGGCATATATCTGAAACAGCAGTAAGTTTTATGAGTTTTATTTTGGCTACACCATTCAGGCCTGCAATGATTATGATGTCACACTTCTGTCTTGAGAATTGCAACAGAAGGCTGACACAACCTGGGATGGAGCAACTTGCTTGCTGGTTCCCCTGTCACTGATGTCAGTATCCACCATTGGTGCATTGTGGCTGCAGAAAGTATGCATTACAGCAACTCACCAATATTGCTTTCACAATACCTTCCTCATCTTAATTTTTATCTATTTCATGGGATGTGGGAGCTCCTGGCAAAGCCTGCATGGTTACCATTCTGAACCGCCACATCTGCCTGCTGGGCCATTACAGGACCCATCTGATGAAGGAGTAGTGCTCCGAAAGCTCGTGATTCCAAATAAGCCTGTTGGACTTTAACCTGGCGTTATGAGACTTCTTATTGTGCCCATCCCAGTCCAACATCAGCATCTCCACATCACTATTGCAAGAAGTTAAGTGATGACCATATTGTTGTTGCCCCAGTCATTTGTAGGCCAGACTAGTAAGGATGATAGATTTTCTTCCCTAAAGGACCTGTGACATCTGTCACCAAGAAGGATAAAATCAGTAATGTGATGGAGATCACCATTGCCACCAATGCACTTTTGACGCCATTCTGACTTGATTATCTATCACCGATCCTTCATTATCACAATGCAATTATTCTGGCATTCACTGCCTACCTCGCACTGTGGGAAAATCATTAGCACAAGGATGGCTTTGAATGAAGGTAACCAGGAATGGATAATAAGTGCAAGCTTGCCAATATCGTCTTACATCCTGACAACAGATTTAAAAAAAGTTATGGCTTCCTCATGATCTTTGGGCAGGGAGGCTTTTGGTGTGTTTTTTTTCTGGATGGCACCATGAGGATCCAAAGCTGGTGGCCATTTTCAGATTTACAGGAGTGACTTTAAGTGTCTTATTCCACAGGCACAGACTGCCAGAGTCACATAATACCTGAGGCGTGGCTGGGTTGAGGCCTTTGCAGGCTAAATGCTGTTCGAGGCAATCTGCCTGCTTGAGGTTTTGTGAGGGGAGAGAAGAAAACCAATCCTGCATAAATTTCAGGCCCTTCTCAGCAAACAATCAATCCAAATTCACCAAATAGATTAGAAAAGATTTATCCATCGAGTACTGATAGCTATGAGCAAAATTCAATACGATCCTAAAAACAAAAGAAATTGAAAAATAATTGAATAAAAATAATGACTAAACTAATGCGTACAGGTTAGATTCCAAATCATGGATCAAAGATCTTTTTCTTTTTTGGAGCAATAAGAAGTCAGGCTTTTAATTATAAAATGCATATGTGAAACCTCAGCGCAACAAATCTGAATTAAATTAATGGTGATCATTTTATTATAATATCAGAAGGTACCGATGCCCACAAGGCAGATTTGATTTCTGGACTAATCACCTTCATCCTCTTCCTACGCCAAATCCGTATGCAGCTATTATTACTGGCACCTGGAGTGGACCTAGTTCCCTGTTCAGTGCTTGAACTGAGTTAAAGGGTTGGATTTTACAACCTGCCACCAGCTTGTTTGAAGTTGGAAGTGGGGGATGGGGGGTGGGGGGGGGGGCGCGATGAGAATTTTAAAATAAAGTGGGTGATCTTCCCACTGCCCCCACGCCCATTCTAATATGTCTCAAATATTATGGCTGACAGGCAGCCCATCAATCTGTAGGCTTATTGAGACCCTTGGTTGGCCAATTAATGGCCTCATTTTACCTTCACCGCTGTTTTACATAAGGCAGATGGAGAAAATGACAAGACTACAGAAACATAGAGAATAGGAGCAGGAGATGGCCATTTGGCCCTTTGAGCCTGCTATGTTATTCATTATGATCATGGCTAATCATCCAATTCAATAGCCTGATCCCATCTTCTCCCCATATTCTTTCATCCCCTTTCACCGTATGGTCTACTGTCGGGCAAGAAGGGTGGGGAGAGGGGTTCCATCTTTTGGGGCTTCACTGTGTCCATCAAAGGCACTTCCCTTTCTCACCCATACTAAACTTTAACTCTCCAGGCACATTTCCACAACAGCTCTGACTAAGACCCCATCCCTTCCTCACCTCCCTCGCTGGGATCCCCCAGCCATGCTCATTCCAGGCTCCATGACTTTTCTTCAACGGGGCCTGTCTGTAGCCCCAGCAGTGGCTATGCTGTTTGGACTACAGAGTTGCCAATCAATATGAATGACCGCAGCTCTCTGGGGTGGGACATCCTCCCAGATGGGACTGAACTCTCCCTCCAAATCAATTAAAGATGTTCCCAGAGTATTAATGCAGCAGGGCAGCTGGATTCTGAGTTGACAGACTCAAGACTGGTTCTTTTGTGAGTGGGGGACTGGGAATACATTTCAATGTAAAATGCAGCCCCTGTACTTTGTAAGAGATGGAAGCCTATTCCTGGATGCAGCCACCATTCTATTCTGAAAGTATATATATTTGTAAGAACATTATTGAAGAGCATTGAAGAGCAAAAGCTGAAATTCAATTTGGAGATCCAGCAACACAAGTCTTCCTTTTTATCCAATAAAAAGGACAAACAGAATGACTATTCCAATTTTCAAACCAGCGCAGTAAAGGGCAGCAAGAACAAATAGATGTGACACTGGCCTATGAACGGTCATAGTCTCCAACTTAGACAGTTAAAAGTGAGGCTTTATCGAAACAATGATAGATCGCGAGTTTTATGGAGAAGAAAAGAAAGATTAGTCAGCATAACTTTAAGAAATGATTTATCAAAACCAACTCTTTTCGCCAGTGGCAAATGCCATTCCACCTCATGGGAAACATTAAAGCCCTTCATTAAAACATAGCTGAAAGGCCAAGTGGAAATCATGGATGGTTCTGCGACTTAAGCTCATTCGTATTACTAATCTGAAGAAGAGACATATTTGACGCAAAATGTTAACTCTGTTTTTCTCTCTCCACATATGCTGCCAATCATACTGAACATTTCCAGAACTTTCTGTTTTTACGTTATTTATGATTAGTCACAAGTTCAGATTTAACAGGCATAGGCAGGACATGAGGGAGAACCTTTGTATAAATGGAATTTAAAGAGATGGGTGCCGGTGGCTGGTTGGATCTTACAGTCCCACTGACAGGTTTCCCAGCGATGAGCGGTGGTTCAATGGGAAATCCTGTTGACGAGGTGGGACCATAAGTTTGTGCTGCCAGTGAGTGGTGCACTGCTTCCCACACTCACGAAGCACACTGCTGGTGGGGAGGAAAATCACGACCATTAAAGGAAAGTCTCTGAAATTCTGAAAGCGACCAGAGAGCTTCATAAAGTATCGCAACTATTACTGATGTTATTGTTTGAAGAAACAGGTAATCAGTAAGAATAGACAACAACACCTTCTCCACGATCATCCTCAACACCGGTGCCCCACAAGGCCATGTCCTCAGCCCCTTACTACCCTCCATATATACCTATGACAGTGTGACTAAATTCCCCTCCAACTTGATTTTCAAGTTTGCTGACGACATCACCGTAGTGAGTTGGATTTCAAACCATGATGACACGGAGTACAGGAAAGAGGTAGAGAATCTGGTGTGATAACAATAATTCTCCTTCAATTTCAACAAAATGAAGGATATAGTCATTGACTTCAGGAAGCAGAGTGGAGAACATGTCCCTGCCTACATCAATGGAGTCAAAGTGGAAATGGTGAGAGCTTCAACCTTCTAAGTGCCCAGATCACTAATAATCTGTCCCGGTCCCTCCATGCGGACACTATAGTTAAGAAAGCCCACAAATGCCTTTACTTTCTCAGGAGGCTAACAAAATTTGGGATGCCCATGACAACTCTCATCAACTTTTACAGATGCTCCATAGAAAGCATTCTTTCTGGTTAAATCCGCAAGAAACTACAAAAGATCATGAACAAAGCCCAGTCCATCATGCAGGCGAGCCTCCCATCCATTGACTCTGTTTACACTTCCCGCTGCCTCGGAAAAGCAGCCAGTGTAATCAAAGACCCGACTCACCCCGGACATTCTCCCTTCTGCCTTCTTCTGTCAAGAAAACAATACAAAAGTCAGGTTACGTACCAGCCGACCCAAGAACAGCTTCTTCCTTGCTGCATTAGACTTTTGAATGGATCTACCTCATATTACGTTGATCCTTCTCTGCACCCTAGCAATGACTGTAACACTACATTCTGCACTCTCTCCTTTCCTTCTCCAAGTATGGTTTGATTTGTCTGTATAGCGCGTGAGAAACAATACTTTTTGCTGTATATGAATACATGTGACAATAATAAATCAAATCAAAATCAGGTGGCAAAGAAGTGAGGGCTCCAATTGTAGAGGCTGCAACAAGTGGTGAAGCAGCCCAGGATTTAATACCCCGTTCAGAGATTACTGAAATTAAAATATTGGACAATGGGTTTCCTTTCGTATAAGCTTAAAACATATTCCACAAAATAATAGGTCCTAAAGGCATTCATTGGTTTTAACAGCATTTAGGAAAATGGTAACTATTACTGCCAATAACTACACATAAATTGATAACCATTCCTGATAACAATCACAAATGTATTTGAAATGCTCATGATAAAAACAAATCACTGGCGAATTTACCAAATTTAAAGCTCGGGAAAAGAGTGAGCTATGCCTAGCTGAAAATTCATTTTCTAACGCCCTTTTTTTAATATAATTCTTTCATGCTGGCCACATGAGAATCCACGTGTTTGAGAGTATTACATCATCCAATTATCTGGACTTCAGCTTTCGCAACAATAACTCCCTGAACTTGACTTGCAATCCTTAATTTTCTGATTTGTGGCCCGTGCTTTCTTCACAAGCTAACAAAGACATTTTGTTGCCTTTGTTTGAATCTCTTATCAGCAAAGACGGTCCCTGCCTTTTCTTGTTATCAGCTAAAGCTCTCTGAGTATAATTATTTTTTAATTTAAACTGTCCTTTTTAACAGAAATTTATTTAGTAGGTGAAAACTGGAAGTTAATAAGAAGCTTGAAGCCTTTCGCATAGGGATCGTGCTTTGCTGTATGGTATACTTCTGAGGTGGGTAGCTCCCTGTGCAATGCAATAGTCCCATCTTGTAGGTAAACATTGCAGCATATTTTCAAAGAGGCACATTCAAGTTTCAGATCACACCTGACTATTTGTGAATCACAACACCAGGTAAAAGTCCCAGCAGGTTTATTTGGTAGCACAAGCCACAAGCTTTCGGAACACTGCCCCTTCATCAGGTGAGTGGGAGTTGTGTTCACAAACAAGGCATATATAGACACAAACTCAATTTACAAGATAATAACTGGAATGCGAGACTTTACAGGTAATCAAGTTTTAAAAATTCTGACAATGTGAGTGGACAGAGGGTTAAGTACAGTTAAAGGGATGTATATTGTCTCCAGCCATGACAGTTAGTGAGATTTTGTAAGCCCAGGCAAGTCATGGGAGTTACAGATAGTGTGACATGAACCCAAGATCCCGGTTGAGGCCATCCTCATGTGTGCGGAATTTGGCTATCAGTTTCTTCTCAGCGATTCTATGTTGTCGTGAAAGCCACCCATTCCTGGCTTGTGCCTTGTACATGGTGAAAAGGGATTCAGGAGGCGAGTTGCTTGCCTCAGAATTCCCAACCTCTAACCCACCCTTGTAGCCACAGCTTTTAGATGGCTGGTTCAGTGAAATTACCTGAAGATCAGAGGCTGAATGCCTGTGATTGTTGAAGTGTTTCCTTTCCTCTTGGGAGACAGAATGGTGGTGGCACCTCGGCAGGTGCAGTCAGAAAGGCTAATCTGGCCCTCGGTTACACTAACAAGCTTTCCTTTCTGCAGTAGCATGGAAAACATGACCATGGAATCTTTACAGTGCAGGGGAAGGCCATTCAGCCCATTGGGTTTGTACTGACTCTCCAAAACAGCATCTTAGCCAGTTCTACGCCCCCCCACCCCCCGGCCCTAATCCCATAACCCTGCGCATTTACCACGGCCAATTCACATAAACTGCACATCTTTGGGCTCATTTGAAGACTTTTGAGGAACTACTCAAGAAATAGCTATTTAGGCATTCCAATTTTTCAACAATATCATCATATTTATTATCTTTGGAAATGGAATTGGTAGTCAGTGTGTGTATTGATCATTCACCAAAGATTTTTTATTACGTATTCATGGGATGTGGCTATCGCTGGAAAGGCCTACATTGATCACCCAACCTAAATTTCTCTTCAGAAGGCAGGGAGCCAGCTTTTGGAACCAATGCAGTCCACATGCCTTAGCTACACCCACTGTTAGGTGGTGAACTCTTAGACTTTGACTCAGTGACAATGAAGGAATGATGATATATTTTTAAAATCAGAACTGTGTATGACTTGAAGATCATGGTGCTCCGATGTGGCTGATACCCTAGTTTATCTAGATGATAAGAGTTCAATGGTTTGGAAGATATTGTTGGAAAATTCTTCCTGAGGTGCTGGAGATCCAAAGTGTGTTACTGATGGAGATACTGAATGTTTAAGGTGGCAGATGGAGTACCAAATGGTCTGCTTTGTCTTGGGTGGCATTGACCTTCTTGGAACTGCACCGATATAGGTAAGTGGGGAGTATTCCATTCCATTTTTGGTTTGTGCCTTGTGGATGGTGAAAAGGGAATCAGGAGGTGAGTTGCTTGCCTCAGAATTCCCAAACTCTAACCCACCCTTGTAGTCACAGCTTTTATATGGCTGGCTCAGTGAAATTTCTGGCCAATGCCCCACAGTGCTGATGATAAGGGCTATACTGGTGGTCTTGGCATTGAATGGGGATGGTTGGATTCTCTCTTGTTAAAGATGGTCATTATTTGTCTGGCATAAATCTTACTTGTCACTTATCAGTCTAAGCCTGAATTTTGTTTCAGACTTACTGCATTGAACATGAACTGATTCATTACAGGAGAAGTTGTTGAATGGAATTGTGCAATCATCAGCAAACATTCACACTTCTGACCTGATGATGGAGGAAAGATCATTGATAATGCAGCTGAAAATAATTGTGCAACCCTGAGCAACTCCTGTAGTGATGTCCCAGGATGGAGATTATTGACGTCCAACCATCACAACCATCTTCCTTTGTGCTAGAAACTCCAAACTATGAAGAGTTTTCTTCCTGACTTTCCCAAACCTCCTTGATGTCATTTTTTTGTCAAATGCTGCCTTGATGTCAGTCACTTACCCATCCTTCGGAAGTGTAACTCTTTTTTCAATATTTGCAACAAAGCTGTGTTGAGGTTCGGAGCTGAATGGTCCTGGCACAATCCTAACCAAGCATTGGCGAGCAGGTTATTAGTGAGTAAGCACTACTTGATAACACGATTGACAGCACCTTCTATTTCTGCTGTTGATTGAGAGTAGACTAGTGGGGTTTTCATTGGCCAGAATGGATTTGCCATGCCTCTTGTGGACTGGAGTTAATGGGCAGCTTTCTATTTTATCAAGTTGATGCCAGTGTTGTTTTTACACTGGAACAGCTTGGCTACGGACCTGGTTAGCTCTGGACCGTAAGTCTTCAGCACCACAGCAGGATATTGCCAACACCTTTAGCCTTTGCTGTGTCTTGTGTGTTTAGTTTCTTTTGGATATCATGTGAAGTGGTTAAAGACTAGCATTTGTGATGCTGGGGGGCTCAGGAGGAGGTCAAGATGGATCATACGCTCAGCACTTCTGGATGAAGATGGTTGCAAACAATGACTGAGGATGGGAATAGTTGAGGAGCCTTCTCCTCAGGTTAGTTGTTTAGCTGCCCATCACCATTCACAACTGCACATGGTTGGACTGTGCAGATTTGATATGATTCATTGGTCATGGTATCACTGAACTAAAGCATGCCGCTTCTGCTGTTTAGTAGGCTTCCTGTCTTGTGTTGTAGCTTCACCAAGTTGTAAAATTTATTTATTAGTCACAAGTAGGCTTACATTAATACTGCAATAAAATTACTGTGTAATTCACCTAATCGCCGCACTCTAGCACCTATTCAGACTGTGGAGGGTACCAGAGCACAGGGAGACCAGGCAGACTCTGCACAGACAGTGACCCAAGCTGGGAATTGAAGCCAGGTCTTGGTGCTGTGAGGCAGCAGTACTCACCACTGTGCCAGCATGCCACCCAAGTTGACACGTCATTGTTAGGTATACCTGGTGCTGCTCCTGGCTCCTTCACTCCTCATTAAACCAGGAACACATTGTTGATGAATGAAATTCTGCTGCTGGCCTCCAGCACCTCATGGATGCCCAGTTTTGAGCTTCTGGATGTGTTCCAAATGTATCACATTTTGCACAATGATAATACCATGCACCAATGGAGGATGGCTTCAGTACTGTCCCAGTAATGTGATGTCTCCTCTACCGACAGATTCCAAGCCTGGATTTTATGGAGATGGGGGGCATTTTGTTTTTTGCAGTATAAAAGCTGGTCGCTGGGGGCTGCCATAACAAGATGTGTGTAGGTTTCCACTTCCCCTTCCCCAACTGGCCTGCAGTTGAGTAGCCCCAGCAACTCCAGAAGCAAACAGTGGCCGCTATTGCGAGTTCTCAGGAAAATGTCATGGATGCCAGACTAAGGGAATTCAGTCATTTTTTGGGTGGATGGGGATTGGAAACCCTAGGAGCTAGGGTTGGGGATTGGAAGAGTTTGGGTTTTGGAGATAGGAGGAGTGAGGCACAAAGGTTGTCCCACCACAGGAGATACCTCTCCTTCTTTCCATTTCTTACCCATCACATTATGGCGGCAAAGGCCAATTAAGGGCTCCAGTAAGGCCAAGGATGGGCAGCCTTGTCCATCCGCTCAACTAATGGGGACAGCTCAGGGTGGGCAGAAAGGCGGGGAGCTAGCCAACCATTCTATTTTACATGTACTTTGCACCTCAAGCATGCCCAGCAGGGTGAGCTGTAAACATCCCCCCCACCACCCAGACGTGTCGGTGCCAGTGGATGGGCCTCTAACACAGCCTGGGTTACTTTATTCCTTTGTTGTTCCTACTTTTTCAAACATCTCCAATAGGGCAGTGCCCATTGGAACTTTACCTGCACCACTTGTAATGAATAAATAATTTTGAACAATTGTCACAAGGGTTCAACAGAATCTAGATGGTAACAGAGAAAAATTATTAAGAATGGATGGGATGTCATAGAATACCTACAATGCAGAAAGAGGCCATTTAGCCCATCAGGTCTGCACTGACAAGTATGTCACCCTATCCTCACAACCGCACTTATTTACCCTGTGACATTAAGGGGCAATTGATCATGGCCAGTCATGTTCAATTGCTCTGCACATCTTTGGAGCGTGGGAGGAAACCGGAGCATCTGGAGGAAACGCATGCAAACATGGGGAGAATGTGTAAACTTCACAGAGACAGCTACCCGATGCTGGAATTGAACCTGGGCCCCTGGCGCTGTGAGGCAGCAGTGCTAGCCACAGTGCCACCGTGCCGCCTTTCCATCTTATTTTCATCATCTTAAGTTTACTTGTTGCTGCTTGGCATTGTTAAATATCCACTGATGTTTCACTGATATGCTGCGTGTCCGTAGCAAACCTGCTGGGGTATAAAGGAGGTGCACTCTTATTGGGATAGGGCACTTGCCCATGGGCCTATTACTGGCCAATCAGTTGATGTCATTGCAGTGTTAATTGGTGTCTGGTAATCCAGGCCAGAAGAAAAACTATCAGCATTTTCTATGAACCCTACTTCCCTATTTCTCATGCCTGCTCTCTGTTTGTTAAAATTAATGACAAGATCAAGATATTAGTAACTTAATTGCTCTCTGGTCGCTGGCTCAATAATTCTGACCATTATCGTATATCAGCCTCAAGAATCTATGATCCCAACAAGAGAGAGTGACTGTGTGGAGAATATGCACACACACACACACACACACACACACACACACACACGCTGACAGTAAATGAAACAGTATAAAGTGATGAGCCCAACTTTTTATGAATCACATTTAATTCTCTAACAGTCGGTGCAGCGTGGTGTGACCTGGCATGTACCATGAGTCAAACAGGGTGCTGTGCACGTTTAAATTCTGTCCATACAACAGTTATTTGTCACTGCACTTTAAGAGAAATGAAATATTCCATCAGTAAGGGTGACTTACGACAGTTCTTTCGATCATGCAAAACCCCATCGTTCATTTGTGTCTGCAGCGTGGTGACTGATGGCCTGTACCAGCGGCGGCCGTGAATGATGGGATCTTTCACACTCATTAAAGCCTAGCTTTCATTCACCGGCATCAATGAGACGCCCTCTATTTATTGAAGTTGACTATTCAGTCTGTCTTTTGGGTCAAATAGCTGATCACGTGGACTAGAATTGAATAATGTTGTGCAGGCTTCAGTAGGAGAGGTGCAATGCAGCTAAACACAGTTATCACACTCCTTATTTCCCAATGTCTAAGCACCGCTCTTGATATTGCACATCTTGATGTGATCTTGCAGTTGCTTAAATACTTAACGAGTAAATTAGAACCAAAAACCTTTGCTGCTAACATCTATGCCAAGCATTTAGGTAATAGGGGCAATGTGACGAATGTGCGTCAAAGTGTTTCTTAAACCAGACATTTTTTCAGAAAGCAATATATGATAATGTAGAATGCTACAAAGAACATGCTCCTTATTACTTCTTCCTGTTGCAAGATTGAAAATGCTGCTTTTCTTTTGCTCCAGAATACAAAGTAAGTCAATTACAATCTCTCGCAGAGTGTTCATAAGGTCTCTCGCGGGTTCCCAGATATTAAAAATGTCTTTACCACAATGTAATTATAATGAGAAGACCATTTAATTTCCAGAAAAGCTGCAGCAAAAAAAAATCAGTCAATATATTGTGGTTGGTTCTGGTTGCAGAGGTGACGGTGCTACAGGTCCTTCCTCTCATTTCAGAATACTAATATCTAATAGCTCGCCTCAGTCCACTGGGGAAAGAACAATACCTGCATAAAATAAGTGGTTGGTGCTTAAGGTACTTTTAATTTACTGCAGCGACTGTAAGAACAGCAACATTTTTGGAATGCTGATGAAAGAAATATTTAATTAAAAATCTCGTTAGGGATGTTTGTTTGGGGTCTCAGAAATGATGAAATTATCCTGTCATTCAATGACAATCATTAAGTCTGTCTTGAACCATTGTGTTTGATTTACTGGGAAATAAGCTGTGTAAAATTGCTTCAAAAACAAAGATGTCATGTCAAAGTGTTTGCTTTGGGCAAGTGTTTTCTTTTAATTAATCTAGCTCATGCTGCTCCTTGAGCTGCGTAAATATTATTTCCAAGCCATTGAAACCCGTTTTCCATTAATGCCCACTCAACAAACTTGACACTTGCGTCAATGTTCTGGTCAGAACTACTGCAGTGCAATGCATGGAAAAGCGGGGTCCTTTCTGTTGCTTGCACCTTTCACACACCAAGGCCAGCCACTGTTCATGTCAGTGCTGCATTTCCACAATTGCTAGTGATGAAGTGAGTCCCAGCCCAGTCATAATTTATTAGTAAACCTTTCTGATGAATGCCGCACTCAGAATCAGGAAATTGCAGCACTTCTCAAGGCTTCGTTGACTAAATCGGGGATGTTACATCCACCTATCAATTTAATCAGAAAGCACCAACCCAGAGTGACTTTCTTTTCCCATTGGATTGAAGGCACTGGATACTGCAAAGGCAATGGGCCCTGACAGTATTCCAGCTTCTGCTCCAGAACTTGCTGCACCCTGGGCAAGCTCCAGTTCCAGTGCAACGACAACACTGGCACCTACCCAGCAATGTGGGAAATTGCCTTGGTGTATCCTGAACATACAAAACAGGACAAATCCAATCAGGATATTTACCTGCCCAATCAATCTACTCTCATAGAAACATAGAAGCTAGAAGCAGGGATCTGGGTTCAATCCCTGGCCTGGTTCGCTGTCTGTGTGGAGTTTGCATGTTCTTCTTGTATTTGCGTGGGTTTCCTCTGGTTGCTTCGGTTTCCTCCCACAGTCTGAAAGATGCGCTTAGGCCATGCTAAATTCTCCATCGGTGTACCTGAACGAGCATTGGAATGTGCAGTGTAAATCTCTACACTGCAATCCCATGTAGAGATTTACACGGTAACGTCATTGCAATGCAAGCCTACTTGTGACACCAACAAATGAGCTTTTAACCTTTAGTGTCCTAGTCTCAGCTACCTGCAACTGCTTTATCAATAACCTTTCTTCCATCATAAGATTAGAAGTGGAATTGTGTGCTAATGATTGCATGATATTCAACATCATTTGCGACTCCTTAGACACTGAGGCAGTCCGTGTCCAAATGCAACAAGACCTTGACAATACACAGGCTTGAGCTGACAAGTGACAAATAGCATTTGCACCACACAAGTGCTGGGCAATGATCATTTCCACAAAAGAGAATCTAGTCATCACCCTTTGATATTCAATGGCATTACCATTGAAGCCCCTATTATCTACATCCTTGGGGTTATCATTGATTAGAGACTGAACTGGACCAGCCATGTAAATATTGTGGCTGCAAAAACAGGTGAGAGGCTCAGAATTCTGAGGTGGGTAACTCATTCCTGACTCCCCAAAGCTTGTCCACCATATACAATGCACAAGAAAGGAGTGTGATGGAATAGTACCTGGATGAGCGCAGCTCCAAAACTACACGAGAAACTCACCACTCTCCAGGTCAAAGCAATCGACTTGATTGGCACCCTACTCAAAAAAACATTCACTCCCTCCATTACTGATGAACAGTGCCTGCAGTTTGTACAATTTTCAAGATGCACAGCACGAACTCACCAAGGCTTGTTAGACAGCATCTTCCAAATCCATGACCTCAGCCACCTAGAAGGATAAGGGCAGCTGATACATGGGAACACCACCAATTGAAAGTTGCCCTACAAAGCACTCTCTCTCTTAGGTTGGAAATATACTGCCATTCCTTCACTGTCGCTGGGTCAAAATCTTGAGCTCCCTCCCTAACACCTCATACACTGCGAAGGTTCATAAAGCCACCTCCTTCTCAAGGGCAATTACAGATGGACAACAAATGCTGGTCTAGCCAGTGACGCCCACATCCCATGAATGAATAAATACAAGCATTCCAGGTGTTAACACGGCTAGGTTCAGAAAGGCAAATCAGATCCAAGTTGTTCAACCTAATTTAACTAACAGCATCTTTTTATCTGCGAAACACAAAATCCTTTGTTTCTCCTTTGCAATTTGAAGCTTTGGTGTTTTAGTATCCAAATCGGATTTATATATCGCTGGAAACAACCCAAGGTGAATTATAAGTCCTACGCACAAGACGATTTGAGTAAATAGCTTAGAGAATAGAAACTGGAAATGGGAGCAGGGTTAGAAATAAGGATAACCAGAGTAGACACAGGGCCACTAACTAGTCAGGCTAAAAAGGCACGAAACACTTGCAAAGGAGAATAACTGAAAAATGTGAATGCTGATGATCAAGTTATATGGTCTGAGGAAAAATTAGAGTTCTTAATATTATTGCAATATTATTGTCATATACTAGGAAATAAACTTGCGCGTATTTGTGGGTGCGACTGGTTTAATTAAACTTGAGACAGTTAGACTACAAAGGTCAAAACATAAATAAAAGGAGGTATGAAGGCAAATGGTTGAAACTGTAATTCACAGGGAGTCAGGGAAGCTGGTTGATTAGGAATTTACATTAGGCAGATAAGAGAAATGATTTTAAAGTAGACTGTTGGATTTCAAAAGAAGCATGTATAATTGGGAGACTGTAAATGAGTGAGGCAAAATAGGAAGTGGACTTTATAAATAGTGTAGCCATAAAGTAACTAAGAAAAAGGTTAATCAGTTCTGAGAAGAGAAATTTCTAAAGGATTGTAGAAACAATAATTTGGAAGATCAAAGGGAAAAAACATATTTAAAGTGAGACTGAAGGCTGTTGTGATGTGGCTTTGAGATCTTGATCAAAATAGTGTCCGTTGAAGCCAGACTTATGAACATCAGTTTATAACACACTCAAGAGAGGAAAGCCTGTGTGATAATTCCCCGAGAGGAATAGGGCACGGTGTGATAATGATACTAGAAATTTTACAGGTTAGAAAATCTATGAGGACTGTTGTCTTAAAAAGGGTTTTTAGCTCAGAGGTTATTTAAGCCAATGTCTTGTAGGAATAAAGCAAATTACTGCGGATGCTGGAATCTGAAACCAAAAGAAAAAATGCTGGAAAATCTCAGCAGGTCTGGCATCATCTGACTTGAAATGTCAGCTCTTTTCTCTCCTTACAGATGCTGCCAGACCTGCTGGGATTTTCCAGCGTTTTCTCTTTTGGTCTTATAGGAAATGCCGGTAGAAGAGCCATTAATTACATAAAGGTGTTCTTGTGTCTTTAACTGTTGATTTCTTTATTTTAATAAATGTTTAAATATAATATCTAAGATCATCACAAGTGGTCTCAGGGGTACTACTCTTGACTTCAAATATGTAATAATAAAATAATGTACAAAATATTGCAAACCGTTTTGGCAGCTTGTTCCAGCTTTCTTTTTGGCATTTGGGCAAACTGGTCCTTACCATCTGTTGTGCTGCATCAATAGTAATTTATTTTTTTTAATGGGTATTTATGTATTTTCCTATATGGATAGGAAATAATTATACTTGCAAGCTGTATCTGATTCATCAAAGTTCATCTGCTGGTGATATGGTGAAAATTTGTATAAACTGTAATTGTATTCTGACAAATTGTATCCTTCTTAAGCCAAAGAAAAATGTTTTCAGCACTGCCCTCCACAAAAACGGTGTTTGTATAAATTGTGTTTGGACACAATTCAAAGGTTAGTAACATTTATTTTTGTTTGTTTTGTTTTCTATACTCATCAAACAGCAAATAGTTAAAAGCATTTATTTAACTATTTTCAGCACAATTGACTTTCCACAACTGAGAAATATATGCTTGCTTTTGATCCTCAGAATGCTGATATCCCCATTTATTAATGATGATATTCTTCAATGTGAAATCCATTAGCAACAGTCTTTCACAGCTGGACTAGTGTTATCATTGGCAATCTGACCAGCTCAATTTATCTTTGATAGTGCTATTTTTGCACATCTGAGGTGGTTTTACTGTGATTTAACTTGTGCATGTCACACTTGGCAAGATTAAGACAACTGCAGCTGTCGCAGTTGCACACAAGGAAAACCTTTTTCACTGGATCATAGAATCCCTACAGTGCAAAAGGTGGCCATTTGGCCCATCAAGTCTGCACCGACTCTCTGACAGAGTATCTTACCCAGGCCCTCTCCACTGCCTATCCCCGTAACTCTACACATTTACCGTGGCTGTTTCGTCTAACCTACGCACCTTGGGACACTAAGGGGCAATTTAGCATGGGCAAACTTTCACATCTTTGGATTGTTGGAGGAAACTGGAGCACCCGGAGGAAATCCACCCAGACACAGGGAGAACATGCAAAGTCCACACAGTCACCCAAGGCTGGAATCGAACTGGCAGTCTAAGTGCTAATCACTGTGCCAGCGTGCCACCAATTGCAGCTCTGGTGATGCGACTGCAGGAAATAGTGGTCGCTAGATGTTGTGAGTAACAGTAAAGTGGAGTTCATTGTATTGTGTAATATCGCACGCATGGAGCGAAAGGGTATTTTATTTGGAACCTGCACCAACCACTGCGCTGCTGTTCTCCTTAAAGCTATACTGCTATTATGGTGTGGGAATAACTACTGGTGAGTGGCACTCTTTCAGGATGTAGCATTGCAGGTCCTGCTGCTGATAGTAGGGGAGAGAGGACTGTCACTTTTGCAGTCGTGAAATATTTTCTGCTGTACAGTAGTATGATAAAAGTTTGGCTGGAGGCAACAGAAAAGATGAGTGCTTTGTCACCTGTGACCAGATGCTGGCAGGAGGTGAGGGAAAAATTTGTTGATCTCAAAATGGGTTGCCAAGATAAGACCACTCACACTTTGCTGAATTTTACAATGTTTCTTCATGGTCCACTTCAATTGGACCATGAACTGGTCCATGGTCCAGCTTGGTGTAGAGATATTGGTAGGATTTTACCAGCTTAGGCCCTGGCACAATGATGAGACCATTATCATGTCTGCAATGCAAAACATTGCACACCGTGCTCCACAGCTGCACTATATCGGAGCAAACCAATTAACAGGCCACCTCTGAGCTTCCTAACCAATTCCTAACCAAGCGATGTTACGTCAATCTTGTCAAAGTAAGGATTTTTAATTAAAGGGTCAATGGCATGGGTATAAAAAGCTCAGCAGCACCTTCATGTTGCAGCAATCACAGAAATGGAGAAGGCAGATGAGAAGGTCACTGCCTGGATTCCTTACTCTTACCTGGAGATCACATTTGGGGACCCGGGCACCTCCAGTGAGGTGATTTTATTTTTCCCACGTGTGGGAGGAAGAAGACAACCTCTCCAACCTAGGAAACTTGGATGGAAGTGGCCATGGAAGTCAGGCAGTATTAATGTGTCCCCTCCAGTGAGGAGACAGTGCACCAAATGGAGCTAGGTGCCTTCGGAGGATAGGAAAGGTGAGGGGCTTAAATACTGCCAGGCGCCATGCTTCAATGTTCACAAAAGTGTCCTCCATTTCACACCACAGGCCAATATATCTTGCATCTCCACTCATTCCTCTCTCTCTAGGCACCTTCTTGCACCATCTTCTGAAGGACCAACATTCAGACTTACCCTGTGTCAAGTAGCTTCTCAAACCAAAGTCACCCTCCACCAATGTTGTCCTTCCCTTCTCTGCACACAAACTATTAAGAAAATTCTCATCTCTCTACTTGGAAGAGAAAGGAACACACAATTGTCAAGAGGCAAAGACCTGAAGAGTGATGTGGTTTGCCAATGCCAGACAACCTGTCAGCCAACTGCCCAACTGATCCAATGGATATGAGGCCTTGTTCCAGAAGGCTTCATCAACCTGCTATTAACAGTTGAACATCCTGAGGCATTGAACTTAGACATGTTGAGAGAGTTGATCCTCTATATTGGGAGCCTTGCCTCCTTCCAGTTGGATCTTGCTGTCCATCCCATCTGCCCTGTGAAGGGGCATGAGGCAGAGGTGTTGTTACTGCTGCTACTGGAGCAGTTGGTGGTCTCGGTTCTGTTCCTGACATCAGTCGAGGTGGATAATGGAGTCACAAAAGTTGCACCCAATGCCATATTGAAGAGTGGCAACTGGCCCGTGCCGCTGAAGATGAATGAAGTGCTGGAGAGACAAACTGCAATCCAAGGAGTTGGCAATCACCCTTTGAGCAGTCTGAGCACTCTCTGAGGGAAGAAATGCTTTGAACAATAGTTTCTCAATGGCTGAAGCTCATCAGTGTAACTGAAATAGTTCTTTCTGCTGTGCGCTCACCTTAGTTGCGACAGGTTTTGAAATATATTCCATACCTGGGAAATCCAAGATCTGGGGCTACTTGGTTTCAGAATAACCTCAACAAGCTCTGAATTTCTTCCCCAACAGATGTAAGGGGGTTCTCTGCTATCTTCAATGCCATCCCAGAAAAACTAACCAGAAGGGGATGGAATCATGTTGAGATCCTGAGCACACTTTCTGGAACTTTCTCTCCTCACTCGCTCCTGAACCCACCTCCAACAGCCTGGGAATATTCTGACCATTATCTTTCAGATGAGATGTTAAACCAAGCTCCTATTTGCTCTTTTGGGTGAATGTAAAAGAATCAGTACTACGAATCCCAAGAGCAGGGGATGTATGGCAATATTTCTCCCTCGACCAACATAGCCAAAGTCCATATAACCTGCTTGGGATCTTGCTGTGCATAAATTAACTGTAACATTACAACACTTCAAAAACTGTTTAATTTGCTGTGATGTACTTTGGGTCATCCTGAGATTGTGAATAAGACGATATTAAGGGAAGTTATTCTATTTTTCTTTGTTTTTTTTTAATGTGAGTATCTCAGAGGCAGAATGCACAGCACACTGGCAAGCATCCACTGGCTTTCCAAATGCACTGGCTGTTATAGTAGTGTACAGCTCATTCCCTGGACTCTATTAACCCCAGGAATAAACATGCAATCAGCACAAAAGGAAGTGGGGGTTATAAAGAAAGAAAGGCATGCATTTCGCATGCCCAGGATATCCCAAAGTATTTTATAGCCAATGAACTGCTCTTGAAGTATAGTGTCTGCTATGTTCATAGAATCATAGAGTCCCTACAGTGCAGAAGGAAGCCATTTGGCCCATTGAGCCTGCACCAACAACAATCCCATCCAGACCCTATCCCCATAACCCCATGTATTTATTGCAGATTTTTATTTATTGAAAATGTCATATATCTCAGAAGTGCGATGGTGAATTTTTGAATATTCATTGATTTGATTTTGAAATGGTTTTGGGGAGTGGGATAACTCATCTGCAAACCGAAATTATCTTCAACATCTGATGATAAGGCATAAGGAACCATAAAGACAGTTCTTAAGAGGAGTTAGATTAGTTGCAAAAAAGCAAAACAGCTAAAGATGGACAGAAAGGTTGAAGCTGAAATGTATTGAAGGCGTTACTTTGGTGAAGAACTGGCTTTTTCGGTTCTCTTTCTGCACATTGATGAATGCTGTTTGAAAGGCATCAGACCAACAGCTGAGCTATTCCTTTATCCTCTTGTCAGTTTGCTTGGTGTTTTTTTGTTAAGGTATCAAATTACGTGCCATCAGTGCACACTTTGAAAAACCCTTTTAAACATGCTCTAGCTCAGGGTCAAGGATGATGTCTTGAAGGGCCACTAGTTACTGTTGTCTCGCCCACAGCTTTTGCCATTATAAGCATTGCTTCTCTGGGGACGAAGCTACTGTTCTTGAAATGTTGCTTGGACTTAACTATAGTTGGACTTTTCTATTGGCATCAGCTATTGTGATCGAAGGTTGGCATTAGCTAGTGTGATCGGAGATTGGCATTAGCTAGTGTGACTGGAGGCTGGCATTAGCTAGTGTGATCAGAGGCTGGCATTAGCTAGTGTGATCGGAGGCTAAACCCACAGGCCCCGGTCTCCCCAGAAGCAGCTGCTACAATGGTTAGCATACATTTGCAGGAAACTGTAAGGTTTGTAGGAGGTAGTGGATCTACCGTAACGTGGGTGGGCAGCTACCTCTGCCAAAATTCTCTGCCTTCTTTTCTTGACTGCAATAGCAGCCAGTTTGATGGGCTGCGGCTGTGTCTCTGGGATGTTAAGCAATCGATTATGACAAGGAAATGTCTCAAGTAGATCCATATTTTAAAAATTAATCTTTAATGCTCCCCTGTATGTAGCTGGAAGTAGACTTTCAACTAAGCCAAACTTTTTTTTTTATTTTGTGAAGAAGGTAAGCTTCCTTGAGATTGTTTTATCATTGTGGCAATCACAACTCTGACCAAAACGGACAGCTGAGCCACCCGCCCACCCTCTTTCAGCACCAGTAGAGAAAATGCTGGAAAATCTCAGCAGGTCTGGCAGTATCTGTAAGGAGAGAAAAGAGCTGACGTTTTGAGTCCAGATGACCCTTTGTGAAAACTAGAAGGCATGACAAAGCCTTTAGCTGTGAGAAAGAGTCACCTTATCTCGAAACATCAGCTCTTTTCTCTCTGAATGGACTCCTTCTGCACTGTAGGGATTCTATGATTTTATGAATGTAGCAGTCAGAATTTTACCAGCATGCTCGCCCCGATTCTGGGGGTGGGTGAGACTCAGAGAACAACATTCTCTGTTGCCCTCGGGCGGGATCGTACGAACCTTGGACGGACGTGCCGGTAAAATTCCACTGTACACTTCAAGAGCAATTCATTGGCTATAAAATACTTTGGGGTGTCTTCGGCATGTGAGAGATGTTGTACAAATGCAATCCTTTTTTGCTTTATGATCCCCATCTCCTTTTGTGCACATTTATTCCTGGGGTCCATGGAGTGCAGGGAAAGACAGCTGCCAGACCTGTTGAAACTTTCCAGCATTTTCTCTTTTAGTTTCTCAATATCAGAACTGTCTATTTCTCATTGTTCATAAATAGAAAAGCAGTTTCCTGTTTGAATAAAAGATACATTCCTGGTTCCCCATTAATCCATAAATGCTGGCTTGTATCCAGTTTGTGAAATGATTTGGGATTTTTATTCATTGTGTTTGCCTTTGATATCTGATGCTGAAGTACATTCCTAAGTTCTTTACTAATGTGGTGACTGTTGGTGTATCACTGGGTTACCACTTCATCTATCTTGCTTTAAAAAATTGGTTGCACATTTGGCACTTTCAAGTCATCAGTTATGGTGCTGATTATCAATGAGCAGCTGAATATTTCTCCACTTTGTCTTTTATTTCCATCGGATCCCTGTGTGCATCTGTCAGTTCCCAATGCTTTATCTACTCTCAGCACTCGGCTGCTCTGTTTTGTAATAACTCTTCCATTACCAATATCTGTCCTCCCTGCACACTCACCTAATCTTGTCTGTGGATCAAGAAGAACAGCACCATTCTCCTTCTTTACGACTGCAGTGGGAAACCTGTTTAAAAATTTGGGAATCTGCACAGATTGTTACTTAGAGGGTCTTGTGGGTCGTGTTCCTATCTCCGAGCCAAAAGCTCAGGGTTCAAGTCCCCCTCCAGGGCTTAATGGTCAAATGGGGTGCTTCCAACATATGCCAATGTCAAATGTTATGAGCAGGAAACATTCCTGGTTAGCCATGTAATGGAGAGAAATTGGAGCCCCTATCATCACTACCTATAACTTCAGGTTACAACATGCATGTAAAAGTGTATGTTGCCGTAGCAACTCATCTGGCTGGTTGGCTGGACGGCTGGTGTGGGTCAGATTGGTGCTAACAGCACAATCTTTCACCCCTGTTCCTTCTGAATAAAATTGTACAATCTTACAGTGCAGAAGGAGGCCATTTGGCCCATCAAGTTTGCACCAACCACAATTCCACCCCATAACTCCATGCATTTATCCTAACCAGTCCCCCTGATATGAACGGGCAATTTTATCACAGCCAATCCATCCACACATAACCTGCGCATCTTTGGATGGTGGGAGAAAACTGGAGCAGCCAGAGGAAACCCATGGGGAGAATGTGCAAAGTCCACACAGACAGTCACCCAATCCGGGAATCGAACCCAGGTCCCTGGCGCTGTGAAATAACAGTGCTAACCACTGTGCCACCATGCCACTGCATTCAGGGGAGATTCAAGATATGCCTGCTTCACCCACCCAAATGGGCAGACCTGCCTTTGGACGGAGAATTCAAGAAAAAGATCATTACTCAAGACTTTATGGATTTTGTAATGCAATATTCAACCCTTCAAAATCCTGAAATAGCTCTTTAAAGGCCAGTATCCCTTCAACAGATTCCCTTTATTTGCAAACTCTATTTCATTCATAGAGTGCTTCTGACACACAGTCAGAAGCCAGAGTCCCAGAAGACCTGACACTCCCAGTTTTATATACACATGAGGCTTCCTGATTGAGTTTATAGTTGCGTGCCCAATCAGGGAGTTCATACTCAAGAAGCCAACTTCTAGTACCTTGTTGAAGTCATTACACCCCCTCTCTCCGAAGTCCGAGGAATCTCGGTGGTTCATGCACCTCATGGGTCTTTTCGATGTTTCAGTGCTGGGTCCATATCCTCCAACTTGGCATCCGATGTGGGGAGAGCATATCCAACAGGCGCCCGTCTCTTATGATGTGACCGCTGGAGTTCCAGTTCACCCCCTCCCTCAGGTGACAGAGGAATAACTGTGGCTTCGTCTGCGCTGTCCATTTTGGACTATGAGGTCCTAGCTACAGGCAATGGAGAGGTGGGCTGATTGGATGGGGAGGACTCTCCTCGGTTCTCGGCCCCGCTGGGCAGTGTTGGCTCAGGGATGAACAGTGATTTTGAGGCCCACACCTGGTCCGAATTATTTTTCAGGACGGACTCATCCACGCATATTCTGTATGATACAGGGCCTAGATGCAACTGTTCCTGGTAAACAAAAAACAAAGGGCAATACAGCAAAGGAACAGGCCTTTTGGCCCACCAAGCCTGCGCCAATCACATTATCTGATTAAGACCAACTGCCTGTATCCCTTTATTCCCCGTCTGTTCATGTCTCTATCCAGATAACTCTTAAATGTTGCTAATGTGTCAGCTTCAACCACCTCACTTGGCAATGCAATCCAGGGCCCCATCACCCTTTGTGTAAAAAACTTACCCCGCACATCTCGACTGAACCTTTCTCCCCTAATCTTGAATTTATGCCCCCTTGTACTTGTCATTTCCACCCTGGGATAAAGTTTCCAACTGTTCACCTTACCTATGTCCCTTATAATTTTATAAACTTCTATCAGGTCGCCCCTCAGCCTCTGCTTTTCCAGGTAGAACAATCCCAGTTTATTCAATCTCTCCTCATAGCTAATACTCTCCATACCAGGCAACATCCTGATAAACCTTCTCTGTACTCCATCCAAAGCCTCCACGTCCTTTTGATAGTGTGGTGACTACAGTAGGACACAGTGTTCCAATTGTGGCCGAACCAACATTTTACATAATTTGCCAACTTCTGCCAACCCGATGGTCCATCCAATGAAAGCAAGCATACCATATGCTTTCTTCATCAATTTTTCCACCTCTGCTGCCACTTTTAAGGATCTGTGAACCGAAACTCCCAGATCTCTCTGTGTGTCTATGCTCCTGATTACTCTGCCATTTATTTTATAGCTCCCACCTGAATTCAATCAACCAAAATGCATCACCTCGCATTTCTCTTTATTAAATTCCATCTGCCATTTCTCTGCTCAATTTTCCAGCCTATCTATATCCTGCTGTATTCTTTGACAATCTTCATCACTTATGCAAATCCAACAATCTTAGTATCATCCTCAAACTTGCTAATCAGACCAGCTACATTTTCTTCCAAGTCATTTATATATATTACAAACATCAGAGGTTCCAGCACTGATCCCTGTGGAACACCATGAGTTACAGACCTCCATTCAGAAAAACAGCCTTCCACCATTACCCTCTGTCTTCTATGGCCAGACCATAGCTCTAAATCCATTTAGCTAGTTCACCCTTGATCCTGTATGATTTAGCGTTTTGGACAGGCCTGCCATGAGCGACCTTGTCAAATGCTTTCCTAAAGCCCATGTAGACAACATCCACGGCTCTTCCCTTATCAATCATTTTTGTCAGCTCCTCAAAAAACTCAATCAAATTAGTGAGACATGACATCCCTCATACAAAACCATGCTGCCTGTCATTACTGAGACCATTCAGTTCCAAATGTGTATAGATCTTATCCCTAAGAATCTTATCTGACTTTTTCAATATCGCTGATGTTAAGCTCACTGGCCTATAATTACATGGATTATCCTTGCTACCCTTCTTAAATAACGGGACAACATTGGCTATCCTCCAATCCTCTGGGTCCTCACCTGTGGCCAATGAGGAAACAAAGACTTCTGTTAGAGCCCCAACAATTTCCTTTCTTGTCTGCCTCAGTAATCTGGAATAGATGCCATCTGGCCCTGGGGATTTGTCTACCTTAATGCTTTTTAATACACCTAAAACTTCCTCCCTCATAATGATGACTTGCTCTCGAGGGTTTACATATCCCTTTGAGACACCATCAATCAATTTGTCCCATCAATCAACCATGCTGGACCATTCTTTGCCCAAACCTTTTCACCAGCCTCCAGTTGTCTCACCTGGCTACTATTGTCGTGGCCTTTGCATTGGGCTTCTTTATTGCTTTTCCACATTCCCCCATCCAGGATTGGGAATAGCAAACTTAACCTGGAGCGGAGGCATCTTCCCATGAGCAATTCTGCGGCTAATATTCCCGTAGTGGCATGGGGGGGTGGGGTGGGGGGGGGGGGGGCAGTGGGGAGGGGGGAGGGTTGTCCTATAATCAAATAGCCAACGGAAGAGCTTGCTCCCATTGGCTGGCTGTCTTTTTAACCCAACATTTAAAGTCTGGACCACTCTTTCTGCGAGGTCGTTCTATGCTGAATGGTATGATGCTGTTTTGATATGTCCAATCTCAGTGTTTCAAACTGGTGTATCCTATGGGCATGGCAACCATTTAGTTCCTGCCTAACTGGCACAAATTTATTGCTGTCATACAAGCCCTTTTTAAAAAAATCCTCAGTTTATTTGTTATCATTCAAGAATGTTGTCAGACAGAAGGCTTCCTTGCAGCAAAGATACAAATGAAATAAGTTGCCCTAAGCTGCCTCCCTACCTCTAGTGATCACTTCCTCACCCACACAGTGACATTTAGATAGTTCTTGCTGGATGAAGATTCTAACCAAGAGGGTATTATAATGCTTAACCCTTAGAACTTAAAACCAGGATCATTCTTGAGATCTCTGACTTCCACTTGTTTGATACGGCCGTATGGAGACTTAAATAGTTCTCATTAACTGTTTTGTAATTATTAGCTTAATTGAAAGGTCTTTAATAATATTGCAACACTTGGAAAAAAAAAATTGCAACTCATGCCCGGTGTGTGCTAATTTGTGAATGAATACTTTGAGCTATGTGTGATGCTATTTATTTACATGTCACAGTTGGAGATATATAAGTATCAAATATCATTAGATTAGCCAATGTTTAGTTAATGAATGGAAAATTGCCTGTCTCCCTTGCACTCTTACATGTTGGGGAAGGAGTGGTGTTGTAGTATTGTCTCTAGACTAGTAATCTAATATACCCATGGGGAATGTGGTTTGAATCCTATCATGGCAGACGGTGTTAAAATCTGGAGTTGAGTCATCTAAAAACAGATATGAAGCCATTGTTGTTAAAAACCCATCTGGTTCAGTGATGTCCTCTAGGGAAGGAATCTGCTATCCTTTGATCCGGCCTACATGTGACTCCTGATCCCCAGCAATGTGCTTGACTCTTCACTGCCTCCTCAAGGGCGATTCGGGTTGGGCAATAATGCTGGGTAGTGATGCCCACGCCCCGTGAATGAATTTAAAAATGTTTCGTTAATACTTGATATGTGGGTGTCACTGGCAAAAATACCTGTTGCCCATTGCCAGTTTCTCTTGGAGAGGTGAGAGTGTGTCTAGTGCAGTTAGTCCCATGGTGTTGTTAGGAAGTGAATTCCCAGCATTTATTCAGTGAAGAACTGGTGATACATGTCTAGGATAGGATGATGTGTGGTTTGGGGGCAATATTTCCCCCACACACTGGATTTGGTCTTCTGAATGGTGGTGATTGTGAGTTCCTGAGGTTTTGCCAAAGAAAAGTTAAAGTTTAAGGTTTTATTTATTAGTCACAAGTATGCTTACATTAACACTTCACTAATTGCTGCACTTCAGCACCCGTTCGGGGCCACTGAGGGAGAATTTAGCATGGCCAACGCACCTAACCAGCACATCTTTCGGGCTGTGGGAGGAAATCGGAGCATCTGGAGGAAATCCACACGGATACGGGGAGAACGTGCAGATTCCACACAGTGACCCAAACTGGGAATCGAACTTGGGTCCCTGACACTGTGAGGTAGCAATGGTAACCACTGTGCCTACATTGTGAGTTACTGCCATGTATCCTACGGATTGTCCTGCTGCATGGATGCTGGATGTTTTTCTTGAAATTATTGAAGCTGCGTCCATCCAGAAGTGAAGCATATTGTAAAGCAATCTGCTTTGTGCCATCCAGGTGATGTTTGGACCAGGGCTGTTTAAAAGCTGAAGTCAAGTGGTTTTAGCAAAATTTCAAATGACAATTAGTGAGCAGGTTATTGGTAAGTGCCAGTTCCTTGTATTGTGGACTCCAACTGTCTTGCTGATGATTGGAAATGAGTAGAGTAGATCAAATTAGCTGAAAACTGGCATCAAACCTCAGGAGGAGGCCAGGAAGGATAACCCACTGCTAGCAAATGGTTGCCTTATCATCAGTTTTTGTAAATCGAATTCTGGGCTCCACCATTGTTGGGAATGGTGATACTTATAGGATGTCCTTTCCCTGTTGTTTGCTTAATTGTCCACCATTCATGACTGGATGTATCAGAGTTTCAGAGTGCTGACCTAATCTATTGGTTGTGGGTTCATTAGGTTCTGTCATGCTATGGCATATATGTGGCATTGTAATATTACTGGGCTGGCATCTCTTTCTCAGGTATGCCTCATGCTGCTCCTTGCAAGCTCTTCTGCTCTCCTCATTGAGCCATTATTGATGGAACAAATGTTTTTTTCTGAGGGACATGGGTGTCGTTGGCTGGCCAGCATTTATTGCCCATCCCTAGTTGCCCTTGAGAAGGTGGTGGTGGGCTGCCTTCTTAAATCGCTGCAATCCATGTGCTGTGGGTTGACCCACAATGCCGTTAGGGAGGGAATTCCAGGATTTTGACTCAGTGACTGCGAAGGAACGCTGATATATTTCCAATCAGGATGGTGAGTGGCTTGGAGGGGAGCTTGCAGGTGGTGGTGTTCCCATGCATCTGCTGCCCTTGTCCTTCTAGATGGAAGTGGTCATGGGTTTGGAAGGTGCTAAAGATCTTTGGTGAATTCCAGCAGTGCATCTTGTAGGTAGTGTGGTCATGAGGTTACAGATATGCCAGGCCATGAGGTCACAGATTGTGGTGGAATACAATTCTATTGCTACTAATGGCCCAGAAGTGTCTCAAGGATGTCCAGTTTTGAACAAAGCCTGTTGTGATTAGCAGGAAAATAATGCCGAGCAAAATGCTGAAGCATGTTGTAAGTTGAAAAACAATCACTTGAAACACACACACACACAAACACACACACACATACACACACACACATGCTAAATGTGGCAAAATAGTAGTTAGCACTCCTGTCTCACAGTGCCAGGGACTTGGGTTCAATTCTGGCCTTTGGTGACTGTCTGTGTAGAGTTTGCATGTTCTCCCCATGTCTGCATGGGTTTCCTCCAGGTGCTCTGGTTTCCTCTCACACCCCAAAGATCAGCAAAGATTCGCCTACAGTGCAGAAGGAGGCCATTCGGCCCATCGAGTCTGTGCCGACCACAATCCCACTCAGGCTCCATCTCCATAACCCCACATATTTACACTGTTAATCCGTTGACACTAGGGTTAATTTAACATGACTAATCAACCTAATCAACTAATCAACCTAACCCACACATCAGGCTGAATAAACTAGGCTTGTACTCGTTAGAGTTTAGAAGAATGAGGGGAGATCTCATTGAGACGTATAAGATGATGAATGGGATGGATAGGATAGAGGTGGAGAGACTCTTCCCGCTCAAAAAAGACAGTAGGACTAGGGGGCACAGCCTCAAGATAAGGGGGAGGCGGTTTAGAACGGAGTTGAGGAGGAACTTCTTCACTCAAAGGGTGGTGAATCTCTGGAATTCTCTGCCCGTTGAAGTGGTGGAGGCTGCCTCACTAAATATTTTTAAGAAGCGGGTTGATGGGTTCTTGATAAGAGAGGGGATTAAGGGTTATGGGGAGAGGGCGGGAAAGTGGAACTGAGCCACGACAGATCAGCCATGATCTTATTGAATGGCGGGGCAGGCTCGAAGGGCTAGATGGCCTACTCCTGCTCCTATTTCTTATGTTCTTATCTTTGGACTGTGGAAGGAAACTGGAGCACCCAGAGGAAACCCATACAGACACAGGGAGAACGCGCAAACTCCACACAGACAGTGACCCAAGACGGGAATCGAACCTGGGTTCCTAGGGCTGTGAGGCAACAGTGCTAACCACTGTGCCACTGTGCTGCCCTGGCAAATATGTTCAGGTTAGATGGATTGGTCATGCTAAATTGCCCCTTAGTGTCTAAAGGTGTGTTGGTTTGGGGATGATTAGGGTAAATGCGTGGGATTACGGGGATAGGGCATTAGTGTGGGCCTGGGTGAGATTCTCTGTCAAAGAGTCGGTCCAGACTCAATGGGCTGAGTGGCTTCCTTCTGTACTGTAGTGATTCTACGATAAATTAAATAACATGTGATAAAGCTTTCCGTTTGAACAGCTGTAGCATCAGATTGCTTTGTTAAATAGGGTGGTGCCTTTAAATCGCAGAACACATTTACAGACTGCAGTATCAGATAGTTAATCGTTGTTGTGATATCAATCAGTCGAGGTTTGCTACAGACACTGCCATCAGACCTTCTGAGCAAGGAACATATTTTAAGCTCAGGAAGCCATCAGAATGCGATGGACACACAGTGCCACTAAGCGGGCTAGCTGAAAATGAAGTAGGGGTTACTGTCAGGAGAGTGACTGAGAATCTGCGATAAATATTTCCTTGTCACTTGCAGATATATCCATTACCAAAGTCTTAGGAAATGACAGAAGTGTGACCGGCCAATAATTGGATACACAATTAGTCTTTTTCAGCAGAAAACTGGGAGGTGGCGGGGGGAGGGGAGGGGGGATGATTTTTGGAATATGCTTAGAATGAATCTTACTTCAACGCTGCTTTCTCTGTACAAGCTGTTCATCCCCATGTGCTGGCATGCAGCCGGGAGGGTTGTTGTGTGGTTATGCACTTCAAAGCTGTTCTATATTTCAGTTGGCAGGATATTCATTAGCATTATGCATTCAAATTGTCCACAGAAGCTGAGCTGCGTCCTCTTTTGGTTCTACACAGTGCAGTCACTAAAGAAAGAACTAAGAACTGGCATTTACACAATGCACTGTCCGCAAGGTGTTTCCAAGCATTTTACAACCAACAGTTTACTTGGAGTCAAATGTTGATATTTAGTATGTGCATCAGGCAATTTATTCGCAATGTTCTACAAATTGCAAAGGAGCACATAACCAGATGATCTGTTTTCAGTGATGTTGGTCGTGGGTGAAATGTTGTCCATGCCATTGTACTTTGAATGTACTATGGTACCTTAATGTCTCATTCAACAGATAATAACTCCAACAATGCAGCAATCCCTTAGCATAGCAAAAGCAAAAGTATTTAAAACTTTAGCTCTGTTCTCCCTCCACGGATGCTGTCAGACCTGGTGATATTTTCCAGTCTTTTTCATTTCTCTGTCAGATTCCAGCAACCGCAGTAATTCGCTTTTCCCTTACTGCAGCTCTTGCACATCAGCCAAGATTACAACCACAAAGTCCTGGGCTGGAATCTTACCACCATTCACGCTGGTGAGATCTTTTCCATCCCATTACAGTGAATGGCGATTGGCTGCCAAATTCCCTGACTTCACTGCAGCAGGAGTGTGGCATGAACAGCAGGTAAGGTCACGCTCCTGGAGTCCTGGGAATGCAGCAGAGTGGCATTGCTGCCTATTCATTGACCAGGAGATAGACCATGTCTAAATCCCCGGCCTGGGTCATTGATGTCATCAGGGTGGTTTCCCTGGGATGGCACTGGCTGGGGAGAATTTATTGCCCATCCCTGGTTGCCCTTGAACTGACTGGCTTGCTAGGCTATTTCAGAGCACAGTTGACAGCCAACTACATTGCTGTGGCTCTGGAGTCATATGTAAGCCAGACCAGGTAAAGATGGCAGATTTCCTTCCCTAAAGGACATTAGTGAACCAGATGGGTTTTTCCGACAATTGACAATGCTTTAATGTTCACCAGTAGATTCTTAATTCTAGATCTTTTTAATTGAATTCAAATTGCACCATCTGAGGATTTGAACTCTGGTCCTCAGATCATCAGCAGGTTAGCTGCAAAACAGATCATCAACAGTGCTTAGCACTGCTGCCTCACTGTGCCTGGAACTTGGGTTTGATTCCTGGCTTGGGTTTAGGAGTTTATACATTCTCCCCGTGTGGTGTGGGTTTCCTCCGGGTGCTCCAGTTTCCTCCCACAGTCCAAAGATTTGCAGGTTGATTGCCCATGCTAAATTGACCCTTAATGTCTCGGGATGCGTGGGTTAGAGGATTAGTGCAGTAAAAAGGGTTTTTCAAAGTGTACCCTGATGGCACATAATTCGATATCTTAACAAAAAACACAGAACAAACTGACAAGAGGATAAGGAATATTCAGCAGTTGGTTTGATGTTTTTCGAACAGCATTCATCAATGTGCAGAAAGAGAACTGAAAAAGCCAGTTCACCAGAATAACACCTTCAATATATTTCATGTTCAACCTTTCTGTCCATCTTTAGCTGTTTTGCTATTTTCGCAACTAATCTAACCGCATTTAACAACTGTCATCATGATTCCTTGTGTGTCTCTCATCATCAGATATTGAAGATAATTTCGATTTACAGAGGTTATCCCACTCGCCAAAACCATTTCAAAATCAAATCAATGAATACTTAATAATTCATCATCCCACTTCTGAGACATTTTCAATAAACAAAAGTCTGCAATAAATACATGGGGTTACAGGGATAGGGGCTGGGTGGGATTGTTGTCAGTGCAGACTTGATGGGCCAAATGGCCTCTTTCCGCACTGTAGGGATTGTGTGTATGTATCAGCTGAATTTTTGGATTAATAATGAGGTAGGGTCATTATTTACCCAGAAGTGGTGCATGGTTTGAGGTCTGTGGCAACTGCTTCAGATGCTTAAAAGATTCTCAGGAATTGATTCTCTGGTCAAGTTATATGCATTGTTTAAAGACAATTTTCACACAGTAGTTTGTGAGCTGTTTGATCTGAAATTTGGACAAAATGATTGTAGCCACTATTGTAGGCACTGAACTGTATAGAGGTCTATTTCTGTGCTGGAACTTGATAGGGTAAGAATGGCTGATGGTGTCTCATTATCGATGCTTTCACTATGACTAATTCACCTTTGAAAAATCGTGGATTGTTCCAACTGATCTGATAGTGTCAAAACAATCTCTTAATACCCCTATCCAGATACCTTTAAACAAGCTGGAAACAAGGACCCAATATGACATCTAATTAATACTTTTATTCATTTTACACAACCCACTAGGATTACTGGGGCAAATAATTACGCACACGAGAGCTCATCAGGAAAGGTATGTAGTTCTAATCTATTTACACTGGTGGAGCTAGAGATTCAAGTTTCACTGAGCTTTTGTGTATCGTGCCTTTAATTGTTTAATAATCTCTTGTGAATGTGATGAAAATATGTTGACATATTCTCATTTTTTTATTAATATATAATGGCTGTGATTCTTCCATTCACACTCTAAGTGCTCCCACCAGCGGGAAAACTGGTGTTAGCAGAGTCTGTCAAGTGAGATTCACACATCTTTAGACACCAAGGGGCAATTTAGCATGGCCAATTCACCTAACCTGCTCATCTTTGGATTGTGGGAGGAAACACACACAGACACAGGGCAAACATGCCAACTCCGCACATTCACCCAAGGCTGGAATTGAATCTGGGTCCCTGGAGCTGTGGAGCAGCAGTGTACCACTGTGCCACCCACACTACTGTGAAATGGAGTGCTGCGGTGATTTTAAAGGCTTCCAGGTAAACAGGGGGCATGGTTTTTAATGTAAGCAGATTATTTCAAAGGTTTTAATGGACAGAGACAATAATTAATACCAGAACAGTATCTGAAATCACCATCCTGAAAGTGAACACCACATTTTCCAGGGAAACAGCCAGCAACTAGACCACCATCCTGGGAGAAACCCCTGAGATCAAGCCCTTCTCCTTAACCCGAGGTCCCCCAACCTCCGTGTCCCTTGAGGAACTCCATCCCATCCACTGCAGCCTGGCAATGGCAAAGGGGCACATTGGCACAGCACTTACCTCTTTGCTCCATTTCGGAGTCCAAGGCACCAGGGACAGGTTTGTCAGGACCTGCACCAAATCCTGCCCAGTGGATTTTCAATGAGTGGGGAAGGGGCAGCGTACCAGCCTCAAAGCTGGTAATGAGAATTAAATGTGTCATTATGAATGTCAATTAGGTTCCTGCCTGCTCTGGGCAGGAATCTGGTTTATTTTATTTTATTTATTTATTAGTGTCACAAGTAGGCTTACACTAACACTGCAATGAAACTACTGTGGAAATCCCCTAGTCACCACACTCTGGCACCTGTTCGGGTACACTGAGGGAGAATTTAACATGGCCAATGCACCTAACCAGCACATCTTTCAGAGGAAACTCATGCAGACACAGGGAGAACATGCCCAGGCAGACAGTGACCCAAGTTGGGGATCGAATCCGTGTCCCTGGCGCTGTGAGGCAGCAGTGCTAACCACTCTGCCACCATGCAGCATGGTGGGCTGGGAGAGGAGAATCTCGATGAATCTGAGCCCATTCCCATTCCCATTTTACGCCTGACCCCCAATTCACCGGGCCATCGGGATTCCTGCCATAGGCTAGTTGGCCCAGTGAATCCCTTCCAATATGTTAACTTAAGTGACCTTGTGACTGACGTACATCTTTTTAGTGAGCTGTAGAACACTGTTGTTGGTTTCTCTCTTGGTTTATATATACTTTAGTCTTAATGAAATTCTTGTCTGGCTCAGTACCAAGAATATAGTGAACTCTTTAGGTGTTGAAGAGTCTTTGAGGTAGCCAAAATACAGTCTTGAGCAGCAACGTGACCTAGCCTTCCTTTAGTATTGGAAGACATCTTGGTAAAGGAGTTTAAGTGCACATTGTGAATGGTCAGCTCAAGGACAAGTAGGGCTCTGGCCAATTATAGTTGATCCTAATGTTCATTATTGAAGATGTTTTGTTAGGTTGAGCTGCAATTATTGACCTTTTCTAAAAACAACCAGCTGAACGGGAGATTGTGGCTGAGAATTGGGAGCGCTGCTTAAATGTTAAAACCATTAGACGTAGAAGTAGATGTCAGCCATTTGACTATTGTGTCTGCTCTGCTTGAATGAGCTGAGGAATGATCTGATGTGATAATCCTCAACTCCACTCTCCTGCTTAATCCCCATAACCCAGATCCATGCTCAGCTTTCACACGACATTGTGTTTAAAGAGGACTTTGATATGCATTGAGAAACTTCCTGGTACACCTATTTCCGATCTTCAGCAATTCCTATCAACCTTTATTTGGAAATTCTCTGAGGGCTTCACCCAAAAAGAGTATAAACTTTGCTACTCTACCTTACTGGAGGCCTGGCAGGGGTCACTAGGAGATAGATAATACTTGGTCTGGGGATTGGGGTCTTGCAAGAGGGTCTCCATTGCTGTAGATGAGGAAAGGGATCAGAGGAAGAGGTGGAGCGAAGCAGCATCAGGTGTTGGAGGAGAGAGGGACAAGAAGCTTCAAGTTCATGGTGACTTTACTACATGTTTCCCAATCTGGGGATTGTGAGAAACCAGCGCTTACCATCAGTAATTGTCCCAGAGTGTCAAGATCGAGTCACAAGAGGTGAAGAAAGAGGTTGAGCTGGAGAAGGAAGATGAATCAATGAAGAGCAGCAGGTAGGCAGTTGCCCATCTCTCCTCATAGCCAACACCCTCGAGACCAGCCAACATCCTGGTGAGCCTTCTTTGCACTCTCTCCAAAGCTTCCACATCCTTCTGGTAGTGTGGAGACCAGAACTGCATGCAATACTCCAAATGCAGCCTAACCAAGGTTTTACATTGCTGCAACATGATTTTCCAAATCTTGTACACAATGCCCTAGCCAATAAAGGCAAGCATTTCATATGCCTTCTTAATCACCTTGGCCACTTGTATTACAAATGGTGCCAATCGCTGAGCTGATGTCTGCAAGGTGGTAATGATTAACTAGATAGTAGCTCCTTACTCATTCTCCTCCTCATCCTCATCCTCCAGGAGGAACGTGACTCTTCTTCCTCTTCCTGTTCCACCAGAGGGTAGTGAGGTGAATCTTGCTCCTTGGATCCTGTAATGATACATCTAGAAGGGCTAGAAGGCAGTAGTACTATATGGAGGATGAATGCAATGAGAAATGGGGAGCTAGGGAGCAAAGACAGAATTGGTGGATTAGGGATCTGTTAACTTTGCAGATCTATAAAGAAGTTGAACTGACCAAATACCTTGAGGTAATACGTAGTCTGATCTGTTTGTGGTCATAGCATCTGCTATTCCCCCACCCCCTGCCTCCCAATCACTGCCAGTGCTGCATCCTCAGGGTGACTGATCTCACAGGGAAAATTTTTCCTTCCCATTCAGGTCCTGTTGGTGTCCACAAAAAAATATAAAATCCTGGTGGGACTGCGCAGGCGAGATGCAGGGAGAATGTTCCTGATGTTGGGGAAGCGCAGAAGGTCACAGTCTAAGAATAAGGGGTAAGCCATTCAGGACTGAGATGGGGAAGAACTTCTTCACTCAGAGTTGTGAACCTGTGGAGTTGTCTACCACAGAAAGCTGTTGGGGCCAGTTCATTCAATATGTCAACAGGCAGTTGCATGTGGCCTTTGCAGCTGAAGGGATCAAGGGGTATGGAGAGGTAGTGGGAGTGGAATACTGAAAGTGCATGATCAACCATGATCATATTGAATGGTGGAACAGATCTGAAGGGCCGAATGGCCTTCTCCTGCACCTATTTTCTATGTTTCTATGTTTCTTGTCCTGAAGAAAGAAAGAGTGGTGATTGTGAATGGATGTATTGCAGGATGATTGTGTCCGTGTGATGTGTTACATAGTTGAGGAGCACTGAGACATGTTTGAGTTGTCAGTAATGCCTATGAAAATGGAATATTCTGTGGAAGTCTGTACAGTTGGATACAAGTGTGTTGAGGTTGTGATGCTAGTCATGGTGCAACAATTAAGAAGTGTGTTTGTGAGACCATTTGTGTCAAATTGTTAAATTATTTGAATTACTGGAACCGATCCCAGTCCACCAGGTTCTCCTTTGAGAACCCTTGGTCCCTGAGGTCTTATGATATGAGTCATTGTTAATCAGCCAATGAAGTCCACACTTTCAGTAAAGTATTGGGTGTGTGTAACTGCGTACAATATTCCACAACAATTACTCCTAATCTGTACATTAATGCCAAGTGTGTAGTTCTCCAGTTTAGCACAGACAGGCATATTTAAAACATGGTAAGCAGCAGTTATTCCCCAGATTGTGTGGTGGAACCAGACTTTCTCACTTCATGACCTTTTAGCGAAACCAGATCAAGCCCAAGATCAGATACAATGCTTTTTCTTGTCAGCTTGGATCTAGTATGTCTCTCTGTGAGGTTTATGAATTGGATTCAATTTGAATTTGTTTTTTGGAGCAAACAAGGTGATGGGTTAAAGTGGCATTGACACTAGACTAGTAATCCTGAGACCCAAGGTAATGCTCTGGGAACCTGGGTTCAAATCCCACCATGGCAGATGGTGAAGTTTAAATTTTAAAAAATCCAGAATTTAAAAAAAAGTCTGATGACAACTATTGTCATAAAAACCATCTGATTCACTAATATCCTTTAGGGAAGGAAATCTGCCATTCTTACCCAGTCACCATGCATTTTTTTTTAAAACTTGCCTCGTCCATTCTACATATTGGTTTTGTAACTTTAAGAGTGGAGTAAAAATTTAAACAGGTATGTCTTATTAGCAATAGCGCCTATATTCATCCTTTCCACAAAATCAAAGTTCAAAGCACTGATCCTGTGAAGTCCTCTGTAACAGCAGCAACATAATCAGAGCGAGAGAGCTAATGATCTGTCTTTGCATTCTCAATGAGGAGCCTTCCTTATTGTGGGTGCAATTTGGGAATTGGGATTCCTGATGTGCAGTTTTCCAGCCATTAATAGTCAGGAAATCGCACCCACCAAAAAACATTTAAGTCAGAAAATTAATCCTCGGGCAGGATTCTCTGATCTCATTTGCTCCGTTACCGCTGCCAGTCAGAACAGAGAATTTCGCGCTCAGCCAAAACTTCCATTCGCTGCAGCGGGACTGGAGAATCCCAGTGGGTGGAATCGGAGGTCTCTGGCCCTCAACTTTCTTCCAGCCATGCCTGTTCCCAACACTACATAGTGTATAACCTGTAGAATTATTGAGGGATATTATGCCAAGCCCTGGGCTAGAATTCTCTGGTCTACTGTCAGCAGATCTCTCAGCAGTGAGAGATGGTGTGTCTTGCATTAGCAGTGGGATCCTCTGGTCCTGCCATTGTCAATGGGATTTCCCATTGTAGCCATCCCACACTGCTGGGAAACCCCTGATGGAGATACCCTGTCGGTGGGACCAGAGAATCTGCCACTGCCAGACAATTCCAGCCATAGTTTATTTTTAATATATCAATTCTCCTGTTGTTGGAAAAGCTGACATTTATCGCCCACCCCTGCTGACCCTTAAAAATATGGCCACCTTCTTGAACATCTGCGATTTATGTGATAAAGGTGCTTCCAGAATGCTTGGCAGAAATTTGCAGGAATTTGACCAAGAACCTGCAATATGTGTTAAAGTCAGGGTGGTGTGACTGAGAGAGGAACTTATACACGCCTGCTCCCCTTCATCTTCAAGGTGACGGAGGTGATGTTTTTGAAGGATGCTGCCAATGAAGTCTTGGCGTGTTTCCGCAGTGCATCTTGCAGAGTGTACCGGAATTAGGGAATGCTGCCAGTGGAGGGTTGGATACCAGTGCCAAGCTTCTTCAGTGTTGTGGCAGAAAAACCAATCTAGGCAAGTGAAGAGTATTCCATCCCGCCTTGTACATGCAGAAAGTGGAGATGCGCTGCTCCTTCAGATGTCTAGGCCTTAACTTCTGGAATTCCCTCACAGGGTGGCAGGGTGGCATAGTGGTTACCTCAGAGTGCCAGGGACCTAGGTTCAATTCCGACCTCGGGGTCACTGTCTGTGTGGAGTTTGCACATTCTCGCCATGTCCATGTGGGTTTCCTCTAGGTGCTTAGGTTTTCTCCCACAGCCTAAAGATGTGCAAGTTAGGTTGATTGGCCGTGCTAATTAGTAGCGGAATTAGTAGGGTAAGTACCTGGGGTTAGGAGGATAGGGCCTGGTTGGGATTGTTGGTGAGGTCTTGATGGGCCGAATGGCCTCCTTCTGCATTATAGGGATTCTATGATTCTATTCTAAACCTCTCCGTTTCTACCACCTCTTCTTTAAAACCTGCCTCCTTTACTAATCCTTGAGAACTCCCCACTCACCTGACAAAGGGGTAGAGCTCTGAAAGCTAGTGGCGTTTGCTACCAGTTAAACCTGTTGGACTTTAACTTGGTGTTGTGAGACTTCTCACTGCATTTACCCCAGTCCAATGATGGCATCTCCACATCGTGTTTGGTAGGGGTCAGACCTCACATTGTCCTGTAATGGGTTCTGACTGTGATACGTTTGCAGGCCATGAAAATTCATTTTATGAAAACGTTTTGTCCTTTACGTTCTATGTTCAAGATTAAATGATGAGTGCAGGGAAACCTTGTGGCACTCGGTTCACGTTAGTTTTAAGCTGGGGGACATCAGTTGGCTCTGTGTGGGTGTGACTGAGGCCAGTTGTCTTCCTCACGGAACTCTGTGGCACAAGGGAGGGGGAGAAGGAGACTGGCAACTTGCTTGGAAACATGGGACTGGCAAGGGTGAGTCAGAGGTGGGGGTGTGTGGATTGGGGTCAGGGACATGACAGAGTGAAGTGGGAAGGGCCTGGCATCGTTGGTGTGGTGGGGTTTGGGCAGTCAATCTAGGTGAGAAATGAGAGACCAGTACTGTTTGCATGTGGGTCCTGCTCATGGTGTTGGCTGGCAGAGTCCTTGGTTCATCTACAACATTTCAATTATCCCACTAAGAGTGATCTTAATGTCCTTTATGATGCATAGAAGGGAGGGCTAGCTGAGTCTGCAAGTCAACCATGCCTCACAGAGTGGTGAGTGGAGCACTGAACATTAACATGAACATTCAACAAAGAGTGAATGTAAAAACACAACACTGCTTCTCCTGCAATAATGTAATGTCCCTAACTCCTCTGTAACCATTAATGTACACCTGTACATTTTAGCTCTCTGACCAAGCTGGTCTCAATAAATAATAATGATGCACACATAAATAAAGTGAAACCAAAGCAACGTGCAATATTTACACCTGAAATTCAAATTTGAAAAACACCCGTGACATCTTTATACCTCTATATAATTCTCACTTTAACAGGGAGGCAATGGCCTAATGGTATTATTGCTTGACTATTAATTCCAAAACCCAGCAAATGGTCTGGAAAAAAGTGGAGAGAAAGGATCATCCGATCTCAAAATGCCAGCCCTTTTCTCTCCTCACAGATGCTGCTAGACCTGCTGAGATTTTCCAGCATTTTCTCTTTTGGAATGTCCTGGGAACCTGGGTTCGAATCCCCCCACGGCAGGTGGTGGAATTGAATTCAATAACATATATCTGGAATGAAGAATCAACCGATGACCATGAAACCATTGTCGATTGTCAGAAAGCCCCATCTGGTTCACTAATGTCCTTTAGGGAAGGAAATCTGCCGTCCTTACCTAGTCTGGCCTACATGTGACTCCAGAGCCACAGCAATGTGATTGACTCTCAACTGCCCTTGGGCAACTAGGGATGGGCAATAAATGCTGGCCAATCAGTGACGGTCATGCCCCATGAATGAATTAAAGACATGGAATTGGATGGGCAAGTTGTAGCCAGGGTGCCGAGCCTCCCCATTTGTCCAGGAGGCTATTTCATGGCCAATCCGTACCTACCGATTGTCAGCTGATCGCAGGTTGTGCCAATCAATACCTTTACCCGCTGTGTGATTGCACGTGACTCCCAAACACAGTGAATTTAAATTGGAGTTGGGTGGGATCAGTGTGGGAACTGCAAAAGACCACACTTCTGGATTCTGTCCTATCAGGAAAGGACGCCACTGTTAAAATTCCAACCTTCGATTCAAAACACACTTCATCACAATTCACTTCCAAAATAATTCTCCTGAAGAAAAAAAATTGGTCAAAAATTCTGAACTGTGACACTTGGCCTTCTGGATCACAGGATCACGTGTTTATTTGGGGAGGAGATTACCTGGATTGTCTCACATTACTTTAATTAAACAAATAATTAATTATGCCTATAAATAAACTATAAGTAGCAACAGAAATGCTGCAACACTTTTTGGAGCTGCCTCACAGCACCAGGGACCCAGGTTCAATTCGGGCCTCAGGTCATTGTCCGTGTGAAATTTGCACGTTCTCCCCATGTCTGTGTGGGTTTCTTCCTACACTCCAAAGATGTGTGCGTTAGGTTGATTGGCCATGGTAAATTGCCTCTTAGTGTCAGGGGGACTAGCAGGGTTCATTTGTGGGGGTTACGGGAATAGGGCCTGGGTGGATTGTGGTCGGGGCAGACTTGATGGGCCAAATGATCTCCTTCTGCATTGTAGGGATTCTATGGTTCTATTCTATGATTCTTTGTTAAGCACCATCTAAGAGAGAAGGTATCAAGTCATAACCTTCCACAGAATCACAGAATGATTACAGTCAAGGAGGCCATTTGGCCCATCGCGTCTGCACTGACTCTCTGAATGAACAACTCATTTAGTGCCAGTCTCTTTCTTTTCCCCTGTAACTCTGCATATTCTTCCATTTTAGATAACTGCCTAATTCCTTTATGAGTGCTTTTGATTGGACCTGTCTCCATCACACTCTCAAACAATGCAGTCCACACCTTAACCACATGCCGTCTGAAAAAGCTTTTCTTTGTGCTTCTTTTGCCAATGACTTGATATCTGTGCCCTCTCATACTCGATCCTCTCATGAGTGGGAACAATTTCACCCTATCTACTCTGTCTAGGCCCCTCATGATTTTGAATACACCTATCAGCTCTCCTCTTAATCTTAGTTTCTCCAAGGAAAACTGTCCTGTTAATGATGCTGATCAGTCGGATGTGTTGTTCCAATGTTATTCTGTCTTTTGTTTCAGATTATTGGCTTTCCTTTTCATTTAGCAAGGGGCTGACACTCAGTTTTATTCTTCACTGTGAATAAATGATTTTATGCAGATATTAGCTCGGGGTCAGTTACGTACACCTACGTCACTTGTTTTTGCTCTTCCCTGACTCTGTGTACAGGCTCAGAATTTAATCTCTTTCCATATCAGCCGCAGGTACAAACAGAGAGGGTCTTAACTATGGGGCAGCTCCACAGAATATGCATGAAGAGAGTTGTCTGAGCTCTTTCATTCTTTTCCTATTGTTAGCATCCCTCCCCGAGCTTGACAGCTCATGTTTGTAAATGTATTTGCAAATGATGGTCCATAAAGCACTAATGCAGTGCTGCAGGAGCCCAAGTAAAAGTCACTCTGTCTCTCGCACAATTTCGCTTAAACAGCAAAAAAATACTGCTTCCAAAGAAGATCTTCGAGCATTTGATCTTTTGCATGAAAGTTTGGATGGAATAATGACCATAAAAATAGTAGGCCCACAGATTCCTATTATTGTCACTTCTTGAACGGTAGTACATTTATATTAATAAAAAGCAGGTGAAGTTGTTTCCCGTATTGCTCTCTCTTCTTGTTCCTGTGACTTTTGACCTTCACGTCCGTGTGACCACATCTTTGCTCAGGTTCCTGAAGCTGCCAGACATCTGGCTGCTGGTTCAGGTCAGGACCTGGGAGGGTCAGTCGATCTTGTTCGTGGAGGGAGAAGGACGGGAACTGACAAGCGCTTTTCAAGTGGACAATGAGGAGAGTGATGCCCACTCTACCGGGGCTGGCACGGTCTCTTTGGCAACAGTTTGCTCCGCTCACCTCATTAGCTTTGCCAGAAGTTAAGACGTCGTTGTGCAGAATGTGGCAACTGCTCTGGAAGCGCATAGTGAGACAAAAGTGAGCCATCAATGCTTGGAGCACACACACACTGTGAACTTCAATTGGATTCAAATTAACTGACATCATTGACTGCAATTAACTGTGACATGCTATTGTTCACCATTAATGACTTGAGTGTAAAATACCAGCTATTGCAAGCTTAGAATGAGTGAAACACCAGCAATTTTTTAGAATTGTAAATGAAATCCAATTGGATTGAGTCCATTGCCGGTAAATATGTCCGGTAAAGTATCTGGCATGAGTTTTAGTTTTTAAAAATGTTTCTTTTGATACAATCCCAGTGTTTAGCTATGGCTCAATTGCCTCTGAGTCAGCTCCTTCCAAAGGAAAAAGGACAAAGAAAATTACAACACAGGAATAGGTCCTTCGGCTTTCCAAGCTTGTCTCGACTATGCTGCCCGACTGAACTAAAACCCTCTATCTTTCCAAGGACTACACACAACTGTTCCCATCCTAATCATGAATTGTTCAAGACGCCCCTTAAAAGTCACTATTGTATCTGCTTCCACTACCTGCCCCAGCAGCGAGTTCCAGGCACCCACTGCCCTCTGTATAAAAAATTTACCTTGTACATCTCCTTTAAAACTTGCCCCTTGCACCTTAAACCTATGCCCCCCGGGTAATTGACTCTTCCACCCTAGGATAAAGCCTTGTGGGTTTAAGTCCCGCATCCAGGACTTGAGCACAAATTCTAGAATCTATTTCAGCACTGCATTGTCAGAAGTGCTTATTGTAGGAAACATTAAACATAAGTCTCACCTGCTTCCTCAGGTCACTGTAAAAGAGCGCACAGCACCATTTTGCAGAAGAGCTACGGCGTTTAGGGGAGGCGATGGCCAAGTGGTATTATTGCTAGACTATTAATCTGGAAAGTTGGCTCATGTTCTGAGGACCTGGGTTTGAATCCCACCATGGCAGATGGTGGAATTTGAATTCAATAAGAAAGATACCTGGAATTAAGAATCTACTGATGACCATGAAACCATTGTCGATTATTGGAAAAAAACCCATCTGGTTCACTAATGTCTTTTAGGAAAGAAAATCTGCTGTCCTTAGGGGTAAGTTTTTCACTCAGAGGGTGGTGGCTGCGTGAAATCGGCTGCCAGCAGAACTGGTGGAGGTGGATTCGATAGGGTCTTTTAAGAGACTTTTGGATAAGTACATGGGACTTAGTAAGATAGAGGGTTATAGATAAGCCTAGAAGGTAGGGATATGTTTGGCACAACTTGTGGGCCAAAGGGCCTGTTTGTGCTGTAGTTTTTCTATGTTCTATGTTCTATATTCTTACCTGGTCTGGCCGACATGTGACTCCAGAGCCACAGCAGTGTGATTGACTCGCAACTGCCCTCGGGCAACTAGTGACGGTCAATAAATGCCGGCCAGCCAGCGACACTCATGCCCCATGAGTGAATAAAAAAAATGTCCTGGTTAATAGCTCTCCATCAAACAACATGGTGAAAGGTAATTGTTTGGCCATAATTGAAGCCAATGGGAACCAGGGAGAAAGTTCTCCACTGATCACAGAAGAAGATGACTGCTGGAAGCCAATCATCTCAGTCCCAGGACATTACTGCAGAAGATCCTCAGGCTAGTGTCCTAGGATGGAGGTGTCTTGTGATGCAGTTGACAGTATGCCTACCTCTGATCCAGGAACTCCAGGTTTCAGTCCCATTCCTGGACTTGATGGCCAAGGAAGGCACAATCATAATGCGGCCATATGAGTTAATTATTGACCTGTAAGTAGTTGGAAAATAGTACTCAATATATTGCTGAATGAAGAAACTTGTTATCAAATTTTTGGTATTGCACTTGTTAGGATCGCTTGCAAGAATTTCCAACTGTAGTGGGGGAACAACAATTTATATTGCATGAGAAGAGAATGCTGGTTGGTTGGCACATGGATGCCGATTGGTGGAGGCGTTGCCGTGGGGAATGCAGCATGGAACACTTAACTTCCCAGCTTTGATAAGACTCAAACCTGGCAGGTCAACTCTGATTGGACAAAACTTTGCACAGGAAACAACTGTTCCTCAAACTTCTGTTTAGTTGAAAAAGGAACAAAATGTGGATGTGTTCCTTGGGCAGAATTTTCCATTTTCTGCACAGAGTTGTTGGCTGAGGCGAGAAAACTGGAGAATTGAAAACTGGAAAACAGCTCGCAGACTGTGCACCGTCGGCTTCTCTCGTTAGTAAATCAAGCACACTGTCCACAAAAAAATCTGCTGGCTGGCGAGGCGGGGCTAGAAAAAGCTGGCAGCCAGGAATCTCGAGATCGGGGTGCCATTTTTAAAAGGTTCTTCAATTTCTGATAGAAACAAAGGACCCCCACTCGGGACCCCCTATACTCACACACACATACACACCTACAAGGGGAATTATCACTCCCACCACGTGCAAGGGGGAACACCCCCCCTCCATCTATGGACAGGGGGGACATTCCCACATGCACAAGGGGAACACCCCAACCAATAAGGGAAGTCCCCAGGGGCCGCATGACAGGGTCCCCCGGCACTGAGTAAGGGGATACCTCCGTGTAAGGGGATGCGTGTTCCCTTTGGAGTCTCACCTAGGTTCAGAGCAGTACCCTGGATGTAGCAAGAATGAGTGACACCGTCAAGTGGAGCATTCAAACAACAATTTTTCTTGAATAATCATAATTATAATAATGACATGACAATTTAAAAGTAATAACATAAAAACAAATAATTGGGAAGAAAGAAAGATCGCTTTATTGAAAGGAGAAAGCACTCAATATACAATAATCACTTCAAGCATTCGTGCCAACATGAAATGCAATTTGGCTGTTTTGTGAGACTTTCCACTCCCGTTGCCAAACCAGCCCAACACAATCGGGAGTGGAAAATCCTGCCTTTGCTTCTCAGATCCTCTGGGGAGGAAATTAAAAGTGAATTTCAATCCAATATCTTGGCTGATAGATCGAGTTACTGATTGAAAGGATGTTGTTGTTAGGGCAGTAATGAGCTTGAAAGTAGACAAACAAGTTAGTTCATTATATGTTTTCATTGATCTGATTCTTTTGGCTGAATTTCGTGAAGAACTTTTGACCCACTAGCAGAAAGGAGAAAAATAATTTCATGGCCCTTCAGGTATTCCTGGTATTGCTGGGTCTCAGACTTGCATCAAAGTTCTGGAGCTACCTGTTAGGATTGAAACAGGTGGCACAGTGGTTAGCACTGCTGCCTCACAGTGCCAAGGGCCTGGGTTCGATTCTTAGGTTGGGTCACTGTGCGGAGCCTGTACGTTCTCCCCGTGTCTGTGTGGATTTTCTCCAGGTGCTCCGGTTCCCTCCCACAGTCCGAAAGACATGCCGGTTAGGGGCATTGGCCATGCTAAATTCTCCCTCAGTGCACCCAATCAGGTGCTGGACTGTGGTGACTAGGGGATTTTCACAGTAACTTCATTGCAGTGTGAACGTAAGCCGACTTGTGACGAATAAATAAATGTTAGTTTTTTGATGGAGCAGGGGATACAGGAACTCCAGCACGTCAGGTCACTTAGGGACCCAGCCAATCCTTGGCAATTGGTATATCCAGGGAAAGAAAGCATGCCACCTGCTCACTTTGCAAGGATGAGACTAAGATGGGTACCCTGGCTTGCGATGCAATCTGAAGAAGTTAATTGAATTAAAAAGAATGAATAAATGGACCCCTTTACTGAAACCAGAAAATCATGTTTGTGGGATGACTAACCTGCCCCTGCTATATAGCAATGTGTGACTTCTTCACTCCAAGAGCATCCCTAGTGATTCAGTTGCCTACCATCTATATGTAAATAAAGGAGCCTCCTCCCACCCAGTCGTCTTCAGGACCAGAAAACTCAGGAATTTTAATTGGGATCCAGCCGGCGCAGGTTGTCAGAGCCGCCCACGGTCTCCAAACTAAATATTATGAAAGTTAGAATGGAGGAAGATCAAGCATGAGATTGCTTGTAATTCTCGTTCTTGCCAGCATGGACCTAGTATGTCCCTTATCTGGGGAGCATGAATTGATGTTGTTTTTGGAGCAAGCAAGGAGGTGGATTAGGGGCTTGCCCCATGCATTGGTTTGGTAGTTCTGAGAAAGGAATATGTTTAAAACAAAAAATGTAGGGATAAATTAGAATAAAATTTCCTTGGAGCTGCATGCTCCACTTTGTCAAACTTTGTTGAAAGTGCGGTGGAAATCCTGTTCCTGCGGGTAACTAATTTCCACCGCACTTCCGAAGAAGTAATGCCAATCGAGCAGGATAAGGGCCGAGCAACTTACAGGCCTGTGTTTGAGCTGGAAGTGCTTCATACTGACAATAGATCCCAATCTCTAATACTGACATGACTTTCTTTGAGGGAAGGCCACTCCCAACACCCCAAGGCAGTGAAGTTTTTCCCTTGAGAGATTCTTGTTGACTGTAGCGCAGGTTAGGGTTTGATGTGGTGCATCTCAGAAAGGTTCAGGCCCATGATTGTCTAATGCAATAAGTTTTGGATCTGTGCCGGGGGATTAGGAAGGGACTGGTGGGGTGGGGTGGGGAGGTGGGTGTGGTTGTTGAAATTAAATAGAGGTCAGATGATTTCCTACTGGGTTCGGAGGTGAGATCACAGGGTGAATTAACCTTTCCTGAGCTCATACCCTAACGCGGAGTTTTCCTGAGACCCTTATTGTCACTGGCATTGGTGTGGAATAGTCACTCACTCTTGTTGCAAGTGAATGTAGAAGGACAGAATGAAAATGGAAGAATCAAAATGCAAAATAACTCGAGAGATTTTATTTTAAGTATCATAGAATCCTACAGCGCAACAGGAGGACATTCAGCCTATCAACTCTACACCAACTTTCTGACAGAGCACCTGACCCAAGCCCTAACCATGTAACCTCACGTATTTACTCTGCTAATCTCTCTACAGATGTTGAGACACTAAGGGGCAATTTAGCAAGGCCAATCCACCTAACGTGTGTATCTTTGGGCTGTGGGAGGAAACCAGAGGAAACCCGCATAGATACAGGGAGAATGTGCAAATGCCATCTGAGAACAGAATTGAATCCAAGTTTCTGACACTGTGTTGCACCAGAGCTAACCATTGTGCCACCGTACCATCCATTTTAACTTGACAATGTATTTTTAAATAACCTAAATGCAGGGCTAGTTGGTCATGGACATTTTTGAGAGGAATGGGTATCACCATAGAATCCCTACAGTGCAGAAGGAGGCCATTCAACTCATCGAGCCTACACCAACAACAATCCCACCCAGGCCCTATCCCCATAACCCCATGGATTTATCATGCTAATCTCCCTGACACTAGCACAGCCAATCCACCTAACTGGCACAAATCTTTGGAGTGTGGGAGGAAACTTGAGCACCCAGAGGAAACCCACGCAGACACAGGGACAACATAAGAACATAAGAAAAAGGAGCAGGAGTAGGCCATCTAATCCCTCGAGCCTGCCCTGCCATTCAATAAGATCATGGCTGATCTGAAAGTGGTTCAGTTCCACTTTCCTGCCTGCTCCCCATAACCCTTAATTCCCTTATTGATCAGAAATCTATCTACCTGTGACTTCAACACATTTAACGAGGTAGCCTCCACTGCTTCAATAGGCAGAGGATTCCAAAGATTCACTACCCTTTGAGAGAAGAAGTTCCTCCTCAACTCTGTTCTAAATTGACTCCCCCTTATTTTGAGGCTGTGCCCTCTAGTTCTTGTTTCCTTTCTAAGTGGAAATAATCTCTCTGCCTCTACCCTGTCTAGCCCCTTCATTATCTTATATGTCTCTATAAGATCTCCCCTCAACCTTCTGAACCCCGACAAGTACAGGCCCAATCTACTCAATCTCTCCTCATAAGCTAACCCCTCATCTCTGGTATCAACCTGGTGAAACTTCCCTGCGCTCCCTCCAAGGCCAATATATCCTTTCGCAAATAAGGGGACCAAAATTGCACACAGTACTCTAGTTGCAGCCTCACCAGTACCTTGTACAATTGCAGCAAGACCTCCCTGCTTTTATACTCCAACCCCCTCGCGATAAAGGCCAACATTCCATTCGCCTTCTTGATCACCTGCTGCACCTGCAAACTGAGTTTTTGCGATTCATGAACAAGGACCCCCAGGTCCCTCTGCACAGTAGTGTGTTGTAATTTTTCATAATTTAAATAATAGTCCATTTTACTATTATTCCTTCCAAAGTGGATAACCTCACACTTGCCAATGTTATACTCTATTTTCCAGATCCTCGCCCACTCACTTAGCCTATCTAAATCTCTCTGCACACTTTCTGCATGCTCCACGCAATTTGCTTTCCCACTCATCTTCATGTCATCAGCAAACTTTGTTACCCTACACTTGGTCCCCTCCTCCAGATCGTCTATGTATATGGTAAACAGTTGAGGCCTGCGGCACAGCACTAGTCACCAACTGCCAACTGGAAAAGCGTCTATTTATTCCAACTCTCTGCTTTCTGTTAGCCAATCCTCAATCCACACTAACACTTTACCCCCAATTCTGTGTACCTTCATCTTTTGCAGCAACCTTTTGTGAGACAGCTTATCGAATGCCTTCTGGAAATCTAAAAACACCACATCCACCGGTTACCCTCTGTCAACCGCACTCATTACATCTTCATAAAAATCCTGTAAATTCATCAAACACGCCTTCCCCTTCACGAATCCATGCTGCGTCTGCTTGATCGAACCATTCTTTTCCAGGTGTCCTGCTATTTCTTCTTTAATTATGGATTCCAGCGTTTTCCTAACTACGGACGTTAAGCTAACCGGCCTGTAGAACATGCAAACTCCACCCAGACAATCGCACAAGCCGGAATCGAACTCGGGTCCCTGGTGCTGTGAGGCAGCAGTGCTATAACCACTGTGCCACCGCAAGATGCAAAAAATAAATGGTAATATAACTCTTGTCACATTTACCAGAGGGAGACAATAGTATCTAAGGTAAATATTCTGCTGCTGCCACACTGGAAGAGTATTGTGAATCCTTCCCAGTCCATGAATCTGTTCAGTATGAAGCTTCATCCATTCACACTGGCAGCAATTTGCAGTGCTTATCAGTTGGCTTCACTGATTATTTTCCTGGTTTTGGAGCTCAGTTCCTCAGGCCAGACTGACATCTTATAAAGCCATCATTTAGTGATTTGATATGCTTGCCGTTTTTGGGTTTCTGGTTTATTCAAACTTATCTTAGAGAAAATAAAAACAAAGCTCCTTTGCTGGCATTTAATAATGAGTTCCAAGTAATCTTTTAACTTGCCTAGACAGCTTAATTTTGTTTATTAATACGTTTCAAGCTTGTTGCGTTCTTCCTCCTCTTCATCTCCCATTGCATAGATCTGTTTTCCTTTTATAACTGTTTCTCTGATGCTCCTCCAATAGGGCCACTGGGGAGCCAATTTCTGTTGTCTTTGCAGACAATGCTGTTTCGTGGCCTGACTGAGAAATTATAATGCAAACTTTTTCAGGGATGTTGGTTTTCTGTTTCGGCACTGTAGCTGTCACTTTAATTTTCCTCCTCCTATATTGACCCAGCTAAGAACACTGATGAACCTTCAGGGAGTAAGAGCTGCTTTGGGGTAGAAACAATGGTTTCCTCTGCCTGCGGTGCTCTGCTTTGAATACAACTTTGGCAGAATTCCTTCCTGTTTAGACCAAATACATCCTTCATCCCTCCACTCTCCCCTACCCCATCAGTGTAAAATAGAGACAGGTTTTAATAGGGTCTGTGCATCCATAACACAATGAGCTGCCTGGAACAGTTCAGGCTGTTTTGGTCACTAGCGTTAAACATTGCAATATTTGTGTGAGCGTGAGGCAGGCAGCTAAGTACATTTGAATTATTCAATGTGACAGATGCTCATAAACTGATGCTTTCAGTTGCTGCAGTTTTACAAGGACTCTGGTAACACTGCAGTGGATTGGTACAGCAATGCACGTCAAGAGGTTTTACGGCATCAAATGTTAGCTCACAAAGTAAATGTGGCAGAGAACATATCCTCTTTACTGCCTCCAGTGTCACTGCCAAAACTAATACTGTGGTGCACAGCTGTTACCAAGAGCCAAGGTAGCAACTCTTGCTTTACACAGGCACACTGGTTCGCACTGCTGCCTCACAGTGCCAGGGACCCGGGTTTGATTCCCAGTTCGGGTCACTGTCTGTGCTGAGCCTGCACATTCTCTCCTCACAAGTGGGCTTACATTAACACCACAATTAAGTTACTGTGAAAATCCTCCTAGTTGCTGCACTACAGTGTTTGTTCGGTACGCTGAGGGAGAATTTAGCATGGCCAATGAACCTAATCAGCACATTGTTCGGACTGTGGGAGGAAACTGTGTGGGTTTCCTCCGGGTGCTCCGGTTTCCTCCCACAGTCCGAACGATGTGCTGGTTAAGTTCGTTGGCCATGCTAAATTCTCCCTCAGGGTACCCGAACAAACACTGGAGTGCGGCAACAAGGAGGATTTTCACAGTAACTTAATTGTAGTGTTAATGTAAGCCTACTTGTGACACTAATAAATAAATAAATAAGAATGAGCTATTTCCAAAGGGAGATTCACATATCGATATGACATGGTGATCTGCTGGCGTTTTTGCCACCAGTCCCTTGGAAGGAGCCTGAGGCGGACAGCTTTAAGGCCACAATGACTTTGATGGCTACTGGCAGGGCAAGGCAGCCTCCTGGCCTTTGGTGACAAAGTAAGAAATCTCACAACACCAGGTTAAGGTCCAACAGGTTTACTTGATAGTAAATGCCACAAGTTTTCAGAACGCTGCTCCTTTGTCAGGTGAGTTCTCTCCACTCACTTGACAAAGGAGACGGTCCAGAGAAGGTTCACAAGAATGATTCCAGGCATGTAAAGCTTAACATCTGAGGATTCTTGGTCTGTTTTGATGGAGTTTAGAAGGGGGGATCTCATTAAAGCTTCCAGAATAATAAAAAGCTTGGATGGAGTGAACATGGGGAAGATTAGTAGGAGAGTTTAGAATCTGAGGGCACAGTCTCAGAGTAAAGGGATAACCCTTTAGATGAGGAGGAATTTCTTCAGTCAGAGGGTGGTGAATGTGTGGAATTCCTTGCCATAGAAGGCTGTGGAGGCCAAATCATTGAGTGTATTTAAGACAGAGATAGATAGATTCTTGGTTGGTAAGGAGGTCAAAGGTTACAAGGAAAGGTGGGAGAATGAGGTTGAGAAACTTATCAGCAATGATTGAATGGCAGAGCAGACTAGATGGACCAAATGGCCTAATTCTACTCCAATATCTTATGGTCTTATGGAAACCCAAGAATCGTGTGCTCATTGCCAGCTTATGCTTTCCTTATGCTCAGCTGATTGTCCAGTTGTCCTTGGCTGCCTTTCCATCATGATGCCAGAAGAATGATGATCCCTTGCACTGCCCCAGTGCTGACTGTCCATTCTCCCTGTCACCTACATAGTGCCAAGAGCACCTGGCTTCCAATAGTTGAATCCTCCCCGGCACTGTCGAAACCTTTATGTCTCTGGAGTAATTCCATGTAGCAGCTATGACTGCCTCCTCTGTAAGCTTCTCCCTTAATTTGGTTTGCCCCAGCAGTGTATGCAGCCCCTCCCCTGAGTGAAACACTCTTTTTTTTTATTGAATTTAAATTTTCACCATCTGCCATGCTGGGATTCGAACCTGAGTCCTCAGACCATTCTCAGGATTGCGAGGCCAACGATGGTACCACCACGCCACCAGCTCCCCGAAGGGGCAGCATCCTGAAACACTCAACTCCTCTCATTAGCAATCTCTTAATGAGCACTTCAAGCCCCTTAATTATCTTTAACTGAGGATCAGGGAGGATCGGAATCCCGTCAACCTCCACCTGGACATGCCAGCCAGCACCGAGATTTACTGGTCCCATCTGCCTCCATTCCCATCCCTGAAAATTCGGTCTACATTCTGCACCACATTTACCCCTTCCCTGACCCGTTCCTTCTCAGCCCGGTGAGGTGTGTTGGCAGGGAGGACAGGGCGTGGTGGAGGGAAAGGAGATAATTATCTTCAAAAATCTGGAAAACCAGAAATGAAGGAATATCCTTCGCGAGGGTAATTTAAGATAGGCAATAAATGCTGGCTTCATAGCCCTTATCCTACGGACAGATATAAAACGTGTAAAAGTAGAAATGAGAGAAATTATCAGAAATATTAGAGAAAATTGTGCCCTTTTGACTACCAGTGTGTCATCATGCTTTCATGAAGCATAGACACAATACAGGATTATAATATTTTAGATTCCATTCTCTGACCTGTGTAAGCACAGGTTTCCATTGAATGCATTACATTGCAAATTTACCATTACAATTCTCGTCAAACGTTAATTTGACCTTTTTAAAAGTGATTTTCTCCGCACACTCTTCACCTCCTTGTAGACATCATTTCCTGTTGTATGAGTGACTTGATTCAGAGGCCCCTGTTGATGATGGTCTATAGCCAATCAAAGAGAGCAGTGTGAGTTAATTTGCCCTCTGATTTTCCCATCTTCTGTCATTGTGGAAAGCGTCTCATGTCTATCAGCTCCCTTTCCCGATGGCCCAGCTGAGAGTGTGAAATCAATGTCTGAGCAAATTGCAGGAAACAAGCCCGGCCTCCTGCCAATACTTGCTTTTAATACGCAGCCAAAGCAGCACCGCTGGGCCCACCAATAAAACTGTTTTTAATTCTTTGAAATATCCAAATCAGCGCAGGGGTGACATGTAACTCCTTTTATGGCAGACACTTCCCCCAGCGGTCCTCAAAGGGTTGATTGATTGACATTTGGTGCTCCTTTTGAAAACAGTGTTTTACGCAGATGGTATACAAAGCCATTCTCTCAACCCTAATTACCACTGGAACCATTAAGACAAGCTCAAACAAACCCTGCTGTGCAATGAATGTGGAATAAAGTAAAAACGACTGCTTTCGTTCCTTGTGAATTATATACAGAGCTGATCAGACCCTCAGATCGACAGAGGAGTTTGTGTTGCTTGTGTCATGTAACCCTTGCCAGAGTGTGATTACAAAAATATCTGCAGCGCAGTGGATGTATTTGTTTGAAGTTGTGTGCCACTTGAGGTCATTGTCTGTTAAACATTGAAGAACTATCTCCCAGATCTTCCAAATGCTTATTTTGAAATAAGAATGGAAAGTGCTGGAGAAACTCAGCAGGTCTGGCAGTATCCATGGAGGGAGAAAAACAGAGTTAAAGTTTCAAGTCTGTACTCCTCTCCTTAATTGACTCAGAATTGTCTCGCTCGCTCTACAGATGCCTCCAGACTTGTTTGGTGGGATTTTATGAAAAGTAAAGTTTATTTATTAGTCACAAGCAAGGTTTACATTAACACTGCAATGAAGTTACTGTGAAATTCCCCTTGTTGCTGCATTCCAGCACCTGTTCGGGTACACTGAAGGAGAATTTAGTATGGCCAATGTATCTAATCGGCACGTCCTTCAGACTATGGAAGGAAACCAGAGCACATGGAGGAAATCCATGCAGACACTGGGAGAAGGTACAATCTCCACACAGGTTGTGACCCAAGCCAGGAATTGAACCAGGATCCCTGGTGCTGTGAGGCAGCAGTGCTAACCACTGTGCCACCATGCCGCCCATAACCTTGCTTGTCCCAAAAAATCCCACCCAAAATCAACAGACCTTTCCATGGTCCGCCCACCCCCTTTCCTGCTCCAATTCCCGTGACTGGCAGGCCAATAAAATTCCGCACATGGAGATTTTGTTTAGCACTTCCTGGTTTGATTTTATGTATATCTGTAGTGTTTTGCTTTTATACAAATGTACACTGCCTGTCTATTTGTTTCTTCAAGTGGGGCGGCACGGTGGCACAGTGATTAGCACTGCTGTCTCATAGCACCACGGACCTGGGTTCGGTTCCCAGCTTCGATCACCGTCTGTGTGGAGTTTGCACATTCTCCTTGTGTCTGCGCGGGTTTCCTCTGGGTGGTCCGGTTTCCTCCCACAGTCCAAAGATGTGTATTTTAGGTTGATTGGCCATGCTAAATTGTCACTTAGTCTCAGGGGGGGCAAGCAGAGTAAATATGTGGGGTTACAGGGATAGGGGCTGGATGGGATTGAGGTTGATGCAAACTCGATGGGCTGAATGGCCTCCTTGTGCACTGTAAGGATTCTATGATTCAGTAGCAGATTTATACAACATAACTGCTTCAATGAACAATACTTCAATATTTCTTCAGAATGCAATGACAGAAAGTGCAAGAGATAGATTTTCAATTTGCCATCCAGGTATCACGCAGGTGTAGCAGATTCCCCCACCTATTGCAGTGTGGCTATTGTCCCTTTAAGGGCAACATAGCAGGGTAAAGGTCACCTGGCCTAGTTGACCAATCAGGACTCTGAGTAGGGAATCACCCCAAGGGGAGGAGTTCTCCTAGACGGAGTATTTTATTTTTTATTCGTGGGATGTCGCTGGCTGGATTAGCATTTGTTGCCTGTCCCTGGAGTCAATTAAGAGTCAATCGCGTTGCTGTGGGTTTGAAATCACATGGAGGCCAGACCAGGTAAGGATGGCAGATTTCCTTCCCTAAAATACATTCGTGAAACAGATGGGTTTCTTCAACAATCAACAATAGTTTCATGATCAACATTAGACTTTTAATTCCAGAATTTTATTGCATTCAAATTTCACCTGCCATGGTTGGATTCGAACCCAGATCTCCAGAGGATTATCCTGGGTCTCTGGATGGACAACACAATGGCACAGTGCTTAGCACTGCTGCCTCACGGCGCCAGGGACCCAGGTTCAGTTTTGGCTTTGAGTGACTGCCTGTGTGGAGTTTGCATGTTTTCCCTGGGCCTGCGTGGGTTTCCTCCGGGTAATCTGGTTTCCTCCCACAGTCCAAAGATCTTAGAACCATTGATCCATAGAATCCTACAGTGCAAAAGGAGGCCATTCGGCCCATCGAGTCTGCACCGACCACAATCCCAACCAAATCCTATCCCCATTACCTCAAGCAATTATCCTAGTTAGCCTCCCTGACACTAAGGGACAATTTACCATGGCCAGCACATTTTTTGGACTGTGAGAGGAAACCAGAGCACCCAGAGGAAATCCACGATGTGTGAGCTAGATGGATTGGCCATACTAAATTGCCCCTTAGTGTTAGGGGGATTAGCAGGGTAAATGAATGGGTTATGGGATTAGGGCCTGAGTGGGATTGTTGTTGGTGCAGACCCGATGGGCCAAATGATCTCCTTCTGCACTGTAGGATTCTAAGATTATTACTCCAGTGACAATATCAATACACCACTGCCTCTCCTATTTAGTAAAAAGTCTAGAGCAGACTGCAAATGTGCTGCTCTTGAAAATCACTAAATAAATCCCTTTATGTTCACTAATGAAACCTCTGAAAATGCATCATCACATGCAGAAAAGGGCATATTCTCATTTCCATTGTCCTTTTGGTAATGGTAACTTCCACAATGTTTGAGGAAGGCACATGCGTTAAGCAAAAAAAAATCATCGTAGTTCCAATTGCGACCAGAAAATATGAATGCCCTCCAATCGAGTGGCAATGTTTCATTGTAATGCCCCTTCAAAACCACCCCTTCAGTTGGGTCTTGTTTACAGCCCTGCTGGCAAAATCATGGCTATGTTGACAGCAGCCCAGGAAAGTAAATAAGATATCATTCAAGCCGTTTCTCCTGTCTTATGATGGTAAGAAAATGGCAGTCACTATATGAAAGTGAATTCATATTGGAGTATACAACACTCATTTTAATATCAACAAATGCAACTTCATCAATCAGGAAGGGAAAGCAACTTTCTCTAACAGCATCACACACGTTATTTGCTACCTTGATATATAACTGTTTGATTTGTTCTGTTTGTATTTAATTCATAAATCATAGAATTCTACAGTAGAGGAGGAAGTCATTCAGCCCATCGAGTCTGCACTGACCACAATTCCACCCAGGTGCTATTCCCATAACCCCATGCAGTTATCCCGCTAATCCCCCGATACTAAGGAGCAATTTAGCACGGCCAATCCACCTAATCCACACATCTTTGGACTGTGGGAGGAAGCCGGAACATCCGGTATTGTGGCAACATTATTTCTAAGTACAGCCCAGAGTGTTGAAAATCCTTCTTATTTAAGGATGTTACATCTATTTTCACCGTGCGTCCCTCACTGAAACTGTGAGAGGGCAATGAGATTGGTGATTCTGCAAGGCAGAGGAACATTACAAGATCATTCTTTCCCAAGGCGCAAAAATAACCATGATAACGGTCAGAATAATAAAATTGATAAAATGGCCCCGGGAAAGTGTAGCCCTCAAATTCAAAGCCTTGTTTGAGCAGCATTGCTATGCTGCTGTTGTGAAACCTTTGAGCTGACCCGATAGAAGTCACAGTGTGTGTCACTGAGGAGCCTCTTTGTAAACTCCATTAATAGAGTTCTTCCAGGCCGGGTACCTTTGCAGTCATCTGCAGTGTGGAGATCCTGTATCTCCTCTGAAAGAGGCTTTATGATCTGACACTTCTTTCAAACACTGCCAGATAATGCAGGAGCCATGAATGTGCTGCTAACTCTCTTTGATGATATGAGAATGATGGTACAGACTGAGGAGAGCACAGCCGCTCCGCCTGCCTTCTAATCCATTTGATATTAAAATGGAAGCGGTTCATGACTTAAGTCAAAATGTTGACGCAGTTAGGTTATTTTTTTAAAGCAATTTTCTTGCTGTGCGCCTATTCTACTAAAGGCACTGGTGTATGGTTTCCACTGATACTGACAGCCCTGAACCAAATGTTTACTCATCATGCATGAGCTGTGACAACCAATATCACAGCCAAAGCTGATCCTGTGTTTTCTTACTGTTCAGACATCTGTACCTTTCAAAGGCACTTAATTGTGATCAGGTAGGAGAACCCTAACTGATGGTTTTCTTCCTTCCTCTCTCCCACTTACTGCTCCTCTCAACATACTGTCACTTCTCTTATTGATTCATGGGCATTGCTGGCAGTGCCAGCATTTATTGCCCCCTCCTAATTGTTTTGAGAAGGTTGTAGTGCACCATTATCTTGAATCATTGCAATCCATGTGGTGGAGGTACACCCACTGTGCATTCCAGCATTTAAATCTACTAATAAACAGTGACAAAATCCTAAAACAGGATGAACATGGAGATGAACTTGCGGGTGGGGGTGTACACCTGCTACCCTCGATAAAAGCCAATTACTGCGAATGCTGAAATCTGAACCCAAAAGGGAAAATGCTGGAAAATCCCCCTGCTGATCCTTTGTCATCTGGACTCGAAACGTCAGCTCATTTCTCTCCTTACAGATACTGCCAGGCCTGCCGAGATTTTCCAGCATTTTATCTTTTGGTGCCTGCGACCCTTGTTCTTCTAGATGGTAGAGATTGGGAGTTTGCTGGTATCTATTGCAGGAGTATATGCTACACACTGCAATCTATGGTGGATCTTTGGTGGAGGGATGTTTCAGCTGCTTTGATGCGGACGGTGTTGAACTTTTTGAGTGCTGTTGGACTCATCCAGACAAATGGGGAAACTTCCATCATGCTCCTGACTTGTGATGGTATAAAGGCTTTGGGGAGTCAGTAGGCGTTACAGAATTGCTCTTGTAGTCACAGTATTTATGTAGTTGCAGCATGTCAATTTCTGGTCAATGGTGAGCCTCAGGATATTGATAGTGGGTGATTCAGCAATGATAATGCTGTTGAATGTCAAAGGGAGATGATTAGGTTTTCTCTTGTTGGACATGCATTTCATGGCACGTATGATAAGTGTCTAACCCCAAGTGTTGTCCACATCTTGAAGTCATGACTGCTTCATTATTAGAGGAGTTGTTAATGCAGCTGAACACTGCACAATCATTAGCAAACATCTTTATTTTTGATCTCATGATGGATTGCAATGATTCTTCATTGAAGAAGCAGCTGAAGATGTTTGGGCCTAGGACACTACCCTAGGGAACTCCTGCATCAATGTCCTAAGGTTGAGATGATTGACCTCCAACAACCTTCCTTCCTATGTCACTTATGATTGCAAGCAGTGGAGAATTTCCCCCTGGCTTCCTATTGATTTAATGCCACACTCTGTCAAATGCTGCCTCGATGACAAGGGCAACCACTCTCACATCAACTCATGTAATTCAGCTCTTTGATCCATGTTTGAATCAAGATTCATAGAATCATAGAATCCCTACAGTGCAGAAGGAGGCCATTTGGCCATTGAACCTGCACTGACAGCAATCCCACCCAGTCCCTCCCTATCCCTGTAACCCCACCCTGCTAATCCCCCTGACATCTTGGGATATTAAGGGGTAATTTAGCAGAGTCAATCAACTTACACTACACATCTTTCGACTGTGGGAGGAATCTGGAGTACTCGGAGGAAATCCACACAGACACAGGGAGAGTGTGCAAACTCCACATACACAGTCGTTCGAGGCCGGAATCGAACCTGGGTCCCTGGCGCTGTGAGACATCAGTACTAATCACTCTGCCACTGTGCTCTACTGAGTTCTTGGGCAGAGCAGTTGGAGGAGAGCATGTTTGGGGAGTGTGGGGTCCTTATTTACGCTGACTGCTTTTCTCAGGCTGCCGGAAGTGTAGACAGAGTAATTGGATGGGAGGTTGATTTGCGTGATGGACTGGGCTACAGTCACAATGATTTCTAGTATCTTGTGGTCTTGGTCGGAGCAGGATCTGTATCAAGCTGTAATACAACCAGAAAGGATGAAAGACTGTAAAGTGCCCAGTTAAAAGATGAAGCACTGTTACTCGAATTTGGGCTGCACTTCAGTGACACACTGCAGCGGGCCAAGGACAGAAAGGCCAGATCGGAACATGGTAACCACTCCCTTTGGCTTTCTATCATGGAGTGCCTTTGGTCACCTCATTTATCCTGCCTTCCACCCTGTCACAGCCCTTCTCCTTTGTTCACCAACATCACCCCCCACCAACAACCCCCCACCCCCCACCCCCTATCATTTTCGTTTGCTGAAAACTGATTACATTCTCGGTGATGATGAAAGGTTCCACACCCAAAATGTTAGCTTTGTTTCTCTCCACAGGTGCTGCCAAATCTGTTGAGTATTTCCAACATCTTGTGCTTGTATCTCCAGAGCATTTGTCCAAGCCTCTGGATTCATATTTCAATGTCACTAATCCCTGTGAACTCGAATATCCAACTCCACTCCTTCATTCAGGCATTGACAAATACAGTGAAGAGCTCAAGCACCACTATAGATCCCTAGGTAACCCCATTGGTCACATCCATCAGTCATAGCATGTGTCGTTTATCTCTCTCTTTTAAAAATTTATTTTAAAGATAAATGTTGCTCGTCAGAAGGTTTCCACTACCCTCCTTTAAATATTGCCACAGGATATTAACCTGAACAGGCAAAGGTGGGGGTGGAGTTTAATGTCTCAACTTGTGCCTCAAAATATAATATATGCCAGCATTAATGACAATGTCGCACTCCCTCAATGCTGCACTCTGAAGAGTCAAGCAGGGATAAAGGTAGCACAATGGTTAGCACTGCTGCCTCACAGCATCAGAGACCCAGGTTCAATTCTGACCTTGAGTGACTGCGTGGAGTTTGCACATTCTCCCTGTGTCTGCATGGGTTTCCTCAGGTACTCCAGTTTCCCCCCACAGTCCAAAGATGTGCGGGTTAGGTTGATCGGCCATGGTAAATTGCCTCTTAGTGTCAGGGGTGATAAGCGGGGATAAGGCCTGGGTGTGATTGTCAGTGTAGACATGATGGACTGGATGGCCTCTTTCTGCATTGTAGGGAATTGATCCTGTGAATTCAGTCCGGAATATCTGGAGTGAGGCTGGAACACTTTTGATTCAGATAAATGTGATTCCTGTGCCAAATGGTCACTTTACCTGACAGGTTTTGGGTGGGGGTGGTATAAAAAGTAAATTATAAAAACCATTATTAAACAGGGCAACAGCCCAGGGAGGATTTGGGATCACCAATGTAGAGTTGGGTTCCTCCACCTAATTCCACACCCACCCCAGGCTGAAGCTGAATTGTAAATATTCCCACCTGCTGCTGTGGTGAGATTTGAAATAATCACTGGGCATCTCTCCACATAATTAATGCTCTCCATACCGGGCAACATCCTGGTAAATCTCTTCTGTACCCTCTCCAAAGCTTCCACGTTCTTCTGGTAGTGTGGCGACCAGAATTGAACACTATATTCCAAGTGCGGCCTAACTAAGTTTCTATAAAGCTGCAACATGACTTGTCAATTTGTAAACTCAATGCCCGGCCAATGAAGGCAAGCATGCCATACGCCTCCTTGACTACCTTCTCCACCTGCATTGCCACTTTCAGTGACCTGTGTGACAGTACACACAAATCTCTTTGCCTATCAATACTCTTTAAGGGTTCTGCCCTTTACACTGAGGCTGTACCCTCAATTCCTAGTCTCTCCTACTAATGGAAACATCTTCCCCATGTTCACTTTACCCAGGCCTTTCATTATTCTGCAAGTTTCAATGAGATCCCCTCCCCATCCTTCTCAGCTCCATTGAGTCCAGATCCAGAGTCCTCAAACGCTCCTCATACGTCAAACTTTTCATTCCTGGGATCATTCTTGTATGATGAAGTTCTCCCCACTCCTCAGCCAGCCGCCCAATTAATAGCACCAATCCCACCTCCAAACCCATCATTGGAGAAGCATTTAATTCCACACAGAGAGTCATTCCTGAGCCACTCTCCATCTCCAAGTAATTGGATTGGCTGCTTGGAGATATGACAGTGTGATAATTCACCGAGACATTGGAGAATGTTGCTTATCCAATTGTCTTCTCAGTTGTTATTAGTGTGCAGCTGGGGAGAAAATAATAGGGTTTCTAAAAATTCTCAAACAAGAAAAAGACAATAAACGCTGTGGGTGAAACTTTCTGTGGTATTGGCAAAGGCTGATGTCAAGTGGGAAAGGTGATGTTGAGTCCACCGATGAAAATGACGGCTTTTTCCACGTCATAATGTGGGTCAGCATGGTGGCACAGTGGTTAGCACTGCTGCCTCACAGCATCAGGGACCTCAGTTCAATTCTGGCCTTGGGTGACTGTCATTGTGAAATTTGCACAATCCCCCCGTGTCTGCGTGGGTTTCCTCTGGATGCCTCTGTTTCCTCCCACACTCCAAAGTTGTACGGGTTAGGTGGATTGGTCAGGCTAAATTGCCCCTTATTGTCAGGGGGACCAGCTAGAGTAAATATGTGGGCTTTCAGGGATAGGGTCTGGTGGGGTTGTGGTCGGTGCAGACTTGGTGAACCAGATGTCCTCCTTCTGCACTGTAGGATTCTATGGGTCTTAGAAGGCAGGCTGGGGCTCCATGGAATATCACTGATAGGCTGAGTCTGATTTGTTTGCCCTGCCATCAAATCAGCGAATCGATGATCCAGGTGCCATTTTTAAAGGTTGTTGCATTGCTTAGCAACCACACCAGGAAATATTCTTCATCCAAGTATGTCCCTGGGATCTCCAGGCATTACACTGGCATTATCCTCTCCCCCTGGACTCACCTCAGAGCTCCCTTTGCAGTTCTGAGACCTGTCATGCTTTGCGATGTACTGACATCGCGCCGCCATAGAGAAATTCTTTGATGTGGGGGTATGGTTCTGTCATTAAGGCCAGGATAATGATATGTTAATATATTTCAACATGGAACAGTGGAAAATGTGGCCCACTGACAGGGGAAAGGGACATTCACTTCCTCCTTTCATTCGACATGAAATGAGACTGTGGTCTTCTCGTCATACTTTTCTGCTTTCACTGCCAAACCCGCCCAACGCAAACGTGAGTGGAAAATCCTGGTAAATATTAAGCACTGAACTGTCAATCTTTCCAGCAGCATGTGTAAATCTATGTGTTTTTTGTGTGATGGTCGTAAATATGATTGGGCAGCACAGTGGCACAGTGGTTAGCACTGCTGCTTCATGGATTCGATTCCCGGCTTGGGTCACCGTCTGTGTGGAACCTACACGTTCTCCTCGTGTCTGCGTGGGGTTCCCCGGGTGCTCTAGTTTCCTCCCACAGTCTGAAAGACGTGCTGGTTAGGTGCATTGAACATGTTAAATTCTCCTCCAGCATACCCAAACAGGCACCAGAATGTGGCGTCTAGAAGATTTTCATAGTAACCTAATTGCAGTGTTAATGTAAGCCTACTTGTGAGACTAATAAATAAACTTTAAAACTTTAAAAACTTTTATGTGTCAGGTCTGTCTGCGATATACTGTGTTGTGAGGAGATAAGACAATGGTGTTCTCACAATGCGAGCTCCGTTCCACTGGTCCAACAATGATTTTCCCAACAGAGGCACACTGCTCATTCACTTGCACTGAACAAATCCCAGCTAATAAAAAAAAAGTCACATCCCAGTTTTGTTTTTTTCCAGGCCACACTTTTAGTTCTGTCAGCCACTTCTGTTTGCCAGCCTGGCCCCCCTCTTCATTCTGCAGCTTTATGTTGTGCCTGGCTGCAGGCTGCAGGTACCATGGACCAGATGGAGCCTATGCTAATAACTGTGCGAATATGAATGCAAGCCAAAGCAAGCGTGACCCTGGGAGCCCTGCCCCCGCCAGGCAGTGTGCATTGCTGCCGTGTGAACCAGACACAATTTACATTCATTGAAATCTTTAACAATAGCTGTAATTAGGTTACACAGATGTACGCATTACGAGCCAAAGCCTCCTTTGTGCTTTACCAGTTAATTTTAGTATTTATCATTATAGCGATGGTCTAATTTATTAAATTGCACACCAGCTTCAAATAAAATAAACACGGCACGATTAAGAGTTAATTTGACCTGATGTCTTAGACTGTGCTGGTTCTCCCTGACTTAGTAATCAGCCTTTGAAAACAAGATAAAAAGTGTTTTCAGGCTTAGTGAGGGAGTCAGTATTTATGCACTACACAAATCATTGGGAAAATTAAGTGCATTGTTTAGTAGATGCGGTGTTTATAAAACTCATGCTGTTAGTTTTCAGATATGGTAACTAACAGATAATGTTTCTGCTGACTCAGAAATAACCAAATTATTGCTTAACACTGTATGGGGCCAAAACTTGTCCCATAAGTTTCTTCAGTTGTGAATCCTTGAACTCAGAAGGGAATTCCATTATATTAAATTAGTTTGGGGCGGGGGGGTGCCCCTGTTTTTTGCACTAATTTCTCATTAATCAGGCACAAACCAGAACATAAGAACATAAGAAATAGGAGCAGGAGTAGGCCATCTAGCCCTTCGAGCCTGCCCCGCCATTCAATAAGATCATGGCTGATCTGTCGTGGCTCAGTTCCACATTCCCGCCCTCTCCCCATAACCCTTAATCCCCTCGCTTATCAAAAACCCATCAACCCGCGTCTTAAATATATTTAGCGAGGCAGCCTCCACCACTTCAACGGGCAGAGAATTCCAGAGATTCACCACCCTTTGAGTGAAGAAGTTCCTCCTCAACTTTGTTCTAAACCGCCCCCCCTTTATCTTGAGGCTGTGCCCCCTAGTCCTACTGTCCTTTCTGAGCGGGAAGAGTCTCTCCACCTCTATCCTATCCATCCCATTCATCATCTTATACGTCTCAATGAGATCTCCCCTCATTCTTCTAAACTCTAACGAGTACAAGCCTAGTTTATTCAGCCTCTCCTCATAGCTCAACCCCCTCAACTCCAGTATCAGCCTAGTAAACCTCCTCTGCACTCCCTCCAAGGCCAAAATATCCTTGCGTATGTGCGGCGACCAAAACTGCACACAGTACTCCAGCTGCGGCATCACCAATGCCCTATACAGCCGCAGCAAGACTTCCCTACTTTTATATTCAATCCCCCTCGCTATGAAGGCCAGCATCCCATTCGCCTTCCTGACCACCTGCTGCACCTGCAGGCTGGGTTTTTGCGACTCATGCACAAGGACCCCGAGGTCCCTCTGCACCGTCGCCTGCTGCAGTTTTTTGCCACATAAGTAATAGTCCTTCCTACCATTATTCCTACCAAAGTGGACCACCTCGCACTTGCCAACGTTAAATTCCATTTGCGAGTTCCTGGCCCATTCGCCCAGCCTATCTAGATCCTTCTGCAGACTCTCCACACCCTCCGCGCAATTTGCTGTTCCACCAATCTTGGTGTCATCAGCAAATTTCAACACCATACACTCGGTTCCCTCCTCCAGATCATCTATATAAATGGTAAATAGCTGAGGCCCCAGCACTGACCCCTGGGGCACTCCACTAGTCACCAACTGCCAATCCGAATAGCACCCATTAACCCCCACTCTCTGCCTCCTATTTGACAACCAATCCTCTATCCACGCTAACACCCTACTCCCAACTCCATGTCCCCTTACCTTCTGCAATAACCTCTTGTGAGGTACCTTGTCAAACGCCTTCTGAAAATCAAGAAAGAATCGCCACTTGCACTTTTGTCTGAGGATATCAGCACAATTTCTCGAATGTTTGACTCAGTTTGTTTGTGTGCATGAAGATGTAAGAGAGAGCAGCAGAAGAGTCCAAGACCTTGGCAGACTTGGTACTTAAACTAGTTTGAAATTTAATATACCTGTCATCTTTATGATGCTATGTTATTTAAAATAGAAGAATCGTGCGTGACTACTAATAGAACATAGAACGTAGAATATAGAATGGAGCTGGAACTCTCTATTCCACAAGAAGGATTGAGCCAATGAACTTGTCCTGTTTCTTACAATTTCTGACCTGTTGGTGCCGGAGTGAGGCAACTTCTTGCGAGCTGTCCCCAGAATACCCTATAATTCCATCTTTTATCCTGTTCTTTGCTTTTAAAACTGTCTTCTCCTTTAAACTAGAACCAGAGGCTAAAGGGATAATCTTTTAAAACAGAGATGAAGAGGAATTTCTTCAGCCAGGGGGTAGTGAGTCTGTGGAACTCTTTGCCGCAGAAGGCCGTGGAGGCCAGGTCATAGAGATAGATAGGTTCTTGATTAATAAGGGGATTAGGGGTTATGGGGAAAAGGCAGGAGACTGGGGATGAGAAATATTTCAGCCAGATTGAATGGCAGAGCAGACTTGATGGGCCAAGTGGCCTAATTCTGCTTCTATGCCTTATGGTCTTATGGTTTCAAACTCTCTGATAATGTTTTATTTCAATCTCTTGCAGATTTTGCTCTACACCCTAACTATGACTGTAGTATTCTATTATGCTCCCTCTATGTACTCATTGAACAGTGTGCTTTATCTGTATAGCATACAAGAAACTATATTTTTCACTGTATACCAATACATGTAACAATAATAATTCAAGTCCCAGTGGCACAATGCCTCACAACACCAGGGACACAGGTTCAATTCCAGCCTCGGGTCAAAGTCAGTGTGGAGTTTGCACATTCCCCCCGTGTCTGTACGAGTTTCCTCCAGGTGCTCTGGTTTCCCCCCACAGTCCAAAGATGTGCGATTTAGATTAATTGGCCATGCTAAATTGACCCTAGTGTCAGGGGGATTAGCAGGGCAAATATATGGGGTTATGGGAATGGGGCCTGGGTGGGATTGTGGTTGGTGCAAACTCAATGAGCTGAATGGCTTCCTTCTGCACTGTAGGGATTCTATGATTTGGCTCTACACCTTAGCCATGACTATAACATTATATTACGCCTTCTCCCCTATATACTCTATGAACTGTATGCTTCGTCTGTATAGTGCGTACGAAACAATACTTGTCATTGTATCCCAATACATGTAACAATAATCAATGAAATCAAATCAGAATACATGTTGGTTAAAGTGAGGTGAGATTCAATGAGGGTGGCAGCCATTGGTTTACTAGAACAAATATGAATAAACGTTAAGATTTATACAGAATTACATTTTTGTGAGTTTGGTTTTAAATTCCCTCTTTTTGTATTCCACTTCCTTGCTTTTCTTAACTTCCAGGTTAAACGTTTTCCAGAAGCCACTTTTCCTTTGAGGATGCAGAAAGGCAATATATGGGTCGTGCCTTGGCTCTTGATCATTCAACTCCTGACAACAAACCGGTGAGGGAATTATAATTCTTTGTACAGCTCTGTGTTCTTCTGACCCTCAACAGTGTGTGTTCTTGATCAAGGTTTCCTCCCACAGTCTGGTTAAATGCATTGTCCATGCTAAATTCTCCTTTAGTGCACCCAAACAGGTGTGGGAGTGTGGTGACTAGGGGATTTTCACAGTAACTTCATTGTAGTGTTAACATAGACCTACTTGTGGCACTAAGAAATAAACTTAAATTTAAAGATATTTTAGAGTTAGGACCTTGATATGCCAGGCTATGGCCTTGCATTAAAGATTCTGCAATAGTTTATCGGGAATATGCCCTTTATTGTAAGTGTGTATGGACTCACTCTGCTAGGAATTACCCCATCCGAGCCTCGAGTGGGACCGATAATGGCTCCGCAGTGGCGGGACATTTTGTCAGAAAGCATGTATCTTGCTGACTGTTGACCTTTATGGGGGTCTAGACTGAGGTTGAGGCGTGTCCCACAGAACAAAATGAATCAATGTGGCCCTCTTGCAAATGGGTGCCATTGGCTGGGGCATCATTTTATTCCTGGGATGGAAACCCAGCACCCCCTTCCCTGGCATGGCTATTTCACCAAACCTTCACACAAGTTCACAACTTCAGGTAACCGAGGTGCAAGTCCCGAGTGCATGGGTGCCTGCCATTCTCATGATAGTTGAGATATGTGTAGCAATGGTGGAAATCTTTGATAGATGTGTTTGTCATTAACTCTGGAATGAACCTTGTCCCCTGCCACCACACTGTATTTTCAGAGCATGCACCCCTGTTTTATCACTTAAAATATCTGCAAACATTCCAGAGTCAGTAGTTTGTGGTTCCATAAGCCGGATGAGTGTGCACTCCAAATGCACCCAAAATGTCCTGAGGGAGAATGCGCCCCTTGGATCACTCTCTCAGGAAAACCTTGCATTTTGGTCCCTCCTCATCACAAATTTCAAGATTAACTACTTCAAACAAAGACGGTTTTATGTACTTTTCCCCTCAGATACAAGTGATGAATAATTAGGTCCTGCTGCCATCTCGGCAGAAATATTTGTAACATTTTAAACAAACCCTTTAGTCTCAATATGCACAGAGAAAGGGACCAAATTTTGAAAGGTAGTCTGAAGATACTGGTGATAATATGGAATCCTATATGATCAAATAGAATTGAATCCAATCTGTAAACTGTTGGTCATAGAATCCCTACAATGCAGTAGGAGGTCATTTGGCTTATTGAGTCTGCACCGACTCTCTGAAAGAGCCTCTTACCCAGCTCCCCACCCCACCCCTCTACCCTTGTAAACCTGTGCATTTTATTATGGCTTATCCAACTAACCTACATATCTTTGGACACTAAAGGGTCAACTTAGCACAGCCAATCTACCTAACCTTGCACATCATTAGACTGTGGGAGGAAACCAGAGCACTCAGAGGAAACCCACGCAGACATGAGGACAATGTGCAAACTTCACACAGGCAGTCACCCAAAGTGGAATCAATCTTGGATTCCTGGCGCTGTGAGGCACAGTGTTAACCACTGTGCTACTGTGCCACCCAACTAGAGCAGTCGCCATGTTTTTAGGCCAATTATGGCTTTTTTTGTTGATATGTTGGTTGTCACATGGACTGTTTTTGGGGACAATGTAGATTTTATTTAAAGTTCCTCAGCTTTTTATATTAGCATACAGGCAGGAAAATATATATGTATACACAAATAGAAAAAATATACACACGTACTTACATATATACACATCGACACGATTCAAGTTTTACTTTCAATTTATCTACATGCAAAGGAAGAAAAGACTTTTCTAAGTAATTGCTTATACTTAATGTAACTGGTGACAAGACTTGGTGTATTTAAAAGCTCAATAGTCTCTGATGTATTCTATCATATATGATAAGTTCAAAACTTATTACTGGAATTTTCTAATCCTGAACCTTGTTATTTTAAATTTACATTGACCTCTGCTTAGTTTACTGAGAACCTTTAGCTGGTTCCTTGAAATGTTTCAAACTATGAAGTGGCAGCCAGAATACAAATCTGTGCCTTGATAGTTTTACTTGCCAAGACTGTCAGGTATTTGATACTTTTATATGAGGGACTGACTTTGAATCCAGGCAGAAGCAGATCTTTAAAAAAACCAAAAAAATCCCTTCTGGAGATTGAGAAATAGGGTGTGAAACAAGCACTCATGTGGAAGCAGGAAACTGGAAGTGAAATTTTCCTTATTAGTTGGAGATGTCTTCAGCAAACATTAAACAGAGTTCTATCTGAAGGCAATGCCATGGCACAGTGGGTGGCACACTGTGCTCCAGCATGCTGTGCCAAGGAGCTCCAGGTTAACAGATTGGAGACTGCAATGCATCATATGCTGACCTTTGTCTATCTATTAGGGAAGCTGCAGAAGAGAGGCCATTAGGGAGAGCAGAATTGGACAAGACAACCCTGTGCTATTCCTCTGGCCAATTCAGGCAGATGCACAGTAACAACTTGCTGTCATCCACTACTCCTTCAACTGCTGGTAGAGATGTCTGATCCCGAGGGGGACTGAAGAAGAGAGGAAGGCAATGGATGGAATATTCTGGCTGCACTCACCCAAGACCGGAAAATCCCCGCAAGGTCAATGGACATTTGCATGATCTTGTCCTGCCTGCTATGATTGCAATGGCTGGCGGTATGAGAAAATTCCACCCAATGATTCATTTTTCTCTAAAGACACTTTATTCTAAATTGCACAATGATTTCAGTTCCATGTTTAACTTCACAATTGTTTAAAAGTGCAAGCAAGGTATAGAATTTTTTGTGCAGGATCCTAGTTTCATTGCCAAAAATGATTTAACTCAATACAAGGGAAAAATGCATTTCTGTCTTTCTGTTTAATCTATTTCACATCAATTCCTTCTAAATAAAACTGCACTATGGCTAATTTCACTAACCTGAATCTTTATAATGACCAAGGCATTATAAGAGGGAATTGGGGAGGTAAACAGGAAAGAGGTAAATACAGGAGATGGAGGAGGAAGTGGAATGCTGGAAAAGGGCAGGGAAAGGATGGAGAGGAAGAGCAGAAGGAATGAGAGAGAAAGAAGGAGTTAAAGGGGGAAGTGATGTGGAAAGAAGGGGGTCAGTAAACAAGTGCGATTATTTTGGCGGAATGGCAAGCTGGTCAGTTCTCTCAACAGGGATCATGGAGTGGGTGATGAAGTGTGGCACAATGGTTAGCACTGCTGCCTCACAGCACCGAGGACTCAGGTTGAATTCCTGGCTTGAATGAGTGTCTGTGCGGAGTCTGAATGTTCTCCCCGTGTCTGTGTGGATTTCCTCCTGGTGCTCCGGTTTCCTCCCACAGTCTGAAAGATATGCTGAGTTAAGTGCATTGGCCGTGCTAAATTCTCCCTCAGTGTACCCGAACAGGCACTGGACTGTGGTGACTCAGGGATTTTTACAGTAACTTCATTGCAGTGTTAATGTAAGCCTTACTTGTGACACGAATAAAGAAACTTTATCTTACTCAGCTTGGAAGGAGATAGGCTGGGAAGTTGTCTTGTTCAAGGGTAGGTAGGCATGGGCAGTAAGACTTCGCTGCAGGGAGAAAAGGAAGTTTCTCCAAGGAGCATGAGACTTAGTAATGGGGGTGGGGGAGAAGCTGTGATACAGCAAGGAAAAAAGACCATTAACCTCACTTTGTCTCTGCAGGGAGCAGTGGAAACAGACATTGTGTCAGTGAGGAAGAGAGGATATAACCAACACATCTTTTTACCAGCTGGGCTGTCTGCCTGGCACATCCAAATGCAATATCAATGGGTGCAATTCCAATTCCCCACTCAACAACATTGCCACACCCTACCTTCAATCTATCACAGATCATCATCATATCCTCTTGCTCACAATGCTGAAATAAAGTCATCACTAACAAATGATCTGAGCCAGCTTTATCCAATAGGCGAGCACGATGGCACAGTGGTTAGCACCGCTGCTTCGCAGCACCAGGGACCCGGGTTCGATTCCCGGCTTGGGACACTGTTTGTGTGGAGTTTGCACATTCTGGTGTGGATTAGGTGGATCGGCCATGCTAAATTGCCCTTTAGTGTCAGAGGGACTAGCTAGGGTAAACGCATGGGATTATGGGGAGAGGGCCTTGGGTGGGATTGTGGTCAGTGTAGACATGATGGGAATAGACTCCTTCTGCACTGTAGGATCCTCTAATGTTTCACACAAAGTCAACTGATCACATTCTTGCACCCCATGGTTGGTGGAAGATTACTGACTTTTAGTGTTGGTGGGGGGGTGGCCTTACAGGACAACCTTGTGCAACTCTGGGCTGGCTTTGGCCTGCACCACCTCAGCGTTTGCAGCGGCAGGTTGGGTGGGCTGGGTTAACAGGCAATGTCAAGTGCACTATAGGAACAACAATGATGGGAGGATGAAAGCTGTCATCCTGAGAAAGGACAGCAGGCTAGTGCTCCACAACACCACTGTCACCAGGGCTGGTGTCTCAGTAACTCCAGCAATACACTGCAGGGAAGTTTTTGGGGGTGCTGTGACATTCTTCAAGATCACTATCCCACATTGCCACCAGCCCCACCACCCCCCTCCCCCCAACCCCCCAACCTGACCACCACTCCCCACAACACCTCCTCACCTCCAAACATGTCCAAGTTGGGGGGGAGGGGCAGGGAATTAAATTTCACCCAACATATCAACTTTTAAACAGCGTGCAGTCTAATCGGAACGCTGATTGTTGGAAACCTAGTGAATTAACACCTGATCTAAAGAACTCGAGGGCACCATGCTGTTAATATGACTGGGAAATCTGGAGTGTGATGAGGTCAAATTTGTATCCCTGCTTATGTCATGCTTGATTTCTCTGCCTCGAGCTCAGGTTCAATTCCCCAGTCTGGAGACAAAGTAGCTTTTCAAAGATGGCAGTCACTGGTGGAAATTATCAACGTCACCCCATAGCACCCATTCCCACCCACTCCCACTCACCCCCCATTCCAGAAATAGTGATACCATTCTGCTATGTTACATGATAATGGAGTTGTCCACTAATCATGGTAATCGATCTCTGTCAACCAGTCTGCATCAGATTCAAATGTTGAGGGTGAGGAAAACACCAGCCTGAAAGATACGGCAACCAAATATGAATGCTTTTTAAACTGTTTTCCTGAAGACTGAACTGGTCAGCATTTGACTGGGGGCAGCACGGTGGCACAATGGTTAGCACAGCTGCCTCTCAGTGCCAGGTACCCGGGTTCGATTCCCGGTTTGGGTCGCTGTCTGTGTGGAATCTGCATATTCTCCCCGTGTCTGCTTGGGTTTTCTCCGGGTGCTCTGGTTTCCTCCCATAGTCTGAAAGTTGCATTGGTTAGGTGCATTGGCCATGCTAAATTCTCCCACAGTATACCCGAACAGGCACCAGAGTGTGGTGAGTTTTCACAGTAACTTCATTTTTCAGTGTTAATGTAGGCTTACTTGCGACACTAATAAATAAACTTTAAACTTTGATTGCCAGGAGCCGGGTTGGATTAGTTTTCTGATTCGTTTCCTCCACTGGGGCATTTTAACATTGGTGAGACCGGATGTAGTGAGGTCACTCAGGAGCTGTTTTTCACCCAGACATTGTGGCCATGACTCACCTCAGAAAATTCAGCTCCAAGTTTTCAAGGCATTTTGAAATGAGGTAGTTGTGGGCCATTCTTTGATTTTGAATATATGTTACACACATGTGTATCTGTCTGCAGGGGGTGGATGGAATAGATTGCTGGACCGATAGATAGTTGATCACAGAAATGTTTGTCATATGGACTATTTTGTTTACTGGCTAAATCAAGGTACCAACAGCCCAGCAGCTAAAATTGACAAAGATTGAGGCAAAATAAATGGATAAGGAAAGGGCAATAAGGTACCACAGAGCAAAGCGTCTCCCAACATTTCTTAAATATGATCAAAGAATTGTCATCCGCATCTTCTATCTGTACAAAATGGTGTGGCTTCAAGAGTTAAAATAATCAGGTAATACTGTGAAGCAAAAATTGCCATTCATTGCAACTCAGTGCATGACAGGGAAAACATTGTTGTTGGAAGAGATCATGTGGCCCTCTTTCTTTGCTTGTAACTCTTAAATCTCACATGAATTGCTGGACGTGCGTTTGGTGACAAGTCTGCCTCACATTGACTGCGACAGATTGGGGGCAGGTGTGAGAGGTGAGGGGTGAGGAGAAAGTTACTTTCCGCAGAATGCCTGTGTCTTTCACAGTTCCTGCACGTTCTGTGAACACCTTTTTATAGTTGGGCCCTAATGGGCAAAATATTTATAGCTGTGTTATTTATCACCACTTGCCCAGTTGAAGTATTGTGGCACACTGTTGCCTATAAAATAAGTAGAACCTGTGAAAATGTGAGTATGGCCTTCACGACACACAACAACATAGAATTGCTGAGCAGAAACTGATAGCCAAGTTCTGCACACATGAGGATGGCCTCAACGGGGATCTTGGGTTCATGTCACACTATCTGTAACCCCCACGACTTGCCTGGGCTTGCAAAATCTCGCTAACTATCCTGGCTGGAGACAATACACATCTCTTTAACCTGTGCTTAACCCTTTCTCCACTCACATTGTCTGTACCTTTAAGACTTGATTACCTGTAAAGACTCGCATTCCAACCATTATTTTGTAAATTGAGTTTGTGTTTTTATATGCCCTGTTTGTGAACACAAGTCTTCACTCAACTGATGAAGGGGCAGCGCTCTGAAAGCTTGTGGCTTGTGGTACCAAATAAACCTGTTGGACTTTAACCCAGTGTAGTGAGACTTCTTATTCTGATATGACAGCATGAATTGCCCACTTGTTATAGAACCAAACATTACACGTCAGGGACCCAGGTTTGATTCCCAGCTTGAGTCACCGCCTGTGCAGAGTCTGCACATTCTCCCCGAGTCTGCGTGGGTTTTCTCCTGGTGCTCCAGTTTCCTCTCCCAGTCTCAAAGATGTGTTGCTTAGGTGCATTGGCCATGCTAAATTCTCCCTCAGTGTACCCGAATTGGCACCGGAGTATGGTGACTAGGGGATTTTCACAGTAAATTTGTTGCAGTGTTAATCTAAGTCTACTTGTGACACTAATAAATAAACTTTACACTAATTTTCTTCTTGCACCTAGTGATGCACTAAAGCAGACTTTTGTCTGATTTCATAATTAGTTATTCTCGGAGTAGGTTGCCAATCTGTCACCAGTTTGAGGGGCGCCACTCCGCATCAAGCGTGGATGACCAGGAATCCCTCCTGCTTTTACCGCCAGCTGTTGGCATGTTTGGAAGGATCTTGCAGGTTAACACACTCAACCAGTTTGACCGCAACTGTTCGGAACACATCTTCATTGGTGATCAAGACCTGCTGTGGGAGTCAGTTGGTGTGGGGGATGCAATGAAGCCATCGATCACTGTCCGTTATCTGCTTAACTTTGAACTTTTGCGAGTCTGAGCGCATATTAAGTACAACATAAGGATATAATTGCATTAAAATTGTGATGGTTGTGTCAAAGTATTTAATAAAACATCTGTTTCTAGCCTAATAAAGGCTGTTTGATCTGTCCAGTCATACAGGCGGGTGACGCAGAATGTCAGAGCGCACGTAGGAATGTGCTGGCGCACTACTGTAAATTCAAAACTGATGTAAAATCAAAACTGGGTGTTAATTCACAAATGTTGTAAATGATGCTCATCGTAAATCGAATGTTGTAAAGTCTAGGACTGCCTATAGTAGAAACCAAGAGGAGATGGGGTTACTTTGTCCTTCCCTTGGGGTTTTGAGTGTTTGCTGGATGAATCTGGCTGCTTAGCTTTGTCTTGGCAGAGTCACCACTGATTAAACTCCAGCACTTTGCATTTTTAATGTCTTCCCATATCGAAACTCCCTTTTCGAAGTGGATCTTAAGTGTGAAATTCTATGCAACATATCAGGGCAGGTATCAGTGCAATCCAAATCATAACTTTCCAGAAAAGTGGTCAATTTACAATACCTCATCAAGATACAAGACATCAGGGGTGGCATTTTATAGCCTCGCTCTAGTGAGACCGCAAATTCCCACCCAAGGTCAGCAGATGTTTCCTCCATTTCCGCGGTTGGCGCGGTGGTGGAACTCTGGTCCAGGTAGCCATCTTTGGCCAGTGCCTTTCCTTGGGTGGAATTTTCCAGCTATGCTGGCCTCAAAACCGGAAAATCCTGCTTGAGGTCAACAGACCTCTGCATGGTCCTCCCTCTCCCACTGCCCGCTACGATTCCCATGGCGGGTGGGATGGGAAAATTCTGCCCTTGTGTTTTCTTTTAGAAAGGTCTTCTTTAAGCAGCTGAATATGTTTTTGGTTAGCTGGTAGATTTCAGTCAATCTGAAATGGACACTTAGAAATTTATTTAATAGAACTTTATTTTATCTCATCTCGATATGGATCCTGATGTCTGCCCATGCTGGATACTGGGTGAGTTGGCGTAGGTGCAGTGAAAAGGACTGTGCGTAGGAGGCATGGGTTGGCAAGAATTAGCATTAAGTTGGCATAGGAATCAAAAAGGGATATGGGAGTGGGCACAGGAACATAGGTTGGCAAGGAGGGTATGATGGATTATGGGAAGTAGATTCAGGGTACATGACATGAGGGGCATGGGAAGAGTGTGTTGGGTAAGGGGAGGTGAGAGTGTGAGGGATTTTGTGTTTTGAAAACAGTTTGGACACAGTTCAGCAGCCCAGATGCAGACCTTCTGCCCAGCATGTCTCTGCACTCCTCACTACTTTTTGGATCACTGTCTCTGATCTAGCCCAGCGACCCAGCCCCCTCCCCCTAGGACCCAAAATCTGACATTGGATGGCCATTTTTAAAGGCTGGATTAGTGGAGCTGGGAATTCTTGCAATTTTGCACACCTGACTCCTGGACCTTTGGGCCTGATCCTCCCATCCTGACGCACACACTTCGGATGCTCACTTGACCACTGCTGGGAAATGGGGTGGGGGCAGCTGGAGATCGGAGCACTCTGGGGGAGGGGACGAGATCAGGGCTGGCCTGGGGATGCTTGTGATGGCCACAATCGGGCTGTGGGGGTTGGGGAGGACAGCACTGTGGGGACCCCGGGCTGGCCAGCGATCGAGCCGGCCAGCAAATGGGGAGACTGACAGACCGGGGCCACTATGCATGCACAGAGTTTTGGAACTGTCAGACTCCAGCGCAAAGCGGCCTCACCTCCCCATCCCAGAGCGTTTAGTGATATTCACGATTGTGCACTGTAGAGGTCACAGAGTGTGGGAGATTTGGGTCAAAAATTGAACTGAAAAAACAGTCATGACTTGCACCAGTCTTCTTGCTAATTCAGCACTTTTGGGAGAATCATCTCCCCCCTTATTTCTCCCATCTCACAGTCTGTACACAACATCTGTGCAATTCCATTACGAGAGGTGCAAACTTAAAACAACTCCCAAGTATGCCACTAACATACTTCATTCTTTCCTTCAGGAAAAGGAAGCACATAACACGAGACAGCATGTGGTGATTGAAGGAGAGCGCCAACATATCTTGCTGCCACTTGAGAAACAGATGTTACGGAAAAGTGAAGAGGAGTGCAAGGGCTTCTGCCTTTATTCCCACACCACAGTTGATCGACACAGGGTTTTTTTTTAATTTAAAAGGATGAATGTGCAAACTAGCATACTTATTTAACTGTTTACATGCTGTTTGCAAAGAACATTGTATCACCGTCAGTGAACATCCCACTTCTGACCTTATGATGGAAGGGAGGTCATTGATGAAGCATTTGAAGGTGGTTGGACCTAGGACACTATCCTGAGGAACTCCTGCACTAATGTCCAGAGATTGAGATGATTGACATCCAACCAACGCAGCCATCTTCCTTAGTGCCAGGTATGACTCCAACCAGTGTCCAGCTTTCCCTCTGATTCCCCTGAACACCAGTTTAACTGGGGCTCCTTGATGCCACACTTATGATTTCAAAGGCAGCCACTCCCATCTCACCGCTGAAGTTCAACTCTTTAGTCCATGTTTGGACTAAAACTTTAAGGAGGTCAGAAGCTGCCTGGAGCAGGCAGGGCAAAAAAATAAATGTCAGTGAGCAGATTATTTCAGAGTAAATGCTGTTTGATAGCATTGTCAACAACTCCTTTCATTACTGATGATCGAGAGTAGACTGATGGGGTGGTAAGTGACCGGGTTAAATTGTCCTGCTTTTTGTGTACAGGACATACCTGGGCAATCTTCCACATTGATGGGTAGATGCCAATGTTGTAGCTGCACTAGAACAGCTTGGATAAAACAAAGGTGATTTATATAATGCTCCTGAATAAAGTTGATGCAATTGGGTGCTTCTCCGAAGATGCTCTGTATTCATGGCCTTCTATGCACTGCTCTCATCCATTTACTGGTAGCTTCACATATTACCTGTCATTTTGCTCGTTGCTCCTTTATCCACAAGCCCCAAAGGCTGCCCAACAAAGCCATCCTTGTCAGTAGCCATACAAAACCAGGAAGACGAGACTGGCAAAACCTCCAGATGCACCATAGAAAGCATTGTTTTTGGTTGTATCACAGGTTGGTATGGCTGCTGCTCTGCCCAAGACCACAAGGAGCTACAAAGGCTCATGAATGAAGCCCAGATCATCACGCAAACTCGCCTCCCTAACTACATTTCCTGCTGCCTTAGAAAAGCATAATCAAGGACTCCATGCACCCCGGACATACTCTCTTCCACCTTCTGTTGGAAAAAAAATACAAAAGTCTGAAATCACGTACAACAGACTCAAGAACAGCTTCTTCCCTGCTGCCATCAGACTTTTGAATGGACCTATTTATATTACGGTGATCTTTCTCTATATCCCAGCTATGACTGTAACACTACATTCTGCACCTTCTCCTTTCCTTCTGAATGAACAGTAGACTTTTTCTGTATAGTGCACAAGAAACAATACTTTTCACTGTATCCCAATACACGTGACAATAATAAATCAAATCAAACCCCTGTGCAGAAAAAGCGAACTCTCCAAAGTGGTAAGCACAGCAGAAAAAATCGGAAAGCAGGCTGAAATGGGAGAGCTAATCCATCAATATGACTTTAAACAACACTGATGAAGGCGGCCTATCCTGCCAGTTAGCACCACATAGTGCCAAGTGAGTGCTGGGCTGATCAAAAATTTACGACCGGTCCTGCAGGAAGCACACGACCCTAGTTTACATAAATTATCCCACACTTTGAACATTGCCAGCACGCTGTCCTGCCCCCAGTGGAACCTCCTTTCCAAGGCTGGCGGGTACTGCTGTTCCAGCTGAAGATGTGCAGGTGTTTCCTGCCCACCATATTGGCAGCATGGCTTGCCGCGGTGCCTAGTTCACAGGCCCAAAGCTCTGCTTGGAAGCCGAGAGCTTGTGTCACGCTGTGAACCTGCTGCCTGACGAGCTTTCAGGCTGCAGACAGGCATAAATCAAAAGGCATTCTCAATTGAGTTAAGGGGAGACTCGTTCCCAGAATTGATGTGGAGGAGATTAAAGATTAATCATTAAAGTAACTGTTTGTGATATTGTGAGCATTAAGAGATCAGAAAAAAAAAACGGGGGTCTTCTGATTGCCTTTCTCTTTGTGGACCAGGAGCTGGTGAAAGGGAACAGACTGTTCAAAATCCTGTGCGAAAGACAAAATGGTGCCTGATCCAGTCTCCATAAATCAGTCAATGGCAGATTTGCTTGGTTGGACAGAAACCTTCACTGTAATGGTTAGTGACCTTTTAGTTAATTTGGAATTTTAATTAAGGTGGATTTGTCCTTTAAATCATTGTCGGCATGTTAATTTGTCTTTATGGCTCTTGACATTATGGCCAAAGAAAAAGAATAAGCTTCTCGGAAATGAGTAAAGCTTTCCCGACAGCTCTTCCAGCGGCTTGAACCACTGCTTGGCATGTTGTTATAGTGGACAGGCAATGCCAACATGTTCAGTTCCTGACAAACGTATTTCAGTGGGAAAGATATCTCTCACCAAATAATCGTTGGATTTTCTTTTCAGGGCTGGTTTTGGGCAAGAAGGAGCTTGAAGCAATCTGCAACACATTCACTGTGAGTGGAATATTTTGCATTCAACTGCATTTATATTCCCCTTTATCCCATCCCAGCCAAAAAAAAAATAGAATATAGCGCATTGCAATTTGCACTGAGTTACTTACACCAAGGATTGCCAAATATAGGTTAATGTGAATTATTTGTTTTATGTAGAACAATATGAAAAATAAACGCACTTTATTGCCACTTAGTGTTTGATTAATTAGGTCACCAGGCAAACCTGATTTCACAGAATGAGAGATGTAAAGGAAAAATTCAACACTCCCGACAGGGAACAGCATTTGAAGTGAGCGGCTGGTGATAGGGGGAATGGGGGATGGGGGCGGGGGTGGTGGGGGGGGATGCGTGAATCAGCACAGCAGTATTACAGCCCTGTTCATGACTGCTATTTATCCAAGCATCGGGAATGAGGATGAATTAAAGTTACTCTTTGGTCTAATCTGTCTGAGATTCTGTGAATTGATGACATCAAACAAATGCCTACAGTACTAATGGACAAAAACATTGTTTCCCTATTAAAATCTTTTTAGTTCTGAGGCATCATAATGCAACATTACAAAGCATGTCACACAGCAGCATACAGCCCTATCAGACTAATTGCTCACCTCCTGGGATGGACCACAAGTCAGTCAATGTTCATTTGCGTTGCTGCCTTTATGAACAACTACACCAAGGTGCATTTATATGGGCGGGTACGGTGACAGATCAGCCGTGATCTTATTGAATGGCGGGGCAGGCTCGAAGGGCTGGATGGCCTACTCCTGCTCCTATTTCTTATGTTCTTATGTTCTTATGTTTAGCACTGCTGCGTCACAGCGTCAGGGAACTGGGTTCAATTCTGGGCTGTGTGGAGTTTGCACGTTCTCCCCACGTCTGTGTGGTTCCCTCTCACATTCCGCAAGACGTGCTGGTTCGGTGCATTGACCCGAACAGGCTTCCGACTGTGGCGACTAGGGGAATTTCACAGTAACTTCATTGCCATGTTAACGTAAGCCTTACTTGTGACTAATGAATAAACTGCAACTTTATATGGGCGGCACGGTGGCACAGTGATTAACACTGCTGCCTCACAGCACCAGGGACCTGGGTTCAATTCCCAGTTGGGTGACTGTGTGGTGTCTGCATATTCTCCTCATGTCTGCGTGGGTTTCCTCCGGGAGTTCTGGTTTCCTCCCACAGTCTAAAAGATGTGCTGGTTTGATCCACTGGCCATGCTAAATTCTCCCTCAGGTGCCGGAGCATGGTGACAAGGGAATTTTCACAGTAATTTGATTGCACTGTTAATGTAAGCCTACTTGTGACACTAATACTTAAAAAAAAACCTTCTTACCTCCTGAATCAATTCACAGGGATAATATCAAAGATAATTTTAAGATGTAAGGAGACATTAGGGAAGGTGATCCAAAGATTGGTCAGTGAAGTAGGTTTGAAGGAGTGCCTTAAGGCAGAAGGGAGAGATGGAGATATTTAGGCAGTGAGTTGCAGAGGCCAAGGCAGCTGAAGGCGCAGTCACCAAAGGTGAACGAAGATCAGGGATATGCAGGAGACCAGAAGGGAAGGATTGCAGAGATCTTTGAGAGTTCCAGATCAGAAAGATGTCATAGAGGTGGGAAAGGGCCATGGAGAACAACCATTTTAAAAGTGAGCACTACCAGATTGGGAGCAAATATAAATCGACATGTGCAAGGGGATGGGTGAACAGGACTTGGGGCGGATTTGAGTTATAAGCAGTTAATAAATGTGCAGTCTTATAACAATGCACTTTCAGAGATTTCCATTCAATATGACCGTTTTTCACTCTTTATGAAGCTCATAAAGTTAAAGGTATTTTGGCAGAGAATTGGGACAGACACGAATGAGACACAGTATCAACCATCATGATCTGTGCTGCTACCTGGTGAGGTTCTGCACTTGCACAGATCACTCCATTATGCCATATGTTTGATTTGCCATTTGACCCGTGCCTATTATCATTTGAATTTCATACATACCAAGTACCCCGAGGAAACGAAAGCATCATTCAGGTAGCAGTGCACACTGCAGTGTAAATACATAAACATATTTGGCACATAGCCTTAGAAAGCTGTAAAATCCTGCAATATTATTGTCACTGCAAAAATAAATGGCCAGGTATTCTGAAATGATTGTCATTTTAATTTTATCCCTCTACAGTATTCTATCCACTAACTAGCTGCAGTTTCAAAGCAGCTATATTCTTACAGTAATATCAAAGAATCTACAGCTGCTGACATTTTGTTTGGTTAAGCTGAATAGTTTTCCTCAAAACAACATTGATTGAAAATAATTGTGAAAACTAATAATGCAGTTGACAGCTGGCTTAATCTTTGGAATCCTAAATGAACATTAATTGTAGTGAGGCTGACATGTAGCAATGCAAGGAACACTGTCGGCTCAACACCCTCCTTACAGATCTATATTTTACCAGAAAGAGCCGTGAGACTTTGAATTTTGTTCCCCTTTTTGCATAATACATCTGACATAAATTTGCCCAACGCATAGCCAGGAACGTTCAAAGTGCACACTGGAAAAAAAAATCATGTTCTAATCTATTAATTACTTTAGCAATCTGTGAAGCTGTTGCTGAATGTTAAAGTTAATAACCCAAATTTCAATTTTCTCCTTATGCTGTTGCAGTGTCCCTCTCCAACTTGTATCTTTCCAAATACCTACAATAGCTATTCCTATCTTTTGAGTGTAGGTATACAAAGACACTCAGGAGAATGTCCACTTGTCTTGCTGCCCCACTTATGTCTAATAAGCAGGGCAGAAAGCGAGACAAAAATCATGTTGGGAACAGAATTGTCACGTTCTCGCTGAGTGTTCCCCTCCATTGATTTTCGGACAAACCTCGATTTAAACATTCCAAATGAATATATGGAAATTTGGATCAAATTGACAAACTCACCAATGCTGTTTCCAGCTCTGCACACTTTGATCCACTAGTTCTGTGCCCTGTCCACATATCATGACACGAGAATTTGGGAGGCAGACACTACTGGTGCGATTTAAGGAACTTCTTAGCTCCGCTTTGGGTAAAATGCTGGAAAATTTTGTGTGGCATTTTAACTGTATTACTTTGTCATTTTCGCCTCTATTTTGTCCTCTTAAGGGGCTTTTGCCAGTGCACCTTTTTTGTCATTCTGCCAAGAGGAGTCTCAGCAGGGGGAGTGAGCAAACAGAGCTGCAGGGGGATAAAGGAGAAGGAGGCACTCTCAGAGGAATCCTTACCCTTCCAAGAGAGTTTATAGGTCGAGGACAATGTACTTGCAGTTCTCTGAGGAACAATGTATAAGGAAGCTGAACTGCTCTAGGGAGGCTGTCACAGACAACAAGACCAGCAATCAATTGCTACAGCTAACAAAACACTTGAGTCAAAGTCACTGCGGTCCTCAACATTCTTTTTTGCCTCTGGCTTCTTCTTGGGTGCCACAGGGGGATATGTGTAATATCTGTCAGTTCATGCTTCCTTTCAGCATGTTTACTGGAGCAGATACTTTAGAATTACTTTCCCCATAAGCACCCAAAAGCAACAGGATAGGACTTGGAGTTTTGCAAGGTTAGTTTTCAGGTCTAGGCTGTGATTGGTTACTTTGGTTACTCTTTGCCGCAGAAGACTGTGCAGGCCAGGTCATTGAGTGTCTTTAAGATAGAGATAGATAAATTCTTGATTAATAAGAGGATCAGAGGTTATGGGGAAAAGGCAGGAGAATGGGGATGAGAAAAATATCAGTCATGATTGAATGGCGGAGCACACTCGATGGGCCGAGTGGCCTAATTCTGCTCCTTTGTCTTATGGTCTTACTGGCATGTCTGCCTGCGTGAGTCAAAAGGGTTTGCACTCCAATATTGGTGTTTGATCATCAGCAGAGGATTATGGAGGCTTGTGTCCACTTTCTTGTCACCTCTCATGACATCTTTTTGACATTGTAGTCATCCTCATACCTCCTGCAGCCAGTGAGAGATTGGCTTCTCAACAGCAAAGTGTGTACACTTGGTTCCTGACCTTTCTCAGCTCGGGAGTTGAATTGTTCTACAATCAGATTGATGGGTTGATGGATTGAGCAGATCGCTGGAGTCCCCAAGAAATGTTTCAAATGTGTGAAAGGGTCTAATGTCTTCGCGCTATGGAGGTAACACGTAGATGCAATATTGGAGAAGGAAATGCAGGGTGATGATATTGATGATATAGATGATGGAGAGGAAGAGGGCGGGTTCCTGTGGAAGCTTGTAGCCAAAACTAGCAACAATTCATCGAAAGGCATTTCAGCCCAACAATACTTGCTCCCTTGCTTTAAGTTATGTCCGGTATCCTTCAATAAACTGCATTTGCCTAAAGACCAACATTGAAATTCATGTCACCTAATACTGTAGGATCACAAGCTTTTTACAGGAAGATATTCTGCACATAAAGATTTCAAAAAAAGGTTTATCATTTGCTGGCTGCTTTTGAGGGCTGCACGGTGGCACACTAGTAAGCACTGCTGCCTCACAGCACCAGGGGCCCAGGTTCAATTCCAGCCTCAGGTCCCTGTCTGTGTGGAATTTGCACATTATCCCTGTGTCTGCATGGGTTTCCTCCGGATGCTCTGGTTTCCTCCCACAGTCCAAAGATGTGCGGGTTAGGTTGATTGGCCATGCTAAATTGACCCTAGTATCAGGGGGATTAGCAGGGTAAATATGTGGGGTTATAGGAATGGGGCCTGGATAGAATTGTGGTCAGTACAGACTCAATGGGCTGAATGGCCATCTTCTACACTGTAGGGATTCTATTTGGAATTAAAAGTCTAATTATGACAACAAAACCATTGTCGATTGTAAAAAAAATCAATGTGGTTCACTAATATCCTTTAGGGAAGGAAATCTGCTGCCCTTGCCTGGTGGAGCCTATATGTAAGTCCAGATCCACAGCAATGTATCTGACTTTCAAATGCCCTTGGGGATGGGTAATAAATGCTGGTCAGCCAGCAACACCCACATCCCACGTACGAATCAAAAAATGTTGAGACAAAGAAGATTAATTACGAAAGTGCCGTATTTGGGTGGATAGATCCTTCTGATATCCCTGTGGAGGACTGGACACAATATATGGAGTGTTTGGACTATTCTTTTCAGGCCAATGGAATAGAGGAGGAGGGGAAGAGAAAAGCAATCCTCCTAAGTGCATGTGGGACCCAGGCTTACAATTTGATTCACAGTCTCAATGCCGACTATAAGTCATTGAATGAGATTGTTGAATTGGTAAAGTCACATTTCCATCTAAAACCATCGGTCATATTGCTGAGATTTAAACTTAATTTAAGGGGAATGCCCAGGGGTATCTATTGTCAATTATATCACCTAGTTGAAGCAAATTTTGGAGCACGGTAACTTTGAAGTCACTTTGAATTAAGCCACAAGTAAAACAAGAAGATTTGGATTAGGAAATGAATCAACAAAGCTTGAAGCAGAATGTTACAGTTGTGGGGGTAGCCACTCCACTGAATCCTGCAGGTATAGAGAGGCTGAATGTTATTGTGTTTTTTTTTGGTCACAGGAAAGACCATTTAAGGCATCAGTGCAAAGGCAAGTCAAGTTTATCCAGTACTGATTAAGTACAGCGTCACAAGTATATAATGTAGAAGAGGCTGGCACCAATGATTTAGATGGTCACTCCCTGTTTAATGTGAAAATGGGCAAGATAGCCCCCATTACTGTTCCTGGTAAATGGAAAGCCTCTTAAAATGGAAGTAGATACCAGGGTTACTATGATAGATCAACATATGATTTGGTGCTTCAGAGAAGGAGCCTAGCCATCAAATTTAAAGAGCTCTGCAACAAAGTTGACAACATACAGAAGCCATAAAAATAATGGGCACAACAGTACCTGTAAGTTATAGGCAATAGTCTGCCCACTCCCAGTTATAATAATGTCAGGTGAAGGACAAAGCCTTCTGGGCTGCAATTGCCTTAAGGAAATCATGTTAAATTGGACTAAAATTTTCCATGTGCGGGAAGGAGGATTACTCGAACTGAAAAAGAAATATGAGAGTCTTCAGTGATGTATTAGGCAAGATAAAAGACCGGAAGGTGAAGATCTATGTAAATTCAGAGGTAACCCCTTGATTCTTTTTAGGGCAAGACTAGTACCATACGCCTTGTGAGAAAAGGTGGATACTAACGTAAAGAGATTGGAACAACTGGGCATCTTCTACCCAGTACAGTTTGTGGAATGGGCCACACAACACAACACCCATTGTGAGTTGAAGCCAGACAAGACCATCTGCATTTGTGGGGACTACAAGTTAACAGCTGGTCAGGCTGTCAAATTGGATAAATATCCGATCCCAAAGATTGAAGACCTGTATACAAAACTGGCTGGAGATCAACTTCATGTAAAGCTTGATATGAGTCACACATATCAGTGACCAGAGTTAGACAACATTTCTAGAGGTTATATCACACACAAATGTTTGTTCCAGTATATGTGCTTACCCTTTTGTGTTGTTAGCTTGTGCATTTTCCAGAGGACAATGGAAAGTCTGTTGCAAGGGCAACATCCTCAGAGACTGATTTTCAAGCCTGCACAAAAGTGTGATGTTCCTTCAACATTCTTATTTCCAGGGAAGTACCCATCAGTGCTGCAATCTGTAGCCTAGGAAAATCTAATCCTGAACCTAGAATTGAACCCAGGTCCCTGGCCCGGTGGAGCAGCAATGCTAACCACTGTGCTGCTTTTTATTGAATTCAAATCCCATCATCTGCCACAGTGGGATTTGAATCTGGGTTCCAAAAGCATTACCCTGAGTCTCTGGACTATGAGTGCAGTGACAATGCCAGTACGCCACCACTTCCCCCTTCTCTCAACTTCCCCGGAAACTATAAACTCACAGTTCGAAGCTCACTTTTACCTTCATTGCTAAAAAACAATAACATATTTATTTATAGGTAAAGGTTATACAGAGACTTGTAGCCTCACGACTGCAGCCAGCACCCGAGAAGGTTCTGGAACAGAAACCCAAGCCCACCAGGCTATTTCCCACATTCTTCTCCCTGATTGGTTTGCTAGGTCATATGACCCTTACTCTGCAGATAGATCCTTAAAGGGACAATCGCCACAGTCACTGAATTAATCCAGAAGTCCAGGATAATGCTGTGGTGACATGGGTTCAAATTCCATCACAGCAGCAGGTGGTGGAATTTGAATTCAATTAATAAATCTGGAATTGAAAGCTAGTCTTGGTTATCATGGATTGTCACTGGTTTCCTTTAGGGAAGAGAATTCGCAAACATTACTGTAGACTGAGTGGTCACGTGATGACGTGTTGGGGTGCGAGAGTTTTGCCTGAGAGTACAGGAAGAGCACAAGCATGAAGTAGTTGCTCAAATAATGAATAAAGTATTGTTTGTTACAAGTCCTTGTTGTCAGTGTTTGTCAGGATTTCTCCACTTCTACACCCAACTCATCCACGCTACCTGTGACTCCAGACCCACAGAAACGTGGTTGATTGTTAATTGTCCTCTGAAATGGCCCAGCAAGCCATTCAGTTCAAGAGCAACCGTGACTTTCCATGAAAGAAAATATCTGGAATTGAGAATCTACTGATGACCATGAAACCATTGTTGATTGTCGGAGAAACCTATCTGATTCACTAATGCTCTTTAGGGTAGGAAATCTGCCATCCTTACCCGGTCTGGCCTACATGTGACTCCAGAGCCGTAGCAATGTCGTTGATTTTCAACTGCCCTCTGAAATGATACCCATGTCCCATGAATGAATTAAAAAAAATTATGAAAGCGAAAAAAGAACATGTTCTGGCGTTTCAAGTAGAGGAGAATGTCTCATGTTCATTACTGAGTTGATTGAAACAAAGAAGACCTATCTCATACTTTTACTATACTGAGAGAGGAAAGGGTGTATTTCAATCAGGTCATGTCGAATTTCAGAGGATGCTCTAGGATAAGAATTTTATAGAAAGAGGTGCCATTTATTTGAAGAAATAAGAAAGAATTGGACCCATGTTGACAAACATTGATTGTGTAAAACAAATGAGAACACTTCATTGATCACTTGAGCTCTGATAACCCCATAGCAGTACCTGGAAAATCCTTGAATGATGGTCATTATGATGCAGTCTTCTATGTTGTTCTTTTCTCTCCAGTACAGATTGGATCACCGCCTTAGGAATATCTACATCCCAAACCTCTCTGGGCCATAGAATTGTGTACGTTGTAGCCAAGTAAAAAACATGGCTTGCAGTATTCTGCATGCCATCTCCTGACCAATTAATGCAATGAAAGCACTCATTAACACCCAAATAGCTAGGGTCTTCCCATAGCTTGTCTGACGGAAACATAAGCCTCATTGTAAAGGTCCTCAGCTGTTGTGCTTGCAGTTCTTGAGAGTAAGGGTGCGCCTTGTCACCCACCAGATTGACACAGTGGTGAGCACTGCTGCCTCACAGTGCCAGGGACCAGGGTTTGATTCCCAGCTTGGATCACTGTCTGCATGGAGTTTGCACATTCTCCCTGTGCATGTGTGGGTTTCCTCTGGGTGCTCCGGTTTCCTCCCACAGTCCAAAGATGTGCTGGTTAGGTGCATTGGTCATGCTAAGTTCTTCCTCCGTGTACCCGAATAAGCGCTGGAGTGTGGCAACTAGGGGATTTTCACAGTAATTTTATTGCAGTGTGAATGTAAATGTAGTGACGAATAAATAAGCTTTATATGTACTTTATATTTCAGGTTGCATGTTCGCTTTCATTGAAGAATGCATAACAATAAAAAGTTATCATACCAATTGGGGGAATCAGATTTGCCATAAAATTATTTAGCTCTGTAAGTCTGTTGTTTTGTTGTCAAACTAAACTGGATGACTTCCCTTGTTTCTTCTGAAATGACCAGGCTTATATGACACAAATCCCCACCCTTGACTGAGCTGCACATCTGAGGATAATTGTTGTTGGAGAAAGTCATAGTAGGTTCAAGAAGTTTCAAATAATCAGGTATTTAAATCAAAAATAGAATACTAGCAATAAGCGAAATGACCACAGATCAGACTTACAGCTAACAGGGGAATGATCTACATAAAGACACGTATAAATACAGTAAGACATTTAACTAAGTATAAGATTTGAACACGTATTTCTCATTTCAACATCTATTTTGGATTTTTAAAATGTATTCTAGTTGTATGTTAAAGAAATCTGTACACTTTATCCAAAAGCAGATTACAATGAAGCCTAATGGGTGAAGAGGCATATTGAGAAGACCCACATTCTTTAGAATAATGAAACTATAGAATGTGCAAGTTATATCAATGAAAGCTATTAGAAGTAGGGTGTCAGAGTCCACTTATGAATAGGGTTGTTCACACTGACCAAATAAAGCAGGTCTCAGAATGTACATCTGTTTGATTTGGCCACTGATGTAAGCAAGGGTTGGTGGGAACATTAACTTTAACGTTTGTAGATAAGCATCAGGGGTTTTTAGCCAATAGGAGGAGGAACCATCCAGATTCTAGGGACCAATGAAATCCCATGATGTCAAAGGGTAAAATTCAATTGGCTAAAGTATTTTTCAAGTATTAACAATGATTGATTTGTATTGAAAATGACTGGTTTATAACTGACGGAAAGTGGAAAAAGTAAATTTGCGAGGCATTGTAATGTCGGAATGATGTTGGAATACTCAAGCCCTTCTCTTGTAGTAAGGCATTGGACTGTCTTCTCCCATCGATAATTGGTTAATGAAGATACGTCTTTAACCGGGACATTGGCTTTTATGAGTCTTTGTATTGGCTGAAGTTTTTGGCAATACGTAGCCTCCAGAGAACACTGCAACAACCTTGGCATTGCGAGCAGGATAGAATCACGGAAATCTAATGGCAGGATATGTTGAGGAGGGCGGTGGAGGGAGAGTGTATATATTTTAATTTTACCATCCAATTAAGTAAAGGAGTCACATCTCAAGCCATTGGAGCCGTAAGTTGCCTACCTGAACAAGGTTGTGGAAACAGTGTCACTTGTAAAGAAATCGTGATCAAAGCGGGAAAGGTGAGGATGGACTCTCGCAGCTGCTCCATCAGCGGAACTAAGAGGGCCGCGTGACAGACAAAGACGTGAGTTGTTGGCTACACTTAATGTGGAGAACCAGGGACAGACTCCTGACACGCTCCGAGCAGCAGGGCTAAAAGTCGTGCAGCAGGGGAAGCATCAGTAAGGATGAGAGCTGCACGAGAGTGATGGTCAGTCTGGGTGTTAGAGGCCTTCAGTGAGGGACATAAGAGCAGCAAAAGGCCTTCTCTTGTACTAAAGCTTTGGAATACCCAGTGCTCATTCTCCCATCGATCGTTAGTTAATGAAGATAATCTTTAACTGGGATATTGGCTTTTGTGAGTATTTGTATTGGCTGAAACTTTTGGCGATACCTAGCCTCCAAAGAACCCCACAACAACTGTTACCTCCACTGCTGTCTGGGAAATGATTGCAGCTTGCAGGCTGTCATGTAATAGCTGGTACAACTCCTCTTATTGTTCTTTTGGTGTAAGCGCTCAATACAAAGCTCCTCACTGAGATCTTCTAAGAATCTGTGTTGCCTGTAAGTCCTCTGGAAAGAAGTAACATGTTCTTCACATATGCTACCTAATTCCAATTTCCTCCATTCTCCTCTGCTCTTTCATTATATTGAAAAACAAACAAGTGTTCGTTGGGAATCTCATACTTGGTCCTCAGAACCACCATCCGCTTGAAAACATAAACCTAAAAGTTCCACAGGCCCTTAGGAGTATTCTTCAGGTAAAATGCCAACACTATAATGTTCATTTGAAGTTCCAGTAATCAATTATTAAAGTTTCTGCAAGTTTCAGGTTCAAAAGCTCTTCCCTTCTGCCAATTCTCAGCTGTTACTGGCAATGGTTACGCTTCACTGAACACATGTTCAGTTCCCCCTGGTGCTCTGTGTATGCAGCTTCTCAAAGTTTGGAAGGCTACTACCGCTGGCACTTATGTTAATATATGTTGATGAGCATTAGATAGATTCAGCGTATTGCCAGAGGGCTCAAACTACAATTTGAAACCCAGGCAGTCATGTTGAATTGGAAAGTTGGTACAAATAGTATTCATCTCAATTTGTGGGCTAGTACAAGGTCTCCCTTCGAATCAGATATGTGAAAAGCCCAGCACGGGAAATGTTCACTATTGGATCTAATGATGGGGAATGAAACATGCCAGAAAACAAATAAAAGTAGGGGAACATCTGGGCAATAGTCATCATAATATAATACAATTTAAGTGATAATGGAGAAAGTGGCAGAGTGGCACACTGCTGCCTCACAGCACCAGGGATCAAAGTTCGATTTCAGTCTGTATGGAGATTGCATGTTCCCACTGCACCTGCTTGGGTTTCCTCTGGTTTCCTCCCACAGTCCAAAGAAGTGCAGGTTAGGTGGATTGGCCATGATAAATTGCTCCTTAGTGTCCATCTGGATGTAAGGGCACTAGTATATAAATTATATTTGTCATTCATGAAATTAAGACATTTTCAGTGCAAATTAACTGAACCCAACCAGTGAGAACACGAGGGATTGTTCAGGAGCAAAAACTTGGTAAAATCGGGTGTGAGACAAATAGCGTTATCCACGCCCGTCTCCATGCCGATTCCCCCTTTACTAAGGCCTGAAAATGACCATGATCGGCACCACACCCGAAACAGGTATGACGTTAGATTAAATGTATTTGCATGCATATAAATTTTCTTAATGGGCTGCACGCTCAAACTTACCAGCGATTTCCCCTTTACCATCGCGTTCGCCCGTCCAGATTCAGTATGAAACAGAGATGCTTGGCTAAGGTCTGATTCAGGCGCTCCAGCTTCTGAAGACGTAAGTTCAGAGCTTCCGGTGGTTGGGGGGAAGGCAGCCAAATGTATCTCTGGTGTGGGGGGTGGGGGGGGGAGGAGGAGGGAGGCCTGATTTGTTTGTAATGCACCTAAGATCATAAGACCATAAGACATAGGAGCAGAATTAGACCACTCGGCCCATCGAGTCTGCTCTGCCATTCAATCATGGCTGATATTTTTCTCATCGCCATTCTCCTGCCTTTTCCCCATAACCCCTGACCCCTTATTAATCAAGAACCGATCTATCTCTTTATTAAAGACACTCAATGACTTGGCCTCCACAGTCTTCTGTGCCAAAGAGTTCTAAAACTCTAGCTGAAGAAATTCGTCCTCATCTCTGTTTTAAAGGGTCATTCCTTTAGCCTGAGGTTGTGCCCTCTGCTTCAAATTTTTCCTGCTGGTGGAAACATCCTCTCCACTCTATCAATCATCTTCAATCTGTGAACTTTCTGCAAAAGAGAACAGTTTCTCTGCACCCACTCTGTCTTTATCTCTCAGGATTTTGGCCACCGCTATCAGAATTTCTCTCAACCTTTTCTTCTCTAAGGAGGGTAACCTCAGTTCCTCCAATCTAACCTAGTAGATGAAGCCCCAGCATGCATGGAAGTATTCTTGTAAATCTCTTCTGCACCCTCTCTAAACCTTCACATTCTCCTGAAGTGTGGTGCCCAGAATTGGATATAGTCCAGAATGTGATTTTATCATTTTGATTCTAAGTGCTGAACCTGGGTGTAATTCAGACCTGCCTTGTAAAGCCTGTTCTCAGGCGCCTCCATATGCACTCAGCCTGAAAAAAAAGTTATGAATCTGAATCGCACTGTGAGCAGGGCTTATCATGCCCAAAACATTGCAGCTCTGATCGGTGTCTTCGACTGCGCACGTGCAGTAAAACAAAATTTGAAAAATGTTCCCCTGCCACATCGCTCCTGGGCCGTAAAAAGTGGATAAAGCCACTTGGGAATGATGGCCTTCACAGACATCGCTCCATTCCCACATCATTACTATCCTCCTTATTCACCCATGCCCCCCACTACCCAGATCGCGACCCCCGCACCACTTCCCCCACCGATCATCCGCAGAGTGGCAGCGGACTCTCCCTACCCCTGCTCCCATCCCACTCCTCCCACCAGAGATCCATCTGACCCACCTCCCTCTCCTCCCCCCCACCAGGGAATGATTGGGCCTCCCTCCTCCTCCCCCCCCACCAGAGATACATCTAACACACCTTCCTCCTCCTTCCCCCCTCACCGTGGAGAACGATCGGGCCTCCCTCCTCCTCCCCTCCACCAGGGGTACATCTAACCTTCCTCCCTCCTCCTCCACCCCCATCCCCCAACACTAGAGATACAGTTGGCTACCTTCCCCCCGAGCACCGGAAGCTCTGAACTTACCTCTTCAGAAGTTGGGGCGCCCGAAACAGACCTTAGTTGAGCATTTCTATTTTGCACTGAATCTGGATGGATGAATGCAATGGTAAAGGGGGAAATGCTGGTAAGTTTGATCGTGCAGCCCATTAAGTCAATTTAAATGCATACAAATGCATTTAAACTGATGTTGCACCCGCTTCGTGTGTGGTGCCAATCATGGTCATTTTTGGGCCTTGGTAAAGGGGGAATCAGCATGGACGCGGGCGTGGAACACGCTATTTGCCACACGCCCGACTTTACCAAGTTTTCGCTCCTGAAGAAAAGGCGCAATGATAATATCGAGCCACAGTTTGTGTGGAGGTTCATCAGAATCATAGAATCCCTACAGTGTAGAAGGAGGCCATTCGACCCATCAAGCCTGCACCAGTAACAATCCCACATAGGCCCTAAACCTGTAACCCCACATATTGATCCTGCTAATCCCCTGACACTAGGGAGCTATTCAGCATGGTCAATCAATCTAACCCACACATATTAGGACTGTGGGAGGAAACCTGAGCACCCAGAGGAAACCCATGCAGTCACAGGGAGAATGTGCAGACTCCACACAGATAGTGACCCAAGGCCAGAATTGAGCCTGGGTCCCTGGTGATGTGAGGCACATTTTTATTTTGTGCCCCAGCTTATGAAGCCCAGAATCCTGTATGCCTTCCTCACTTTACATTGCCACCAACAACTATCTGTGCACATATATTCCCAGGCCTCTTTGTTACTGCACCCCTTTTATAATTATAACCTTTATTTCATGTTGCTTGCCCCGTTCTTACTGTCAAAATGTATCACTTCACATTTCTCTGCATTAATTTTCATCTGACCTGTTCACCCATTCCAGCAGCCTATGTCTTTCTGAAATCAATAATTTATCCTCCTCAGCGCCCACAACTTCCAATGTGCATGCCTAAGTCATTGATATACACTCAGAAAAGCTAAAGTCCTGTGCTGAACTTCAGGCTCAATTGTGCATATTTCCCATCTTCCACATTTCGATGCTTACACAGGTCTTCCGACCTTTGGGCAAAACCACAGGCTATTATAGTGTAGTGTTTTGAGAAGTGCAATGGTCATTTTATTCACTTGAAGCCACTGAGCTTGCTTGCAATAGCAAAGGGAGAAGATAGCATTGGAAGGAACAGTTTACTAAAAGGAAGCCATTGTGCCATTTCAGTTCTGGGTATCTGGCTTGTTTATGTGCCCACTGATGATGAGGATGTTGAACAATAAGCAGCATTGCTTGCGGGCATAAATCCTTTTGGAGGCCTCTTGCCCTCCCTTCTGTAGATAAGGCAGCATTTAAGCTGTAGACTTGGAGATATATACAGGTAGGTTCCAACAAGTAGGAAAGCTTTCACAGACAGTTTTCATCACTACATTGCTGATGAACATGGCATCATCAATGCCAATCTGCCACCTGTGGAAGTGCATTTGGAGCCATTCCCTGCACTCGCTCATTGGCAGAAGTGGCTGTAATTTTTCAGAAGATGCTATGGCATCTTATGCAATCACAGCTGACAAAATGAAAAAGGCTTTACCGCTCCACTACGGTGGTTATGAATTTAACAATGCTCTTGAGACACTGAGCAAAATGATTATGACTCTGCTACGATGCACTAATGTCTCATTTTACACCCAAGAAAAACGCAATTGATGAAGCAATTACCTTTTGATGTTCAAAGCAAGAAGCAAACGAGACAGATTACCAATATTGCAGGTGTTTCAGACAACTGGCAGCCAAATGTGACTCCGGTGATGCTGACCACGTTGAATGGAAAATGATAACACAAAGAATTGAAGGCAGTCTGTCTCGCCGACTACGCCAGAAGGAACTTGAGAGAGAGAGCGAGAGAAACAGAAAGCTATCAAAGCTGCTGGAGTTAGCAAGATCACTATCACTTTCGGAGCCCAGAGCTACTGGAGTTGATGCTGCCAAAAGTATCTACCACACTCCAAGTTCATCTCCTGTAAACACTGTTGACTGCTCACATGCCAGGAAGACACCTGCAAAGCAACAAATGCAGCCTCGCAAACAGAGCTGCCACTTTTCCAAAGCATGTTTCCACTGTGGTGGTGCTTACCCCAGATGTCCTGCTATTGCAAACAGTGTAAAATGCAATTCTGCGTGTGTTTATCATTAGTCAACGTAATCAACATAGAAGGATGCCACAAACATGTACCACAGCAAAAAGGTGAGAGAATATAACCAGTGTAGAGATGGGTGATCATGAACATTCATTTGCACTCGCCTGCAGACACAGCAACAGCTATGCACGACAGTGACCATTGACTGCTCGGGCGTAGATACTCTCATAGATACAGAAGCATCTGCCAATGTCATGGGAGACAAGACATGCAAGAAATTTCAGGATTGCTCCATTCGCCAAAAGAAACGGAAATGAAAACTGCTGAGAATTCTTGGGATGTTTGAAACAACATTACATCAAAGATTTCAGGACCAATGCACGCTCCTGCAGCTGCCATCCCACCGCTTTAACTTGCTATACCCCCTCACCTTTCAAACTGTTTCTCACTCTGAAGCTGCTCTCCCTTTCCTTGCCATTTTATCTCACTTCTCCCCCTCTCTCCACAGTTTCTCTTGCTAAAGCTGTTCTCTCTTCCTTTGCTATAACTCGTATTTTCACCTCTCCATGCTCTCTCTTTCTCTCCCCACACTGTTTCTCACTCTGAAACTGCTCTCTCTTCCTCTGTTATTTTACCTCACTTCTGCTCCTCTCTCCACATTGTTTCTCTTGCTGAAGTTGATCTCTCTTCCCCTATAACTCGCTTTCCATCTCTCTCCATGCTCTCTCTCTGAAGCTGTTCTCTCTTCCCTCGTTATTTTACCTCATTTCTCCCACTCCCTCTATGCTGTTTTTTCCTCTCTGTGCGAGAGAGACATCACAGAAAAATCATTAGAGAATTGACTGCAAAGTAGAGAGAGGAACAGCAGCAGGGTGAGAGGGGCAGTGAGGGGAGCAGTGAGGAGAGCAGCAGTGGGGTGTGAGAGGCAGTGAGGGGAGCAGTGAGGGGAGCAGTGAGGACAGCAGCAGTGGGGGGAGCAGTGAGGGGAGCAGTGAGAGGAGCAATGAGGAGAGCAGCAGTGGAGCGAGAGAGGCAGTGAGGGGAGCAGTGAGGAGTGCAGCAGCAAGGTAAGGGGAGCAGTGAGGAGAGCAGCAGCAGGGCGAGGGGAGCACACAGGGGAGCAGTGAGAGAGCAGCAGTGAGGCGAGGGGAGCAGAGAGGGGAGCAGTGAAAGCAAGGGCGAACAGACCAGCAGCGGGGTGAGTGCAGGGGCAGGTGAAGCAGCAACGGGCTGAGAGCAGGGGCCTACAGCTTAGTCTGGTCTCCAGTCATCTTGGATTTCTCTGCCACTGACCAAAGAATTCACGCCACTGGGACTGTGTGATGGTTGATGTGTAATGATTGCCCCATGTTTAAAGCACTCATCCACAGGCATCTTCCACTCAACACAATCTCAGCCCACCCACCCAAAATGAATTTCAGGATCTGGAAAGTCAGGATCCTTATGGACAACCGTTACGGAAATGCAACAATCCCGAACACCGCACTGCCATCATAGCCTGGGAAGTCTGGCATCACAACATTATCACACTGACTGAGATGCTGGGGCAGGAGAAGGCCAGCTTAAAGAACACGCTGGTGGATTGTCCTTCTCCATCATAGCAACAGTCCACCCCATCACCTTGAAGGTCCCCGCTGGAGTGGAGTGAACCTACCGGACAAACGGAGAACTGTTCAACCTCCAATGCCTCCAGGCCAGAACCAAGAGTACCCCAACTTCAGGCATCGAAGTGCAGAATGCAGGTGATGCCTGTGTGTGCACATCAGAGGCCGAGCTGTAAACCATCATCGACGCATTCATCGAGGCATATGAGGGAATGGACCTCAGACTAAACATGTGAAAGACAAAGATTCTCTACCAGCCTACTGCTGCCACGCTAAACTGTCCCCCAACCATCGAGATCCATGGTGAGCCCCTGGACAATGTGGATCATTTCCCATTTCTCAGGAACCTCTTCTCGATGAGAGCAGACGTCAACAATGAAATCCAACATTGACTCCAATGTGCCAGTGCAGTTTTTGGACACCTCAGGAAGAGTGTTCGAAATCTAAGACCTCAAACCCAGCACCAAGCTCATGGTCTACAGAGCAGCCGTGGTCCCTGTCCTCCTGTACACATCAGGAACATAGACAATGTGCAGCAGACACCTCAAATCCCTGGAGAGATATCACCAACATTGTCCCCACAAAATCCTGCAAATCCACTGGCAGGATAGGCATACCAATCTCCCAAACTACTACCCCCAGTATCGGGGCACTGGTCACACTCAACCAGCTGTGATGTGTGGGCCATATTGTCCACATACCCGACACAAGACTCCTAAAACAAGTGCCCTACTCCGAGCTCTGCAATGGCAAGCAATCACCAGGAGGGCACAGGAAATGCTACAAGGATGCTCTGAAAGCCTCTGAGGGCAACATGGTGGCACAGTGGTTAGCACTGCAGCCTCACAGCACCAGGGACCCAGGTTCAATTCCCAGCTTGGGTCACTATCTGTGTGGAGTTTGCACGTTCTCCCCATGCCTGCTTGGGTTTCATCCGGGTGTTCTGGTTTTCTCCCACATTCTGAAAGACGTGCTAGTTAGATGCGTTGGCCATGCTAAATTCTCCATCAGCGTACCCGAACAGGTGCCAGAGAATGGTGACTAGGGGCTTTTTACAGTAACTTCATCGCAGTGTTGAAGTAAGCCTACTTGCGACGTTGATAAAGAAATTAAAACTACAACTAAACTAAGTAAATGCAACATCCCCATCAACTTGTGGGAATCGCTTGTGTTAGAAAGTAGAAACTGTAGAAGAAGCATCCGTGAAGGCGCCAAACACCTCGGGCATCGCCGGGTGGAGGCCTAGCATAAGCAGCAGAAAGGGAGTGCAGAATCCAGAGTGCCCCACCCACCCACCTCACCCAACGCTTCCTGCCAAACCTGTGGCAGAGTCTGCGGCTCCAGGATTGGACCATTCAGACACTGCAGAACCCACCTCCCCGGAGTGGAGGCAAGTCATCCTTGACCCTGAGGGATTGCCAAAGAAGAAGACCACGTGCTAACCTGGGAGTGTTTATATATTGTTATTAACATTTCCGTGTGCCTGGTGGGGCGGGGTGGGGGGGCACATTCACTAAGCTCTCCATCTTTAAATAAAGTTGCATTCATTTTCTTTTCAGTGCTGCACCTCTTCAATTAACTTCTTGTGAAATGCAAATTCACTTTCTGCCACTAATCCTGTACAACCTCAGTGATTGCTGGGCTAAAATTTCCAAAGGGGATCATTCTGATCTCCCAGTGTAACCTCTGCGGGAGGTCAGGGGAACTCAGAGAAGCTGCTTTAGAAAAATAATATTAGGAAATGATTGTTGCAGAAGGTAGTTGTTTGTATATTAAAACAGGGGAAAAGAAAACTGAATATATATAGTATCTTTCATATCCTCAGGGTATCCTTGTGCAATTACATTTGTTGCTATGCAGCCGATTACAACAGCAAGATAATATACTCCATGGACTCACAAACAGCCAATTACTCAGCTGACCAATTTATCTGCTTATGTTTGAGGTATAAAGTTTTGCCAAGAGCTCCCTGTCCACCTTCAAGTGTTGTCTTCTGATGGTTTTCACAGGGTAGTGTTCTAGGCCTAACCGTCTTCAGCTGCTTCCTCAATGACCTTCCTTCCATCGTAAGGTCAGAAGTGGGGATGTTTGCTGGTAACTACACAATGTTCAGCACTGTTTACGACTCCTCAGATACTGAAGTAGTCGTGTTGAAATGCAGCAAGACCTGCGCAATACCCAGGCTTGAGCTGACAAGTGGCAAGTAACACTTGTGCCATGCAAATGCCAGACAATGACTATCTCCAACAGCAGAGGATCTAATGTCACTCCTTAATATTCAATGGCATTACCATTGCTGAATCCCCTATTATTAACATCATGGTGGTTACCATTGACCACTGGACTAGCCATATAAATACTGTGGCTACAAGAGCAGGTCAAAATCTTGGAATCCTGCGGTGAGTAACTCACCTCCCGAATCTCCAAACCCTGTCCACTATCTACAAGCAGTATCATGGAATACTGTCCACTTGCCTGGATGAGTGCAGCTCCAACACTCAAGAAGCTTGACGCCATACAGCTCAAGGTAGCCTGCTCGACTGTTACCCCTTCTACAAACATTCAATCCCTCCACTACCAATGAACAGTGACAGCTGGGTGTACCATGTACAAGATGCACAGGAAGTTCTGTAGACAACACCTTCCAAATCTATGACCACTACCACCTAGAAGGACAAGAGCAGCATTATCCTGGGAACACCACCAGCTAAAAGTTCCCTCAAGTCACTCCCCAACCTGACTTGGAAATATATTACTATGCCTTCTCTGTCAATGGATCAAATTCCTGGAACTCCCTCCTGAACAGCACTGTGGGTCTTACATCTTAGCGACTACAAGAGGTCAAGAAGGCAACTCATCATTGCCTTTTCATGGGCAACTAGGGATAGACAATAAATACTGTTCTAGTCCAGTATGCCCACATCCCATAAATGAATAAACAAAGGCCCTCTGGACCCTAAGTTTGAAAGGTGGTTCCTCCAACAATGCAGCATTCTCATAGTGCACTGAAGTATCATCCTTGATTGCACATTCAGTCCTGACGTGGGTTTGAACCCGTAACTTTCTGATTTAAAGATGCAAGTAAACCAATTGAGCTGGGTTGAGTCTTGTTAAACTAAAACAGTGCGGAGGAGGTTCACTAGATTGATTCTGGAGTTGAGCAGTTTGGCTTATGAGGAGATACTGAGTAGACTGGGACTATACTCATTGGAATTTAGAAGAATGAGGGGGGAATCTTACAGAAACCCATAACATTATGAAGGGAATAGATAAGATAAATGCAGGAAGGTTGTTCCCACTGGCAAAACCAGAACTGGGGGCACTGCCTCAAAATAAGGGGGAGCAGATTTCAGACTGAGTTGAGGAGGAACCTCTTCACCCAAAGGGTTGTGAATCTGTGGAATTGTCTGCCCAAGTAAAGCAGTCGAGGCTACCTCGTTGAATGTTTTTAAGGCAAGAATAGATGGATTTATGAACAGAGCAAGCGGGTAAGTGGAGCTGATTCCAGGTAAAGATCAGCCACGATCTTATTGAATGGTGGAGCAGGCTCGAGAAGCCAGATGACTTACTCTTGCTTCTAGTTCTTATGTGCTTAAACTAGAATTAGAGTATTCTGTACCAATTTGAGTACCACATTACAGGTAAGATTTAAAAACAATGCTGAATTTTCAATGTAGATTCCCTACAATGTTACTCAGACAAGAAACACCAGTTGTGCATGGACACTTGAGAAATCATTTCTTATTGTCTAGAGCTGAGGAAGTATAGAGGTTTTAAATCATTTTCAAGAGGTACGCTAAGATAAACAGTGATAGATTGTTTCCACTGGTGAGGTGAGGATAATAAGAGGGCATAAATTTAAGCCAATTACAAGAAGATTTAAAGGGAGGTTCAGTAAATTCCCAACAAACTGTCATTGAAGTAAGGTTAGTGAGTGTGAAATTCAGTCAGACTCAATGTAAGGATTGTGATGAGTGATTAACCCTTTGTGTGATGCTTCTGATACAGGCAGCACTCAAACCCTGCACTGACTGCTCATTTAAATGATTGTAATGTGCAGTCAGCACTGAGTAAGCTGCTGGGTCTAAGTAGGGGCATACAGTCATGAGCGTGAGTTCTGGTTGGCTTGTAGCTGCTTAAAGACTAAGTATCTTTCAGCTGGAGCTGAAATCATTGTAGAGCTGAATTTGACTTAAGAATGACACCACACTGTAGGCAGCAAGTGGGCTCCCAGATTGCACTGGAGGCCTTGGTGCAGGAAGTGGGGAGTGTAAGACATGTCATCTATCCACAGAGGGCCCAGAGGCCCTCCAGACAAACCTTGCGACAACAGTGGGAGCAGGTAACCATGGAGTCTCTCAGTGCTGCAAGGAGTTCAATAGTTTAAAGCTTATTTATTATTTTCACAAGCAGGCTTACATTGACACTGCAATGAAATTATTGTGAAAATCCCCTAGTCGCCACACTCTGGCACCTATTCGGTACACTGAGAGAGAATTTAGCATGGCCAATGCACCGAACCAGCACATCTTTCGGAACACCTGAAGGAAACCCATGCTGACATGGGGAGAATGTGCAGACTCCGCATAGACAGTAACCCAAGCTGGGAATTGAACCGGTCCCTAGCACTGTGCCACAGTGCTGCTCCAGATAATACTGACTACCGTTCAAGGTCAGTAAATCATTCTTTAGATGCCACACCCTGTCAATTGCACAATTAGTCTCACTCCCACCTTTCATCTCGATTCGTCATAACTCATACTTCACCTTTATGTCTTCATCTCATCCTCACAGGCTAGAGTTGCTGGAAGTCTCATATCCACATCTCACCGTTTCTGTGTACAGATTGTCATCTTTGCCTGAACAGATTGCACCATAGTCATTCCCTTCTCTCTAGCAAAGCAAGGTGGCACCTAATCAGAGGCAGCAGTATCAAACGGACAGGGAACTGGCACGCCTGAATATTGTTACACGCCCATGGAGGGGATATTACCCATCATTAGTGAAGAGACCGTGACTGAGGCCATGGTCACTGATGGACTGGAGCCATTAAAAATGATGGTATGCTCATGCCTAAACTTCCCATTTCACTCCCTCCTCATCCCACTATCTATTCTCACTTACAAGCTGCAGTTAGTGTAAACAGGCATTTCCTGCTTTCCCCAGTTCTCCTCACCATTGGGATAGACAGATTGTTAGTCAGTAAAGGAATCAAAGGTCGGGGGATAAGGCATGAAAGTGGAGTTGATGAACTCTTTGAAAAGCGGAGCAGACCCAATGGGCTGAATGGCCTACTTCTGCTCCTATCCCTTATGGTCTTACTGCCTAAACCTAGCCCTATGCGTTTTCTCCTTTCGGGTACTCAAGATCAACAACCTTAAAGAACACTCACACACATTCAGCCACCAGCTCAGATGCTCACACTGTGTGTACTTTAGAGGTTAACCTAAAATCAGGCATTGCATGTGGTGAGGAAGCAGGCATGTGCCTGATGCAACAGGGCTGGGGAAAACTGTGAGAAAGCTACCAGTTCTCTGGTGGATGAGGTCTGACATGAGTTCTGCTGCAGAGGACAGAGGATTCAGATGCGGACTTTGATGGCATGGCGTCAGAAGATTAATGGGTGTCCACACTGAAATGTTTGGGGCATTGGCATAGCAGCCGATATGACTAGACAGGGAAAATGTTCCCGTGGTGAGGGAGTCCAGAACCGGGGAGCTCACAATCTGAAGATTCGTGGTAGACCATTTAGGATGGAGATGAGGAGACATCTCTTCACCCAAGGAGTGGTGAGTCTGTGGAATTCATTATCACAGGAAGTAGTTGAAGCCAAAACATTGAGTGTATTGAAGAGATGGCTCGATTTAGCACTTGGGGCAAATGAGATCAAAGGCTATGGGGAGAAAGCAGGATAAAGCTTTGAGTTGGACGATCAACCAAGATTGTGGTGAATGGTGGGGCAGGCTTGAGGGGCCAAATGGCCTTATCTTGCTCCTATCTTCAATGTTTCTATGCTTCTATATCAATGCAGAGCTCTGGCACACACTGAGCTTGAAGTTCATTCACTTTACTGTGAAGTGTTGGACAGTTCCATGAGAACAGTTGAGGAGCATCTGTGATTGAGGATTTGATGGCCGATGTCTCAGTTTCCATTTTCCAAGCAGAAGCCACTTGATATCTGGGGTTTGCTGTGGAAGTTTAACTTGAAGCTGTGTAAGCTCCACTTGCAGCCAGGAAGGTTCATATTGCTGCAGTAATTTCTGTAGACATCAGTGTTCAAAGAGACTTGCAGGATCCCAAGGAACTCCAACAATCTGTCCCCCAGCAGATGACTAGAAATGCTATGACTCTGTCCAGTGGCTCTATGGAGATGCAAGTCTGCTGTCCTCTCTCAGGGTGGTAGCATTTGTCTGCTACCACTGCTGCTGGCCAGTGCCCAAGCTGTGCTTATCAATCAGTCAGCTCAGAGACTACCACTGTAAGGTTGAGGTTATGTGATTTGAAGTTGGAGCTTTAGGATCAGAGCTGCTTGAGTTCATCCTGCAAGGCCATGAGCCAGTCTTCCCCACTGATCACTGTCAGCCTTCTTCAAGACAAGCTGCAGTCACTCGAGTTGCACTGTATAGGGCACTAGAACTCACAAAGGCACGTGGAATCCAGGCACTAAGGATGATTAATTGGCATTAGTAATTAAAACGACATGTTTTGATTGATAGTGTTGGTTTAGAATATTTGTTATGTTGTGGATTTTATTTTTACATTGTGACCAAGTTGATACTGACAGTGATGGAGGGAAGGCCAAATATAGGACGATGAGTTGTGACGATATTGTGCCTTTCAGAAATATCTTTGAGCCATGTTCTTGTGCAGGATTTATTGTAGCAGCTTATGCACTTGGAGCTGTTCGATCTACCAGCATCCTATATTGTTGTTGCAGCAGCATAATTGCTTCTAATGGCTAGAATGTCAGTTTTAATTTGAACAAATGCTGTTCTGCTGTTTTCCCCTGGGATTTTGCAGAGTGGGGCTTGATTGGATTGCTTGGCAGGTATGGTAAAATAACTGGGTACAGCAAAGCATATACAGAAAAGCCCAGCTTGACGTTTTTTCAGATTGCTGCTTTTGTAGTTAAGACAGGAATATTTCTCTTCTACTGAAGTTGAAGATTGGAATCTGCCAGGAGATAAGTTTCTGTCTTGGAGATCCTGCTGTATGAGAGTGGATCTTCCTCTGCTGTTTTGGGAATTGCAGAGAGGGAGGTATTTCTTTCTATCTCTGAAGTCTGGAGGCCGATAGCTGCCAGAAACTTCTTTGAAGTCTTGCTGTTTTGAGGATATATCCTTCTCTGGAAATTGCTGTCTGGATCTCTGTCCAAAAGTGTTAAAAGACGGAAAATCCAGCATCATGTGAGCATACTTGTTTTTGTGCTAACTGATTCTGAAGAAAGGTGTTTGTCTATGGGGTATTGCTTTAAATTGGAACAATGAAGATGGCAAAGTATTTTAATTGGTAAAGGTTACACTAATTCTTTTTGTTATACACTAACTGTTCTTAAATAAAGTTTGTTTTGATTTGGCACGGTAGCACAGTGGTTAGCACTGCTGCCTCACAGCACCAGGGACGCAGGTTCAATTCCTGGCTTGGGTCACCGTCTGTGTGGGGTTTGCACATTCTCCCCGTGTCTGCATGGGTTTCCTCCACGTGCTCCAGTTTCCTCCCACATTCTGAACCATATGCTGATTAGGTGCATTGACCCAAACAGGCGACGGACTGTGGAAACTGGGGGAATTTCACAGTAACTTCATTGCAGTGTTGATGTAAGCCTTACTTGTGATGAATAAATCAACTTTAATTCATATCTGGAGTGGAATGCCTTTTGCTCACCCTAAGGTCAAAATCAAATGTAAAAGTTGGGGTCTAGGCTAACTTTATAAGAGACCTTTGCCTTTCTGGTCTGGGCATTAACAGGGTGAATGGGGAATTGGTGTTGTTTTAATTGACATCATGATCTAATGAGTCAATCGCAGACAGTCCAACCAGAAAGGGACTGTGTTGTTTGCCCCCTCCCTTCCTCCTCCACATCTTTCCCTCTCCATATTGTCTTCCTTCTCAGCTGCTTGCATTGAGCAGGTGGCAAGGGCTGTGCCCTCACAATGACACATTGTACAGCACGCAGCTGACCATAATAGGATTTTGTCGTACGCTCTGCTAAATACCGTGGGACATTCTTGGCAGTGAAACCATTACTCAAATTCCTCTGGTTTGCTTGATCACATTTGTACGGATGCACTGTTTTTTGTTATATACATGCTGGTGTATTCCACATCCAAGTCACTAACATAGGGCTAGCAGATGGCCCTTATCATCCAGTAGTCACCCTCTGGTTTCTTGCTGTAGTCTAACTACAGGTATTCTGGGCTGCTGCCTGGATACAAGGGTATTACACGTTACACTGTGAATGACCATTCACCACCGGGCATTGAATCCCTTTTGGCTGTGGCACATTTAAGTTTGACATGCAATGAGTATAAAGTGCAATGCAATCAATCGCACTCTGCATCATGAGGAAGCCAGCAATTCTGGCAAAGCCGTGTTCTCACCCTGACTGCTTCTCTCTGGTGAGAAAGCATTCTCCCAGCTCCTTTGCCTCCGTTGCATTTGTTCCAATGATGCCATCTTCCAAAGTGGTGCTTCTAATATGTGCTCCTTCTTCCTCATCCATGCATTCCAATCCTCAGTTGTTGACAGGACGCTCAACAATGTGTGGTCCATCTCCCGTGGCATGACCCGCACCCCCTCCCCACCCTCCCAGAACAAGGATAGAGTTTCCCCTTGTTTTCACATTTCACCCCACCAGCCTCTGCATGCAAAGCATAATCTTCTGTCATTTTCGCCAACTGCAGCACGATGCCACCACCAAACATATCTTCCCTTCACTCCCTCTGTCAGCATTGCGCAGATACCGCTCCCTCTGGGATAACCTAGTCCACTCCTCCACTATACCCAACACCTCTCCCGTCATTCATAGCACCTTCCCATGCAATCGCAGAAGGTGTAACACCTGTCCCTTTACCTCTACTGTGCTCACCATCCAAGGTCCAGAACATTCATTCCAGGTTCAGCAGTGTTTCACTTGCACCTGCCTCAATTTGGTGTATTGCTCCCAATGTGGTCTTTTCTTTATTGGAGAATTTAAGTGCAGACTGGTTGACTGCTTTGCTGAGCATCTTTGGTCTGTGCGCAATCGGGACACTGACCTTTCTGTTGCTTGCCATTTTGACACAATCCTGCTCCCAAGCCCACATGCCTTTCCTTGGCTTGCTGCAATGTTCTAGTGAAGCTCAATGCAAACTGGAGGAACAGCATCTCATCTTCCGACTAGGCACTTTACAGCCTTCTGGTCTGAACACTGAATTCAGCACATGATTTGCTCTACCCCAGCTCGCCATCCCCACCCCCTCCCACTTGTTTCCTTTTTTTTTACTATTCTCTACTTTTTATTTCTTTATTGTCTTTCTTCATTTTTCTTCCCACTCTTTCCTCCTACTTTGTACTCCTTCCCTTTTCTTTTCTCCCCCTTTGCTTCTCTTTTTCTAATCTTCATTTTAGTTTCTCTGCCGTTCGGACATTCACACCCTTTATTCTCTCTCTGTGGACAGCTATTAACTGGTTTCTCTGTTTTCTGTAGCTATGACTCATCTTTCATTCCCTCACCCTGCAGTATAAATATCTCCCACTTCCTATGCCTTTTAGCTTTGACAAAGGGTCATCTGGACTCGAAACGTCAGCTCTTTTCTCTCCTTACAGATACTGCCAGATCTGCTGAGATTTTCCAGCATTTTCTCTTTTGGTTTCAGGTTCCAGTATCTGCAGTAATTTGCTTTTATATCTGAAAGTAATTCCCTTTAAATGGCAGTGGTGAAACATGGAATCCCTTCAGTGCAGAAAGAGACTATCCTGCCTATCGAGTCTGCATTGACTGTCCGAAAGAGCATCCCTCCCATGCCCTATACCTGTAATCCCAAGCACCTACCATGGCTAATCCACCTAACCTACACATCTTTGGATGTTAAGGGGCTATTTGGCATGGCCAATCCACCTAAACTGCCCATATTTGGAATGTGGGGGGAATCCAGAACACCCGGAGGAAACTCAAGCAGACACGGGGAGAACGTACAGTTTCTTCACAGACAATGACCCAAGGCCGGAATCGAACCCTGGTCCCTAGCGCTGTGAAGAAGCAGTGCCAACAATTGTGCCATAGTGTGGTCCACTTGTAATTCCAGATTTTTATTGAAGTCAGATTTCAACATCTGTCATGGCAGAACTTGAACCTGGATCCCAGAGCATTATCCTGAGTCTCTAGATTACTGGTCCAGTACCACTCTGACAGTGACAGTGCCACTCTGCCATTAATGCCTTGGAGGAGTCCTTCCTGCTGCTGATCTTATGCCCAGCTGTGTGAGGTTATGAGCTGGCATTATTTGGAGTGTTAAGCTCCAGAATGATGGCACTGGTGTCAAATCAATAATTGTCACTGCCCTCCTGCTTTGGATCCTTGCTGTGGATTCTCACTGTGCATGAGCTAATGCCATCAACCAAATGGCCAGTGTCAGAAATGTGAAGGCAAAACTACGCCAGTAGCGGTGAAAGAACAGATACTGTAAATAAGTTTCTGAAGGAAATGAATATAAAAAGACGTTTATTAAAGGGTGGAATAAAGAGACAACTGGGATTGACAATAGTTCAAGTGAACAACAACTGAACAATGCAAAGTTAATGGGCAAAGTGATCTGTACTGTGCTGTGATCATAAAGAGTAATGCTAAGTATAACATGGAAGTATGCATTTTGAATATTGTGGCGATTATGGGCAGGATGTTCCAGATTTTCCTGCCAGAAAGATTGAAGATGATGGGATGGGTGAGCCATGCAAAATACTGTAGACATTGTTGGGACTGGAACATCCCATGGCAATCAATGGTAAGCTGACCCCGCACTGGAAAAACAAGCTGCAAGGGACTGGAAAATCCCATCTTATGTGAATTATACAATATTTTACAGAAGCAGGTGGCTTTCAAGTGCAGATGTGCTACTGATATTCAAGTGTTACTCATTCTGTCACCTGTCTGTCAATGCATATTAGTGTATGTATAATTCTACCACTGTATGGCTAGGTTTATTGGTAAATGTTTTGGTTGTGACAGAGCTGGAAATCCATCAAAGCACTCCCAGCAACTGCACAAAGACTGTAGCGGCTGCTGTTCTCCAGCACTCAGAGTTTTCAGGTTCAGTGGGACAGCGCATCATTGACATGGGGCAAGTGAATGTTAACCCCATTCTGTGTCCATCCATGACACCTGCCAGCCCCATGCCAAAAGATGCTCTGCCAATCTGCCATCCTCGTGTGGGGACACTTTGCCCTTGGCCTCTTGAGCAAGGTAACTGGTCTTGTGTAACTGTTAGAAAATATGGATGTAACAGTTTCTGGGGATCTGGACCACTTGTCTGCTCTGAAACCTATGAAAATTGTGCCCTTTGTTGAGACTGACACCTCCATTTATTTAACTTGTGACAAACCAGGTCATGAATGAAACTGAGGAGTCAGACTTCCTAGGTAAGGGCAGCACAGTGGCACAGTGGTTAGCACTGCTGCCTCACAGCACTAGGGACCTGTGGACTTTATTTAAAGGGACCTGGAATTTTAAAGTGTGGAAGTGATGTTTCAGTTGTTCAGAGACTTGCGCAGACTCCACCTGAAATAACATGTTTAGTTCTGGAGACTTCAGAAAAGCTTTGTTGTAGGTACAGGACCAATTGAGCAAGATTATCACCTGGTTTAAATTCTTAAATAATAAAGAATAGTTCGGTATCCTTGGTTGGATTGTACGGTGGCACAATGGTTAGCACTGCTGCCTCGTAGTGCCAAGGAGCTGTGTTTGATTCCAGACTTGTGTGACTGTGTGTATGGAATTTGCATGTTCTCCCCATGTCTGTGTGGGTTTCCTCCAGGTGGTCCGGTTTGCTTCCATGGTCTGAAAGACATGCTGGTTAAATGGCTATGCTAAGTTCCCCCTCCGTGTATCCAAACAAGCGCTGGAGTGTGGCCACTAAAGGATTTTCACAGTAACTTCATTGCATTGTCAACGCAAACCTATTTGTGACATTGAACTTTAAGTTAGGAATCCTGGCCTCTAACTCAATTCCATGACCATACAAGAAGATCATTTCACAAAGGTTTACTTTTTAAAAAGCTGGTTTTATACCTTCTGAATCAGCATGAAATGCAATGATATAATTTGCAATCTGAAGACATTATTAATATGTAAATAACGAAGTGCCACATAAAGAACACCATGAACCTGGTATGTGACATATCAACAGGGATATTTTTCAGAGCAGTTCCAGGCTTCTTACATTTCTCACAATGACACATGTTGTGAAACTGTGACAGAACCTCTCATCTAAAGTATTAATTATAAAGATGTTCAGTTTTTGGATTGGTATGCAGTTAGGAGAAACACCGAAAATGTGACAATTTTGCAACGGACTGCAAACTCGGGCTACATCTCCCCTGCCTGTGGGCAGAAGATTTTAGCTTGCAGATGGCTACAAAAAAAATAAGGATCACCCGAGGTAATTATTCATGCAGTTTTTGTCAGCGAGAGCGGTGTCATCTCATGTACAATTCCTACCCCAATAGCCCTCCTAAAGGTTTGTGTATAACCTGCAGCAGTCATGAAATGATCTTTTATTTGATTATTGTGCCTGTTAATGGATTGTTCGACTGATCCGGGTGCCGGCAGAATGAAGAAATAATTAAATGACTCCCTCTTTCCACGGGTCTGCAATATCACCGAGGTAAATTTAAATCCCAAATAGAGTATCCAAACTCCGAAAAGGATGTGTACTGTAAGCGTACATCAATCCTATCGGAAGTAAATTGGTTTTTAAAATTGGACTGGGACAAGTGAGTTGATTCTAAACAGCATGTCGCCTTCGCTGGGCTTATTTTGAATGAATCCATGCTGCATTATTATTGATATATATAAATGCTCAGGCTAATTGTCACGCCACAAACACCTATACGTCCACCGAATGTGTGCACATGAATTTGAAGCAGGAAGGCTACGTGTTTCCTGAGTCGTTCCCCATAACCTCGGATGACAGGAGATCTTTCTTACCAAATTGTTCTCCTGCTGCAGTCACCAAGCTCCCGACCTTGGGAAATTATAGAAGCCTCACGCCTCTCTTTAATCTTTTTTGCAAATTCTCATTTCCCCCCAGGTTGAGAGGGAGTCTCGGAGGGTCCAAATTACAGTGGAAGGATGGGGATCAGCAGTATGGCCTCTTGTATTTCTCATTAACCCAACAGAGATTTGTCAGAGGAAGGAATGAGTCAGTGAGCATGGTTCGAGTTAAAAGCGGCTGTGAAACTCATGCAATCAAACCAACGTGGAATCCATCCCAAGGAGAACCTTGCCAACGTGCTAGTCAGACCTCCTTCTTCTAATCTATTCATTGAAAAATAATTCCCAGCTTTTGATTTCGACAGTGTTAAATTATTAATTTTGTAATATGATGGCGCGAGGGTGGGGAGCAGTGATATACCAATAGAGCGGCCACCCTGGAGGCTGTTACTGCGTAAGGTAGTTTAAAGTGGTAGCACTATGTTTGATGTATGTTTTATACGCTGGAAACTGACTCTGCAATGCAGTGAACGGAAAACAGCGTGCATTTCTGTCACAGATACAACCTGTGAAGAACAAACGAGATGAGCCCACGCCGACTTGCGATACAGTCATATCAATAATGCAATAATAGCCTTTTAGATACGGAATTTCTTTAGGAGTCTGAAGCAAAGAAATGTACTTTCCATTAAATAACAACTCTGACATTTACATTAAAATGATGAAGAAGAATAGGACACATAGTTCCTTTGCCAGCAGGGTAGCCTGGCTCACAAAATTAGTCACAAAGGATTTGTGAGTGAAGAATAGGACATCCAAAGAAAGGCCACTTCTGTACCTCTAACATTTATTGGCTGATTAGGAGTAGCAAGGCCGTGACTTTATATCTCACCTTGTTGCCATTCAGACTTAATAAAAGCAAATTACTGCAGATGGTGGAATCTGAAATCAAAAGAGGAAATGCTGGAAAACCTCAGCAAGTCTGCCAGCCAAGGAGAGAAAAGAGCTGTCCTTTCGAGTCCAGATGACCTTTTGTCAAATCTGAGCGCTTTGACAAAGGGCCAAATTTGCAAAAATGCTCTGAAAAAGGGTTATCTGGACTCAAAACATCAGCTCTTTTCTCTCCTAAAAGATGCTGCCAGACCTGCTGAGATTTTCCAGCATTTCCTCTCCTGGTTGCCATTCAGACTTGCTTGCTTCACCTGGGTGGATTTTGTCCATTATTAGATCAGACACCTGATCACCTGGGCAACGCACTCTCACAGTGAGGACATCAGATGTCGGTTGGCAGAGGGAGTGTAGGGTTGTTGGCTCAAGCAGCTATGCTCGCCATCTCTCCCCATTCGCTTTCAGAGTTGGCTCTCTGTTGATTGGAAGTTCTTGATATCATTTTCAGTGATGGATCATTGATGTTGGTTGCGATTTGGCATCTGCTTCTTGTGAGCTGTTGTCAATAGGGAGAGGCAATGTCCTAGTAGTATTATTGCTAGACTATCAATCTAGAAACTCAACTAATATTCCGGGGACCCGGGTTCGAATCCCACCATGGCAGATTGTGGAATTTAAATTCCATAAATAAATATCCGGAAGTAAAAGTCTACTGATGACCATGAAACCATTGCTGATGGTCAGAAAAACTGATCAGATTCACTAAAGTCCTTTAAGAAAGGAAATCTGCCATCTTTACCTGGTCTGGCCTACATGTGACTCCAGAGCCACAGCAATGTGGTTGACTCTCAATTGCCCTCTAAAATGGTCTAGCAAGTCATTCATTTCAAGGGTAACTAGAGATGAACAATAAGTGCTGGCCCAGTCAGCCGAGTCCATGTTCTTCAAATGAAAAAAAAGTTCATTTTCAGACCAAACCCTTGATCATTATGGGCAACCCACTCTCACAGTGAAGGCATCAGTTGTCGGCTGCTGGAGGTAGCACAGGATTGTTGTTACCCTTTCCATCTCTCCCCATTCTCTCTCAGAGTCTGCACCTTGTTTGGAAGTTCTTGATGGATCATTGATATTGGTTGCGATTGGGCATCTGCTTCCCATGAGTAGATGTTAATTGAATAGACATTAGAGGGGGGCTTTGAGATTTCCATTAAACATTTCCCTTTGCTCAGCTGTAAGTGGGCTCCCTGGCACAGCTGTGTGTAGGGTACTTGTCTGAGCAGTTTTGAGTCAGGCATTCTGACAACATGTCTTGCCTGTTACATTCTTCTTTACAGCCTAAATATACCATCATATGCCAAGAACTGGTAAAACAGTAATGTGGGTTCTTTATTTGAAGATAAGTCTATTTACATATAGCATTAACTAGGAGGTTGTGTATACATATCTGTTGGATTCAAAGTACAGAGCCATGGGACCACTACATCACACCCTATCTTTGTAATGGTGATTGGCAGCAGTTTAAGATACCCACCCTTAAAGACACATATACATCATATCACAACACCATCCATTTCAGCTGATGTGAGATTAACGTGGCCTCTATTCATGACATATTTGTGTCTTGGAAGGCACTCATGTTTGTTCTTTTGTCCTCTCACTTGATTAACAAGATCTCTCTGAGGCAACAGTGGTGATGCTGTTCTTGGGTCTTGGCTCGGTTTCTATACATTGTCCATGCTTCAGCGCAAGAGGGTGAGTCGTAAGACAGAAAAGAGCTTCATTTGGAAGGGTTGAGGACAAAAAAAAACAGATTTTCCCAACACGATTTGTGCATCTCACTGCCTGATCATAGAACAGCATTGACTGCACCTGCAGATGGGTCTGCAGCCAAAATCATCTGTTCATCCTAATGGAGGAAGTATCCATGGTGGGCTCATGAGACCTTAATCCTAGCGCAGCTGAATGGGGGGTTTGCCAATTCCTCTGCTCAACAGCAAACTGTTCTTATTACACATTCATTCCTGCTGTAGAATTTAATACCCTGTAATTTTCACGACTAATCCATAAAACCTACTGGCATGTTGTCTTTGTATTGTTGTCAGCTTTGTGTGTTAAACCTGAATGCTTTGATGGTGAGAAACCCAACATTATTTGCCTTAGGTTTCTGCATTTTTACTCCCAGTTTCTCTACAAATTCAATGCCTCAGATATTTGAGCCTCCATTCCCAACAAACTGGGATGTGCCCAATATCTCAGTCATTCACCGGGTTCAGTCATTAAAACATTCGTCTGAATCTTAACTTTGATTTGATTTGACTTATTATTGTCACATGAATTGGTATACAGTGAAAAGCATTGTTCCTTGCGCGCTGTGCAGACAAAACATACTGTTTACAGAGTACATAGGGGAGATGAAAAGGAGAGTGTGCAGAATATAGTGTTGCAGTTATAGCTAGGGTGTAGAAGAAGATCAGCTTAAAATATGGTAGGTCTGTTCAAAATTCTGATGGCAACAAGAAAGAAGGTAGTAAAAAGTCTGACAACACCAGGTTTTAGTCCAACCGATTTATTTGATAGTAAACTCACAAGCTTTCGAGGGGACTCCCTCTTCGTCAGGTGAATGGAGAGTTCTGGCCTCGGACAGAGCATATAAAGCACAGACAGTTTAGAGATTACTGATTAGAATGCGAATCTTTACACCTAACCTGCTGTTCAAGTCCTAAAGTGGCCAACAATGTGTGTGGAAGGAGCACTGATCACAGGTTAAAGAGATGTGTATTGTCTCCAGACAGCACAGTGAGTGAGGTTTTGCAAACCCAGGCAAGTCACGGGGGTTGCAGATAGTGCGACATGAACCCAAGATCCCTGTTGAGACCGTCCTCATGTGTGCGGAACTTGGCTATCAGTCTCTATCAGCTCAGTGACTCTGCGCTGTCGTGTGTCGTGAAGGCCGCCTTGGAGAACGCTTACCCGAAGGTCAGAGGCTGAATGCCCGTGACCACTGAAGTGTTCGCCAACAGGAAGGGAACAGTCTTGTCTGGTGATTGTCGAGTGATGTTCATTCATCCGTTGTCGTAGCGTCTGCATGGTCTCCCCAATGTACCATGCTTCGGGACATCCTTTCTTGCAACATATCAGGTAGACAATGTTGGCCGAGTTGCAAGAGTATGTACCATGTACCTGGCGGATGGTATTCTCACGTGTGATGATGGTATCCATGTCGATGATCCGGCATGTCTTGCAGAGGTTGCTGTGGCAGGGTTGTGTGGTGTTGTGGTCACTGTTCTCCTGAAGGCTGGGTAGTTTGCTGCAAACAATGGTCTGTTTGACGTTGTGTGGTTGTCTGAAGGCAAGAAGTGGGGGTGTGGGGATGGCCCTGGTGAGATGTTCGTCTTCATCAATGATATGTTGGAGACTCTGGAGAAGATGTCGTAGCTTCTTCGCTCCGGGGAAGTACTGGACGACAAAGGGTACTCTGTCCACTGTGTCCCGTGTTTGTCTTCTGAGGAGATCGGAGCGGTTTTTCGCTGTGGCGCATCGGAACTGTCGATCTATGAGTCGAGCACAATATCCTGTTCTTATGAGGGCATCTTTCAGTGTCTGGAGGTGTCTGTCACGATCCTCCTCATCTGAGCAAATCCTGTGTATACGGAGGGCTTGTCCATAGGGAATGGTTTCTTCAACATGTTTAGGGTGGAAGCTGGAGAAGTGGAGCATTGTGAGATTGTCTGTGGGCTTGCGGTACAGTGAGGTGCTGAGGTGACCGTCCTTGATGGAGATGCATGTGTCCAAGAATGCAACTGATTCTGGGGAATAGTCCATGGTGAGTCTGATGGTGGGGTGGAATTTGTTGATATCATCATATAGTTGTTTCAGTGATTGTTCACCATGAGGCCAAAGGAAGAAAATGTCATCAATGTATCTAGTGTATAGCATCGGTTGAAGATTCTGTGCAGTGAAGAAGTCTTATTCGAACCTGTGCATGAAGATGTTGGCATATTGAGGTGCAAATTTGGTCCCCACAGCTGTTATGTGTGTCTGGATGAAAAACTGTTTGTTGAAGGTGAAGACATTGTGGTCCAGGATAAAGCAGATGAGTTGTAAAATTGCATCTGGAAACTGACAGTTGTCAGCATTGAGTACTGAGGCAGTCGCAACAATGCCATCGTTGTGGGGGATGTTGGTGTAGAGCGCCGAGACATCCATTGTGACGAGGAGTGTCCCTGGTTCAACTGCTCCATGTGTGCTGAGTTTCTGTAGGAAGTCCATAGTGTCGCGACAAAAGCTGGGGATTCCTTGTACAATGGGTTTCAGGATGCCCTCGACGTAGCCGGAGAGGTTTTCACACAGAGTTCCATTGCCTGATACGATGGGATGGCCAGGTGTGTTTGCCTTGTGTATCTTTTGGAGGCAGTAGAGACCTCCAATGCGGGGAGTACTTGGAATGAGAGCACAGAGGGTGCTCTGAAGGTTCGGATCAAAAGTCTTGATCAGATTGTTGAGTTGACGAGTGTGTTCTTTGGTCGGATCTGTGGGTAACCGTCTGTAGTGTTCCTCATTGTTTAGTTGTCGGTACACTTCTTTACAGTAATCCGTTCTGTTCAGTATGACGATGGCCCCTCCTTTGTCTGCTGGTTTGATGACAATGTTGCGGTTGGTCTTGAGAGCGTGGATGGCGTTGCGTTGTGCTTGGGTGATGTTCGGGGCTGTCTTGTGAGTGCGGCTGATGAATCTGGTGTTAACGCACCTCCTGATGGTTTGGGCATACAAGTCCAGTCGAGGGCAGCGGCCTTCCGGAGGAGTCCAATTGGATTCCTTCCTCTTAGGTTGTTGCACTGCGGATCTCTCTGTCGGCTGTTCTGGTTCATCGGCTGTCTCATTGTGTTCGCTGCTGGCCTCTTGGGGTTTGTGGAAAAACTCCCGCAGCCTCATTCGCCTGATGAATTCCTCTGTGTCTGCTGCGAGACTGATGGGGTCCATTTTGGTGGTGGGGCAGAAACAAGAAAGAAGCCATTCTTGAGTTGGTTGGTATGTGATCTCAGACTTTTGTATCTATTTACTGATGGAAAAAGTTGGAAGAGAATATGTTTGGGGTGTGTGGGATCCTTGATTCTGCAGGCTGCTCTTCTGATGCAGCAGGAAGCATAGACAGAGTGGATGGGAGGGTGGTTTGCGTGATAGATTGGGCTATGTTCACAACCCTTTGTAGTTTCTTGTGATCTTGGTCAGAGACATACCAAGCTGTGATACATCCAGAAAGGATGCTTTCGAGAGTGCATCTGTAAAAGTTGATGAGAGTCGTAGTGGACATGCCAAATTGCCTTGGCCTCCTGAGAAAGTCGAGGTGTCTATGGGTTTCCTTAAATATAGTGTCACCATGGAGGGACCAGGACAGGCTGATAGATACCTTGAAGCTTGCAGCTTTTGACCATTTCCACTTCATCTCTGCTGATATAGACAAGGACATGTTCTCCACTATGTTTCCTGAAATCAATGACGAGGGTGGTATGTAGGGGTGGGTAACAAAAGTTTAAGTTTCAAAAACCAGGAATATTGGGTTTCCCCACATGCCTGCTTCATTAAAATATTTAATTGGTCAACCCCTTCCTTGGGAGCGGACAGACTGCCCATATCTTGCCTGTCTCTTCTTAAATCCATAAATAGGTGGTTCACTGGTGAGTGAGATCTGGTCTGAAATGTTTGCGCAGGTTTTAGAATCACATTGAATCCAAACTGGTCAAGGTTTGGGAATCATGTTGCATATTTTTATTTGGTTACAGTGTCTAATCTTATTTCATCTCAATTCCATAAAACAGGAGAATAGCACCAGAGTTGAACCTAGATAATAAACTGTGAGGAAGATTTATTTAACTGTGAATGGCTTGGTAGATAATAACTATGATGCACTACAGGCTTACAATTACTGGCTTAAATATCTCCCCTTGGAAATGAGAAAATAATAAATAGTTGTACTTGCTGCCTGAACTGGACTTAGCACCAGACTATGCACAGATCTATATTTCTGTCATGACTTCAAAGGAACTGTTCATTGAAAACAAAACAAGCTGAATTATGACGACTGATTTTTATAAATGTACATTTCTGGTGGGTCGGACTCCCCACTGTTTTGAAAAATCTTTACTAATTTAAGAAAAACGCCTTGAAGAAAAGTAGTTTAAATATCTTGCTGTTAAAAGCAAATAAAGATGCCTTGATCGAACCTGCCTTCCAGGCAGTGTATTCCAGACGGTGTATTCTAGATCCGAATCAGTCAGTGGGTGACTGCCTGTTTGGAGTTTGCACACTCTTCCCATGTCTGTGTGTGATTCCTCCGGGTGCTCCAGTTTTCTCCCACATTCGGACGTTTTGCAGGTTAGGTGGATTGGCCATGCTAGATTGCCCCTTATTGTCTTAAGATGTCTAGGTAAGATGCATTAGCCATGGTAAATGTGGGGGCTTACAGGGATAGGTCAGGAGAGAGGGTCTGGGTAAGATTGCTGCAGACTCGATGGGCCGAATGGTCTCTTCTGCATGTACGGACTCTACAATTTTATGATTCCTGGTCCAGTGTTCAGGCCACCACTGGCCTGACAAAAGTCATCCACAAATAGGATGGCATGGTGCCACAGTGGTTAGCACTGCAGCCTCACAGCTCCAGGGATGTGGGTTCGATTCCCGGCTTGGGTCTGAGTGGAGATTACATGTTCTTCCCGTGTATGCGTGGGTTTCTTCCAGGTGCTCCAGCTTCTATTCACAGTCCAAAGGTGTGCTGGTTCAGTGCATTGCCCCTTAGTGTCCCCGAATGCATAGGTTAGAGGGATTAGCGGGATAAATGTATGGGGTTATTGGGGTAGGGCCTAGGTAGGATTGTTGTAGGTGCAGATTTGATGGCCGAATGGCCTCCTTCTGTATTGTAGGGCTTTTATGGTTCTATGTCTAAGTTTGTTGATGATACAAAATTAGGCAGAAAAATAAACTGTAAGGAGGATACAAAGAGGTTGCAAAGAAATTTTGATAGGTTAAGTGAGTGGGTAAGATGGAATAAAACATGGAAAAATACAAGGTCCGCGTTGGTAGGGCAAATAGAAAAGCAGAGTATTTTTTAAATAGTGGGACAATGTGAGTGTTCGCAGGATATGGGAGATCACAGAAAGTTAACATGTAGGTATAACCAGCAGTTAGGAAATCAAGAGGTATGTTAGACTTTACTGCAAAGAGATTAAATGGTCCATAGTTTTTCCTATACTCTTGTGTGTAAGCTTAGCCTTTTCCTCCATTATGATCCCATACTTTTACCTGTTGAGGCCTTGTTCTTGGCCGAACTCCCTTGCATCTTTTCTGAATTCTCCTGTCAGTTCTTGTGGTGCTACAGCGGCTGTGTTACTGCAGCAGCACCATCAGAATTTTCCAGTTTCCATTGGTGACCTTCCTCTCCGCAGTGAAAATACAGCTGGAGCCTTCCTGCACATTTAATGAGCTCGACTTAGGGTCGGGGTTATGGGGCCACAAAGGCTGGCCGAAGTCCTGCCCCACAGCTACGCTGTCAAGGGTGGAACATCCAGTCACCTACTTTAAAATTTATAATCAGTTTTTAGTCTTTTTTAGCGGCAAGATGAAAGGCTCACTTCTCAACCCTGTTGGCTGATTTTCAACAAATGTTATTCCTGCCCTTTCTGTGGTATTGACAGCCCGTCACTGTGCCAATACAGGTCAAGACTACTAAGGTAACAAGCAAACTTTTCTAACAACCTGCAACTTTGATCACTTTGAGAAGCAGGTTCCATATATGGCACAACTCTACTTATTAATTCCTTATTTCAGCATTTTTCTTCAAATCTTCACCTTCTCCACAATATGCAAGTAGCGTACCTTGATGCCTGACCCTGACATATCTTCTTTGGTACGGCAGCGTGATTGTCAATGTTCATCATCCTAAGTACTTCCATGATCTTCCAGTCCAATGGTGTGCGGGTTAGGTTCATTGGCCATGCTAAATTGCCCCTTAGTGTCCCGGGATGCATAGGTTAGAGAGAATCACAGGGTAAATATATGGGATTGGGGGGGATAGAGCCTCAGTGGGATTGTTGGTAGTGCAGACTCGATGGGCTGAATGGCCTCCTTCTTCACTGTAGGGATACTATGATTCTATGAAATGGAATCATTAGAAATCTTCCCCAGGGAAAATCAAAGCAAGAAATGGGATTGTCTCAACTGCCTTCTGAAGTGACCTAGCAAACATTTCAGATGCATTCAAGTAGATAGCTCAGCAAAGTCAATTAGAGATAACTATGAGATGAGTTATACCATACTGGCACATATTAGTCTGCAGTCAAGCAGAAGGTGGCATGAGCTGAGGTGCTTAAGGTTTGAGCATCTGCACCCCATGAAGATACAGCAAGTTTGCTGAAGAGGTTGTTTTGCATTTTGATCATGTTGCTATCTTGTTTAGACATTTGTTGTGAGCCTGTATTCAGTTAACACCAAGATAAATGAGATGATGTTGGTGACTCAGTCTCTTTCCATTCATTCAGATGTTGAACTCCCTGGCACTGTGGGGGTGGAATAAACATGGGACTATTTTGTTGCTTGCAATTGTTGACCAGCTTTGCAACATCATTGTTTAATGTTGCATTTAGTTTAGAAAATGTGCAAGCCTGAGAATCACAGCAGATAATGCCAGCATAGATGAGTTTCCCAGACAGGGATGGAGAGGTAGATCATTGATATAGAGATTCTAAAGAATTGGGGTTCGAACATCAGGGGAAGCTCAGTGGGCTGTTTCCTCCATACACTTGGCTCTTCCTCCAAACCGTCTGTCTCAGAGTAATAGTTTGATGGCATCAGTAACCCATGGAGGGTGGATTCTTGAGATTTTGACAAGGAGACCAATGTTGCATGCTTCATTGAGATCCATACTAAATTCTGATGCTATTTTCAGTTACCCAAATGTGATGTAGCATTGTGAAGACAAGTAGTTGATCCAAGAGGTCCATTATTAGGACCTGATTCTTGACCCTGCTGGTTTTCCACAACTCCTAGCAATTGTATTTAGGTCAGAGTTCCAAGTGTTCGATAGTCCCAACCACACTGATGTATAGGCTCCTGGAAAAGGAAGACTAACTATATTTTTCATTCATTTGCAATATGTGGGCATCATTGGCTAAGTCAGCATTTGTTGCCTATCCCTAATTGCCCTTGAGAAGGTGGTTGTGAGCTGCCTTCTTGAACCTCTGCAGTCCATGTGGTGTAGTTACACCCACCATTATGTTAGGGAGAGAGATCCAGAATTTTAGCCCAGCAGGAGTGGAGGACTGATATATTTCCAATAGTGAGTGATAGAATAGTGAGTGATTTGAAGGGGAACTTCCAGGTAATGGTGTTACCATGTGTTTGCTGCCCTTGTCCTTCTAGTTGGTAACAGTTGTGGGTTTGGAAAGTGCTGCCTATGGAGCTATGGTGAGTTCATGCAGTGCACCCTGGAAATGGTACACATGGCTTCCACTGTTCATTGGTGATGGTGGGTGTGAATACTTATGCAGGAAGTGTCAATCAAGTGGGCTGCTTTATCTTGAGTGATGCCGAGCTTCTTGAGTGTTGTTGGAACTGCACTCATCCAGACAAGTGGGAAGAATTGCATCACACTCTTGACTTCTGCTTTGTAGATGGTGGACAGACTTTGGAAGTTAGCAAGTGAGTTACTCACCATTGGATTCCTAGCCTCTGACCTGTTCTGATAACCACAATATTTAAATGGCTAGTCCAGTTCAATTTCTGGTCAATGGTAACCCCAGGACTTTGATAGTGAAGGATTCAGTGATGGTAATACCATAGAATGTCAATGGCTAGGCCCTCTCTTGTTGGAGACGTAGAGATTTACATCACGGAAACAAGCCCTTCAGCCCAACTTGTCCATGATGCCTTTTTTTTAACTACTAAGCTAGTCCCAATTGTCTGCATTTGGCCCATATCCCTTTATACCCATCCTACCCATATAACTATCTAAATGCTTTTTAAAAGACAAAATTATACCTGCCTCTACTACTACCTCTGGCAGCTTGTTCCAGACACTCTGTGAAAAAATTGTTCCTCTGGACCCTTTTGTATCTCTCCCCTCTCACCTTAAACCTATACCCTCTAGTTTTAGACTCCCCTGACTTTGGGAAAAGATGTTGACCATCTCGTTGATCTATGCCCCTCATTATTTTATAGACCCCTATAAGATCACTCCTAAGTCTCCTATGCTCCAGGGAAACGAGCCCCTGGATGGTGATTCCCTGGCACTCCTGTTGTGCAACTCATCCTTGACACTTGCCAGCTCATGCCTGGATATTGTCCAGGTCCTGCTACACTTGGATAGGGATTGCTTCAGGGTTAGGAGTTGCAACTGATGCTGAAATTATGCAATTATTAGTGACCATCCCTACTTCAGACCTTTTGATGGAAGGAAGGTCATCGTGAAGCAGCTGAAGATGGTTGGGCCTAGGACGCCAACCTGCAGAACTCCTGCAGTGGTGTTCTGGAGCTGAGATGATTGACCTCCAATTACCACAACCATCTTCCTCGGTACTAGGTATGACTCCAACCAGCAGAGAGTTTTTCCCTTGACTTCCATTGACTCCAGTTTTGCCATGGCTCCTGTTGCCATACTTGGTTAAGTGCTGCCTTGATGTCAGGGGCAGTCACTCTCATCTCACCTCTGGCCATCAGCTCTTTGTCCATGTTTGAACCAAGGCTGCAATGAGGTCAGGAGCTGAGTGGTCCCTGGTGGAACCCAAACTGAACATCAGTGAGCAGGTTATTGCAAAGCAAGTGCTGCTTGATCGCACTGTTAATGCCCCTTCAATCACTTTATGGATGATCGAGAGTAGACTGATGGGGCAATGATTGTCTGGCTTAGATTTGTCCTGCTTTTTCTATATAGGACATAAATGCAATCGTTCTGACCATTTAAACAATCACTACCTCAGATCTATTTCACTTTCCCTGAATGGTTATACCCTGAATGCCTATTGCTGCCAGTCTGCATGGACTCTAAGCTGATTTTATCTCTGTTGGGAAATACACAGTGTGATCGTGGCCCTTTTTAATTGTTCAGACACTTTTTCTACCAATTGGGAATATTAGTTCAAATTAATAAATTAAATTTTCTTTTATCCACATATCTATTACCCTTTGTAAAAATAATGTTCTGTCTCAACTTCATATGGGTTTAATTTCTCTACCTGCTAATGCATTCATATAAATAATTGTTCCTGTGAGTTAATTAGGTCGTTAATGAGTTTATTTTAAGTGGGTTAATGGTTGTGTTAAACTAACATAGATAGGAATTGATGTAAAAGTGTTAAAAAGAACGCACAGATAAAGGTAAATCCACAAATAGCTAATTTGGCACCTGCTATACGACTAAGGAAATTCAACATGTCCATTACGATTCTAAACAATTTATAAAGATGCATCATAGAAAGCAATCTTTTTGGATGTATCACAGCTTGGTATGTCTCCTGCTCTGACCAAGACCACAAGAAACTATAAAGGGTCGTGAACATACCCAATCCATTGTGCGAACCAATCTCCCATCCATTGACGCTGTCTACACTTCCCACTGCCTTGGAAAAGCAGCCAGCATAATCATGCACAATACTCTCTTCCATCTTCTTCTGTCAGGAAAAAGTCTGAGATCACATACCAACCAATTCAAGAACAGCTTCTTCCCTGCTGCCATCAGACTTCTGAATGGAAGTAAGTTAATCTTTCTCTGCACCCTAGCTATGACTGTAATATTACATTCCGCGCTCTCTTCTTTCCTTCTCTCCTGTGTATTCCATGAATGGTATGCTGTCTGTAAAACACACAAGAAGCAATGTTTTTCACTGTATACCAATACATGTGACAATAATAAATGAAATCATATCCTTTGCTACAATAAACAATACCCAAATCAGTTTTATCAACCACCTTGAATCACCTCCACAGACACCACTTTTAAACCTTCTCCTTACCAGAGAGAGCAAGCATGATTTTCTTGACCTTTCCTTATGAAGTTTATTGAGGCATTGATACACACGAAAGAACGTATTAAACCTAGTGTGCGGAGTTGTATACTGATATGTCAAACTCGTGAAGATTACCAAATATATGGATTGCTTGACTTTGTGTCTTGCACCAACTGTACAGCCATTATTGGAATGTGCAGCTTGGTCAGATGTAATTATCAGACTGCTACCCCTTTTCAAGCAGCAACCAGGGAGGCCTGGTCACCTGGATTTCTTCAATGACCAACCGGAAAGATTGTTGCAAAGCCCTTTGAGCATGGTTTCATGTAATAAACCCTCTCAAAGACTAGCTTCTTGGAGAATTGTCCCATAAATCTCACTCCAAAAGCATCCAAAAAAATTGAATGCCTGTTAACAAAGGTCAACAGTGAAGTTAATGACAGATTTCTGACACTCTGATTACAAAATCTGACAATAAGAGGGAGATACTGTGTAGTGAAATTTGAAATATATTCCTAATAAGTTCTGCACAGGAGAAATCTTCCAAATCAATTTATTTGTATTTGCAACTGGTAACTCGTTGAATTAAAAGTTTGTTTTTTTCTGTCCAGTTTTCCCATTGCTCCTCATCTTCCCCAACACCATTCATCTCAGTTTTAAAGTTAAAGTTTATTTATCAGTGTCGCAAGTAGGTTTACATTAACACTGCAATGAAGTTAGTGTGAAAATCCCTTAGTTGCCATACTCCAGCGCCTGTTCGCGTATACTGAGGGAGAATTTAGCATGGCAAATCTAACCAGCACATCTTGCAGACTGTGAGGAAACTGGAGCGCCCAGAGGAAACCCCCGCAGATACAGGGAGAACATGCAAACTCCACACCGGCAATGACCCAAGCCAGGAATCGAACCTGGGCCCCTGGACACTGAAGCAGCAGTGCTAACCACTGTGGATCAGAGTTTTAAAAGTGTTGTCATTAACTTCACTGTTAACATATAGTTTTAAAAACCAGGTCGAATATCTTGATAATGTTGATGGGTTAAAAGGGCTTTTCAGTGATGTGTTGCAATGTCCCTCAGTTCTATTCTCTGTTAGTTACTGGCTCGTGTGCTGCACATCTATCCTTTGAGCTCCTTTTCCTATAGGCATGGTTAATGCTTGTCTCATACCAAATACGTGTGAGTGCAGTTTCCACTTCATAGAATTTTACTGTGCAGAATGAGGCCATTCGGCCCATCGAGTCTGCACCGACCACAATCCCACCCAGGCCCTATCCTCTTAACCCATACATTTATCCTAGCTAGTCCCCTTGACACAAAAGGGCAATTTAATATTTCATTTCATTTAGCATTTCCATTTTGCTTGCATTTATTATTGTGATTTTTAGTCCATTAAATAACCTGAAGTAATCCTTATAATAAGGTATTAAATCTTGCTTCCTTTGCAACAGTGACAATGGTTCAAATGTACTTTATAAGCTGCAAAGTGCTTGAGGATGTCCCGAGGTTGTGAAAGAACGCTTACAAATGTGAGCTCTTCCTCTTCCTTCCTTTCAATTTGCTTGACAGTACACATGGAGCGGGGGAAAGTGTGGAAAACAGCACACGGGCTCATTCCAGTGAAGTGAAACTCCTAATAGCTGGTTTAATTAGTGTTTTAATCATTGCGCACTAATCCATTTACAGCGGGCTTTAATTCCGTGTGAAAACTGTGATTCTGCTGTAATTAAATTAAACTAAAAATAGGGCTTACCACCAGAAGAATTATACTGTTACAAATGAACACCACCCAGCAACAGTCCTGCAGATGGGGCAATTTTATCCCATTGTAATGAGTGTGGCGGTTGTAACGATTCCATTTGCAAACGTCTGGAGAATATATTGAATAAACAGTTTGCTTCATAAAACCAGCAGCAGCCCTTTTCTTTCCAAAAGACAGATTGAACTGAAATTTCTTCAGAGTAAGCAGGTCAGTAGATGTTGAGTAATTATAAACACTGTAACTTGAGCCTTGTAGACCGAAGCTTTCTTTCCATCACATTTGCCTTTGAAAATGCCTTTTTTGATTCAGTGCTCTCCTCTACTACACACGCTGTTTAGAAATTTTTTAATATAGCTGAAAAGCACTGTAGCTTCTCACATGCTATTATAGATTTTGCTATTAAAGATAAATGGGATATTCAATTTAAACAAAAACCCAGGCTGGTAATGGTCTTAACACCAGTTATCAGAGTGTAATGGTATTTTCTGGCAGCTGCTTTATTTCATTTGAACTGTGTGAACCCTTGTGTTTAATCCCGGTTTGACATCTATATAGATTGTGCTATTTATTGACAGAAAAAAAAGCATTTTCTCTTGTGGGCAATGTGACAAGCATTTTCCATTCCGTTGAGGAATATTGGGTGTTGCACGTCGGTCCAAATTAAAATGAAAACCAGCGTTAACCCAAATCAGCTTTATTTCTGGGACCTTACCAAAAAAAATGGCAGAGTGTTTCTGGTGAGGATAACTGGCAAGACCATCCACCTACCACCTCCCAGCCTCCCCCCACCCCTTCACCCCCACAACACACACACACAGACACAGACACACACACACACACACACACACCGGCACTCCTAGATCCAAGTACACCCCACCAGGAATGAATAAACGCCCTGCTTGGGGTTGGTATGGACATGGCGCCGACCTGGCAGTGTCAGCCTGTGCCAAGGGGTAGGGCCAGGGGAGGAGGCATTGCCAGGCCACTGCCTGGACATGCCACTCTCCCTTGGTGGCTATGCTTATGTGCCCCTTCCCCTAACACATCACATTGGTCTGACTTGAAGATACGGTGAGGGGATCAAGATGCAGCAGGGTCAGGGTGGTTGACGGTGTTTACTGAAATACATTTCAATCAAGGTCACGCTCATTTTAGGTGTGAACCTAACGACATCACTGGCAAGGGACAGGGAAGTCCCAAAATCTCATTTTTGCCGGCGAGAACTGCGCTTTCAGAGCTTTGAGCCGGCCACTTCACAGTTGGTGAACATGGGCCCAAGATACTGCCCCTTGATTTCAATTTTAAAAATATATATATATTTCATAAAGTAAGTTGGACAAAAATTGGAACAAACTGCTCATTTACTATTTGATCCATTGGTTAATTTTTAATTTGCCTTTTGCATACCTTTAGTATAATAATTTTAATGTGCTGAAGTTAATCACCAAGGTAATGTATGAGGAACTTAACTTGGTTTCTTATGTCTCATAGGAAAAACTGCCTGTTTTTCAGATGCAGAACAGGGGTTAGATGTACCAATTTTGCGTGCTGTGTCCTTTGTCTCTAGGGCTCCTGAAATAGGTTTGAACCCAGAACAGGGTCAGTGGGTTTTTCAGACAACCCCTGGCAATGGGTGATATGGTGAAACAGTGGTTAACACTGTTGCTCACAGTGTCAAGGACCCGGGTTCGATTCCCGGCTTGGGTGACTGTATGGAGTTTTCATATTCTCCCCGGTTTCCTCTGGGTGATCTGGTGTCCTGCCACGGTCCAAGATGTGCAGGTTGGGTGGATTGGTCATGGTAAATTGCCCCTTAGTGTCAGGGGGATTAGTTAGGGTAAAATGCATGGGGTTATGGGGATAGGGGCTGGGTGGGATTGTGGTTGGCGCAGACTCATACGAACTAGGAGCAGGGGTAGGCCATCTGGCCCCCTGAGCCATTCAATAAGATCATGACTGATCTTTTTGTGGACTCAGCTCCACTTACCCGCCCGCTCACCATGACCCTTAATTCCTTTACTGTTCAAAAGTTTATCTATCTTTGCCTTAAAAATATTCAATGAGGTAGCTTCAACTGCTTCACTGGGCAGGGAGTTCCACAGATACACAACCCTTTGTGTGAAGAAGTTCTTCCCCAACTCAGTCCTAAATCTGCTTCCCCTTAGTTTGCGGCTTTGCCCCCAGTTCTAGTTTCACCCGCCAGTGGAAACAACTTCCCTGCTTCTATCTTGCCTATTCTCTTCATAATCTTATATGTTTCTATAAGATTTCCCCTCATTCATTTGAATTCCAAGGAGTATAGCCCCAGTCTGCTCAGTAGCTCCTCATAAGCCAACCATCTCAATTCTGGAATCAACCTAGTGAATCTCCTCTGCACTCATGCCAGTGCCAGTATATCTTATCTCAAGTAAGGAGACCAAAACTGTACACAGTACTCCTATGTGGCCTCACCAGCACCTTATACAGCTGTGACATAATCTTGCTGTTTTTAAACTCCATCCGTCTAGCAATGAAGGACAAAATTCCATTTGCTTTCTTAATTACTGCTGCGCCTGCAAACCAACTCCTTGAGATTCCTGCACAAGGACACCCAGGTCCCTCTGCACAGCAGCATTCTTCAATTTATTACCATTTAAATAATAGTCCATTTTGCTGTTATTCCTACCAAAATGGATGACCTCACATTTACTAACATTGTACTCCATCTGCCAGACCCTTGCTCACTCACTTAGATTAGCGTCGTCTGCACATTTTGCTCTTCTACCCATCTTAGTGTCATCTGTGAATTTTCACACACTACACTTGATCCCCAACTCCAAATTATCTTTGTATATCGTAAACAATTGTGGTACCAACACTGATCCCTGAGGCACACCACTAGTCATTGATCGCCAACCAGAAAAACACCCATTTGACCCGATAGGCTGAATGGCCTCCTTCCGCTCTGGGGGATTCTATGAGTCTATGGACTGGTTATACTTCTCACCAGTGCTGTTTATGGGGGGTGGTGAATATCTGGAACAAGCTGCCAGAGTTAGTAGTAGAGACAGCTACAACTTTGTTTTTTAAAAAGCATTTAGACAGTTACATGGGTAAGGTGGGTATAAAGGAATATGGGCCAAATACCCATATTGGGACTAGCTTAGTGGTTAAAAAAAAGGGGGCGACATGGACAAGTTGGGCTGAAGGGCCTGTTTCCATCCTGTAAACCTCTGTGACTCTATGACGCTAATTGCCACAACAATTGCCCCTTGGTTATGTTCATAAGGGACCTAATGAATGTTTTAAGATAATTGGGCTGTTCCGAATCTTTGTACCACCTAAAAGGGTGAGTAATATATATTCTTTTAAAGTTTGATGTGGAGCTTGGAGGAGTGGGGAGTGCAGCACAGGCAACAGGCCCTCATGGTTGAGGACCTCCTGGTTGGAGCTTTCCTATTCTGGTGCTGTCTGCCTCTGAGGCATCCCTTCAGAGCTTCCTCCTCACTCATCCTACTCTTCATGCTGAGAATTTACAGCAGTTTTAAACCATTCAAGTTTAGTTGGTCAACCCTGGAGTTGATGTTCTCTCAGCTTCCTCCCAGCCGACATTGCCAAATCCTGCCTGCATTACCTCCTATTCCTTTCTGCCTCAGGTACTGATTAAAATCCCCCTCGGAGACATCCAGGCTATTTGTCTCAAGATAGTTGGAGACAGTGACAAACTTCAGGGGCACGTAAGCAGACTGGTGAAATGGGCCGACACATGGCATAGGGAAATTGACCTTGAAAGAAAAAAGCAAAGCCTGATTCCAGTGCTGCTCAGCTTGCTCACTTACTTCCAACCCACCCATCATGTGGAATGGACACACCAGCCCTCATACCAGTTACAATGGGCATTCTGGCTCTTATATCATCTGGAGTGGGTACTCCAGCCCCCACACCACCTGGAGTGGGCACTCCAGCCCCCACTCCAACTGGAGTGGGCACTCCAGCCCCCACACCACCTGGAGTGGGCACTCCAGTCCCCACACCACTTGGAGTGGGTACTCCAGCTCTCACACCACCAGGAGTGGGTATTCCAGCCTCCACATCACCTGGAGTGGGCACTCCAGCCCCCACTCCAACTGGAGTGGGTATTCCAGCCCCCACTCCAACTGGAGTGGCTACTCCAGCCCCCACACTACCTGGAGTGGGTACTCCAGCCCCCACACCACTTGGAGTGGGTACTCCAGCCCCCACACCACCTGGAGTGGGCACTCCAGTCCCCACACCACTTGGAGTGGGTACTCCAGCTCTCACACCACCAGGAGTGGGTACTCCAGCCCCCACACCACCTGGAGTGGGCACTCCAGTCCCCACACCACTTGGAGTGGGTACTCCAGCTCTCACACCACCAGGAGTGGGTATCCCAGCCTCCACACCACTTGGAGTGGGTACTCCAGCTCTCACACTACCTAGAGTGGGTACTCCAGCCCCCACATCACCTGCAATGGGTACTCCAGCCCCAATTCCAACTGGATTGGGTACTCCAGTCCCCACATGACCTGGAGTGGGTATTCCAGCCCCCACACCACCTGGAGTGAGTATTCCAGTCCCCACACCATCTGGAGTGGGTACTCTGGTCCCCACACTACTTGGAGTGGGCACCTCAGCCCCAGAAGTGTCAGTACCTGAGAGAGAGGTTGTTGGAGAGAAGATTGTATTGGAGGTGGATGCTCTCATCTCTCAGTAACCATCTGGGAAAAAAAGAGACACCGATCCCTGGAAGCAGAGGAAGACATGTGAAAGGGGCATCCTCCTGCTGAAGAGGTGGGGTTGTTTCTAAAGGATCCTGAGGCTCACCTCAGTGGTCATCTCAGGATGCCTATTAGTGCCCTGTCACACCCCTACGTGGCTCTCGAAGGGCAATGCTCGGAAAATCTACTCAGTGACTACAGCATTATATGCTTAGAGTGACTGTGTGTTACTGGTACAATGACATTGCAGTGACTGTGTCAATGACAGTGTGATGTTAAAGTGCCTCATTTAATAGCAGTGTCAGTTTAGTGTTTCACTGTTAATACCATTGTGACAAATGAAAGCCATGAAAAAATGTTTCTTTAACTGGCACACATTCTCCTGTTGAATTGTGCCTTTAATGTCTTTGCTGATGCAACTTGAATGGCAAGATCAGATGAACTAGATTGCTATATTTGATTATTTTTCCCAGGGGATCCTAACAGTTTCTTCAGGTATTGAACTGCTGGACTTTAAGCTTATTCAATGCTCATGATGCTTTGATGCTCTGTATGTGGGGAAGTGGTGGCATAGTGGTATTATCACTGGACTAGTAATCCAGAGAGCCAGGATAATGCTCTGTGGACCTGGGTTCAAATCCTATCATGGCAGATGATGAAATTTAAATTCAATAAAAATCTGGAATTAAAAATCTACTGATGACCATTGTCGATTGTCGTAAAAGTTCTGCCTCACTGTGCCGGTGTTCGATTCCTGGCTTGAGTCACTGTCTGTGTGGAGTCTACACATTCTCCTTGTGTCTGCGTGGGTCTCCTCCCACTGTCCAAAAGACGTGCTGGGTAGATGCATTGGTCATGCTAAATTCTCCCTCAGTGTACCTGAACAGGTGCTGGAGTGTGGTGACTAGGGGATTTTCACAGTGACTTCATTGCAGTGTTAATGTAAGCCGACTTGTGACACTAATAAATAAACTTTAAACTTTAGGATGTCCTTTAGGGAAGTGAATCTGTCATTCTTAGCTAGTCTGGCCTAAATGTGACTTCAGACTTGAGTTGAGATACACAGCAATTTTGTTGACTCTTAACTGTCTGCTGAAATGGCCCAGCAAGCTACAGTTCAGGGCAATTAAGCAAGGGCAATAAATGCTGGTCCAGCCAGCAATATCTACATGCCATGAATAAATTTTAAAAATAAATTTAAAAAATCAAGTGTTTAATCAGGCACTATAGAATCAACAATAAGTGCAAACATCATATGAAGGAGAGGGATTGAATTAATTAAAGACATTTTCATAGAATCCCTACAGTGAAGAAAGAGGCCATTCAGCCCATCAAGTCTGCACCAACCACAATCCCACCCAAGATCTATTCTCATAACCTCACATATTCATCCTGCTAATCCCTTGACACTAGGGTCAATTTAGTATGGCCAATCAATGTAATCTGCACATCTTTGGACTGTGGGAGGAAATCAGAGAACCTAAAGTAAACCCACACAGACATGGGGAGAACATGCAAACTCCACACAGACAGTAACCCAAGGCCAGAAATGAACATGGGTCTCTGGCGCTGTGAGGCAGCAGTGCTAACCACTGTGTCAGTGTATCACCCCATTTTGTAGTGGCTGCATTAAGCACCCTTATTCGCTAAGTCCTATTCCAGATCATATGGAGCTAGGGTGCACACTCCAGGTGTGAGGGCCAGAGTGTCCATTCCAGCTGAAATAGGGGCAAGACTACCCACTCCAGGTGGTATGCGGCAGAGTGTCCAGTCCAGCAGATATAGGGACCACTCCAACTGGTATAGGGTAGTGCCCACTTAGTCACCAGTTGGATTAAGCACTCTTATTACTTTATATTGAAACAAATTTAATTGCCTGCTATTTCTTGTTACAGAACACAAGTGAAACATTCATAGTTGGCTGACCTTTTGTTTCTGGTGTCTCGCCGAGAATCACTAATTGCTGGACTCCACTAATTCCTCTTTAATGCAGAGTATCTGGTGATGATTAAAGACTTCAGGTAAGTACTTTTTCCTAATGGCTCAACATTCAGGACATGTGAGAAGCATGGAGCAAACTGGCATAGCAAAGCCATTAAGTACGGTGAATTGAAGAACGCATTAAACAAAATTGATTCAAAAGCAATAGCACATAACAAATCACAAGGGAAATCAGAAACTGCAAGTGCTGCTTGTCACATTTATACAAGATAGGAATCCATTTTAGATTGATTGATTCTATAATATGTTTTTTTTTATATTTTTGTGTTCTCAAATTGCTTAATGTTTTTTGATTTGATTGGGAGTGTCTGCAACTTTGATCTGACCAGTTTTATGCTGGAGAATGACCCAATTTGCCCCAGGTTAATTAACTAGCCACACTGGTAGATTGAGAATTCCTGATCTATATTTTGGAAGCTCTTGCCTTTCAAAAGTTGAATTGAGTTGTAATGCCAGGTGAATATACAGTCAAATGCATCTTCCATGAACAAATGTAAAATGTGCCCGTTTTTTATTCTTTTCAATGTACTCACTCTTTGGTAGCACGGTGGCACAGTGGTTAACACTGCTGCTTCACAGTGCCAGGGACCTGGGTTCAATTCCCAGTTTGAATCATTGTCTATGTGGAGTTTACACATTCTACCCGTGTCTGCGAGGGTTTCCTTTGGGAGCTCTGGCCTCCTCCCACAGTCCAAAGACCTGCTGGTTAGGTACATTGTGTCCTAACTTGCAGCTCCTATGTCACCCTGTGCTTGCTGGCTCTTGGAAAAGCAACACTGCAATTTGAACATTTTCAGCCTTATTTTCAAATCCCTCTAAGGGGTCATCACTCCCTAGCGATGTGATCTCCTCCAGCCTTACAATCCTCTGAAGTATCTGCATCTAATTCTGGCTTCAGGAACATTTTATTGCTTTAGCATTGATGTCCGTACCTAAGGAATGCTGAAACTATTAGCACTTGGAATCATTCCCAAAACCTCTTTCCCCCTCTTTCCTCCTTTAAAACATCCCTTAAAACTTTGACGAACTTAGGGCATGAAACCTAAACTCACCTGTTTACGTGTAATGTAAGCCTTCCTGTGACACTAATAAATAAACTTCAAACTTTAAACTTAAACTGTTTGCATATTTGCATGCATAAAGTCCAAAAGAATGAAGATATTCCCTTTTCTATTCTTGCAGATAAAAAAAACAAACTTGTGCTGAAATATGGACAAAATATATGACCATGGTCGCAATCTTTGGTGCAATAGGTTAAAAAGGTTTGTGCGCATGTATCACTTTTGCCTGTTTTTTAACACGGCGCCTGAGTTTCCACAATCTAGTGCACCAATTCAATGAAATCTCTAGCCACATGTTCAACATACACCATTCCCTTTGGCCCCCAGAGAGAGGTGGCTGAATTTGTACCAGTTTTGAGCAGGCTGCCAATTTACGCTTAAAAATATTAGCCACAATCCAATCCAAGGTCACATTTCTCGCCTGTTTGATGGTGATTTTGTTTAACAGGTTTTCACAAATGTACTTGTTTCCTCGCTGAGTCTGACATTATAGTTTCTGCAGCTTTGAATGCATTTTAATGGCGTTGGAATGACTTACATTAGGAAGGGATAAGCTTCCCCGATTGCATTTTCTTAAACATGCTGTGCCTAATGTACATAAATGATGGCTTGATAGCTTCAAATTTTAATTTTCATGCATAAAGAAGGAATTAGAAAAAGAATGCGGCATAAGTCCTGTACTTTCCTTGACCTTGATTGTTTATGCTGACTGCTTGCATATGCTAATGCCACTCTCAGGAAATCTTAGTGGAAAGTTGCTGATGGCACGAATTTTAGTGAGCTGGTTATGCCATCTCAGGAAAATCCAAGAGCATAATAAGATTCCAAAGTTTTATCCACGTCGACTATTTCTGGTTCACTGAGATTATCAACAGCAAGTCCGTTTCCTGTTGTCCTGGATTTTTGATTTGACTTGGTGCCCCTTGGGCAATGGCAGGGAGCACACAGGCCAGCATTTTCAGAATGCCAATGCCCAGGGGGCACCTGCTGCACCTTTGCTCAACCCTCTGAGGGGCCCCCATTGCCGCACTTCACTCCAGCGGAGACTCTCGCTACTTCCCCATCAGTGGGGAGCTACTCTAGCAGGTGGGAGGGAGACAGACTAGCCAGCACGGAGACTTCAGGCCCACTAATCACATTTAAAATTGATTTAATTAGGTATTTAAATTACTTCTGTGCCTCCCCGCCAACTTCCGGCACGGAGCAGACACTGCTGGAGATCCGGTGCTGGGACCTGTAATCGGGGCTGGAATGTATGTGCGAGTCCCACTCATTGTCTGCTGTGAGATTCTCCTGGCCCACTGCGCTAATTTTTTGAGCAGTGGAATGGGAGAATCGCAGTAGGGGGAGAGGTGATGGCCTAGTGGTATTACCGCTACACTATTAATCCAAAAACTCAGCTAATGTTCTGCAAACCTGTGTTCGATTCCAACCATGGCAGCTGGTGGAATTTGAATTGTATAAAAAAAATCTGGAATTAAGGATCTACTGCTGACAATGAAACCATTGTCGATTTCCGAGGAAAACCAATCTGGTTTGTTAGTGTCCTTTAGGGAAGGAAATCTGCTGTCCTTACCTGGTCTGGCCTACATGTGACTCCAGAGCCACAGCAATATAGCTGACTCTAAACTACCCTCGGGCGCTAGGGATGGCCAATAAATACTGGTCAGCCAGCGATGCTTATGTCTCATGTATGAATAAAAAGAAATAATATTAAGTAAGGGAAAATATAAGCGGTTTTAGTAATATTTAGGATGGCTGCATATGGGTGATTCTGCATTTATCACTGGTGATGAATGCTGCTAACACTGAAATTAGGTTTCATAGTTTATCAACAGGTGCAACAATCTGTATTATAACAGCAGAATCACTTCAAATAACAATGCATTGGTGCAAGACGCAGAAAACTAAATATGATGGGGAAATGATTCCATTATTAAGATGGCTTGGTGTTGCTGCAATGCAATTTTTTCAAGGAAAAAAGTATTTGAATAATTTTAGTGATTATTTGGTCCAGTAGCATAATGTGCACATAGGCTTCTGAGAGTATGTGCCCATGCAGGGGGTGAGCAGAAATTCATATCCATCCCTTTGGCAACTTTAGTGGTGGCGCCATTTAATTAATTGGGAGACTGGCAAGTGGTGTCCCCGTCACCTTCCTGCCTTTGCTCCGGTTGGATTCGAGCTGGGTGGGCTTGTGGAGAGTCTTTCTGCCCCACTGTCAACCAAAGCCCTTAAGTGGGCAATCCCACATTTTGTTGGTGTTCTTTCATTGATGAGCAGGGGATGTGCCACGCAGGAGGCTTGCAGACTTCTGGGGAAGGATCCACTGTTCAAAAGCTCTCAGTGTCTGACTGAAGGACCCCACATTGGGAAGGACTAAAGTTTAACGTTTTAAGTTTTAAAGTTTATTTACTAATGTCACAAGTAGGCTTACATTAACACTGCAATGAAGTTACTGTGAAAATCCTCAAGTTGCCACACTCCAGCGCCTATTTGGGTACACTGAGAGAGAATCTAATATGGCCAATTAAGAGCCAACTCATGCTCTGCCACAGGTCCCCTCCCCCTGTCCCCAAAACCCAAACCTCATAATGCCTTTCCTGTCATCACTCACCTGCGAAGTGGGAAGGGAAAGAGCAGGAGCAATGGAAACGCACGCCACAGTGAGATCGGAAGCATGTGGGGTGCAGTGCAGGGAGAAAGCTGGAGTTTGGAGAAAAAGGAATGGGGGTAGAAAAGGAGCAGAGGAGAGCAGGAGCAGGGGGAGAGCAGGAGCAGGGGGAGAGCAGGAGCAGGAGGACAACAGGGACAGGGGGAGGACAACAGGGGCAGGGGGAGGGCAGCAGCAGGGGGAGGGCAGGAGCAGGGGGAGGGCAGGAGCAGAGGAGAGCAGGAGCAGGGGGAGGACAGGAGCAGGGGGAGGGCAAGAGCAGGGAAGAGCAGGAGCAGGGGGAGGGCAGGAACGTGGGGACAGCAGGGGCAGGAGGAGAGCAGGAGCAGGGGGAGAGCAGGGGCAGGAGGAGAGCAGGAGCAGGGGGAGGGCAGGAGCATGGGGAGGGCAGGAGCAGAGGAGAGCAGGAGCAGGGGGAGGGCAGGAGCAGGGGGAGGGCAGGAGCATGGGAGAGCAGAAACGGGGGAGAGCAAGAGCAGGGAAGAGCAGGAGCAGGGGGAGAGCAGGAACGTGGGGACAGCAGGAGCAGGAGGAGAGCAGGAGCAGGGGGAGGGCAGGAGCAGGGGGAGGGCAGGAGCAGGGGGAGGGCAGGAGCAGGGGGAGGGCAGGAGCAGGGGGAGAGCAGGAGCAGGGGGAGAGCAGGAGCAGGGGGAGAGCAGGAGCGGAGGGGAGCAGGAGCAGGGGGAGGGCAGGAGCAGGGGGAGGGCAGGAGCAGGGGGAGGGCAGGAGCAGGGGGAGAGCAGGAGCAGGGGGAGAGCAGGAGCAGGGGGAGGGCAGGAGCAGAGGAGGGCAGGAGCAGAGGAGGGCAGGAGCAGGGGGAGGGCAGGAGCAGGGAGAGAGCAGGAGCAGGGGGAGGGCAGGAGCAGAGGAGGGCAGGAGCAGGGGGAGGGCAGGAGCAGGGGGAGAGCAGGAACCGGGAGAGAGCAGGAACAGGGGGAGGGCAGGAGCAGGGGGAGAGCAGGAAGGGGAGGAGAGCAGTACAATGGAGTGCAAACTAGTAAAGCAGCAGCAGCAGAACATGCCTCCAGCTGCCATTCACTGATTTCCTATTTACCATGGTTTCCACGCTGGTCATCCATTTCAACTACCCGCAGATTGCCCCTGTTTCCTTCAACCCTCTGCAGGAACACTGTGGATCTCAAAATATGAGTTTGAGGGTGTCATGGATTTGCCTGGGAGCCACAATACCCAGAATTAATAAAGAGATGGGATGTAATCCATAGAACAATGAGAGAGTCTTCCAGCAGCCCACATTCAAAGAGGTTGATGAGATGTCTCCTTTTCCCAGTAACTAGATTAGTGGACATCTAGATAAGATAAATAAATGGCCTTATCATCAGGGAGCAGTTCACCGAGATGACTGAGAGATCAGGGGAGGCATCAGGTGCTAGTTTTCAGAGTCAGGAATGAAGGAGAGACGGACGGCCCAATATACAGTGGACAGAATCAAAGAGAGCCAAGGTCAACTTCAGCAGAAGCAGAGAGGCCAGTTTAACATCTCATAGGAAGGCCAGGGTAGCACCTAACAGCAAGGCAGCTAACAATAGAGGTCCTTTTTAAATTCTTACAGCAAAGTTAATGCAGAAAGCTGGATTAAACCCCCAGCAGATTGAAAATATAGCCCCTGAGAGCTGCCTGCCAATCAAAGCAGCTTTCCTATTCCAGTAGTGCTACCAAGAGTGGTGGTCACAGCCAGTAACACATCAGAGCCTTCACCAGGGATAATAGCTGAATTCCTGATTAGTGGGGTAGGATGGGTGGGATGGGAGGGGGGGGGGTGGTGCGGGGTGGCGCCAGTGAAAATGTTGAGGAGACAGATGAAAGGGTGGTTTCAAGAGCTCCATCCTTCCTGATGCCAGGTCCTTCAACTGGGTATTGAACACGAGATGTGAAGAAGGGATCACCCTTATAGTCCATTGGCAACCCAATCGGGTTTTCTGTGTGACTCTCTGGACGCACAAGAGAACATCGCAAGTCTTATTTACTCCTTGAGCTGTCATTAAATCACAGTGGGCGCGGGGATAATTATGTTTAAATAACTCATTAATGAGCCTAATTGCCTTCCCAATGCCAGTGGCCTCATTTTTTGGGCCTGTTCCTTCCCACTGCTCACTTAATATTAGGCAGTATTCCTGTTGCTAAGAGCTGAATGCACAATCTGCCATGCATTCTCTGGGCCCATCTGACATTTTTCCCTCTCGAGCAGGCTCCTCTAATTTCCACCCTGTCTGTGGCATCAAAGAGCTCTTGGAAAATTGAAGTCAATGGGAATCGTGGGAAAGCTGGTTGAAGACATACTTGGCACAAAGAAAGATGGTTGTGGTGGTTGGAGGTCAGTCGTTTCAGTCCTGTGGCATCAGTACAGGAGTTCTTTGTGGCAGTGTCCTAGGTTCAGCCACCTTCAGCTGCTTCCCTCCAACTTAAGGTCATCATGGAGATGTTCACTGATCATTGCACAATGTTAGTGCCATTCATAACCCAGACACTGAAGCAGCCCATGTCTGTATCCAGAAACTCAAGCCTGGATAACATTCAGGCTTGAGTTGACAAGTGGCAAGTAACATTTGGGTCATCCAAGTGTCAGGCAACAACCATCTCCAACAAGAGAGAGTCTAACCACCTCCCCTCAACCATGACATTGCTGAAACCCCCACATCAACATCTTGAGGGTGTTACCATTCACCAGAGATTTAAACGAGACAAATTCACATACACTGTGGCTCCAACAGCAAGTCAGAGGCAAGTAACTAATTTCAGAACTTCCCAAAGCCTTTCTACAATCTACAGTTCAGGAGTATGATTGAATATGTCACTTGCCTGAATGAGAACAGTTCTGTGAACACTGAAGAAAGTCAGCACCACCCAGGACCATATTTCTGGGGTCAGGCAGAGTCGAAAACTTATCTTTTGTCTGGAAGAGACGAGCTTTTGGGGGTGAAACTTGGTTATGACAGGAGTTCACATTTTGGGAAGAAGACTTTAATTTCAGATAGGGAAATGATGGGTAGGTCTTCCTCTTGCCATTGGGCCTCCCAACACTCCAGGTGAAGGTTGGGTGTCTGGGTAGGGTTTTCACTCCACTGCATCTACACCAGCACCAACAAAAGAGGTCCTTCCTATTCACATCACACCACAATGCTGACTGACCTCCCATATTCTACACTCACTATACTTGAGGTCAATGTGCTGGCTGGACTAAAGTGGTCCCTGGTCAAGCACTGTCCTGATTTGTAAATTAGGATCATAGAATCATCGAAGGTTTATGCACAGGAAGAGGCCATTTGGTCTATCGTGTCTGCATTAGCTGAAAGGTGAGCCAGCCTAATCCCACTTTCTAGCTGTCAGTCCATAACTCTGAAGGTTAGGGCAAAGAACAAAGAAAATTACAGCACAGGAACAGGCCATTCGACCCTCCAAGCTTGCCCAACTGAACTAAAACCCCCTACCCAGTCTCTATTCCCATCCTATTCATGAATTTTCCAAGACGCCCCTTAAAAGTCACTGTCATACCTGCTTCCACTACCTCCCCTGGTAGTGAGTTCTCATCACCCTACATGTAAAAAACTTGCCTCGTACGTCTCCTTGAAACCTTGCTCCTTGCACCTTAAACCAATGACCCCTGGCAATTGACTCTTCCACCCTAGGAAAAAGCTTCTGACTATCCACTCTGTCTATGCTCCTCGTAAATTTGTAGACTTCTATCAGGTCACTCCTCAACCTTCTTGGTCCAGTGAGAACAAACCAAGTTTTTCTAACCTCTCCTCATTGCCAGGTAACATCCTGATAATTTTTTTTTCTACCCTCCCCAAAGCCTCAACATCCTTCTGGTAGTGTGGTAACCAGAATTGAACACTATATTCCAAGTGCAGCCTAACTAAGGTTCTATAAAGCTGCAACATGACTTGCCAACTTTTAAACCCAATCCCAATGCCCCGACTGATGAAGGCAAGCATGGCGTATGCCTTCTTGACCACTTTCTCCACCGGTGTTGCCACTTTCAGTGACCTGTGTACCTGTACACCCAGATCCCTCTGCCTATCAATACTCTTAAGGATTCTGCCATTTATTGTGTATTTCCCATCTGTATTAGACCTTCCAAAATTGTCCAGATTAGGTGCCACCTGCCATTTCTCCACCCAAGTCTCCAACTGATCTATATCCTGCTGTATCCTCTGACAGTCCTCATTGCTATCCGCAATTTCACTAACCTTTGTCGTCTGCAAACTTCTGTAAACTTAGTAATCAACTTTGTGTCACCTGCAAAGTTACTAATCAAAGCACCAGATGCCTTTTTAATGAGTTAAGGGTTTCTTCATCTACTTTCAGGCAGTGAATCCCAGACCTGCATCCCCCTGCCCCACACACACACACACACACACACACACACACACACACAAAATCTCTTTGTGAAAAGAAACTTCCCCATCTCCTCTCTCACCTTGCGACCACTTTAAATCCCCTAGTCATTGATTTCTCTGCTAAAGTAAATAGGTCTTTCCCAACCACTTTATCCAAGCGCCTTACAATTTTGTATACCTCAATCAAATCACCACCCCCCGAACCCCACCCCCATCCTCCTCTATTCCGAAGAGAAAAATCCAAGTCTATCCAATCTATCCTCAATGCTGCAATTTTCCAGTCCTGGCAACATCCTCGTAAACCATTAATCTCCTCTGTATGCTCTCCACTGCAATGACTTTCTGTAATGAGGGGAACTGTGTAAAGTAGCCAAGTTGCAGCCTAACTAATGTTTTATGTCCTTCCAGCATAATCTCCCTGCTCTTATATTATTATGAAGAATAAATGAATGTCACCTGACAAAGAGGGAAACCTCAAAAGCTTGTGAGTTTACTATCAAATAAATCAGTTGGACTTAAACCTGGTGTTGTCAGACTTCTTACTATGTTTCTCAACCCCATTCTCCCGCCTTTAACTGTTAATCTCCTGAGCAATCAAAGTTCCAGGGTCTCCATTGCAGGGAATGTGTCTTAGGAATTCAAGCATGGAATCATTCCCTGCGCCTCCGCCACCCCGAGGAGTGTGAGTTTGTAAGGTCAGCCTTATATGAAGTCAGCTCTGGTGCTTGTTCTGAGCTCATGTTGGCTGTTAATGCAGATGGGGATATAAGTCATGTCACAGAAAATAGTTTTGTTTTGGATAACTTTAGGACAGAAAATCATGGATCCAAGTTGCCTAAATGGGCTCAAAGGAGACAAGGTCTGCACCAAGAGTGGAAACTCAATTATGTTTCTCCTGTAATCTCAGTACGTCATTTTGTTTAACTTACTTTGTATCTTTTGGTGAATGTTTGTGCTTGTCAAGCTGAGGGACTTCACTGCTGGGAATTGGAACACATTTTATGCTGAAAGTGTCAGTGTTAAGCACTCTATGATCCTAGCCTAACCTCAGGACACCATTCAATAGGGCAGTCTGATCTTTTTCCCATTTCCTGTACCTATTATTCATCTGCCTTTTTTGAGCTGGGTTGCCAATTTGAGTCCTGATGCTGGTGATTGATGGGCCATTTTGTGCCAAGAACCTGTTAAGAAAGTGAATTGAAATCACCAACCTAATTCCATGCAACCGACAGAAAAGAAACTTTTGTTCTGGCAGTCAGAATTCACGCAAGAGCTGTGGAAAATGGCGGCTTAACTCATGGGGCTGACCGTTATTGTGGATTAAACAGACAATGTACGGTGAGTACTCAAATCTTTTTAAGTTTTTTTATTACCTGCTCGCAAGGAGAGCAGACACAGTGATTTTCACTATGGTGTTCTGTCGATTCATACAGATACTTAGCAGTTATGGTTAATTACAGCAAATGAGAAACGAGCAACTTTCTGATCCTTCATTGGCAACCCAGCTCAAAAAAGGCAGATGAATCACCACCAATTATAGTCCACCAATCATAACATAGCTTTTTGCCCTTTCTTATCCAACAGAAAACCGTCTCCTTCATTAACGTAATGTATGAACATACCTTGTTTTTGGTGTTTGTCATAGTAACTTGTCTTTGTTTTCATCCTAGCTCTGGAATGCAGCGTTTATGAAATGTAAGGTTAGATTAGTCTCTTATCCTGAGTACACAAGAACTGGCCTCACTGAAGGCCTTGTTTGCTAATAAACATTTTTCATTACTTGACGGAGTTGTTTGTCATTACTTAATTTCCACAATTGTTGTAACTTAAGTTTTTCCTGACCAGCATCTGCAGTTTTTGACTGCTTTCAACAAGTCCCAGCAACTCCATGGTTTTCTATTTGAAGTGAGCATCTAGCAGAACAAAGTGAATTAAATATTTGGCCATAGCTGGAATTACAACTTAACTTCCACACCGTGATTCTATTTTTAAAGGGAAGGAGGGGTCAGTTAACACAGGTCTCAATCGTTGAAGATGCTGTTAACCAACCTGTACGTTCACCAGCCTTTTAAGTAAAGCTTCCTACTAAACAAGCTTAACTTTGGTACCTCTACCAAAGGTGCCCTATTTGGTACTACCTATTTTACTCTGGCTAAAGTGACCCATTGGATACATTACTTACATACAATTATTAATGCAATCAAGCATGTTTGAAGACTGAGCTATGCAGGTTGTCCATTAACATGGATAACTATTCAAAAGTGATGTGATAATTACAGCGCTTCAAGGAGCCGCACTGTCAGATTTGATTTACCTGCTTTGTTAACAGAGGAGGGTGCAATGATGTGATGGATGATGCACTAGAGACATTAAGAGTGACAGTCTTTCATTCAGAGTTTAAAATTGTGACATATTTGATGTCATTTTTAAAAATAAGCCCAGTTCCATATATTTAAAAGTGTTTCCTAACTATATCCTTCTTGTGCAACATAAACTCCTAACATTTCTCTTTTATTCTATTCATTCACAGGATATGGGTGTCATTGGCCAGGCCAGCATTTATTGGTCATATCTTTGAGAAGGTGGTGGTGAGTTGCCTTCCTGAATCACTACAGTCCGTGTGATGATGGTATTCTGGGTAAGGAGTTCCAGGGTTTTGACTGAGAGACGATGAAGAAATGGCAGGTAAATTGCCAAATGCTACTGGGGTGTGATTTAGAAGGGAACTTGGAGGTGGTGGTGTTTGCATGTGCCCACTACCCTTGTCCTTCTAGGCGGTAGAGGTTGTGAGTTTGCAAGGTGCTGTTAAATAGTTTTGGTAAATTCCTGCATTGCACCTCGCACCTTGTAGAAGGCACACCTTGTAGCCATGGGTGCCCGGGTGGAGTGGAAAATTAATTGTTAAGATGGTGGGTGAGTTATAAGGAGGCCGGTTAGCTTAGTTGGCCAAATAGCTTGACTTTGGGACAAAATGATTCCAACAGTGTGGAGTTTAATCCCTGTTTGGCTCTGGTAGTTCACTGAGGCCTCCTTGTCTTGATGCAAAGTGGTGCCTATCAAACTTTATGGTCATTGATGCCGGTGGGATTCTCCAGTCCCGCCGGCAACACAGCCCTGCCCACGTTGGCATCAATGGGAATTCCTAATGACAGCGGCGGGACTGGAGAATTCTGCCCCTAGCAAACAAGATGCCACCTCCTGCCGCCAATGGAAAACATGCGGCTGGGAGGGCGGAGAATCAACCAACAACCACTTCTCCCTCTCCAGCAGAGAGTAATGCCTCTGGTCCCTTGTTCACTATGCTAATTATTCAGGTTAGGGTTCTGAATGATGTTGAGTTTCTAGAGTGTTGTTGGAGCTGCTGTTATCCACACAAGTAAACGGGGAGCATTCCATCACACACCTGACTTTTGCTTCGTGGTATAGTTCAGATAAAGGCTCTGCCTGGCTGTCTTCCCTCTCTTTCTTCGCACAACTTGGTGGGGTCACATGGTGAGGTCGACGGGCGTGGGTGAAGCAGTGAGGCCACTCATTGGCCGCTCCCGTCCGGGGAGGGTCTCTGTCAGCAGCTCGTGAATGGGACCCACCCTTCATCCTCCTCCCCTCCGTCCCTCTTTCCATTCAACAACTCCCCAACAATTAACCAACATGAATTGTAGCATGGACATGGGGTTTTTTTTCGATACTGAAGAGGTCATTGAAATAAAGAGAACAAAATACGACGGGTTTTCTTGAAATCTGGGTTGCAAGTACTGAGACTTTCTCCAAAATATGAATGTACTGGTCTGATGAAAGGTCATCAAACTGAAATGTCTTTCTTTCTCCACAGATGCTGTCTGACCTGCTAAGATTTTCCAACAAATTTTTGGTATTATGTCTTCAGATTTCCAGAATCTGAAATATTGTTGGAACTTACTGTCACTGTGTATGGTACAATGTATAGAACATGTTAATGAAGCACTCAGTGAAATCTGTACATGTCAAACTCACTAGTAGATTAGTTTTCTGTCAAATTAGCAATGTTGCACCATACTGTTCAGATACAATTTACACTCTGGTTTGTTTAATACCCATGTGAGTATAGGCTGCACACAAGATAACACTGCATAGCATTGCTTTTATTCTGCTATTAATAACCATGCTGCACATTTATCAGACAATACTCGTAACCAGATGCCAACAATGGGCCTTATCATTTTATTCTAACCTTTCTGTGACTGTTTGGTGACTTGATTGGTGAAGAAATAGCATGCATGATCGAGGGAGAGGGTTCCAGGAGGGGTGACGGGGAGGGAGTGCCTGGAAACAGGAGAAGTATCAGGGTAATTATTTCTCTCATTGGCCTTGCCTAGTAGAACCCAAACTAAATACGAGTGAGCCGGTTGTTGGAGAGTAAATGCCGCTTTATTTACACTGGCATCAACAAATTTCATTACTTTGCTGATGATTGAGAGGGGTGGCACGGTGGCACAGTGGTTAGCACTGCTGCCTCAAAGTGCTAGGGACCAGGGTTCGATTTCCCACTTGGGTGACTGCCTGTGTGGAGTTTGCATGTTCTTCCTGTGTCTGAGTGGGTTTCCTCCGGGTGCTCTGGTTCCTTCCCATGGTCCAGAGTTGTGCAGATTTGGTGGATTGGGCATGCCTAACTTCCACTTTGTGTCCAAGATGTGCAGGTTAGGATCAGGGTTAAGGGCAGATTGGGCCTAGATAGAGTGTTCTTTTGGAGAACTGGTGCAGATGTGATGGGCTGAATGGCCTCTCATGGAGGGATTCTATGATATATTGTTGGAGTAGTATTTGACTGCATTCAGTTTTTCCTGCTTTACGTGGACATCTCTGGGCAATTCTCCACATTGTCTGGTAAATGCCAGTGTACTGGAGCAGTTTGGCTGGAGGAACAGCTAATTCTGGAGCACAAGTCTTCAGCAGTGCAAATGGGATGCTGTGGCTGACAGCCTTTGCTGTAGCCAATGTGCTAAGCCATTTCTTGATACTCCACAAAGTGAATCAAATAGACTGAGTTTGGCTTCTGTGACATTGGGGACCTCAGGAGGACGAAGAGATGGATCATCCAATCAGCACTTTTGGCTAATATTATCAATGGAATGACTAAAATTTGTATGAATGAAAAATCAATCCAAGTATCATGAATGGAGGAAATAGCCGATACAGAACTGTCAGGAATATAGCCAGTTCAATGATTGTGCACTCCTATGGAGAATATCTTGAGAAATTAGGTGATGTGCAGCCTGTAATTTTTGTTCCATTAAAATTACAGGTTGGCAAATCTCAAGATATCACAAGATGCATGCCTCACAAGAGGGTTCCCCATAGAGAGAGTAGAATTGTGGGATTGGTCTTTATATTGGCACTGGTAAAAGGGATATAATACAAAGCGCGTGATTGTTTAATGAGATACGTGATGGGGCTGTGTGTTCCTTCTTCGTTCAGCTCGTAAGGTAACAAAACTCAGCAAATCATATTTTCCCTCTGCATTCCCAGAAAGCTTGCAGCTTTCGAATTACTTTGCCATCGAGAGGTAAATGTTATCCCTCTGCAAAGTAACTTGGAAAATTGTGCGGTGCTCTAATCTGCTGAACAAAAAGAAATCTGCTTCTTTCTGCCATCAGCTGTTTATATAATGGAGCCAAGAGTATAAAATAGGAGTAATAGGATTGCTCGGGCAATCTTCAAAGCCCCTCAGGCAATGGTTCATTGTTGCAAAAGCTTGACATTACTTTTCACCTCTGAAATTCTAGGTCGAGGTGGGGGGGCGGGGAGGGAAACTTTGGACCTCACTCATGGTAAGCTATTAAAAAAAAGATCTTGCATTTTCTTTTTCATTAATCTGAATCAGTTTCATTTATAAGCATTTCAGGCAGAAAGTGATTCACCTCAATCTGTTTAACAATCTACACCTGAGTTAGTGTGAAATTGTTTTTTTTCAAATTAAGCCATTTTTGTTACACAGTTGCTCACCAAACTAATTCAGAAAGACCAAATTGTGTACAAATGCTGAATCTGAATCAGTAAAATTAAAGCGGTGCTTGCAATCCTCAACTTTACTCCAATGACACTCACTTAAACTCGCCCAAAGTGTAGGTACGGATCCTTCACTCAGATTTCATTTGTTACCCACTACGTTAATGTATTAGTTCAATGTGACACAAATTAAAATAATAATCTATTGTTGAAGAACATCAGGGCAATATGCAGACTGTGTGTGTGTGTGTGTGTGTGTGCATCACTTCGCCCTGGACTCCTTACAATAATAAAACTGTCATTAGACTCATCAAAATGCAGGCTCAATATTCAGCACAGCAGCAGTCACATTGAATAGGTATTGCATAGAGAATAAATGATGGCTGGGGTTGTGTTACAAGGAGGCCAAATTATGTCATAAACCACGAGAGCCTCGATTTCCAGATTTATTGTCTAAATTCAAATGTGTTTCTGTTTTATAAAACGCTCCCACATTTTGCTTATTCTTTGTAATAATATATATATTAAAAAATGAGATAATTATCTGGCAAAGAAATTCCAAAGAAATGGAGCCGACTGGCAAAATAGTCAGGCATCCTCATTTGCAGATGTGATACAAATGGAAATGATGTGAGCTTTATTGTGATTGAATAGTGCAGGGAAATCATTTGTAAGACTGCGCTCCTGGCGTACAGCCTCAATCGTGGCAAATGAGTTAGTGGAGATAGGGTTGCGACATTGGAATCTCAATTTCCAATAGCTGTTCACCACTAGTAAGATTGTACGCTGACATGAGCCTTGAAAAATTACCCCCAGTATGTCTTACATAATGTTGTGAAATTGTTACACGCACATGAAGTGCTGATGAGGCCACACCTAGAATATTGTGTGCAGTTTTGGTCTCCTTTTCTGAGGAAGGATGGTCTTGCTCTCAAGGGAGCGCAGCGAAGGTTTACCAGCCTGATTCCAGGGATGACGGGACTGATGTATGAGAAGGGATTGATGAGATTAGGATAGTTTTTGCTAGAGTTCAGATGAATGGGGGGGAGGGGGGTGGAATCTCATAGAGATTTATAAAATTCTCACAGGACTAGAAAGGGTAGATGCTGGGAAGATATTCCTGATAGTGGGAGAGTCCAGAACCAGGGCTCACAGTCGGAGGATTCATTTGGGACGGAGGTGAGGAGATATTTCTTCACACGGGGAGCCTGTGGAATTCATTACCACAGGAAGTAGTTGATGCCAAAACATTGAATGAAGCAGCTAGGTATAGCACATGGGATGAATGGGATCAAAGGTTATGGGAAGTAAACAGGATTAGGTTATTGAGTTGGACAATCAACCATGGTTGTAATGCATGAAGGGCCAAATGGCCTCCTCCTGCTCCTATCTTATATATTTCCATGATTATATTGGATGGTTGAGTCTATGAGTTGATTTTCCCTTTAAGGGCAACACAGCAGAAGAGGGGCACCTGGCTTGAGGGACCAACTGGGACTGAGAGTGGGTAATCACCCCAGGGAGTGGAGTCCTCTCTTCGGCAGAAGACTTGTAGAAAACATATTGGGAGTTCGGGAGCTGGTGAGCTGCTCTAAGGCTGTTGGCATGGGGTGAGTGGGGGGTGGTACTGTTGACCTCTGTACAGGTTTTCCTTACTAATAAGTAACATTTGTGTTCCAGGTGAAGTCTGTCAGTGTGCATCATTGCACTGTAGAAGGAATTTCTCTACAACATTGTTCCTTTGTTCACTAACACACTGATTTTTCATATTGTTACTTTTGAATAAAGCGTACAACTACACAAATTTGTAATTGTGATTTCTTCCATACTGATGTGCATTGCACTTGAAAATTGCTAACTGAACTCTAGGAGCAAGCAAACAGAAAAATATATTCCCATTAATTTACCTTTATGTCTTTATCAGCACCTGCCCTAGCCCTACACATCTTTGTTACAACCACTCTTAGCTCCCACCTATCACCGTGTAATACATCTTTGGAGGCACAAGTCTCTCACCAAAATCCCTTTATTTACAACTCTAACAGCAGTACACAGAGTGCTAGCAGTTAATAATCTACCTCTGAAGGTGTCAGAGAAACTGACACTCCTGGTTAAGCACAAGGCAAAGACTCCCTGATCAGTCCAACAATTGGATCCATAATCAGGGAGTCCATACTTCAATAGGCCAACCTTAATGGCCTGATTGAAGTCATTACACACTGACCTTCTACTCTACTTCAGATGCTCCACCTCCTTTTATATAGTATATAATCCAACAGAATCTACAGAATCCCACCTTACTCCACTCCTCCACAAAGCCATCTGTCACTTGTTCTTTAGTTTTGCATTCACTAAGCACTGACCTTTGCTCTCTATTAACACATTCTGCTATGTTAACTTTATGCCACGATCAGCACTTTCTTTAGTCCTTTACAGTCCATTAATACTTCCTTTGTCTTGTGCCTTAAGCATCTTTGTGCAATCTCTCCCAGCTCACACCTATTCTACTCCCTCTTGAGCGGTATAAAATCTACCACATTTGCCCTCTCTTTAGCTCTGAAGAGGAGTCACACGGACTTGAAACATTGGGACCAATTTTACCGTCCCACCTGCCACAGGAATAGGAGCAGGTGAGGGGTGGACCGTGGAAAGATTTAATTCTTCTCGTGTCTGCATGGGTTTGCTCTGGGTGCTCTGGTTTCCTCCAACAGTCCGAAAAATGAGCTGGTTGGTGTACCCAAACAGGCGCTTGAGTGTGGCGACTCAGGGGTTTTTACGGTAACTTCATTGCAATGTTAATGTAAGCCTACTTGGGACACTAATAAATAGACTTTAAAACTTAATATAATTGATGTGCTTAAAATCGGGATTTTGATAGGGCAAATACAAAGGAGTTATTTATTTCAGTACAGGAAATCTGCAATAATAGGTGCAGTATTAAGTTTACAGCAACCTTTCTGGAGTGAAATCATTAAAGAAACACATGTTCACTCAAAGAAAATTAAAAATCTGGAATTGTCTCCCTCAGAAGCTTGTGAGTGTTGGGTCATTAGACTGAACTCATCACATCTTTATTAGGCAAGGTTATATGGGCTTAGGATCAAAAACCAGCAAATGGTGTTGAGGTACAGATCAACTATAATCCGAAAAATGGTAAAACAAATGCCAGGATTTGATTTGATTTTGATTTGATTTATTATTGTCACTGTTGAATGCAGTGAAAAGTATTGTTTCTTGTGTGCTATTCAGACAACACATACCGTACATAAAGAAGGGAAGAAGATGGTGCAGAATATAATGTTACAGTCATAGCTCGAGAAAGATATACTTAATGCGCGGTAAAGTTATTCAAGATAAATAATGACACATTTGCTAACAATTTTAATCTTCCAGGTCAGAAGGCCTGTTATGGTCATAAGAGCTGCTAGGATGACCTTGTGTTGCATAGAGCCAATGTTTCGGGCAGGATTCTTTGGCCGTGCTCGCCTGAAACTGGAAAATCCTGCCCGAGGTCAACAGCCCTTTATGTGTGTCCGTGTCCCGGCCGTTCCGTGTCCCATGGTGAGCAGGACGGGGAAGTTCCACCCTTTGAGTTTGGATGACCCTTCATCAGAGTCTGGATGAAACTCAGCTCCTACGAAAGACCCTCCAGAGTTGAAACATTGGCTCTATTCCTTCGGTAAGAAGTCTGATAACACCAGGTTTAAGTCCAACCGATTTATTTGAGAGTAAACGCACAAGCTTTCAGGGTTTGCCCCTTCGTCAGGTGATTGGAGAGTTCTGGCCTCAGACAGAGCATATAACAGCACAGACCATTTACAGATGAGCTTACTATCTATGTGTCTGCTTCCTGGGTTTATAAAGAAGATATTCTATTATTTTACAACTGGATGAAAGAGGCAGATTTAGTCATGTAAACGTGGGGAATGCATTCCTGCTCTCATAACATCTAAACTAAAACATGTGTCATCAGAAAAACAACTTCCCAAAAGCATGGGTTTTCACAAGGGACACACGCTGCCTTTATGTAAATCTGTTTATCCTCTTCTTCACCTCATTCCTTTGCAATACCAGAAATTATGTTGAAATAATTAATTTTGTCCTGTGGGGTTGATGAGAACAGTATGTGATTCATGTGACCTCCTTCAGAAAACTTTGAATGTCCTCTTTGTCTCTAAGACTGTTGTTGGTTAGTGTAGTGCAAAGGGTGACTAACCATTATGCTAATAGCTGATATACATCATCAGTGATACCAGATCACACATGAACAGAGCTCAGAGAGAGAGATGCTTCTGGAAGGAGCCTTGTGCTTATCTATCGCTGTATGTAGTTTATGTAGTAAATAAGTGTTTGAAAGTTTCTAACTTGTTTCCAGCAGTCTGTGCTAAGCATAGATTTGTGACTATCATGGAGAGAACACTCGACTCCTTGAATCTTTTGACCATGTGGAAGGGCCCAACCATGCAGCAAACTGGTAAAACTGGTGTTGCTGATTCAACAGATATATGATTGCTTCGGGTTTAGCATGGAAGCCTGATAAAGAACAGGTCAGCACGCTCCTCTACCCCATTGGCAACAGCATAGATAACATTTTAATGAGGCAATGTGTTAATGAGGGCATAGTAATCCAAGAGGAGGTTATTAAGGCATGCAAATCATATTTCTATCTTCAGCGGAACACCATAATAGACCAGACAAGGTCTAATAGGCACACTTAGGAATCAGGGGAAAATATTGACTTTTTCATTCATGAAGGGTATCATTTGGCTGCTAGTTGTGAGTATGGGTCTCTAAAGGATGATCTTATCTGAGACCACATTGTGGTGGGACTGCATATTAAAGCTTTGTCTGATTTTCTGCAGTCCAAAGAGGATCTAACATTGGGCAGTGCAGTTAGCGAGGTAGACCACGCCACAGAAGCAGAACTGGTATTTAATCCAGGATAGGGGAGTCAGCCCACTGACTCATTTCAGTTTGGGAGCAATTGAGAGACCTGCGTTCAAAAAAAAAGCAAACCCAGAGGAAGAGGGAACAGTCACTGCCGTTATCCAATGCTCCTTGAAGTGTGAGAAAACTACATTGGTGTGATGACTGTCCTGCCAAGAATGCAGAGTGCCATTCCTGAAGGAGGTGAGACCACTTTGTGACATGCCACAGCACAAAGCTTTCAAATCCAGTTCAAAAATTTACAGAAAGACCAGTTCCATCAACCAGCGGCAAGAAATAAAGGATATTTACAAACATGAGGTGCTTTTCTTAGATGAGGTTGCAAAGTCCAAGGAGAATTCTGGACTGCAAATATTATAGTCAATGATTGTAAGACAAATTTTAAATTAGATATGAGGATAGGGATGTCATATAGTATGAAATAGTATGGTTTGATATAGTATAATGGCTGAACCCTGAGTTTCTCCAGCGTCTACCTATCCACTCCATGATCCAGGTGGCATCCACCAAAGATAGCTTCATTTTGATGTAATGCTAAAGAACTTACCGATACACTCTATGTTATTCATAATCAAGATTTCTCTTATGTTAAGTCGGGAAGCTTGTATAGATTTCCAGCTACCTTATTCACCTGCTGCATGAGAAACCCAAATCAAACCAGATCAATTTGAGCCAGTCTATAGAACCGTAGAATCACTTCAGTACAGAAAGAGGCCATCCAGCCCATCTAGCCTGTACCGACTCTCCCACTCAGACTCTCACCTCCATCCTATCCCCATAACCCTGCACATTTAGCATAATCCACATAACCTACTTAACCTAAGTTTCTTTGGGCACTAAGGAGCAATTTAACATGGCAAATCCACCAAACATGCACGTTTTTAGACTATGGGAGGAAACCAGAGCACATGGAGGAAATCCATGCAGACACTGGGAGAATGTGTAAACTTCACACAGACAATCACCCAGGGTTGGAATCGAACCCGGGTCCTTGGTGCTGTGAGGCAACAGTGCTAACTGCTGTGCTACCGTGCCGCCCACTTTTCCTGGGAAAATTTCCACACCTGTAGGAGGAAATTCGAGAAGTTCTTCGAAGAGAAGGTAGATAATGAACGTGGAGGTGATCGGGATATCAGTGACAGAGAATAACCTGAATGTAGGAACTGACTTATCTGAAGACAAATCATGAGTGAAAGCTTCCAGGGTGCCCACCGCAAAAAATAAATCTGACTTAGTAAAACCTGATCCCAAAACTGAAGAAGAAGCAACTACTGAACTTGTACAAATTTCACATATACAAGGAAAAGAAACAATGGAACAGCAATGTAATCAGGTAAGAACAAGACACAGCAAAGAAACTGAGATGAAATCCAGCTCCATTCCAAATTTTGATTTGATTGCTGAGGTCTCAAGGGCTAGTGAAGCAAAAAGCAAACCATTAGGATGGCATACATCACAGTACCAATAAAAGAATCATCAATCTTGCTTGAAAATGATCTTCATTCTTCTGTTTATCCATCTGATTCATTGATGAATGTGAAGTTTGCATATTATGGCACTTCATCCCAGGGATAAGAATTACTCAATGTACTTAGGCCACAGATACTTTTGCCAGACACTGGACTTGCTGAATTAGAAAATTGCAGACCTACCTACAGAAGGACAAACACCAGCAAGAGCTGCCAAAGCCTTATTCCTTTTAAGAGAAGCAAATAGTACCATAATGTCACACCACAGCTATGTCCCAGGAAGATTTGGAAAGCAGAAGTCCTACGTAGAGCATAGAGTCATAGAACAATACAGCATGGAAATGGGCCCTTCAGTCCATGCTGACCATGGTGCCCTCCCAGTTAGTCCCAATTGCCCACGTTTGGACCATATCCCTCTAGTCCTTTCCCATCCATGTATGTAGCCAAATGCTTTTTAAATGTTGCTATTGTACCCGCCTCAACCACTTTCTCTGGTAGCTCATTCATAAGAACATAAGAAATAGGAGCAGGAGTAGGCCATCTAGCCCCTCGTGCCTGCCCCGCCATTCAATAAGATCATGGCTGATCTGAAGTGGCTCAGTCCCACTTTCCCGCTTTCTCCCCATAACCCTTAATCCCCTTGCCTACCAAAAACCTATCTACCCGTGTCTTAAATATATTTAGCGAGGTAGCCTCCACCACTTCAACGGGCAGAGAATTCCAGAGATTCACCACCCTTTGAGTGAAGAAGTTCCTCCTCAACTCCGATCTAAACTGCCCCCTCCTTATCTTGAGGCTGCATCCTCTAGTCCTGCTATCCTTTCTAAGCGGGAAGAGCCTCTCCACCTCTATCCTATCCATCCCCTTCATCATCTTATACGTCTCAATAAGATCCCCCCTCATCCTTCTAAACTCCAATGAGTACAAGCCCAGTCTATTCAGCCTCTCTTCATAGCTCAACCCCCTCAACTCCGGTATCAGCCTAGTGAACCTCCTCTGCACTCCCTCCAAGGCCAAAATATCCTTGCGCAAGTGCGGTGACCAAAACTGCACACAGTACTCCAGCTGCGGCCTCACCAGTGCCCTGTACAGTTGCAGCAAGACCTCCCTACTTTTATATTCAATTCCCCTCGCTATGAAGGCCAGCATCCCATTCAATATACGCACCACCCTCTGCATGAAGAAGTTGCCCCTCAAGTCACTTTCCTCTCTCATCTTAAACCTTATGCCCTGGGAAAAAGACTGTGTGTTCATCCTATTTATGACCCTCATGATTTTATACACCTCAATAAGGTCACCCCTCATTCTCCTACAGGGAATAAAGCTCTAGCCGGGCCAACCTCTTCCTATAACTCAGGCCCACTAGTCCTGGCAACATGCTTGTAAATCTTCTTTGCATTCTTTCCAGTTTATCAATATGCTTCCTATAACAGGGTGATTAAAACTGTACACAATACTCCAATACATGTTCCCCAAGAGATCGGAGGATACCGTCGGAGATGATACTACCACCATAAAAGACTCTATTGAGGGGGATACATGGGTGTTGTAAGATAATGTGTAAATGTTTAATGGGTAGTATTAGATTCTCAGATGGAGATGTAGCAAAAGTATTAAGGTGTCAGATCTTATATAATCAGAGCTCAGGGAGGGAGATGATTCTAGAAGAATCCCTGCGCTTATTTATCCACGTATATAGTTGCATCTTGTTAATAGATGTTTGAAAGTTCCTAGAGGCCTTGCTTCCAGCAATCAATGTTAAACATGCCCTGGGACCGTTTGCAATTCTATTTTATTTAGCACACTGATCAATAACACTCAAGCAAACAAAATGTTGTATGTTCTCCACCCACAGGGAAGAGATAGGCACTTTATACTTACATGAGGCAGAGCTCCATAAAGTTACAGATCAACGAAGTTTAAAGTTTTAAAGATTATGTATTAGTGTCACAAGTAGGCTTACATTAACACTGCAATGAAGTTACTGTGAGAATCCCCTAGTCGCCACACTCCAATGCCTGTTCTGGTGCACTGAGGGAAAATTTGACATGGCCAATGCACCTAACCAGCACATCTTTTGAACTGCGGAAGGAAACTGGAGCACCCGAAGGAAATGCATGTAGACATGGGGAGAACTTGCAACTCTGCAAAGACAGTGACACAAGCTAGGAATCAAACCCAGGTCCCCAGCCCTGTGGTTAGTGTATTCATCTGTTGGCTTATTTTAATGTATCTCTTCAAAACTCAGTTTAAATGAAACCCGAGTTGTTAGTTCCATACTTTTATGGTCAGTGAAATCTTTGGTAATTCAAGTTCTCCATAACTGATATTTGCAAAAAATTTGCCTCCATAAACCTGTATCTGACAGAGGCCTAGGCGTTGCCAATAGCAACAACTGCATTGAAGAACATTCCATTCTAATCCTTTCAATAACACCATTTCAGAACAGATTAAATGGTGCAATCTTCACCTTCTGTCAGATAACAATGTACTTGAGAAACAGCCTATTTAAAAAAGTCATTGCATACTCACAACCTTGGGGCGAAATTGGTGAGATAACACAAGGGAAAAAGCTCAGAGATTTAACCCTCCAACAGGGCATTTCCAAATAATATCCACTGGACAATCTGAAGAATGCAAGAACATTTGAAAGCAAAGGCAAATATATTATCATCATGGTGATTGGAAACAAGGCAATGGTGACAAGAAGAAGAGCTCTTATATGCAGTGAATGGTTAGGGTCTGGAATGCACAACCTGAGAGTGAGTTTGAGACAGATTCAATCATGGTTTTCAAAAGGGAATTGGAAAATCATCTGAAGAGAAAGAGGTTTACAGGAGTACATAGAAGAGGCGGATAAAGAGACAAGCTCTGTTTCTCTTGTAGAGAGGTGACATGGACAGGACACACCGATGGGCTCCTTTTGTGTTGTAAACATTCTTGAATTCTATGATGATAAAAGCTGGGGTAATGCCCCATAGAGTCGTAGAGCCACAGAGATTTACAGCATAGCAACAGGCCCTTTGGCTCAACTTGTCCATGCCGCCCAGTTTTTACCACTATGTTAGTCCCAATTGCCTGCGTTTGGTTCATAATTCTCTATATCCATCTTGTCTAAATGCTTTTTAAAAGACAAAATTGTGCCCGTCTCTACTACTACCTCTGGAGGCTCATTCCAGACACTCACTACTCTCTGAGTGAAAAAATTGTCCCATCAAGATAGAGAATCCACATTTTATAATCTGGAAACTAAATCAAGGGGTTTTGGGCAATTGCTCAGTTAACTGGGTGGTGGCAAAAGTGGCCTTTAATTGACAGACTCCCTAGTATGTATTGCAAGTCCAGTGATGTGCAGGTTAGGTTGATTGGCCGCGCTAATTTGTTCCCTAGTATCAGGGGATTAGAAGGGTAAATATTCAGGATTACGGGGATAAAGACTGGGTGGGATTGTTGTCGGTGCAGGCTTGATGGGCTGAGTGGTCCCCTTCTGCATTGTAGGGATTCTATGAAGATCTATCCAATGAAGATATGTCCAGGGCATCTATTGTATCTTTTTGTCTATTGGCCCTGCCTCTTTCTGAATTCAGTTTCTAAATCTTATTATCTTCCTTTCTCTTTTCTTCTTGTTTCTATTTATTTTTTCCACTTTTGCCTTACTTGAAGCTCAGGTTATAACTAACACATTTATTGCGTAATAAAAACAAAATACTCAGCATCGGTGGAGTGAATTGAGAATTAGAATTACATTTCAGGTGCAAACCTTACAAGTGAACTAAGCACTTCCAACGTTTTCCTTTTTTATTTCAGGCTTCCCAGCATCCGCAGCATTTTTGCTTTGACATAAATATTTTATGTCGGTGATTTTTTAATATGCTGGAAAGTAATTCTCTGGGATTTTCTGCGGAGTTGGTCCTCGGGAATTCCCGGCAATTGCGTTGCTTTACTCAGTGCCCTTCTCCAATGTTTTTACTTTCCCTCGCCGTGTACTGTCTATAAAAATTTGAACAATGAAATCGAGGGTCTGGTTGCCTTGTCGAATAGAGCATACTCGGTAGAAAGAACCATGAAGAAACTATTATACATCTAGTTTTTTTAAAAAGAGGGACGAAGAGCAGAAGAGCAATGGGGTAATGATAAATTTCGAGAAAGCAAGGGGTCAGGTTTCAGCCGAGGCAAGTATGTTATGGTTTCTGTATCTCGTTATAAAAAGAACATGATAATCATAGGGGGTGTACACTATACTTGCAACAGGATGCTAGTGCAATGAGAAACCTTAGTTATGAGAAGAGACTTGTGATTCTAGGAATAATTCCATTGGGAGCATAGAATCTGTAAGGGGATTTTCCTGGGGCTTTCCTCTGGTGCCATGTATTGAGTTGAACTCAGCTAATAAAAAAATCTTGCAAAGGATAGCATGCAGTTAAAGACATTCTTTATTTGACCAATACACGTTGTGAGAGAGACAGCTGGAGGATTCCAAGTTTTCTCCGATGTTACAGTACATGTGTAAAACAGATATACTTTTCGAAGGTTCATTTCTCCCTCCCAACCTGTCATCCAAACTGGATGATCCAGTTACATTAGTACACATTATTTACCTTGGCCAATAGCATTCTACCTTTGAGCAGAATTGGGAATTCATTGGTCATCAGGATCCAGAGGTTCTTCCTCCCATTGCCTAGCAACCTTACCTACGCAAATCTGATAAGTGCAAGGGTTACCCTCACCACCCTCAAACCATGGGAATGGAGAGGGAGTCATTTCTCTCTGTCTGCTAGCTACCCCCTTATCAGTAAAAGCTGAGTACATCTATTCACTGCAACCACAAGCTAAATGCCTCTATTCATTTTAAAACCTTGGTAACTTCCAGCTACAGAGGCTCTTACTGATAATAAAGAATATATTCTGTACCTTATTGTTTCCAAAGAATGTGGCCTATATAGTTCTGCTCATTTCCCATTATGCTTTGGGGCAGGCTGCATCTTGACCAAAGCTTACAAGACATTTGAAGATACCTTTTAAATCTACAATACTTATTCAAAATTCTCTCCCAATGTGTCTATGCAGATAATACCTTTGCCTACTAGGCAGTTTGTGATTCCTTATGGCATATATAAGGCACATTGTAATCTCTATTCTAAACAAATCTACTTTGGTTTAATAGGCTCCTATTAATAAAACTCCTAGGGGTTTCTGTACCCTCCTCTCTAGAATCATTGCATGGCTACAGCATAGAAGAAGGCCATCTGGTCCATTGTTGTCCATGCCAGCCTTTTGCAGGAGCAATACAGTTGGTTATACACTCCTACCCTTTCTCTGTGGCTTTGCAACTTAATTAAAAGGAAATAAAATATATTGGGGTGAATTTTCCCGTCCTGCCCACCACGGGAATCATGGCATTGGGATTTTCCAGTTTTGGGGCGAGGGTGGCTGGAGAATCCTACCCATGGAGTTTGTGCGGAAGTGCAGTTGAGGTAAAGGATCAGCCATGATTGTATTGAATGGCAGAACAGTCTTGAAAGACTAAATAGACTACTCCTGCTCCTACTTCTTATGATCTTTTTTTTTTACTACCCCACTCCTTATAAAGTCATAAAAAAGGTTGATCAATTCTGGGAAGAGGAACTTCCAAAGGATTATAAAACAATAGAGTGAAAGATCAGAAGAAAAACTCATTTAAAGAAAGAATAAAGGCTGATGATGTGTAGATTTGAGATCTTGGCCAAGGTAGTGGGTGGGATATTCTGCGCAATCTGCTGCATGTTTTGCGGTGGTGGACATGACCCACTGCTTCTGGAGGTGGGATCCTCTGGTCCCACCATTGTCAATGACATTTTGCAAACCTGCAGCAGCGATGCACTATCGGTGAGACTGGAATATCTCACTGGTTTGAATAGCTGAAAGATTCCAACCAGTGTGTGTGTGGAAGCCAGGCCTCTAAACACCAGTTTTCCCACCACCTTCAGAGAGGAGAGCTGGTAGCATGAGATTTCCCCTAGAACAGCAGGGCATTGTCTGGTAATGCTCATGGTAATGGGCAGCATAGTAGCACAGAGGTTAGCACTGCTGCCTCACAGCGCCAGGGATGCAGGTTCAATTCCTGGCTTGGGTCACTGTCTGTGTGGGGTTTGCACATTGTCTGTGTGGGTTTCCTCTGGGTGTTCCGGTTTCCTCCCACAATCTGAAAGACCTGCTGGTTAGGAGCATTGATCTGAACAATGTGACTAGGGGAATTTCACAGTAACCTCATTGCATGCTAATGTAAGCCTTACTTGTGACTAATAAATAAACTTTAACTTTTGATAATGGAAAGAGGGTTTTATCTCTGAGTTTATTTAATCCAATATCTTTTAGTTAATGTTTGTAAAGTACGATTAACTGTGAAAAAGTGTTTTCGTGCCTTTCAATTTTTTTTTCTTTAATTTTGATAAATGTTTAAATTTAATACTTTAAATGATCATGAGTTGTCTAGAATTTACTTATCTCGACTCAAATAACTTCTGCATAATGTACAAATTGAAAACCATTGTGGCAGCTTTTTCTGCAAATATCCCTTGAGATTTGGGCAGCCAGGTACTTACTATCTGTTGTGCCTTAACAAGGTACATCAAGTAATTAGGAAAGCTAAGAGCATATTATTGCCTATTGCAAAGGGAATCGAATATAGAAGTAAGGAGGTTATGCTTCAATTGTACAGGGCATTGGTGGGACCACATCTGGTGTACTCTGTATAATATTGATCTCCTTATTTCAGAGAGTATGTAAGTGTGTTAGGAGCAATTCTGAAAGGGTTTACTGCACTAATACCTGGGATGGGTGGTTTGTCTTCTGAGGAATGTTTGAACAAGTTAGACTTGTATTTCTGGAGTTTAGATGAGTAAGAGGTGACGTGATTGAAACATAAAAGATCCTGAGGAATTTTGACAGGGTGGATGTGGAAAGGATGTTACTTTTTGTGGGAGAGTCTAGAACAAGGGGTTATTGTTTAAAAATAAGGGGTCATCCTTTTAAGACAGAGATGAGGAAAAATGCATTCTCTTGGAAGGTCATGAGCCTTTGAAACTCCCTCCACTAAAGGCAGTGGAACAGGGCTAATGATCTTTTTAAGGCAGATTTAAATAAATTCTTGAACGGCAGTGTTGTGGGGGCGGGGGGGAGAGGTGGAAGATTATTGGAGTAGGTAGAAATGTAGAGTTGAAGTTACAATCAGATCAGTCAAATTCAATTCACTTTGCAATAGACAATAATATGCTATTGAATAGCAGAGCACGCAGGAGGGGTCAAGCTTACTTCTGCTGCTAATTTATATCTTTCTACGTCTGTATGCCAAACTGAGCAAGAACTAAGCCTTATCTTTGGATCTACAAATTGACTTCCTTGACATTGAATTGAAAGAAGTTCCTCAAACATGTGAAGCCATTTTGGCCTGATTAGAAAGAGCTTGTCTCCTCCCAGTCAACAACATTTAATATCCCACAGATCATTGGGAGCAATTAAAACCACCTCCAGACAAGGTTGCCATTTCAAGATCTGGGTGTACCAACAGATTTTCTCCATGTTTTGGAGACTCATAAATTCATCACTTCTATACATTTATGTAATGGTAACTAAACATGAACATGTAATGTAAATGACATGTTGAAGGCTTCAGAGAAGATGACATAGCTTCTCCACTCTGGAGAAGTACCGGACGATGACGAAGGGTACTCTGTCTGCCATGTCCCGTGTTTGTCTTCTGAGGAAGTCAGTGCAGTTTTTTCTTTGGAACGGGGAAAGTTTCTTTTCAAAAGAAAGGGGGATGTTCTAGTATCCCTTTAAGGGATAGTAGCATTCACTAGAAGGACACATGTCATACTCTGATGTCTTCAAGCTTTGTGCTTCTCTAAGAATATTCTCACATGCCTGGTCTCAATAAACTCACCATGTATTTAAGCAATCCCTTATGAGTAATTGGTGCACTTTTATTAATATTGCACCCACAACAGAGACTGCAGATGATCTTGAATGATCTTTGCCCAGTAAACTGACTTCAAACTGTACTGCTTTGGTATGAACGATGGCAGTCTAGGCTGACACTGTAGAGTGACAGTGGTGAGGATTTGAATGCTGTCTTTCTAAGAGACGATGGCATGGTTGCACTCTCTGGGGTCACTGTCATTTTCCAGGGGTGGCACCTCAGCAATCCTAGTAATCTGTGCATAGATTGTTGGACCGCTGTGAAATCCTGCAAGTCCCTTTGAGTGCGGGTATCTATAGTCATTATTACAGCAGTCTGAATTTGCATGGCAGCAAGTTGACCTTACATCATTTCCGCCACTGCATTCAGACTTTTGGTGGAAGTTACTTGTGTTTTAATAGAAGCTGAGACAGCAACCTTGGGGGATGCTGTGCCATGGTTGGGTCCACAAGTATGGTGTTGGATTTGGCTATCTTGGGAATCTAGACATCTATCAATCTCTGTCTTGTGCATGCTTCATGTTGTGAAGTGGATCAGCTTCAAGGTCTGTGCACAACCCTGTGCTAAGTCGATGCTGAGTTCCTCTATGTACAGTGACATTAAACACAGTCTTTCTGGCAGAATTCACAATGTACTGAGCATTTTGCAGTGTACACCCATCAGTCATCTTCTGAACATTAGCCCATTAAAGCCCTCACTTGAGCTCTCAGGAGCAAAAGCTGTGAATGACTTTGCCCTCAGGCAAGCTGGCACCTGTGCTGCCCTTGACTATCGCATATTTTGGTACAGTCTCTCACCAAGTATAGGTCCTGCATCTCTGCTATCCTCTACGATGCACACGGTGTCAGTATCTGGAGACTGTGAATCAGAAATCTATTGAGAATGTGTCTTTGCCATCACTCTCTTCTTCATTTTTCTCCACTGACTGACCAGGTTGCAGTTCTCGTGTATCTGAAAGAAAACCATAGCACAAGGGTAATATTGTGATGAGGAGAGGGCAGAAAGAAAGAGGTATATGCCTCTGGATATTTTGTAAATCAGATGAAACTTTCAGATGAGGGGGGCAGTGGATATGAGGAGGAGGAAGATTAATTATGCAGATAAACTGTCACCCTCAATGGATTCAGTCCCACTGCTGGTCATGGCCTCAATACTGACATATCCAATAATGCTCAGCATTGTCTCCTCCATGGGCTTCAGAGCATGTCAGGTGCTCCTCTCTCCTTTGGGTTAGTTCCCACTGCCTCTGGTTGTGTGCCACCTTCTCCTGCAAGACACTCAGTGAACATTGTTCAATCTGTTTGGATTCAGTCATTATTATGGTCGATCAGCTGGCATGTGTGCAAACCATGAGATATGTGTATGAGGTTTGAAATAGTGCCAAGTGTGCCTGGGGAAGGTGAAGCACATGCATATTAAGTATGAACTGTGTTTGACTGAGCGAAGGAATAGTGGGGCAACGATGGCCCAGTAGTATTATTGCTGGACTATTAACCCAGAAACTCAGCTAACGTTTTGGGGACCCAGGTACGAATCCCATCAAGGTAGATGGTGGAATTTGAATTCAATAAAAAATATCTGGAATTACGAATCTACTGATGACCATGAAACCATGGCCTATTGTCGGAAAAACCCATCTGATTCACTAATATCCTTTAGGGAAGGAAATCTGCTGACATCACCCAGTCTGGTCTCCAAAGCTACACAATTTGGTTGACTCTCAGCTGCCCTCTGAACTAGGGATGGGCACTAAATTTTGGCCAGTCAGCGATGCCCATGTTCCACGAATGAATGAACTGATCATGCCCACTAGTTTGAGGTCATTAAATCCCTTGTGGCACTGCATCCTTGTTCTTGGGATTGGCATTTACCCATGCGGCTATCTGTTGCTACTGTCTTTTTACTTTATATCAGAGGCCCTATAGATCTAAGACACCTCTCCTCTTTTTTACTCTAACACTAAGACCTTGAGTATCACTGCAGAAAATCTGGGTTCTGACCCTCTCCTACTCTCCCATGTTCAGCTATTCTTCTCTTTGTCCCAGGTGGGATTTAGCTCATAGACATCCAGTGCCTGCTCCAAGCACTTCCTCCATAAGAGATGCAGGCTAGTTTTGAGTCATTTCTAATAATGATTTTGGGAGCCCGGCTGATGCATGCAGCCAGCTAATAGCATGGTTAATGTTGGGTATAAGCAGAACTCCTGATAATGGGCAGTATGGAGATGCTGTGTTGCCTCGTCAGAATGGACAAATTATGCTTCATGATCATTGCTTTGGACTTTTGTGTGTTACCGAATTGAGCCCCTGATAAGTTGTCATGATCACTTTGCTGTTTGTGGGATCTTGTTATGTAAACACTGGTTGCAATCTTTTTTACAACGCAACAGTGACTACACTTCCTGGTCTGGCCTACATGTATTCCAGAGCCACAGCAATGTAGTTGACTGTCAGTTCAAGGGCAACTAGGGATGGGCAAATGCTGGCCAGCCAGCGATGCCCATGTCGCATGAATGAATAAAAAAAATCAACTGCAGCAAATATTGAAAGTATGACTTGCCAGGCTGTCACTCATTGTAGTTCTGACTGGTTGATTTGGAATCTCAGTACAGGTAGCCATAGCGTCCCGGGGAGAGGAAAGCGGCCTTTAGCTATACTGTCACAGTGTAGTAAATGGGAGCAACATTTGGAGTGAAAAGTCACAACATCTCTAAGCTGCTGAGAGTGTGGAGCTCCTAGTTCTTTGTTGAGTAATCATAGAATCATCTAATTCTTATAGTGCAGAAGGAGGCCATTCAGCCCATTGAGTGTGCACCAACTCTCCGACAGAGCATCTTACCCCCAGTCCATTCCCCATACCATTCCCCTCACATTTGCCTCACTAATCCCCCTAACCTACACATCTTGGGACATTAAGGGGCAATTTGGTAATGTAATGTAGGCACAGAGATCATTAGAACTCTATTTTGTGGGAGGCAGTTTGTGTAGAGCAACATGTATTCTGGTGCCAGAGTACCTTGTTTTTGGAGAGGTAACAGGATGCCTAATGATGTAACGAGGTAGCACAAAATTTAGCCTGCTGAGGGACAGCACTTTGATTGAAGCCAAGAAACAAAGAATCTTAGAATTTTGCTATTTAGCTAATCGTTTCTGTGCTGGCTGAGAGACAGGAGTTAATTGGAGTCTCGCCTGAAAAATAAACTTTTAATTTGGAAGTGAAATTGGCAGCAAAAGGAATGGTAAGTCAATGCAAATAGCAATACTTTTGTGTGGCTAATACAAAAGGGAATTGGAAAATGGAACTTTGGAAATGAGTAATGAGTATCAGCAAGTAATTAAGGCAAATGGAACATTGGCCTTTATTGCAAAGAGGATGAATTATTTAAGTGGTACTGCATCGAGTTTTATTTAAGAAGGGATATACTTGCATTGGAGGCAGTTCAGAGAAAGTTCATTAGGTTGATTCTTCGTAAAGAATTGTCTTCTGAGGAAAGGCTGAGCAGGTTGGGTCTATACTTACTGGGGTTTAGAAGAATGAAAGATGGTCTTATTGAAGAGGCTTGATAAAGTAGAGCATTCCCGCCATGAGGGAGTCTAGAACGAGGTGGCATTGTTTAAGAATAAGGAGTCTCCAGCTTAAGACAGAGATGAGGAGGGATCTCTTCCCTTAGAGGACTATTAATCTTTGGAATTCTCTACCCCAGGGAACAGTGGAGGCTGGGTCATTAGATATAGGTACTGCATTTAAACCATGCTCTAATAGCGCGTTAACAAGGTTTGTAAGTAACAGGACTTACTCAAATAACGCTGCCTTCATTTTCATTTTATCACAGTTACTGCTGTCACCACCCGTCCTTACTTTCCCACTCCTCAATTGATCGTAACAGGACTTTTTTGCAATTTGTAGTTCACTGTCAGTGCCTAACCATTTAGGTGCAGGTTGCAAATAAACCAGTCTGGCAAGCTTCTTTGAGTTTAAACAAAAGGGTTTTTATTGAGTTAAATGCTTATGTCGGTAAAGATATAAAATGGTAAACCTATATCCTGATTACCTCAACACACACAAACACACATATATACACAAGTAGACACACATAGACGCACATACCTAGACGCATCTGCAAGCATGCAAAATTGCAATTTCTCCAGTGGAAGTTTACTATTTGACCAAACTAAAATTCATTGATAAAAGGTAGAAAATAGAGAGTTCACGGTTTATGAATCCTTCACTCGTACCTATGGCTTAGATTGAATTTTCCCATAGTGGTCTGGTCATGCCAGTGGAATGAAGGCTGATATAAAGTACAATTTCCAGAGACAATCTCTTTTAGACCATCATCTGTCTTTTTGAAAAGTCGTACCCGGAGTTCTTTTCATTTCTCTATCTCCGTGATGGCTTCTAAGATGTATCAGAGAAAAGGGGCCCTAATTTACCTCTTTGATTCTAAGACCTAGGCGGATTTGAAACTGGGAGTGTTTCAGATCTGACTTTTAGACCCGTTCCCAGGCGCCCCCGTACTCTGCCTGCAAAAATATCTGCGATTCCGAATTGCGCTGTGGACGGGGCTTAACGCGCCTGAAACTCTGCAGCTCCGATCGGCGTCTCCAACTGCGCATGTGCAGAAAAACAAAATGGAATGCTGCTCTCCTGCCACATGTTTCCCGGGCCGGATATTGCCTCCCCATGGCCCCCACAGACATTGCCCCACCCCACAACATTACTGACCCCCTTATTCACCTCCCCCACCACCATCCAGTCTGATCAAGGGCCCCTCCTCTCTCCCCTCCACCAATCTCAAGCAGAGTGGCAGCGGACCCCCCTTCCCTCCCACCACCAATCTCAAGCAGACAGCCGTCGCTCGCTGGGTACCTACCCCCACACTGATGGGGCACCCAAATTGGACTTACATGGAGCATGTAGGTTCCCTGCTTGTTCTGGACGGGTGAACGTGGGGGTAGAGGGGGAAGTGCCGGTAAAGTTGGTCATGCATTAAGTCAGTTTAAATTCATGCAAATACATTTAAATGGCCGCCAGACCCGTTTTGGGTGCAGCCCCAATTGCGGCCATTTTTGGGCCTTGGTAAAGGGGGAACCGATGCAGAAGTGGGCGCGGATTGTGCTATTTGCCTCACGCCCGACTTCACCAAGCTTTTGTACCTGAAAACGGGTGCAAAGCAACGGCAAAATTGGGCCCAGCGTCTTGAACTTGAGCGAGGGAGGAGAGAGATGGTATTGCCCTGAAATTTTCAATAAGCAACTTGGATGTTGTACCACAAAACATATCAAAATGGTTATTCTGATCACATGATCTCCCTCCCTGCAGTGATTTCAGGAAGTAATTGATTAGTTCATGCCTGGATAGGCCTTGGTTATTATTGTGCTTCAGGTGATAAATGTTTTTAGTGTTCCACTATTAACTCCGAAATGATTCATCCTCCACCTTGGTGAGGTAGAAAGAGCACCTTCTACGGAGACATTGGTGTTGTTGAGGGAGGAGAGGGGGAATTTTATAACACATTCTCGAGCATGACATTGGTAGATTGGGAACAAAATCCCATGAATTTTGAAAAGCGTGGTTCACTCTGGTGTGACCACACTTTCCAATATTTACTGACCTTCGCCGATGACACATTGAGCGAGAACCTTACTTTAATACATTGTAGTAAATTTTAATAAAATTAACCAGCCCCCCTCGCCAAATTAGTCCTCTAATAGCATATTCACACCTCGCCGACATCATGTCATGTCACATTGGCGAGGTTCTCAATAGGCCTTTAAAAACATAAACCTATTGAGGGGACCTGTCTAGCATCACCAAGGAAAATATAGACCCTGGGGGAGAGAGGGACACGGTCAGACAATGCCCTGGCACTGCCGTCTGGAACAGGCTGGAATGCCAGGCAGTGTCAAGCTGGTCATGCCGACCTCTGCAAAAGGAGAGTGCCAGGGAAGTGCCTGGGGGCAGTGCCGCGATGGGCACTAGTGAGAGCCTCATGATGGTGGGGGCAAGGGGGCATTTATGTATGGTGGGTGAAAGTACTTTTTTTGTTTTTTTTGAAACTTTATTTTGCTCACAGGTGTCCACTTTAGTTTTTTTAAGTGAGGGGGAAGTGTTTTTCTTTACTTTTAAGTTGTTTTCTTTTGTTCGGATCAGGCATCTTTCATAAAGGATGCCCCTGTGCAGCCGGCTTTGCTGGCTCCAAGAGTCCCCATTCTACCAGAGTGATGGCGCAAACTTGGTCCTCTCTTTTTTTTGACTATGAAAGTGTGAATATTCTGGGAGAAAACGGCCCTGTGGCACTGGAGAGCTTCACACCAGTTTTCTCATGAGAATCCAAACTTTGATAAATTCTGGTAAGAATTTCCCCATTGTCTGGGGTAAGCTCCCTGTCTCTGCTTGAAAGGTGGCTTTAGAGAAATGCAAATGGTCAGGGCCAGTACACATTCAGCTCATCTTCTAAACTAGTTATTGACATCAGCAAATGTGAGATTCCATAGAAGGTTATCTTGGCATATCTTACTTGCAATTCACTTCATAGAATCATAGAACCCCTACAGTACAGAAAGAAGCCACTTGGCCCATTGAGCCTGCACCAACACAATCCTACCTAGGTCCTATCCCCTTAACCCCATGTATTTATCCTGCTAATCCCCCTGACACTAGGGGCACGGTCAATCAACCTAACTCACACGTCTTTGTAGTGTGGGAGGAAACCAGAACACCCAAGGAAACCCATGCAGATACAAGGAGAATGTGCAAACTCCATGCAGACAGTGACTTGAGGCCAGAATCAAACCCGGTTCCAACCACTGTGCCACTGTGCCACTCAATTCACTTGGAAATCTCCAGAAATTGGCCAATTTGTAATACAGGTAATTTTTAACAACCTTCTTAAGTCAGTGGATATGCTCAGCTGTTAACAGTCCTTTCAAAGCAGTTCAATATCTATTTGATCAAACAATGCAATTAAGAACATATAAGAACATAAGAAATAGGAGCAGGAGTAGGCCATCTAGCCCTTCGAGCCTGCCCCGCCATTCAATAAGATCATGGCTGATCTGTTGTGGCTCAGTTCCACTTTCCCGCCCTCTCCCCATAACCCTTAATCCCCTCTCTTATCAAGAACCCATCAACCCGCTTCTTAAAAATATTTAGCGAGGCAGCCTCCACCACTTCAACGGGCAGAGAATTCCAGAGATTCACCACCCTTTGAGTGAAGAAGTTCCTCCTCAACTCCGTTCTAAACCGCCTCCCCTTTATCTTGAGGCTGTGCCCCCTAGTCCTACTGTCTTTTTTGAGCGGGAAGAGTCTCTCCACCTCTATCCTATCCATCCCATTCATCATCTTATACGTCTCAATGAGATCTCCCCTCATTCTTCTAAACTCTAACGAGTACAAGCCTAGTTTATTCAGCCTCTCCTCATAGCTCAATCCCCTCAACTCCGGTATCAGCCTAGTAAACCTCCTCTGCACTCCCTCCAGGGCCAAAATATCCTTGCGCAGGTGCGGCGCCCAAAACTGCACACAGTACTCCAGCTGCGGCCTCACCAATGCCCTATACAGCTGCAGCAAGACCTCCCTACTTTTATATTCAATCCCCCTCGCTATGAAGGCCAGCATCCCATTCGCCTTCCTGACCACCTGCTGCACCTGCAAGCTGGGTTTTTGCGACTCATGCACAAGGACCCCGAGGTCCCTCTGCACCGTCGCCTGCTGCAGTTTTTCGCCACGTAAGTAATAGATTAATTATTATTATTATTATTATTATTAATTAATGATTAATATCACACATGCGTGTTATACCAGCATAACCCTCTTATGCACCAAGAACCACATTATAACAGCACATGCTCAGCCTGGATTTTAATCACATCACTGCTTATTTGCTACCTCTCTGACTCAATGATTGTCTCCCATTAACTAATTCCTGCCCCTCCCATTTACTCCTACTCAGCGCATTCTGCCCCTCTTACTCCCTCCTGTTTGCCACTATGTTGTCTTGCACCTTAGTAAAACATGACCTTTCTTGCACAAAGCCATTGTGACTTTCCCCAAATAGGCCATGCTTTTCCAAATGCACGTAAATCCTATCCCTAAGAATCCTCTCCATTAACTTCCCAACCGCCAATATGAGGCTTACCAGTCTATAATTACCTGGATTATCCCTTTTTCCTTTCTTGAAGAGAGGAACAACATTAGCTTCTTGCTGGTGAGACCTCCAATGGCCAGCGAAGATACAGAGATCTTTGACAGAGCCCACAATCTCCTCTCTTGCCTCTCTCAATAACCTGGGGTATATCCCATTGGGCCCTGGGGCTTACCCTCCTTACTTCTCTTCAAGAGACGCAATACTACCTCTTTGTTGATCTCAAAATGCCTTCACATATTAGCACGCTCCACACTCATTTCACTATCCTATTCTGCAGCCATGTGTGGGTTCTTGACAGGTATCATGAGAGCCATGTTTGGTGAAGATATGCCTTGACATCAAATGAACAACCTGTGGTTTGGCAGCCTGCCTGAGATAAAGGCTGAACGAGTCACGCTGCCAGTATGGCTGGGGAAGTTCACAAACTAGTCGTGCACCGAGGGATTGGAATCCCTGTCAATTGCGGAAGAGGCCAGGTTGTTGATAAGGAGCGGCATGGGAAACCTGCCACATGAGTAAAACCTCAAACTCCCCCATCCTGCTTCACCTTGTCTGGAAGGAGAAAAATGCTGTTGTTTCTTCTGCTGTCGGTAACCACCCGCCACCCCCACCCCCTCATTTCCCTGATACTCTGGTGAATTGTGAACAGTAAGATGTTGTTATCCAAGCCTGTGACCTACAAATTGAGGGTGATGCTGACCTTATATAACATACAGTGCTGTTGATGTCAAGGTCTGAGGCTGGCTTGTGGTTCTTGCTGGTGATACAGCTCAGTGACAACCTCCTTTGTGAAGTCTTATTTATTATAGTTGGGTTGAGGTAAGTTCCCAGTGTATATGCTCTCCTGTTCAATGCCCTCCTTCTGCTTCTGCCCTGATCTCCCACCTGCTTCCCCTTGTTCTCTTTTCCTGAATGTAGCGATATGAGAGCAGCCACATCTGCCAACGGGCTATGGCCGGAATTCTCCCGTTGCACCTACCCTGGGAATTGTGACAAGTGGCGGGGAAGGGTGGGGGAGTGGGGGGGGGGGAGGGGGCAGCGACGGTGGGATTCCTTGAGGTAAGCTCGGCTGGAGAACCTCGCCCATATCTGAGTCGAAGCACAATAGCAATTGGCAGTGCAGAATCAACATAATCTCTTTCTGGGCAGACAAAATGAACCTTGAAGAGTTCACACAAAAAACACAAAGCTGGTTCTTTTGTGGCAGCGCTGTCCCTTTAAGTGGGGGGCGGGGGGCGATTCCTGAGGGCCACATAATTGGGACAGTCCCTGTGGAGTGTTGAGCCATCGGGGACAAAGGCGCATTGCCTGAGTCGGGGAGGACCCTCTGTTGGAGCCAGGGAGGAGTGGGGAATAGTCTCGTTGTTAGTTCTGTCAGATCCCTGTTTGCAAATAATTATTTATCGTTGGCAATAAACCTTTTTATATTTGAGCCAGATCCAGTCATCCTCGATTTATTACATTTCCCTCTGGAGGTTTCTCGGTTTAGACACTGGTAAATTCAAATGACAGTCCTCGATGGTTCTGTTGTGGTGCTTTGATATCTGACATAGCTGACTGCGGGGTGACCTACCAGCAATCTGCTCAAAGCACATCAAGAACAACAACCCAGCAGAGAGCAACTAGCTCAAATAAACAAAACAACCCACAGTCCCGGTCACACAGTCTCTAACTGACCATAACTCAACCACTAGCTATTTTATCAAATTAATTCCTTTTCTCTCCCACGTACTTACATTCTTCCTTCTTAATTGCTGTAGTGAGGTGTGATTATAACTTCTATTAAAATTGTCTGAAGCTTTTTATACAGTAGCTTCTTAAAGCGATTAACACAATTATTACATTTACGAATTTCATAAAATCATAGGATCCCTACAGTGCAGAAGCAGGCCATTCGGCCCACTGAGTCTGCATTGACTCTTCGACAGAGCATCTTATTCAGGCCCTATCCTCATAACACCACATACTTATCCCACTAATCCCCCTAAACTACACATTTTGGGACATTAAGGGCAACTTAGCACAGTCAATTCACCTAACCTGCATATCTTTGGAGTGTGGGAAGAAACTGGAGTACCAGGAGGGAACTCACGTAGACACAGGGAGAACGTGCAAACTCCACCCAAGGCCAGAATTGAACCCGGGTCCCTGGCACTGTGAGGCAGCAGTGCTAAGCACTGTGCCACCATGCCCAATGCAGTTTGATCTGCCCCCATTATTTCTAGTACCAAGAGAACTATTCACAAATTGCTTTGGTTTTCCAGCCTGAGCCTTGGGAAACAATGTTCCACCCCAACAGTATCCCTTTTGTAATAAGCAGTCCTGCAAAATGGCTGTCCTTGATGAGGACTAACAGAAAAGCATCTGCAGAGTGGTATCATTAGCTTGCAGGTGGGAGTCTGGAGAGCACACACAACACCCTTCCCTTCATTTTCCCGTCCTCTCCGAAGGGAAAAGCCGCAGACAGCACCTCCCACTCAACATGCACTGATCATAGAATCCCATAGGATCCCTACATGCACCGAGCACAATTCCCTGAAACCCATGTGTTTACCCTGTTAATCTCCCTGACACTAGGGTCAACTTAGTATGGCTAGTCAACCGAACCCACACATCTTTGAATTGTGGGAGGAAATTGGAGCACCCGAAGGAAACCTACACAGACACTGGGAGAATGTGCAAACTCCACACAGACAGTGACCCGAGTCTGGAATTGAACCCAGGTCCCTGGCACTGCGAGGCAGCAGTGCTAACCACTGTGCCACTGTGCCGCAGGTGCGAGATGTGGCAAGTCTTCAACCTAAAAGATAAAGGAAGACTTGCCTTTGCGTAGCACCTTTTTACAATGTCAGGACATCGCAAAGCACTTTATAGTGAATTCAGCACTTTGTGAAGCGTATAGTCTCTGCCTAATGTGTGTAGTGAAACAGGCATTTTGTGCATAGCAAGCCCCCACAAATAGCCCCAGCATAAACTGACCGGATAATTTGCTGTTCAGTAAGGTTGGTTGAAGGGTGAAGTGGGTGAACTCTCTTGCTTTTCAAAGTATCATGGAAGATTCTCTTATGTCCATCCGAGAGGGCAGACGGAGCTTCAGTTTAATGCCTCACCTGACAGTGCAGCACCCCCTCAGTACTGAACTGGGGCCTTGATTTTTTGCTCAAATCTCTGGAGTTGGATTTGAACCCACTCAAGTCAGGGGAGACTGCTGCCACTGAAGTTAATATATACGCTATTGATTTTTCAATGAAGCACAGTTCAATAACTACAGGACTTCCCCAGTTTAGATCTGCAAACTCTTAGAATAGCTCCAATTTGCTCATGGCATTGAAAATAGCAACAGGGATTCAAAATAACCCAAGAGCTTATCATGGCAGAGCCAGGAGTCCCACTCAATCAGGAATTGATATTTCTCAAAAGTCTTCATCTCAATTACATACGACTCAAATACAATTTTGTTTCTTTGTTTGTTTAGTTTATATTTCCATTTTATTTTATGAAAAAGTACATTTTCTCTCAGCAAAGTACACAATCTGTGAGGCAAAAAGGGATTGGAATGTCTCTGTTCTAATCAGATTTGGTTCCAGTTTTAGGCTGGCGCAGTTGTTGGGCATTGCTGCCTCGCAGCGCCAGGGACTGGGTTCGATTCCAGCTTCGTGTGATTGTAGGGAGTTTGTGTCTCCCCGCCTGTGTCTGCGTGAGTTTTCTCTGGGCACTCCGGTTTCCTCCCACAGTCGAAAGATATGCAGGTTAGATGGATTGGCCATGGTAAATTGCCCCTTAATGTCCCAAGGTGTGCAGGTTGGATGGATTAGCCATAATAAATGCACGGGGTTATGGGGATAGGGCAGAGGAGACAGCCAGTGTGGGATGCTCTTTCAGAGAATTGGTGCTGACATGATGAGCCGGATGGCCTCTTTCTGCACTGTCAGGATTCTTTGGATTGACTAAATCAGTCTGGTCTGGAATGGCCGCCATCTTTCCTTTATCATCATGGCTGACATTTGGTAACATTGGTCAAACTATGTTGCTCTGTGAAGCATCTTTACCTTGAAAAATGATAATGTACTGTCAGCATCCCTCTTAAGTCTCAGTCAGATAATTTAGAGGCTTTCAGTTAACTTCTTCATTGGTGTCAATGCCTTGTTTAAAAAGGGAGTGCTGATGACATTATTAGAGTACTGAGTTGACAGCTCCAGAACTCAATGGTGGGAAAGTGAATCATATGGAGTTGAAATGTCACGATTTCTGAGACATCCAGCAATACTGATTACATTTCTAATAGCCTTGAATGAGATCTCTAATGTCAGGGGTTTCATTAACTTTTCCTAGCAAGGTTACTGATTACTTGAGCAGCAGAGTTTTAGTGACCAGAACATTGAATACAGGAGTTGGGACATCTTGTTGAAGTTGTACAAGACATTGATAAGGCCACACTTGGAATACTGTGTGCAGTTCTGGTCACCCTATTATAGGAAGGATATTATTAATCTAGAAAGAGCGCAGAAAAGATTTGCTAGGCTGGTACCAGGGCTTGATGGTTTGAGCTATGAGGAGAGGCTGGATAGACTGGGACTTTGTTCCCTGGAGCATAGAAGGCTGAGGGGCGAACTTATAGATGTCTATAAAATAGTGAGGGGCATAGATCAGCTAGATAATCAATATATTTTCCCAAAGGTAGGGAAGTCTAAAACTAAAGGGCATAGGTTTAAGATGGGGGGGAAAAGATACTAAAGGGTCCAAAGAAGGTGGTGAGTGTCTCGAACAAGCTGCCAGAGGTGGGTATAATTTTGTCTTTTAAAAAGAATTTAGACAATTACATAGGTAAAATAGGTATAGAGGGATATGGGGCAAAATGCAGGCAATTGGGACTAGCTTTGGGGTTTAAAAAAAAGGCAACCTGGACAAGTTGGGCCGAAGGGCCTATTTCCATGCTGTAAACCTCTATGACTATGATAACAAGACTTTGAAAAATTCCACGTGAACACAGGAACAAACAGGAGGATTTAGGATTTCTTTAACTGTTTGACTTGTTTTTTCAAAAGGGTTATTGACAGTGACACTCGCCTTTTAAACTCTGGCAGCTTTAATCTAATAAGGAAACTTTACTGCATGAAATTTTCATTTTCCTCAAAAGATGTTGAAGTTTATTTATTTTTGTCGCAAGCAGACTCCCACTAACACTGCAGTGAAGTTACTATGAAAATTCCCTAGTCGCCACACTCCTGAGCCTGTTCGGTGCACTGAGGGAGAATTTAGCATGGACAATGCACCTAACCAGCACATCTTTTGGACTGTGGAAGGAAACTGGAGCACCTGGAAGAAACTCACACAGACGTGGGGAGAACATGCAGAAGAAAATGCAGACTCTGTACAGAAAGTGACCTAATGGCATTGGTAATGTAGCCATACCTCCTAATTTTGTTGAGCACGTAGATTTATCTGAAAAATTGACAAAAATGCTTAAGATTGTACCTCAGGACTTTCACATTGAGATGGGCATCCAGGGAGCAGGGGTGGAGTTCAAAATATATCTGTAAAATGTTCGAGCTTCTCTTCCTGGATTTCAGATGGTGTCTGAATCTTTGGTAATAGGGTGCATTATGTAAGATGGTAGAAGGTCAGATTCTGGAGGGGTGTGAGTTAAATCTGACCTGTGGTCTCCCATGGAAAATACAGAAGATAGCTTGACGAATGGAAACATGTTGTCCTTTTTTTCTCCTCCCCATTTTTGTCAAAATATTCTTCGTTTGTCAAATTTCATGGCCTTAAATGGAGAAAAGCAGCTTTTCTGGAATTTGTCCCTTCGTTTGAACAGCATGTTACAAATTGTTGCTTCCCTGCAGTAGAAATGCACACTGTAAATGGGAGCAGCTGGCCTTAACATGGCTTTGTTAATGCTGCATTTTCAATTCTGTGCCGCAGTCTTCCCACATCAATAACAACAGCAAAAATATTTCATGAGAGAGGTTTTTGTTTTGCCAACTATTCAAATGGTCAGTGTGATGGCCCTGCTATCTAATAAAGTTCCTTAAAATGTTAGCCAGAGACTGTGAGATAAAGTCTGTCAACAAACAGACAAGTGCTATCGCAGCGGAAAATGTGGTCAGCATTAGACAGAATCCCGGAGAACACAGCTGTCAGATTTATCATAGCTCAGAAGGAGCTTTAATAAGGAGGAAGTGACTCCTCTGCGTTGCTGCGTGTTCCCAAACACTCAATGAAAATGAGATATCTCTGCACTCCATGTGGTTTCTTATTGGCACAGTGGAACAGTGGTTAACACTGCTGTCTCATAGCACCAGAGACCTGGGTTCAAGTCCCAGCTTGGGTCACTTTCTGTGCAGAATTTGCACGTTCTCCCTGTGTCTGTATGAGTTTCCTCCGGGTGCTCCTGTTTCCTCCCACAGTCCAAAGATGTGCAGGTTAGGTGCATTGTCCATGCCAAATTCTCCCCCAATGTACCCGAACAGGCGCCAGAGTGTGGCAACTAGGGGACTTTCACAGTAATTTCAGTGCAGTATTAATGTAAGCCTACTTGTGACACTAATAAGTAAACTTAGTTTTTATCTCAAGCTATTTATTAAAATTGTTGCTTAGCATTTTAACTTAGAAAACAAAGAGGTCAGTGAACAGTAGAAGACATGTGAACACAAGGTGGGAATGCAAAAGCTTTGTTCTGAACACAGATTTGATGACTTATGCAAAGCTTGGACTACTTTGTGTCCTGACTCGCAGTTTTCCACATCACCCTGTTCTTGCTGGCTCTTGGAAAAGCAACACCGCAATTTAAACATTTTCAGTCTTGTTTTCAAATCCCTCCAAGGACTCGTCACTCCCTATCTATGGAATCTCCTCCAGCCTTGCAATCCTCTGAGATATCTGCATCCCATCTAATTCTGGCCTCAGGAGCATCTTATTGCTTCAACATTGGTGTCTGTGCCTATGGATGCTGAAACCATTAGCACTTGGAATCATTTCCTAAACCTCTTAACCCCTCTTTCCTCCTTTAAAACATTCCTTAAAATTTTGACCAACGTTGGACAGGCAACCTAAGATCACCTTATGAGCATCAATATCACAGTGGTTAGTACTGCTGCCTCGCAGCACCAGTTCAATTCCGGCCTCAGGTCACTATCTGTATGAACTTTGCACATTCTCCCCGTGTCTTAATAGAGGTTTATAAGATGATGAGAGGTATAGATAGAGTGGACTTGCAGAGATTATTTCCTCGGGTGGATGTAGCTGTTACTAGGGGGCATAACTATAAGGTTCATGGTGGGAGATATAGGAGGGATGTCCGAGGTAGATTCTTCACTCAGAGGGTGGTTGGGGTGTGGAATAAACTGCCTGCTTGATAGTGGAGTCAGACACTTTAGGAACTTCCAAGCGGTTATTGGATATGCACATGGAGCACACCAGAATTATAGGGAGTGGGATAGCTTGATCTTAGGATTGGACATATCTTGGCATAACATTGAGGGCAGAAAGGCCGTACTGTGCTGTAATGTTCTATGCCTGTGTGAGGTTCCTCAGGGTGCTCCGGTTTCCTCCCACAGTTTACAGATGTGTGGGTTAGGTGGATTGAGTTGATTTGATTTATTATTGTCACATGTATTAGTATACAGTGTTAGTGCCTGTTTTCAGGTTAAGGGCTCAAGCACCACCCCATGATTTAATCTTATTCCTTTTCGTACCCAAGCTAATACGAAGAAAGACAAAACAATCTTCACAATTCATTGAAATTCTCATTCAGAATGGGTTACAAAGCCAAAAGATTGTAAGAACAGGCAATCAACAACAATCTGACAATTAATATTTATTAATTTTATTCATCTGGATTTACATAGATAAAAGAACTCATGGTTATAATGAAGTAAATTTAACAGGAATTTCCAGAATCTACACATTTACAGTTAAATGTGGAAATCCAGATGTTGCTGCCAGCCAAAGCTGTCCCTCCACAAGGTACACTGTAACAATTCTTGCCAATAGATTTAGCCCTGAAATCAATGCAATGATGTGGGCTTGGGGTACTTAGAATCATAGAATCCTTACAGTGCAGAAGGAGGCCATTCAGCCCATTGAGTCTGCACCAACTCTCTGATGGCAGCAAGCCCTATCCCCGTAATCCCACATATTTATCCCACTAATCTCCCTAACCTAACACCTTGGATCACTAAGGAGCAACTTAGCATGGCTAATCCACCTAACCTGCATGTCTTTGGACTGTGGGAGGAAACCGGAGCACCTGGAGAAAACCCACGCAGACACAGGGAGAAGATACGGACTACACATAGACCCGAAGCTGGAATTGAACCCATCCCTGGCACTGAGACAGCACTGCTAATCACTGCACTACCGTGCCACCAGTCCTCCAGTTCTTCACAAAAGATACCAGAGCAAATTAAGGCTGATGAATTCAGATCTGAGTGAACTTTTAATAACACAAAAAGTGATTCTCATTGATAAACAACCTTTTTGGAAGTTGAATATTAGAAGGATGGAATTTCTTCCATTCAAAAATTAGTGTTGGTGATGTAAAAACAAACGAGGATAGTTTTTACCTTTATCCACCCTTCCATACATGATTTGTATAAAATTTGATGGAAGAGGCAATCAGACTGTTGAAGATATGATTCTGGTAGGGAGGTGCCCTACAATACAGCCCCCAGAAAGTAGGCCCTACTTTCACCCATGCTAATCCATGCTCATCACTCCTTAATCATACTCACCCTCCCACTACACCTCGGTGTTTCCTCAGGATCAACAGCTGAGGTTGAGGAGGCCTCATGAATTTTACTCCCTGTGGACCTTGGCGGGCATCCCCTGAGAGGCCTGGACCTTGAGAGCCCTGGCCTGATTTCAGGCAACACGGGTTTTGCAGTGCTACCCTCATCGGTGTGTGGGGTTGGAGATGTATCACGCAAAGAAAGAGGTTCTCAGATAGATTGGACGTCCCGAGGGTCTCCTGGGCCGAAGGCCCCGGGCTGTTCAGATGATTTCCACCTCCTCAGGTGCTCAATGGGCCCAATGGCCCTCCATGGAATGGAGGGGCAGCTGGAGTGAGGTCCAGAAGCCCCACCGCCCACTGTCGCAGACACATGGATTCCCACCAGGACTCGCACTATACAGATGAAGCCCTGCACCGTGGTGTGGGCATCTCCTGCGCCAAGGTCTCCACTGCAGACACCAACTTCACAGTGTTGGTCTCAGTGCAGTGAAGTGACGGCACCATCTCCTTGGACAGAAGGCAATGATGTGGAGATGCCGGCGTTGGACTGGGGTAAACACAGTAGGTTCAGTGCTCCTTCCACTCACATTGTCGGCCACTTTAAGACTTGAATAGCAGGATAGGTGTAAAGATTCGCATTCTAATCAGTAATCTGTAAACTGTCTGTGCTTTATATGCTCTGTCTGAGGCCAGTACTCTCCATTCACCCGACGAAAAGGGGAGCCTCGAAAGCTTGTGAGTTTACTATCAAATAAATCAGTTGGACTTAAATCTGGTGTTGTCAGACTTCTTACAGAAGGCAATGGCATTCCTCCAGTCAACCTTGTAGCCTGAGGAGGGATTCTTTTATCCTTTTATGATGCTCACCACTCTGCCTTTGTAGTTCTATCAGCTCTGGGACAATTGCACCCAGGAGCTCATCATCGGGCAGAGGTCCAGCAGAGTCCTGGCCTCCAGCTTCCCTCTGAGTGCTGTTTCCCCGGGACATCCCTGTTTTCACCCGCTGTGGATCCTCAGCTGTGAGGCACTCACCCCAGTGAGTGACCCAGAATCCTGTCTACTTAGTCTACCCACCGAGGTGTGAGTGTCTGCACTGGTGCCGGGTCTGGGTGACAGCGCTCGAAGTTGTTTGAGTCCGGTGACTCCAGGGAGCACGCTGATGGTCTGCCCTGCTTTACTGCTTAGCCTGCAAGAAAAAGGAGATGGCATTAATACATTAGCTCCCCAGTGATTGGCAGGAAGAAGTTCAGAGGTAGCAGGCAAATTAGAGAGAGGCCATTGCCCGTGCGGCGTGACTCCTGTGATCTTAAAAACATGAGGCTCAAGATTCGGTTAGAAATTACGCTGCAGTTCTCTGCTAATTCACTGAATTATTTTTCGCACTGCCGAATTCTGGAAAGAACATCCTAAAGTCAATCAAAAGGGACTATGTTCATTTATTCATAGAATAGAATCCCTACAGAGCAGAAGTTGGTCATTCAGCCTATTGAGTCTGCACTGACAATGATCTCACCCAGGCCCTATCCCCGTAACCCCATGTATTCACCCTACTAATCTCCCTGACACTAAGGGGCAATTTAGCATGGCCAACCAACCGAACCCACACACCTTTGGACAGTGGGAGGAAACTGGGGCACCTGGAGGAAACCCACATAGACACGGGGAGTATGTGTAAACTCCACACAAACAGTTACCCGAAGCCAGGATCAAACCTAGGTCCCTGGCACTGTGAAACAGCAGCACTAACCACTGTGCCATCGTGCCTACACAGTAAAAAGTCTGACAACACCAGGTTTTAGTCCAACCTATTTATTTGATAATATTCTCACAAGCTTTCGGGGTTAGTCCCTTCGTCAGGTGAATGGAGAACTCTCCATTCACCTGACGAAGGGACTAACCCCGAAAGCTTGTGAGTATATTATCAAATAAATAGGTTGGACTAAAACCTGGTGTTGTCAGACTTTTTACTGTGTTTACGCCAGTCCAACGCCGGCATACCCACATCATCGTGCCTGCCCAGAGTGGGTTATTGAAAATTGGGCCCAACCTTTGTTTGACCATGTCGACAAAGGTAGGGGAAGATTGGCCAGAATAAATCCTGAGGAATATGTTCCAGCTTGCTTCTCCAACTCATGTGTTATCCTTGAATTATTCCTTTAGATTCAAATCGAATGAACCACCTCTTACTGAACTACCATGGCTGGAGTGTGCTTAAAGCTGTGTGAAATCTGTGACACATAGGACGTCAGTATAATTGATCTGACTTTTTCTTTCTTGAGAGCTAACAGTGGAATCATTTGTGAGAGAGCTATTCTGGTTGCACACGCTTCAAGCTGCACCCTGATAATCTGCCACGTAATGCTAAATCAAATGTACAATCATCTGAGGTGATCAGCTGGTGATTCAGCCAAGCGCACTTCCCTTTCAAGAGAGAAATAAAACGTTAGGAATGGTTGCTACTCGAATAAAAATTCCCTCACTTTTAAGCTTAGCGTCATAAAAAAATCCTGCATGTGTCCTTTGTTTTATTATTAAGGGCTGTTTGTTCTATTCACTTTGATGAAGTTGTGGTGGCTGTATCTGGTAAGTAGGTGTGGATATCCTGCGACATGTTGAAACCGCGCCACCAATTTCTTTGGGCATTTCAACTAGAGCTTACTGTGGTAGCATGGCCCTTTTAAGGGGCGAGTGTTCTTGGGCCACAGGACCCCCCTGGGGTCTATCAGGAGGAAGCCAGCTAATCTGTACGTATTGGGCATGGGTCCTGGTAGGAGTGAACCTTTAGTTTGAGACCAGGAATCAGTGAATTGAACCTGTAACTGTATTCAGCTTGTTGTATATATTTTATCTATCCTTCAATAAATCACTATTGTAGTCCAAGGCTTCCATGTCATGGTACCTCGCATTATTACACTTAGTGTAGAGAAGATCATCCAATCATTTTTATATCATTTAATCACTTAGTTGCCTACCATGGAGCCTGATCATGCCTAACTTTATTTATTAGTGTCATAAGTAGGTTTACATTAACATTGCAATGAAGTTACTGTGAAAATCCCATAGCCACCACACTCCTGACCGGGTACACTGAGGGAGAATTTAGCATGGCCAATGCACCTAATTGGCACCTCTTTGTAATACTAGACATCAAATTCATTTTATAATGCATTTCCAAGTATTAAACACCGTTTTCTGCCGAGATCTTCAAAACACTGTATATTATATCAGTTCCCAACCATTCTCGCTGGTGTGTCATGAGGACCTACTAAATGTGCCACGAAAATGATTCAAAATTCTAAAATAAACTAAACTAATTTTCGTCCTCAGTTCTGTGGTAGTCATCTTGAAGACCAGATGAATCTTGGACTCCTGTGCATGTGCTGGCTGAGAAAGAGCCGCATATACGCGGTTAGATTTCTTATGTTGGTCCGGCCCATGTGTATGACCAATTGGACTTGGAGCTGAAGACAAAGATCCCACGTGCTTGCACAAAGAACAAAAACTCAAAAAGGAGCAAAAACCCTGGGAGAAACGAGAGAGACAGGGAGAGATTCAAATAAAAACAAATGAGAGGACAGGGAGATGTTAAAACAAAGTTCCCAATAAGAGAAGACGATAGAGAAAATAGGAGCTGTACCTCAATTCTTTTCATAGTATAAAGATGTGCTGTGACACTTAAAAGGCTGGGAGACACTACACTATGTCACTGTACATTGGCTATGTTTTTGGGCTAATTGGTGGAAGTAACAAAGAACAAAGCACAGAAACAGGCTGTTTGGCCCTCCAAGCCTGCACCGATTATGAAGCCTACCTAAACTACAGCTGTATGCACTTACAGAGTCCCTATCCTTCCATTCCCATTTTACTCATGTATTCATCAAGATGCCCCTTAAATGCCACAATCATAGCTGCTCCCACCGCCTTCCTGGAGTAGTGCATTCCAGACATTTACCACCCTCAGTGTAAAAAAACTTGCTTTGCACATCTCCCCCAAACTTGTCCCCATGCTTCTTGAAGTACTAAGTGGAAAAGTCCCCTAGTACTTGACTTTTCCACCCTAAGAAAGAGCATCTGACTATCCAACCTATCCATGCCACTCATGATCTTGTAAACCTCTATCAGGTCACCCCTCAACCTCCATTTGTATTTAAATAAGCACCAATTGCAAATTTGTGTGAGCACAAGAGTTAATCTCAATGCTTAGAAGATGGTTTGTGAAGTTCAAGAGGGTTCTCCAACCAGTGTTTCATTGCTTTAGCGTTAGAGTTTAGGGTGGAATATAATTATGTTGAGGATACTGACATTCAGGCCAAGATTGTCAGCTCAACAATAAAGATCGCTGGCATATCTGAAATAAGATCCAAGAACTAATATGCGACTGAACACTGAATCGCAATTAAAGTTTTGTAGGAAAACAAAAGTGAAAATTCAATTAGAGCTGCCAGAGCTTCTGAGCGAATGTCAAATTATAAGCCAAAACAAAGAGTGAAATTTAATTATGATGTAGATAATAATAAAAAAAATCAATCAATGCAACTTTCTGATTCAAATTAGTTGAGAGAGTGCAGGGAATACTATCCCTACCCAAATGGCTCTGATGGTAAAATAGTCATTTCAAAGCGCATTCTATCTACTGATGCTCTTTTCACTTATGAAGTAAGATAATAGCTACAATTCAAAGGGACCTTCTTACACAGCTGCAATGTGCATTAATATGCCTGATGCCTCCACAAATCTAAGGTGTGCTATTTGCTTTGATATTGATGGATCTTTTAAAGTGGCTTTGAGTTTATTCTACACACAGAGATTAAGACTAAATCCAAATTTCTGTCAAAATGATCATAACTTTTAGGGAGGGGAATTTCATGAGGCTGAGGGGAAGGGATAGGTGGCACAATGGTTGGCACTGCTGCCTCACAGCACTAGGGACTTGGGTTCAATTCCAGCTTCGGGTAACTGTTTGTGTGGAGCTTGCATTTTCTCCCCGTGTCAGCGTGGGTTTCCTCCGGATGCTCTGGCTTCCTCCCACAGTCCAAAAATGTACGTGGGTTAGGTGGGTTGGACAAGATAAGTTGCCTCTTAGTGTCAGGGAGATTAACAGGGTAAATATGTGAGGTTGAGGGGGGAGGGCGTGGGTGGGATTGTTATTGGTGCGGGCTTGATGGGCCGAATGGTTTCCTTCTGCACAGTATGGTTTCTATGATAGATGGAGGGCTGGCAATGTGAGAAAATGCATAGGAAGAGAAGGATAGTGATTGCACGATAAATGGGTGTGAAATGTAATGTGACGGAGTTGGATTATGAGGCAGAGAGAGGGGGTGGGGTAATGCACATGGTATGTTGCAGGTGAATGGACATCTGCACATACCTTTTGCAAACTTGTTAGGTCATTGGAACACTTCCTGCCCCAAATTTAGAAGATAATAGCACAATGCTCCTGCTGCCAACTCCTGACTCATGCCTTCTTTGTTTGAGGACCAGGTTTCTTGCTCCCATACAGGTAAAAAGTATCTCTCTCACTCCAGCTTCTCACAGTTCCATGGCAATGCACTGAGGGAGGCATAACTGAAGCACAGCACCATCTTGGAGCCTCTGGATCTATTGGGACACCTTGGCTTGGATTGTTCTCCCTAGACAGCTGTGCAGAGTTGGCAAATCTCCCAGCTTGTCGTACCTGCCTCTGGAAATGGTACTCAGAATGGCTCCTTGTTTGGGTTGGGATAGAATTGGGTCCACCACCCCTGAATGTGGATCAGAGGCAGCCACAGAGGTTGTCAAGTGCCAAGGTGGACTGGTTAAAAGGCCCATCTGGGTTCTCTGGGACTTTGTCCCAGTTGTTTAGTTAATTGTTTTGCTGGGCTCGACTCCTAACCCCCTCATCCCTCACCCAGCCCACCCCACCCACTGCCCATGCAATACATACCTTTCCATGCTAACCCATCCAGCCACCCATTGCATGACCCCTATAACTCCATGCCAACTTATCTCATGGAAAGGTCTGTTGACCTCGGGCAGGATTTTCTGGTGTTGGGATGAGTGTGGCTAAAAAATCTCACTCAATGTCTCAGTATTGCCCTGTCAATGGCATTGCATATGCTTCAACTTCTCATTCTTTTAAACTCCAGTGAACATTGGCCCAATTTATTCATCCTCACATCATGGAACAAACCTCTCTTCCCGGGGACCAATCCAGTAAACCTTGCTGTTGTCTCCAAAGCAAATATACCCTTCCTTAAAAATGGAGACCAAAACTGCACATAGTACTCCAGAGGTGGGTCTCAGTAAAGCTCTGTACAATCGTAGCAAGGCTTTCTTATTATTGCACTCCAATTCATAGAATCCCTACAGTGCAGGAGGAGGCCATTCGGCCCATCGAGTCTGCACCGACAACAATCCCAGCGAGGCCCTATCCCCATAACCCCACATATTTACCCTGCTAATCCCTCTAACCTACGCATCCAGGGACACTAAGGGGCAATTTAGCATGACCAATGCAACTAAACTGCACATCTTTGGTCTGTGGGCAGAAGCCAGAGCACCCAGAAGAAACCCACACAGACACGGGGAGGACATGCAGACTCCACACAGACAGTGACCCAAGCTAGAAATTGAACCCAGGTCCCTGGAGCTGTGAGGCACCAGTGCTAACCACTGTGCCGCCCCTAATGATAAAATGCCTTCCTTCTTGCTGTACCTGCATGTTAACTTTCTATTTCTAAATGCAACTTTCTAGCACTCAATATCAAAATGACGCCAAATCAGCGATTCCTAAGGAGTTGACATGAACGTTTTTGTGATGGGGCAGTACATTGCACAGTCTTAGACCGATAAGGACTAATCAAAGTGAAATAGTGTAAAGAAATAAGTGACAGCTTAGGCATAACTGACATGATAGCAACCCCACATTTATTCATTCTTTAGACCTGCTTTTTGACTTCAGGCAGCGTTAGGATAAAGTCAGCACAACTTCGCAATGAAGCTTTTATAAATGAATCTGCAGTGTAACACATTAGACAATGATGTGGGCCTTCAGAGGTCACAAACTTCAATGAAAGATTTAATCCTTGACTAGAATGTGCAAGTAAAAGACCAGCACCTTTAAATCGAAGAAGTGTTGCCAAGGAGATCACTCAATAAAAGAGTTTAATATTTTATTATAAACCCATACAGGCAGTGATAAAACAGTAGTCTTGAATTTCCTCAGGTTTTCTGCTGTCAGCTTGGGGTGAGTGTTGCCAATATTGTGAATGTACCTCGTAACAAACAATACCAAGAATGGAGCAAAACTAACAGGCTAGAAGTCACCAGCATTTCAAAAGGCATTTCACAGGCTGTGAGTCTCCCAATAATGAGATTAGACGGGTTGTAGGCAGATGCTAACAGTAAACACTTCAATTATTTAGGAGGCACAGGACACCGCAAAAAGGCAACGGTCCCTGACAAAATTCCAGCAATAGTACTGAAGACTTTGTGCTCCAGAATGTGCTGTTCCCCTTGCCAAGCTCTTCCAGTACAGTTACAACACTGGCATTACCACTGAGTTATAAGGTTAGGCTTCAAGCCTCACTCCAGAGAATTCAGTTCACAATTTATGCTCATCCTTCTATGCAGTATAGAGGATGGGCTACACAATTGGAGGTGCTGACTTTCAGGTGATGTGCTAAACTAGGGCCCAGAGTGTTCTTTCAGATTGATCTGAAAGATCAGATGGCACTAGATCCCCAGCGTCGGGGCCAACATTTATCCCTAAACCAGCACCCACAACAGATGAGCATGATTCTTAATGTCATTTCTGATTTTGGGATCTTGGTGTTGTCAAATTGACTGCCATATTTACAGTATTGCAACAGTGACCACATTTTGAATGTACAAGTTCCTCTATGTGGGCTCCATGGACATATAGTTGGAAATACAACAGGAATCTCGTTTGTGCATTTGCATGGCGTTTCTGCCATATTTTCAATGCCCTACTGTCTGCGCAGCGGCAGAAATTTCCATTGTGGTGTTAGTGTACATTTAAGAGCTTTTTTTAAAAATCATGGTGACAGCCACAGATGATGCATATCATTGTTGAGAGGAGAAAAAAAACTGTGGACAAGTCAGGAGACAGGAATTTCATTTTCAGTTTCAGTTTGGAGCTGCAAGTTTGAGTTTTTAGTTTTAGGAGGGACAGCAAGCTAAAAAGAAATGTTTACCCTCTCTTTCTATTGAAAATTCTGCTGGTTAGCTGAAAACAAGATCTTGTTTCCCTGAAGGGTGAAAACCTGTTATTGTTTGGAGCTGGACAGAGTCTCTCTGGGGTTTTGGGAAGCTGTCCTGTCTTCAAACTGTTCTGATTTCAAGAGCATTTGACTGCAGATTCAACTAACGGCCTCGATCCCAGTATCATGTAAGCATTAGTCTGTGATGGGTTAAACCTGTGAAAAGGGTCTTTTGTCGATGAGATTAGGTTGATTGGAACATTGTAGAGATGTTTGCTAAGGCTTATACATTGTCATGATTATTTGTTTCTTGTTTGTAATTCATAAAAGTTCTTGTTAATTTTCTTACTATACATGTTAACTATATTCTTACATAATCTTTGTTTGATAAAAGCTGCCAAGTGGGTCACTTGAATCATGCCTGATGTGAAACGTATCATGCTTACCCTAGCCAAATTCAAAATGCAAAACTTATGACTCAGGTGGGCTTCATAAATCACTTTACCCTCTTTACCTGACTGTTTCCAGTCTTTGTAAAGCTCTTGTGAACCCCACTGATGTGAAGTTGGTAAGGTTTGAAAATTCAGTGAGGGGGTGATCTTGTGGTGTGTAAGGCCCTTTTAATAATATGTAAATTCATTGGAAGGGGCAGGAAAAATCAAGAAATGATATCTCACTGGCAAGAATCTCAGCTCCTGACTCTCGTGAGATTTTGCATCTCCATTGCCGTTCTTGCTAATGGTCAACGCAGGTGCAAAACCGCCCCCACCATAACCAGAAACAGATCTGGTCGTTAGCACATTACTGTTTGGGGAACCTCAGTGTATACAAATAAACTGTAACAATTCCTCACAACATTTTCAAAGTACGCTGCTGCCTGTAAAGCACTTTGGCACATCCTGAGGTGATGAAAAGTAGTAGATAGTAGATAGTAGTAGTAGTAGTAGATTAGTTCCCCTGTCATATTTTCTCAATGTCATTGGGGTATGACAAGGAACCCTGAGGTATAGCTTATTCTGGGACAGTCAGGATGGGCCAAATGGTCTCCTTCTGCACTGTAAGAGCAGCACATACATCGGAAAACTACCTGCAAGTTCCCCTCCAAGCCACTCACCATCCTGACTTGGAAATATATCGCCTTCCCAGTCGCTGTGTCAAATTCTGGAGCTCCCTCCCCAACAGCACTGTGGATCAACCCACAAAACATGGACTGCAGCAATTCAAGGCAGGAGCTCACTACCACCTTCTCAAGGGCAACTAGGAATGGGCAATAAATGCTGGCCAGCCCATGTCCCACAAATGAATATAAAAAAAAATTCTGTGATTATTTACCTTAGATTATTAACCTGTGATTATTAACCTATAGGTCAGATGGATTAGCCATGACAAATGTGTGATGTTACAAAGATAGGACAGGGGAGAGGTTCTGGTAAGAAAGTCAGTGAAGACTCGATGGGCTGAATGGCCTCTTCTGCAGGGATCTGACGATGAACTGTGGCTATATTTTGAAAGCAATTTTTGCTGCAAAGCATGCTGGAGCATCCTGAGGTCATAAAAATGGTGTGTAAATGCAAACCTCTTACACTCCAGCAACGAAGTCACTTTTTACACTGCAGTCAGTGAAATGTGTGGGATAGTATTTGTTACACTGTGATCTTTAATATGCTTCCTGGTTATACTGTGGGTAAGATACATAGCATAAAATAACTAGATATTCTTTTTCAATCTGGATTACAGAGTGGCTGCAGAGATGTCACTCAAATACAATTTCCTTTAAATATGTGAAAGCATTTTGCAATACCATCCCGTCAGTTATAAGCAAATGAACCCCTTTATTTCATAGGGATGGGTGGATGAAATATCTTTTCTCGTGAGCAGGAAGAAGGAGTCCAATAATTCCGATCATATGCATTTCTTGAAGATGCTGGTTCACGAGACAGGCTGCCATGAACGCACCTTCCACACAAAGCAATTTATCTTCTTTAGACAAGCATCCAATACCTCTGCATCAGTGACAGAGTATTAATGTGCCACTGCACTATTCCACAAGTTATCCATTCTGTACATTATTTACCCTCTAATTGACCTGATTTCACAGCCACTCTGGCTCCCCCGGCACCCAGGCAGAATAACCTTCAGTGAAAAAGATATTGCGCACAGATGAAATCTGTGGTTTCTTATCGAATGAAAAGTTTTACACTGATTAAGTCAAACCAGTAAGATGGCTGTGAATACCGTATCCTCCCTTAGTGTACAGTGTCTGCCTTATTTCACTGATCGCCTTCCTGCAGCTAATACAGTCATTTTGAACTAATCTGTCTGTACTTCTCCCTCCTTGATCTTGGCAGTATTAACTCATCACTTTTTATCTTAAAAAGAACCCGCTGACACTTTAACCTTTTGAAGTTTTTTTTTCAACCTTTCCCTTGTGGCGTGGCCGTCTGCCATATCAAGGGGTCTGGCACACCACGGCTCTCCTGGGGGATCCTTTGACAGTCTTCAGCTTCAGGGCAAGTCTCCTTATCCAATGCGCTGCGAATAATAAGCTCTCGTGAGCTTGCGATTGAACTCAGCGGATGCTTTTGAGGGCATGTGAGCCTCTGTCAGAAAACAAAGTGTTGTGGTGAAAACATGAAACAGACTTTGTGAGATATTATGACCTGAATGAAGCCAGCTCATGTATAAATAAAGAAACAAACAAACCTAAAAGCGGCCTTTAGAGTTTTTGGATACAGAGGGATCTAAATTATACATCTGTAGGTCAGTGGGATTCCTTGGCAATGTGATTTGAAACATTATTTTATGCAGATTTGATTCATATGTACATTGTCCTTCAAAGGGAGACAGGAGCAACATTAAGAAAAGTTAGAAGGAAACAGACGGAAGTTAACTTTTGCAACCTGGACATCAAGATGCAAATTTCCACCTCGACAGAAAGGCTCGCTTTCATGTCTAAAATCCCGGAAAAGGACGGACATTTTAAGTCCTGCCCTTGAAGACAGTATGGTTCATTTTTGCAAGGCAGGGAGTGGAGAAACAGCCAGGGTTAGAAGGTGCGTGCTCTACAGAGACAGCTAGCCAGTTAAGTTGCCAACCGCCTCCACTGAAATGGGATAAGTAGGTAGGCTACAAACTCAAGGGAACTGTCAAGGGACTGTTAAAGAACTGCCCATCTATCAAAGAACTTGGCCTTTACAAATCGGAGTATCGAGTATAAAAGTTGGAGTGTAATGGTAGGGTTGTATAACACATTGATGAGGCCGAATTTAGAGTATTGTGTACAGTTTTGGTCACCTAGTTACAGGAAGGATGTAAATAAGGTTGAAAGAGTGCAGAGGAGATTCACAAGGATGTTGCCGGGACTTAAGAAGCTGAGTTACAGAGAGAGATTGAATAGGTTAGGACTTTATTCCCTGGAGCGTAGAAGAACGAGGAGAGATTTGATAGAGGTGTATAAGATTTTGATGGGTATCGATAGACTGAATGTAAGCAGGCTTTTTCCACTGAGGCTAGGGGAGAAAAAAACCAGAAGGCATGGGTTAAGGGTGGAAGGAGAAAAGTTTAAAGGGAATATTAGGGGGGGCTTCTTCATGCAGAGAGTGGTGGGAGTGTGGAATGAGCTGCCGGATAAAGTGGTAAATGCGGGGTCACTTTTAACATTTAAGAAAAACTTGGATGGGTTCATGGGTGAGAAGGGTGTGGAGGGATATGGTCCAAGTGCAGATCAGTGGGACTAGACAAAAAATGGTTCGGCACAGACAGGAAGGGCCTAAAGGCCTGTTTCTGAGCTGTAATTTTCTATGGTTCTATGGTTCTAACCTCTACGGTGACCCTGAAGGACATAAGACAGCAAGTGCACAAGGACATCACCACTTGTAAGTTCCTCTCCAAGCCACACACCACCTTGACTTTGAACCGTATCACCATTCTTTCAGATCAGAACAGGTTAGAGGAGGTTTGAACTCGGATTTGTCTGGATAGCTCTTTGGAAAGGTGATGTACCTCTTTTGCCCTGGGACAACTTTGAGGAGGTAAGGTGCTTTATAAGAGGGGAAAACATCCTTTGAGATTGTTAAAATTGGGACGGCATGGTGGCACCGTGGTTAGAACTGCTACCTCACAGTGCCAGGGACTTGGGTTCGATTCCCTGTTTGAGTCATTGCATATTCTCTCTGTGTCTGTGTCGGTTTCCTCTGGGTGCTCCGGTTTCCTCTCTCATGCTGGTTAGCTGTATTCGCTAATCACTGAATCTCCCACTCTCAACATCCTGGGGGTTACTAATGACCTGAAATTGAACTGGACTAGCCATTTAAGCACTGTGTCTAAAAGAGCAGGTCAGGGGCTGGGAATTTCATAGTATTTAACTCACCTCTGGACTCCCGAAAATCTGTCTGCCATCTATAACGCACAAGTTAGCAGTGAGATGGAATACTCTCCACTTGTCTTAAGAAGTGCACTTCCATCAACATTCAAGAGGCTTGACACCATCCAGGACAAAGCAGCCCCCTCAATTGGCATCATACACCAGCTTAAACATTCATTTCCTCCATCACTGATGCATATGTCCAGCAAGATGCACTGCAGAAAATCACCAAGGCTCCTTTGACAGCATCTTCCAAATCTATGACCACTACCACATCCTTGACAAACAATGTAAGAAGTTTCACAACAGCAGGTTAAAGTCCAACAGGTTTAATTGGATTCATGAGCTTTCGGAGTGCTGCTCCTTCATCAGGTGAGTGGCAAGATGAAGGTGAGTGGCCTGATGAAGGAGCAGCGCTCTGAAAGCTCGTGATTCCAATTAACCTATTGTTGTGAGACTTCTTACTGTGCCTACCCCAGTCCAACGCTGGCACCTCCACATCTTGAAGGGCAAAGGCAGCAAAGACACAAAGATATCACCACTTGTAAGTTCCTCTCCAAGCTACACAACATTTTGTCTTTGAATTCTACCACCATTCCTTCACTCTCACTGGGTCAAAACCCTAGAGCTGCATTCTAACCAGCACTGTGTAAGTATGTATACTACCTGTATTTTAGTGGTTCAAGTAGGCAGCTGATTATCACCTTTTCAAAGGCAAATAGTCCAGCAATAAAACTGCTGGCCTAGCCAGTGATGACAATGCCCCATGAAAGAGTAAAAAAAGTTGGGAAAATTGAGGATACGGAGGAATGAATGGTCATGTGGGCAGATATAAAGGGGCATGGATTAACATGGGGGGATATAGGGGCCAAGGGGTGGGTAGAGGGTCATGAGGTAGCATAAACTGACAGGGATTGGGCAAAGGGTGTTGAGGAGTGAGGGCTGGAAGGATGGTTTTTGTTATTTGGTTGATTTAATTCAACACAGAATAGAAGCGCAGAGACAGGCAATCAGGCAAGAGTTTAAAATCAATTATGCCTATCTCACCCACCTCCCGAGGAAGACAAAGTTTATGGACCGAGTAAGGGCGGAAGGATTTTTTAGTTTAATTGGGACATCATGATCAGCATGGATTTGGAGGGCCAAATGGCCTGTTCCTTTCCTGTACTATGTTCTTTCGTCTTGTCCTTAAAAATGATATCAGTGGCTCTGCTACATGAGAGATCATTATTGACGGGAGTTGTACTGCAACAAAAGGTCGACAAATTCTTGCCTAAACCATATCACGCAACTTTATATTTAAAGTGTTATTATTTTAATTAATTTTGTTTTTTTTCCTGGTTTACTTCCGTTCTTGCCATTTTGGCTTTGGGATAGTTCATCTTAGTCTTGCACTTCCCCATCTGTGAGACATTGGCCATTGCGAGGTGGGGAGAAGGGAAGGATGCTTTGCATTGGCACAATCATCCCAGAATGGGACCTTTTCCCCATCAGGACAAAAGGAGGCAGGAACAGGAGAGCGGGGCAGGTTCATTCAGCCCAGCTGATTCAGGTTCTCTCTGTGCACAGGACCAGCTGACCCCATTTCATTCTCTCATGCCTCTAAACCAAGCTGTCAGGATGAATTCAGCAGCATGCTGGCTACGTTTCTATTGATGTTAAGTGGCATTTACTGACATCTTTAGAAATCATTTCATTTTGCGTCAATTTGATTCAGGCTCACTGCTATCAAGGTTGTTCAGTATCTCAGGTCTGTGGCCAGATTCATAGCACCGGCGATGGGTGTGGTTTCTGTCTCGATTACTGTCTAATTTTGCTTCACGTGAAAGGCATTTTGTAGCAATGAGGTGTTCGCAGTATGAATGATGATGGACTGAGACGTGCCTCTTTTGCTTTGTGGCTGCTGAGGGAGTTGTGTTATTTTCATTAGTAATTCTAGTGTGGGAAGGAAAGTGTATCAATATTGCCTCATTATCTCGCTGGTTGATCTTTCACTGTCTGCTGGTGAGTACGCAGCAAATCCCTGACAGTTGAGTAGCAGTACATTGTATGTTCCAATGCTCTGGTGGGCTGCTGGCAAGGGCATGGGTTAATTATCACAGGGCAGTGTAGCCATCAGTCTCAGCTCCAGGCTTCACCAACATGTTAGTCTAATTACTCTCAAATTTTGTTTTTCAAAAATCTTCAAAACAGATCTGTTTGCATGTGAAATTTGATTGATACATTTTCTCCTCATTTTTCAAGAACCTCTCTTCATTCCCCTTCTGACTCCCTAAGATGATTGCTAATCTTAGCAATAACACATTTCAATCTTTCTGCCAGGATATTCAAAGCACTTCACGGTAACAAAAATAGAAATAATTGGTGACTTACTTTATGTTAAGCTCTACATTTAGCTTCTATTCAGAAATGTAAATGATGGTGTGGAGGAGCAGTGCTCATACCCGTCACTTACTGGTATGGGCACTGCTCCTCTCCCTCTTTTTAACATTAATGGTCAGTAAAATAACTTCCTCCTGGTGTAAGGTTAAACAAAATGTACTTTTAATGAACTCTCATTGAGCTATAATGACAGCTGAGCAAAATAATCATTTACTTTAGACACAGAGGAACATAGAGCTTTCAGTATTCATCCATTGGTGGCCGCACAACTACAGGATAATGCAAAAATTGGCTGCTATTCCCTATCCATCTCATGAACTCCAATGTGAGAAGCCAGCAGGAGACAAGAATACCCTCGTGCCTGTGGCATCGGTGAAAACACAATGTGGCAACTGCCCAGCCTGACATAGGTGAGGTCAGAAGTTCACCTGGTGAATTGTAAAGGCAAATCTGAACTATGACTTGATGGTACACTTAGCCAGAGAATTCCTGAGACTAACCCTCCAGCAAGCCATTGCCTAGGATTACACAGAAATATAAGAGAAAGGAGCAGGATGAGGCCATTTGGCCCTTCAGCCAGCTCCACCATTTATTATAATCATGGCTGATCGTCCAACTCAACAGCCTAATCCTTCTTTCTCCCCAAAGCCTTTGATCCCGTTTGCCCCAAGTGCTATATCTTGAATACATTCAATGTTTTGGCATCAAGTATTTCTTGTGGTAATGAATTCCACAGGCTCACCACTCTTTCGGTGAAGAAATATTTCCTCATCTCTGTCCTAAGTGGTCTACCCTGAGTCCTCAGACTGTGACCCTTGACAAAAAGTTAGTGAGTACCACTGGCACAGGCGAAGAAACAGGAGATGGAATGAAGTAAACATAGAAAATTGCTAATAAATGTTGACCACAATTAGCTCAGACTGAATCTAAATTCAGTTATAGTGAAAATGACAAAGAATGGTTCAGCTACAACTTAACAGATGGTTTCTGCTGGTCTGATAAATTAGAAGATCCACTTATTCCAAGCTGAGAAATCACTGAAATCTGCATTTGGATGCACAAATTAATCATTGTAAACTGTAATAACCAAGTCCAAATTATGCCACTAATTCTTCCAGTCTGATTTACTTTGAAACTGGTTATAAGTATATGTGCAAACAAGTTTCACTTTTGTTTACTGCATCCAAAATGCTTGATGATTTAATGATGCACTGACATCCAGAACCATGCATATGTGCAGTCAGATTTCTCTATGCTCAGGTTCCCGGGACCAGGTTCAAATCCTGCCACAGTAGATGGTGGAATTTGAATTAAATAAAAAATATCTAAAATTAAGAATCTACTGATGACCATGAAACTATTGCTGATTGTCAGAAAGACCCATCTGGTTCACAAATGTCCTTTAGGGAAGAAAATCTGCCATCCTTACCTGGTCTGGCCTACACGTGACTTCAGAGCTGCAGCAATGTGGTTGACTCTCAACTGCCCTCTGAACAAGAGCAACTAGGAATGGGCAATAAAGACCAGCCAGCCAGTGACGCCCATGAATGAATTAAAAAAAAATTGTGCACTAACATTTTTCTGTGCTGGCTGTTCAGCGATATTCGCTGTGCCCGAACACAACCAATCCCAAACTGAAGAAAGGACCATTTTTATGGAACTAGAATCAAATCAAATGGGTTTTCCCTAGATTCTGCCACCAAAACTTTGAACAAAATACAATGCAGTGACTTAATGTAGTACAACATGCATCATGTTATATTGTGCTATTACACTTAAAAGTTGTCTGCTTGTGTACTTTTTCTCCAAGCAAGATAAGAGATGACATGAAATCTGTACAGGTTCTAGTTGCGGACATAATACTAACTTCATTTTCAGTAAAGTTTGTAATAAATTGATCACGAGCTGCTTTGATTTTACAACAGACAGGATTTAAATTTTAATTTGTTCACTGTGACCTTTACTGTAGGGCAACATGCTACTGTGCCAGAATCTGAGACCCATTTGTAGTGGCTTTGGACATCTCTAAGCATCAATGTAGAATGATTTGTAGGTGGGTTCTTTTCTTTCACCCACCATCCCCTCCCCTCTAATGTTTGTGATTTAACCTTTAAAGAATTGTTGGGATGTCTGCATTGCATCCATGGTGACATGTTACGAATTGAACAGTAAGCCAAGTCAGTTATCATACAAGTCATTGGTACAAGCTAGGAGAACACTTACTAAAGTCAGATTCAGGTCTGAAGCAGCAGCTACTTGCATTGGCATCAGCATTCTCAAAAAAAACCTGTCATAGAATCATAGAATCTCCACAGTGCAGAAGAAGGCCATTCTAGAAACTAGAAGCAGGAGTAGGCCAATCAGCCCTTTGGGCCTGCCCCACAATTCATTTTGATCGTGGCTGATCACGAAATTTAATGTCCTGAACCCTCCCTTTCCCCCCCCATATTTCTTGACCCCTTTAGCCCGAAGAGCTATAGCTAATTTCCTCTTGAAATCATGATGTGGATATGCCAGCATTGGATTTGTGTAGGCACAGTAAGAAGTCTCACAACACCAGGTTAAAGTCTGACAGGTTTATTTGGAATCACAAGCTTTCAGAGCACTGCTCCTTCATCAGGTGACTCACAATGGTACGGCGGTTAGCATTGCATCCTCATGGCACCAAGGACCCAGGTTCGATTCCTGCTTGGTGACTGTCTGTGTGGAGTTTGCACATTTTTCCCCGTCTGCGTGGGTTTCCTCCGGGTGCTCCGGTTTCCTCCCACAGTCTGAAAGACGTGCTGGTTAGGCGCATTGACCCAAACAGGCACCGGAGTGTGGCGATTAGGGGAATTTCACAGTAACTTCATTGCAGTGTTAATGTAAGCCTTATATTATTGAAAACTTTAAGCCTGCTGGACATTAACCTGGTGTTGTAAGACTTCTTACTCTTGAAATCAGACAACATTGTGGCCTCAAATACTTTAGTGGTAGTGAATTCACACATTCATCACCCTCTGGGTGAAGAAATTTCTCACCTCACCTCAAATCTCCTCAGTTCTAAAAGATTCACTCCTTACCCTCAAACTGTGACTCCTAGTTCTGGACTCTCCCACCATTGGGAATATTCTTTCTGAATCTACCCTGTCTAACCCTGTTAGAATTTTATAAGTTTTCTATGAGGTCCTCTCTGACTCTTCTAAACTCCAGTAAATATAATCTTAACCAACTTAATCTCTCCTCATATGACAGACCTGCAATCCCAGGAATCAGCCTGGTAAACCTTTGCTGTATTCCTTGTATAGCAACAACATCCTTCCTCAGATGAGGACACCAAAACTGCACAAAATACTCCAGGTATGGCCTCATAAATGTCCTATATGACTGCAGCAAAACATCCTCATCCCTATATTCAAATCATCTCTCTATGAAGGCATATGTACCATTTGCCTTCCTTACTGCCTGCTGTACCTACATGCTTACGTCCAGTGACAGATGCATGAGGAAGCTAAGGTCTTGTTGAGTATACATCTCTCTCAATTTACAGCCATTCAAATAACAATCTGCCTTTCTATTATTGCAACCAAAGTGGATAACCTCACATTTATCTACATTACACTGCATCTGCCATGCACATGCCCACACTTTGAAGCATCTCTGCATCCTCCTCACAGTTCACCACCCCCACCCAACTTTGTATCATTTGAAAATTTGGAGACAATACGTTCAGTTCCCTCTTCCAAATCATTAATGTGTAATATGAGCAATTGTGGTCCGAGCACAGATCCCAGCAGAACCCAACTATTCATTGACTGCCAAACAGAAAAAGACCCATTTATGCCAACTCTTTGCTTCCTATCTGGTAACAAGCTTCCTATCCATCTCAAGACATTACCTGCAATCCCACGTGCTTTAACAAATTCTGTAATGTAAGACCTTGTCGAAAGCCTTCTGAAAGTGTAAATAAACTATTGGTTCTCCTTGGTCAACTCTACTGGTTACATCCTCAAAGAATTCCATTAGATTTGTGAAGCATGATTTCCCTTTTGTAAATTCATTTCTTGCCCTTTTCAAGCATTTTAATCCCAGCAGTGACTGGGCAATTTAAATTCAATTAATTGAATAAAATATGGAATATACAAATTAAGCATTAAGTTAACGGTGGTAGACATAAAACTATGAACTGATTTTAAAAATCCACCCGCTTCATTAATGCTTTTATTGGATTGAAAATCTTCCATCTTTGCTGGGTCTGGCCTATACATGACTCCAATCTCACAGCAAGGTTGCTGACTCTTAATTGTTCTTCAAAAAGGTCTTTCAAGAAAACAGTTCCCCACCATCTTCTCAACAGCAATTAAATATAGGCCATAAATGTTGGTTTTCCTGCAATGTTCATGTCCTGAGATGGCTAAAATTAAATTATATGGTCCCTTTAAGCTCATAAAACTGTCCAAGGTGCCATGGGTGCTTTAAAGGCAGCTTTGCCAAGTTGCCCAAGAACAATGTATTTGTATCCACTTCACCCTTGGAATGACTAATTCAATTTAAAAATAACCCAGCAGAAACATCTTTTCACTTAAAAAGGAAACTGTTAGTTTATTCACCCTATTGCTCTGGAAGTTACCTCAGGAAAGATAAAATAACTAACACATACATGAACAAAGATTAATTACATTGAAGATAAAGAGATACTGAAAAAGGTGATTCAAGTTTTGTCCATATTTGACACAGGCCTGATATGTTTTAAAGTTGAGGTATTGCACGGTCTGAAGTGAAGGCCCTTTGATTGTAGAGCTGTCTCTGCAATGCGATAAAATGTATTTATTAATCATAAGTAAGGCTTACATTAACACTGCAGTGAGGTTGCTATGAAATTCCCTAAGTTGCCACAATCCGGCACCTGTTCGGGTCAATGCACCTAACTAGCACATCTTTCGGAATGTGCGAGGAAACTGGAGCACCTGGAGGAAACCCATACAGACATGGGGAGAAAATGCAAACTCCACACAGACAGTGATCCAAGCCAGGAATCAAACCCAGGTCCCCAGCACTGTAAAGCAGCAGTGCTAACCATTACGCTACCGTGTCGCGCAGCGGATGGCTTCCACTGTCAAATTGCTGGAGGCTGCTTTAACAGGTGACTTTAGTAAATGGAGTTAGGTGGGAGGGGTGGGGGAAGAGTTTCTTTAGTTGTCTTCCAAGGAACTGAGGAGTGGCTGTTTTTTAACTTGGTGGATTACAGCAGTTTTGATGGCTGTGCTTACTGATACCTCTCTCTCTGTGAAGCTGTGTTCAAGAAGAATCTCTCTGTTGTAGGCAACTTTCGTGCCCTTTCCAATGCTTTGTGAAGGTAAGCCAAGATGGCTTTTATCATGTGACCTGAACAAAACCCTAAGTCATTTTCCAAATAAGGCATCGACAATTGAAACAGCCTTCCTCCCACCTGTGATTCTTAGTTTTTATTCTGACTGAGGCATCTTACTTAAAACTTGGTCAAAGAGATAGATTTGAAGGAGTGACTTAGAAACATAGAAACTAGAAGCAGGAGTAGGCCATTTGGCCCTTTGGGCCTACTCTGCCATTCATTATCATCATGGCTGATCATCAAATTCAATATCTTGAATCCCCCTTCCTCCCAATTCCCTTGGTCCCTTCATCCTCAAGAGCTATCTCTAATTTCTTCTTGAAATCAGACAACGTTTTGGTCTCAACTAATTTCTGTGGCAGTGAATTCCACAAATTCTCCATTCTCTGGGTGATGAAATTTCTCCTCATCTCAGTTCTAAAAGGTTTACCCTTTATCCTCAAACAATGACCCCTAGTTCTGGACCCCCCCACCATTGGGAACCCTTCAAAGGGGAGAGAAAGAAGCAGGAAGTTTTATTTATTTACTAGTGTCACAAGAAAGCTTACATTAACACCGTAATGAAGTTACCGTGAAAATCCCCTGGTCACCACACTCTGGCACCTGTTTGGGTACAGTGAGGGAGAATTTAGCAGGGCAATGCATCTAATCAGCACATCTTTTGGAGGAAACCAGAGCATCCGAAGGAAACCCATGCAGACATGGGAAGAATGTGCAGACTCCACACAGACAGTCGCCCAAGGCCAGGAATCAAACCCAGATCTCTGGCACTGTGAGGCAGCAGTGCTAACCACTGCACCTGACAGGATTGTAATCAGACAAAACTTCAGACAGGAGGAAGTATGCTCCTTTGTCAAAACTGCTGTGCATGCCTAGCATTTTATATTTTACTTAACATTCCCAGCATTGTGAAGAAAGATGACCAAATGAGCTGCAATAATAGCTTTAGGCAACATTAGGACTTCCTTGCAGCTGGATCATTATTTTAAAAATCTTGAAGCGCCTTTTGGGAAGGATGCTATGTATGAGAGCTTTGGTTGTAATCTGGTTTCGAGATGTTTCATTTTTTAAATGAATCTGATCAAGAAAGAAGTCTTTGTCAAAGGCCTTCTCTACAGTTGCAGCTTTTGTAAGCACTACAATCGGGCTTTTCAATAGTGAAAGCCGGGCTGAAGGATGTGGATCATATGACTGTCAATTTGTTTTGGCAAATCATAAAAAAACTCTAGTTTTTAGAATTTGACATTTTGCAAACAAGATGACAAAACCATTTGCAATCATTTGTGTGTTTATGGTAGAATGTAATTAACTCAATAAATTGTGTGATTTGTTTATACTGCGCAAGATTCTTTACAATAACATTAACCATTAGACGGCTTTCAAGTGCTGAGTAATACCCATTGCTTTAGGCCCCATGATAGAGTAAATTTTCAGCTCACACACAATGACATTGAGAAAATACTTGTGGTTGCAAAGCTGCTTAGCCATTTGGAATGACCCGTTAATTATGCAGATATATATTTCAATGTTAACGTAGATCTTTCAAATGTCAGATAGGAACACCATGCTTCATTACACGTGCCAAACAACTTTCAGAAGTGACATCTAAACTCTAATCATTATCCAACATGCTTAGTGAGAATGAAGAGCATTCAAGCCGCAGACTAAGTTTATTCCTCTTTTTGGAGAATCCATTGATTCCAATGGAGCTGAAAAGGAAAAGGAGCGTGTTGTCATTACGGTGAGGAATTGTGACTGAGTGAGATATATCTACAACTTCAACAGCTAATCATAGACTGAATTTTTCCATCCTGCCCACTACAGGAATCGTAGCAGGCGGGGGTGCAGACCATGCAAAGGTACATCGACCTGAGGTGGGATTTTCTGGTTTTGGAGCGAGCGCGGTTGGAAAATCACACCCATGTTAAATTGTTAAAAGGAAAGTTGTGTTCCTTTAAAAAAAACAAGAAATGACAGTGATCAAAAATGGCTGCTGTGAGTCACATGATGTCTGAAATTGTAATTTGATCACTTAAAAACTTAGCAACAGAGAAGCAGGAGTAGGTCATTCAGCCTTTCGAGCCTTTCATTGTGATCATGGCTGATCATACAACTCATAAACCTGTTCCTACTTTCTTCCATATCCTTTGGTCTCTTTAGCTCCAAAATGCATCATTTATTCTTCTCTGTATTGCATTTTTTTTGCTGTGCATTTGCTCAACTCGCCAGCCTGTCTGCACTAACCAAAAAACTGCTACTATCCTTGGACAGGATTTTCCCCAGGATTCCCTTTGGAATTCTAGCCATCAAGGTGAAAGGCCTACACTGTTTGAGGAGCTGTCATCTGGCCATGATTTTCCCCTAAATGGCCAATTCAGGCCAGAGGGTGCGCTTGCCATCCTTGTAGATGGTCCTCCAGCATTTTTCAGGGAAGTGTGATCGAGAGACAGAGATAGAGAAAGAGAGATAGAGAGGCCCCTGCAAGAGAATGAAGCCCTCTTTCTAACTTCTTTTATACTTTATACGAAATAATGACCTCCGCTGTCAGATCACTGTTATAGAGAGGCTGCCACTGAAACCAGGAAGGCAGGACAGGCTTGTTAACTTGCCAGGATCACCAGTCTACCATCAGAATGCCACCATTAGGCAGCTGCACTTCCAGTTACCCTTCAACGATAGGCTTTAATGAACCTTTAACAACCTGAATTGATGACCGGCCATTTACATGAGAGTTGTCCTGCCATCCACCCCTCCATCCCAGCTCCAAGAATAGGGATTGCAATGGAATGGTGCTGGGGAACCATGCCTACCCACATTAAAACCTAAGGTCTTAGCCCCTTTTGATGGTTTATGACTGCATTAAGTTTCATGTCATCTGGTTAAACTAAATTGTGTGCTGGCAGTTTTACCCTCTAAGTATTAGTAATTAGGGCTGATTGGATGACCCCGTGCTTCAAGATGAAATCCACGCTCCAAGGAAGCACAGTTTGGAGACCTGAAGTTGATCGCTTCACGTTTCACCATCACACAGTGGTTATTACTGCTGCCTCATGGCGCCAAGGACCCGGGTTCGATTCCCGGTTTGGGTCACTGTCTTTGGGGAGTCTGCACATTCTCCCTGTGTCTGCGTGTGTTTCCTCCGGGTGCTCCGGTTTCCTCCCATTGTCTGAAAGATGTGCTGGTTAGGGTGCATTGGCCATGCTAAATTCTCCCTCAGTGTAGCCGAACGAGCAACAGAGTGTGGCGACTAGTGGATTTTCACAGTAACTTCATTACAACGTTAATGTAAGCTTACTTGTGACAATAATAAATAAACTTTAACTTGCTGCAATCATGGCTTTCCCACTGTGGGCACGTCTTCACATTTCCCTCAGCACATTTTGTGGAAAAAATATTTAATAAATTGAGGCCAATGCTAAGGAACTGATGTCTAAAATAATGGGCATTGAATGTTAATATGCTGAAAGCCACAGCGTTCTGTAATGAAGTGGCACAAGAGAATTTTTTTTAAAAATTACACCACTTTAGTAGTAATGATTAATATGGTTGTAAAATAACCATCTGCCTAATTGGGTATGATGTGGCAGGGGTCAAAACTAACAAACTACCAACTGTAGTATTTGTGCATCCTGAATATTTTTGTTGGTTTTGGGAGTGTTACGACCACAGCAGATGTTATTTGCTGAGCAAACGAGATCCCAGAGGGAAACCTGTCTTATCGATCATAGACCTTTTTGTTTCGTTGTTAGAAACAAGGAGGAATAGTTACTGACCCCAAAAGCATAAAACTCCAGTAATGTCTTCAGGAGTTTAAAAATTAAGAGGTTTATTTAACAAAACTTAAGCACCTATCATTGAAGTTAAAAGTAAATTATCGTGGATGCTGGAGTATGAATCAAAAATAGAAAATGTTTGAAAATCTCTACAGGTTTGACAGCATCTTTGGAGAAAAAACAGAGCCAATGTTTCGAGACTAGATGACAATTTGTCAGAGCTTAAAGATTAAAGTTAGACAGTTAAGACAATCTTATAGAACAATGTTCCCTCACACACCTATCCACCCAAAATAAAAACCCACTTGGTCAAAACACACAACTAAACTACCTTCTCAGGAACAACTCCCTTTTCAACTTTTTAGCTAAAAATATTGAGTAATATTACCCAAAGGAAAAAATTATTCCTCCTTTAATGAAGGTATTCCACACAACTCCTCAAACCTTTCTATTCTGATGTGGAAATCCTGAAGAAATCATAGAATCCCTACATTGCAGAAGAAGGCCATTTGGCCCATTGAGTCTGCACCGACAACAATCCCATCCAGGCTCTATCCCCATCACCCTACATATTTACCCCACTAATCCCTCTAACCTATGCATTCCAGGACACTAAGGGACAATTCATCAAGGCAAATCAGCCTAACTTGCATATTTCTGGGAGGAAACCAGGGAGGACCCAAGCAGACATGGGGAGAATGTGCAGACTCCACAGTGACTAAAGACGGGAATCAAACCAGGGCCCCTGGAGTTGTGAGGCAGCAGAGCTAACCACTGTGCCACTCCATGGGAAGGTTTAGAAACAGACTTTTCTGAAAGCAATTCCCAAATCTCAGTCCTTTTCTGCACACAGAACTGGTCTCGGGTCATTTCCCCCAGACAGCCAGCCAGCTCATTTAAACCTCTTTCCTTAAATAGCATTTTTCTCTTTCATCTTAGATGATAGTGTCCTCAAACTGCTTTGACTGAAATTTCTTAAACTGTAAAAATCTTTTATATTTTCTTATTTTGTCCCTACTTTTTGGGAATAACATTTAATATACCTTTCCCTGTTTATGAAACCTTTTTCAGTTGGAGATGTTCATTGCCACTTCTAAACTTCCTTTTGAAATTTCTACTTATCTTATAGTACTAATTGTCACCAGTTTTAAAATAAAGACCTATTGATTGTTCACGATAAAGAGTTCCAGGTTCTGCTTTAATTTACCAAAACCAGTAGTTTCCTGTTACCTCATGCACTTTTGTACAACATTACAAGGCGTGGTATCCTTTTTGAGGTTCCAAAATCATGCAGAGGGAAAAATCACCTCCGCATCATAACAAATCCAACCTATTTGTATAGAAATCAAACACTCCATCACCCCTCATTACAGGCGCATGAACTTTACATCCATCTCTCTGGTCTCACAGTCAACTTGTATTAATCGCTCCCAGAGGAATTTGCGAAGGGCATACGCACACACACAATACACACACACATACATGCACTGACACACACGCATGCACGCATGCAAACTCGTACACACACACACACATACATGTGCACACACTCCCAAAAATATTTTAACATCCATCACATCAGGAGGGAGGGGCAATGTAAGGGTTAATAGCCATTACAATAGTGAGAGATAAATGCAGGGGAAAAATTGTATGAACATCAAGTTGACATAAGTTATGAGTGAGTACATCAGAAGCATCAAGCTCCGGCGTTTGATCTGGATGATAGAAACTGGTGACCTTCAGCAAGAAGATGGACAGTTAGATAAATGTAAGGGAGAAGTTTAAATCACTCGTACTGATGGTGAGAGGGGGAAGGGTGGAACGAAGACACTAAGTGAACTGATGGTAAAAGTGGTGAAGTTAAATCGAGTCGATATCTGCCTCAAAGCAACATAGAAAATTAGTCCTGATTGCAGTACCTCTGATTTCTTTGTCTTTTTATTATCAAGAAAGTGGGACATCAGATGACTGCTAAAATTTATCAACGTCGATAATTGTTTTAAACGATTTAACAAAATTGTAGTGGTTTTCTTCAGAATCAGGGACTGGTTAGATGCACAATAAAGTGTCAGTGCTTCAAAACGCAGTGACGTCAGGCAGAGTTCATGGTTTGTGTGCCTCAGGTGACTCAGCTGGATCCTGGAGCTACAGGTCCTTGGGCCAGAGAGGGCCAGAATTGCCAAGAATTGATGGGGGTGATGGTGGTGAGGTTCAGGGTTCTCTCTCTCCCTCTCTTTCCGCTTTCATCACTTTCTGCCACAGGGTTTATGTGGCCAGTTTCCAAATGGGTTCCAGCTAGTTGGATGAGATGCTGCTGTATGGCACAGTTTGTACTAGGTTCCTTTTGAATGTGGCTATCAGATTGTACTTACCTGGCCGATAGAGTTAACTTCACATGTTGATGGTTGCAGTGCTGGAGGAATCGGCTTCCAGACAAACATATGCATTAGCAGCAGGAGGAGCCGCTGGGCCACTCAGCCTGCAGTGTCATTCGGTAAGAACATGGTTGAGCTGATTGTAATCTCAACCCCACAATGCTGCCTACCCCCGATAACTCTCTCCCTTACCCCCAGTTAAAGAATAATTTTTCTAGTTCTGACTTAAAAATATTCAAATTCCCTGCTTCCGCTGCCTTTTGAGGAAGAGAATTTCAGAGACACATAACCCTCTGAGAGAAAACATTTTGATTTCTATTCTCATCTCCATCTTAAATGACTGACCCCTTATATTTAAACAGTGACCTCTTCCCCCCACTCCTCTCCTAGTTCTAGATTCCCGACAAGAGGAAACATCCTTTGCACATCCACTCTGTCAATAACACTCAGGATCTTATAAATCTTAATCAAGTCAACTACTCTTCTAAGCTCTGGTGGATATAAACCTAACCTCTCCAGCCCTTACTCATGAGCCAATGCATCCATTCCTGATATTAGACTAATAAATCTTCTCTGAACTGCTTCCAAAGCATTGAAACTTTCTTTAAATAAGGAGACAGACACTGTACATAGCACTCCAAATGTTAGTCTTATCAATGCCCTGTACAACTGAAGGATAATCTCCCTACATTTGTAACCAATTCCCCTCACAATAAACGATAACACTCTATCAACTTTCCAAATTACTTGCTGTAATTGTGTGCTAGCTTTTTGTGATTCATGCACTTGGACACCCAGATCCTTCTGCCTCTCAGTGCTCTGCAATCTCTCACCATTCAGAAATTAAGTTTTCTTTTTATTCTCACTGCCAAAATGGACAATTTCACATTTGCCCACATTATACTCCATTTGCCAGATTTTTGCCCAGTCATCTATCTATGTCTCTTTGTAGCCTTTTTATGTCCTCTTCACAATTTACTTTCCAACCTATCTTTGTGTCATCAGCAAATTTAGAAACCGTACCTTGGGCCCTTTCACCCAAGTCATTTCTACAATTATAAAATATTAAAGCACTGTCCTCTGTGGCATACTACTCATCACATCCTGCCAACCAGGAAAGGATCTATTTTGTCACCTCTTTGTTTTCTGTCAGCTAACCGATCTTTAATCCATGCCAATTTGTTACTCCCTACACCATGAGCTTATATTTTTCAAAATAACCTTTAACGTGGCGCCTTATCAAATGCCTTCTGGAAATCTAAGTACAGTACATACACCTTACAAATAACATCAATAAATTGTTTAAACATGATTTCCTGTTCACAAAACCATGTTAACTCTACTTGATTTTTTCCTAAGTGTTCCACTATAGTATGTTTAACAATGGCTCTTAACATTTTCCCTATGACAGATGTTAAGCTAACTGGCCTGTAGTTTCCTTGTTTTGTTTCCGTCCCTTCTTGAATAAAGGAGTTACATTTGCTAACTTCCAATCTAATGGCATCTTCCCCAAATCTCGGGAATTTTGGAAAATTAAAACCAAAGCGTCAACTATCTCATTTCAAGAACTTAGGGTGAAGTCTATCCACAGGCCCAGGGATCTGTCAGTCCACAGGCCGAACAATTTGCTCAATACCACTTCTCTGGTAATAGTAATTTTCCCGCGTTCTTCCCTCCCTTCTGTTTCCTGATTTACACTTAGTTCTGTGATGTGCCCCCAGTAGTGAAGACTGCTGCAAAATACCTCTTGAACTCATTTGCCATAATGCAACTCTCCATTATCAATTTTCCAGATGCACTTTCTATAGGACCAATGCTTACTTTGCGAACTCTTTTTTATTTAAATATCGATAGAAACATTTACGATCCATCTTTATATTACTAGCTAGCTTTCTCTCATGCTCTAGTTTGCCCTTCTAATCAGTCTTTTTGTCATTCATTGATGTTCTTTATATTCTTTCCAGTCTTCTGATCAGCCACTCATTTTTCACAAATTTTTCTTTAAGTTTAATACTTTTTAAAATTTATTTTTCATTAACCACGGATGATGGGCCCACCCCTTGGAATTTCTCTTTCTCATTGGAATGTATGTATTCTGTGTATTCTGAAATATCCCTTTAAATGTCTGCCACTCTACCTCTAATTACCCATCATTTAACTTCATTTGCCAGTTTACTTTAGCTAGCTCCACTTTCATGCCCACATAATTGCCCTTACTTAAGTTTAAAATACCAGTCTTGGATATGTTCTTCTGTCCCTCAAACTAAATGTAAAATGCAATCATATTATGATCACTGTTACTGCGGGTGCCTTCACTATAAAGTTATCAATGAATTCTATCTCATTACACAATACCAAATCTGGTGTAGCCTGCTCTTTGGTTGGCTGTAGCAATAACACAGAATCCCTACAGGATGGAAGGAGACCATTTGGCTCATCGAGTCTGCACCGACAACTATCCCATACACACCCTATCCCTGTAACACCATTTATTTACCCTGCTAATCCCCCTGACACTAAGGGCCACTTTAGCATGGTCAATCAACTTAAACCGCACATCTTTGGCATGTGGGAGGAAACTGGAGCACCTGGAGGAAACCCGTACAGACACGGGGAGAATGTGCAAATTCCACACATGGGGCCAGAATTGTACCTGGGTCCCTGGTGTGGTGAGGCAGAAGTGCTAACCATGATGGCACCATGCTACCTATATCACCTGTCCTGCCATACCGAAGAGCTTTAATTAATTACTTAATTATTTTATTCAATTATTTATTTTCTTTTAAATAATCGCACCATGAATTCCAGTACCATTTTAAGCATTAGGGAAATAATCCTTGATCATTTACCAGATACTACGCAACAGCTCACTCCTTCCCCTGTTTTAGAGCAGAAACCAATTCCTACAAGATGATAAGGTTAGAAAAAGCGAATGAGTACCTTCCTCCTCTCCTCACCATACTCCCTCAACTCACCAAACTTCCACACTCTGAATTTGCACTCAGTACTGTTTACAGAGAGAATCCTCTGACTTGATACGTCCTGAAGAAAGGGTTTAGATGAGTCTAGGTACAGCAGAGATCAGTTCATGACAGTTTCCTTAATTAACTATTTCAGCTGCTGCCAATGGATAGCTTCTATGTCCCTACTTTGCCCTTGGATGAGACTTAGTTAAAGAGTATTTGCAATTCAATACTAGGGGTGGCACAATGGCACAGTGGTAAGCACTGCTGCCTTACAGCGCTAGGGACCCGAGTTCAATTCCCAACTTGGGACATTGTCTGTGTGGAGTTTGCATGTTCTCCCTGTATCTGTGTGGGTTTCCTTCGGATGCTCTAGTCTCCTTCCGCATTCTGAAAGACATGTTAGTTAGGTGCATTGGCCGTGCTAAATTCTCCCTCAGTGTACCCAAACAGGCACCGGAGTGTGGCGACTAGAGAATTTGCACAGTAACTTCATTACAGTGTTAATATAAGTCTATTTGTGATACTTATAAATAAACTTTAAAACTTTCAAATTAAACTCAAATACAGACAATGTGAGATTTTTAGAAAGATATTTAAGTTTACTTCAGTTCACCAACTTCCACACGCTGATTGAAGTTGCTTTGGTGAGGATGCCCACATTTATTCACCTTTTCTCTCACTTGACTTTGAGTGAGACATGCATAGAATCCATAGAATCCCTACAGTACAGGCCATTTAGCCCATCAAGTCTGTACCAACCACAATCCCACCTAGACCCCATTCCTGTTATCTCACTTTTATCCTGCTAATCCTCCTGACACCAGGGTCAATTTATCACGGCCAATCAACCTAACCCACACATCTTCGGAGTGTGGGAGGAAACCGGAGCATCCAAAGGAAACCCAAGCAGTCGCAAGGAGAAAGTGCGAAGTTCACACAGACAGTGACCCAAGGCCGCATTCGCTAGTGGGAATTCTCCTGATCCTGGAATTTCCTTTGGTGGGTAACCCAAGTCTCACTGTCATGTAAATGGGGTGGGGGGGCTGGGATGGGGTGACAACAATGGTGTTGTAGACTTAAACCTTCACCCTGTTGTAGAGATCTCTATTATTGAAGACCTAGTTGTACTATTCCTGGAAGGCTGCGTTGGAACAGCTGATTCTATGCTAGATCTTCTCATTGATGATGATCTTTTGATGAAGGTAGTTGGGAAGTGTTCAATGACTTATAAAGTTTCCTCATCAGTAGCGATAGCTGGAGGTGTAGGTACCTGTCCAGGGGAGGGTGGGCGGAGGATTTTGGTCTTGTTGATGTGTGGAAATGAAGAGGTTGAGGGTGGTCTGGCTGCCTTTTGCAGTGTGGCACATTGTAAATGGTGGATATGCTGCAGAGTCATCATAGTCTTTTAGTGGCCAAGATTGAAATATTTCCTGTCCAGTGGAAATACATCATGATCCCTTGTGGAAGTTGATCATGAATGAGTTACATGGCCAGGCTGAGGTGATAGTGAAGACAGTTGGCATAATCACAGCGCCTTGCTTGATATCCATATGGATACAAAAAAGCTTGGGTTGGGATTTACTGTTTCTGTTCATGTTGGGCTTGTTTAGTGGAATGACAGTAAAATATCACGAGAAGGCCCTACCTGGATGCACTACCCAGATGTGAAATTGCAGGATGCAATCTTCCCCTCCCCCTATCATCTAATTCTGGGAGGATCATGGCAAAAATTTTCCATCTTATTATCATGTCCACATGCTAGAATCATTTTCCACACAGTCAAGTTTAAATCCCACAGTGGCAAGATTTCAGAATGACGTGATTCACAACTCTTTTTGAAAGGTGAGAATTTCGAGGAGAACATGGAGGTGAGTGCAGAAGTTAAAGATTATAGAAGATCTGTGTGGGTTTCCTCCAAGTACTCCTCCCACAGTCCAAAGATGTGTGGGTTAGGTGAATTGGCCATACTCAATTGCCCCTTAGGGAGAACAAGTAGAGTAAATATGTGGGGAAAGAGCCTGGGTGGGATTGTGATTGGTGCAGACTCGATAGGCAAAATGGCTTCCTTCTGCACCGTAGGATGCTATGATCTGCGAGATGGGTAAAAATAACAAAAAGCATACATTTGGTCAAGATGAAAAGGTAAAGCACCAGAACTTGCTAATATTGTGAGTCATGTTTCACATCAGTGACCTTTAGAAGATTTTGTGCTGGAACATTCCAGAAAATAATAGATTACAGAAGGTGATTAGAATGCAATAATTTAATTGGGGGTTGAAATGATATAAACAATGTTAATGATGCTGAAGTATTTTGTATCCCAACCTGAGTTGCAGCAGAGATTCATAATCCCTTCAAACTATCTCTTAATCCCTTTTGGTCCTTTCCTATCCATAGGAGGCAATGGAAAATGCCAAGGACTCGTGTGCCACATGTCACTGAAATGTGATCATATCTACAGTATAAGAGTAACTGTTGTGACATAATTACATTAAATTTGTTCAGCGATAGTGTACAAAAAGCAACATTCTCTGTCTTCCCTCACATCAGGCTGTTGCTTTGATAACCAGATCTTGTCTCATTACAAGTAACTCATTCGTAAAATCAGAAAAAAAGACAGTTTTAATATCACCTATTTCTTCCGTTATCAGGCTAACACTACCCACAGAACAACGTAAGACTGAACAAGTAAAATGCTGCAAAGAGGAAATTGGGAGAGGATTGATATTTTAAGGTCACGGTAAGGCAGGATTGTTGGAACCCTACTTTTTAATGACTGGCATTAAAATGGAAGATTTAGACTAGTAGCTTTTTGATGATCAAGTAAAACAGGTAACTTTGATCACCCATTTGGGGTCTTATGGGAAGACCTGTTGGCTGGAAGAAGTTTATTTATTAGTGTCACAAAGTAGGCTTACATTAACACTGCAACAAAGTTATTGTGAAAAATCGTCTAGTTGCCACACTCCGACGTCTGTTTGGGTACACTGAAGGAGAATTTAGTGTGGCTAATGCACCCAAGCAGCACGTCTTTCGGACTGTGGGATGAAACTGGAGCACCCAGAGGAAACCCACGCAGACATGGGGAGAATGTGCAGGCTCTGCAAAGACAGTGACCCAAGCCGGGAATCGAACGCGGGTCCCTGGCATTGTGAGGCAGCGGTGCTAACAAATGTGTCATCGTGCCGCCATAAAAAGAGTAAGCGGAATTAAAAGATTAAACAGAAGGTGGGGATTGGTTGGATTGAAGGAAGATAGGGAACAGGAAGACCAGGGCTGGGTTGTTCTGGTGAAGGGGAGGTTACAGAGCCGCAGTTTATCATGTCCTGTCCTGTGGTTCTTTGTTCTGTATTCTATGTGTTCTGATACCATGAATATATTCAAGCAGTGCGAGATCTTGTTTGCACTGGCCGCAACAGGAAAACTATTCCCCTCACACACGTGCTGCTTTGTAGACATTTTCAGTGTGAGCATTCAAAATGATTAACTAATATGATTAAATATGAATACAATTTTTGTACAAATTGCAGCCTTTACATTCTAGGACATGTTGAGAAAAAAGGGAGGAGGTATTGGAGGTTTTGAAAAACATTAAGGTGGACAAATCCCTAAGGTCAGATGAGGCTTATACCAGAATACTGAGAGAGGCAAGGGAAGAAATTACTGAGGCCTTGGCTAAAATCTTTGTATCCTCTTTAGCCATGGATAAGGTACCAGAGGATTGGAGAGTAGTAGCCTTACATCAATGGTGCGGAAATTATTGGAGTACAATTCTTTGATACTTGCATGTTTGAAATCAGGAGTTTAAATTAAATTTGCATTGCATAAAGAATTGTGTTTTTGGAGGTTCAAGTTAGTAATCCAAATATCTGTCCACAGCACTGAAGTGCTGATGAAGCAGTGACATTGTTATATAGTTAGGTCCCAATTTCCCAACTTAAAAAAGACCCATTACAAGTCAATTTTTGATGTAATGCACAATATGAATGCTGCAAAAAGGATGTATTTAGATATGAGAGTAGTTATTTACTTACTTCACACAGGGGGCTTCACCTGCTGCGAGTGCTTATTGGAAATCTAGGCGCGTGTTGTACACAATTTCCTGATCAGTAGTTTGGAAAATCGCATGCGGTTTGTGTTCAAATTTCTGATATCTAATCCACCACAGGTGAGATTCCCCGCCAGAAGCCCAGGAGTTGGAAAATTGCCACCTGCATTTAGGTGAAACTTGAGCAGGGATGCCATGCTGCACTTTAACACCAGACATTTATAAAACCACCCAGTTTGTCCGTCTGGATGGGTGTATCACGATCGTGGCGGAAAATTTCACAACGCAACTGGGAGATTTGAATTGAGGTGCCAGCTGTCCCTTCAATTAACTTGTTATCTTCAATTATTCCCTCTTTGCTTCATTTTTCCATCCCGCCGCCTTGATCACTCCCTTACTGCTTTATTTCATGTTCCACTGCCTCGAATCACGTTTTATCCAGCTATTTCTCCAATTGTCAGTGGAAGGATAGCACACAAGCTTCCAAGCACTCTGAGAATGATGGCTGATGATCCAGCTTCAGTCACACATCTGCTTTACAGTTATAAAATGAATGACTAGGTCAGCCAGTCTTACCAGCCTATTTTACACAATTAATTGTGAATATTTTCCTGTATGAATCTTATTCTATGAGTGAAGTTTTAAACTTAACTGTTATATATTTGTCCCTTTTGGCTCACCGTAGAATACTGCTGTGGTAATGTGTGCAAGGAAGCGATGCAACGTGACGTTGAGTGGGAAATAGAGAAACAGTAGGTATGAGGGAGCACACACCACAATAAAGTTACATTTGTTCAGTGAGCGTTCCTGAGCATAATTCTCCAAATACACAACATTGACAAACTGTGGAAATGTTACTTATAAGAGCTGTCAGGAGCTAATGGGTTATGATATTTCCTGCTTTTTGTGAGCAGGCGGAAAGGATTCCCAGCTAACGCCCTCATTAAATATTGCTTAATATCAGGTCCAGATGAAGTCATCAGGATCCCACTACAATTGGAACCAAGGTCCAACCAAGACCGATCTCCCAGGCACTACTACAAGCAACATAAACACGTGAAGGATGAAAAAGCCACAGGAGTGGGTGGGTTTCCAGCAGAGATTTTCAAATTTGAAGGAGAAGAGATCACCCGTTATCTCTATCATCTTGAAGATCTGGGAGAGAGAAAAAGCCCCCACCAACCCCAGGGATGCTGCCATCACTATTAAGGAGACAAGGTGAATTGTGAGAACTTTTGAGGAACCTCCTGACTTTAAATTGCTGGAAAACTCATCGCCCGAATCCTTGCTAGCCATCTTCTCCCTGTTTCTAAAGAAATCCTTTTGGAAAGCCATTTTGGCTTTTGACCAAACCGTGGAACAGCAGACATGATTTTCACCGCTTGACAACTTCAAGAGAAATGCCAGAAGCAAGATCAACCACTCTACATGGCCTTCATTGATCTGACCAAGGCTTTTAACTCAGTCAATTGGGAAGAGCTATGGAAGACCCTGTCAAAGACTGACTGATCAGAGAAATTCATCAACATCCTCCAACTCCTCCACGACAAGATGTCAGGGATAATACTCACTGACAGAAATAAGTCAAGAGGTTAAGACTGGAGTCAAGCAGGACCCTTTTCTCCATATTCATTTCCACCATTCTTCAGCTTGTCAAGAACAAGTTTCCCAATGAAGTGGACATTGTCTGCAGGATGGAAAGAAAACTTTTTAACCTTAAGTTGGGATTCAGAAAGGAAAATGACACTGACATTGCTTTGTAGTATGCAGATATCAATATCATCTCCACTCTCTTGGAAGAGGATCTCCAAGCATACTGAAGAATTGGTTTTAGCCTCAATCTCAAGAAGATTCAAGTCCTTTAACAACATGTCCCAGGGCAAGACCTGGTCTCTCCCGCCATCAGGATTAACTGAGTATCCCTCCCAAATGTGGAACATCCCCCCTATCTGGGGAGGCACCTCTCAGCTAAGGCTGACATCAAAGTGGGAATCCAACATCATATTCAATCTATGAGTGCCACCTTTGTATGCCTAAGGATGAGAGTCTTTGATGACTGTGACATCCATGCTGATACTAAGATCCTTGCGTCTAAGGTAGTCAGCCTCCCAATTCTTCTGTATGGCTCAGAAACCTGGACCATGCATAGAGGCCACCTCAAGACCTTAGATAGGTACACCAATGTTGTCTAAGACAGATTCTATGCATCAGCTGTGAGGACAGGCTCACTAACATCAGCGTCCTTGAAGGAATTAAGAGCACCGGCAACGAGGCCAAGATTGCTGGGATATCTGTGTGTTTAGAGTTCCAAATGTCAAAGCCAGTCTTCTTCATCCAGCTCAAAGAAAACTCCTGAACAAGAGGAGAACAAAGGAAATACCTCAAAGACACCCTGAAGACTTATCTCAAGAAGGTCAATATAGTCATGATTAAGGAAGACCCTTACCAGGAGGAACTTCCTGATTGAAGGACCCAATTCTTTGAGAACACCCCACAACATGAGGAAGCCCGGAAAAAGAGACGGAGAAATAAATACCAGCGACCAAGGGCCAATTTAGCCTCCTGAAACATCAAGTCTTCGGGTGAAGATGCAGCTCTAGGGTTGGGTTCATCAGTCACATAAGGACCACAGAACCTATGACCAGTAACACAGAGTTTCTTAGCTGAGCAATTATAGTCGTTAGCGAGTGATCGCCAAAGAAGATCAGAGTTTTTAAAGTTTATTTATTAGTGTCACAGGTCAGCTTACGTTAACACTGAAATGAAATTACTGTGAAAATCTGCCAGTCATCACACTCCAGCGTCTGTTTGGTACATTGAGAGAGAATTTAGCATGGCCAATGCACCGAACTAGTACATCTTTAGGACTGTGGGAGGAAACCCAAACAGACGTGGGGAGAATGTGCAGACCCCGCACAGACAGTGACCCAAGCCGGAAATCAAACCCAAGTTTCTGGCGCTGTGAGGCAGCATTGCTAACCATTGTGCCACCATGCAGAACATTATTTAAAATTCTGATTTTGTCTATGTGAGTTTATTTTTAAAAATTCACCCAGAGCTTAGCTGTTTTCTCCTCCAAGCTTGAATCTATTTCCTCTGCTATAAACAATCAAGACTTTGCTGGAGGATTCTTGTTGATTTCAGGTCCTTGAGTGTGTGTGAAGTTCACTTGGTGTATAAGCATTTAACCCTTTAGTCTGAACTCAAACCCCTCTATTACTACATCTATTCATTGCCCCTAGCAGTTTGTCCTTCTGGCCCTTGACCTAGTCAAGGTGGTCAACTTTCATGGTACTGTCATTTTCCTCCTACGCTTCTCTTCTCATGACTAATTGTTAGATAACATATAATTGGAAGCAGCATAATTGCAGATAAAAGCATTGGTAACATATAATTGCAAAGACTTAAAATATTCTCAGTTCTCCCTTCACCTGTATCCATCTGGTAGCTAATTCTTATTTAGTATTATTTTTCCTAGCTTTAATTTGTCCCAATCCAAAGTTCCTTTGACTTTAATCTAACTATAAATTGGTAATGATCAGAGGGAGTAAAATGAATTGCCAGTTTCTCTACAGAGTATGTGTCAGTGACTTGATCATTTAAAATGTTTTTAAAATCTTCAGGCCAGTTTAACCATTTCCCGTCACACTGTTTGTCAAGTAGCTGAAATTAGATTTTCCAAACCAATTCTTTGAATCAATGATGCTTGCAAATAACGCGCTGCTTTGACAATAAATTGACTCTAACGTATGGTACTCTTTGAACTGAGCAAAGGGGTAAGGATCATGGATGATGATGGTGCAGGAGTCATGGCTAACCTCACACACTGGCATTCTCTTATCACACAGGAGAGGCGGAGGAGAGGGGTAAATGCATTCATCTTTATCAACTGACCTGGTTTTGGAAACAGCTGATACAACTACTTGCTGTTGACTGATTTGTGCCTCAGATTGTTTGATTTTAGTGAAACCCTGGGGAGTGGTCTGCTTCAGGGAGACAACATTTTGTGGCGGAATTCATTTCCTCAACATCCTCACTTGGTCTGGTATTTTCTGACTGTAAATCAATGTTCTTTTCCTGCCTTTGGTCAAACAGCAGTTATTTCCTTGCACAACGCACCCTATCATGTGCCTCTTGTTCCCAAAGCAACTGATGGTTCAGGACAGATGTGCTCTCCTACCAGCAATCAGTTCCATTTTGCAATTTATCTTTCAGTTCCCTTAACTTCTTGCATTTTTTTATTCAGTTATAAAGCACACAGATGCGTACTGTAGGCCAGACTATTCCAGACTTTTCCCAACTCATTGGGCGGAATGGCATGTCCACCCAAGCTTCATACACCCAAGGCCAGTGGAGAATGCTGTTCTCCAAGCTCACCCAGCCCTGGAATCGGGGTGGGCGTGCCAGTAAAATTCCGGCCATTGTTTCTTTTCAATACATCTTTAGAAAACTTATGAAGGATATTCTCCTAATCTCCATGGCATTCTTCCACAGCTCCCAGGATAGTTTTTGCTCCTGATTCTCCTGTCCCAGTTGTCAAACTGTCAGTCACATTCTGGCATGCGCCAAAGTCATTGTGATTCCTTGAATCTACAAAGCTACGTCCTTACCTACAATCTGGGGGAGGGGGTTCTTTCCACTATAAACCTTGTGAAGGGGCCCTTGGCTCCCTACTTGATACTCATGGTACTCTCTTCCCCTTCTCCTGATGGCATTCTATCCCTGCCCGTCTCTGCAAGGTTTGTTTTTGAATCGGTTTACATGCAATATCTTTTCAGGGGTCTGACTCACCTGTGTGGCTTCATCTAGATACAGTTTACAAGCATGGCTCTGCCTTGTCAATTTATCCAGGGGTCTGGAGTCACTATGCGGCTTCAGCTGCCATCTCTCCTCACTACAACCCGTCTGCATTGCTTTGCCTCCACCACCTCACACGATAGTGGTCTTGCCAACTTAATTGCTTCAGCGCCCGTAGCATGGCTCTGTCTCTTACCCTGGTGTACCATGTCCTGAGTTCTCCTTTTAAGTTCTTTTGGACTGTGGGAGGAAACCAGAGCACCCGGAGGAAACACACGCAGACACAGGGAAAATATACAGGCTCTGCACTGTCCTCCTCCCTCCAAGGGGAGTTATCCACAGGCGCCTCTGGCTCAGACACCTTAAATTTGAACTTATTTTTTTAATCATGGTTTTTATGGTATTTTATTTTTAAACTTTTAATTTTTTAGTCTATTTCAACACTTGTTATTTTAACGTAACATTTTAATTGCAATATTTTGGTCATAAGTTTTTTAGATATATTTAGCCAGGAATTGAACCTGACTCCCTAGACCTGTGAGGCAGCAGTGCTAACCACTGTGCCACCAGGGTTGGAAGTGTATGAATGGCTTTGATGTTGTCATATCTAGGCTTTACTATAGTTTCTGTCACTCTATATCATAGAAGGTCAATCTGCGATGCCACAAATGTGCATTTGTCTTTGTCAAGAATCAAATTGTGTTGTTTGAGTCGCTGATAACTGTTGGTTGTGTTCCACTTTGTCCCTCCCATGAACAACATCACCAAGCTAAACATTTCTTGGACGTCTAACAGGACTGAAGAAATGATCTTCTGGAATGCGCTCGGCGTTGAATTTCGTCCATCGGGAATTCTACGGCATTGAAATGCGCCTTCATGAGTTACAAAAGCTGTAAGATATTAGTTCTGAACTACTAGTGATATCTGAAGAATTCTCCATTGCTTATCAAGCTTTGTGAAGACTGGAGCCATGAAGTTATGCCGATAGTACAGCGTGTAAGAAATAATACTTTTCACCGTATGTAAGTATATGCGACAATAATAAATTAAATCAAATCAGAGATTTCACTTGTGGAAATAAAGGATGCCCTTGCAGCACTTTTTTGTTTCTGAACCAGATGTAATTCTGCCAATGACAATCATGGACGGCATGGTGGCACAAGTGGTTAGCACTGCTGCCACAGTGCCAGGTACCTGGGGTTTGATTCCTGGCTTGGGGTCACTGACTTTACGGAGACTGCCCATTCTCCCCCTAAACTGCATGGGTTTCCTCCGGCTGCTCTGGTTTCCTCCCACTGTCCCCAGGTATATGGGATAGATTGATTGGCCATGCTAAATTGCCCCTTAGTGTCAGGGGATCAGTGGGGTAAATGTGTGGCATCAAGGGGATAGGGCCTGGGTGGATTGTTGTCAATGCAGGCTCGATGGGCCGAATGGCCTCCTTCTGCACTGTAGGGATTTTATGATTCTATGATCAATAAGGGGATCAAGGGTTATTGGGAGAAGGCAGGAGAACGGGACTGAGAATCACATCGGCCATGTTTGAATGGTGGAGCAGATTCAATGGGCTGAGTGGCCTAATTCTGCCCCTATACCTTATGATTCTTTGAAACCTTCCCAAATGTAAGCATTTAAATGGAAATTCAGGCACATTCTATGCATGATTTTTTTGACTTTTATCTTAAATGGTTGGAAAATTGTGTGTAGTTTGCACATGAATTTCTGTTATGCGCTGATAACAGGTAAAACTTCCCTCTGGGAGCACAAGTTTCGAAATTAATCTCAACTCTTCCTGCATCCATGATTGCCTCTAGTTCTTGACTCTATGATTGCTTGAGACACGATGCTGTAGAAAGGATGTTAAAGTAACTGATAAAATATTGCATAAATTTTGATATTCCGTTCTTTGTCTTCCAGAATTAAAATGTTTTTCCAAAACAGAATCTCATTTGAAATGTAATTTCTTTGAATTAATACCAGAAAATGTAATTATGAAGCACTCAGCCTTTAAATACCATATTGGTGTGAGGTTAAACTGTCATCATATTAAATCTACCAGTGTGAAACACATTGGAGATGTACATCACATTGACGCGAGACACACTGCAGGCTATGTGTTACTTTGCCTGGAGGGAGGTTGGTTTAGAATCCTACAGTGCAGAAGGAGGCCATTCAGCCCATCGAGTCTGCACCGACTACAATCCCACTCAGGCCCCATCCCCATTACCCCATCCATTTATCCTAACTAGTTCCCCCCAACACTAAGGAGCATTTTATCATGGCCAATCAACCTAACCCGCGCATCTTTAGACTGTGGGAGGAAACCGAAGCAGCCGGAGGAAACCCGCACAGACACGGGGAGAATGTGCAAACTCCATACAGACAGTGACCCAAGCTGGGAATCGAACTCGGTTCCCTGGTGCTAACCACTGTGAGACCATGTCACCACTTTTGTGCTTATACTTAACTGGGCTTGAAAGATTTTCATGTTTTGAGGGCATGGGTCAGCTGTTATTGTACCGCAGGATCATCTTATACAGAATACTTGCTCTCAAATGAACCCAGATTTACACATACAGGGATAGGGCCTAGGTGAGATGGTCTATCGGGGAGTCAGTGCAGACTTGATGGGCTGAATGGCCCCTTCTGTACTGTGGGAATTCTATGTAATGCAGCTGGACATTGGCTAACAGATTAGGAATGTCAGGGGAGATTCTCCGACCTCCCAGCTGCATGTTCCTGCTGGTGGGAGGGGCACGTTGTTTGCTAGCGATGGGATTTTCTGGTTCCACCACCACTCCCATTGACATCGCCCCAAGCTGGCGGAAACCTATGGGCGGGAGTGTGCCAAAGGATCCCTCCAGTGTGAATGGCTGGAGAATGCTGACCATGATCTTAGCTTTACTAAACCTGGTGTCGCAACCAACTAATCGAGATGGTTTTACTTCTCAGAGCCAGGGAGGCAGATTGCCAATCTGACCAAAATTATTGGAGATTGTGGCATAAAGTTCAATCCTGTATATAAGAGGAGACAACTTTTTCAGCCCCAAAAGTCACATTTTTGTATACATTTGCTGTCTAATCCAATCCTTCCCTTTTCAGCCATTATATCTTTCACTCACACTCTGAGTCAACTTCCATTTTTCACCCCACAAGTGCATGTGCTTTCTTACCAGTATCTCATAACTGGGTGCAGGGAAGGCATCAAGCAGGCAATGTGGGCTGTGCTGCAAAGGAAGGGGGTGAGGGTTCAGGACATGCCCTGGCAGTGCCAAACTGGCAGTGCCAAGGGCAGGCTTTTGGGGAGCTGCACTTGAGGGGGGTGGGGAGGGAGCTTCCCCTTATGCGTGTGTGGGGATATGGTTTGTCCCAGTGCTTACGTGGGTGGGGGAGATGCACCATTGCTTGTGTGTGTTGGGAATGTCCTAGTGGCTCGTGTCCATAGGGGGCGATGGGGGCATTAGTTTTTAATGCAGATTGGGAAAAGGGGAGGGTTGGATCAGATAGAAAACGTATGCAAAAATGTGACCTTTGGGCTGAAATTTTGTGTCATCGTATACGCAGGATTGGCCTTTAAAAAGATAGTGATCACACGCATCCACGCGGGCGGTTCACTTCCGCACTTGTAGAGTGTTAGTCAATAACATTTTTGGAGGAAATTTTCTAGGCTTCCAAGATCGAATTATATGTGACATCTGTAGTAAACTGTCAACATAGCCAAAGATATTATGCTTAGCGTAATCACTATGCGTTGGATATAAAAGAATTAGCAACTTAGTTTGCCTCACTTTTGATGAGCAAGACTTCATCTGAAGTTCAGACTAATGGCTGCATTCCCTGACCTCTCCCGCAGCCAACATTTTCCCATCCCGCTGCAGGGAATGGAGATTTGGCTGAGTGCCAAACTCTCTGTTCTGGCTGGCAGCGGCAGTGGGGCTTGAACTGCAGGAGAATTCCGGCCAAGGATGATTCAGCAACTTCCCTCTCCGGCATCGAATGACATCCAAATAAATGATTGTCCTTTGGGTGGGATTTTCCAGCCCCTTACCTGGGTGGGATTTTCCAGCTCCTTACCTGCAGTGTGTTTGCCAGTGGCAGAGGCGGCTCACCATTGGCTGTGGGCGTGATCTTCCAGTCCCGCCAATATCGATGGCATTTTGCATGAGTCACCGATCCCAGTACTGGTGAATATGCTGTAGCGGGCAGTGCCAGTGGAGATGGTCAGAGAATCTGGCCCTTTGTTTCTTTTTACCTCGTTGTCCAATACTAGATGTTGGCATATATGTTTTTAAATTTCATGTTCAGCACAGCCAGTCGAATAATTGCCTTGCTTCTGGGGCCAAGTAGACATGTATATAGAAAAGGTCACACAATTGACTTGCCGAAGGAAAGAAGTTAAGGAAACAGGTTCCATCTATAAGATTATGCCAGCCTCCCCAGTATCTCAGTGCAGTAATTTCCTAATCGGCAGTCAATTGTAGAATCCCAAAAAGCCTTCAGAACTATAATAATACTTAAATAAGTTATATTTGCACTCAGCACCATCGCTTTTGGGAATCCTTTCATTTCCTTTAAAGCTTAGAATTCATCATACTCATTACTGGGCGTCCGCGGATACTTGTTTTCTCGAACTTTTTGTACTTAACATGAAAATTAAATTTGCTACTTATTCCTCTGATAAGTTTCAGGCTTTCGACCCAGGCTCAGATGATGGCTACTGCCCCACACACTGTGTGTTGCTCTCAGCACTGCAGAGTGGCTTTTTCTTTTTCCGGAGAGTGATACCTGCCTAAGGAAGGAAGTTGACCTAATTCTGTTTGCTGTGATTTAATACTTCACCCGTGGTGAATATTAGAAAAAAAAATGACTCACTTGTACTCGTTATACGCTTTGCATTTGGAGTTGCCAGTCATGAATGCCTCACTGATTTAAATGACAATTTCTGTTGTTTTGTGGGCCTCACAAGATTACAAGATTCCTCAGGGATAGCAATCAATCTTAAGTGAAGGTTTCAACATTAGGCCAATTTCTTAAATCTATTGCTGGGGGTAGGAGGCGCATTAAAATTCCACCACAGCTGTGATATTTTGCACCATAAACCTTGTACACTGGTTGATTATTCTTGCTTAAAACCACAGAAATGTCAACACAAGTCATTACTGCCATTTAACATGTGCACGTCGACAGAAACGCAGAGTGACAATGGCTAACAGGGAAAGAAGAGGCCCTGGAAGATTTTTAGGCCGGAATTTTACTGCACCGCCTACCACAGAATCGAGGGGTGAACAACGGAAATGTCCTTTTACCTCGGCCGGGATTATACAGTTTTGGGACGAGCAAGGCCGTAAAATCCTGCCCTTGGTGTTACTTTAAAAAAAATGTCTTATTACTATTTCCAAAATCTCAAAGGAGTTGTGAGGCAAGACTGGAAGCGGACAAGCTGGCCACCCCCAAGACGTCAGCAGCCAATTTCTATGATCAAAAGCCCAATCAAACATTTTGCCAAGAGCAGGGCAATTTCCCATTATGTGGGGAGGTTTCTAGCTAAAATGGAGATGGGCTCCTAGTTATAATGTAGCCAATGGTAACATTGGAATCTGTTATAATGCAAACAATGGTAATATGCTGTGAGGGTGAGTTCATCTGGTCGACAATGTAACAATGGCAAAATGATGTGGTGTTCAGCTGACCAGCTGACTTGCTGCAAATAGAAAGCAGATGGGAATTGTGGGGAGGTGGTGTGGCCCGAGGGTTTGGCCTGAGGGTTGGAGTAATGAAGTTTCCCTATTAAACCCTTTTCTTTGATTTACTTTGGGAAGTTAGTTCTTCTATTGCTTGCAACTGAAATATCCTTACTGCCAGATGAACAGCCGTTTGGGGCGGAAGGCTACACAGATCAATGAAGGGTCTGTGGGCAGGAAAGACAGCCCCCACAGTCCCAACGACCCCTCACCCCAGAAGGGTTTCTGCTCTCACCCCTGACCCCATGATTTTTTAAATTTTCATTAAGCATACTGGATCGTGAACATGAGAAATCCCTCCCATTCCTCAGCATTTTTCCTAGTGCATGTTGGAGTTTCAAGACCACCAGTTCTATGATTGGGTTGGCAGCATGAAGAATGTGCGTGTCCTCCTTAATTGGAGGCTGCCTGTGGTAAAATTGCTGAGGGGCTCTTGCTGCCAACAAATAGGGGGGCTCAGGACTCGCTTTTCACCTGAATGTCAAAATCCCCCCATCAGAAAATAAAATTTTACCCAGTGACTGAAGCTAAAAAGAAACCAAGTTGATGAGTTCTCATTTTAACCAAAGCCATTCTTCTGAAACAAACAATGGAATACAGGAAGTTACGCTCTCCTCTGCAATCTATAAACTACTACCTGCAGAAGAGGGCAGCACGGTCGTATAATGAGTGCTCAGCACTGCTGCCTCATAGTATCAGGTACCCACATTCAAACCCAGAGCTCTTCCAGAGTTTCTACGTGGGGATTGCACATTCTCCTTGTGTTTGCATGGGTTTCCTTTGGGTGCTCCAGTTTCCTCCCACACTCCAAGGATGGGCACGTTAGATGGGTAGGCCATGCTGAATTGTTCCAAGATGTGTAGGTTAGAGGAATTAACGGGGTAAATGTGTGGGGTTATGGGGATAGAGATAGAGCCTGGGTAAGATGCGTTGTCAGAGAGTTGGTGAAGACTGAATGAGCCAAATGGCCTCCTTCTGCACTGTAGGGATTCTACGAGAAGAGTGCGATATTGCGGCAAAACAGGTGTGTTGTTGACCAGGGGAGCTATCACAGAGTTGTGGGATAGGGAACCATATCCTTAATTCCTCTGAATTTCTGATCTATGCAAGGTTATCAAGAGGGACAGGGCATTTCTCCCCGGTGATAGAGGGCCTTTAGACTACTTTGTATACCTTGGACAAATTATTGAGATACCTAGGAATGAATCAGCTGCTTGCCCTTTCAGTAGGGAAATGGCAAGTTTGGCGTGGTAATTGGAAGAATAAGAGAAAACTAACTACAAATATAAATTAGAAAATAACTGTAAATATAATCAGAAGTTGCAGGCAATTCAAGTTAGTCAGAATCTAAAAGAGAGAAATGGATTAATATTCCAATGTGACACTTAAACAACAATAAACTTGTGCTTATATTTCACTTTTAAGGTAGTCATATATCCCAAGAAACTTCCCAGTAATGATGCAAAAATTAACTCTGTAGTAATGTGGCCTTTTTAAGGAGCAGGCCTTTGCATGTGATCAGGCCAGACCCTATGGAGTGGAGGCTCAGGAGGCTAGGCCATTCGCAAACGAGGGCGCGAGTCCTAGGACTGGGAGGGTCTTAGTTGAAGTGAGGAAGGAGAAAGAAGTAAATGCATGCATGCGCCCTGTCAGATCCTGAGAGTGTAAATAGTTACTGTAGCTTAATAAACACTGTCTTGTTGTTGGAGCCATACCTAGTCACTTCCAGTTATCACAGACACCAACACAGAAAGAGAGATTCGAAGAGGTGACTTAAAGCTTGATCAAAGATGCAGGTTTTTAGGAGCATCGTAAAGGAGGAAATGAGCATGGGTTTGTTGGATAAATTCCAGAGGTTAGGCTTGGACATCAGTGGGCAGAGAGAAGGAATAAGGATGCTTCTTTGGAAAACTGATCACCATCAACACCCTAGGGTTTACTTTTGATCAGGAACTGAACTGGACCAGCCATATAAATAATGTGACTTCAAGAACAGGTCAGAGGCTGGGAATTCTGAGAATACCTCATCTCCTACCTCTTCAAAGCTTGTCCATTGTCTACAAGGCACAAATCAGGATGGTGATGGAATAACCTCCATTTGCCTGGATGAATGCTGTTCCAACAACATGAAAGAAGTTCCACATCATCCAGGACAAAGCAATTAATTGGCACCCTATCTACCATCTTCAAAATTTGCACCATCTGCCACGATGCATAGTGGCAGCAATCTGTGTCTTCTGCAAGGAACTCACCAAGGCTCCTTCAACAGCATCTTTCAAACCCGTAACCTCTACCACCTAGAAGAATGAGGGCAGCAGATACATGGGAACCCCACTGCGTGCAGGTTCCCCTCCAAGACACTTAACATCCTGATTTGGAAATATATCACTATTCTTTTGTAACTGGTGGGTCAAAATCCTGGGATTTAATGGGATTGAAAGTTATAGATAGGCCTAGTAGGTAGGGACATGATCAGCATAACTTGTGGGCCGAAGGGCCTGTTTGTGCTGTAGTGTTCTACGTTCTATGTTCTATGTTGACTCACTCCCAAACACCACTGTGGGTGTACCTATACCTCATGGACTGGAGAAATTCAAGCAGGCAGCTTAACACCACCTTCTCGAGGGCACTTAGGGATAAGTGATAAATTCTTGCCAAGCCAACAACATCCATGTACATTCACAACATTTTTTTAGAAGTCCTGTTTAAAACATAAATCTCTCTTCCTTTCTCAGATGTTGACTAACTTGCACTACTCTATTTCCTTTATACAATTTCCAATTCTCTCATTTCATTTTATCTTCACGGTTAACCATTAGATATGGAAGAATGGGGCAGTGTAAAAGTTCCCCACAATTCTGCCTTTTGTAGGGACATTAATCACATCTGTCTGAACATGAATACATTTTATTCGAAGAGTTACACATGTGAGTGCAAGAACAACGCAAAACACACTAGCACGTGGTTTTGCTTTTAGCTCCAGTTACCTTTTAAGGATGTGGAAAAAATTCAGCTCAGGAGGAAACATTTACAAAAAGCATGCAGCGAAGAGACACTCAAGGAAATAAATTGCAGATGTGCTCTCTGCTGCTTCTAAATCAACCGAGTGAGTTCCTGTACAGTAACTAATTAATGTTTGGCCTGGAACTATCCATCTTACAGCAGTATATCAGTCCTACAAATTATGAAAAGCAGATGGACACCTGATATTTGCTTTCAGGATGTCACTGTCTCAAGCCTATTGCTTTTAGATTGAAGTTCACGTGATATATTAATAAACTTCAGAGTTGTCAAGCTTGAGGAATTAATTTCACTGGGATTGTTGTACATGGTGGAGCAAATGCTTCTATTTCATCCTTTTCAATCAGGCCATATAGAAAAAAAGCGATGTCAACTTAGGCTCACACAAATGACTTTTCTTCCCCTTTATTCAACATCCTCAGCTGGTCACCACAAAGGTATTAAAAAAATTATTTTCCCAGTAGCCACCTTCTCCAATCCAAATGAAATTACTCAGAATCACTACAGTACTGAACTGAAGGAAGCCCTTCGGCCCATCGAGTCTATATTGAACACACCCCACCTATTCCTGTAATCCCACCCACTTACCCTGCTAATCCCCCCTGACACTAGGGTCAATTTAGCATGGCCAATCAACCTAACCTGCACATCTTTGGAGTGTGGGAAGAAACCAGGGCACCCGGAGGAAACCCATGTTGACACGGGGAGAAAGTGCAAGCTCGACATTTGCAGTGATCCGAGGCCAGAATTGAACCTGGATCTCTGGGGCTGTGAGGCAGCAGTGCTAACCACTGTGCCACTATGCCGCCCCCATCATACTACGGAGCCAATCAAGCTCAGGTTTCTTGAGTCAAAAAAAGCATAGTTTATTAGTTTCAAATTTCTAGGTGTTCAGATCACCAACAGCCTGGACTAGTCCTTCCATGCTGATACTATAGCCCACCAAGGCCCCTACTTTCTTAGAAGGCTAATGAGATTCGGCAGGTCCATGATGACTCTCACCTACTTTTACAGATGCACTATAGAAAGCATCCTTTCCAGATGCATCACATCTTGGTACGGCTCCTGCTCTGACCAAGACTACAAGAAACTCCAAAGGGTTGTGAACAGAGCACAGTCCACCCGCAAACCAGCTTCCCATCCATTGACTCTGCCTACACTTCCCGCTACCTCAGGAAAACAGCTAGCATCATCAAGGATCCCACACACCCTGGACATACTTTCTTCCACCTTCTTCCATCTGGAAAAAGATGCACCATAATCCGAAGTTTGTAGTTTATTTATTAGTGCCACAAGTAGGCTTACATTAACACTGCAATGAAGTTACTGTGAAAATCTAGTTGCCACATTCCTGTGCCTGTCTGGGTACACTGAGGGAGAATTTAGCAAGGCCAATGCACCTAAGAAGTACCTCCAACAACTTATCACTCCAAGTTCCATTTATCCACCCTCTGTGTGTTTGCTGGCCTACTTTAGCCCTCAGTTAAGCTACACTGTGATTTATAAAGTTTAATTCTTGTATTTAAACCTATCTGCAAACCTCTCAACTATCTTTGTAATCAGCCCTACAATTCTGACCTCTTGATGTTCAGTTGCCAGGAACTTTTCTGCCCTGGAATTCCTTCCCTGAACCTCCCCACACTCTTTAAGTCACGCGGGAAAACCTATCTCTTTGACCAAACCTATCCAATTATCTCTTTATGCAGTGTGACATTTGGTGTCAAATTTTATCTCTTTTATCTAAATTTTATTTAACGCCCCTGAGAAGCATGTTGATGTTCTACCACACAAATGGTGCTTTCTAAGGTGTTATTGTTGGATTTCGGGGTCTTCGATTCCGCAGGCTATCGTAGGGGTTACATAGAACACCCATTGGCGATGCTGTTATAGGCTTGCGGGATCAGCACATATCTCAGTGAGGGAGTGTGTCCAAAATACTTAAAGGATTGAGGCTGAAAGATCATCAGTGGCAAATCTCTTTGGTCAGTAGTGGAGCTGCCACACTGAAAGTAACTTAAACTTGAACACAAGGACCCCAGATGGGGCCTCACCAAGGCTTTTGTCCAACTGAAAGATCACTTCCTTTTTGCGTTCAAATTTCTTGAGATAAAGGGCAACATTCCTTTTGGCCTTTTAGTAATATTGTGTAGCAATGCACTAGCTTTGTAAATCCATTCATGGCATGTCAGCATTACTGGCACAGGCCAGAGTTTGTTGTCCATTCCTGTTCAATGGAGTGACCATTTTAGATGACAGTTAAGAATCAGCCATATTGCTGAAAATCTGGAGTCGCATGTAGGCCAGACCAACAGATTTCCTTCCCTAAACGACATCAGTGAGCCAGATGGGTTTTTACAATCTGGTAATTAATTTCATGCTTATGGTCACCATTACTGATATTGGTTTTTAATTCCAAATTTATTTAATTAACTGAAATTCATTTCCCGGTGGCCCTCATGGAATCTGAACTGATGTCCAATTTACTTGTCTCATGACTTTGTTACCCTACCCTATAAGCACATGTACATGAACATTTAAATCCTTTGCTCCTTCACATTCCCTGCTTTGATGCCTCCATACTTTCCATTTTCCTTCTATATGCCATAATTTCACTCAATGGGCGGAATTTTACCGGCGCACCCACCCGAGGTTCATACGATCCTGCCCACCAACAGAGAATGCCTTTTTCCGAGCCTTGCCCATCCCCGGAATTGGGACGGAAGTGCCGCTAAAATTCTGGCCAATGAGTCCACTTGTGTCCCTTTGTAACTTCCTGTTCAAGAACAGCTTCTTCCCTGATGTCATCAGATTTTTGAATGGTCCTATCATATATTAAGCTGGTCTTTCTCTTCACCCTACCTATAACGCAACACTCTGCACCCTATCTTTTTTCTTTTCCCTATATCCTTCATGCATGGTATGTTTTGTCTGTTTAGTGCAAGCAATGATACCTTTCATTCTATCTCAACACAAGATAATAATAAATCAAATTGAATCAAACACAAGTTACTGTGCCTTCTAATTTAGTGTCATCTACAAATTTAGATGCACAATACTGAATTCCTTTATCCGAGTAATTGCTGGATGTGGTGAAAAGCTGACAATCCAGTAAAAATACTGAGGATGCACCACTTGCGATATCAAAGAATGAACCCTTTTCCCCTGTTCTCTGCCATCCAACCAGTTACCAACCCTTGTCACAAAGTGCCATCCAATTCCATACGCTCTCAATTTTGTAAATAACCTCTTGGGGCTTCCAGTGCTGATCTTTCTTCCACACTGGGAAATGAGAACATGCACATCTTTCATTTTTATTGCTGTCAGAATCAATCTGATTCAGATCTGAGCTCTGAAGATAGGATGTGAACAAATGCCCTTTCCCCTGATTGATTCTTAGTCCAACAATGTTCATGAATGAGTCTTCAATATTATCCCCTCCCCATGGATTGAATGTTATCCTTAGAATATCTTATGTGCTGAGAATATTTTAGGTGGATGACCTGGAGGCCAAAACAGGTTCACGTTCTCACCTATTGCCTGATCAAGACTTAGGAAGGGATGATGTGGTATAGATGATGGCTAGTTAGTGGCTTACGTCCTAAGGAGAGCTTTGCTAAGTTGAAATTTCATTAACTAATTCCGAGTGCTCTTATATTAAACACGCAGAAAGAATCTGAAGCAGGTGGAACTTTAATATTAGTTTGCATTTAAGAAAATTCTGTCAGCCTGCTCAAAAGCTCGATAGAGTTGGAGCAGGAAAGACCAAGTGAGGAAAATCATTTTGTTTCATCTAGATGCAACGATTATTAAAATAATTGGGCCAATTTTACAAATTCCTGCTACTGACACAGAAATTCACCTTCTGGGAGCATTAATGTATTAAACTGCCCCGTTCGATATTTTTGTTCTCCTTCATACACAGCATTTGGGCCACATGGTTGACTAACAGGGTTAGTGAAAACTCGATCAAAATGAATTAAAATATATAAACTTTTCTACATTAGAGAAAATCAAGATAAGAACAAAGATTAGCATGAGACAGATGTTGGAAAATCAGAGCAACGAAGCTACTAGCTAGGAACATAATAGGGCAGAGATGATTTAGAAATAAAGTTGGAAACAACTTTAATAGGGATTTAAAGTTTATTTATTAGTGCCACAAGTAGGCTTACATTAACACTGCAGTGAAGTTACTGTGAAAATCCCGAGTCATCACACGCAGGGAGAATTTAGCATGGCCAATGCACTGGACCGGCACGTCTTTCAGATTGTGGGAGGAGTCCTGAACACCCGGAGGAAACCCATGCAGACACAAGGAGAACGTGCAGACTCTGCACAGTGACCCAAGCTGGGACTCAAAAGTGGGTCTTTGGCGTTGTAAGGCAGCAGTGCTAACCACCATTTTACTGTGCACCCCATTAGATATTGGCCTGAATGGGAAACATTTACAGCTGGGGCAATACAGGAAGATCAGTGAAGTATGATAAACTGGATTAACTCTTCCAATGTTCTGACATAGACACAGTGAGCCAAATGGTCTCCTTCTGTAACTCTACGCACTGGATTTTACAACTCCAGCCCACCCCCAGAACTAGCCCCAAAAACATTAGCTGTGCGAATGTGGAAATTGGCAGCCAACCTGCCCGTCTTTTTAAATATGGAACAGACTGTTATGATTTCTGTTAGTTGATCAGGCCAAAGAAACATAATCCCTTTTGCATACATTCTTTGACAACAAATCTTGCCTTGGGGGCTTGCAATACTTGGTTAGCAATGGTCCTTCCCATGTCTTGTGTTTTTAAGCTTTCAGTGGCTGTTACCTCAGCTCAATTGTGTTGGTTATAACTCAATGACTCATTAATTGTATGACTGAATTGATTCCAATTTTTAATTAGTTGATGCACAGTATCTCAGGTAAGGTTTTAATGCAACTCTTCAGTGCATATCTCCTATCTAATTCTGCAGAAGCTTCCTATTCATTGTATGATCATTCAGCACCAGATAAAGTTACCAAGGCCATGGAAGACTCACAGCTAACTGTCTAATTGGATCCAAAATTTTTTCTTACAGGAACTGCAGTATAGAATTTAAAACAAACTAAACAGACCTTTAACATATCTTTCAATATTAATTATTAAATCTTCAACTATAATCAATTGAGGCTCACTACTCAGTTAATCATCCGACTGGTGACTAATTAATACAACACTGATTAGTATCCTCATGCATTAAAAATTGGGAAAATAAAACTGGGGTGACATGGTGTCACAGTGGTTAGCAGTGCTGCCTCACAGTGCCAGGGACCTGGGTGGGGCTTCGGAGAGCTGGTACAGATGGGACAAATGGCCTCCTTCTGCACTCTATGGATTCTATGAGTGTGGTTTTCTGGCTGTTCTCGTCCCAAGGCTGTAAAATCCTGCCTGAGGTCAACAGATATTTCCGTGTCCCACCCTTTATAGTTCCATGGCAGGTGGGATGAGAAAATTCCACCCTATGATTCCATGGAATCAAAAGTCAGGAAGTAAAAGCCTGATGATGACTGTTGTTGATTGTTGGAAAAACCCATCTGGTTCACTAATGCCCTTTAGGGAGGAAATCTGCCATCCTTACCCTGGTCTGGCTTACATGCGACTCCAGAGCCACAGCAATGTGCTTCACCCTTAAGCACCTTAAGGAGCACCCATCGCAGCCACTCTTATTTTTCTTTCTGTATCAATCTTGAATAACCAGAAATGTCAAGACTCTATTCCCAGTCATGTTCAAACCATGTCTCTGTTAATGTAACCACTTCATAATCCCCTGGAGCTGTTCTCCAACCTTGTTAGTCACACTGATGTCCATACAATTTAATATCTTCCTCACAATTTTTGCTACTTTCCTTGACCTGTAAATTCTGGAATGCTTTCATATCTCACTGTCCTCTGATCTCAAACAAACATACAAATTAGAAGGCTGAATGGCCATGATAAAAAATTGCCCCTTAGTGTCCCAAGATATGTAGGTTAGATGGATTAGCCATGGTGAATGTGCATGGGTAAGGGGAACCCCTGTAGATTCTCTACAGTGCAGAAGGAGGCCTTTGGGCCATCGAGTCTGCACTGACTTTGTGAGAGAGTTTCTTACGCAGGCCCACTCCCTGCCCCATTATCTTAACCCCATACTTTTACCCCACTAACCCCCCCAGTCTGCACATTTTTGGACATTAAGGGGCAATTTAGCCTGGCAATCTACTAACCTGCATATGTTTGGACTGTGGGAGGAAACCAGAACACCTGGGGGAAACCCACACAGACACAGGGAGAATGTGCAAACTCCACACAGACAGTCGACTGGAACTGAACCCAAGTCCCTGGTGCTGGGAGACAGCAGTGCTAACCACTGTGTCACCGCACTGCCCTCGATTATTTCACTTGATATTTTGGAATATTTGCAAGCCAAAAGTCCTTGCTGTATGATTTCTGAAAGCAGGTATCGATCTAATTGATTTTTACCTAATTCTGACATTATAAAAACACAACGGGCTGATCTTTCTCTGCACCCCAGCTATAACTGTAACATTACATTCTGCACCTGCTCCTTTCCTTCTCCCCTATGTACTCTATGAATGGTATGCTTCATCTATATAGCATGCAAGAAACAATACTTTTCACTGTACCCACAATAATAAATCAAATCAAAATACAGCACAGCAAATGTAATGAAAAACACAATTACTGTTTCATTGTTCATGATAAAGATGCAGTGGTCCTACCTCTTTGCCATTAATAAATTCGCCCCAAAGTTGGGCAAACAGTTTGGTGCCAGGTTTTAATGATTAACCCCGACCCGAGTGTCACTTGTTCCTGGATGGAGACAGGTTTTCCCATCCGGAAAAGTCAGCACTAAACCCAGGCTGAATTTATAGATCTTAGTTAGAGCTGAGAGAACTGGAAAAAGCAATTGCAGAATCATCTTCACTCACCTTTGTTATCAGTGGATTTCCAGCACAAGCATCCGTGAAGAAGTGTGATCACCACCAGTGATGGCGACTGTTGCTATGTTACCGTTTAGTGCACAGCTTCCCAAACTCTTTTCCAATGTGACCCCATTTTAACACTCGAAAATTAACGTGCCCTTAGATCCTAGCTAAACTAAACAGCAATAAAACAGCATGTGAACATTCAGTTTAGAGTTATTGTACATAGATCAAGATGTAATAATAGCTCATCATATAAATATGAAAATCTGTGTCTATAAATTATTTTGTAAAAATGTTATTTTATGTATTCATGTTTCAGACAGGCTCTCCATATTCTCTGGTGATGGAGAATTCAGTGAAGCCCCTTTCCTCCTCCAACCCCCTCCATGTTCCTCCCTCCACAAACACACATTGTAATCACCAACCCCGTGCCCCCCCCACACACTGTAATTGACCCCCATGCAGCTCCACACACACATTGTAATCTCCCTCCCGTACCTCCCCCACGCACATTGTAATTACCCCCCGCATCCCCCTCCCCCACACACATTGGAATCTCCCTCCCACACCTCCCCCACATACACATACATTGTAATCCCCCCCTGCAACCACCTCCCCACGCACACATAGTAATCACCCCTCCTGCACCCCTCCTCCATGCACATTGTAATCACCCCTACACACACACACACACAAACACACCCACACATTGTAATCACCCCCACACACAAACACACATTGTAATCACCCCTACACACACACACACACAAACACACCCACACATTGTAATCACCCCCACACACACACACACATTGTAATCACCCCTACACACACACACACACAAACACACCCACACATTGTAATCACCCCCACACACACACACACATTGTAATCACCCCTACACACACACACACACAAACACACCCACACATTGTAATCACCCCTACACACACACACACAAACACACATTGTAATCACCCCTACACACACACACACACAAACACATCCACACATTGTAATCACCCCCACACACACACACACAAACACACATTGTAATCACCCCTACACACACACACACACAAACACATCCACACATTGTAATCACCCCCACACACACACACACACATAGTAATCACCCCCTCACACACATATTGTAATCACCCCCCGTCACCTCTCACACACACATAGTAATCACCCCCCCCCCGCAGCCTCCCCACACATACACTGTAATCATCCCCTCACTCACATATTGTAATCAACCACCGTCACCTCCGACACACACACATTGTAATCACCCCTTGCATCCCCCACACACATTGTAATCACCCCACCCTCTGTGCCCCCTCATACACATCACAATCAGCCCTCCTCTGTTTCCCCCACATGCACATTGTAATCAGCCCCTTCCATCCACTAATGCATGCACATTATAGTCATCCTCTCCACCTATCCCCCACTGTAGTCACCGTCCCTCCCCCCACATCTTCCCTGTTTGTCCCTCTCCACACAGAAACCAACTCCTCTTCTCCTCTTCCCACCCACCCACTCACTCACCAGGTGTTCTCCCCAACCCCTACCACTGCCCCCACCGCCTGCCAACAACCCCCTCAGTGCAGTAATGATCCAGGCCCCCTCCCCATTTTTCCCTTTTGGTTTAGCTTCTGGTGCCTGTGAAGAGAGACATTAGACCAGAGTAAGGAGCCTGTATACCAGTCAGACAAGAACAGAAACACAGTGAAGTTTGGAGCTGCCACTCACCTTCCCGGCTCAGCTGCAATGACATCCCTGATTTTTCCACACTCCAGGTACAGTCAATCTCTGCCTGAGGCCAGTCAGTCAAACATCCCAGCTGCACACAGCGCTCACCACTAGAAGGGTTTTATGACGTTTAATAGCAATTTGGCCTCACTGTCTCCCCCGTGCTGTTTGGTGGAAGCTCAGTGAGTCCAGAGTGTTCTCCCAACCATGCCCCCAGACTGGGTGATATCACCAAAGATGCCTTTGCAGCTCGGAGGAGAGGGAGCTCACCACTCAAATGTGACCTCTGCGACACCATGTAGGATGATGAGCAGAGTTTGGGGACAGCTGCTTTCCCGAGTGTCACCCAGTTTAGGGCGCTAGGCACTTTGGAGAATGGTGACTCTGCTGGCCGAGGTATTTGACAAACTGTTCCATCCTCACCTTATCACAATGGAACACTGGGTCTCCTCTATAGATTCAGGACTACCTAGATTTTGTTTTTGCAGAACACTACCAGGGGACTGCTTACTTACTTATCTGTGGTAACTCCTGTTGTACAATTTGTCCATCTAATCCCAGTTCAGCCATTAAAGGTTAAACTTTATAGATTAGTGTCACAAGTAGGCTTACGTTAACATCACAATGAAGTTACTATGAAAACTCTCCCAGTCGTCATAGTCCGGCATCTGTTCAGGTGCACTGAGGGAGACTATCCACGTTAAACGGAGATGCACGGACAATGCACCTAACCAGCACGTCTTTCGGACTGTGGGAGGAAACCAGAGCACCCAGAGGAAATCCATGCAGACATGAGGAGAGCAGACGTTATCCCAAGCCAGGAATTGAACCTGTGTCCCTGGCACTATGAGGCAGCAGTGCTAACCACTGTGCCAATTACTCATGGAGCAATCTGTGATCCCACATCTCCCATTGCACAGTCGATTGCAAGGGTTTGCTCCTCTTTATTCTGTGCTTTTGTCAAGTGAGTCCTCAGATGTCCCATTGTGTTTTGGCCCACTGGATCCTCATTGTTCCCACTGCGACAGAGAAAAACGAGAAAGCTCAGCTAATTTAATTTGAAGCGATGGAACACATGGAATCTGATTGTGGCCTCTAAGATCATGAAGGTGAATTTATGTATCCACAGGGGTGTTGCAAATAAAACATACAGCAGACAGCCTGCCACAGAGAGATGGCTTTAATTCAATTATGTTGATGTTGGAGGAACAGCAGGAAGTGCATTTATATTATTGCTCAGAACAGGTTAATCAGTTATAAGTGAATGATGAGAGAAGGGAGTTCTGTTTCATTTCTTTACCCATATCATAACAAAGCTCCTCTAACCCTGTGAACAGGGTTGTGTCCTTTACAACTGATGCATTTTAAATTATTGGAAAGAATTGGGCTGATTTTCCTGGGGGCCCCAAGGCAATGAGCACAATGCTGGCCCATGCACAAAAATCACACATCAGATTTTACCTCCGAGGGGAAGCAATGGTCTCATGGTATTATTGCCACATTAATCCAGAAAGTCAGTTATTATTCTGGAGAACCGGCTTCGAAATGTGCCACGGCAGCTGGTGGAATACAAATTAAATAAAAAATACCTGGAATTAAGAATCAATTGATGATGAAGAAGCCATTGTTGATTGTTGGGAAAAAAAAATCTGGTTCACAGCTCTAATGAAGGGTCATCCAGAATTGAACCGTTGGCTCTGTTCCCTCTCTGTTCTCTCTCTACAGATGCTGTCATACCTGCTGAGTCTCTCCAGCATTTTCTGTTTTTGCATCTGGTTCACTAATGTCCTTTCGGGAAAGAAATCTGCCATCCTTATCTGGTCTGGCCTACATGTGACTCCAGAGCTGCAGCAATGTGGTTGACTCTCAACTGCCCTCTGAGCATGGTGACAGAGTGGTGAGCACTGCTGCCTCATAGAACCGGGGCCCACTTCAATTCCGGCCTTGGGTTTCTGCTTGCGTGGAGTCTACACATTCTCCCCATGTCTGTGTGGGCTTCCTCCGGGTGCTCCGATTTCCTCCCACAGTCCAAAGATGTGTGGGCTAGATTCATTGGCCATGCTAAATTGCCACTTAGGGTTAGAGGAATTAACAAGGTAAATATGTGGTTTATGGGGATAGGGCCTGGGTGGGGTTGTTGTTGGTGTAAACTTGATGGGCCGAATGGCCTCCTTCTGCACTGTAGAGATTCGATAATTCTATGATTCTAAATGGCCCTAGCAAGTCACTCAGTTGTATCAATCACCCTAGTGGCACTGTGGGCCAACCACGTGGACTGCAGTGCTTCAAGAAGGCAGTTCACCACCATCTTCTCAAGGGCAAATACGGATAGGCAATAAATGCTGGCCAACCAGTGATGCCCATGTCCCAAAAATGAATAAAAAAGGCTGTGCTGCATTCTAATTTCTTATTGGCCATAGTAAAAATGTTACCAGGAATAAAAGTGGAGTTCTGGGCATTAAAAGGGAGGTTTGCCAATGCCAGTAGGATGAATTCTCAGAGATGGCATCAAGGACCTTGCTGCCTCTGCATTCCATATTTGCCAGGGGCACAAACAGCACCATGGGAGACTCAGAAAATGGGCATCTCTCCTATCTGGTATCCTGATAAAGGTTAAAGTGCATTTGCCTCCAGACGGGCACTACTTAATGTTTTGGGTTAGTAGATCCAACTGGATACCTGATGATTAAGGTGATTATTATTCTTTTAAAATTGGCCTGGCCCAGGCTGCCATTCCATGAGAAAAGCACAAAATTATCTTCAGGTGAACTGGGCAAGCATTCTTTCCATCCATTGCTCCCAATAGTGTTAGACCCTGTAGATAAATAGTACAAGCAGACATGGCACTGGTCATCAATCTGCCACACGGAGATGCTTTGATAGTTTCACAAAGCAATGCAATAGTGATATTATTTTGAGTGATTCAAGCTTGATCAACAAGGTGAAAGCCTTTTTTTTCTCGGGGGTTATACAAGATTAAATATTTTGGCTTTTAAACAGAAGGAAAACAAATGACTTGCTTGCAAAGAAACTTTGTCTGAATTTTATTGAGAACCAATTTTCTTCTCTCAAAGGATTACTATAAAATGTCGTTGCTTCCCTCAAGTCAAACTGACCTTTCGGTAGATGTAAGGTAGCCCTATGTCTATCCAACTTTTACCTTGTGGAGCTATCTACCCAGGTTTTTAAGATTCTGTATGCAGAAAGTGAAGTGACAAAAATCGTGGGCTACTCCATCTCTGTCTTAATTGTGCACCTATTATGTTTTTCCCATCTCTGTACGCCTAGTGTTGACAAACAAAAGCTTTCATGTTCTCAATCAAAATGTTGGATGATATCCAAATGCGTACATGTGTGAGGCAGAATGCGTGGAACATCCCCAGATGGTATTAGCATCATCTCCTTATCATGCCAAAATTGAGAAGGTTATTCAATGGAATGTGGCTGTTTTGTTTTGATTTGATTTATTATTGTCACATGTATTAGTATGCAATGGAAAGTATAGTTTCTCGCATGCTAGATGGACAAAGCATACCATTCATGGAGAAGAAAAGGAGAGAGTGCAGAATGTACTGTTACAGTTGTAGCTAGGGTGTAGAGAAAGGTCAACTTTGTGCAAGGTAGGTCCATTTAAAAGCCTGATGGCAGCAGGGAAGAAGCTGTTCTTGAATCGGTTGGTACGTGACCTCAGGCTTCTGTATCTTTGTCCTGACGGAAGAAGATAGAAGAGAGTATGTCCAGGGTGCATGGTGATCCTTGTTTATGTTGGCTGCTATTCTGAGGCAGCGGGAAGTATAGACAGTGTCAATGGATGGGATGGACTGGGCTACATTCATAACACTTTGTAGTCTCTTGCGGTCTTGGACAGAGCAGGAGCCAAACCAAGTTGTGATATAACCAGAAAGAATGTTTTCTATGGTCCATCTGTAAAACTTAGTGAGATCATAGCAGACATGTCAAATTTCCTGTGGTAAATCAGGTGTGGAAGCTGAACACATTGTTAGGTAACACCCGAAAGAACATCATGTTTGTTGACTTTGTCGGGCAGATTTTGACTTGGGGCATATTGTGTGTGGGCAGTTGATGCCAGGTTGAAACCAAGGCCAAGACCTTCATCATGACGGGAAGGCTTTCCATCGTGGTGGAAATCGTTGAGAAGCCTAAGTCCCAACACCAAACTTCACATTTTTAATGGGGGCAGGACGCAGTCTGCATGTGTGTGATTTATGGTGGTAGGCCGTACTTAAAACTATCACCTGTCTCTACTGAGAGGAGCTTTTGGTAGTTCAGGAATGTGGAATCTAAAGTGTGAAGATGAGACTATTATGGATTGATTTGGATAATCAGGGTATTCCTTTTGATCTTGTATTTGGATTTGGGGAAGGTCAGGTACTCTTTGGAATTATTAAAACAAGGCATTGATGTGTGTAAAAGTGCATAAATATATTAATGCAAAGAACGTTGGAACTGTCAACAGATCTGTCAAAGTCTGCCAAACTATTAACATGGTCAGAAACATCTGTCAAGAAAACCTGTCAAAAGGAGCTGTCCAGCTGTCAATACTATTGCCTTTTAAATTTTGGAAAATAAAGTGTCTGAAGTGTTTAAAAAAATGATTCTTTCCTATTTTACTCTGTTGATGTTGGATCGAAGATTTCCATTATTGGATTAATGCTTTATGACTGATATCTACTGATAGTAGAATGGCTGCCATTTCACAATTTGGTTGACATTTACAAGTGGTTATAGCCTCTTTGATGTTGTTATAAGGGATTGTGCACTTAAATAAAATGTTTCTTTTAAGTCTTTATTTAGTTGAAGAAATGTAAATGTAGTAAGTGGATTTTTATGATTCAGAGCGCTTTTTTCAATGCAGCAAACTCTGCAATGCACAATTGGATTTTTACTTTGTAGAACTTTATTTTATCTCATTTCTGAATGTGCCTTGAGATTTGCCCTTGGAAGATATTAAATGATCTAGCTTGGGTGGGTGGGGGAGTCATAGGTTGGCATGAGTTGGCACAAGGCTGGCATAGAGCAATATATTGCCATGGGCGGTGGCTGGAGGGGCTTAGTTTGGTATGGAGGTTATGAGGGATTATGGAAAGTGGGTGGAGGAGTGTGAGGTAGCATGGATTGGCATGGACGGTTCATGGGGAATGTGTGGGCGTGTGAGAGGTGAGAGCATGTTTCAGGCTTTAATCTTTAATTTTAAAGGTTGGACCCAAAGTCCCTTCTGCCTAGTCCACCTCCCCATCCAGCTTGCTCTTTGCTTCATTTTGGCTCAGTCGCCCCGTTTTCTATCCCCACCTCTTCCTCAACCCTCCAACCCCCAACCTTTCCAACCCTCCCCACCTGACCGAAAATCTTGCATCTGGACAGCCATTGCTAAAGGGTCACGTTTGCGGATTTGGGAATTCCCCTGTCTCTGCACACCCAACTCAAGGACAAACCTCTGGGCAAACGTTCGGTGAAGATCGAGTCTGAACTGCAAACTATTTTAATGGCCGGGCTGGACTTTACATTTAATTAGTTACATGACCATGTGGGTTCCAACCAAACTGAGGACAGCCCTCTCCCAGGCCAAGTGCTTATTTCAAGCTAGTTGCTTTTTCTCTCTGCTGAAAGCATTGACGGGGTCCACGTGGATTATATAAAACTCTGTGGGCTGATCATCTTTTTTCTGAATGGTCAGAGAATGGTAATACAGACTTCAAAGGATGTCTGGAAGGAGCCTGACAAGGTAAGTACATAGATCATCATCCTGAGGTTGTGGGTTCATTTCTGCAAGCACTTCAACTGCCTGACCTGGATAGCAAGACAATGAATTATGCATCGTGATCTCTATATTTTTCTTGCATTACTCCTAGCCACTGTCAATTCTGCGCTGTCTCTGTTCCCCTCACCCCATCACTTGAAGCACTTTTCTCCCCAACTCCTCCTATTACAATGCAGACACAAAATTGCCTCTCCTCATTCCAATCACGTGCTCACCTACTGCTGCCCTCACTGCAGAAATCAACACATTTCACCGGGTTGAAACTAAAAGGGATGTCTTTCGCTTCTCAGCTGAGTGCCTGCACATTTTGCACAGCTGCCACTTTCTTGCACAGGAATACCTTCCTGCATTGCTCACAGGGTCCTGCTTCTAGCTCTCAGCATGCCCACGCTGCCTTGTGCAGCCACACAGCCCATTACAACAATCACACCTAACTCGCTCCCTCCCTTGTAAGGAAAAGCTGGCTGTCACCAACAACTTGTATGTCTAAAGCATATCTCATACAGTAAAAGGTCATAAGGTGCTTCACAGAAACATTATGAAATATAATTTGACGCAGAATCTTAAAAAGTAACAATGCCCTGGACTTCAAGGGCAGTGACGTAATGACAATACTTGCAGAGTGGATTTTCCCTTTCAGTGTCAATTTGAATCTAGCCCCAAATCTGGAGGATATCCAGGCATCCAGCAACTATCATATCAATAAGTACAGTAGACAGCCAATCACAGTGAAGTATTCTTACAGACTGCCAACCCGGAAGTAAAAATAGGGAGGCAATGGCCTCGTGGTATTATCGCTAGCCTATTAATCCAGGAACTCAGCTAATGAGGACCAGGATTTGAATTCCACCATGGCGGATGGTGAAATATGAATTCAATAAAAAATATCTGGAGTTAAGAATCTACTGATGATCATGAAACCATTGTCGATTGTCAGAAAAACCCACCTGGTTCATCAATGTCATTTATAGAAGGAAATAAGCATTCCTTACCTGGTCTGGCCTACATGTGACTTCAGAGCCATAGTAATGTGGTTGACTCTCAACTGCCCTTGGGCAACTAGAGATGGGCAATAAACGTGGGCCAGCCAGCAATGTCCATGTCCACAAATAAATAACAAAAAAGTAAAAAGCACTAAAATGTTCACTTTAAATTAAAATTTTTACAGAGAACACAATAACTGATTGGGACAGAAACATGGGATTATGGTAGAAGCTGAAATATAAATTTATTTTTTAATCAAAGTGAAGTTTGGAATTTGGGCCTGTGAGAGGTTATTATGGTGTTAAAATCCCATTTGCTCCTCCTTGAATAAAGTGTAACTTTTTCAATGATTTTAACAATGCGATTAATAATGATTGTTTGTTAATTTACCAATCCTCACCAACCTACCTGTCGTAGATGCACCTGTCCATGACAGTATTGGGAGTAATAGCCACTGCACAGGCCTTGTGGACATGAAGTCCCATCTTTACATTGAAGACACCCTCCGTCATGTTGTGTGGAACTACCAAAGTGCTAAATGATTCCTAACCAGATTTATCAGTGCAAAATAGAACATTCATGGGATGCTATTGGCTATCAGCAGCAGCAGAATTAGATACAACCACAACCTGTAATCACATATCCAGGCATATCCTCCACTCTAACATTAAGCTGGGGGATCAACCCTGGTTCAATGGAGAATGCAAGAGGACATGCCAGATGCAGCACCAGGGATACGCAATGTCAATCTGGTAAAGCTACAACACAGGACCACCTGCATGCCAAACAGTGAAAGCAGCATGCAATAGATCAAACTGAGACACAAACAATGGATCAGGCCTAAGTTCTGCATTCTGCCACACCCCATCCTATAGATGGGGGACAATTAAATATCTACTTGTGGAGAGAAGGCACCACACACATATCCCCACCATAATGAAAGGGGAGCTCAACACATCCGTGCAAAAGACAAGGCTGAAGAATTTGCAACAATCTTCAATTGAGGAAGATTTAGCCCAATATCTAAAAGTTGTTTTGTTTTTGAATGTATGAATTTGACACCTCTTTTGACCCTGATTCTGGTGAACAAGATGTTTCTTTATCAAGCCTACTATCTCAAATGATTCCAAAAACAACCATCAACTATCACTTCAAGTATTATAATCTAGAAATTAGTGTTGGCGATGTTGGCAAATAAACGCTTGTGGTACAACTTCTTACACAACATTCATCACCACACACATAATGTACATACCAAGGAATTTTGTGTTAAGGTGTGAAACATCAATATTGTGAGCAATCATTCCTCGGAATCATGCAATACATGTTTCATCAGTAAAAAGACATCGTTGCAAGCATTTCTTCTGCAGGAAATTCTCTCATTGGCAACATTTTTATCCAGTTCTATTGCAATGAATTTTTCCAGTTTTTACCAAATTAGAAGTTAAGCTATTTGTACCTTTATATTTTCCCATAAGATCCCTGAATATTGGGGTCTTTAGGGTGAAAAAAAAACAGAACTTTGGAACTTCAGAGGAAAAGGATTGACAACTGATTGTGGGGCACTGAGTGTGCCTGGGAAATCCCAAAGAGACTAAAAGGTTGTAGCAAAATCCGTAATGGGAAACAGAACGTGTATTCCGGTGCCAGACAAATATGTTCACATGTCTTAAATGGAGTCAGTGGGGAGGGTCTTCCAGTAGCCCTGCCTTGGATAACATTCAATGGGTTTTCATGATGTTTTTTGTGGTGTTATGTTGATTAACAATGTGTATTTATTATCTACTAGAACAATTATCTACATAGAGACAGTAAATGGTTCAGGCTAGGATCTAGCTCCATGCTTGCTTGTGCACATGGCTGTCCCCAATACAAGGCTGACTATTAGGTGCAGGTCATATGTTCTCTTACATCACTGTGTAGATGTTACTGTATTAACCCGCTATGAGCCTAACCCTTATACTACACTGCTTGCTGGCTTAACATTTGGGAGCGAGCCTGCCTTCACTTGACTGGGTTGCCTCATGCAAACTTTATGTCATTGGCCTGTTAATGACCTCAGAATGAGACATCTGGCCTCAATCTCAGAGGAAGTCCTGCCTCAGGGGCCTGTTAGGTGGCTGCCAGCTCTCTAGACATTCTAAGATGATGTGGTGAATAGGTCCTGAAATGTGGAGGTCAGAGTTCATCACAATGATCATTTCGCTAGCTGGATGGAATACCAGCCTTTTTACTGGATCAGATTTATTCACCAACCCTTCAGCTTTTGGTATAACTATTACATGGCTGAGCTGAGGTACTTTTTAAAATTCATTTACAGGATGTGGGCATCATTGGCTAAGCCAGTGTTCATTGCCCATCCCTTGTTGTCCTTGAGAATATGGTGGTGAGTTGTCTTCATGAACTGCTGCAATCCATGAGGTGTAGTTACATCAGCAGTACTCTTAGGGAGGGACTTCCAAGATTTTGACTCTGTGACAGTGAAGGAACGACAATATATTTCCAATCAGGATAGTGAGTGATGTGAAGGAGAACCCCCAGATGGTGGGACACACGACTACCTAAAGCCCTTATCCTTCTAGATGGCAGTGGTCATGGGTTTGGAAAGTGCTCAAGGAAACTCGGTGAGTGATTTGCCATCCTTACAATGGCTTAAACTCAAGATGACTATTGCTACAGTGTAGATACTTGCATTGACTCCTGAAACTGTACAACGTACTAGTTTAGCAGAGCTTTACGCAAGTCAATGTCATGATCCTTGAAGGTTGGAATCTGCCCTGCATTAGAAATGGATTGTAGCCCAGCCAGCCACACACCTATCCCCCGAAAGAATTTCTAAAGAAGTTGCTTTTTTGAGCAATATTTAGGCTGAAAAGGTACCTTTCTTGGCACATCTCTTTGTTTCTTTTAAAAGTGGGATGATTTGGGAAATGGTGGGGCCTCTGCCAGAAATGCTGCAATGTTAATAGCTCTGTCTTGAGTGATGACAAGTGGCTATTCTGTTAAAAGCCCTGGTTTGGAGAATGCTTTTAACACCGTGAACCTTCACTGCATTAGATGTTTGAAGATGATAGGTTGATAATGATTGCCGCTTTTCAATGTAAAAAGTTCAACAAGAGTCTGATCCACTAATGTAAGCAATTATCTGTTGATTGCTTTTCATTCCACTGCCACTTGGGATCAGATGAGTTAACGTTGCGTAATCCAAATATTTTAAGCAATTCTTTTACCTCAGTCCTGGTGTCAGAGTCCACACTTGGACTGTCGGTGGCCTCTCTGAGTGGATCGAAAGGGTTGTGCGTCACCCTTTCAGTGTTGGTAATCAGATTTTTGTTTGGTTAAGTACCTGTGTGCCCCCCCCCCCCTCCACTTTATGCAAGACAGCTTCCGATATACCAACAATTCTGCTTTTGACATCTGAAATAGGAATACGACCTTCTGGGACATCTGAAAATGTTATGTGCAATATTGTTATTCTGTTATTAAATATCATTTCTTGTTGCTTGAGGACTCTTGCTGATTGAGATGTTGGTGTACAATTCACCTGCCTGAGAAATAGAATAAATGATTTACTCTTGATTCAATGTTGAGGGGTGACCTTTCTGGAAATTATAGACTGAGCATGTCAAATCAGTTCTAAACATATGTAGTTTAGTCATTTCAGTGTGTCTTCTTTCTCTCCTTTATCTGAATTTAGCAATCAAATCAACATAATAATGTTGATTTGTCTTTGTTGGATTTAACCGTGCCAAGCATGTTTCTTTCCTCAGTTATTGTCTCTCTTCAGTATTGTAGTTTTGAATAAAGTTAGATGATGATCCTTTGTCAAAATATCTGACGCTAATTATAATTATGAGAGGACATGAGTATAGGGATAAGGATGTCTTGCTGCAATTGTACAGAGCATTGGTGAGGCCTCGCCTTGAGTATCATATGCAGTTTTGGTGTCCTTACCTGAGAAAGGATGTCCTTGCTATAGAGGGAGTACAGCTAAGCTTTACCAGGCTGATTCCTGGAATGGCAGGTCTGTCATATGAGGAGAGATTAAGTCGGTTAGGATTGTATTCACTGGAGTTTAGAAAAGTGAGAGGGGATGTCTGTGTGGGTTTCCTCCAGGTGCTCAGGTTTCCTCCCACAGTCCAAAGATCTGCAGGTTAGGTTGATTGGCCATGCTAAATTGCCCTTAGTGTTCTGAGATGTGTAGGTTAGCATGATGAGTGGGTAAATATGTGAGGATATGGGGGTAGTTCCTGGGTGGGATTGTGGTTGGTGCAGACTCGATGGGCCAAATGGCCTCTCTCTGTACTGCAGGGATTCTATGATTCTATGATCTCATAGAAACTTATAAAATTCTGACAGGATTAGACAGGGTAGATTCAGAACAAATGTTCCTGCTGGTGGGGAGTCCAGAACTAAGGGTCATAGTTTGAGGGTAAGGGGTAAACCTTTTGGAACTGAGATGAGGAGAAATTTCTTCACTCAGAGGGTAGTGAATGTGGGGAATTCACTACCACAGAAAGTAGTTGAGGCCAAAATATTGTCTGATTTCAAGAAGAAATTAGACATAGCTTTTGGGACTAAAGAGATCAAGGGATATGGCGGAGAAGGGAGGGATCAGGATATTGAGTTTGATGGTCAGCCATGGTCAGAACAAATGATGGAGCAGGTTTGAAGGGCTGAATGGCCTACTCCTGCTTCTATTTTCTATGTTTTTATGACTATTGTATAGAATGAAACAAGTATTATAGCACCAGGAGCTGTCCCAAAACAGTCAGGCTGATACTTATTCTGCACATGAATCTATGTCCTCATCCACTCTATTTCCATCTGTTGCCTCTTCAGTCAAGCATCTGAGCTTTTCTTAAATGTTGACATGGTCCCTCAATCATGAGAAACAATCCATTTCCATTTCACTGTTCCATCCCTTCATAGTTTGAAGTGGTATCCAGAATCACTTCACCGTGCAACTTATAACAGCTGAAATTCTTCAATCATAGAATCCCTACAGTGCAGAAGGAGGCAATTCGGCCCATCGAGTCTGCACCGACAACAAGCCTACCCAGGCTCCATCCTCCACATATTTACCCTACAAAATCCCCCTGACACTAAGGGTTAATTTACCATGGCCAAGCAACCTAAGTTGCACATCTTTGGAGTGTGGGAGAAAACCGGAGCACTGTAGGAAACTCGCAGACATGGGGAGAACGTGTAGACTCCACACAGACAGTGACCCAAGTCAAGAATCGAATTTGGTCCCTGGCGCAGTGAGCTTTTATATTCCTTCATTTCTGGTAGCATCATAATGTATCTGTGTTGTACCTTCATTGTCCCAACATCCCTCCTATGCTAGGAATCCCAAAACAGTGCTTTAAATGTGAGCCACTGTCGTTTTACATCAATTTACAATATATTCAATACTTTTGGCATGAAACCCAGTATTATGTTAGCTTTCTTGTGGTCTTAGCACTTGAGATGTCATTTTTAATGTCTTATGAACTCAAAACTCCAGTCCTTCAGCATCACCCAGTATCCTTTCGTTAAAAGTGTCATTGGTTTATTTTGCTAAAATGAAATAAAACGTGCCGTCTCACATTTTCTATGATGAATCCCACCTGCAATGTTTAGTCCATTCCAACATCTATAGAGGCAGGTACAATAGCAACATTTATAAAGCATTTGGATAAGTACATGGATATGGAAGGATTAGAGGGACGTGGGCCAAACATGGGCAACTGGGACTGGCGGGGAGGACACCATGGTCAGCATGGACCATTGGGCCGAAGGGCCTGTTTCAGTCCTGTATTTCTCTATGCTCTCTCTGTGGCTCTCTATGCCTCTATCTTATGAAAATTCTGTTGTAGCTTCCTCAGTTCCCCAGAAGAATTCACTATGCCTTCTATTTTTATGTCATCTGGGAATCTTTGGCACTGCTTTGGATGCTGTGGGAGGCAAGGGATGAAATTACAGGGGCACTGTAAACGGGATTCCAGGGGATTGGAGGACAGCGAATGAGGCTCCAATTTTCAAGAAAAGTGGGAGAGATAAACCAGGTAATTACAGACCCATGAGTCCCACATCAGCGGCAGGGAAACTATTGGAGAAATTTCCAAAGGAGGGAATTAATCTCCATTTGAAGAGGCAAGGTTTGATCAGGGATAGTCAGCATGACTTTATCAGAGAGAGGTCATACTTAAGGAATTGGATTGACTTTTCTGAGGAGGCAACTGGGTGTGTAGACAGGGGTAGTGCAGTTCATGCAGTTTATATGGATTTCAATAAAAGCCTTTGATAAGGTCTCACATGGGAGACTGATAAAGAAGATAATAGCACGTGGGATGCAGGGTAACTTGAAAAATTGAATCCAAAACTGGCTTAGTGGTAAGTCACACAGGATGCTGTTAGAAGGCTGTTTGTGTGACTGGAGGCTAGTGTCCAGTGGCATACCACAGGGGTCAATGCTAGGTCCCTTATTGTTTGTGATAGTTAAAGGAGATAGATGAGAATGTGGGGCGTTGGAGGGGTGATAAGTTTGTGGATGACACGGGCATTCATAGGGTGGTTAATAATAAGGAAGAAGGTCTTAGTTTGCGGAAAGATATAGATGGGTTGGTTAGATGGACAGAGCAGAGACAAATGGAATTTAACCCTGAAAAGTGTGAGATGATGTACTTTGGAAGGAGCAACAAGGAGAATGAGTACTTAACGAATGGTAGGACACTAGGGAGTTCGGTGGAATGGAGGGATCTTGGGGTGCTTGTCCACAGAAGGTGGCAGGACAGGTTAATAGGGTAACAAATAAGGCAATTGGGACACTTACCTTTATCAGTGTGGCATAGATTATAAGAGCAGGGAGGTTATGTTGGAGCTGTACAGAACGTTGGTTAAGCCACAGCTGGAGCACTGTGAGCAGTTCTGGTTACCTCACTATAGGAAGGATGTGATTGCACTGGAGACTGTGCAGAAGAGATTCACCAGGATGTTGCCTGGAATGGAGCATTTGAGCTCCGAAAAGAGAGATGGGCTTAGTGTTTTTTTGAGAGCAGAGAAGCTGAGGAAGGATCTAATTGAGGTGAACAAGATTATAAAGGGTAAGGACAAGGTGGATAGGAAGCAATTGTTTCCCTTAGTTGAAGGGTCAATACTGAAGGAGCACAATGTTAAGGTGAGATCCAGGACATTTAGAAGGGACCTCAGGAAAAGTTTTTTTCACCCAGAAGGTAATGAGAATCTGGAATGCACTGCCTGGGAGAGTAGTAGGGTCAGAAAACCTCACAACCTTTAAAAAGCATGTCAATGAGCACTTGAAATGTCATAACATTCAAGGCTATGGGCCAAGTGCTGGAAAGTGGGATTAGTGAAGTTTTGTCAGTGCAGACTTGATAAGTCAAAAGGCCTTTTACTCTCTGACTGTCTTCCATAGCCCTATATCCTCACTTCCATAGCCCTATATCCTCACTTCCATAGCCCTATATCCTCACTTCCATAGCCTTATATCCTCACTTCCATAGCCCTACATCGAAATCATTGAGTTACACAGTAGATGAAAGTGGTCCCAAAACAAAACTGTGGGGCACTAACCCAACTTCAACCATCCTTAAAAAAAACTGTCCCTAACTCCTACCCTTGTTTAATAGAGTCAGTTTTTGAGCCAACTTCCTACCCGCCCTCTAATTCTATGGTCTTTGCACTTTTCCAATGATCTCCTGTGCGGTACCTTGATATAGGCTGGGATTTTGTAGCCTATGGCGTATTTTACAGCAGGGGAGGCAGCTTGCTATTGGCCAATCGTAGTATCCCTCAGTCCTGCCAAAGCCTATGGTGCTTTGCATGGCTTGCCCCTTCTGCTCCTTAAGGATCGTCTTAAGTGGGATCAGAAGACCCCTCTAGCAGAAAGGACCCTAGACTTTCAGGAAGTCTGATTCACTGCATTCCTACTGGCCACCTCACCTAGCATCCTCTAAGGCTTTGTGAAACATTATCTTCATTTCTAACATCCTTATTGGCCACTCTGAACTATCATTAATAATAATAAAAAAAATGTGATATTTGGGTGGAATTGGCCACTTGTAAAGAACAAATCAAACAGCTGGCCCTCACAAGCCTACACAATAATGGGATGCTGGCCTTCATAGCGAGGGGGATTGAATATAAAAGTAGGGAGGTCTTGCTGCAGCTGTATAGGGCTCTGGTGAGGCCGCAGCTGGAGTACTGTGTGCATTTTTGGTCGCTGCACTTACGCAAGGATATTTTGGCCTTGGAGGGAGTGCAGAGGAGGTTTACTAGGCTGATACCGGAGTTGAGGGGGTTGAGCTATGAGGAGAGGCTGAATAAACTAGGCTTGTACTCGTTAGAGTTTGGAAGAATGCGGGGAGATCTCATTGAGACGTATAAGATGATGAATGGGATGGATAGGATAGAGGTGGAGAGACTCTTCCTGCTGAGAAAGGATAGTAGGACTAGGGGGCACAGCCTCAAGATAAAGGGGGGGCGGTTTAGAACGGAGTTGAGGAGGAACTTCTTCACTCAAAGGGTGGTGAATCTCTGGAATTCTCTGCCCGTTGAAGTGGTGGAGGCTACCTCGCTCAATATATTTAAGATGCGGGTTGATGGGTTTTTGATAAGCGAGGGGATTAAGGGTTATGGGGAGAGGGCGGGAATGTGGAACTGAGCCACGACAGATCAGCCATGATCTTATTGAATGGCGGGGCAGGCTCGAAGGGCTAGATGGCCTACTCCTGCTCCTATTTCTTATGTTCTTACAATAGTTTAAAAAATAGAAAGTTCTTGCATTTATCTTTCAAGATCTAACAACACTCCGAAGTCCTGTATGGTCAACAAAGCCCTTTTGAAAAGGAATCACTGGTGTGATGTGGGAAATGTGGCACCCAATTGGGCATGGGCAAATCTCCAAAAGAGTAAGGAGATAAATGATCTGATCATCTGTATTGATATTGTAGGCTGGAGGATAAATATTGACCAGGGTAATAGGATTAAAAAGTACAAAAACAGAAAATGCTGGAAAACCTCAGCACGTCTGACAGCATCTGTGGAGAGAGAATAGAGCCAATGTTTCGAGTCAGTTGGCTTTATTCTCTACCCACAGATGCTGTCAGACCTGTTGAATGTTTCCAGCACATTCTATTTTTATTTGAGATTCCAGCATCCACAGCATTTTGCCTTTATTTTAGGATAAAAAGTTCCTTGGGATCTTAAATGTCTCCAAACTGAGGCAGGGAGCAGAAGGGACAATGGTTTGAAATCCTGCTCCAAAGATGATGCCTGCAGTAATGCAGCACTTCCTGGCTGAACTGAAGTGTCAGCCTGGATTATATCTCAAATCTTTAGAGTGAAGTTTGAAAAAAGATCCTTCTAGATCAAAGGCAAGAGTGAAAGATCACAAAGGCAGGCGTCAGCCTAAGCTTAGTGGTAGCACCTCACGCCTCAGAGTCAGAAGGTTGGTGCTGCAACATTGTTCAAACTCTCATCAGTTCAACACATAAAATGGGCTCTCTCAACATCAAAGCTTCTTGTTAAACGATAGGGTTGGGTAGGAATTATTTTGACAGCACCAGAGAATGGTGCGTTTTGACTATCTTCAACTGTGATGATTGTCCCTTTAGGGATTACTCTGCAGAATATGGGTCAGATGTTACAGGGAACCAATTGAGGATCAGGGTGGAGATCAGCCTGGTAAACAGATGTTTCTGTTCTAGAAAGTTCTCAGGAGCTGACTGCAGCCACAAGGCTGCAAGCCCTTGGACAGCCTTTACCTGTAAATAAATGCAGTGTTGTTTTTCTCTTAACTGGTGAACAGGAATTATTACATTAACATTCAATATTATTTTACAGTTGTGTAGCAGCCTGACTTTTTATTATCTATTGCATGATGGCACTGTGGTTAGCACTGTTGCCTCACAGCACCAGCGACCCGGGATCGATTCCCCGGCTTGGGTCACTCTCTGTGTGAAGTTTGCACATTCTCCCTGTGTATGCGTGGGTTTCCTTCAGATGCTACAGTTTCCTCCCACAGTCCGAAAGATGTGCTGGTCAGGTGCATTGGCCATGCTAAATTCTCCCTCAGTCTGCCCAAACAGGCGCCGGAATGTGGCGACTAGGGTATTTTCACAGTAACTTCATTGCAATGTTAATGTAAGCCTATTCGTGACACTAATAAACATTAAACTTAAAAACTTCGTCCAAATGAAGCATTAGTTCAAAGCTTGTTTCAAAGTTATGAGCTGAGTGGACATTTAAAAAGGGTGGAAGCCTTGTGGCAGTGCCCCTACCGCTGGACCAGAAACTCTGAGTTCAAGCCCAATGCCAGGACTTGTTGGCCACAGAAAGAACATTCAACTTGGAAATCCTTCCCACACTATTCTCCAAAGGATAAAAAACAGTATGGGTGTGAAGATATGCTAACAACAACAGCTAAAATTGCCAAGTATGAATTTGGAATAGAGAGCTGCAAAATATGTCTTAGTACAAAAACATTACTAATTACCCTGTATTTTTTTTCCTAATTTTGTAACTTCATTGCAGCATTCCATAAACAAAACAACAAGTAGCATGCTTATAAATGAGCCATTCCTAATGTTGCTCTTCCTCTCCCCACATTTAGTGGTGCCCAAGGCAGACTTTCCTCTATTTGTATAGCAATGTTTTTTCTCTGAACAGGTTGTTGCTTGAGTGGCACCATGCATGGCTGACCATGAGTCACTCTCACTCTTACCACCTATCATTGGCATGTAGGAAGGATTTTACAGGTCAATACTCAACTTATCAGCCTTGCTGCAAACATACCTTCCTTGGCCATCCAGTCCTGAGGTGGGACTCGAATCCAGAGCCCATGGTTTGGAGGCGGGGATGCTACCCACTGTGCCACAAGACCTCTGAGCCATTGCTGTGGCCTTGCAATATTGAAGTTCTTTGTTGAACAGGGAATCAGGATCTGCCAGTTGGGGCCAGTTCATTAGATATGTTCAAGAGGGAGCTGGATGTGGTCCTTGGGACTAAAGAGATCAAGAGGTATGGACAGAAATTGGGAGTGGAACACTGAAAGAGCATGAGCAGCCATGATCACGTTGAATGGTGGTGCAGGCTTGAAGGGCTGAATGGTCTACTCCTGCACCTGTTTTCTATGTTTCTATGCTACCGCCTTCCTCAGAGTTGTACAGTTTGTGGTATGGACTGAATTCTTTATCAGGCACTCTGTGAATTCTTACCTTTACAATGTATGTGTAAGTTGCATCGAACTGTGTCCTTTGCAATCCAGTCTTGGTTGTCAAATGCAAAAATGGGGAGGAAGTGCAAATCTAGAAAATAGAACAAAAGTTGACCATACTGAAATAGATTGTTTCAATCAAAGGTCATGGCAACAAATAGGTCCAACCCTTATATAAAAAAACTCAGATAAAAGGCAGATGTTTCCGAGAAACAAAATCATAATTATTGTCCACGGCAGCTCTGCAATTTTATTCCCGTGTTTGATACTCAAACTAAGCAGAAGCAGATTGTTTCCAATATTAATTTGTTAAAATGAATTACTTGCAAGCCCTGGTGCCTGTGAAAATGGATTTTCTGCACAATGCTCAGAAAAGGATAATTAAGAAAATGTCATTTATTGTTTCGCTACAAACAGACGAAGGTAGACATTAATAAAAATGACATGTATGATTTCAGTCAAACATATAACTTTCAGCCCAGATTTGACTGGGGTCGCATTACAATTTTGTTTCTTACAACTTCAGTATTTGCCCTTAGCAGTCTCATGTTTTGAATCTAGCCAGGCAGCTCTCAATACGCGCAACTATTAATCCATGCAAACACAAATCAATACACACACATACACTGCCACAAGGGCATATATACGGGAATATGCATCAAAATAATGGACAGGTACGACCAAAATGTTTTTACATATTCAACACAAAAATCAATCAGTGGGGATTGCCACAAACGCAGAGCAAGACCAACAAGAGTACATAACTTCACCTAAACAGCATGCTCTCCATCTTAATATTGTGCAAGGAGAAGTGTCCAAATTTGATTAAAGATTTAAGCCAGTGCTGAGTTTGGCAATTCATTCTCTCATAATTAACCAGCCCAAGAGTAATGGAAGAACATTCATCCACTGTAGGAGGGATCAAGCTGCCTCGGTCTGTTTTGCTAATAAAAAGACAGAGATAGATGTCAACAATTCACTGCCGTTGTTGCTATACATGTTCCTTTCATTACCAGGGTCCTTTTTAATAGCTCTGCCCAATGTAGAAGTAACTATTACTCCCTACATCATTTCCATCATGTTGATTTTGCTGATTATTGGGTTACTTACACTGATACCACTTCTTCCTTGTTTTACTCATTTCGCTTAGACCTGCCATCTGTTACACTTATCTTTTGCTGTAGGGTTATTGTCGGTTGCCAATGTTTCCTCAAGAGAATTGGAGACAGGAATTAGGGAAGGGCTTAGAAATATCACAAGAGGCTTCATACCACCTTGATTGTACAGGGTTTAAGTGAAGTGTTGGTGACCATCAATCTGCCTTAGCAATTGCTGTCTCCTCACATTTCACCAACTGTTCTTCTCTGAGGAAATGCTCTCAAATGGATGAGCAATGTATTGCTGATGATGGTATACATGCATTATTTCCACTGAGTACATCTGATTTCGAAACATAGAAACCCTACAGTGCAGGAGGAGGCCACTCAGGCCATCAAGTCTGCACTGATAACAATCCCTCCCAGACCCTATCCCCAAAATGCCACATACTTACCCTGCTAATCCCTCTAACATACACATCCCAGGACATTAAGGGGCAATTTAGCATGGCCAATCACCCCAACCTGCACACCTTTGGACTGTGGGAGGAAACTGATGCACCCAGAGAAATCCCACGCAGGTATGGCGAGAATGTGCAAACTCCACACAGCAGTGACCCAAGCCAGGAATTGAACCCTGGTCCCTGAAGCTGCGAGGCAGCAATGCCAACCACTGTGCCACCATGCTACCTATTTCTATCAGCTAGCTGCAACTTATATGGCACGTTTAATAATATGAATGTGAATAAATACAGCATGAGTGGTCATTGTTGTCACTGTATTAATCTTTGGGGGCTATCAAAATGTGGAAAAGCCCTGGAAGTATTTCTGATTTTTGGAGATAGTGGAAGTATCAATTCAGCCATCCATGAGGTCATTTTCAATTGTGCTGAGTTTCGCAGGAAATGTATAAAGGAAGACTGAAGCCTTCTCCCATTACCAAACATGATGGTCAGAAGGTTTATAATCCCTGATAATCCAATACATTTATGTCTAAATCTGCACTAACGGACAAACTTGAGCCACAGACAAAGCTACTTATGTCATGGCAACGATAATTTCTTTCAATAGCCAGGAAGTTAGCATTGTATTCATTCCTTCCTCAGATTCACAGATTACGCAGTGGGAGTGAATGTATATAGGTGAGGATGGATGTGTGTGGTTGGGAGTGAGAGTGCGTGGGTGGAAATGAGTGAGTGTGGGTGGGATTGAGTGTGGGTGGGTGTGAGTGTGTGTGGGTGTGAGTGAGTGTGTGTGGGTGTGAATGAGAGTGTGTGGGTGTGAGTGTGTGTTGGTTTAAGTGTGTGTAGATGGGAGTGAGTGTGTGTGGATAGGGGTGAGTATAGGTGAGTGGGAGTGAGTGTGTGTGTGTGTGTGTGTGTGTGGGGGGGGGTGGGGGTGGGGGCGGGAGTGAGTATGTGTACGATGGTGGGTGCGTTTGTGTGGGTTGGAATAAGTGTATGTGTGCGTGTGTGGGTGAGTGAGTGGGTGTATGTCACTCACTCTCATCACTGCACACCAATACATGAACATGCACGCATTCACACTCACCCACATACACTGACTGTCTCACATTCTGGTTACTCTCACTACCTACTCTTTTTTAGCTTAACAAATTGTTGCTATGACATTGCTTTTGCTCAGCAATCACTTCGATCCTTAAAACCTCAACTTTCTTTCTTAAAATTCAGTTTAATGTTGCCTGCCAAACCTGATCTCCCTGAAATTTAATCATCAGCCCCTTGAGTGAGAAAAGTATTCGAATGTGGTCCTCCTGGGCAAAAAGGTTGAACAAGTCTGATTTATATCATGGGGAGTCGTGCAGACGGCAGAGTGGTCAGGGAGGGCATAAACATAGAAAAAGTGACTTGTGGAGTAATCAAGGGAAAGTCTTTGATGCTTATTTTGGTCTTCGAAGGTACATCGTTGTTGAAGGAGTAAAGTTCGATAGGTGCACCCAAAGACCAGGAGAGTGTGTAAGTTCCTTTTTTAATGATACCTATCGATTAGCGACAGACTGGAGGGGCTGATTGTGGACAAGTCCCCAGGACCGGATGGAATGCATCCGAGGGTTCTGAAAGAAATGGCGGAGGTGATAGTGGACGCCTTGGCGGTTATTTTCCAGACGTCGCTGGATTCCGGGGAAGTGCTGGAGGATTGGAAAACGGCTAATGTTACGCCGTTGTTTAAGAAGGGTGCCAGGCAAAAGGCGGGGAATTATAGGCCGGTTAGTTTAACGTCTGAGGTAGGTAAAATGTTAGAATCCGTCATTAAGGAGGAAATTGCGAGGCATCTTGAAGGGAATTGCTTGATAGAGCAGACGCAGCACGGTTTCATTAAAGGGAAGTCGTGTCTGACAAATTTACTGGAGTTCTATGAGGATGTGTCTAGGGCGGTGGATAGAGGAGAGCCGGTGGATGTGGTCTTTCTGGATTTTCAGAAGGCGTTTGACAAAGTACCTCACAAGAGGTTATTGCAGAAGGTCGAGGGACATGGAGTTGGGGGTCGGGTGTTAGCGTGGATAGAGGATTGGTTGTCAAATAGGAGACAGAGAGTGGGGGTCAACGGGTGCTATTCGGATTGGCGGATGGTGACTAGTGGAGTGCCCCAGGGGTCGGTGCTGGGGCCTCAGCTTTTTACCATTTATATAGATGATCTGGAGGAGGGAACCGAGTGTAGGGTGTCGAAATTTGCTGATGACACCAAGATTGGGGGAAAGGCAAATTGTGCGGAGGGTGTGGAGAGTCTGCAGAAGGATCTAGATAGGCTGGGCGAATGGGCCAGGAAATGGCAAATGGAATTTAATGTTGGCAAGTGTGAGGTGGTGCACTTTGGTAGGAAGAATGGTAGGAAGGACTATTACTTACGTGGCGAAAAACTGCAGCAGGCGACGGTGCAGAGGGACCTCGGGGTCCTTGTGCATGAGTCGCAAAAACCCAGCTTGCAGGTGCAGCAGGTGGTCAGGAAGGCGAATGGGATGCTGGCCTTCATAGCGAGGGGGATTGAATATAAAAGTAGGGAGGTCTTGCTGCAGCTGTATAGGGCATTGGTGAGGCCGCAGCTGGAATACTGTGTGCAGTTTTGGGTGCCGCACCTGCGCAAAGATATTTTGGCCTTGGAGGGAGTGCAGAGGAGGTTTACTAGGCTGATACCGGAGTTGAGGGGGTTGAGCTATGAGGAGAGGCTGAATAAACTAGGCTTGTACTCGTTAGAGTTTAGAAGAATGAGGGGAGATCTCATTGAGACGTATAAGATGATGAATGGGATGGATAGGATAGAGGTGGAGAGACTCTTCCCGCTCAAAAAAGACAGTAGGACTAGGGGGCACAGCCTCAAGATAAAGGGGGGGTGCGGTTTAGAACGGAGTTGAGGAGGAACTTCTTCACTCAAAGGGTGGTGAATCTCTGGAATTCTCTGCCCGTTGAAGTGGTGGAGGCTACCTCGCTAAATATTTTTAAGACGCGGGTTGATGGGTTTTTGATAAGAGAGGGGATTAAGGGTTATGGGGAGAGGGCGGGAAAGTGGAACTGAGCCACGACAGATCAGCCATGATCTTATTGAATGGCGGGGCAGACTCGAAGGGCTAGGTGGCCTACTCCTGCTCCTATTTCTTATGTTCTTATGTTCTTATGTGAATGTAGAACCCTGAGAGATGAATTCATTCAGGGTCACATTGTTGTCATAGTCTTTGTAAAAGAAAAATTTCGGGCGAAGATTTGGCCCTATTGAAGGTTGCGCAGATATCGTGGCAGGTAGGGGTCCAAAATCAAAATCAGGTTTTTATTTGAGGCGCAAAATAAATCTAATGGAAACAAACAGGTAATACAGTGCAGTTTGTAGCGCATAGAAGTATCACTTGGGAAAAGCGCAGATCGCGTGGTAGCCACTATTTTTCAGTGTCCTTTTGTGGTGGGAAAAAGCTGCATTGGTGGAAAGAACAGCCGTCCAAAAATGCACAGTGCCATTCCTGCAAAAAAAAAGCCACTCAATGTTTCAATGTAAATAATGCTTTGCCCGCATGACATATAATGTATAAATATTGTATTGTTATTCGCTGCAGCAAAAAACCTCTGAACACAAGAATTAAAGAAGAAAGAACTAAGATTACCGATTATCCAAGAAAATGAAGAAGAAAAATGTATAGAGGTGTCATTCTTGGGAGGAATTACAGATGAAATGGGAACTAATGGACCACAGGTACTATGGTCAACAGACACGAGAAATTTCCGACTCAAAGCTGGAAGCAACGCTTTGCTTTTGAACTCGCTACCTCTATTTATGAAGACCAAGATCCTGTGTGCTTTGTGGCTCTTTTAATATTTCCTGTCCCCATTTCTTTAATTAAAGAAATGCGGTGATGTAAAAAAAAAGTAGCTGGAACAACAACATATAGAAGAGTGTCTGACTTTTACAAAGGAATGGCACGGTACACATTCTGCATTCACATAAATTGGAAATGGCAGCCTTCACATTGACAATAATTTCCTGAAATTCAGGTTTCCATCAACTGCAGCAGGAGCAATGGATTTGACTGACAGCCCTCCTCCATCACTAACTAGCAATTTGTCAGCGTGGTGGCATTATCAGTGCACCCTTGCAAAAGCCAGTCCACGCATCATGTTTTCGGATCTGAATTTGCTGCGGGAGTTGATTTGCTTGTTTACAGAAAGGATGATCACGCTCCAAACAAGCCTAAATTTAATAGTCAGGCTTCCCAGTGTGTAAACACTGCAGTGGCTTTTCACAGGCTTGTTGCCAAGATGGCATTTTGTAAAGACGGGCTCATTTTTATTGATAACAGGGTTTGTAAATACCTTACTTATCTGATACCAAATACTGTGCTAAATGACATTTGGGACCAATAATGCCTTTGGAAGCATTAGAGCTATTATTGGACATATTGCTATCCATGTTTATTGCATATATCAAACTGACCTGGGACAACTTTCAGCACTTTGAACTTACGTTTGCATTGTGCACAACACTCATTGAGCTAGATCTCGATTGTTTAATAATAAAGTGCATGGAAATAAAAGTCAGAAGAGAAGTGGAAATGAGTTATCGACTCATTATCACCCATTTTACATTATTGTACAAAGTCCCCGCAATGCTTCTGAAATGGGCATAAAATGGAAGAGTTGCTGAGCATTGTAAATGTTGATGTCTTGATAATCCTTCTCTCCAAATAGGATTGTCCATCTCTGCAGGATGTCCTGATCCAAGGTAAATGTCTTATTTCTGTCAACAGTCATTTCCTTTCACTAGATTACAGGAAAAACAGCTCAGGGCAAAAACAATGGGGTGGGATTTTCCCCAACAATGGCAGGCATCATCACAGGTGGAAGGGGAGCACTTGGACAGCCAGAATGATTCAAGCCAGAATTGGGGATGTGAATATCCTAGGGTGAAGATCCTGTTACATTTCTGACTTGTCCCCGATCAAGCTACAGGTGAGAGGTGTGGACGGTGGTCTCCCAGTCCCAGGGTCACTTATCCTGTACCACTGGAATTCTCCTAGCAGTGGAGAGTGAATGTATTATGGGGGACAAATGCAAAGCAAGCCCAAAATGTTTGCTTGCAGCCTAGTAAGAGAGTCTGTGTCCCAAAAGAGGGCCGAGGCCTTGAAAGGTCATGGGGAGCCACTCCACAGCCCTCCTCACTCTCCTCATTGGCAGCGCCACCTCACTTCCCTGGGGATTCCATTTTGCCTCACGTAGCTCTCTTCCATGGGTTCAGTGTCAATTCCAGGTCCCTCTGCACAGCAGCATGCTGCAAATTTTTACCATTTAAATAACTATCTTGCTGTTATTCCTACTAAACTGGATGACCTCACATTTACCAACAGTGTACTCCATTTGCCAGATCCTTGCCCACTCACTTAGACTATCTACATCCCTTTGTAGACTTTCAGTGTCCTCTGCACACTTTGCTCTGCCTCTCATCTTAGTGTCATTTACGAGTTTTGACAAATTACACATGGTCCCCAACTCCAAATCATCTATGTAACTCGTAAACAGTTGTGGTCCCAGCACTGATCCCTGAGGCACACCACTAGCCAACCAGAAAAATACCCATTTACCTCCACTCTTTGCTTTCTGTTAGTTAACCAATCCTCTACCCATGCTAATACATTACCTGTAGCACTATGCACCTTTATCTTATGTAGCAGTCTTTGCTGCTGTGAATGGGGATTTGGCTGAGCTCCAAATTCTCCATTCTCGCTCTTAGTGGTGGTAGGGCATATGGTATGGGAGAATTCCATCTTGTGCCTCTCCAGGTCGGACTGCAATGGATCACACCGCTCAGTTACAGAGTTGAGGAAATCTCTTGTGGTGCTGTTATTCTGGAACCTTCTTCTCGCTATCTCACATCTGTCACTAATTAGAATATATACATTTCCAACTTTCAGTAAAATACCACTATCACTTATCAGTGCCTCATGGGCTTTCATAATTGAATTAATGAATTATGGGTGACATACTTTGCTTCCTTGAATGCATTAGTGCTTGTCAGTTTGTGAGATAGGATTTCCATCTAAATAGAGGCAGGAATCGAGAAGCAAAATACTGCACTTAATTATTTTTTTGGAGAGCTAACAATTTTTCTCTGCCATCTTGACCCTGCACCATTCCTGTTGATTGTGAAGGCCATGTACTCAAAGCACACGAGCGTCAGTTCCCAGATTGGGGCCCTATTGCAAGGGCCACAGGAAAACAGTATTTCCTCCTTCATGCCATTTTTATGTAGTGATGCAGGGTTTTAGGAGCCCTAGATAAATATGCTTCCTTGGAGAGATTGTGCCCACCAGGTGAAGCCAGCTAAGGAGTTGAAAATATTCTGACAGAGAAGCATAAAAATATTTCGACTCCTTCAAATGCCACTATTAGATGCTGTGTAAATGTGTTTTAAGGTAGTGATTCACCATATTCAGATTCTTATTTTATTCTTTTATGGGAAGTGACTGTCGCTGGCTGGGCCATCATTTATTGCCCAGCCCTATTTGCCCTTGAGGGGACATTTAAGATTTAACCACATTACTGTAGCTCTGGAGTCACATGTAGGCCAGACCAGGTAGGGGCAGTAGATTTCCTTTTCTAAAGTACATTAGTGAAACAGATGGGTTTTTACAACAATCAACAACTATTTCATGGTCATGATTCAATTCAAATTTCACTATTTACTGTGCTGGGATTTGAACATGGATCTTAACTTTCTGAATTACTAGCCCGGTGACAATATCACTACGCCACTGCCACCCCTAGGGAAGTTGACACTTACAATGACAAGTGTTGTATAATGTTGCCATGCATTGTAATACTTTTACAAAAGTGCCGTAATATAATAAAAATGTGCAAGAAAATGTGCTATCAGTCCTTTTGTTTTATGATTTAAATCATACAGAATTTTGTACAATTTTGTCTTTTAAAAGGCATTTAAACACATGTGTAAGATGGCTAAAGAGGGATATGGGCCAAACGCAAGCAATTGGGACTTAGCTTAATGGTTTAAAAAAAGGGCAGCATGGACAAGTTGGGCCAAAGGGCCTGTTTCCATGCTGTAAACTTCTATGATTCTATAACTGGCTATTGGCTATTCACTATGCATGTAAGACAACTGGTGATTAACACATCAATGGAGTGACTGATACCTGGTCATGGGATTGACCTTTGAGCTCTTTCTCCACATTGCACAATTCTATGGTGACCTTGGTGAATTTTCTGTGGAATGTCAAGATAAAGCACTTTAGGGATGACAGGTCTGCAAAATCATTGATAATTGTAAGATGTTTCTCTGCTCTATGTATTGGTAAAGTATTAGGCTGTTAGAAGTATAATTTGTCCAACCATTCCAACAATACTTTCATTTTGATGCACTTGTCTTCTTGCTGTTGTTCTTGGCCTCTCATCTCAGTAGCTGGTAAATGTTTAGTAAGAATGTGCTTCCATTTTACAATAAAATTTAAATCTTGCTGTTTGACTTCTTTCACTGGTATTCTTGGCGTTACATCCACTGTAGCGTGGTGCTTCGCTTGGACATACTCAGTAACTGAGTCATGACTCATGAGTCCCAACCTAAAATGTTAAATTCTAGACAACGTTTTTTCAATTTTCTTTAGGTTAAGAAGGGTAACCAAAAGATCTTGATCAATTTCAATGTTAAACTTTAATACCATGACATCATCACGGAACTTCTCACAGGCCCATATGACTGCTAATGCTTTTTTCTCAATGGTTGAATATCTCTTTGGTGTCTATGAAAGGCCTCCCTCTAGCTAGTTCCCCGAAATTGGGGAGCTAGTCTGAATCCCACCAGAATGAAGTACTCCTGTCAGGGTGGGAGATTCAATCAGGGCCTGAAAGATCCTGATTATGAACAAATATACATATTTAAAATTCATGCAAAAAAAGATGTAAATGACTTAAGTGTCTTACCTGTTCTCCAGCATGGTATGACTGACTCTAGGAGATGGGCATGTGTTCCCAGCACGTGCGCAAATCCCTGTTCAAGGTCGCAGTATCTCCAACCTCGACCCAACAGAAAAGTTGTGCATCGCAATGGGAGAATCATGGCCATGGACTCTTTGTCCAAAGCCACTGATGATTTTTTGGAGGTTTTATTTTGTTAATTTGATGCAACTTCCACACATTGATGGTATCAGGTGTATCTCATGCTCTGCTGACTTGTATACTTGAGTCAAGCCCACACTGTTATGGCAAGGCTGATGGCAATGTTGAACTGCCCAAGTTCCAGAAGGGAAATTTGAAAAGCTGCCAAAACAGTTTTTGCAATCTGTGGTGCACGAGGAGAGGTTCCGAAAACCAGAAATGATGTCCCCGACTACTTGTGATGATCTTACATTGAAGTAACTGTTTATTAAGAAATAAAGCGGGGAAAAAACAACAAAATGGAATTAGACTTAAACACTCAATAACAATACTTTCAAACAGTTCCAAAAAATATTAACTTTACGCTCATAGCTAAGCTTCCCTCCTTCTGTTCAGCAACACCGTATAGATTTTAAAATCTAGATAACCTTCACATTTTTTTCCAAACTGTGCCTTGGAGTGTCTTGTGAGGCTGATGGCATCTGCTTCTTCAGGTCTGGCTTTGTTCACACTGGTTTCTGGGAGCTCTGACCAGCTATTCCTTCTGCCTGCTGGCAAATCTAAACAGCTTCACATAGGCTTTAGTACTTCCTTGAATGTATTTCTTCCTTCTCCTCTTGCCATGCCTCACCCAGTCTCCTTAGAAATTCTTTCTTCACAAAAATGATTAAATTGACTTTATGATTCTAGTTAAGAAAAATAAACTTACTCTATCTTTAGTTTACTGACTCACGTCTCTATTTTACAGTCTGCACATATTCTTCTTTGAATGAAAACAACTCATTCAAATCTACCCTTTGTTATGACCTGAGTAAAGATTTATTGGAAGTCCCTTTTAGTTCATTACATTATCAAAAACACCTCCTATTGTTAGCTTGGATTCTCACAGACACCTTGCCTTTTACTCCAATTACCTTACTAATACACCCTCAACAGATTGCCTTCCAGTACATGAGAAATACAACAATAATATTTCCAACAGAATTTTTTTTTGCTTTCTTGACAACACAGATTCTAATTGAACAATTAGACTGAGGTACCGCGAACATTTCAGAACACCATTTTAATGGTATAGTTACTGGAGAGATAATCCTTTGTCACAAATATAGGTAGAAAAGTTAGCTGTGAGGGGAAAATAAGGATCAGGATTTTTAAGCTCCACTCCACTTGCTGTCCTGCCCAATGCCCAGTGTGTTTGAGGCAGGGGGAGGAGAGAATGAAATTGGATAGGTGGATTGCCTTTGTGTTCCTACCCAGGCTTGGTAGTGATTTTAGGCTGATCAGGCAGGTCCTCAGGCAGGAAGCTCACTCCTTCCCCTGTTAAAGCATTTGAGTGACCACAAAATGGCTGCTTCCTACTCAGCCTCGATTTCTAAGCTAGTGGGCCGCTAACAGGTCAAAGTGGAAACATGTAAATAAAGATAGATGGTTCTCGGACAGGAAGGGGAGATGTCTCCCCTTTTCACTGGGCCAACCTCCCCTTAAGACCTGATGATCTATAGACCTCCATCTTCCCAGTGGCTTAATCCCAAGATGCTGATCATCCCCGTCACATCCCCCCACGTGTTCACACCCGTCCCACCCCAGGACACCTTGTCCTCTGGTTCCCAGGACTAAGTGCCAGGAATCTCCCTGCCATGCCTCATCTGGACACTGCTGTGATATGCCTAGTGGGACTCCAAGGCCATCTTCTCATGTGAGGGGTAGATTTCTCGTTTAATGCCAACCAACGTTCGTTAAAGGGTAATTGGCATTGGAGCTGCTGGAGGTGGTGGCGATTGTTCTCGGCCAACTCTTTGGATGGTGGTGGCCAAGTACCCCCATACTGGAAACACAGGCCAATGAGTCTGCAAAGGGACTCAGATAGATTAAACATGTGGGCAAGTAATTGGCAGATGCAATTTAATGTGGGAAAATATGAACTTCTCCAACTTGGCAGGAAAAACAGAAAAGCAGAATATTATTTCAATGGAGAGAGATTGCAGGACTGTGAGGGATAGAGATTTGGGTGTCCTGGTACATTAATCAAGAAATGTCAGTCTGCAGTTGCAGTAGGTGGTTAGGAGACAAATGGAATGTTGTAGTTTATTACAAGGGAGGTCCTTGTAATTTATTATTTTGAAATATAAAAGTAAGGATGTATTGCAACCATTGTACAGGGCATTGATGAGATCATATCTGGAGTATTATAATCAGTCTTGGTCTCCTTATTTAAGGAAAGGTATAAACGCATTATAAACAGTTCAGAGAAAGTTCACTCAACTGATAACTGAGATGGAGCTGGGGTCTGGAGGAAAGGTTAGACAGACTGGGCCTGTGTCCACTGCGGTTTAGAAGAATAAGAGGTGATCTTATTGAAACATAGAAAATCCTCTGGGGATTTGACAGGGTGGATCCTGAAAGAATGTTTCCCCTTGTTGGGGAAACTAAACTAGACTACAACTGTTTAAAAATAAGGGTTCCCTATTTAAGAGACAGATGAGATGAAATTCTTTCGCTCAGAGAGCTATGACTCTTTGGAACACTTTTCCAAAGAATTGTGGAGGCAAGATCATTAAATATTTTTAGGAAAGTGGTAGATAGCCTCTTGACTAACAAGGGAGTCTGAGGTTATCAGGGAATGTAGAGTTGAAGCCACAATCGGATCAGCCATAACCTAAGAGAAGGCTTCAGTGGCCAAATGGCACACTCCCTGCTCCTAATTTGTATCTTCATATATTCCTATGTCTATGTGTTCAATCTCACTCTTAACCTTGGCTAAGATTGGAGAAGGACCTCCCTCACTGCAAAGGGACAAATAGGTTTAGCATCCACTGCTTAAGGAGTGGGTTACGTGCTATTCTGTTTTCAGATTTCCTGAGCCTGAAAATAGGGATGGAAAGCCATTCCTGAATAGCTCACTGAATTGTTCATCAGCAGTTTCATCAACTTTATAAATGAGCCTCAGCTGCAAGCACACTTTTCTGCTCAATAAGGATGATTCTTGGTTGCATATGAATGAGGGGGGTTCTACATTTTCTGTATATTTGTATCTTAACATTGCCAAGTATTAGTTTTGCCCCTCCTGGATCTTGCAACTGGATGGAGGATGGCTGTAGTTAAGCCATTTAACTTAATTAGATAATACAGAAATACCTGCTCCAGTACCTAGCTGAATTCTGTGGGATGCTGATCAATGTCTAATCTAATGCTCCGATGGTTATTTTCTGTTTTGTTTACTTCTCCTAAGAAGGATATTTGTTTTTCCTGTGGCGCTTCCTCCAGAATTTTACTTGATTTTTTTGTCATCTCTTTCTTTTTGTACAGTCATAGAGGTTTACAGCGTGGAAACACACTCTGCAGCCCAACTTGTCCATGCCGCTCAGTTTTTACCACTAAGCTAATCCCAATTGCCCTCATTTGGCCCATATCCCTCCGTAATCATCTCACCCATGTAACTGTCTAAATGCTTTTTAAAACATAAAATTGTACCCGCCTCTACCACTGCCTCTGGCAGCTTGTTCCAGACACTCACCACCCTCTGATTGAAAAAATGCCCTTCTGGATCCTTTTGTATCTCTCCTCTCTCACCTTAAACTTGTGTCCTCCAGCTTTAGACTTCCTTACCTTTGGGAAAATGTGTTGACTTCATATCAGTTATAGAAAATTTGAATCTGCAGGCCATTTTAAAATGTTAAAATGTTCTAACTTCCTACAGTTGTGGTGCTCAGTTCTTCCTGTTGGGCATTCTTACTGCTTACGTTGGGTTTGTCCACCAGACCAAGAGCACCTCAAAATGGCGACCGGCATGCCATTTCCCAATTTTTTGGCTTTTGTTCTTTTTATTGTCTGACATATTGAGTGGCTTTATTATTCCAAGGGACATCACTTAGCCCATTCTGTTTTGCTTCTAAAGCTTTGGCTGTCATGCTAACTGTACTGCCTTTGTGAGAAATAAATCTTTCCTCATTTGCAAAAGATCTCACAGGGTTTCTTCTAAAGATCCAAACCACTATGTGATTGTATATTAATTCATCTCTGAAGATCCTAGTGACAATTCTCTGCAAGTCTGCGCAGGTCATTTATAAATAAATCTAGACTTGTCTGTTTTTTGCCTCCACTTATTGAATTTTGCTCACTCACTGATCATATTTTTTGAACACTGAAATATGATTCAAATGCCAGAGGACTTCCTGTTGAGATTGAAATCTCTTTGCTGCCCTGTATTGCAATAATATCATCAACTATGGTCCTGACTACATTGATTAATGTACTGACCAGATTTCTCTGGTCCTTCTTATGTAAACCTGAAGCTGTTCTGTACTTAGTGAACCTCTTGCTCCAATTATCTCAGCAATGAGCTTGTGTGAGACTTCTGTGCTTTGGAACAATTCTGGAAATGGTAGTCGCTGTGCTTATCCTAAACTCTGGATCTGTTGCTGCTTTGGTAGTTTGGCTTGTAGATAGTGATCTGTACTCACAGCTCTCTGCACCCTAGATGTGTGTGTGTGTGTTTGTATCTGCAGCACCCGCAATCCTCCATCCTCAGGTGAATCTTCAATCTTTTCTTTCTCTTGTCCTGTTCCGAGAATTTGTATGAGTGGGATTTTCCTGCCATGATCACCCGAAGACCGGAAAATCCTGCCCGAAGTCAACAGAGCTTTGCATGGTCCTGTCCTGCCCACCACAATTCCTGTGGAGCCCCATGAATCGCACTTTTGTGGAGCGTGTCTGTTTTGTGCTGATTTTGGATGGGTGAATGCAGTGGTAAAGGGGAACTGCTGATAAGGTTGGGCATGCAGCTCATTGAATCAATTTAAATACATGCATTAAATCCCCATCGTGTCCATTTTCAGGCCTTGGTAAAGGAAGAATTGACGCGAAGGTGGGTGTGGATAGGGCTACTTACCTCATGCCCAATTTTACCAAGTTTGCACGCATGAAAACAGGTGCAACGTGATGGTAAAATTGGGCCTTACATCTTTCAAGTCTGCACTCTCATTTAGAGTTTTTCTGTGTCTTTATGCATTGCCTGCTGCAACCATATTTTGGATGGTGAATATAACCATCCAACAGAAACACCAGTTGGCCCAATATTTTGGTTGGGCTTGGGGTTGAGATTTCATTAGGGTTTTCTGATAACCTGAAGAATGTTACCACACTCATAAAACAACATTCTTGTTTAATTGCAGATCCATATACATCTCAATACTTTACACAAGGGGCAAAATTTTCCCATTCTGCCCATCACGAGAATCATAATGAGCGGGGGTGGACCATGCAAAGATCCATTGATCTTAGGTGGGAATTTCCGGCCTTGGGGGCGAATCCAGCTGGAAAATCCTGCCCAGTGTTTTACTTGTGCCTCCCACCAGATCGCAGCCTCTTACACATGTGAGATTGCAGCAGAATTACATCAGTAGTCACATCAGTATCAAATACTGCTGATGTTACTTTAGACTACCATGAAAAGGAAAAGGTTGGTTGGACCTATTAATGTCTTCTTGCTCTTGGTTCTCCCCAGAAAATATCTCACTCTGAGTTGGGATGAGCCCTTATGTACTCTGCTTCTCATATCATCAGATCAATTGATGAGCAATAGGATTTCAAACATTTCTAAATAAAAGCTCTTAAAGTTGATTGAATAGGATATGATCTTTTTATTTTCTCATTTCATATAATATTGTCACATGTATTGGGATACTGTGAAAAGTATTGTTTCTTGCTATGCAGACAAAGCATACCATTCATCCATTCACCTGATGAAGGAGCAACACTCCGAAAGCTTATGATGCTAAATAAACCTATTGCATTTAACCTGGTATTGTGAGGCTTCTTTCTGTTCCTGTCCAATACTAGCATCTCCAATTCATAGAGTATATAGGGGAGAAGGAAAGGAGAGGGTGCAGAATGTAGTACTATTGTCATAGCTAGGATGTAGAGAAAGATCAGCTTAAGTGAAAAATAGGTCCATTTAAAAGTCTGATGGCAACAGGGAAGAAGCTGTTCTTACATTGGTTGGTATATGTTCACAGACTTCTGTATCTTTTTCCCAATGGAAGAAAGTGGAAGAGAGTATGCCCGGGATGTATGGGGTTCTTGATTATGCTGGCCGCTTTTCCGGGGCAGAGGGTAGTATAGACGGAATCAATGGATGGGAGGTTGGTTTGCGTGATGGACTGGACTACATTCATAATCCTTTTCAATTATTTGAGGTCTTGTTCAGGGCAGGAGCCATACAAGCTGTGATACATCCAGAAAGGATGCTTTCTGTGATGCACCAGTAAAAGAGAGTCATAGCGGGCATGCCAAATTTCCTTAGCCTCCTGAGAAAGTAGAGGCGTTGGTGGGCTTTATTAACTTTGTAAGCAATGACAATAAAAATCAAAGACAAGAAATGGAGGACAATGGGGAGATGGAATGGAGCTTTTATTTAAATATAAAAGTGTGTAAGATGAAAAACTAAAAATTCACAATGAGCCCAAACAGAAAGAAATTCTTTGAACTGCTGGTTGCCTAAAAGTCAAAATTAAGGTCTCTATTCCAACATTTAGTCTGAAATGAACATTATTGTCACTGCAGTAACTTCCCTCCTGCTGACTTTGTAAGTAGAAGTGGAAAAATATGGGTATATTTTTGCCCTACTCCTTTAGTAAAGATGATGTGGACAAAATTGGCTTTTAAGGAAAGGTAAATGAGAAAAGACGTGCATGAAAAGAAACAAGGTGAAGCAAAATTGCTACACAGGTCACAAAACATTTGAAGCAATGATCATGCCATTGTTTAGTGCTTGCTTTAACTTGGGAAGCTCTTTTCCTTTTATCCATAAGTGAACCAAATCACGGGTATATTGATGATTTTATATGTACTCTGTGCCTTACACTATCAGAAAAATCAATGAGTGTTGAAACTCTGCATTGGACAAACTTGTAGCCATAGGTTATGATTGAAAAAAGCCTTTGCATCTTTTTCCTTCGGAGCCACTGAATAATTTAGTTGCTAATTAGTGAAGGGTTGATTGCTAATGGATGACAGTTTTCTTCATCTCTTACTTGAGTGCAAAAGCCACAATATGTTTAGAAGTTATAAAAAGTTGGTGAAACTAGCATTCAGCACAAATTTCAGCAAGCAATCTGCTAACAAGCCATGAATTTTGATAATGCCATGGTTATTGTCCTGCCAAAGTACTACACTTTGCAAAATCAAGTGGAGGAGTGAGGAAGAGGAGGCTTTGCTTTAATCTGTTGTGTTGTTAATGCTTCTTTTGGTAGTTCCTAGTGTGAACACTAGATCCTGCCCATTGGCTTTTACTTTGTTGTTTTTGAATCTTGTTCACAGTCCGTACAGATCTGATTCGAGGGGGTGATTCTCCAAAAGTGCTGATTTGGTTGGAAAACTGGTCTAAGTCATGACTGTTTTCTCAGTCCAGCTTCAGACCTGAATCTCCACACTCTGTGCATTGCAGTGGTCACAATCGGGAATGTCATTAAATACCCAGGGAGGCGATGCATTTTCGCGCTGGAGTCTGACAGTTATGGAAGTCTGTGTGTGCACACTGGCTCTGAAGTGGCAATCTCCCCATTTGCTGCTCAGCTTGATCACTGCCCAGGCTGGGGCTCCTGCAGTGCTGCCCCTCCAGCCCCCACTCATGGCCCGATCGCGGCCAGTCCTGACCTCTCCCCGACCCAGAGTGCCCCGATGTCTAGCCCACCCTCTCCCAGCAGAGGCGATCCCCCCCAACCCCATCAACCCATCAGTCTGATCCCTCAGTAAAACCGCCCTTGGGGTCAGACCCCACCCCAGGAGGCAGGCACCCCCTACAGACCACACCCCCTCCCCAGCCCACTCCAATCACCATCCTCCCTCTAGCCCAGATCAGTCCCAGTGCAGAGTGGCAGTGGGACACTCCCAGCTCCACTGATCTCCCCTACGCCCCATCCATAATAGGCCTTACCCCATCAGGCATTTCGGCCACGCCAAGGGAGAGGGGACTATAGGCGGGGCCTGGCGGAGTCAGGCCTTAGGGACGATCAATGGAGATTGGAGGATCCCTCTGCCACTCTGCATAGGGATCAGTCGGGGCTGGAGGGAGGCCAGTGATTGGAGCAGGCTGGAGGTGGGGATGTCTGCCAGGGGAGTCTACCTCCGGGAGGGGGGCGGGAGGGGTGGGGGGAGGGAGGGTAGTAGAACATAGAACATTACAGTGCAGTACAGGCCCTTCAGCCCTCGATGTAGCGCTGACCAGTGGAACCAATCTAATGACCCTCTAACCTAAACTATTCCAATTTTATCCATATGCCTATCCACTGACCATTTGAACGCCCTTAAAGTTGGCGAGTCCACAACTGCTGCAGGCAGGGTATTCCACAGCCTTACTACCCTCTGAGTACCTACCTCTGACATCCGTCCTATAATTATCACCCCTCAGTTTAAAACTATGTCCCCTCGTGTTAGCCATGGGGTGTTGGGTGGGGGGAGTGGGTGGGGGGGAGGTGGGTGCGGATCTTCACTGCTGGGGGGAGGGAGGCTGCGCTTCAAGTTGGGGGGGGTTGGGGCATATTTGGGAATGATCATGGGGCCGCAATCGGGCTGTGGGTGGCCTGAGGGGATAGCATTGTGAATGTCCTGGGCTGGCCAGCGATTGAGCTGGCCAGCAAAGTGCAGGCTGGCAATTTGCAGCCACGCGCAGAGTTCTGGAACTGTCAGACTCTGGTACAAATAGGCCCTGCCCTCTGAGCTTTTAATGATATTCACGATTATGCCTTCTGCATTCTGCACAGAGAGAAGGAGATTCGAATCTGAACTCCCACTGAAAAAACAATCGTGATTTGCACCAGTTTTCCTCAAATTCAGCACTTTGAACCTTCTTGGGAGAATCGCCCTCACTATCTAATTGTTCTACTGCTGTTTCTTTTTTCTAACATTTCTATCCACACTTCCTCTCAGTATCATTTTTGTATTTCAACTCTCTGCATTTCTTCCTATTTTCTTGTCCTTTAAAAAATAATTTCTGGGATGTGATAATCACTGGCAAAGCCAGCATTTGTTGCCCATATTTAATCGCTGTTGAGAAGGCATTAGAGAAGCACTATTGTAATCCCTCAAATCTCAGTAAGCCCAAATTGCTTTTAGGAATAGAGTTCCAGGACATTGACCAAGCAACAGTGAAATATATTAGAGTGCCACAATGGCATGGTGGTTGGCACTGCTGCCTCGCAGCACCAGGGACACAGGTTCAATTCTGGCCTCGGGTCACTGTGAGGAGTTTGCATGTTCTTCCCATGTCTGTGTGGTTTTCCTCTGGGTGCTCCAGTTTCCTCCCACAGTCCAAAGATGTGCAGGTTAGGTCGATTGGCCATGCTAAAATTGCCCCTTGGTGTCCTGGGATGTGTATGTTAGAGGCATTACCTAGTGATGATAGGAATAAATATTTAAGGTGATGGATAGGGTGAAAATCAAGCATTTGCTTTATCCTGGGTTGTGTTGAGCTTCTTGAGTGCTGTTGGAGTTGCATTCATTAAAGCAAGTGGAGGGTGTTCCATCAAACTCCTGACTTGTGTCTTATAGGTGCTGGACAATATTTAAGGAATCAAGAAATGTGTTACCTGTTGCAGGATTCCTAGCTGCGCAAATGTTTTTATAGCCACAATATTTATATGGCTTGTCCAGTTTGGTTTATAATCAATGGTAACTCCCAGGATGTATATAGTTAGTGAGGGATCTAGTGATGGTCTGGCTGATGAACATCGAGGGTGAGGTTACATTCTCTCTTTTTGGAGATAGTCATTGCCTGGCACTTTGTGTGGCACAAATGTTGCTTACACTTGTCAGCCCAAGACTGAATGCTGCTGCATATGAGCACTGGCTGCTTCAGTAAATAAGATATCAGAAATGAACATAGAACATAGAGAAACTACAGCACAAACACGCCCTTCGGCCCACAAGTTGCACTGATCATATCCCTACCTACTAGGCTTACCTATAACCCTCAATTCTATTAAGTCCCATGTACTCATCCAGAAGTCTCTTGAAAGACCCTATCGAATTTGCCTTCACCACCACCGATGGCAGCCGATTCCACTCACCCAACATCCTCTAAGTGAAAAACTTACCCCTGATATCTCCTCTGTACCTACTCCGCAGCACCTTAAACATTGTGCAATCATCAACAAACATCCCCGTTTCTGACCTAATGATGGAAGGAAGGTCATTGATGAAGCAGCTGAAGATGTTTGGGGCTAGGGCACTAGCCTGAGGAACTCCTGCAGTGATGTCCCGTGACTGCAATGATTGATCTCCAACAATGTCATCCATCTTCCTTTGTGTTAGATGTGACTCTAAAAGATTTCCCCCCGATTCCCATCAACTCCAGCTTTGCTAGGGCTCCTTGATACCACAGTCGGTCAAATGCTGCCTTATTGTCCTGGGCAGTCACTCCCACCTCACCTTTTGAGTACAGCCATTTTGTCCATGTTTGGACTGAGGCAGCGATGAGGTCAGGAGCTGAGTGATCCAGGCAGAACCCAAACTGAGTACCAGTAAACAAGTTATTGAAAAGCAAATGGCATTTGATAGCGCTTTGCTGATAATTAAGCAGTAACAGTACAAGTGGTAGTAAAGGTCATTGGGAGTAGCAGAGTTTATGAATTATAGATTAATTAAGAATACATTAACTTACACATATTAATGGCAGGGCAGGGGCTATGTTGTGATTGCATGATATGGGAATTCATGGACACCGGACAAACTGCAGTAAGTCTCTGCGGCTTGAGGAGTTTTGGCTCAAACTCGTGGAGCTAGTGGCTGAGCTGCAGACACTGTTACGCATAAGAGGTTCTGTGTGATATGGGGTATTGAGACAATGGGAAGGCGGGATTTGGAACTGGCTGCCCAGAATATTAGCTAATATTCTGGATTAATAGTCTAGTGATAATACCACTAGGCCATTGCCTCCCCATTGTCTCAATACCCCATATCACACAGAATCCTCATGGATGCCCAGTCTTGAGTTGCTAGAAGAGTTACAAATCTATCCCATTTAGCATGATGGTAGTGCCACACAACAGGATGCATTGTATCCTCTCTTTGAAGGTGAGCCTTTGTTTCCACAAGGACTGTACAGTAGTCACTCCTACCAATGCTGTCATGGATAGTTGAATCCGTGACAGATAGATTGGTGAAGGCAAGTCCAAGTATATTTTTTTTGACAGTTTTCTCACACCCTGTTGCAAGCCTAGCAGACAGCTGTGTACTTCAGGTCTTGTCCAGCTTGGTCAGCAGTGTTGCTACTGAGCCACTCTTGATGATGGGCATTGGAATCAATTCCCCAGAGTACTGATTTTTTCAACTTTCAACTGATTGGAAATTTTGCAATTTGAACTGATTCAGACAAACTGCTTAAAAATGCAAGGCCGCATTTCCAAAGTGAAGGTGAAAAACCAAAAAAAAACACCCTTAAGGCGGGGTGGGGGGGGCGCGCTGTGGTGGTGGTGGTGTGAAGAGAGAGACAGTTTCAGACACTCATTAACCTATGTAACTGTCTAAAGATGAGACACTAAAAATGAAAGTACTGGATACTTAAACAATTGGTGGGATCTTACAGCCTCACTCGAACTGAGTCTGAAAAATCCTGCCCGAGGTCAATGGACCTTCCCATTGCCAACCATCCCCCCCCCCCCCCCCCCCCACCCCCCCCGACACACACACACACACACACACACACACACACACACACACACACACACACACACACACACACACACACACACACACACACACACACACACACACACACACAATGGAAAGACATGCTGGTTAAATGCATTGACCATGCTAAATTCTCCCTCAGTGTAATTCTCCCTCAGTATATACCCAAACAAGCACCAGAGTGTGGCAACTAGGGGATTTTCACAGTGCAGTGTTAATGGAAGCCTACTTGTGATACTAATAAACAAAACATGAAAAAACTTACAACTAGCCACATATAATAAACCAACTCACTTAAATCTGCCACAGTGTTGACAATCTATGCCTCAAGGGCAATGAGAGGACATTTTACCATGTATTTGTTTAGTGTTTTTATTGGGCTTTATTTCCCTTTTCTTCTGGCGTGTGTGCGCGCGTGTGTGTGTTTGAGTGTGAATACGCGTGCAAGGGAGATAGAAAATGTGTGTGGGTGTCTGTGTGTGAGAATATACGTGTGAGTAAGAGAGAAAGACAGAAAATGTGTGTGTGTGTATGCATGTGTGTGTGTATCCATACTTTAAAGAGTGTGAGAGGGTTTGGCACTGCAATTTTATTATTTTCTCAGATTTAGTGGTTAATAAATTTGCTCTATCTTTGATTCAAGAGTACCTTGTTTGATTCACTCCTTCTTGCCCACAGCCTAAGTAGTTAAATATATTTTGATTCAGAAATGACATAGCCCTGTAAAACTTAGACATTTGTTGTGACCAGATGAGGAGGTTGAATAGAGGGGAGCCAGTTCAGCCCTCCTCACCTGCTCGTAACAGTAATAATCAGCAATTTTCCTGGCTCATGTTTGACCTAATGCCAGGAGACTTCCTGAGAAGTAGAGTGAATTTTGAGAAGAAAGAAGTTGCAGTGCTTACTACATCAGAATAAGATAAAATGAAAGGAAAGACATGACTCTTTATAAACACCTATTTTATTTCTATGTAGGAAAGTAAATGAAAGTAGATACCCATACATTGAGGTTTATCACTTTAGAAAGCTGCAGATTATTCTATTGCGTGCTCTTCAAATACAGAGAAATAAATTACATTTCGTAATGACATATTTGACAGTGACAGTGAAATATCCTTAATTCAACACCAGAGATTGCACAATTTTGTGTGTGTATGCTGACAAACAAAACTGTATCCTATTTGTTTCCAAGATATACTGGCTGAGTGATAGATTTACAAGGACAAGATACATATTTCTACATTATTTTAAACAAAGATGATGAAGCACTCGGTAACATTACATTAGGTCAACACACCGGTTTATTAAATGTGTGAAGCGTGGCTTTCACCAGAATATGGAGACAGCTTCATGCTCCAGTGATTAATTACAAAATAAAAGCGTGCAATGCCCTTGTATGACTCACATTTAAGACACAGCTTCATGGTGTAGATCACCACACAACAAGAGACAAACTGCTTCTTTCCAATCATTCTCATGGCTGCTGCTGTTTCTCAAACCCTTCTCCCATTATTTTTAACACACTAATTAGGTTCTAAACTAGATCCTTTCTTTTAAGTAAGTATGTACTTCAATGAACCCTGAGCATTGTTTCACTTGATGTCGGTATCTGATATTTGAACATTACTGTTGGATAAATAAGACATTTTAAATCACAATTATTTTGTGAATTTGACCCACTTTATTTAATCCTGTAAATTCCAATCAAATAATGTTGGCCACAACTGCACATTTCTGTATAATTCCAGGTGAGTGAGTAGGTTGTGGGTTTAAATCTCATCCCAGAGGTTTGAGTGCAAAAATGCACTGTCAGAGATACCATCTTTCAGATGAGATATTAAATCAAAACCCTGTCTCCCCTCTCAGGGGATACAATGGCACTTTCCCTTAAGGAAAGAAACCTACTCACTTTGAAGAATCGTGACAGTGCAGAAGGAGACCATTTGGCCCATTGGGCCTGCACCGGCTCACCTTACCCAGGCACCATCCCCACAACCCCACACATTTACTGTAGCTAATCCTCCTAACCTCGACATCTTGGGACACTAAGGGGCAATTTAGCATGGCCAATCCACATAACCTGCACATCTTTGGACTGTGGGAGGAAACTGGAGCACCCAATGGAAACCCACGTAAACATGGGGAGAATGTGCAAACTCCAGACAGGCGGTCACCTGAGGCTAGAATTGAACCCAGGCCACTGGTGCTGTGAGGCAGCAGTGCTAACCACTGCACCATCATGTCATCCATAAAAGCGGAGGGATCAACCCAATTTTTTAAAATTCATTTCACAGGGTGTGAGCATCACTGGCTGGGCCAGCATTTATTGCTCTCCATTTCAGAAGGCATTTGAAAGTCAACCACAATGCTGTGGATCTGGGGTCACACGTAGGCCAGATGAGGTAAGGTTTCTTTTCTTAAAGGACATTTGTGAACCAGATTTTTTTTTACGACAATCGATAATGGTTTCATGGTCATTAGCCAATTCAAATTTCACCATTTATCATAGTGGGATTCCAACTTGTGACCCTAAAGAATTATCTTGGGTCTTATATTATGAGCCCACTGCACCATTACCTCCTCATCTCTCAGTCAACATTTCAAAACGATGATCTCATTGAAACACAGAAAATTCGGAGAGGGGTTGATAGGATAGATAAAATAAGTTTAATTATTAGTCACCAGTAGGCTTACATTAACACTGCAATGAAGTTATTGTGGAAATCCCCAGCTGCCACACTTTGACGCCTGTTTGAGGACACTGAGGGAGAATTTAGCACATCAAATGCACCTAACCAGCATGTCTTTCAGACTGTAGGAGAAAATTGGAGTACCCAGAGGAAACCCATAAAGATATAGGGAAAACATGCAGACTTCGCATAAAGTCTGACCCAAGCTGGGAATCAAACTGGGGTCCCTGGTGTTGTGAGGCAGCAGTGTTAACCACAGTGCCACTGTGCCACCCAGGATAGATGCTGAGAAACTTAGCTTCCATGTTTAAAACTCAGGACCACAGGCTCACAGCGAGGAAAAAGCTATTAAGGATTGAGAGGAAGGAAAGTTCTTCAGTCAGAGGGTTATGAATCTTTGGAATTTCCCAGCTCAGAGGATTGTGGATGTCCAGCCTTTCAGGATATTCAAGGGCCAATTGAGTTTCAAACTCTTACGGAAATCAAGAAATATGGGAATCGGGTGGGGAAAAAAAGACAAGGACAGCAGATAATTGGGAACATCATCACATGCATGTTCTCCTTCAAGCCACACATCATCCTTACCTGGAATTATGTTTACATGCCTTCATTGTTGCTGAGTCAAAATCCCCGAACTCTCTGCCTAACAGAATTTTGGTCTACTTAACATTACATGGATTTCAATGGTTCAAGAAGGTAGTCCACCATCATCTTCTCAAGGGCAATTAGGGATAGGCAAGTCACTCTGGCCTAGCCATCTTGTTTAAAGTTTTAGGTCTACTTATTAGTATCTCAAGTAGGTTTACATTAACACTGCAATGAAGTTACTGTGAAAACTCCCCAGTCGCCACACTCCAGCACCTGTTCACAGAGAGACAATTTAGCGTGGCCAATGCACCCAACCAGCATGTCTTTCGGACTGTGGAAGGAAACTAGAGCGCCCAGGGGGAATCCAAGCAGACACAAGGAGAATGTCCTACATTTCACACAGACAGCGACCCAAGCCAGGAATCGAACATAGGTCCCTGGCGCTGTGAGACAGCGTTACTAAACCACTGTGTCACCATGCCTGCCCAAGAAAGAATTTTTTAAAATGTAGAGTTGATGTATAAGCTCAGCCTTAATCTTAGTGAATAGCAAAATAGTATAGAGGGACTTATGGCTTTGTTCTGCTTCCATTCTCTTAATTTTTAAAAATTACAATAACAAATGATCTGCTCATAATTCCAATGCTGCTTGCAATGGGAAGGTGGGGGTTGGGGAGGTGTGGGTGGTATTGTTATACAGAAATAGGTTGTCTCATTTTCTACTTTACAACAGTAACTGCACTTCAAAAGTCTTCACTGGCAACAGACCACTTTGCAACATCACAAGCTTGCCAATGGTGCTATATGAATGCAACTTTCTCCTTTTCCATGATACATCTCACACTCTCCATTTTACAATAAATGACCTCTAAAATTTCTACTCCTACTAAATGGTAAGGACAGTCAAAATCTGAAAAATCTTTGCCTGCTAATTACATCAACAACTTGCATTTATATAACGGCTGGAATCTTACCTCTGTTCACGCTGGCGGGATTTTTCCATTCCACCGCAGAGATTTGGCTGGCTGTCAAATTCTCCAACCTCGCTGCAGTGGGAGTGTGGCGTGAACGGCATGTAAAATCACAGCTAATATCTGTAATGTTAAAAATGTTGCAGAGATAGGGAGGATTGAGGACATGCGCGCGCTTAAACATGAAAATTAGAATTTTAAAACTTGAAACACTTAGGAACTGGGAATCAGCGTAGGTCGGAGAGCATTGGAATGCTGGATGCACAGGACTTGGGACCAGCTGGAATGCAGCACCGGAGTCTTGAGTGAACTAAACCACATGCAAGGATGCAGGACAGGAGGCTGGTCAAGAGAGTTTTAGACTGGAGAAGATGTCAAATGCATAGACGAAGATTTCAGCAGCAGCTGGATTGAGGCAGAGGTGGAAGTTGGTGATGTTTTAGGAGTGAAAGTAGGTGATCTTCATGATTGAATATAGAGCCAGAATCTCAGCTGGGGATCAATTTGGCAGCTGCAGTGTGAGACAATCAGTAGGGAGAAGAATGGAACCAGTGCCAAGGCAGTGGAATGTCTGGCAGCAGGGAGAAGATAATCATTCTGGTCTTCCAACTATCCAGTTTCAGTTTTTCCAGGAAAGGCTGTCAGCAAGCAATCTGACAACACAAAGGTAACGGAGGCCTTTAAGAAAGATAGAACTGGGTGTTGCCAGTGTATATATGATTGGACCCTTCAAACTGTCCCACTCCTCCACACTAGATGGGTGGATGGGTGATATTCCATCACTCAAAACAGTCTCCCATCCACTGACTCTGTCTATACTTCCCACTGCCTTGGAAAAGCAGCCAACATAATTAAGGACCCCATGCATCATGGACACACTCTCTTCCACCTGTTTCCGTCAGGAAAAAGATACAGATGCCTGAGGTCATCTACCCAAACAACTCAAGAAATTTCTTCCTTGCTGCCATCAGACTTTTGAATGGACCTACCTTGCACTAAGTTGACCTTTCTCTACACCCTAGCTATGACTGTAACACTATATTCTGCACCCTCTCCTTTCCTTTCCTTCTCTATGAACGGTATGCTTTGTCTGTATAGCATGCAAGAAACAATATTTTTCACTGTATACTAATACATGTGACAATAATAAATCAAATCAAATCAAAGGAAGTGGGATAGGCAGGCATTTAACATGTGAAATATCTGAAACACTGCAATCTGCCATGCATGTGCCTTCTTTCTGTTTAACAGGACAGGTTTTGGGCAGATGAGTAATCTGCTCTCAAGTGTCAGGTCAGTAATTTCAGTATTCTGATGAGGCCACATGTCATGGCCCATCAGCTAAAGGACAGCAAGAATGGCTGGAATCAGTTTTCTAGTAAGTCAGAAGTTTATCCAGCACTGCTTGTGGGCCAGGGGGTGATGGAGTCCGTCCCTCTGCTACCCAACTCCCTCTCCCAACCAGGCTTACCAATGCTCTCTCTCCGTTCCTATTATTCAACATCCAACCCCATCCCCAAGTCCAGCTCAACTGCTGATCCTTTGTGTAGGGCTGCCTTCCTCTCGCCTGCAATCTCCCCTTCCCTCCTTTCTAGCTACTGCTTTCCAGAGCAGATGTTCCCACCTGACAACTTGTCAGCCTCTCAATCTGTCTGTCTGATGATGTGTGATAAGCGTTCTCCATGGCAGCTTTCAAGGCACATGACAACGCAGAATCGCCAAGCAGAAACTGATAGCCAAGTTCTGCATGCATGAGGAGCGGGACCTTGGGTTCATGTGACACTATATATAACCCCCACCATTTATTTGGCCTGGGCTTGCAAAATCCTACTAATTGACCTGGTTTAAGACAATTCACACCTCCTTAATCTGTGATTATCCCTTTCTCCACTTGCACTGTCTGTACCTGTGAAGACTCATATTCCAACCATTCTTCACATTCCAATCTGTAATTACCTTGAAGTTATGTCTTTGCCTATATCTGCCGTGTTTGTGAACCTACCTCTCCACTCACCTGATGAAGGGGCAATGCTCTGAAAGCTTGTGACTCCAAATAAACTTGTTGAACTTTAACCCTGGTTTTGTGAGACTTCTTACTGTCTGGCTAATGACTGGGAAATAGAGATAAACAATTCAAATGAGGTCCTGCTAGTAAACTTAACAAGGAGCTCTGTGTTTGCCCCAGAAATGTGGGTTCCAGAGCAGTTGCAAACTCCCACGTCCTCCCTCTCCCTGCCTCTCTGCAAGTAATGGAGATGCACTTCTCCCTCTGCTTCATGACATATTTGCCTCACAAAATGTAAGTAAAACATGCTGCAGAAAATTCTTGTCAGTGTTTAGTTGTTTGTGCCTGAAAAGCGTGTAACTTATCGTGGAAATCATATTACTTAACAGGAGTCTCCTGCATGATAAAGGAGTATGTTTTGAGAGTGCAAAGCAACCTCCCAAATCAGACGAGGCTACTAAACAGCTTGAACTTCTGTACGTGTTTAACTTCTCTCTGAGTACTTGATCCATTAGTTAAGTCTCTATATATCATGTCTGCCATGTAACTGGGGGAATAATCTGTACACAATAGTTATTTTCTCTCACAGGGGCTATTTTTCAGAATCCTATTTGCATTGTGAGACCTCACAGCGCTGAAGCATCACATAACCAGCTGTATTAGTGAACTCTCAAGTGCAGCAACTGTCAGACATCTGTCATACTAATGTGTTCTCAACTTGAGCTGGCTTAATTTAGCTTTCTCTTCCCCCTTTTGTCATTTTTTAAAACAAAACCAGAACACTCTTTTTTTTTGTGTTTCCCCCACATTTTTTAGGCTTTCCCGACCTCACCAAACAAGTTACTCCCAACTCAGAGATCCGATATTCTCGGGCCGTTGCTTTTGTTTCCACTGAGCTACAGCCACTGGGAAATATGCAAAAGCAAGAAGAGTTGCTCAAACACACCTGGGGTCTCTCTTGATTTGATTTGATTTATTATTGTCACACGTATACAATGAAAAGTATTGTTTCTTGCACACTATACAGATAGAGCATACCATTTATAGAGAAGGAAACAAGAGATTGCAGAATGTAATGTTACAGTCATAGCTTGGGTGTAGAGAAAGATCAACTTAATGCAAGGTAGGTCCATTCAAAAGTCTGACTGCAGCAGGGAAGAACTGTTCTTGAATAGGTTGGTATGTGACATTAGACTTTTTCCCGACGGAAGAAAGTTGAAGAGGGAATGTCTGGGGTGCATCCTTCCTCTGTGTAGCACCTTTTCCCTGCATGTAGAGACCCCAACAAGACTGAAAGTGTTATGTATGTTGGGGCATAGCCTCTTTAAGGAAACAGGTCATGTCACAGTTGAACAGAGTGGTGAAGAAGGCATTTGGCATACTTGGCTTTATTGGTCAGAACATTGAATACAGGAGTTGGGACGCTTTGGTGAAGTTGTACAAGACATTGGTATGGCCACATTTAGAATATACCGTGTATAATATTTGTCACCCTATTATAAAAGGGATATTATTAAACTAGAAAGAGTGCAGAAATGACTTACTAGGATGTTACCATGACTTGATGGTTTCAGTTATAAGGAGAGGCTGGAGAGACTGGGACTTTTTTCCCTGGAATGTCGGCGGCTTAGTGGTGATTTTAGAGAGGTTGATAAAATAATGAGGAGCATAGATCAGGTATCAACAAGATTTCCCAAAGGTACAGAAGTCTAAAACTAGAAGACATAGGTTTAAGGTGAGAGGGAAGAGATACAAAAGGGTCCAAAGGGGCAATTTTTTCACACAGAGGGTGGTGAGTGTCTGGAACAAGCTGCCAAAGGTAGTAGGAGAGGTGGGTACAATTTTGTCTTTTAAAAAGCATTATACAGCTACATAGGTAAGATAGGTATAGAGGGAAATGGACCAATGTGGGCAATTGGGACTAACTTAGTGGTTAAAAAAAGGGTGGCATGGACAAGTTGGGCCAAAGGGCCTGTTTCCATGCTGTGAACATCTATGACTCTATGACCTGGGGTGTGGGATGAGCTGGTTGGGAACCATCCTGAGTGGGCAAGTCAACATTTGGAGTGTGGCACAAGTAAACTGAATAAAGATCTGCGTTCCCTGGTTGTGAAGTAGTTCCTGAGGAGGTACCTCAGTACTCAGCAATTTAACAGGAAATGAAACAAAGGATCAAGAATCTATTCTTAATGCAATGCATTAGAAAGTTAAACACACAAACATAATCATGGGAATCACTTTTGACCATAGTACTCCCAGATGCCATTGACTATACAAAAGTTATGCAAAGTATACGTTGGGTGGCCAACTTGTTGCCACCAGCTTTCTGACAGTGCCAAATGGGAATTTGACTCCCTAAATATGAGAGCACCTTGTCATAAGGCTGCCCAGATGCTTCAGCTGTTGGGGAGGGGGCGCTTTGCAATACAATGAGGTCAGTTTCCTAAATGCCCCACCTACGTACTGCGTGATATCGAAAATGACCTGAGTTCTAGCTCAGGTTTTGCCTGAGGGGCAGCAAAAGTAATGGAAGAAAAGTGGAAGAAGGGTAAATGCCAGGGAACGGGAGGTGGAATGAGAATGGGAGACTGATGCTTCAACTGCAGCTGAACCATCTTCTTTAGAGCAGCGAGTTCTTAAAATGGTCATTGAGATATTCACCAAATAGATTCCTATCTTGCACTTTAGATTTTCTTTGACTAGATAGCTTAGTTTGTCATTCTGATTTACTTTGATTCCTTTCATACCGCTGCTGTACGTCTTGATAATAACTCCATTCAGAGACATGCTGAATACAATGTTGAATAGAATTGTTCAGGTTTTATTACTTTCACAATACTTGCAATGAATCTGGTCAATGTGAAGGTCCAAGATGCTGTCCCTTTATGCTACATGTCCTATCTCATCATTCTCTGTCTCATTTTCTAAAGGTAAGGCAAAGAAAAGAAACAGTATCCAGAGTCAGCTTACTACTCGACCACTGAAGTGTTTCGCTGTGAATACAAGAAGTCTTAGAAATATATCAACTGGAATTATAATCTTATATACAGTATTAGGAGACCTAAATGTTGTAGTTGTAACTGAGACATGGCTAGACTTAAATAATGATTCCCAATGCCACTTTGTAGTGTATGGTTTAAGTATTAGTGTCATAAGTACACTTACATTAACACCGCAATGAAGTTACTGTGAAAATTTCCTAGCCGCCACACTCTGGTGCCTGTTCGGGTGCACTGAGGGAGAATTTAGCACCTAACCAGCATGTCTTTCGGACTGTGAGAGGAAACCGGTGCACCCGGAGGAAACCTGCGTGAACACCGGGAGAACGTGCAGACTCCGCACTGGGCAGTGATCCAAGCCGGGAATCGAACCCAGGTCCCTGGAGCTGTGAGACAGCAGTGCGAACCACTGTGCCACCAGTAAAACTGGTTCTGGAAAAATAGGACTGGTCATAAGGAAGCAGGTGTCGCCTTATTTGTCAGAGACAAGATTCTTGATGTGAGATTTTGGCAGATCAGCAAGAACGGAAGCCGTTTAGATTCAATTAATCCAAGCCAATTGCCCTAAAATGGTGACTGACACCTGTTTCACAGCAGTCATCCCGAACTAATGAAGAACTCTTCTTCTGCAATTGCTCAGGCTTTTAGCCTGGACCAGCTCCAAGGGTTGCTCCAAGGTCACCTGACAAGAATCAGCACATGTAACCTTTGAAAATATAGGATAGTAACTATTGGTTCCAGTCAAGTTTAAAGAAGATAAAATAAACAACAAAAGCAAAAGGAAACCTTCCCAAATAAATCACAATGTTGTTATCAGTGTCTATAAGATACAATATAACCTGTGGTGGCCATCGATCGCAGATTAGATGCATAAAAACATAGAAAATAGGAGCCAGAATAGGCCATTCAGCCCTCCGAGCCTGCTCTCCCATCTATTATGATCATGGCCGGTTATCCAACTCAGTAACCTGTTCCTGCTTTTCCCTCATATTCTATGATCCCTTTAGCCCCCAAGGTCTAATTCCTCCTTGAAAACATATAGTGTTTTGGACTCAACTGCTTTCTGGGGTAGAGAATTTCATAGGCTCACCACTCTCCTCATGAAGTATTTTCTCCTCATTGTAATCCTAAACCGTTTACCCTGTATACTTAGACTCTGACTCCTGGTTCTGGACTTCACCACCATCAGGAACATCCTTTCTGCATCTCCCAGTCTAATCCTGTTAGAATTTTATAGGTTTCTATGAGATTCCCCCTAATTCTTCCTGTTTTTGCTACCAAAGTGGATAATTTCACATTTATCCACATTATACTGCATCATGCATTTGCCCACTCATTCAGCTTGTCCAAACAACACTGAAGAATCTGCAAATTTGCAGTTATTACAATTAGTTTCCTCGTCTAAATCATTTATAGATATTGTGAATAGTTGTGGTCCTGTCACTGATCCCTGGGGTACCCCACTAACTTCTCATTTGGAAAAAGACCCATTTATTTTTACACTTTGTTTCCTGTCTGCCAACAGTTTTCTATCCCTCGCAATACATTACCCCCTATCCCATACACTTCAATTTTGCACACTAATCTAATATAGGTCCCCATCCAAAGCGTTCTAAAAGTCCAAGTAAACCAGATCGACTGCCTCCGTCTCAGCAACTCCATCAGTTACATCCTCAAAGAATTCCAGTCGATTTGTTAAACACGATTTCCCTTTTGTAAATTCATGTTGATTCTGACTGATCCTACCACTGTTTACAAGTGATCTGCTGTTAAATCTTTTATAATGTACTCTAGCACTTTCCCTACTATACTGATGTCGGTCTAACTGGTCTATAGTTCCCAGTTTTCTCTCTACCTCCATTTTTAAATAGTGTGATACATTAACTACCCTCCAACTTGTAGGGACTGTTCCAGACTCTACAGAATCTTGGAAGATGACCACCAATGCATCCATTATTTCTTGGATTACTCCCTTAAGTACTCTGGGATGTAGATTTGTGAAGACAGAACGAAAGTATTATTTAGTTAGTCAGCCATTTTTTTGTTTTCCACTATAAATTCCCCTATTTCTGACCTACATTTGCCTTCACCAATCTTCTTATCTTCCCATATTTGTAGAAACTTTTACAGTCAGTTTTTTATGTTCTCTGCAAACTTACTCTTGTACTTCATTTCCCCTTCTTACTCAATCCCTTTGTCCTCTTGCGCTGAATTCTATACTGCTTCCTCTTCCTCAGGTCTGCTGATTTTTATTGCCAATTTGTTTGTCTCTTTTTTAGAGCTAATATTATCTCTTGTAAGCCATGATTTGGCCACCTTTCCCATTTTATTTTTATGCCAGACAGAGATGAGCAATTGTTGCTGTTCACCCACACATCCTTTGAATATTTGCCATTGCCAATCCAGTCCTCCCTTTAAGTAACATTTCCCTATCCACCATAGCCAACTCGCACCTTGTACCATTGTCGTCTCCTTTATTAAGATTCAGTGCCCCAGTCTCAGAATCAACTCCATCACTCTCCACCTTTATGAAAAACTCTATCATATTATGGCCTCATACAACTATTCCTTTCTCATTACACAATACCCAGTCTTTAATTGGTTCCCTAACGTATTGATCTAGAAAACTATCTCGTAACCATTCCATGTTTTTTGACTAATTTGATTTGTCTAATCAAATGCCAATTATAGTAACCCATAATCACAAATATTCCTTTATTGTATATGTCTCTAATTTCCTGTTTAATACCATTCCCAACATCACCACTACAATTTGGGGGTCTATATACAAAACCCACTGATGTCTTTTGCCCCTTGGTGTTTCCTAGCTCTACCCATAAAGATTCCATATCGTCAGAGTAGTATCATTCCTCAATATTGTGTAAATTTCATCTTTAACCAGAAACACAGTCCCACTGCCTTTTCCTTTTTGTCTGCCCTTCAAAAATACAGACTACCCCTGGATCCTGGTTACCCTGCAGCCATGCTTCCATAATCCCGACTATATCATACCTGTTTACATCTTAAAGCGTGATTAAATCATCCACTTTACTTCAAATGCTCTGTGCATTAAGGTGTAAAGCCTACAGGCCTGTCTTTTTAACATTCATTGTCCTGTTCCCATTGGAATACCCTGGAATACTGTGAACAGCTTTGGCTTCTTATCTAAGAAATGATGTACTGGCACTGTAGGCAGTCCAGAGGAGATTCACTAAGTTGACCCCAGGTATGGAAGGATTTTCTTTTGGGGAGAGGTTGAGTCAGTTGGATTTGTACTCACTGCACTTTAGCAGAATCAGAGGTGACCTCATTGAGACACATAGAATTTCCAGGGGGCTTAACAGAGTAGATTCTGAGAGGTTCTTTTTTCCCCTTGTTGGAGAATCTAGAACCAGAGTAAGGGGTCACCCATTTAAAACTGAGATTAGGAGGAATTTCTTCACTCAGAGGGTAGTGAATCTGTGGAACTCTTTACTGTAGAAGTCTGTGGAGGCTGGGTCTTTAAGTATGCTCAAGTCCTGAGATAGACAAATATTTTACCAGTAAGGGAATTGAAATGTTGGTCCTCAAAATGGGGCATCAACTAATGTGGTAGACAAACAGACACTTATAAAAGATACTTCATACAAAACACTCTTTACTGATTCTGAACTGATTCGACAAACTACTTGCTACCTGTTTAAACTCCTTGATATTTAAAACTTTTACCGAACATTGAACTGCTCCTTATTCTACTCGTTAGAATCTTGATTATTTGTTACACTAAATCACAAGGCTCTCAGCTTGGATTTAACATTACATTTTGCAAAGTGAATTGGTCAGTCTCACTTCTGAGTCATGCAATGTTAGTTCCTGTAGGTCATCGCTGCTGAGCTTGCTAACTTCTCCCTTTTATCCAGTTTCTTCTAGCATCAAGAAGGTTCTTTTGCCATGTATACTGATGTATTCTGTTTCCCTCAATGCTAGGTTACAAAACCAGCCCACATCTTTAGGCTTGGTTTTCTTTGTTGAATACGTCTTATCACTTTTGCTTGCAAAAACAAACTGTTTCACAGACCTTGTGTTGTGTAACATTGGCTACCTTTCCCATAATGCTTTGCTGTTAGCCATCTGGCTATAGTGGGTTAAGGCAATAAAGCCAAAAAGTGAAGCTGAGGATTATCATTTCAGATCAGTCGTGATCTCATTGAATGGTGGAGTGGAATTGATGGGCTGAATGGCCTACTTCTGCTCCTACATCTTACGGCCTTATTGTCTGTGGGGTCCAAAGGTGGGAATTCACAACTCAGATGTGGAAATTCACTGGAAGTTTGAGAACTGCAGCACAATTCTATTTCTTCCATTTGTCCCAGAAGTTGATAGGTTTCCTCTGACTCTTGGTGACAAACTCAGGGGGAGGGACTATAGCATCGCAACCACAAGCCGGTTTACGGTCTGTTCAGTGCCCTTGGGAAGCTATGATTTTGGTGTTGAATTCTTGTCCATTTGCTGGTTAGGTTTCTGAGTAGATCCTGTAGACTCCCAGGTAACAGAGGTGGTGATGCTCCAGGCAAAAGGCAAAGTCCAATGATCACTGACCTAACTTGTTCTTTGACTCAGAGTTACCAACTGAGCCACAGATAACACTGCATACACTGCACAACCTAACACTATTTCCAGAACCAAAATTTGTCTTAATTGATCCTGATGGAGGACTGATACTTTCTGGCACTCAAGCATCTTCCACAAATCGTTTAGGTCCATGGCTACGAGGAGCACATTACTGTTGTTATCTGAGAGGGCACCCTCCACATGTGACTTGTACAGAGCCAACCCTAACATCTACTCTGCCATGGAGGCAGAGACTCCATGTAAATGGTGCAAAATTGACCAAGTATAGAGCAGAGATGATGCACTGCATTCCCATAGGGAAGTTGGGAGATGTGTGTAGTGGTCAAAGATCCATTAAACTTGATTGAGATTTCATCAACAGCCCCCTTATACAGCAAAGTGATATGGGGGGAGTTTTAGCATTCCCTGAAGCATCTGGCAGAGTGAAATGGATTGACACCTGAGGTATGGCTGGAGATGTATGAATGCCCACTGATCCCAAGCTAATTAGGGAACATTATGCTGAAAACTCTGACTGGTTCAGAACTGGAGGTATAGACAGATGACATTGTTATAATACTCTATCCAGTGAAATTTTGGCCCCAATATAATTATGAGGATCAGCCCCAAAATGGCAACAAAAGCTTTGTAGTCAGGAGTGGGGGGACATTTTTTGCACACAGATTTTGATTTGCTCAATCACGTACTGGAATAGACTCAACCTCCCAAACTTTCACGCTACTAAAAATCACATTTTTCTGAAATGTTACATAAATTCCACACAAAACAATTTGCACTCAATGCTTGAATCTCTTATCAATGCGGCTCGACTACTCAAAGACTGTTTTCTGGGACTGCTCCTTAATTACAGAAGTATAGAATGATGCAACAAAATGAAGGCCATTTCTCTCATCATGAAACTTTGACAGAGATATCCAATTAATTTCATTCCCCAGCTCTTCCCCCATAAACCTGTAGTTTTTTGTCTCTTCAAGTATTTATTCAATTCTCTTAGGAATGTTACGATTGAATGTGCTTCTACTTCACTTTCAGGCATCACATTTCGGAACACAACATCTGACTGCACTAATGAAACTGTTCTTTGTTGCTGCGGGTTCTTTCACCATTCACTTTAAATCTGTGTCCTTTGGTTACCAATCCCTCTGCCACTGGAAACAGTTTCTCTTTATTTTCTCCATCAAATCTATTCTTGACTTCAAACACCTCTACCACAGTGCAGCACGGTGGCACAGTGGTTAGCACTGCTGTCTCAGAGTGCCAAGGACCTGGGTTCAATTCCTGGTTTGGGTCACTGCCTGCATGGAGTCTGCACGTTCTCCCTGACCTTCTGGTTGCTTGCAATTTTAATACACAATCCTGCCCACGTGCCTCTCCATAGTCTGCTGCAATGTTCTAGTGAAGCTCAACGTAAACTGGAGGAAACGGCATCTCATCTTCCAGCTAGGCACTTTACATCGAATTCAACAACTTCAGATGATTAGCTCTATCCCACCTTGACCCCGTTGTTTTCATTTTATTTAATTTTCAACTATTCTCTATCTTTTATTTCTTTATTGTCTTTCTTTATTTTTCTTCCCCTCCCACTCTTACTCCTATTTTATTCTATCTTTCCTTGTTTTTTCTCCTCTTTTGCTTCCTCTTTCCCCCATTTTCTCAATTTTATCTCTCTCCCACCCACCTGCCTCCTCCTCCCACATCTTCATCTGTCACAACTTACCCTCTGATTTCAGCATCTCTGCCATTCAGCCATTCACGTCTTCTATTCCCTCTATGGGCTGCCATTAGCAGACTTTCTCCTTGTGTTTGTGGCTATAACTCATCTTTCGTTCCCTCACTTTAAAATGGAACACCAGTAAAACAGGGAAATAAGAATGCTCATCTGAACTGATTTTCCTTCAGACAGGCAAAGAATAAGTGTGGGAAAAGGTTAGCAGTTAATGGAAAAGGGAACACAAAAGTTTTTTAGAAACATATTAAAAACAGTGAAAAGGATGTGAGGCAGGTTAAGAACTGAAAATAAGATCCTCTTTGTGAATACCTTCCCAAAACTTCACAAAGAGGATCTTCTTAATCTGTCCCACTGTATAACATCTCCCACTTGTTATGCTTTTAGCTTTGACAAAGGATCATCTGGACTCGAAACGTTAACTCTTTCCTCTCCCTACAGATGCTGCCAGGCCAGCTGAGATTTTCCAGCATTTTCTCTTTTGGTTTTGTTCTCCCTATGTTTGCATGGGTTTCCTCCAGGTGCTCTGGTTTCCCCCAACAGTCTGAAAGATGTGCTGATTAGGTGTATTGGCCATGCTAAATTCTGCCTCAGTGTACCCGAACAGGCTCTGAAGTATGGCAACTAGGGGATTTCACAGTGATTCTGTTGCAGTGTGAATGTAAGTCTACTTGTGATACTAATAGATAAACTTAATGTTAAACACTTAACTTGTTCTGTTTTAAGAGGAACACTCCTATTCTCTCCACTTTGCCACATTAATGAAATCTCTCAGCACCGTATATTCCTGTAATTCTCTTGTGCACCTTTTTAGAAACATAGAATCCCACAGTACAGAAAGAGGCCCTTCGGCCCATCGAGTCTGCACCGACCACAATCCCACCCAGGCCGTACCCCCAAACTGTACATATTTTACCCAATGATTCTTTCTAACCTATGCATCTACGGTCAATTTAGCATGGCCAATCAACCTAACCCGCACATCTTTGGACTGTGGGAGGAAACCAGAGCACCCGGAGGAAACCCGTGCGGACACGAGGAGAATGTGCAAACTCCACACAGACAGCGACCCAAGCCGGGAATCGAATCCAGGTCCCTGGAGCTGTGAAGCAGCAGTGCTAACCACTGTGCTACTGTGTTGCCCATTTTCGTGCCCTGAGATCTTTCTGAAAGGGTGGTGCCCAGAATACTCCAAGTGAGGCCTAACCAGTGTTCTGCAATGATGGAGCATAACTTTTTGCTTCAATTATATATCTATTTATAAAAGAATGTGGGGAGATTAAGAAGATCCTCTTTGTGAAGTTTTGGGAAGATATTCACAAAGAGGATCTTCTTTTCAGTTCTTAACCTGCTTCGCATCCTTTTCACTGTTTTTAATGTGTTTCTAAAAAACTTTTGTGTTCCCTTTTCCATTAACTGCTAATCTATTCCCATACTCATTCTTTGCCTGTCTGAAGGAAAATCAGTTTGGATGAGCATTCTTATTTCCCTGTTTTACTGGTGTTCCATTTTAAAGTAAGCAAGACCAGTTCAGGCCAGTATTCTTATTTGCCCGATTTCATAGTCATTGTTACTCTGAAAGAATTAGAAGGAAAAAAAGCCCCAGCCCAAACTCCTCACACATCCGACATCCTAAGGGACCCCCCCGCATCCCTTCCCCCAGCCAAACGCCCCATCACCCAGTATTCCTCAGCCGCCTGAGATTCTCCCCATCCCCTCTCACCTGACCTGACCAGGCTCGACCCCACACCAAACTCCCCCCCACCGATTCCGCCCCCACATGGCTGGACCCAATCTGACACTCTGATCCAACATAGAAGATAGAAGCAGGAAGAGGCCATTTGGCCCTTCGGGCCTGGTCCACCATTCATCATGATCATGGCTGATTGTCTAACTCAGTCGCCTAATCCTATTTTCTCCCCATAACCCTTGCTCCAATTTGCCCTCATGCTATATCTGGCCACCTCTTGAATACATTCAATGTTTCGGCATCAACTGCTCCTATGGTAATGAATTCCATAAGATCACCACTCTTTGGGTGAAAAAATATTTCCTCATGACTGTCCTAAATAGCCTACACTGAATCCTCAGATTGTGACCCCTGGTTCTGGACTCCCCCGCCATCGGGAACATCCTCCGTGCATGTACCCTATCTAGTTCTGTTAGAATTTTATAAATCTTATGAGATCCTCCATCATTTGTCTGAACTCCAGTGAAAACAATCCTAACTTTGTCAATCTCTCCTCCTGCCATCCCTGGAATCAGCCTGATAAACCTTTGCTGGACTCCCTCCAGAGCAAGAACATCCTTCCTTAGAAAAGGAGACCAAAACTGCACACAACACCCCACCAATGTCCGGATCCCACCCCTACCCTTGCTAATGTCTGGATCCCACCCCCATCACATCCCATTCACCTTAGAAACTTACTGTCTTCCTTTCAATGGTTCCGTTTAAACTCATTGGCTATATGGCAGCCATTGGTGGACATGTCCTCCTACTCTCCGCTCCTTTTACACTCTACTGCTGGAGCCAATGAACTACCTCGCTTTTTCAGTCTGACTCAGCCTGAGTCAGGGAAGTCGGGCGAGACAGGCGCTTTGGGATTTAAGCTCAACTAAGTCACTACGGAGAGACAACTCACCTCTGATTGTCACTCCGAGGGAGTCATGGGCTTTTATCTCTGCAGGAGCAGCAGGAGTGAGAGGAGGGGCACCTATTATTGAAGGAGTTGGAACAGTGAGCAGAGGAGAGTTGTTTGGAGGAGCAACTATTCATAGATTCTGCCTCTCCCCTGCTCACTGCTCCTTCAATCAAACTCTGCATTATTTCCCTGCTCTCAACGAGATGGCTGCACCTAGAATTGCTTCGATTATGGAGGAGGCACAATGTAAGGTAATGCTGCATCAGGGTGGCCTTTCTTGAATGTTTTGCTTTTGCTTTTTCATGGGTCACTTGTGATGTTTTGAGGGCAGATTCGCCTGCTTCCCCCCCCCCCCCCCCCACTTCCACCTCTGATTTTGAACTCTGATTCACCCTCCCTTCAAGAGCCTGACAGAGAAGGGGAGCTTGTCATGCAGAGATTCGTGGGTGCATACGTACAGCCTATCACTGAGTGACGCTGAGCATTGGAGCGTGCCAAGCTGTTTTGCCATTAGGCTCAAACAGTTCAAAAGGCAATTATATGCATAACACTGAAGGAAAACTGAAAATTAAAAACAGAATATGAAGATTTTTTTTCACGCTCTCTCAGATTGATGGCAATAATGGTGATATTAAAATCATTTTGTTTGGGCATTATGACCATTACTGGCCCTGAGGCACTTGTTAAGTCTGATAATGATCATTATGTCCTTCAGAATAATATTGTTATATTAGCAGTTGACTGTTGAACCATTTCTTCTGCCCCTTCAGCTTCACGGAGCTATGGACTCTCAATCTGCACGCTCCATAGAATTACAACATTCATGCAGCATCCTCTGGAGAGCACTTTCCAGTGTGAAAGTTTACGATCGCCTCGTACTGCTCTCATTTCGGTGCTGAGATCTCCGCACCCATTACATTGCTGGCAGTCCCCTGGTTCTGCAAAGTGATGTGTCATTTCTTTCCTTCTGTCGGCAGAATTTCCCAACTTGAGCTCTGAGATTGTAGTGTGTTTATTGTGAGAAATTGAGAATTAAAATAAAATCAGAGAGTCAAACCTGATTAAATAGCCCCTGCCTAATGTTAATCAACACATACAGAGTAGGCGGCTCACTTTAGCAGCTTATTTTCAGAGCACTGGCAAAGCTAACTGCAGCAAGAACATAACAAGATTTTATTCCACTTCATAATAAAACAAGTCAGGTTTCATGTTCCTATCTTCCTGTATATGATCTGTCATGGTGGCTTCTTGCATGTCCTTGAAATAACTACTTTTCCACCCTTGAGGCTGCTTGTGGCAAGCATAGACATGCATAACAGTGAAAAGTGCAGGCATGCACATTAGGGTGAGAGATGAGAGTCCAGGGCAATGGGACAGTTTCAATGATGGCATTTGTGCATTCCAAGACAAGGTTTGACAGGGATGTGAATTAAAGGCGTAGTTCCCCCTTACCTTGCCTGACAGCACCACCTCAACTCTAACCTCCGAATCTCATCCCCTGCGACTACGCCACACTGTGATATTTTGCTTTCCACTCTCTGTTCTTCTGGTTTTGCAGAGTAAGAACGCAGACGCTACAAGTTAGTACTGCATCAATGGCAATTTTGTACTCATGATAGCACAGTGGTTGTCCTCACAGCTCCTGGGGCGGGGATTCGATTCCTGGTCTGAGTCACTATCTGTGTGGAGTTTGCACATTCTCCCCACGTCTGCATGGGTTTCCCACATTCTGAAAGACGTGATGGTTAGGTGCATTGACCTGAACAGCACCGGACTGTAGCAACTAGGGGATTTTCACAGTAACTTCATTGCAGTGTGAATGCAAGCGTTACTTGTGATTAATAAATAAACTTTACTTTTACTCCAAACACAATGGTCCAGAACTTTTGGGGTTTTGGCTGCAAATGGTCAGAGTCTGGCCTCATTTCCCCTCTCAAACTAATGGGGGTAACTTGCATTTACATAAGTGCAGATTAACACTGCATTCCGAATGTCAACCTCTGTCATTCACTGCTACACCACAAACTGCACTCTGTACTTTCCCTCCCAAACCCCCAAGGTGGCAATCAGTGAAATCAATTGATTTGGCATGAACATCTTACAGGAGGCTGCTAAATAAGCTAAGAGCTGATATTGTTTGAGGAAAGGTATTGGCACGAATGGAAGATTGGCTGGCAGACAGAAGGCAGAGAGTGGGGATAAAGGCATTCTTTTCAGAATGGCAACTGATGACTTGTGAAGTTCCACAGGGGTCAGCGTTAGGAACACAATTTTTCACCAGATACATTAATGATCTGGAAGGTGGAACTAAGGGCATGGTTACTAAATTTGCGGATGATACAAAGATAAGTAGAGGGACAGGTAGCGTTGAGGAAATGAGGAGGCTGCAGGATGACTTGGACAGGCTAGGAGAATTGTCAAAGAAGTGGCAGATGAAATACAATGTGAGATAGTGTGAGGTTATGCACGTTGGTAGGAAGAAGAGAGGCATAGACTATTTTCTAAATGGGGAAAGGATTTGGAAATCTGAAGGGACTTGGGAGTCCTGGATCAGGGCTCTCTGAAGGTTAGCGTGCAGGTTCAGTTGGCAATTAGGAAGGCAAATTCAATGTTAGCATTCATTTCTAGAGGACTAGAATACAAGAGCAGTAATGTACTGCTGAGGCTGTATAAGGTTCTGGTCAGATTCCATTTGGAATATTGTGAGCAGTTTTGGGCCTTATACCAAAGGAAAGATGTGCAGGCCATGGAGAGGGTCCAGAGGAGGTTCACAAGAATGATCCCAGGAATGAAGGATTTGTGCCCGGAAGAAACCCATGCAGACATGAGGAAAATGTGCAATCTCCATAGGCAATCACCTGAAGCCGGAATTGAAACCAGGTATCTGATGCTGTGAGGCAACAGTACTAACACTGTGCCATCATGCTAACCTTAGTGCAGAAGGAGGCCATTTGGCCCATCAAGCCTGCGCCAACAACACTTGTACACAAGCCCTATCCCTGTAACCCCATGTATTTACCCTGCTAATCCCCCTGTCACTAAGGGTCAATTTAGCATGGCCAATCAACATAACCCACACATCTTGGGATTGTGGGACAAAACTGGAGCACCCGGAGGAAACCCATGCAGACAGCGGAAGCACGTGCAAACTCCATGCAGATAGTGACCTAAGGCCAGATTCGAACCCAGGTCCCCGATGTTGTGAGGCAGCATTGCTAACCACTGTGCCACTGTGTCACCCAGTTACACTTAAATAAGGTGATAATGGCGTGTCAAAAGACACTTCAACTTCCAGACAGTTTCTTAATAAACCCTTAGGTACAATGAAATCTGCCATTTTCTTTAAGGGTCATCCAGTTCTGCAGAATCGTTTGAAAACATTTCTGCATGTTCCCCATGGTAATTGATAGTACTGGAAGGATTGTTGGCATTGCTGTGAGTTGCTCAGACTCACCTGGGCTGAGTAAACAAGATAAAAGATTGTATGTCTTCAATGGGACCTGCCCACTTCTCCTTCCATTTAAAGTGATGAGCTAACACGTGACTCAAACAGCACATCTCATTTGCCCATTCCCAACAGTATATAGTACCGATGCACTAACATTGAAAGAGGTCAGTTATATTGAATTCTTTGCAGTATTCAAACATAATAGGGATGCTGAAAGATTTTCATGTCAAAGTTCATGTTGGTCTGTTATCTTTCCTAGAAGAAATTTGAGGCAAAGCAAAAGATTCATAGAATTGTGATATAATTAAAGACAGAGACGATGGTAGATACTAATAAATCACCCCTGAGTTTCACCTCCAGTAATCACCCCCTAGGCTCAAGATTCCAAGCAGTATACTCCTTTGTATCAATGTGTGAACAACAAAGAAGGAATTAAATCTGAATGATTGACACACTGCAACCCTGGATGAGATTATCACACAATTTAATTGGTCGTATGTTTTTCTCGATGCAAAACCTGAAATCTGAGCAATCACCAGCTAGATCACAGCAAGGAGACGGCTTTAATATTATAATGTTTGCATTGTTTTGGTTGGAAGTGACACAAAAGATTAACTTTTGACGTATTTCCAGCAGCTTCAACATTGCATCCCAACCAGTCACTGAGAGATAAAATCCCTACAATACAGAAGGAGGCCATTCGGCCTATCGAGCCTGCACCAAGAACCATCCCACACAGGCCCTATCCAATAACCCTATACATTTACCCAACTCATCCCCCTGACACCAAGTGGCAATTTAGCATTGCCATATCAACTAACTCACAGATCTTGGAATTGTGGGAGGAAACCAGAGCACCCAGAGGAAACACACATAGGCACAGTGGGGAACGTGCAAACTCCACACAAGTGACCAAGGCTAGAATTGAACCTGGGTCCCTGGCGCTGTGAGACAACAGTGCTCACCATTATGCCACCGTACCACTAATGATGGTGTCCCAAATATAAGCAATTATATTCAAATCTACACACCAAATAAAACAAGGCGCCCATCCGAAGATGTGCAAGTTACGTTGATTGGCCATATTAAATTGCCCCTTAGTGTCAGGGGATTAGTAGGGCAAATAAAGTTTATTTATCAGTGTCACAAATAAGGCTTACATTAACACTACAATGAAGTTACTGTGAAATTCCCCCAGTTGCCATAATTGAGCGCCTGTCCGGGTCAATGCATCTAACCAGCACGTCTTTCAGACTGTGAGAGGAAACTGGAGCACTGGAGAAAACCCACGCAGACACGGGGAGAACGTGCAAACTCCACACAGACAGAGACCCAAGCTGGGAATCGAACCAGGTTCCTGGTACTGTAAGGCAGCAGTGCTGACCACTGTGCCACCATGCTACCTCTTGGGGGTATGGAGATAAAGCCTGTGTGGCATTGTTGTTGGTGCAGGCTCGATGGACCAAATGACTTTCTTCTGCACTTTAGGGATTTTATGATTCTATGATTTCATTGTCTTAGTCAAATAGCAGAAAGAAATAGATTTAAGCTTACACACATGAAAATTTAAGAAATTTAAAATTAAAATTTAAGTCATAATTTGGCCAATTGTTTATGAAGCATGGACTGTTATCAGGCTGCAAGATGGTTGCTATTGATCCAACTAATGCCTCAGAAGTTTTGCAGTCACCTCAGCAAGATTACTTACTGTTCCAATTTTATTCTTAGTTTGGCTACAACAATACAGATAACTTGTGAGAAGAAACAACTTGGGATAACAGATCTGAAAACCTATAGGCCAGACATCACGATTCAAGTATTTCAGCGCACTGACCTGTTACCTCAGACACAAGGGCTACCCGGTCTGGTTGGAAGTAATCCTGAAGAGTTGATCATGTGACATCAGATCACATGCCACTGGACCACATGACACCTGATCATGACTTCCAATATTATTTAACTGATGCTGGGCTCTTGGTAGTTGAATACCCTTGGTGATGGTTTTGTGTCAGCTGCTGTTGTGTGAGGAGTTTTGAAAGCCTGGAGGCCACCCATGCACAAACTAAAAAAGAAAATTGAGGATGGGCAAGAGGAGACACTTCGGAGTGATTCCAATTCTCTTCCCACACATTTCCCTCTCCCTGTTTCCCACTCCCCCTCTCCCTCCTTCTCCCATTCTTTCCCTCTCCCTACCTCCCCCCTCCTCTTCTTCCCTTCCCCTCATTCCCCTTCCCCCTCTTTCACACCATCCACTCCTTAGTAATTCCCAGAACAACTCACAAGTCTGTCGCCAGAAGCTTTTGTTTGAGGGACTCCACTCTGCATCAAGCATGCTGACCAGGAGTCTCTCCCGCTCTTCTCACCAACCATTGGCATGTTTGGAAGGACTTACAGGTTGACACTCATTATGAATGCACCTTCCTTGGTTATCAAGTCCTGGGGTGGGGTTTGAACCTGGAACTTCTGGATGCTACCCACTGCTCACAAGTGGGAGAGATACACAAGAGACAAACCAGAGATGGAAGAACTTTAACTCCATTAGTAACTAATATCAACTTACTTAGGTCATTGAGTAACCCTTGCCAAGTATGAATTAAGACCCTTGATAATCAATTAATTGAGTTGTTAATGGCTTCAAAAAGCCTAGGGATGGGGGAACTAGTGGGCTATTTACCCACACCCCTATATTATCAGAACAGATTAGGTGGGTAGGCATAAAGGACATGGGTTGCAGTGGAGGGTAGGGGGGTTTGCCACCTGACACGACCTGCCACCCTCTGCTGAAAACACAATCAGTGGGTGGGAGAGGGGGCAAAAATAATCTAGCCCCTGTACTCTGGTTTTGTGCAAATGTGGCAATTCTGAACTGTGAGCATTCAGTAAGAGCCAATCTGGACTTCACACAACAAAACCAGCTGGCATGGAACCAACCTGACAGATCATAGGTTTTGGGGCTCCATTTCTAACAGAGCACCGCAGAGTTGAGGGTGAAGCTTTGGCAAATAAGAGAACGGCACAGCAAATTCCACCCATACATCTGCTGTCAATGGTGTTTATGGATCAAAGCCATGAATTTTCTTGGGATTAGAGGTGCTTTTGCAACGCATGTACTCCAGAGACAAGACAGGGCTTGGGGGAATTGGTTCAACTCTCTCTGGTGGGCCTCAATATGGTGGGACTTTCATCCAACACAAATCTGGCTTGTGAGTTGGGAAGGGGCAGAAGTCAGCAAAGAGGATTCCCAAACCAGGAATTTCCTCAGTCACAGCCCTTCTGATGTCCAGTGAGCTGGACACCGGGATGAATCCAGTACACGGGCCGTTTGATCAGTGAACGGGGCCTAGGTAAATGATCTGGACCTGGATCCCGGCCTTTACCCAAAAGTAAAAATCACAACAGCTTGGGAGTTATCTTAAGAATGGTCATGGGAGGTGGCACTGGCAGCACCACCAGGGGTCTGTCACGCTTACTTTCTCCAACCCATTCAGGTGGCTAGCCAAGACATGTCCACGTTTATGCACATGCTTGCTGCCACTTAAATCAAGTGCCCCCCCCCCCCCCCGCCACCCCTCCCCCAGCCCCAAGTGCTCTGACAGGGTTAGAAATGGAGATCACCAGTGCAATTGCATCACATCTCAGCTAGACAGGTAGGGTCAGTAAATTTTGGCCTCCAGAAGTGCTTCAACCCATTTTCCTCTTCTAGAATCAGCTCATTCTTATGAAAATTGTTATGAACCTGATCCCCTTGCAGATAACTAGTGCCTGTCACCCAGATTCAGATGCTGCCACAAGTCATTATGTGTAGAGTGCTGAAGCATCATTCATTTTGGAGCTTAACCTTCTCTAACCCAGCCAGTCACTCAAGCTGATAGACAACAAGCTGCACTGAAGAATCAAATGCTGCCTACTCACATTTTCTCTGCTAAGAACAGGCTAACCCCCACCATAATTGAGGTACCACGCTGTTGTAACATATTCATGTTATGTCTTAAAAACTTCTGTTTACCGTTAAAAAAAATCCTGAATTTCCACTGGGGGCTGTCTTGTTCTTCTGCTGTAAGATCAACCACGGCGAAATGGTATTAGCAGCTGTTTTCAACTGTTGTTTCTTTAGGGAATATTCGACAACTCAGTGGCTGAAGCTACGGCTAGTGTTCAGGAAAACGTCTGCAGAGATTTAGTGCGTTGCTGTCACTGTATCCTGAAGTGGGAAGCAACTGAATAATATTCCACAAACATAGACCACGCTAGATTGAAGAGTTTAAAACATCTAAAAACTCTGCCCATCAGTGAATAATGCCGGGAGGTGATGGCACAGTGATATTGTCACTGGACTAGTGCGCAAAGAGCCAGAGTAATGCTCTGGGGACTTAGGTTTGAATCCCGCCAGGGCGGAAGGTGGAACTTGAATTCAATAAGAAGAGAAATCTGGAATTAAAAATCAAATGATGATCATGAAATTATCGTTGATTGTCGCAAAGATGGCCAGTGAGCCAAGAGAGTCTATCAGTTTGAGTGACTGGCTGGGTTAGAGAAGGTTAAGCTCCAAAATGAATGATGCTTCAGCTCTCTGCACATAATGACTTGTGGCAGCATCTGAATCTGGGGGATGGAAAGATTGGAGGGGTGGTGTCAGCCAATTAGTGACAGACCAGGTAGAGTCACGCCTGGAGAGGGGGACAGTGTAGTTGGGGTATGGAGATCAGAGGCGAGGATGGAATCCCACGGGATAGAGTTTTGTGAGGTGTAGGCTGTCAGAGGGTCCCGTTAGAGGGTGGGTAGTGGGGGGTCTCCTGGGAGTATGAGGCTGTGGTGGTTGTTATTACAATAGTTATCCAGAAGCTAGAAATGGTTTCAATTCTTCTAACTTTTTTTGGGTAATCGTTAATATAAGAGAGAGAATTTCCAGGCTATATTTGGGGTACTCCCCAGCTACTTTGTCCTGAAGTTCAGAGGTTACAACCCAAAATATCCATATAGAATGTGGATAGTGAACTCTCAGTGGCAACTTCTCATGCCTATCAAATTTTCTCTCAGACATCCAAAGTTCTGTCGCAAAAGATATTCCGTCTAGTTTAAGCTGGGCTTTCGGGAAAAAACATTGATCTTTCATGACGCCGTTGTGCATTTTGGTTTACAGCCATACCTTGTACTTAGTGTTATGTATTTCATGATGGGAAATCTATGACTAGCCCATTGTTCTCAGTGGTATGCTGGCCAATATCTATCACTCAACAACAGTCACTGAAATAAATTATCTGCTCATTATCACATCACTATTTGTGGGACCCTGCTGTTTCTTAGATTGCAAAATTGACTTGCTTTCAAAAGTATCTCATTGGCTGCAAAGTGCAAAGTCCTGAGTCCTGGTGAAGGGTCATCCAGACTTGAAACATTGGCTCAATTCTCTCTCTACAGATGCTGTCAGACCTGCTGAGATTTTCCAGTCTTTTTCTGTTTTTGTTTCAGATTCCAGCATCCGCATTATTTTGTGTTTATCTTTGCAAAGTCCTGAGGTTGTGAAAGATCCTACATCAATGCAAGTCCTTTCTTTTTATCCCAGTCCAATCTCTCCATGCCTGCCTCTCTGATTTTGATTTTGTTTTATTATTGTCACATTTATTGGTATGCAGTGCGAAGTATTATTTCTTGCAGGCTATACAGATAAAGCATACCCTTCATAGAGTATATAGGGGTGAAGGAAAGGAGAGGGTTATAGTCATAGCTAGGGTGCAGATAAAGATCAGCTTAATATATGGTATGTCTATTCGATAGTCTGATGACAGGGAGGAAGCTGTTCTTGAATCAGTGGGCATGTGACCTCAGTCTTCTGTATCTTTTTTCCAATGGAAGAAGGTGGAAGAGAGAATGTCCGGGCTGCGAAGGGTTGTTGATTATCCTGGCTGCTTTTCTGAGACAGCGGGAAGTGTAGACAGAGTCAATAGACACAAGGCTGGTTTGCGTGATGGACTAGGCTACGTTCAAAGCCCTTTGTAGTTTCTTGCAGTCTTGTTCTTCTTCAAACAACCAGAATTAATTCTCAGCTGGCGCTTTGCCCTGTTACAATGATCTCCACCAATGTCTTGCCGTTACACAAACTAGTACAAAATCAAAAGATGAATCAATTGTGAATGTATGGGCTCTGCAATCACACATTGAGATACTAATGAACATTTCACAGCTCCTTTGGAAGTTTCATTCACAATTGTTGGAAGTGTTACTCTGTTCAAAATCAAGCTGTTAACATGGTGTCACTTCAGATTTACAGTGAAAATTATTTCCTAGAGAGCGCAAAGAATAAAAGTAGCAAAACTGAGCTCCGTTAATACAGAAGTCCCACAGGCCCACAATTGCCCAGACCGTGTTGTACATGCTGGGAAGCACATGAATGCCAGTGTGCTACACGTGGGCAGTGATGGGGAGGGACTAAGCAATGATGGGGAGGCGCTGAGCAGTGATGGGGGAGGGGGCTGAGTGGCGACGGGGGAGAGGGTTGAGCAGTGATGGGGGAGGGGGCTGGGCAGTGATGGAGGAGGGACTGAGCAATGATGGGGAGGGGCTGGGCAGTGATGGGGGAGGGACTGAGCAGTGATGGGGGAGGGGGCTGGGCAGTGATGGGGGAGGGACTGAGCAGTGATGGGGGAGGGACTGAGCAGTGATGGGGGAGGGGCTGAGCAGTGATGGGGGAGGGGGCTGAGCAGTGATGGGGGAGGGGGCTGAGCAGTGATGGGGGAGGGGGCTGAGCAGTGATGGGGGAGGGACTGAGCAGTGATGGGGGAGGGGGCTAAGCAGTGATGGGGGAGGGACTGAGCAGTGATGGGGGAGGGGCTGAGCAGTGATGGGGGAGGGGGCTGAGCAGTGATGGGGAAGGGGGCTGAGCAGTGATGGGGGAGGGGGCTGAGCAGTGATGGGGGAGGGACTGAGCAGTGATGGGGGAGGGGGCTGAGCAGTGATGGGGAAGAGCTGAGCAGTGATGGGGGAGGGGGCTGAGCAATGACGGGGAAGGGGGTTGAGCAGTGATGGGGGAGGGACTGAGCAGTGATAGGGGAGGGGCTCAGCAGTGATGGGGAGGGGCTGAGCAGTGATGGGGCAGGGCTGAGCAGTGATGGGGAGGGGCTGAGCAGTGATGGGGAGGGGCTGAGCAGTGGTGGGGAGGGGGCTGAGCTGTGATGGGGAGGGGCTGAGCTGTGATGGGGAGGGGCTGAGCAGTGATGGGGAGGGGCTCAGCAGTGATGGGGAGGGGCTGAGCAGTGATGGGGAGGGGCTAAGCAGTGATGGGGAGGGGCTGAGCAGTGATGAGGAGGGGCTGAGCAGTGATGGGGCAGGGCTGAGCAGTGATGGGGAGGGGCTAAGCAGTGATGGGGAGGGGCTGAGCTGTGATGAGGAGGGGCTGAGCAGTGATGGGGCAGGGCTGAGCAGTGATGGGGAGGGGCTAAGCAGTGATGGGGAGGGGCTGAGCAGTGATAAGGAGGGGCTAAGCAGTGATGGGGAGGGGGCTGAGCAGAGATGGTGGAGGGGCTCAGCAGTGATGGGGAGGGGGCTAAAGCAGTGTTGGCGGAAGGTTTAGAGCAATGTTAGGGTGACATTGCCTCTTTGCTCTACTAGATGCAGGGGGCCGAGTTTAACTCCCTATTTGATTGATGTGTCAATCACAGCTGGAAAGCTGGATATACAGGGAAGTAGCGAAGGCTAGGTCATCAATGGAAGATACATGAGAGTGAAGTGAAATGTTTGTATGTGAGGTGTGTGTTCTGAGTGCTAAAGTGTTCTGCTGGCTGAGCGATGGGTGTGTGGTGTAGTGAGCATCTTGAGATATGAAATGTCTTAGAATCCCTACTGCACAGAAGGGATTTGGCCCATCGCCTGACTGACTCTATCCCTGTAACTGCAGATGTTCATGTCATGTGAAGACGCCTTCACTGACCTTAACCACGACCCGTATGAGGCCTTTAACCCTGTGATGCCAGGTACTCGGGGCCTGATTCTGAAAGTTAATCTCCCTCCCTTTCCTGTTAGAAGGCCTGGCTTGAGGGCCTTCTGGCCTAGCACAGAAGCATGGCCTCTTTTGGGGTCCTTGTGCATGAGTCGCAAAAACCCAGCTTGCAGGTGCAGCAGGTGGTCAGGAAGGCTAATGGGATGCTGGCCTTCATAGCGAGGGGGATTGAATATAAAAGTAGGGAGGTCTTGCTGCGGCTGTATAGGGCATTGGTGAGGCCGCAGCTGGAGTACTGTGTGCAGTTTTGGGCGCCGTACTTACGCAAGGATATTTTGGCCTTGGAGGGAGTGCAGAGGAGGTTTACTAGGCTGATGCCGGAGTTGAGGGGGTTGAGCTATGAGGAGAGGCTGAATAAATTAGGCTTGTACTCGTTAGAGTTTAGAAGAATGAGGGGAGATCTCATTGAGACGTATAAGATGATGAATGGGATGGATAGGATAGAGGTGGAGAGACTCTTCTCGCTCAGAAAGGATAGTAGGACTAGGGGGCACAGCCTTAAGATAAAGGGGGGGGGGGTGCGGTTTAGAATGGAGTTGAGGAGGAACTTCTTCACTCAAAGGGTGGTGAATCTCTGGAATTCTCTGCCCGTTGAAGTGGTGGAGGCTACCTCGCTAAATATTTTTAAGATGCGGGTTGATGGGTTTTTGATAAGAGAGGGGATTAAGGGTTATGGGGAGAGGGCGGGAATGTGGAACTGAGCCACGACAGATCAGCCATGATCTTATTGAACGGCGGGGCAGGCTCAAAGGGCTAGTTGGCCTCCTCCTGCTCCTATTCCTTATGTTCTTATTATGTACTCTACTGCTCAGGCCTCCAGTACCACATTGCTGAAATACACAGGCCTCTCTCTGCCCTGGTTTTCCATTACTCTTACGAAGAACTGCAGCATTGCCAGTTAGCTGCACGCGCCACTGATCTATTGGAGCTTTGTTTTAACGGGAATGGGCTTTTTGTAGGAGCTGGAGCCAAGTGCTGTTCCAGATTTGATGGGTGGGGGGACGTTACCTTGTGGGAGGCTAGGGAGGAAATTGCGGGTCCCCTAGCTGAGATATTTGAATCATCGATAGTCATGAAGGTTGCAATGTGGCAAATGTTGTGCCTTTGTTCATAAAGGGCCGCAGGGAAAAACCTGAGAACTACAGGCCAATGAGCCTCACATCTGTGGTGTGTAAATTGTTGGAAGGTATTTTGAGAGACAAGATCTACAGGCATTTAGAGATGCAAGGACTGATTAGGAACATTCAGCATGGCTTTGTGAGTGGAAAATCATGTCTGATAAATTTGATTGAGTTTTTTGAAGGGGTGAACAAGAAGGTAGATGAGGGCAGTGCAGTTGATGTTGTCTACATGGACTTCAGCAAGGCCTTTGACAAGATACCACATGGTAGGTTGTTGCATAAGATTAAATCTCACGGGATCCAGGGTGAGGTATCTAAATGGATACAGAAGGCAGAGGGTGATTGTTGAGAGTTGTTTTTCAAACTAGAGGCCTGTGACCAGTGATGTGCCTCAGGGTTCAGTGCTGGGCTCACTGTTATTTGTCATTTATATTAATGATTTGGATGAGAATATAGGAGGCATGGTTAGTAAGTTTGCAGGTGACACTAAGATTGGTGGCATAGTGGACAGTGAAGAAAATTATCTCCAATTGCAATGGGATCTTGATCAATTGGGTCAGTGGGCTGATGAATGGCAGATGGAGTTTAACTTTGACAAATGCAAGGTGATGCATTTTGGTAGATTGAACCAGGGCAGGACTTACTCAGTTAATGATAGGATGTTGGGCACAGTTACAAAACAAAGAGATCTAGGGGTACATGTTCATAGCTCCTTGAAAGCGGAATCACAGATGGACAGAGTGGTGAAGAGGGCATTCAGCATGCTTGGTTTCATCAGTCAGAACACTGAATATAGGAGTTGGAATGTCTTGTTGAAGTTGTACAAGACATTGGTAAGGCCATACTTGGAATACTGTGTGCGATTCTGCTCACCCTATTATAGAAAGGATATTATTAAGCTAGAAAATGGGAGGAAAAGATTTATTAGGATGCTACTGGGACTTGATGGAATGAGTTATAAGGAGAAGCTGGATAGACTGGGACTTTTTTTCTCTAGAGCGTAGGAGGCTGAAAGATGATCTTACAGAGGTCTATAAAATAATGAGTGGCATAGATCAACGAGATAGTCAATATCTTTTCCCAAAGGCAGGGGAGTCTAAAACTAGAGGGTATAGGTTTAAGGTGGGAGGGGAGAGATACAAAAGTGTCCAGAGGGGCAACTTTTTCACAGAGGGTGGTGAGTGTCTGGAACAAGCTGCCAGAGATAGTAGTAGAGGCGGGTACAATTTTGTCTTTTAAAAGCATTTAAATAGATACATGGGTATGATGGGTATAGAGGGATATGGGCCAAATGCAGACAACTGTGATTAGCTTAGGGTTTTAAAAAACGGGTGGCATGGACAAGTTGGGTCGAAGGGCCTGTTTCCATGTTGTAAACCTCTATGACTCTATGATGAAAGTCTGGACAGGCTAGGCCTCTATCCACTGGAGTTCAGAAGATTAAACTGTGATCTTACTGAATCATATAATGTCCTAAGGGGACTTGACAGGATGGATGTCAAAAGGATGTTTCATGTGGCGCGTGAGACTAGAATGAGGGGACAAAGTTTAAAAATAAGGGGTCTCCCATTGAAGATAAGGATGAGAAGGAATGTTTTTTCTATGAAGGTTGTGAATGCTTGAAACTCTTCCCCACAGAGTAGAGGACAATGAATATTTTTAAAGAAAACCTAGCCAGATTCTTGACTAACAAAGGAGTCAAGTGTTACAGGGAATGGGTAGAATATGGAATTGAGGCCACATTCTGATCAGCCGTGATCTTTCTGAATGAGGGTGCCAGCTCAAGGGGCCAAAATCTCCCTCAGTGTACCCGACCAGGCGCTGGCCAGAGTGTGGTGATTAGAGAGTTTTCATAGTAACTTCATCCCAGGGCTAATGTAAGCCTACTTGTGACACTAATAAGTAAACAAAACAAATGGCCTACTCCTGTTCCTAATGTTAGCCTGGCATGTTGTTAGGTTCCCTGTTGTAAATGCGGTGAGCCAAACGCAGAAATGAGGCGGCGGCACAGAGTGGGTGAGCTGATTGCCTCAATGGAGGCGGGCATTGGCAGAGCACAAATCATGACCCCACGCCTGAAAAGCAGGTGAGGAGCCAATTTTTAGCCCAAACTCTCCCGCTCTGTGTTTTCAGAGAGCGCTAAAGGAGAAAGAGAATCACAAACATTCTACACTACAACTGTGATCCCAAAATAGTAAAACCTAAAAGCGCTAGGTGGCAGCATGGGCCACAAAGTTCCAGCACTTCATTCTGTCGGGGGAGGATGCAGCTGAAGGGGGAGGCTGCGAGCTAAGTGGCTTTCATTCTTAACGGCACGGTATGTAAATTGTATTCCAGCTGAATATCCGTAACATTTACCGTCACCTCCTGGCCCTCACCTCCACCATAAGTAATCTCTTTCTGAATATGGGACACAGGATTACAGAGACCTCAATATAAATTCCTGAGAATGGAAATGCTCCATTCATTGTCTGCTCCTTTAGTTGTGTGGTAAGACTGTTCGGTGGGTGGGAAATAATAGTGACCAGCTTTCTGAGATTACAGTTCAAATGCATTGCTGGATGAATATGCACACGGCTTCTGGGGGTTCAGGGATATGGTTTAGTGGGGAGAGAAAGGGGAAATCTTTATTTATTAGTATCATGAGTAGGCTTACATTAACACGGCAGTGAAGTTACTGTGTAAAATCCCTAGTCGCTACACTCCGGCGCTTGTTCGGGTACACTGAGGGAGAATTTAACATGGCCAATGCACCTAATGTCTTTCGACTGTAGGAGGAAACCAAGGCAGACACGGGGAGAATGTGCAGCCTCCACATAGTCACCCAAGCCAGGAATCGAACCCAGGTCCCTGGCGCTGTGATGAAGCAGTGCTAACCATTCTGCCACCATGCCACCCTGTCCAGGCATAGTAAATCTCAGGTCAAGGTATACTGAAGGCAAGGGAAGTATTTCTGGGTGAGACGTCATTTGTTATTATTTTTGAAATATACAACTATCTTTATAAACAAAAAATCCCCGATGGCATTGCATATAAGGGATGTTTGTATTCCTCAATGTTCCTAATGGGGCACGGTGTTCACAGGATGTGAATCTCAGGAAATTGTGGCTGTGCCTGCCATTTCCTGACAGACTCTCTCAACATAATAGTTTCCCTTGGGATACTAATGGTGCAATTACCTCTATTATACTCATTGTGCAAGATTTTTTAAAAAACCTACTTTACTTTAACTTATTATTAAATAGGTTCGTGATGGAAGGAACCATGGTGGTCGGGCCCACTTAATTGTGAGGGGAGCCGCATTTTAACCTCATGGTGACATGATCTGTCCCCTAGGATAGGCTACCCAATTGCATGTGCAAACAGCTGATAATGTCATCAGGATGTCACATGATTGGTTCTTTGAATGGCACTTGTTGAAGCCAGAAACAACATGAACACAGGACAGGGCCCAAGAAGGGACCTGGCATGGGGCAGCCATTGAAAATTATCCCCTTGTTCTTGCTTCTGACCCCACTCTCCCTCTCCCATGACACCCACCATGCAATCCCCAATCCATTTGCACTCATTGGTGGCCCGGGTCCCTCTGTGCTCTGGTGGACGCAATGTTACCAGCACCCAATGCTCTTATAAGTGTTGTGGACCAGACGAGTAGATAGGTCACTTGGGAGACCTGGAATGCACATATCTCCCTTTGTAGGCATATGCCTGCCTTGGAAAATCGAAATAGAACTTCCTCAAGGTTCTCCTGGTGTTCCTTATTTGTTTCTCCTGTTATGAGGATGTCATGCAAATAAATAGCAAGCTGCAGTAGGTCTTCTAAAACGTTTTCCATCATTTTCTGAAAGATTGAGCAGTCTAGTGTATCAGTAAAGGTCCTTATGAGGACTAATTATTGAATATCTCTGGGAATCCTTATCCAGCTGCAATTATAAATATGCATGACTCATCTCAAGTTTCGAAAATGAGAGCCCTCCTGCCAACTTCACATACAGGTTCTTGAACCGAGGGATTGGGTATATATCCAGCTGCGAAAAACGCTTTACTGTTTGTTTAAAGTCCCTGCAGAGGCGGACTGATCTATTCAGCTTCAAAATTAGTACAACCGGTGCTGCCCATTCTGCAAATTGGATTGGCCTGATGATCCCTTCACACTCCAGTCTCTGGATTTCAGTTTCAACTTTTTCCTGCAAGGCAGATGGTACTGTGTGCGCCTTTCAAAATCACGGAATCGATCCCTGGTCATCACATAAGGTCACTTTGGCTCCTTTGATAGTCCCTAGGCCTCCCTGGGAAATACCAGGGTATTTAAGTGCGTATTAAAATTCCAGGGTATTTAAATTCTAACAGGTCCACCTTGTGGATCTCAGGAAAGTCATTACATACACAGTCATCACTACTGTAACTCACAGTCACCACTATTACAACTTTCATTTTGCACACATTTGCAGTATAGCCACATTTTCTAAACTCCTCATTAGACTGTCACTAACACTCTCCTTTTATGCAAGAGACTGTAAGCAGGTACCTGTCACCCATGGAGGCTAATTGCTTGCATTCCACAGAATCCCTGCAGTGCAGAAGGGGGCTCTTTGACCCATTGAGTCTGCAACAACCCGCTAAAACAGTATCGTACTCAGGTCAATTACACTTCCCTGTTCCGCACCCCTGCATATTTACAATGGCTAATCCATCAAATCCACAAATAATTGGACATTAAGGGGCAATTTAGCATGGCCAAGCCATCTAATCTTTGCATCTTTGGACTGTGGGAGGAAACCCACGCAAACACAGGGAGAACAGGCAAACTCCACACTGATTATCATTCAATGATGGAATTGAACCTGGGCCCCTGACATTGTGAGGCAGCAATGCTAACCACTGAACCACCTTGCCACCTTAAATCTTATCTTAAAGAAAGTATGCTGCCAATGAAGAGTAAAAAAAAATTGCCATGGTGATTGGTAAAGGTTGAGGAGATGATGCACAGGATTACTTCACAATCTATCCTCTTTTTCCATTATTAGCTCCATTCACAAGACCCAATGTCAAACTGTGGATTCTTTCACCAGTCACTTCTCTCTTGGTGTTCCTATTTAACACTAAAACCTAATCCTTGTCCTTTTCTTTCACTTGATCTGTTGAAAATCTAGATGGTCGTCCATCAGTGGAGGGAGGCTAGCCTTCCTTTTAATACAGAAGCACTCAACGTCACCCTCAACTACAATCCAGCCGCCACCCTGTACGTTGGATAGATTTGAGGTGTAGTCTCTCTGTGTCACTAGTTACAAGTGTTCAGGAAATAAGGTTGGGGGGTGGATATGTCACAGGTGCCAACTCAGCAAAGGGAGAGATCACATACAAGCTCCAACTCTGCAAAGGGTGAGATCGGATACAAGTCCTGTTGCAGTGGACTCAGATGCTGATTTCGAGGGCCCCAGGCTGCTGGTGGACATATATCAGTAAATGCTAGATGCACTGTGTAATCTGCCAAGTGAGCTTACCCACTGTAACACAGAGCATAGAGAAGTCAAGCTCCAAGTTGACTCAAGGAGTCATGCAGAGTGTGGAGACCTTTTGATCTGACATTTTCACCTTGCCTCACTGATGTGTGCCAATTGGCCATTTTAATTTCTGTGGTTCATTTAAACGTACAAGACCCAACTTCTGTTCAAAGCTAGTGAGCACAGCAAAAGCCTTGGTTCCTCCTTTGTTATTCAGAAGTAGTGATATAATGTGTTTAAAGATTGAAAATTGGGAAATATTTCAGATGGCATTCTGCCTGTGTGGTCAGGTTTTACTGTTGTCTTGAAATTGGCTCGTTTGTTCTGTGAGCAGGAGCCACACATTAAGAATACGTGAGTAATGTTTTAGTAGGGAGAAGCTGAAGCATCAGTTGGAGTGATGAATGGAGCCAAATCTTTTTATTGAGCTGTCACTGCAACCACCCTCACAGCAAGAGGCCATTTCCCCTGAGGACCAATTCTAGAGGTGCATTTCGGAGGAGGTGGCATGTTTTTATCCACACGCATGTCCACATGCACATGTCTGCATGATGATGCAAAGTTAAAATGTATTAATTACAAGAAATTCTAGACACTGAGGGATTGTGCTCATAAATCGCTAAAGCATTTAACCGGTGCCTGTTTTAAATGAACGAACCAGTTGCTTCAGCCCTTTTAGGAGAGCCATCGGTATAATAAAACTGGCCCTCCCTCCAACAATGTTTTAAAATTGAAAATGTGAGAATGGATTGGAAATCCTGGCAATCTGCCTCTCCTTGCTCCTTCACTCGGTCTGTTTGGCAATAATGCACAGACACTGGGATTAACATAAGGCCGGTGGTAATTCTACCTGATGGCAGATGTTACTATGGGTGAGATTTGCTTTTAAAAACTGGCTTTAACCTGATAGCCCAGAGTGAAATGCAGGACATCGTACAGCACAGTATC